>NC_064919.1:32957678-34210755 GCF_929443795.1 Astur gentilis | reverse complement strand
ATCACACTACAGGAAAAGGGAGGAGCACATATTAACAAGCCAGCATGACTCTACTGACTTCAGAGCCAGAAACCTGTAGCAGCTAAGGATCTGCAGGTTTTGTCCATTTGGCTTTATTCTTTTGCAGTCCTCTGAACAACTGCAGCAACACCACCTTTTCTGTAACAATAAATGTTTGTATGCATCTTTCATGGTCACAAAGCATTTGAACTGGCACCATCATTTATGTCTGATCATTTAGGGGACTACAGGTAGGTTTGGACAAAAAAGGGAAAAGTTGGCAGCAGTGCCTATTTTCCTAAGGTAAGAAAATAAAAATTGAACTCAGCTTTTCTTTTGGGATCCTTGTATTGCACTTGGGTTTAGCTTCGAACAGACACAACTACTTGTCAACATTGATTCCACTGGTATATTTTCATATGTATTATTCACATAGTACCAGCATGGTTGTGGGAATAACCACTCTCCCATCTAGACAGATCATATGTTCTCACAGGCAAGAAACTAACAACAATAAATAGCACACACAATTAAAAGAAGCAGGACTGAGTTTACCCAGAGTAATTTACCCAAGACAAAAGAATAGGAAAAAGAATAAAAGCTAAAATGTGCTATTTTAGCCACCCAAAGATCCTGTATATACTTGTAGCAAGGCAGATAAATTCAAATAAATTACTCTAGAAATGGGCAAACATTACTTTTTTTTCCTGAAGTCTCAGTCAGCTTCAAATACACATATCCAAATCCTCTGCTCCTAAAAAATAATTACTGTAATTGTTGTTCTCTCATAGGAAGGCCAGTCTCTTAAAAAAAAATCCCAATTCATAAAAAAAAAAAGGTTTCTCTAATTTTGAGCTAGTTTTACATGTAACTTCATTCAAATGTTTTATCTGTTCATAATGGAAGAATATTTCTATGAGAAAACTGTAAAATCAGCAAATGCACACTCGCCATTTTGCTTTTTCATCCCACTGCTAACAAGTTCCACCTACAAAACACCAGGAAAAAATAGTTACTATGGTGTGGTTTTAGAAAAGAGGTATCCTCCCCAGTATTTAATTGTTGCCTTTCTACATTAAAAAAACTACAGAAATAAAGTCTTTTTCCTGGAAATTACTTTCATGCTTAATGAAGCCAAAGGAACAGGTCTGTCCCCTTTTTGAGGACAAAGTTTGGTTTTGTTCTGCATGTTAAGGCCACAGGCAGATGGCTAGGCTCTGGCTTGAGGTTAAGCTAACGTAGCAGGGTGAGGGAAGCCAAGTCACATGACTTGAGAAAATTGCTTGATGAGACTGGTAGCACTGTGAGAATATGAGAGAAGTTATGAACAGTGCCATGAGAGATGGTCAGATTTCACAGATGCTGAGAGTAATCATAGAATCATATAACAGTTTGGGTTGGAAGGGACCTTTAAAGGTCATCTAGTCCAACCCCCCTGCAATAAGCAGGAGCATCTTCAACTAGGTCAGGCTGCTCAGAGCTCCGTCCAACCTGGCCTGGAATGTTTGATGTCCAGGGATGGGGCAACTACCACCTCTCTGGGCAACCTGTTCCAGTGTTTCACTAAACGAGCAAAGTGGCTGAACTTCACAAGTAATCAGAGGTAACAGAGTTTTGAGGACCTTTTAGGGAGGTCAGGAGGACTGAGTAACTGTATCAGTAACAGCATATAAGGCCAAGATTGTGTATGTAACAGTATGAGAAACACCATACATGGTATGGATTTAGCAAGACTAGGTCTAGTGGGGTAGAAGTAATTAAAGGCAGGTTGTTTATGGAGGAAGGGATTAGGGCAGAGAAAGGGAGAACAAGGTGACAAAAGAGAGTGATAATAAGGCAAGCTGTTCAGGGTACCTGCTGAGCCCTACACATGACCACTGCATTCTGGAGGACCATAAATCAAACCTGTTATTCTGACCACACCAGGCATGTCTAAGTTGATTCTGTAGTCTGGAAGACTGGTGTAAGGAGGCCTTTCCCTGGCTAGGAAGGCAACAGACAGGGTGAACTAATCATGCATCTCAACAGGATGTGTCAGTTCCCATTACAGGCCTAATGGCACTGATACCTTCCTAACATCCGCCTTCCACTGCACTTCAACACAAAATCAAAACTGCTTCCCCATGTGGACCGAGGCAGCAGCATGTATCATTGCAACGATACTTGTCTGGGTTATGATAGTGCTTTTACTACTTTTTTGAAAGCCTAAAAATTACTTCAACTTTGAAAACAAACTAAACTAAAAAAAACCACCCAAAAACCTCCAAGCCTTCATGATACATTTCTGGACTGAATACAAATGGGATCTTCAGTTGTCTGGGTTGAGCATATTTACAGTGTAAGCATACAAAAATACGGATTTCAGTGCACTGTTGCAGAAAAGTAGTGGCAAACAGAGGAAGCATCAACAAACTGTATGCTGTGTCTCTCCTTATCCTTTTTCTCATGCTTCTGAAGAATCACTCTTTTGGTAAGTATATCTTAAGTGTAACTCAGGTGGTCCCAGCACTTCCATCTACTCGAGCAGCTGGGTTTAATTCCAAGGTTTGCTCTGCTTTCTGTGGGAGATTGGATGAGGTGTCCATACTGTCACAGGTTCTTGCAGCCTCAATACTGAGTCTATACTCTCTTTTGCTTCTTTAAGAGTAAATGAAATCCTACACACCAAACTCAGCAAAACAGGCCATGGGATTAATGCCTATAAATCACCACTGGCATGGTCAGACCTACGCAGAAGCCAGGAATGCAGCAACTGCATCATGAACCTGCCAGCTCTCACTTGACAAGGGCTGCCTGGTACACATAGCAGGCTGTACCACAGTGTTGCAATGGTGTTGTTTTGCTGTTAACAGAATCATCTCAGATGATGCCTACATAGGCTGCAACCAGTCCTGTAAGTGAGCTGCAGACACATCCTAAATTACTGTCCAAACCAGCACCTCAAAAAGGGACACAATAAAAATTGCAGTGAATAAAGCTGAATTAAATTAGATAGGGATCACTTAGAATACTCAGTATCTGAGAAAATTTTTTTCATATTCTTGTTCACCCTGAAAAGTCTTATTTTGGCCATTAACCAAGACAACAATGAATATCTCAGAATCACATAATAGTATGGACCTATTTTAAAATGCATTCTAAACCACATTTTAAGTTACTTAGGAAAATAATCGTAGTTGAACTCAGCTTAGGTGTTTTACTTTCATACCATTTATTCTGAAAATTAAAAGGATAAGCTAAATTAAACACACTCTTAAGTGAAAATAAGCATCTAGTAAGAACTTTCACTGTTTTATATATATTAGTTAAAACAAAACCACAAAAATAGAAAGCAACACATTACAATTTGTTGCCAATTAGCAATACAATACACTGAGATTGTGAGCATACACTGTGCACGTACAGTCCAGCAAATCACTGATTTCAAGAAAGTTCTAGAGCTTCTTCTCTCAAACACAGGAGATGGCAAACACAATTTTTGAGTGGAAGACTGAAAGTTGTTTTCCACACTAACTCTGCCAAAATGTGTATCATTACATTAAAAATAAATTTAACTCTGTATACAGAAACAGAAAATACTGCATTATGTTGATGGCCTAATTATTTGACTTTCTGTTTGTTTGTTTTGGCCTGCCTGTCTTCTTGCATTACAAGATACATTTACATCCACAATTACAGAGCTTCCACTGGCAGGAAAGGCTTTAACTTTCATTAAGGAAACTAAACCAAAAATAACTTCAGATACTTTATTAAGACATGAAGAATTAACATTTCCTTAATTCCCTGAAAAACTCTCTATTCTAATTAAATAAATTTAATGTTAAGTTTACTATTGGAAGAAACACAATTAATCAAATAAAACATATTTGACACCTTCTCTGCATAGGATGATTTTCTTTTCTAGACAAATGTCTTACTATGTCTTACATCCTATTTAGAGAATCACTACTTAGTGATAAGACCATACAAGTAAATATGGAAAACTATGAGAAATCACCATTTGCATACTTCTTTTACTTATTTTCTTTACAAAAAGATGGAAGTTTCAAAAATGGTAACTACTTGAATGTAAGTTTCATGTACATTTCTACTTACATCTTCAGCTTTTGAACCTTGATCCTGCAAAGATTTTTGTAGTTCTTCAACCTGGGACTGCACTTCTAGAAGTCTCTGATTTACCAACCTAGGAAACAGATAATATTTTGGTTTTCAGAAAAAAACAAAACTGCAAGAGGAAGCCTGAGATTTCTAGTGTTCAGTGTTTTCAGGTCATCCACACATGACCTGATGCAATATTATATCTTATTCACAGAAAATTTACAACAGTAGTTAGACCATACAGCAGTTCCAGAGATTATAGCCTCCAGTCATCCAGAACATTCCAATACTCTTTGAAGACAACTTAACTGGATGTATTAAGAAATCATTTCTGTATACATGAAACAAGAGTTTCTAACAGTCAGTTTTACTGTGTAAGAGCTACTAGCTTACTGCTTTTACACACTCAAGGAGTCATATAGACCTGTAGGCTGGAAGGGATCTCCACAGGTTGTCTAAATCCCCTCCTCCTTAAAGCAGATGCACTTACAGCAGATTGCTGGGAACCACATCTAGTCCAGGTTTGGACACCTTTAAGGATGGAGGTCTGACAATCTCTTTGGGCATCTCTTCTAGAGCTCAGACCCATACTCCATATTGTGTCTGTTGCCTCTTGTCCTTTCACTGTCAATCTCAATGAATAGTCTGCCTCTCTCTTTTTGACACGTTCCCATCAGGTAGACGTAGATCACAGTATTATCTCCTCCATGCCACCTTTTCTTTGGCCTGAACAAGCACAGTTCTCAGTCTTATGCCTCACACCATATGCTGCAGCATCCCTCCTTAGCAGTATTCTTCTGCATTCCTGTACATCCATATCTTTCTAGTACTGGGGAATCCAAAATTATATGCTATGTCCAGATGTGATCTCGTAAGTACTGATGAGAGGGAAAGGATCATTTTCCCAGACTGCCTGCCTGCACCCTGGTGAAGATAGCCCAGATCACAGTCAGCTGCAAGGTCCTCAGCTGACACATCCTCCTTTGCTGCCCACTGGGACCCCAGGGCTTTTGCAGCAGAGCTGCTCCCCAGCCTACTGGTACTAGCCAGCATTGTCAGGCTCCTCCAAGCCAGGGATGGGGCTCCCGTCAGCTCATTTCTCTGAACTGCTGAGTTCCTCTGAATAACAGCTCTCCTTTTCAGCATATCAATCACTCCTCCCAAAGTGGTACCATTCTCAAACTTGCTGAGAGTATAGTCCCTCCCATCAGGTAAGTTGTTAATAAGGGTGATGAATAGCATTGGTCCTGGCACTGATGCCCGAGGAACTGGTTGCGAGTTGGATTTGTACCACTGATGATAAAGCTTTAGGCTCACCTGTCCAACCAATTTTCCACTCACTTTATTGTCCACTTAGACTTTATCTAACCATTCTGAACATAAGGATACTATGGGAGACTATGTCAAAGGCTTTCATAAAGCTAAGTACGGTCCACTGTTTCACCCTTCTTCACATAGGCAGTGGTCTCATTGTTAAGACAATTGGATTAGGTAGGTATGATTTTCCCTGAATAAATTCATGTTGGCCCTTCCCAATTACTTTCTTATCCCTCATGTGGCTGGAAACAGATTTCAGTTGAGCTTGCTTTGTGAAATTCCCATAAAATGAGCTGTGGCTGACCAGTCTGTGTAGTTCTCCAGACTCTCTTTCTTGCCCTTCTTGAAGGTGAGTGCAGTATTTACCTTTTCTCAGGCTTCAGGAACCTTCCCCAATCAAAGAAGAAGATTAGAGAGCAGATTCAAAGCTTAGATAGAGAGCAGTCTCACAATACGATCAGCCAGCTACCTTAGCATGCTCAGATGCATGCTGTCTGGTCCCATGGACATCTGTGTGCTGACTGGCTTAATCTAGCAGGGTCATCTAGAGTGGGTTGCCCAGGAACACGTAGTGTTGGGTTTTAAATACCTCCAAGGATGGAGACAATCTCTCTGGGCAACCTATTCCAGTGTTCAGCAACACACCCAGTAAAAAAAAGTATGTTCTTACATTTAGATGAAATGTCATGGCTTTTTATTTCTGCCCACTGCCTCTTGCTCTGTTGTTGGGCATCACTGTTAAGAGTCTAGCTCCACCTCCTTTAGACCCTCTGTGCTGGTTTTGGGGTGGTATAAAGTTAATTTTCTTCACAGTAGTTAGTATGGAGCTGGTTTGGGTTTGTGCTGGAAACAGTGTTGATAATGCAGAGATGTTTTCGTTTCTGCTGAGCAGTGCTTACACAGAGTCAAGGCCTTTTCTGTTTCCCACACCACCCAACGAGCAAGTAGGCAGGGGGTGCACAATAAGTTGGGATGGGACACAGCTGGGACAGCTGACCCCAACTGACCAAACGCATGTTCCAGACCATATGATGTCATGCTCAGCATATAAAGGTGGAGGAAGAAGAAGGAAGGGGGACATTTGGAGTTACATTTGACTTCCCAAGTAACCATTACGCGTGCTGGAGCCCTGCTTTCCTGGGGATGGCTGAACACCTGCCTGCCGATGGGAAGTGGTGAATGAATTCCTTGGTTTGCTTTGCTTGTATGTGCAGCTTTTGCTTTACTTATTAAACTGTCTTTATCTTAGCCCACAATTTTTCTCACTCTTACCCTTCTGATTCTCTCCCCCATCCCACTTTGAGGGAGGTCAGTGAGTGGCTGCATGGTGCTTAGTTGCTGGGTGGGCTTAAACCATGACACTCTCCCATCAGATATTTATAAACATTGATAAGATCTGCCCTGAGCCTTCTCTTTTCCAGGCTACACAGTCTCTATCCCTCACACTCTCCTTATATGAAAGATGTTGCAGTCCTGTAATCACACCCTTGTGGCCTTTCACTGGACTGACTCCAGTAAGTCCATGTCCTTCTTGTAGTGGGGAGGCCAGTATCGGACACAGTACAGTCAAAAGTATATGGCATTGTTAGGAAAGTCAATTGAAACAGAGGACAAAACTTCTTACCTGTTTTCTGTCTCCAATTCATTCTTCCGCAAGTTTGCATCATCAAGAAGGCTCTGCAACAAGGCAATCTTTTCATTGTCAGAACCTTCTTGGTTCAACTTTAACATCTTGTTCTCATGCTGAAGGCGAATGAGTTTCTCCCTAAACACATAAAATACAATTTTGTACAAAAAGTATGCCAGTCTCTATAAAGAAGAAAACAGTTTACCACAGGAGGTGTAAATATAACGTAAAGATCATCTTTACTTCTTTAAGGTAGACAGTTGAAACAACAATCACGTCTTCAAACCCCCAAATAGAAACCTGATTAAAGGAGCTGTAATTGTAGAAAGCACAACACAAGGAAGCTGCCTGTGTGCCTCTGTAAGATCTCAGAGTCCAGTTGGACAGATTTAGTTAGAAAGTGGAGAATGCAAAGCTTGGTGCAAAGTGTTAAGGGAGGTTGTAATCTCAGCTGTCACTGAACTACTGCATGAACCTGGCAAGTCACGTCTACCCTGTTGCTCTGTTTTCAAAGAATCATAGAACCATTTAGGTTGGAAAAGACCCTTCAGATCATCAAGTCCAACCACTAACCTAACACTACCAAATCTACCACTAAACTTTGTCCCCATAAGCCACATCTACATGTCTTTTAAATACCTCCAGGGATGGTGACTCAATCACTTCCCTAGGCAGCCTGTTCCAGTGCTTGACAACCCTTTCGGTGAAGAAATTTTTCCTAATATCCAATCTAAACCTTCCCTGGCACAACGTGAAGCTGTTTCCTCTTGTCCTATCACTTCTTACTTGGGAAAAGAGACTGACACCCACCTCGCTACAACCTCCTTTCAGGCAGTTGTAGAAAGCGGTAAGGTCTCCCTTGAACCTCCTTTTCTCCAGGCTAAACAACCTCAGTTCCCTCAGCTGCTCCTCATAAGACTAGTGCTCTAGACCTTTCACCAGCTTCTTTGCCCTTCTTTGGACGCTCCTGAGCACCTCAGTTTCTTTCTTGTAGTAAGGGGCCCAAAAATGAACACAGCATTCAAGGTGCAGTCTCACCAGTGCCAAGTATCATAGAATCATAGTGTCCTGGTTTCATCTGGGATAGAGTTAATTGTCTTCCTAGTAGCTGGTACAGTGTTATGTTTTGAGTTCAGTCTAAGAAGAATGTTGATAACACCGATGCTTTCAGTTGTTGCTAAGTAGTGCTTCGTCCAAAGTCAAGGATTTTTCAGCTTCTCATGCCCAGCCAGCGAGAAAGCTGGAGGGGCACAAGAAGTTGGCACAGGACACAGCCAGGGCAGCTGACTCAAACTGGCCAACGGGGTATTCCATACCAGAGGACATCACATCTAGTATAGGAACACAGGGGAGTGGGGTGGGGAATCGCCGCTCGGGGACTAGCTGGGTGTCGGGTGAGTGACGAGCAACTGCACTGCGCATCATTTGTACATTCCAATCCTTTAATTATTGCTGTTGTCATTTTATTAGTGTTATCATTATCATAATTAGTTTCTTCTTTTCTGTTCTATTAAACCTTTCTTATGTCAACCCATGAGTTTTACTTCTTTTCCCGACTTTCTCCCCCATCCCACTGGGTGTGGGCGGGGAGTGAGCAAGCAGCTGCGTGGTGCTTAGTTGCTGGCTGGGGTTAAACCACGACACATAGAATCATTTAGGTTGGAAAAGACCTTTAAGATCATCGAGTCCAACCGTCAAACCAACACCACCATGCCTATTAAACCATGTCTTGAAGTGCCACATCTACGTGTTTTTTGAACACCTCCAGGGATGGTGACTCCACTACTTTCCTGGGCAGCCTGTTCCAATGTCTGACAACCATTTCAGTTAAGAAATTTGTTTTAATATCCAGTCTAAACCTCCCCTGGCACAACTTGAGGCCATTTCCTCTTGTCCTAGTTACTTGATAGAAGAGACCAGTATCCACCTCACTACAACCTCCTTTCCCGTAGTTGTAGAGAGCGATAAGGTCTCCCCTCAGCCTCCTTTTCTCCAGGCTAAACAACCCCAGTTTCCTCAGCTGCTCCTCATAAGACTTGTGCTTCAAGTCCTTCACCAGCTTTCTTGCCCTTCTCTGGACACGTTCCAGCAACTCAATGTCTTTCCTGTAGTGAGGGGCCCAAAATCAAACACAGTACTCAAGGTGCAGCTTCACCAGTGCCAAATACAGGGGAACAATCACTTCCCTGCTCCTGCTGGCCACACTATTTCTGATGCAGGCTAGGATGCCGTTGGCTTTCTTGGCCACCTGGGCACACTGCTGGCTCATATTCAGCTGGCTGTCAACCAGCACCCCCAGGTCTTTTTCTGCCAGGCAGCTTTCCAGCCACTCTTCCCCAGCCTGTAGCATTTCATGGGGCTGTTGTGACCCAAGTGCAGGGCCCAGCACTTGGCCTTGTAGAACCTCATACAATTGGCCTCAGCCCATCGATCCAGCCTGTCCAGATCCCTCTGTAGAGCCTTCCTACCCTCAAGTAGATCAACCCTCCCTTCCAACTTGGCGTCATCTGCAAACTTACTTGAGGGAGCACTTGATCCCCTCATCCAGATCATTGATAAAGATATTAAATAGAAATGACCCCAGTACTGAGCCCTGGGGAACACCACTTGTGACCAGCTGCCAGCTGGATTTAACTCCATTCACCACAACTTTTTGGGTCAGGCCACCCAGCCATTTTTTTACCCAGTTTATTCATAAAAATGCTGTGGGAAATGGTTTCAAAGGCTTTACTAAATTCCAGGTAAACAACAGCCAGGCCATTTCCCTCCTCCATCCTGTCACAGGAGATCAGGTCAGTCAAGTAGGACCTGCCTTTCATAAACCCATGCTGACTAGGCCTGATCACCTGGTTGTCCTGTACATGGTGTGTGATGGCACTCAGGATGATCTGCTCCACAACCTGCCCCAGCACCAACGTCAGGCTGACAGTAGTTCCCTGGATCCTCCTTCTGTCCCTTCTTGTAGAGGGTGTCACTTTTGGTAACCTCCAGTCAACTGGGACCTCCCGAGTTAGCCAGGAATGCTGGTAAGCGATGCAAAGTGCCTTGGTGAGCACTTCTGCCAGCTCCCTCAGTACCTTTGGGTGAATCCCATCCAGCCCCATAGACCTGTGTGTCTACATGGTGCAAGCAGGTTGCTAACCATTTCCCTTTGATTATGGGGGCTTCATTCTGCACTTCTTCCCTGCCTTCCAGCTCAGTGGGCTGTGTACCCTGAGAACAATTGGTTTTACTATTAAAGACTGAGGCAAAGAAGGTGTGAGAGATCAAGAGACTGGCAACCATTTTGTCTCAAAAGCAGGTAGCTGCAAGCAGCCAAAACAGGACGTGCCCTGTAGAAGTGGGGCAGGGAACTGTTTCGAAAGGCTTTCTAGCAGTTGGGCCTGGAAGAGGCTTTCTGGCAATTGTCCTTCTGCGAAGTTTTCTAGTGGTTGCATTTTGGATGTTTTATCACAGGTTTGGACTTTTGGCACGGGCCCTTACCACAGCAGTTGTGTAAACAAATTAAATGGGATAAGGGAGCATCAGCGCCTCCCCACCCCCCACTCCCTCCTCAAGAAAACCCCACAACACATGCGCAAAAGGCTCTTGGACTAGGGTATTGATATAGAGAACTAACTACTAATTGCTCAATGATTGTCTCTCTATAACTTTACATACAAAGACTGGTGTTTGTAAGCAGGAACCAAAATCTTGTCGAGAAGACACAAGTAGAGGCCTTGCTTGAATAGATAGGGCTGGCAAAGATACGAACTCCTGCCTTTGTTCTTGTAACCATATGATTCTTGTAACACTGCTTACCAAGGATTGGTGTCTGTCAAGGATTAAGCATGTCAGGGACCGGTACTCGTCAAGGACGGATGCATTAACCAAGGAAGTGATAACAAGAACTGAAATATAGGTCTAAGATAAGGTGTATGAGAAGCAACCATAAAACTGTTATAATTGCCTAGTAAGAAGAGAGCATGCATGAATGACTGAAGTTCATCTAAAGGACAGAAGAGGAAGACAGAACCCCTGAAGAAGTAAACGACTACCAGAGACAAATCTGAGCATGCGCAATGATGACATATACATTTTAGAATTGCTGACACAAGCCTTTTTAATTACTCCACCTCACTTATGCATATGTATGTTTTTGTATTGAATAACCTTATGAATATGTATATTTACATTGTATAAATTCCTGGTAAATTGTGCAACGGTGTGCACGATAGGTGGAGCGATCCCCCGTGCAACCAGCGCTGTCAATAAAGAATACCTACTTAATAGTTAATCAAACTATTGAGTTAATTTCTTTGAATCAATCTGGCGACCCAGATGGGACCCTCACTGCTCGGCTGCAGGACCCGCTGAGAACAGGACTCCCTAGGGTACCCCGGGATTTTCCCGGAGGGACTCCTCGCCTCACTCGGATCACTGCGGGACCAGACAAGGACACCATCTAAAGGATTAAAGGTATTCTTTACGTCTTTGGGTTTGGGACCGGTCATTTGGAAAAGCTATCCATAAATCATAAGATTAACTTATGCAGGATGGCATATGCCAGGTAGCTGATGCTCTTGGTATAGATTTGGTTTTGGTTTGATACGTGTCTGGACACTTTTGTTTCAGTATACTCTGTATGCTGTTGTGCACTTTGTGTGCTTTTGGTTTGGTGCCCATACATGTACTTTGGTTTTTTTATTTGAATTTGTTTCGGACCTTTTGGCTAACTAAATGTGGTAAACAACCACTGGAATCGGATTACGGAGACCATTGTGAGTTCTGAGCTAAAACTGTGTCGAAATGCTGAATTGAATGATTGAGTGAGTGAGAAGCAGCTGCAGAGTGTGTGTGTGAAATTCCAATCCGCAGTTTCACTCCGTAGGAGGCACGGCCGGAGATGAATGAGGTGTGACTGACTCTCTGAAGATTTGGGAGACAAACTTGTATATTATTATAGTTATAAGTTTGAGCTTGATCATTTTGATTATCTTGTTCTTGTGGTGGTGGTGTTGTAAGAAATTATTATTTTGATTATCTTGTTCTTGTGGTGGTGGTGTTGTAAGAAATTCCCTGTTTGGTGTATTATATAAATGTGTGTATATGGATGGTGTCTTCTGCATCCAGGAAATGAGTGTAGACCTATATATATCCTAGAGTGTGTGTGGTGTAAACGAAGGTTGCAAATAGATTGTGGAAAGGATATTGAATGCTCTGAATGTCGGGTTTGGACTCCCTGGGACAAGAGAGAGCGGGCTACCTATATAGTTGAGATTGTTTGTGGTTGTAAAGGTGAACATATAAACGAGTAATATGGGAGGTAAACAAAGTAGTGGAATATTGAAAAAGAGCCCCTTAGGCTGTATCTTGAATCACTGGAAGAAGATAAGGGGACCGTCAGGTGGAAGCGTGGATAAGAAAACTTTAATAAAATATTGCAATCAGTGGTGGCCTTTATATAAATTAGACAATGATGAAAAATGGCCCTTTAATGGGACACTGAATTATAACACTTTGTTACAATTGATGTTGTTTTTGAGACGAGAAGGAAAATGGGATGAGGTGATGTATGCAGATATGTTTTTCACTTTAAGAAATCATTCAGAGTGGCAGAAAGAATGTGGCATTAATTTGGCCCCACAAGACCCTCTTGTGTTAGCAATGGAGAAGGAGCAGAAAAGGAATACAGGGAAGATGAAGAGATGTTGTTCGGCATGTAGTATAGGACAAAGATGTATAAAATTAAAGGAAACTGAGGAAAGAATGGAAGATTTTATTTTTTCACCACACTTGTTACCTCCAACACCCCTAGAAGGTAATTCCACTGATGATACGGGTACGAAAGAACCTGATGAAGGTATGAGCACGAAAGATTTAGGTTTTACTCCTATTACAGCTCGCACCCGGAGTAAGATTGGTCCAATAATCCAGGCTCCCTTAAGACAGGCAGTAGGAGCTACTGGTCCTACGAAAATTAAAGTGCCATTTACAATGAATGATTTAGATTCATGGAGAGAAATAGTAAAAGAATATCGGGATGATCCTGAAGGAGTTGCTAAAAGATTTGAGTTCATTGTTAAAAATCAAGATCCAGATTGGAAGGACATCGGTTTGATGTTAGATGCCTTAACTGAAACTGAAAAGCAATTAATAATAAGGAATGCACGGACTCAGGTCCAAATTCAAATAACTGCTGGGGTTTTACCTGGTGTGGTAGATAATCACGTACTGAGAACAGACCCCAACTGGGACCCTAATGATGACCATGATTACCGATTGTTGAAAAAATATCAAGAATGGATAAAAATTGGCATTGAAAATGCAGTACCGAAAGCAGTTAACTGGTCAAGTCTGTATGCAGTAAAACAAGGTCAGACTGAAACTCCCACAGAGTTTCTTGACCAGTTAAGAGTAGCTATGCGGAAATTTACTACCTTAGATCCCTTATCTGAAGTGGGAAAACAACAGTTGGTCTCTTTGTTTTTAGGACAATCTTCAGAAGACATAAGGCGAAAGCTTCAGAAATTGAAAGAGCCTGAGATAAGGGACTTAGAAAAATTGATAGAGGAAGCTTGGAGAACGTATCGGAACAGAGAAGGGGAGGAGAGACGAAAAATGGGACAAGCTATTGCTGTAGCTACTATAGCCGCACTGGGAAAACAGGACAACTCCCTTCGTGGGAGGGGTCAGGGAACTGGAAGGAGGGGAGGCTCACGCCAGCCCCTAAGATCAGACCAATGTGCTTATTGTAAAGAAATAGGCCACTGGAAAGGACAATGCCCTTAGCTGAGTGGAGCGCAAGCTTTTGTAGCCAATGTTACCTCTGGTCAATGAGAGGGACCGGGGGAATCCACCCTAGCGGATCCACTGGTTAAAATTAAGCTAGGGAAAAATAGAACAAGAGGTGGATTTTCTTGTAGATACGGGAGCGTCCTATTCAGTGTTAAATCAAAGGCTGATACCGGAGGATGAAGAGTTTGTGACTGTAGTGGGAGCTACTGGCCAGCAGAAAAAGGCTTATTTCCTAAAACCGCTTAAATATAAATTGGGTAAACAAATAGGAATACATAAATTTCTGTATTTGCCCGGATCTCCAAAATCCTTGTTAGGCCGTGATTTGCTAGAACAATTGGAAGCAGAAATTGTTTTTGAAAAAGGAAAAATGGAATCAAAAATCAAGGAAGACCAGCTAATTAACGTTTTAAGCTTGGCATTAATACAAGCTGAACCAAAATTTGAAGTACCTCCAGAAATTGTTGATCAAGTATATCCTGGAGTCTGGGCCTCTGAGGTTCCAGGAAAAGCTAAAAATGCAGCCCCTATAGTAATTAAGCTGAGACCAGGAGAAGAACCTGTCAAAGTTAAACAATATCCCCTGAAATTAGATGATAGGAAGGGAATCAAGGAAATAATTGACAGGTTTCTACAATATGGAATATTGATTGAATGTGAATCAGAATATAATACACCTATATTACCAATTAAAAAGGCAGATGGGAAAAGCTATAGGTTAGTCCAGGATCTGAGAGCCATAAATAAGATTACTGAGGATATACATCCAGTAGTTGCGAATCCATATACTTTGCTAACAAAACTAAAAGATAGCCAAGTTTAGTTTACCGTACTGGATTTGAAGGATGCCTTCTTCTGCCTGACCTTAGCCACAGAAAGTCAGAATTTGTTTGCTTTTGAATGGGAAAATCCTGAATCCGGGAGAAGAACTCAGTTAACATGGACAGTACTACCGCAAGGCTTTAAGAATAGCCCCACTATCTTTGGAAACCAATTGGCAAAAGAGCTTGAAACTTGGGTACCTCCAGACAATGAAGGAATCTTGTTACAATATGTGGATGATCTCTTAGTAGCTACTGAAACCAGGGAAAGCTGTATTCGATGGACTGTAAATCTTCTTAATTTTTTGGGTTTAAATAGATATCGAGTCTCTCAACAGAAGGCCCAGCTGGTTCGACAGTGTGTGACCTACCCGGGACTTGAAATCTCGGGAGGACAACGGGAACTCGGGACTGAGCGAAAAGAAGCCATTTGCCAAACCCCGGAGCCCCAAACGGTAAAAGAGCTGCGGACCTTTTTGGGAATGACAGGTTGGTGTCGCCTATGGATACATAATTATGGATTATTGGTAAAGCCATTATATGAACTGATAAAGAGAGACCAGTCAAAAGTAATTTGGACTGGAGAAACACGAAATGCATTTAAGCAGCTCAAACAAGAACTAATGAGAGCTCCTGCTCTGGGGCTGCCGGATGTTTCAAAACCATTTTGGCTGTTTTCTCATGAGAGACAAGGAATAGCTTTGGGAGTACTAGCACAAAGACTTGGTCCCTATAAACGGGCAGTAGCTTATTTCTCCAAACAACTGGACGAGGTGAGCAAAGGATGGCCTGGTTGCCTCCGAGCTGTCGCAGCAGTTGTTATCAATATTCAAGAGGCCCGGAAGTTTATCATGGGACAGAAGATAACAGTGCTGGTCTCTCATACAGTTTCAGCGGTTTTGGAACAAAAAGGAAGCCACTGGCTCTCGCCCCAGAGATTCTTAAGTACCAAGCAGTGTTAGTAGAACAAGATGATGTAGAAACTGTAGTTACTAACATTGTCAATCCAGCCTCTTTTCTTAGTGGAACTCTGAATGAACCAGTGACACATGACTGCATAGAAACAGTAGAAGCTATATATTCCAGTCGACCAGACCTCAAAGAAGAACCTCTGGAGGATGCTGAAAACTCCTGGTATACCGACGGGAGTAGTTTTATAAAACAGGGACAACGTAAAGCAGGATACGCAATCACAACCACCCAACAGGTAATCAAATCTAAGTCTTTGCCTTCTGGGACTTCAGCCCAAAAGGCGGAGATAATTGCCCTTACTGGAGCATTGGAATTGGCAAAAGGGAAAAAGATAAACATTTGGACAGATTCTAAATATGCATTTGGAGTAGTTCATGCTCACGGTGCAATTTGGAAAGAACGAGGATTGCTAACTGCTCAAGGAAAGCAAATAAAACATGCAGAAGAAATCTTAAAGCTATTAGAAGCTGTAAAGCAACCAGAAAAGGTAGCTATCATGCATTGTCGAGGACACCAAAAAGGAAACACAGATCCAGAAATTGGAAATCGACTAGCAGATTATGAGGCTAGGCAGGTGGCAGAAGAAGTGGAAGCAGAAACATTATCCTTAATACCAGACAGTAAAATCCAAACTGTAAGTACAAATCAAAAACCAAATTATTCAAAAGAAGACCTAAAATTAATTGAAGAACTGGATAGTAAAATAGAGTCAGATGGATGGGTTTGTTTAGCAGATAATCGTATAGTAATACCATCCAATTTAATACGGACAACAGTTTTAACTGAACATAATAAGACGCATTGGGGAGCAGATGCCCTGTACAAAAACTTAAATCAGAAATTAATAGGACACAATCTGTATACAATGGTGAAACAAATATCTCAACAATGTGAAATTTGTTTACGTAATAACCCTAATGTGGCAAATAAAGTGAGGTTGGGGATAATTGGCAAAGGAAATTATCCAGGACAACAGTGGCAAATTGATTTTTCGGAGCTCCCAAGAAAAGGGGGGGTACCGATACTTGTTAGTCATGACTGACACATTTTCAGGCTGGCCAGAGGCTTACCCCTGCCAAACAAACAAAGCTAGAGAAGTAACTAAGATATTGTTGAATGAAATCATTTCTCGTTTCGGAATTCAACAATATCTTCCGATCGAGGTTCTCATTTTTGTGCCAAAGTAGTACAGCAGGTGAGCAAAACTCTGAAGATAGACTGGCAGTCACATACCCCATATAGACCTCAAGCAAGTGGGCAAGTTGAAAAGATGAATCACTTAATTAAACAACAAATAGCAAAAATTGGTCAAGAGACTAATCTAACTTGGCCCCAATCTCTTCCCCTGGCATTGCTTAGAATGAGAGTGAAACCAAAAACAAAGGAAAATTTAAGTCCCTTTGAAATACTGTATGGGAGACCATATCAATTTCAATTTACAGGAGAAGATTTATCCCAACTGGGTGCGGGGTATTTGTGTGACTACATGGTATCCCTCCAGAAGCAGTTGGAGAATATAATTAAACAAGTTTTAGGAACCAGGGCTAGAGGGTTAGATCAACCAATTCATCCCTTTAAACCGGGTGACTATGTATATGTAAAGATCTTTTCAGGACAACCCCTGGAGGAGAAATGGGACGGACCCTATCAAGTGTTGCTGACGACCTTCACTGCCATTAAGATCAAGGAACAGCCGGCCTGGATCCACTATTCGAGAGTAAAGAGAGCACCTGAGAGGCCATGGACAGTCATCCCTACAGGACCCACAGGTCTGCAATTCTCCAGATCATGACGGTAACAGAGTTATTACTCGGTTCAAATGAAGCTCGATGGAACTTGAACTCACATTTTTCCTTGACACAAAATGTTTCCCAAATCCTGAACAGAACTGACTGTTGGATATGTACTCACATGCCAGAACATGGTGGAAAAGCGATCTCGCTAATTGGTATTCCAATACCAAATAATTACTCCTGGACCACTCTTTGGGAAAGTACCACATAGTATACTGACAATGACGGAGTCCAGAAGTTAGAAATAACTAGTCCTGAGGCCCAGGAGCCTTATTGTACGTGTGTACAGAGATGTAATCCACCTAAAGGACTGGGGAAAAGTGACTGTGATAATGGGACGTATGTAGGGAATCATACAGTTTGTAACAAAACTACAGATATTGGAACTTCAACTTCTGTTAATACTACAGCATGGCCAGTGCCAGAAGGAAAGGGATGGTACTGGCTATGCAATGACACTGCCTGGAAAGTTTTACCAAAGAATTGGATGGGAACATGTACTTTGGGAGCAGTGGTTCCAAATATGACTATACACAATTCTCCACCAAAAGGATGGGTGTGAACACACTTTCGAAAGATTAGACGAGATGTTGAGAATCCTCTAGTAAAGAGGCCTACTGCCTTTCATACTTTTGTCCGATGGTTTCTTCCATGGTTGGGAGTGAGTGAGTTAGAAAAAGCCATAGTTAACATTTCGGCAGTAATAGAAAACCTTGAGAATAGAACAATTGACGCAATAAGAGCCCAACAATTAGAAATATCCAGTTTATCTCAAATTGTACAACAAAATAGAATGGCATTAGATCTATTATTGACATCTCAAGGTGGAATATGCACAGTTATAAATACGACTTGTTGCATGTATGTAGATCAAAGTGGAAGAATCTCCACCGACTTAGAAGAAATTTGGAAACAAACCAAAATACTACATGAAATAACAAACAATGACCTCTCATGGGGATTTCAAGAATTGTGGGACAAACTAACATCCTGGCTGCCAAATTTTGGGTGGCTAAAGCAAATTTTTATTCTGGTTATAATTTTAGTGACTTTGGGAATGATGGTCTGCATTATGCTTAAGTGTTTTGTGTGGTATTGTCAGGGCACGGTAGAAAATTACGAAAATTGGAAACGAAACAAAATTAGACATCAAGTAGAAACTGGGAAATACTTTACACGATCTCTCGGACGTAGTGGAACCCTATAGTTGCAAAAGAATTTGTAAGGGTTTAAAGAAAAGGGGGGATTGATATAGAGAACTAACTACTAATTGCTCAATGATTGTCTCTCTATAACTTTACATACGAGACAAAGACTGGTGTTTGTAAGCAGGAACCAAAATCTTGTCGAGAAGACACAAGTAGAGGCCTTGCTTGAATAGATAGGGCTGGCAAAGATACGAACTCCTGCCTTTGTTCTTGTAACCATATGATTCTTGTTAACACTGCTTACCAAGGATTGGTGTCTGTCAAGGATTAAGCATGTCAGGGACCGGTACTCGTCAAGGACGGATGCATTAACCAAGGAAGTGATAACAAGAACTGAAATATAGGTCTAAGATAAGGTGTATGAGAAGCAACCATAAAACTGTTATAATTGCCTAGTAAGAAGAGAGCATGCGTGAATGACTAAAGTTCATCTAAAGGACAGAAGAGGAAGAGGAAGACAGAACCCCTGAAGAAGTAAACGACTACCAGAGACAAATCTGAGCATGCGCAATGATGACATATACATTTTAGAATTGCTGACACAAGCCTTTTTAATTACTCCACCTCACTTATGCATATGTATGTTTTTGTATTGAATAACCTTATGAATATGTATATTTACATTGTATAAATTTCTGGTAAATTGTGCAACGGTGTGCACGATAGGTGGAGCCATCCCCCGTGCAACCAGCGCTGTCAATAAAGAATACCTACTTAATAGTTAATCAAACTATTGAGTTAATTTCTCTGAATCAGTATAAGAGAGGGTGGGGGTGGGGGGCAGACCAACCCCTGGGTATGAGCCTGCTGCCTGAGGAATCCAGGGAGCTACTACTGAGACTTTCTTCACTGGACCCAAGGGTGGTGATACTTAACACTCTTACTCTCTCTTATCTCTTCTCTTCCTCCTATCTTGTGTTAGGGATTTAGCCACACTTGTGTTTTAAGTCAACATTAAATAAAACATATTTCAAGCATTTAGGAGCCACTGTCATGAATCCTGCCCTGGGATTTGCCAAGTGAAACAGGGTGTTGAAATTTTCTCCGTCCCTCCTGAGTCACTGTCGTGACTCCTGTGTGCAGCAATGGAGTATCTAAAAGATCACCTCCCCTGAGCCCACAGAGTGGGACAAGACAGAAGGCATTAAGTAGCTCAGCCTTTTCCTCATCCTTTGTCACTATGTTTCCCCTTGCATCCAATAAAGGATGGAGATTCTCCTTAGCCCTCCTTTTGTTCTGAATGTGTTTATAGAAATATTTTTTATTGTCTTTTATGGCAGTAGCCAGATTAAGTTCTAGTTGGGCTTTGGCCCTTCTAATTTTCTCCCTGCATAACCTCATGAAATCTTTACAGCCCTCCTGAGTTGCCTGCTCCTTCTTCCAAAGGTCATAAACTCTCTTTTTTTTCCCCTGAGTTCCAGCCAAAGCTCTCTGTTCAGCCAGACTGGTCATCCTCCCAGCCAGCTTATCTTTTGGCACATATGGATGGCCTAATCCTGTGCCTTTCAGATTTTCTTCTTTAAAAATGTCCAGCCTTCCTGGACCCCTTTGCCCTTCAGACTGCCTCCCAAGCAACTCTCTCAACTAGGCCCCTAAACAGGCCTTCTGGATGTCCAAGGTAGCAGTTTTGTTAAACCCTCTCCTTACTGCTCTAAGAATCAAAAATTATCATTTCATGATTGCCGTGCCCAAGACGGCCTCAAACCATCACATCACCCACAAGTCCTTCTCTGTTCACAAACCAGTCCAGAGGGGAGCCTTCCCTAGTTGGCTCACCGGCTGTGTCACGAAGTTATCTTCCACACAATCCAAGAAGCTCCTGGATTGTTTCCTCTCTGCTGTATTGTATTTCCAGCAGACATCTGGTAAGTTGAAGTCACCCATGAGAAGAGCTAGCAACTGTGAGACTTCTCCCAGCTGCTTATACACTATTTTGTCTCCCTCTTCATCCTGGCTGGGTGGTCTATAACAGACTTCCACCATGATATCTGCCTTGTTGGCCTTCCCCCTGATTCTTACCAATAAACACTTAACTCAATCCACCATCGTCAAGCTCCAGACAGTCAAAACACTCCCTAACATACAGGGCTATCCCCACCACCTCTCCTTCCTTGCCTATCCCTTCGTCAAGCTCCAGACAGTCAAAACACTCCCTAACATACAGGGCTACCCCCACCGCCTCTCCTTCCTTGCCTATCCCTTCTGATGAGTTTATAGCCATCCATTGCAGCACTCCAGTTGTTCTCTGGTGCTTCCTTGGTTTCTAACACATCAACAACTCTTATGTCTTTGCTGCCACATGCATCTCCACACCCCTCACCTCCACTGAGATGACTAAGGTTTTGCGCACATTAGTACAGGGACATTTCAAACGTGCTCATCGTGGAGCAGGCTGAAGGACCTTGCTAGCACACCATCCATCAAACACTGGCATGCCACCCCCAGGCTTATCTCTAGTGAGCCTGGTTTTACCCCTTTCCCCCTTCAAATCTAGTTTAAAGCTCTTTTCAATGAGCCCTGCTAACTCCTAATATCACTTAACTTGTTGATTTCCTCAGGTGCAACTGAGAAGCCACAGACTGAATCAGCCTCATGAAACTTCCCATTTGGTCTGCAAGTCTTCTCTATGAGATGGAGAAAGGTACTTAAGCACAGACCCATGCTCTGCCACCATGGAGAGAACAAGAGAGCAGTAGTAGCTGCTCCTATGGGTGGGTTGCCTTGTGCAGTCTTCCCCCTTCATCAGCAGAAGCAGCAGCCCAGACCTCCAGATCAGGAAGTTCCAGTCCTACAGCAGCCACTGCTACTGTCCACCTCTATCAGATAGGCATGGAGGCCAAGTTTGGCAGCTGCAAACAGTCCACATTGATGTACGTTTGCATAAAATCCAGAATTTATCTTCAGGAGTCAAAGATGAAAAGTCAGTGAAACCACAGGCTATGATTGGATATTTAGGGTTCTGTCCTCTCTCACATAATCATGTGGGAAGTTTATGCAGTAACTCCATACTTCACTAACACTGCCTCAAAACGTTATTCTTCTCTTCTGTTGTTTCTGAACAAAACTAAAAAGAATTGCTCTTGTACTAAGGTCCAGCAGCACAGCTGGAAGGAAAACAAATCTTTTATTATTAGCTTTCTAGAAAGATATTCTTTTACTACTGAACAGTATGTTTTGACTCATATTGAGCTTTCCAAGTGGTAACATACTGTATCAGTATTGATAGACATAGAAGAAAAGAATTCCTGAAGACCTAACAGATTTCTGAGATACAACTGTCTTGAAAACTTTTAGCATTATGGCAAGGCTAAACACAGCCTGCAACATCTTAAGACACAGTGATTTTCAGCTCTGCCACTGCTGTTCCTTCTTTTAATAGATTGTAAACATTTGGCATGATACAAAATGGAATTTATTATCTACATTTCACAATTTCAGTCATTTTTTCCTTGTACAACAACATGTTCAACAACATGGTCTTGTCACAAACATTTTTGTCCATTAATGCACATATAAGCTGCAGTTATATGAAGTCTGGAGGAAAAGAAGAGGCACAATTGTGAGGATAAAGGGGTTTCTTGTTTTCCCTTTTCTTTGGAGCACAATACAAACTCAAAGAGATGTCAACTGAATTTTGTCTTAGGCACAACAGCTCCTGTCATGCAGAAATCCAAAAGGAGAAAAAACCCAAACATTAACTGTAGAAACTTTCTAACACTGAAAACTAACTAATCATCTATGGGTACGTGGTAAAGGTTAGTAAAACAAAGCACGCATTAGCTTACTTTATTTCGGGAGTAACAATTTCTGCTGCTAAACTGTCCGAAGGCTCTTGTCTTCCCAAAGGCATCAATCCTGGGCCAGGAAAAGTAAAAAAACATTAGCAAGCAGACCAGTAACTTTCTTTAAAAGGCCAGAAGCAAACATTGTTCTAGAAGTTTACAGCTTTAGAGTAATGCTAGACAATGGAAAATGACACAAAGCCAGGCTACAGCGAGACAGAGAAGCACAATTTTATTTGGAGAATAATCATTACTTCTGTCTTCATCCAGTCTGATGAAGTAGTTTTGTGGTGAATTTTGTGCTTATTAGCTTATCTAAGAACTAGAAAGCTGTGCAACATTACACAGAAATAAACTGCAACACATGAAACATCATACATACATGACAATACTTAATATCTCTCCAAAGAAAATTGTGTCACTACACGGAAATCAGAAATACATTATAAAAACATCACACTGCGGAGGAGATTAACATTTCTGATTGACTGAAATAATGTCTTAAGTTTTCAAATGCTTACGAAGTTGTAAAGAGCTGAAGCAGCTTTTCACTGCTGATCTTAGAGGAGCTTAAATTTATTCTGTGCTAAATAAAAGCGCATTCAAGACTCTCCATAGAAGTGCTGTAAACTTTAGAAAAGATGCATTTAATCTCGTTTTTTTACCTGTAGTAGTGAGTTGACCCTCCTGAGCTTGTACACATCTAAGCTCTTCAATAGTTTCTTTCAAAGAATCCCTTTCTGTTCTTAACCTCTGAATAATTGGAAAGAGAATGAATATCAGTCTTGGTGCCACAAATTCATCTTTAACAGCACACAAGTCACCAAAAGTCACAGCCTTCAACACTTTAAAAATAATGTAATGCAATGCAACTCTAAAGATAATTTTCAAATTAAGGCATTTCAGTCTATTTCATAACAGAATAAACATAAACATAAATATAGTACATTCCACGTGAACAGTGGGGAGGGGAGAAGTCAGGAAGGGTTGCTGCTCTGTGTTACACTTACAGGGGTAAAAATATCAGGGTATAAGCTTACAAAATCAAGACATTAGTGACACAAAGTTCTGGTACCAGGTAGTAAAGAGCAGCCACTGGGGCCACTCAGCAATCCTCCTTTTCTCCTCATTGGGAGTGATTGCAAGGGAAAAGGAAGTGAATTAAGAGACTGTAGCTTTTCCTGTAACCAAGAAACCAAGGTTTAGCCAGGAGTGAAATAAAAAGCAGGTGAGTACACAGTCAACATAAAGAAACTGCATTAACTCCATTTTGTTTGTCTTTCAACAGTGAAAATGTGGGCAGCATTTCCACATCCCCTTCCTCCTGGGTAACCTGGTCTTGCCATTCACCAGCATCTTAGCTATGGAAGAAAACAAGCTGCTTGAGGCTCAATCCAAAGAGAACTGAAGAACAGGACTAGACCACCTTGGGATCTAGACAGATGGGCTCTTCAGTAACATCAGGCAAATACTCTCCCAATTTGGCACAAGTCCCCGTTTGGCAAAAAATGACAATCTGCAGGTAGCATCAAGTTTTTCTCCAGAAGGTTGTCAAGACTCAAAAATGAAGGGAGAAAATGGCAACTATGTAAAGATCCAAGTTGTAGATTGCTCCAAAATCAGATATGTCCAGGTATGAAGATGTGTTGGCTGACAGCTCCTGGCATTTCATCCTGTTAACAGTTTGATTCAAATATATTTCATATTTCAGCCCAAATGGATCCAGGACTTGGAATCCCTTTGGCAAAGAATATTTTGGTGAGGTGTGACAGAGGCTGCTGCCGTATTTCTGAATCCTGCAGGGTGAACTCTGGTGCAACTGTCAGAACAATCTGAATAAAGTGCACACTCTGTTAGCACTGAAAGTCATTTCACAAACCCCACAGATGAAAAAACTGTTTTTACCATAAATACTACAGAAGAGCCACACAGAGGAGCACTCAAATTCAGTGGCTGAAAGCAAGGATTCTGCAGTCTGCTACCGTCAGTCAGAAAACAATTAAGTTGATTAATCAAAAGCCAGAATATTTTAATGAATAGAAAAAGCTCTAGGGCTTCATTTGCACACTGCAAAGTCAAGTCATCAAATTACCTTAGTACTTAACATACAACACAACACAGAGGTGAAGTTCCAAGCTACATAGCTGAAAGATATCAAACAGGCTACCACACTTTGCCAGAACATAAAGACAGGGATAAAATCAATTTCAGCTAACTGTTTCCAAAATACAACTGACAAGATACCACTAAGTAGCTTGTGACCTGTGTTGGGCAACCTTACTGATACATATGTGACAAAAAATCCAGAAAGAGTAGGTAACACAAGTGGTGAATCACTAATTCAAATGTTGAGAGACTTCAGCTGTAATCTACTTCTCACAGGTGCATATCAGTTTAAAAGAATGTACTGAAAAACATTTGCCCCCAAAAATGCTATTTGCCAGGGGATAAAACAGAAAACTATAGGATGGCCTGCAATTCAGATCCTTTGTGCAAGTGAAATGGTCCACCAAGCAATGGGTAAGCCAAAGACACAACCTTACCATTGTCAAACATAACAAAACTGGAAACCCAAACATTAAATAAAGAACAGGAAAGAAAGCCAAAGCACAGTATGACTACAGTTATGATGGGCAGTCCAATCTGAACGGAATGGCAGATGGAAGTGATATCAAGGACAAGTGTCCACAACAGTTTGAAAATCTAATGAAATATGGAAATCAAAGACCTATGAACAGAAAATAACTGAAAACTTACAGTTCAAATGCTATTCAAGTGCAGGGGCAGGAAATTTTGGAAAGAATTGGAGAGGAAATATGACTATTGAGGTAAAAGCCTACAGAGATTGACTGATGGATAGATGAACTTAGCTACTTAAAACAAGCCTAAGAAATTGCTAACTCGATGTGCTGGCCTTGGTTTGAAGTAGTTTGAGGCAAATGCGTATACATGCCTAAGAAACAAGCCGAAATAAACTGGCAAGAAATAATAGTGTGCAAGAGAAGTCTGAAGGATCAGTCTTGGCAAGAGAGGACAGAGCAATTCATCGCAGAATCACTTGCAGAAAATGACAGTAAGGGAATAGACTGGTATCCATTCTGTGTGTTCCATGTTGGCAGTACAAGATAGATCAACAAGGAGCTGTCATAAAAAGCCAAGACTGCCATAAAGGACACATCCCTCCCTTTACATGACTCCTAAGCCTCTTGCTGCAGTAGTCATGACTCCACAAAGAGAAACATGCTGATGGTACCTCAAAGAATGCTTTAGAAAAAACACAACAGGAGTTTAGTTCTAGGATGATACTGCAGAAACTGCAGAAACCCTACTTTAAATAGTTTTCCAGGACGTATGACATATACCCTGGGTGTTTATTAATCTTCTCATGGTAAATGGTCAAGAAACAACTTCAGATCCCAAATATGAAGGCGTTTTCTCCTAAAAATGGGTTGAATATGTTTGTACAGTCACTTCATTCCATGCTGTACAGTTCTTAGGTTTAAAAAGGATCTTGTACACAAACATTTGAAAATTTTAAGTGAAAAAAAGACTTCCTAAGTTAAAAAGTTTGCTATGAATGGCTAACTATAATTACCATACCTCTGTGTTATAAAGGACACAAAGTTGCTATTGCTACTACAAAAAAATAACACCTTGGCACTTACATCTTTTTCTTTTTGGAGGCTGTCTACTTTTTCTTTCAGTCGTTTGCATTCATAATCTAATTTATCAGCTTTCTTGGATTCTTCAGATAACCTGTTTTGTAGTTCAACTGCCTGTGAGAACAAGAATCAATAATTTGTCTGCAAATATTAATATTAGAACAAAATACACAAGACAAAGCAGCCAATTACCATGCACCACAAGTCATGTAAACAAGTGAAATAGTTACCTATTGGACATACTAAAAACTGCTTTCATCAGTTGTTCTGTGTTTCAGCAAAACCAACAGCATTCAAATATTAGGTCTCAGCACAAGCAAAAGAAGCAAAAAGTGTGAAGTATTTTCACTACATCTGAAAACAAGAATTCAAGCCCAAGCATGGTTTACAGAAAAAAGCTGTATAGTTCTATGGATCAAAGAGCTTAGGAAAAGTAGAAAAATCCTCCTGTATTCTGAGAAGCCTAGGAAAAAGAAAAATCTCTGAAGAAAGCAAATTACCTACACCTTTTGTTAACTCTGTTTCACAAGCCTCACTCAGAATTCAACGACCAGTTTATGCAGTCAGGTAATGTTTCGTAACCTGAGATTTTCCTGATCATTTTTAATATACTAATATAAAGATTCAGCCACAGGCTCATAACCAGTTTGCTTTATCTCAGAAGGAAACATTGCTAACAAAGTCGCATATATACTTTCAACTACAGATCAGTAAAGAGCTTTTAAAATTAAATGAGCAGAAATCTGAAAGCTGAGCAGAAACAATCAGTGAATGGGCAGCAAATCAGTGAAGTCTTGCCTTTTCAAAACTCTCAGCCTTTACTAGTAAAGGCTCATTCCAAGTACACTAGTAAAGCTCATAATGCAGAGAACATGGAAGCAAGTAAGCTGAATAAAGACTGACCTGCAAACACAAAAGCTGAATGAAGACTCAGCTAAAGATGTACAGCTTCTTCTGAAGCAATTGATAAGAAAGCTTTTTCATGGCTTTTAGATTACAGAGAAAGCGATTAACTTAAATTGTGAAGCAAAGCAGTAGCCATAGCTACGTTAAGACTGTCTATTGGTTCTAATTACCTTTTATTTTCAATGTGTACAGCTACAGCAAAATAACTACCAGGCCTAAAAATCTGCATGGTCTTAAGTCTTAGACAAGGACTTTGCTGTTGTTCTTAAATTAAAGGCTGCAAAAAAACCACAGGCCTGCCATTTCTGAAATTATCAGATTAAAAAACAAAAAGTATCACAATGTGAGATAGGAAAACATTTCATTTCTCATATATGACATCCATCACTGGGGCTATCAGAATAACTGCAGATATAAAAAAAATAAAAATGCAGGCCTGCACCTGTGATTGTGTCCCTACTTGCAAAATAGGTACATTTTCACCTCAAATGAAAACAAATGCATCAATGTTTGTAATCACTCATGCTGTGGTAATGGTATGCAGAAGAACACAGCAGGAAATAAATTGTCTTGAATCAGGACTTGGGAGTGTATAGAAAGATATACAGCTACATGGTAATGCAGAAGATTAACAAAAAAATTAAACAACGTCACATTTACTGAGCATTATCTGACACGTGGAATGACTAAAGCAGGAATCTTGCAGCAAAGAAAAACAAATGTATCAGAATGTACATGCACAAAGGGGCTGAATTAAAATTACAAAAAATAATCCTGGAATCTTCACATTTCAATTCTTCATGTTGCAATAAAAAGTTTCTTAGAAAATGCTTGTGCTTGCTTTCAGAAAAGTGAACAAAACCTCTTAAATAACTAAATGCTATTACAACTCTCAGCACAATACATCACCACTAACCTCATCTCACAAAGTGCTGGATTGGTTGAAGATGCAATTTCCTTGCAGATCACTATAGGAGTTTGAACAAAGCACTTTCATCTGCACAGCACAAAGCTTCTAAGCCTAATAAATAAATTGTCTGACTACATCATCCTGAGTGGGTTTGGATCCTTCACACACCAGACAAGACACATTCCATTACAGGGCCACACTAGTCCTCAGCAATGACATAACATCAGAATCCTTATACCTGGCTTAATTCTTATAGCACAACTTAGGATTCCCAGAAGTTAATTTGGTGACAGCTCATGATTCACAGGCAGGTCTCAAAAGGAACCCAGCCTTACAGACACTGACGGCAAACACACTGTCTGTTCATTTTGAGACACTGTGGTTAGGTGAAGAAAACTCACATCTGTCACAATACACCTGAGGTTTATTCCAGTCTCAGCCAGTGGAACAGTTTTGTACAAATCAACAGCTCCTCTGACATGAAATCCTACCCATAAAAACACAGGGAATGATGAAGAAAAGGAGGAGTACTTTTGCAGCACAAATGATGGGACCGCCCCTTCCAAAATCCTTATTGTTGGTGAAGTAAGAACGATCAGATGCAGATGTCAAGGTTACACAACTGTATCACATGCTCAGCTGTTCAATGGAGTGAAGTATTTGTTGCCAGTAAACATGATACTATTTGTGTGAAAGGCCATTGTTTTCCACATTTACTTTTCCCTTTGACTGTCTGTTATTTCAGCATTTTTCTTGTCCAAATTATTTTTTTTTGGTGGAATCATTTGGACTGTATCTACAGTTAGCACATAGAGGCTGAAGCTAGCTGTCTTAATAACCAAGATGGCCAGGTGCAGGGAAAGTGCTATCGTCTTAGGGTCACATATGGCTCCTGGGCTTACAATGTTTTTAGTGGTTGTTTCTGTATTTTATTCTGCTGTAAGCTGACCTATAGGGACTCCTGTACCATGACCATTCGAGCTTTTAAGCAGGCAGAAATACAGAGCAGGCACTACTACTTTAACAAGCCACGCTCTGTCTGGCCCTGTAACAAGAATCCCAGAATGATGTCATGTCAATGTAGTGTAGAAGCAGAAAGAAGATTAAGCACATCTTCCACCTTTACAGAAACAGGATCACATGGCACTTTGATAAGCAGGAAGATAAACAGATGCCTTTCACTCCAGAGTGTGCTGGTGACACATTTTGTGCTCTGCTGGGTGCATAAAAACAACAAGGATGATATGCATCCTTCTCTCTTCATAACTGGACAAATTCAGATGTATCAGACAAACTAGAACCTTAATAAAAAGAAGTTACTTAACCACAGGAGTAACTTACCTCAGCTGTGGTGCACTCCTCACTGCTGGAAATTTGTAAGTGAAAAGTAGATACTTCTTCTGAAAGAAGAGGCTCTAACTCAAGCCCCGCTACTTGAATATGAATTAGGAATAATTTGAGAAAAAAAAAATCTGTTGATTTTTTCAAAGGAAGAAATACTGCTTATTGGCAAACTAATGTAAACTTGAAATAATTATAAGAATTGCAGGAAAGGAGGACAAAGGTAGTACCTACAAAACATGTAAGTCTTTTAAACACAAGGAGCTGTTTGTTCATAATGTCTTTTTTACTTTGAGGTATTAGCCATGTTATGAAGAGAAAGTGTTGAACAATACAGAGAACTGTTGCACTGATAACTGTTCTCACCTGTCTCTTGTATGTTTCCAGCTGACTGCGTGCTGCATTGGCCTTCCTCAGCTCCTCTTCAAGGCTCACGGTATTTTGCATGTAGATTGTATTCTTCTCTTCTAAGAGTTTCACTTGCCGTCGCAAATCACCCAGATCTTCCAATTTCTTTTTGTATGACTCTACCTGGCTTTCTAACTTGGCTACTTTATCAGAAGAATGCCTGGAGGGACAGATTTGTATCAAATTTGTACTCTGAAAACTTCCAAAATGAAATGTCCTGAAGCTTCCTCAGTATTTTGCCTTAATAAAGAAGACATTCTTACATTATGGGGAGAACAAGAAAGCAATCATATCCTCCTACAATTAACATTTTCACTTTTAAATTGTCTCCTTCTCTCTCATAACTATTTGTCATCTGAAAGAACTGTTGATGGAGGTACTTTTAGACACTATCACTCTTGCTAATACAGCCTTCTTATCTACTTCCAATCTTAAAATAACAGCTAAAGCACCTTCACTCCCACCCATTTCCTTTCAATTCTAAATCAATTTTTAGTCCTGCATTTTACAAGGGTAAAGAATAAAATTTTCTGCCCTTCAATTTGTTTTAATGATAGCCAGGAATAAAATCATGAAGATCTATCTCCTGGGCAGCATGCACTTGGTGACAGAGAAGTACCATAACAGCTCTGGAGCCTGATTCCTTCTAAACAAAATGGAACACCAGGCACCAATTCATAACATTTCAGAGTTTCTTCCATCCACCTGGTGCACTGCTGGAACATCAATAGCGCTCACACCCACCCTCACACACCCCCGCTGCCATAACTGTCCCCAGTTTCATTTTAGAACCAACTGATTTACACTCAATTTTCTATGAAATCTAGAGAATCCCCCATTGAATTGACAGTCAATTTATGGAACACTGTGACAAGCCAAATCTCCTTAATCTCCAATGAAGCGCAGAGCCTCTCCCCGGGGCAAGGAATTACTCTTTGAACCTCGGCTGCCCACACAGATTGTTTATGGAATTGTGCAGCCTGATGAGCTCATTCCTCATATTAATGACAGAGGAAGTAAAGACAGATAGCTTTGGTAGAAAGCTGCTGGTGAATTAGAAAAGTCAGCATTAAAATAAGCCTTGCAAACTTGCTAGAAAGAGTGATAAAGGTGGGTAGTAGATAACTGTTCTGAATAACACATGCAGCAAGACACCACTACTGAAGGATTATGTTCCATAGTAAAAGGGGCTGCCCCACCCTCTAAACCCCTAGCATCATCATATCATGATAACTTTGGGTGCTAAAATCCAGTGGCAAAGACAGCTGTAACAGATGCTGTTCATATTAGCATTATATTATGAACCAAAAGCTTCACCTGAAATCCAAATAATGCAAACCCAGGAAAGGAAAGGGTCTAGTTCCCAGATGAGAACAAATACCCAAGTCATGATGAAGGTGAGTGGAGAATACTCAGGAGACCAGTGAGTGACTTGTTATGACCATAAGATGGTGTAGGATTGCTAAGATTACTAGTATTTATTGATTAGGTAAATAATAAATAACTGTATTACTTAAGCAGAACTGTGTGGTCATCCATGTACTTAACTGGAGGATCCAAAAGAACCTTGGCATTGAGAAAGTGTTTATATTTAATGTTAAAATTATTTAAACAAAAGCTAATGAAGATTAAGTACAGAAATGGTATGGATTAAAAGTTAATAGTTGAAAAAGGGTTAATGGAACAGAGTTTACCTGAGTATATCTATCTCATCCTTCAAAGACTGAGCCTCCTCTGCCAATGTAGTAAGCTCTTCTGTTTGTTGTCTCAATTCAGCAATTTCCTTTTCTAGTTCTTCACAGCGTATTCGATAGTCATCTTTGGCAGCTTCTAATCTGTAGAAATGAAGTAAAACAGAAAATAATTTCTCAGTTTGAGCCACAGTTACCTTTCCTCACCATGGTGCTCTCTAAAAATACATGAAACAGCCTTCTGGTGCAGTGGCAACCCAATGTGCTTATTCAAAAATGTAGAAGCAGGTTGACTTTAAGGCTCCAAATTTGATATCAGTCTTTATATTTGGAAGATCACAAGGTAACGTATGTTCTCAGAAAGACAAATCTTGAGTTTTTTCTGTCACAGTAATTTTTTGCAATGGAAGCTCAAGCAGAAATTTCCACCTTTTTTCATCTTGGGGCATACAGAGTTTGAACATAACATCTTTATCCTAAGATTTTGTTCAGCTGTTCAACTCCTATACACCTTCAACAATATTGACCTGATTTTCAGATGTTCTAAACGCCATAGAGCTTTCACCAAGGTGGCTTGCTTTATTTACGTACAAAGAACCTGTGCCTGCCCAATACCTTTGAAGAACCAAGTAACACATGTAGTTATCTAGTTAGCATGTAAAGAACTCAGACCAAAGTTTCTGGAGGGAACTACTTACATACAGCATACACAGCCAAAGCTGCATTAACCTGGCAGCGAACAAAGGGAGTAACTGAGAAACTTTGTCAAAGCATTTTGTACAAATGGAAGAGGACACAACCTGGAACATGAAATTCTATTGTGATATTTTGATCTGAAATTAAAATAAAAACAATCCAGGAAAGGAGGTATGGGCATGGTGGGAAAAAAAAAAGAAAGAAAGAAAAAAAAAAAAAAAGAAAGGAAAAAAAAAGAAAAAAAAAAGAGAAGTATTCTATCCATTAATTCAAGGATTCCAAAAAGAATCTACAAGAATGGAGACAAGAGACAGTCAGTAGGTCATCTAAACCATATACAACAAAGATTTGGATTGTGATAGAGTGGAACTGTCAAAGGACAAAGAGGCAAGAGTGGGAGAAAAACTGTTATACCACACTGCTCATCAGTTAAGCTGTACATACATCCTGTTTGGTCAGGTAGAGAAGGAAAACACACAAACTGCCTTCAGAATCCACATGATATGAAGGCAGGGGAAGGAGGTAAAGGAGGTTGGGAGATGAGTCTCACATATGAAAAGGGTTTAGAAAGACGTTCAGAACCTGACACTAGAGTAACAGGCAGTGCAGGTATTGCATATGGGGACAAAACCTGTTTGAACAGCAATTGATAATAGACTCAGGCAGAAATCATTCCAGAGCACGGAGATGAATAAGGAGAGATAAAAGGGGACATTAGAGAGACATCACTACATTACATGGTAGATGTGTAGAAAGAAGAAAAACAGGCAGTAGCTGCCACGAAAGAGAAACACTAAACATTTTTCAAGAAACTGAAGGAAGTGGGTGTGTCTAACACACAAGGAAGAGGCTTAGCAAGAGATAGTGGAAAAACAGCAAAACAGGCAAAAAAGGAAAGTTACATGGCAGCTGACATAAGAATTAACAAAGGACAACCAGAAGAGGACAGAAAGAGAAGAAAAAGTGGCAGCATAAAGAAATACAACAGTTTCACTCCCAAAGGATAGGGAAAGTACAGCAACAAGAATGAAGAGATGATGGTGAATTGGACCAGCTTTCTTCAGCAGAAGAGGCTTACACAGCCTGAAAGCACCAGTCAAAAGGACCAGGAAGGATATTTAAAGAGGAACTGTATTTCCATGTGTTGAGGAAATGCAAATGAAAAGCACAGTTCAGTTGCAGATAATCTCCATCTTTCAGATATGAAACAATTTATTTTCAAATTCGGAGAAGGACATACTTTGCTGCATAACAATACCGCCTGTAGTACTGCCCATTGCAAACTTCCAGCTAGGAATTCCTGCACCCTAAAAATACAATCAGAATAATCTACATACAGGAAAGCATGCTACTTTTCATCCTCACTAATTTTGAAAAACATGGGTGAAGTGACTGCACACAAACAATTCAAAATAACTTCACAGAGTAGAGAGTAACATGTATACAGCATTTCATACTTCTTCAATGAAGAAATTATGCATTTTTTAATGAGGGAGCTTGTAAAGAGGTAAATCATAAGATGTACATCACATAAAAACTTTACTACTGTGGTTATACCATCCACTATACATAATTGCCAGCAGAACCAGAAGTATGTAATTCATGTCTGTTGCCAGTTACAAACAACAATCTGACCAAGTCTAGCTTTTCTACCTGAATGTTTCCTCCTGGAGTTGTTCTAGTTGTGTCTGCAGTTGCAAGTGCCTACGACCTGCAGGGCTGTTGGGATCTTCAATAGAATCAGACTGATTTAAACGTTCCATCAAAATCTGGTTCTCAGCGAGCAAGCTGCTCTTCTCCTCCTGGAGGGCTGCAACCTGTTGTAATAGGAGCATAAACTGGAATAACTGAGCTATCTAGCTATAGAGAGCAACTTTTTATCGTGTCTATCAACAATGGCAGTACACAGGCTTCAATAATCACATTTCACAAGAATATACTGTAGCATTAATGGGTATTCAACTGCTATCTGATGTAACCAATATACCGCAACATCGGGGCAGATTTACCACACCAAAAATGTAACTATTCTTAACTGCATTTCGCACAAGCATCTAAAGAAAAAGTCTTAGTTACCACAGAAGACAACTTCATTATAATAAAAGTATGCATACTTTCCCAACAAACAAATAAAACTAGCCCTCCACAGTAAAGCTTTTAAAACTGATTTCCAAAAGAAACAATGCCTATCAATCAGACAGAATATCCAAATATAGATATGCAAGGGATGGCTGTGCGCTTCCTAGATTTTTTTTAATCCAGTGAGCAACTGCAAGCAGACCTGAAACAGGAACACAGTCCCAAAGATAACTCAGTTTCCACCAGTGTTGTGAAAACAGGCAGCACTGCAAAGAACCCAAAGTGCTGCAACTCAAAGCTGAAGCATGGGTTCGTATATCATTAAATAGTATAGAATTATCATGCAGGAGGAGGAGGGGAAGAGAGGGAATGTGAACATCTCAACAGAAGGAAATGCTTCAAAAAAAAGCTTGAATCATCAAATATACCAAAATCAACCATGACACACAAATCAGCTTCATTAATTCTAACAGTTACTGAACTGCTTGGCAAAAACCTGAATTATACTCCAAAGTAGGGTTGCAATGGCAATGCCTTTTGGAGCTACCACTCCACACTCCTCATGTCTTCCAGATGAGGTATGCTTGATTTACTGTAAGGCTTAGTCTAAATCCATACACAGCTGACAGACCACAGTAACTTCAGATTGGGATTTAACTCTTAACTGAAACCGTTACAGCAGCATAACCTCTATTAGTTCTCTAATGCAAGAGTTGAACCACACAGCTCAACCCCTTCCTACCTCAAAGAAAACCCCTTTTGTTAGTATGAATCATCTTAATACTAGCAACATTGTATCAAGGTAAGAAAACAATGAAATTCACTTGGCTAGCACAAGTAAAGCAAAATAATTACTGTGCAATTTTCACTTCCCTTTTAAAAAGTATGTTTCTACACTATAGTACCCAATTTCAGCTGCCTAAAAATTAACACTTCTCTTTCCCATTTCAAAATTAATATGTACAATATAGCAAACCTACCTGCATATCTAACTCATGACATCTCTGGGCAATTTCTTCTTTTGTTGCTAGTGCTTCATTTAATTCTTCTGTAGTTTTCTTCAGCTACCATAAACAACAAACATTTATAGTTTCATCACTCTCTGTGAAGTGTCTAAAAATACTCTGAACCACATGACTGTAAAATCATTTTTACATTTAGGTGATAAATTAATATTTTTCAAAACTGAGGCAATTCTGGTCTTACAAAGAAACAAAGAAGCAGAAGTGATTACTGTTTAGTCTGTATGACAGTAAAAAGTAAACATACCTAAAAGTAAGATTTGGTCTTACAAAGATTACATTAGAATTATCACATCTATTGTATGAATTGAGTCAAAAAGTCCTGAAGAACTTGGGTCTGAAGAACTCATCAACTGTACACTGAAAAAATTGTCAATACCACTTTTCTTTACGGATGCAGAAGTGCATAATTTCAGTTTTCAATCTACTTTTCAAATACGGAAAGGACTGGAAGGTGGAATACAGGGAATGGACAATTAGGGTAAAATCTCTCTAGTCACTGGAAGCTACTCTTACTGCACAACAGGAATAGAGCCAACATGGTGAGGGAGAAGCCTACCCTCCTGAAAAGGGCACTGAATCTTGTAAGCAGTGAGAAATATCCAGATAATTCCCTTCAAAGGTATGTTCAAAGATATGTATCTTGCAAGTTCACACATGAATGCAGTTAGGATAACATAAAAAACAGCTACAAGAAAATTGGCCTGATAAAACAGGTGCATGCATATTATGCATACAGAGATATAGACATATGTTATTATATATGATGAATTTTAGATGGGCTTTCCTAAACAGCATCGTCATATCTTATTTTTTCAAGTTTATTTCTCAAGGGCCTGTTGACATAGAAAAATTAATTCCATCTGCCAGAATTTACATACTTCTGCAGAAAAAGCATGATGGAGGAACACAGGGAACACCACTGTACTATACTTCTCAATTACAAAAAACCTGAGGAAGTAGGAGTGTTAGCATGAGGTTGAGCCAGTAAAACACAATTGGTTTTGCATATTCTTTAAATGTATCAGACAGGGAAGGATTCTCTTTGAAAACTTCCTTTATATATTGTAACAGTTCCCAGGACTGCTTTAATGATTTTTTCAGCCACATCTATGGGTTTTTTTAAACTGACTTTGCAAGTAGGAACTGGCAAAGAAAGTTTTATTCAAACACTACACACTTTTTTATCCTTCTTCCTCAATACCCAAAGATTTGCACCTGCCTGCAGCTTCGCTATACTATGTCATACAGCTAAACTTGTTTTTCAAACTGAGCTTTTCTCTCCTTTAAATATACAAAATGCATAAACTGAATTTATAAAGCAAAAAGTCTTGAAATACTGAAATTTAGTTTTCCTCTCCTTATTTGAATTTCCCACAAAACTCTTTCATGATTATAGAAAAAAAGACAGACTTCTTAACAATGCAAAATGCAAAATGACTGCCCACTGATGTGCTATGATTGAAGGAAAAGAAACATCTAGTCTTAGATACCTGCCGATCAAGTTCAACGTAAGCATCATTTCCAAGAGAGACTGGAGACTCCTTACTCATCAACTGCAATTAGATTACACTGGATTAGAAAAAGCAAGGATTTACTTTTAATATAAAAGCTAAGCTTCAGTGAAATAACAAGCTGATTTTAACTTTGGGGAGCTTCAATCTGACTTCATTCAGAAGTTTTTAAATTCATTTTTTATGTATGACATTCAGAAACAATTACAGAAAGAGTCTTCAGAATTTATAATACTTAAAGCACTATAAAAGAAATCTTACATCATCTCTTTTTCTTCTTAAAATGCACAGTCTTAGTTTATGATGAAACCTACAATATACTCTGCTAAGCATTTTACTGGAGTGGCAGTGGAATGATGGTTGTTATCAACACACCATGCAAGACCTGCCTTTGTTCTCTGCCAGTGGTTTTCATTTTTTGATCACCTGGAAGTTCACATCAATTTATTTATTTAACTAAAGTTGGGGGCATATCTATGTCAGCTAATTGGGCAAAACAAAGATGATCAAAATTCCTGCTCTGGAGTTGTCTGTAATTTGCAGATTTAAAAGGAAAGTCTATAGAGATTATTCCTGAAATAAGTATTACAATTCCTTTTATACTAACTTATTTTTTTGCAGGAATGACTGGTAATGGCTTTAAGTCTAGAAAACATGACTTTAGGCATGACTTTAAAGAAAAAAAAAAGCCCTTCAAATTAACTGATGTGCTTACTAAACGATAAAAACCTGATAAGAAACTGAATTTTCTTTCAGTAATCCACTGATCAGCTACATAAGTAGTTAAAAGCTAAAATCAAATGTAACAGAAGTAGTAGCCCAAAGACCTCCTCCCACCCACTTTCAGCAAACATATTAAGGCAAAGTTATTACTGAAAGCTGTAAGATACCAAATGAGAAATACGCTGTAACTAATTCAAAAGGCAGCATTACGGAATGACACTGATGTTTTCTGTCATCCTATCCAAACACAAAATGTTTTATGAGTTCTCCCGTGACACAATTCATGACACAAATCAAAAAAGCCCTAGCCTAACCAAAATCAGAACAAGATTTCTTTCTTAAGGCCTCCTGTCCAGTTACTCTCTCCAGAGACAGAGCTTCCACTATTCCTTCCAGAAATCAGTGCTTTTGCATTACTTTTCATTGGCAAAGTTCTTCAGACACACAGAACTTTCATTTCTTCTCCATCCTTTCTGTTTATACCACTGTGTACAAGAGAAAAATCACTGTTTGACAATGACATCATTCAAATATTTATATACTTACGTTTCTCTCCTTTCCCCCATCTCCTTAACTGGGATTTAGCTGCATACCACATGCTTAAATTCATCTATTTGTCCTCAACACTTCTCCTCAGACCTTGGTGATGTTTGCTGCTAACTGCTGAATTCCTTTCATTTTGTCTACATCTTTACAGTGACAAACTACACTGAAATGAAGCATTCCATGAAGCCCAGATTCTCTGTAACAGTAACTAGAAAGTCCCTAGCCTTGGAGCTTTTCCCTGAAAAATGAAGTCATGTCTTTTTCATTACCATATATAGTGGCATTATAAACTTTTATTTAATTTAGGTCCGTGTTTTCTAAGCTGATTATAATTTTGCAATCCAAAACAAGAACTTCCAATCCCTCTCTGCTCTGTGATGTTTATAGATGTTTCAATTACTCCAAATTTCACTAGCTACTGTTTAAATGCTTTTCCAGATGACTAACAGGGATATCCATATTAACCAAATACTGAACTCTTCTCCCTGTTCTATATTCCACAACACTGTTCACAAACACACTTCAGACACTAAATATGTTCCACCCATTAAGCCAGTACTTTCCAGCTGGCAGGTCCCAGACTGCATGAAGCCTGCAAGGATGTACAACATGTCCCTGACAGCCACCACCCTTTTCTGGCTGTAGCACAACTTCCTCTTCAGAAACCCAGCTTAATAGGCCTGCCCAAGACTTACTGTAGGAGGAATACAAGAGGCTGCACAACCCACTAGAGGCCACTGTGGTGTTGCTGCTGTAAAGAAAGCAGGCTGAGGCCAATAATATAATCCCTTTATTCTTCAATGAGTTTTGCCATCTGTCCCAAAACTTCCTGTCCTTATGAACCCTTAGCACAAATGTCCAGAGGACATTAGCTGGAGAAGGATTAGGTGGTGGAGATAGATGGTGTGGGTGCAGTGTGAATGTTACACAGAATTATTGGGAATGTCATGGGAAGAGTGCATGAGGCACTGAGGCCAAAAGCCACAGACAGATGACTGACTCAATGCAACAAGAAGCAACTTGCAATCTTATGACCTGTGATATTGTGGGGATGCTAAAGAAAAATCTAAGTGATTGTGCTGTGTCCAATAGCATGACCAGACAAGGAACAGGAATGAGATTGCCAGATTACTCACAAGTAATAACAGGAATCCAACTTCTGATCATCAGTTAACAATAAACTGAAGTGGGGAGAGATCGCTTCCATCTTTTGCCTACACATCTCTGCGCACATTGAAGATGACAGTGGTATATATAAGCAAGTTATCTTGACTGTGCTCTGCTTCTGAATTGCCTCTACCCATTTTCTCCCTGCTTAGTAGCAAACACTTTACCATAAACAGCACAGCTAACAGGGTACAACTCAACCCACTTATCCAAACTTCTCTCTCTTTAGTAAGATTTACCGAAAAACTCAAGAAAAGTTTTACTGAATGCTGTTTTAGGATTGCATACAGATATGTATGTCAACTCAAAGCAAACACTACACCTTCTATCCACTTAAAAAAACATAAGGTAACAGACTTGCCTAGTTTCCCCCTATTCTTCACTTCATTTCTTGTCCACCAGCATTCTCAGATACTACTGAAGTTTAGTGCTCCAAAACACTCATTTCATCAGTTACCTGCTTGATGGCATATTAGATTTTTCTGCATTATTTGCTACTAATCTGATGATACTAGTAGGCTGTTATTAATTTTTAAAGCAAACTTACTTACTGTGTTCTGCTCTATATCTCCTTTACTTATAAGTTCACATTCAGACAAATTCCTGAAATACTGCTCTAGTTCAGTGCTTCACATGCAGCCTGCAAGTGTGATATTAGAACACATGGTCTTAACAGGTATGGGTCAATGCCAGTACTTTTGAGTGGCAAACTTTATTTCATTTCTATTTCAGCTGACTGACTCAAAAGAATAAAAAGCAGAAGGAAGTGGCCTTCTCATTGCCCCTCCACAGCTGCAAGTTTTCTTTTCTTCAGAAGTAAACTACAGGTGGGCTTTAAAGGTCTACCTTCACAATTTTGCAGTGCTGGAACTGGCTTTCAGCTCCGAACTCACACTGTAGCTTACGTATAGTATTATCTATTTTCACACGTACCTTTAATGGATGATGATGTGCAGAGATTTTAAAAGTGAATTGATTATAAAAAGGGAAATCAAAAAAGTGCCCGCAAAATCAAGCAACTGCATTAGGCCTCTACAATAAAAGGAAGAGTCTGCTTAAGAGCTTCCCACAGTGAAAAAGCAAGCAACTAGCGTTTACTTCCTTGCTCTTTTTCTGGTTTATTTTGCATATTTAGAATGAAGACTTGAAGTAGCACAAGTATTTGTTCAAAAAATCAGAAAGTCATTTAAAATCAAAACAGCTTATTCTGTGGTGAAGAGGTCAGTCTGGATTTTAAATGGTACGATAACCAGGACATGACAATTTTTATTACTCTTTGTGTAGTATTATGAGAAGCAGTTGTCATTCCCTGTTATCCTTTAAATCTATACATTTTCATGCTTATAGCTTTGATATGATGTCTTACAAAATACTTTGTAAGATCTGCTAATTTTATATTATTAAAACATTCACTTCTTAACTGCCTTGCTTGTGAAATGTGAACAAGTTGTGTTGTCATGGATACATAAAGATTAGGGAAGGGGTAAAACTATCACAAAAACTGCATGTATGAATAACCTGAATTTCAAATGCTTTTTTTCCCTACACATGATTTGCATGATTTTGCAAATGCAGCTGCACCACTTAGTTGATGATGTTAAAAGTTCAAAACATTTGCTTCTTCTGAAATGCTTCTTCTACAGTTGCTAACATTGTACGAGCTCATTTAAGTGCCCGTGAAACAATGTCAAAATCCAGCTTCTATATTCAGAAAGTTGTTTTTCTTTTTTAAAGCATCTTTTTGTTTGCTTGCTTTTTAAGAGTCAAGGCTATGTATGACACAGTATGTATCCTTTAATGCAGCTGGACTTTCTTCCTCCTCCAATACTGCTGACAGACCCAAGGAAATATTTTTCTATCATTTCGTAGCTATGCAAAAACCACTTTTACTTCAGACAAGATGAACCTTCAAACAGTCAGGACAAAACACAGGGGGGGGAAAAAAACCCACAAAACCAAACAATTTCTACTTTGTGGAAGTAACAGAGACGGTATTAATCCAGACAGGAAGTACCTTTTGCTATGAGACAAGCTTTGATACTAGCTGTAGTACTTTGCTGTTAAGAGCCTATTCTGACTCTCAACTTGACCTGCACAGACACCTGGTAAGTGATCAAGTTTACATATGTTCTAAACAGCAAAGGCAAACAACTTCACCAGATACCACTTTCATCAATAATGAACTTGGCTGCTCAAAGAAAAGACTTAGGAAAATGACAGCAGAATTTCTAAAGGATGTCAAGGAAAGGAGAGGAAATGAAAGAGAAATACATAATGGCCAAAATAATTTCTGTAAGGAAAGCTTTTTGGCCTTTAAAAAAACCCCTGCAAATTATAAAATTAAAAATGTTACATTATACATAGTAATATATTAATTGCAAGTAATAATAGATTATAATAATACAAACAGAATATAGCAGTATACATTACAGAATATACAATACATAATTTATATTTTTGTAACATTTTTGATAGCTGTATCATCATTCTCTTCCTCTATCTTGTGCACAGCTTGCATTTAGAAATGCACACCTGCAGATTAGAATCTAAGAATCTAAGTGGTGGCAGCACAACAGATCAATTTGACTGCACTGAAAAAATAACAGAAAAGCATTGTTCAATTTATAAAGTCTTTATGGAGCATAAGGCATATTTTATTATTAATATTTTACTTTAAACATTTAAATCAGTGAGGAAAGGAAATGCTGAAGAGTCACAAGTTATTAAAAAAAATCAAAATAACCAAATAAAATTTAAAACATAAAATGCTGCTTCTTCCATTTAAAAATCAGCTTCTTCATGCAAAAAAAACAGAAAGAACAGGTCAGAGGCTTGTTCTACTGTGCCTCATGAAATATTTTCATGAGTAAGTTGATTTATGAAAAGCAAAGAAGTATCAAAACACATTGATATGTGCTTTGCTGAAACAGAAAAACAAATTACATAACACATCAGTAAAGCTTAGAGGTCTTTTTACATACCTGATTTTGAAAAGAGTACCTGCATGTCAAACACTTTGAAATGTTTAGATTAGGCAACATACCAACTTTTCAAATATGCATATATAGCTACTTTCCTAGGCACTTTATTATGGTGTCTCCTACATATTGCTTAGTCCAAGTCACTTGAGTCCAACAAACAGAAAAACCTCCTTAAATCCAGTGAAGTTTCACCCCTCCAAAGACACAGACTGCAGGTGCAGCTCTGAAGACTCTCTGGATCTAAACTCTTGTTAGAATCACAGAATATCTTGAATTAGAAGGGACCCATAAGGATCACTGAGGCCAACACTACCTAAAACTGAACCATATGACTAAGAGCATCGTCCAGACACTCCTTGAACTCTGACAGGCTTGGTGCTGTGACCATTTCCCTGGGGAGCCTGTTCCAGTGACTGACCACCCTCTTGGTGAAGGACCTTTTCCTAATGTCCAATCTGAATTTCCCCTGATGCAGCTTCATTCCATTTCCTCCTGTTCTATTGCTGGTCACCAGAGAGAGGAGATCAGCACCTCTCCCTCCACTGCCCCTCTTGAGGAAGTTATAGACTGCGATGAGGGCACCCCTCAACCTTCTCTTCTCTGAGCTGAACAAACCAAGTGATCTCAGCTGCTTCTCAAAAATCTTGCCCTCAAAACCTTCCGCCATCTTGGTCACTCTCCTCTGGACATACTTCAATAACTTGATGTCCTTCTTCAATTGAGGTGCCCAAAATTGCACACAGTACTCTAGGTGAGGCTGCACCAGGGTGGGCACAAAGTGGGACAATCACCTCCCTCAACTGGCTGGCTATGCTGTGTGTGATGCACTCTAGGACACAGTTGGCCCTTGGCGCTGCCAGGGCACACTGTTGACTCATGAATTCAACTTACCGTCAACCCAAAACCCCCAGATCTCTTTCCATGGGGTTGTTCTCCAGCCTCTCATCCCCCAATTTGTGCATTGTAAGCAGGATTACCCTGTCCCAGGTAGAGAATCCAGCACTTGCTCTTGTTAAATTTCATACAGCTGGTGACTGCCCAGGTCTTTAGTCTATCCAGTTCTCCCTTTAAGGCCACTCTACCCTCAAGGGAGTCCCAGCTTCTCCTAGTTTAGTATCATCAGCAGACTTCCTTAATGTACATTTGATTCCTGTGTCCAGATCATTTATAAAAACATTATAGAGCACTAGCCCTAAAACTGACCCCTGGGGAACCCCACTGGTGACTGGCTGCAAGCCTGATGTAACCCCATTTACTATAATTCTTTGAGCCCAACACATCAGTAAGTTGCTCACCCAACATATTACAGACTTAATCTAAATATGCCTGACGTTTTGTCCAGAAGGATACTGTGAGAGACAGCATCAAAAACTTTGCTAAAATCCAAAACCTCCACATCTACTGGCTTCCCTTGGTCAACTAGATGGGCAACTGTGTCATTTCCCCTCGTGAACATCTGCTGGCTATGACCAATGACTGCATTGTCTCTCAAGTGTCTTTCAGTAACCCCCATCTTCTCCATAATTCTGCCAGGCACTGAAGTGAGACAGAACTCTAATCACCAGGGTCTACCTTCTTCCCCCTCTTGAAAACTGGGACAACTTTCGCCAGCTTCCAGTCAACTGGGACTTCTCCATACTCTGAAGAATGTTGAAAAATAATGGAGGGAGGTCCCACTCTCAAAGTGTCTCAAAGTTTTTGAGACACTTTCTGACCTCTTCAATAAGCACCTAAGATCCTCCTCATTTGGTTCTGAATGCCTTGGATTTCTATGCAGCTTGGGAGATAGCATTGAAATCACTCAGAACTGCACCGGTACCTGAATAGTAAGCTTTTTTTATTCACTGAGTTTCAAAAATCTGTTCCAGAAGAACAGACCCTCATCCTGTGATTTCTCCTTCACATGTCTGAGAAAGAGCACAAACACTAAACAATTTCAATGTCTACTCATCAAAACCCCAAAAATGCGAGCTGCTTCATATCTGGCTATTTTTTCAAATGAAGCGGATTTTTACAAAAATCAAACAGAAGATTTTCAACGGAAGGAGGAAGGGTAGAAGGTTTTCTATTCTAAGACAGTGCAGAATAAAATGATGCTGAAATTTGGGGTTAAAAAGAGGACATTAGAAAAATCCACCAAAACACTGTATTATAGTTAAAAAGAATGCAAAAGTAAAATATCCCAAAACTCAGGCAAACTGATGCTTGGCAGCACTGCCAGGAAGATGATTTAACATAAGGATTCTTTCAATGCTGATTTCAAAAGTCCTCTCTGCAACATTATAGATAACAGTCACACACAGACAACAGGATGTATGACTGCATGGATACAGCATTGGTCAAAGTGGTAATAGGGGAAGGGGTTCCTGTAGGCTCACTGACATCTCTTTCTCTATTCAGACATTACAGAAAAGTGAAATTGCTCTAGAAATCAATATGGAATTTGGTTTCTCTTGTTCAGGTTCAGAAGAAACACAATTACCAGCAATTTCCTGCTTTCCTTAGGGGCGTGCCCTGCAGTAAACCTCCATCTATGAAGACTGATAGGTGCTTCACTTACATGCACTTTGGGCTCCTAAGAAGTCACATGGGGGCTTCATTGCTATAGTGGTGGTCACTAACACTGTCGTTTAGTTTTCACTGTGGTTTTAATTTACTACTGAACAGCACTTTCACAAAATACACTGCAAAATACTTACTAACTTACAAAAACATATTAGCACAAATAGCTTCATTAGCTTATTCATAATACTACAGCTGACAAAAGAATACTCTGCTATTCATTTCTCTGTCTTTTCAATTATCCAGTAAAACAAAACAATTCATAGAGTCTTGCAATTCCAATGTACAAATTTTGAAGAAATTTTACAGTATTTGGTTACTCACATAAAAGCAGTCTAGTGCACTTCAGGAGCCACAGGGTAGGGAAGGTAAAGGAAAGGGAACCCAGTATCAAAAGTATCTAGAAGTTTCAATCTTCTAGATTTAAAGAAAAGTGGGACATTCAACCAGAGTTCCTTGACATAAAGAATCTTCACTGATTTGTTTCTCTAAGGAAAAATAAATATTTTTCAATGTACAACAGCAAAATCTATGCCCCTTCTTTACTTCCAGCTAAGTTTTTCCAAGGTGGGAAAAAGCATACTTTTCTAAAATACTGAAAGGCTGAACTTTTACACACTGTGGACATCCCAGCATACCTCCTGAATGGCTGTCATGACAACATGTTGAACCGATTCTTCCATCATCATTATGGTCTGGATGTACTCTGAAAATAAGAGCATTCTGAAATGTTATTGTTGAAACTGAAGTCACGCAGAACCTGAGGTCAGAAGCTGCATCCTTTCTACAAAATAAGTAGGTGCCACAGATGACACTGAAATGTATAATTACCAGTAAAGTCCCACCCCAACTAACTCAACAAGACTTTTATCAGAAGTTCATTCAGACATAAATTCAGGCTCATTGGAACTCTGCAACAATGAAAAATGTACACAATTGTCTTTTTTTTTTTTTTTCTTCCCTTCTGGCATCTCGCACTTCTGAAATAATTACTTATGCTCCTTTTCTCACTTTGTATAGCCTGAATAGTTTGGGAATAAGTACGTGATCCATGCATAGGTTGCCCTTTTCCATAAGTTTAACAATAATGTCCTGCCTTCCTAAGCATCGTCATTTCAAGGCATTTTCATATCCATTCTTGGTTTCTGTTCTTATTTCTGTGCTACATCGCAAATATGTCCCCTTAATTTTTTCATTCCTCACCTACCCGTAGATGTGAGCTACACAGCAGGTACCTTGTAAGATGATACAGTGCTTTGAAAGACAAATTCCGACATTTAGATCAAGTCAAGGAGTTTATGACTTGCCCAGTATCGTATCGTTTTCAGTCAGATATGATCACCTTTACATGCGACCTGTATTCTTTTAATGATTTGCCCAAAAGAAAATTGCTGGGAATCAGTCACCTCAAAGTGATTAATTGCCAAGTCTCACTCTAAGTACATAAAACTAGACTGTTCCAGTATTTCAAACATAACATTTTTAATGTTCAGACTGAAAGAGTATGAGAAACATGGAAATAAGATATACTTCCCACTGGAGGATGCCAAATAGTCACCAAAAGTAAGGAAGTTAATTTTACATAAAACAGAGAGGACAGGAGGCCTAATAAAACAGTTATTTATGTACTCATAGAAGAAAATTACCTCTATTTTAATTAATAGGGTAGTCAGACTGTCTCCTGATTAAGGGAAGAATAAAAGTAATTTCAGAAGGAGAAATTAAAGTGATTTAGACACCTGAGAAAACTGGAAAGGGAAAAATAGCTACAAAAGATGCACCATACAAGAGGAAGACAAAAGGTCTGAAACCCTAGCTGCCATTTTGTCAGAAAACAAACCAAAACGAGCTAAATCAGGAAGGGACAGATATCTGATGCGACTTTAACGTAAATACAGTAAACAGATTTATTTACCCACATGTGTATTTAATAATATGTTCCTACGCTTCCTGTTTTAAGTGTTAAGAATAAATGTTTGTAGTTGCTTTGTTACCTTAACCTAGCTTGAATTAAGTGTAATTTAAGGTGACTGGGTAACAATAAGACACCCTGCACCCAAGGCAAGTTTAGAATATGAGATCTGGGACACTTCAGCAAGTGTCTCCATTGTTCATCACATCCTTTGTGGCACGTGCAGGAGAAACGAATGGCTCCCTATTTTACCTGCACAGGACAGACAGACAGTTGGTGCCACGGGAATCAAGAGAGGCAGAAGTCTCTTTCAGTGGCTGCTTAAGTGGGATTCAATCACCTACAGATGCCTCAAGTGACATTTTGGATGTCTTTAAGGTATGACATGCTCAGTGTTCAGCTGCTGTCCAGAAGGGCGTTATTGCCAACATTACTTTTTCCTATTTGCCAACCCCACGCAAAAGTCTCAAAAACTACATATCCCAAATCACACCAGACATATCTTCAGACCAACCCCCAGTCACACTGATGGCTCTAGGCCATGTAGTAAGATGCTGACAGGAACACACTCCTAAAACCAAGAGTCATACAGGATAGTGCAACAATCACATTTTTTGGTTCTTAACTATCCCGAGCTACCTCATAAATGGTTAAAGGATGGGCCCAAGAATTTTCTTTTGTAGAGTGCCTTTTCAGCTCAGCAAACAAAAATTGAAAATATGTGTGTTGGAAGAAAAACCAGTCCCACAGTTTGAGACTCCAAAACCAGTGAAGCTTACAACAAAACAACAGTTTTTATCTGTAGGACAAAATAATGTCATCACTGGAAACAATACATTTGTCTCTGACAGCAACCTGAGAGGTATAATTTTTGTCTTAAGTAGTTACACAACAAGCTATATTTTCATTCACTGCCTGGGAGAAACATGCTTTCGAAATTTAATACCTTGCTTCTGTTCACAGTTCACAGCACATCCCAAAATAAGCTGAAGCATTCTCCCAAGCTCTGCAGCATCAGCATGCTCTCCAATCAGGTTAACATCAGGAAGCGTGAAGTCATCAATCTGCTGCCCTAGAATCTGCAGAAAGACCCAGTACATACATGTCAGTATCACTACACAAATACATACACACACATTTCAAAATACAAATATGATTCAGAATGAACAAGAGCAATTCACTCATACTTTAACATAGTTTTCAATCCACCTTTGCAACAAACTAAATTGCCTAACACCTATCATCCAAATATTAAACCATACTGCTTAACACAACTAATATTTGGAAGAAGACAAACCTGACAGTCTCAATGTGGCAGGTTGACCCTGGCTGAACTCCAGGTGCCCACCAAAGCCATTATATCACTCCCCCATCCTCAGCTGGACAGGGGAGAAGAAAATGTAACAAAGGGCTCGTGGGTTGAGATAAGGACAGGAGAGATCACTCATCAACTACCATCACAGGCAAAACAGACTCAACTTGGGGAAAATTAACTCAATTTATTACCAATCAACCAGAGTAGGGTAATGAGAAATAAAACCAAATCTCAGACCACCTTTCCTCCACCTTTCCCTTCTTCCCAGGCACAACTTCACTCCTGGATTCTCTATCTAACCCCCTCAGTGGCATAGGGGGACAGGGAATGGGGTTTATGGTCAGTTCATCACACATTATTTCTGCCGCTTCATCCTCCTCAGGGGCAGGACTCATCACACTCTTCCCCTGCTCCAGCATGGGCTCCCTCCCACAGGAGACAGTCCTCCACAAACTTCTCCAATGTGGGTCCTTCCCACGGGCTGCAGTTCTTCACAAACTGCTCCAGCGTGGGTCCCTTCCACGGTGTGCAGTCCTTCAGGAGCACACCGCTCCAGCGTGGGTCACCCATGGGGTCACAAGTCCTGCCAGAAAACGTGCTCAGCGTGGGATCCTCTCTCCACAGATCCACAGGTCCTGCCAGGAGCCTGCTCCAACATGGGCTTACCATGGGGTCACAGCCTCCTTTGGGCATCCAACTGCTCCAGCGTAGGGTCCTTCACGGGCTGCGGGTGGATATCTGCTCCACCGTGGACCTCCATGGGCTGCAGGGGGACAGCCTGCCTCACCATGGTCTTCACCATGGGCTGCAGGGGAATCTCTGCTCCGGTGCCTGGAGCATCTCCTCCCCCTCCTTCTTCACTCACCTTGCTGTCTGCAGAGTTGTTTCTCTTACATGTTCTCACTCCTCTCTCTGGCTGCCATTTCTGTCTGTCCCAGCAACTTTATTCCCTTCTTAAATATGTTATCACAGAGGTGCTACCACTATCGCTGATTGTCTCGGCCTTGGCCGGCGGCGAGTCTGTCTTAGGGCTGGTTGGTATTGGCTCTGTCAGACATGGGGGAAGCTTCCAGCAGCTTCTCACAGAAGCCACTCCTGTAACACCCCCCCCCAAAAAAAGACCTTGCCACACAAAGCCAATACATTCAACTAATAAGAAACTATTAGTTTCAAACTTAGCAAGATTTTTTTCTCGAGATAAGAAAGGTAGCAAAGGCAGTCTTCCATAGTGATCAACAGCACATGGATAACTAATATTTTTTTTAAAGCATTCCATTTAAAAAAAAACCCTGCATGCCCAAAAACACCTTATGTAGCATAAAATATTATCCACAAATCTCACATTTCTTACTACTAGGAAGCCAGAAATTGAAATATTTCACTTATACAATCCTCGTGTCTAGCACTGATGGATGACAAATGTAAGACAGTAAAAAACTCGATCACTCAGCCTCACACTTTCAGAAAACTGAAGGATATTTAGCAAATCTCAGAGCTAAGAAAGCTAGTTCCATCGAAGAGAATTTGAGGTAGTAGTACAATACATAATTAAACAGCCCACATGCAGAAAGAGGAAAAAAACCCAAAACAATAGAACCCATGTGACTTACAATTAATGTAATCTGATTTATAATTAAGTAGGATTTATATTAATGATTGTCAGTAGAAGGAATTAAACAATTCTGCTAAACTGTTCATAAAGATCTTTCAGGGGGCTGAAAATATGAATATGAAATATGGAATTAAAGAGATCTGACACATTAATTGCAGATAAAAAGAAACTGTCACTTCTTAAGCAGGGTGCAATAAAGAAACAATGACTATGGAGGGAATCAGTCATTTGTTTGCTGGATGCCCTTTATCATGTTAATACTCAAGAAAAACAGAAAATCAGGTAAAGGTATTTATAAAAAACATTTAACAGAAGTATATTAAGAATACACGGAAATCAAGCCATTCAAAAGTTTGCCAGGGTTGGGCTTTGTGGAATTGTTGTGGTTGAGTTTGTTCTTGTTTTGTATGGTGGTTTTTGTATTATTTTTTTTAAACAGCTTTCTCAAAAGAATGAGCACCAACACTACTAAAAAACAATCTCTGTTTACTTTAAAGGACCCAGATTCATTCTTGTTGGAAAAGACTTCCTTTAGGTCGTTCTAGTGAGAAAACAAGAATTCTGTGAATGCATCAAGCACAACGGAAAATATTACCTTTGTACACAGACTGCAATAATACAGTAAAGCACAATATTCTTTGAATTATATAAATCTGATATGTGTTTATATATTGATCTGTAGTTCCTGAATTTCTTTCCAATGCAATGCTGGGTTTAAGTTAATAGTACTACAACAGCTTCACAGTTACTGATAATGTAATTACTGCTGAAGAAAGCTGAAGGGAAGACGCATTATCAGCAGGCACTATGAAGACACCAAGGATGTGAAGTTGTGAACAGAGGATTTTGAAATAAACATGAGATACAATTTAGTTCAACAACAAAACAAAAATCTGCAAGAAACATGAAAAAGGATAGACTCTGCAATAAGTATCTTGAGATGAAGAAGAGCATTTTTCCCCAAAAAAGATCTTTACAAAAGAATGCAAGTTTCAATTCCAGAGCAGCAGTGTTCTGCAGCAAGATTACTGGGGGAATAACAAGTATGTAAGCTACAAATGGGTAACTTTGGCTTCTTGTTCTGCCATATTGACAAAGACAGCAATGTAGAATAGCTATTGAAAGACTGTCCTCCTGAATGCAATACAAATTTTTAAATTTTTGAAGATGAAGAAAATTAGCATATACACTTTTCAAAGGCGTTTAGCTACATCAGGTAAAATCCACATACATTCACCATCTGTATTTTTGTAGAAGGTGACTGCTAGGAGAGGAAATCAGGTTGAGGAAAACATAACCAGGATTCGTAGTAGAATCCAGGTCATCTCCCTTATCAGCATGAGCATCGCTTTAGCGGAAAAAAAAACCCCAGAAACCAAACCAAAATCCAGTCAAACTTATAAATGTGCATTACCTTTGCAGAACTTAACCAGCTTGAAACAGCTAAAAACTTGTGTAGTAATAAAGTTTTCACACCAGAAACTTAATCAACATATACGCCAACTAGCCAAAAAGAAGCTGGCATGACTTTGTCATAGTAATATTAAATGTTTATAACAAAACCCTATTTGTTTCTTTCTAGAATTTTAAGTTATGACACTTTATTTAAACATCAATTTTCAAAATTTATTTCAATATGGGTACCTGACCATTTATTGAATATGAGCTTATAAGTCTAATTTTTTCTTTCTGAAAATCTGTTTGTTCTTAAAGACTTAAGTTTATTAACAAGTATCTTCCTCTCCGAAGCATTTATGACAGGCTGATATTTTGAGACAAGCAAAGTCCAGAACATACATATTATGGATTTTGTGCTGCAGCCTGTACAGATCAATTTGCCTCAAAACATCACTGAAACTAAAAGCATATTTCAGCTGAAGATCCACCACAGAAAAAAACACTGTATTGTATCTTCTCTGAAGTGGTTCATTTCTGAGTTTGCTCAATAGTCTGAGAGAATGCCAAAGGCAGACTCCAATATCTCAGGATTTAAAATTTTCAATAAAATTTTTTATGTGGGGAGAGTCTAAAAATGCTCTTTACTCTCTCTCCTCAAGAGAAAAAAAAAAAGGAAAGGGGGAGTCTTCAGCTGGAGCAGAGGAGGGGGGGTGGGGGGTGGGGGGTGAATCAAGCACAGGTCCTGTTAAATTCCATCATCAGAACATAGCCAGCAAAGACATCTACTGTTTGTATGACAGAATTTGCACACCATACTCCTCTGGAAGTTCTGAGTATTCAATAAAGCATGTGAGAAGTTTTAAAGAAGGCTAACACCTGGGAAAAGGCCATGAAACACTCTATGCCAAATACTTTGCAAGAAAAAGTCAGAACTTAATCAGTAGAACATAATTTACATTCAACAGGTTAACTGAAATATGCAACAAAAGGAACGTAGATAACTTAAAACGGTTCCTACCTCATGGTTGTAATCCAATATTCCTTTTAAAATTTTCTTCAGGTTGCTTACCTATTTGACAAGAAGAAGGAAATACAATAAATACAGTGAATAAGTTAGAGAAATGATCATAAAGTAGGCAATCACAGAAGAATCATACAATTATATCTATATGCACAATGAGACTTTCTGTTTGAGCAGTTTAATTTAGAATCATGAAAGTTATGCAATAGTCCCTTATGATCAGACTTCCAGACACCTGATCACAAATCCTTACTAACTGACAGAACCCATTTAAATTTATAAAAACATCACATTGTCTTGGATAGGCTTTAGATCAGACTCTATAGCATGAATCTTTTTTGGGGTACTTGTTTATCTTGGCATTATTGTTGTATCCAGAAGCTGAAACATTCTTTTCCTCCTGCCTTCTCTTGAAGTATCTTAGTGATCTACTTTCTGCAGAGATAAACCTCTTCTTGCAAACCAAAACCAGCTACTGCTCAATATCCTCCTTTATTTCCAACCTATGTAAGCTTAATTTATTAACTTTCTCATGAATTATTCCTCTTAATTCTTTCATTTTTGTTCACATACCCCCTCCCCCAGTTCTTTACAATTGAATGTCTGTCTTACAGTATCAAGCCAAATTTCACATTTCTCAGCGATGCCTTCACTGCCATACTAAGATAGCTTCTGTTCACTTGCATAACCAATGGCATCAGTTAAGTGTCTCCTGCTGTACAGAATCTATGCCACAATTCTCCAGCACTGAGTACTGCTCCTTTTCTGGCAAAAATCCATTTACATCAAGTCTCTAAGATGAAGAGTGCATTTAAAAACTATAAAAATGCCCACTGGATCTCATACGTGATATTTAGAAAAAATCTTTGCTGAAAGTAACTGCTACAGATTTCCACTAATTAATGTCCAAGTATTTAAGCAAGGAATTTAGGTAACAGTAGCAGCACACTGTCTCCTGCGAGAGAGAGGCAGCTGAGGGAACTGGGGTTGTTTAGCCTGGTGAAAAGGATATTTCAGGGGAGACATTATCACTCTCTACAACTACCTGAAAGGAGGTTGTAGCAAGGTGGATGTCAGTCTCTTCTCCCAAGTAACAAGCGACAGGACAAGAGGAAACAGCCTCACGTTGCACCAGGGGAGGGTTAGATTGGGTATTAGGAAAAAATTCTTCACTGAAATGGTTGTCAAGCACTAGAACAGACTGCCCAGGGAAGTGGTTGAGTCACCATCCCTGGAGGTATTTAAAAGGTGTGTAGACTTAGTGTGTGGCACTTGGGGACATGGTTTAGTGGTGGACTTGGCAGTGTTAGGTTTACTGTTGGACTTGATGATCTGAAGTGTCTTTTCCAATCTAAATGATTCTATGAAGTCTATAAACAGGTTCTGCAAGGACTGAACCTGACTAAATTAGGATTCACAAAGTACTGCTGCTGACAACAGTAGCCACAGAGGCAAACTGTGGAACTATAATGAAGGGAGAGTGAAAACTCTCAAATCCCAACTGTCTTTAAAGCCCACAGAAACTTCTATTCATTACATTCCAAAAATACCCAGCTAGGAGATTCTGTCCACTGACAGAAGCCATCTATCTTCCAAAAGATCTGAGGAAACACTAGAGAAAACAGTTAAGAAACATGATCCACCAGGGACAAACTCAACACTTCAACATTCAATAGGCAAAATGAGGTTATGAAAGCAAAATTCAGTCTCTTTTCTAAGACAATCTCAAGAAAGGAACAGGCTCCAGACACACTAAAAGACTTAGCCATGAAATCCAAAGTGATAATGATCTGATTACTTTATTCCAATTAATCCACTCTCTTTTGGAAACAAGCGGCAATAGCTGACCACTTATTATGATATAAGAACATCCTGATTGTCTTCATGATCACTGAATTTTAAGTCATACAAGAAACAAAAATTAACTTGGATTTGAAAAATGACACATCAAATATTCTGACAACCTAGAACGAGAACTGGAGATGCTACATGACAGCAAGTATATAACAACACTTACTGTCCCTCCCATAACAGCATAATACTTGGTTTCCTCTCAGGTTTACACCTGCTACTCCCAAACGCATACTATTCCTGTAATATTACACGTAACATATCACGTTTCTGTAAGAACTACAACTATCTGCTAGCTGTCTGCCCAAGAGCAATCACCACCGCTTCTCAAATGGTATGCACAATCATAACCAAAGTCTCCAACAGATTTAAGAATGTAAAGAAATGTAAATAATTTTATTTTCATGTCAAAACACCAAAAAGAATGCTGCACTGATTAGAATATAATTGCCAAACTTGATTCATTAAAAACTTCCAGTTTATAATTTACCTGAGTCTGCCGCAGAAAGCACCATAGAAAGGCAAAGGTCATGTTGCAGAATTTAACTCCAGTTTACCAATGAGAACATTGTGAGGAACCCTGAACTTGAACATAATTCCAAAAAATGAGAAACAACATGTAAAGTATGCATGTGCAAAATACTTCTTTTCCCCTTCCTTTGCAAATATTGTTTGAATTGAAATCCCTTAAACTGAAAGTCATCTTCCTCCACATAACTTAGAGCTTAGAGTTGAGATGCTTGAACAAAATCTATATTGATCAAAATCTGTCATCAAAACTAACATAGAGGGCAGCATCCTTTGAAAAAGAAAACAGCAAACAAACTGAAAAAAAAAATCTTCTCTTTGATGTCCTATTTTATTCCACTGTTAATCAGCATTACTAGGATAAATTGCTTTCAAGAGTTAACTGTACCATCTTTGTATCTAGCACCCAATCAGACAATTATAAGGCTAAAGCAGCTTCTTTGTAGACTGGCTTAAACTTAACAATGATCTTCAGTATTACTCAGAGGGCTCTCTTTTTTAATTATTTTTTTTTAAACTTGTCTTCAGTGAATACACTTAGATGGTTCTACTGCCACTAGCAGAGAATTATCATGGTGGGGGAAACTACCACAAATGTTTTCTATTTTGAGATGCAACTCAGTAGCTCCAGTAACATTTGTCAGGTCATAGCATAAGTTCTTAAAAGGAAGACTTCAGAGATTAATGAAAATGAACAACAGCACAAGAAAATGTTAAAGACAACCGATTACATCAGAACTCTAAATCACAGCAGGTGATGGTTGTTCAGAATATTTTTTTTCTCTTTTTCTTAAGCACATGGAGAAAACCTAAGTATAACTAGTTAACAGAGACCATTATAAATCATGCAATGATAGAACACACCAGATAGAATTTCCAGTATAAATCATTAACTATGAAGCACTCTATCATCCTTTGGAGACAGCCCATGATCACATGGGATGCTTATTTGTTTGCATCAGCAACCTGACTTCCTCCTTTTCCATACAAAGCATGTACATTACCCTCCCAATGTCTTTCACTTCCATGCCCTGCACCTGTACCTCTGTTGAAAAAGACATGATACATACTCGGGGGCAGGGGGGGAATAGTGACAACTATGTTTTATTCCACTTCAAAAGCTGTTGCAACTCACAATAGATTATTAATTATTTCTAGATTAATCTCTATTAATTTTCAATCTCTTTTCCATCTGTCATTTCCTGTTCTATTTCCCCAGTCTCATATCACCAAGGAGAGGCCATCCACTTTGAACTAATGTATCCACAAAGGCAACTTGCATGTTATCGTTGATTCTTTGAACACCTAAATTTCACTAATATCCATAGCACAGCTGTGTGGATGTTCCTGATGTTAAATGATCATCGCCCTCTCAGTTTACAGCCATCTTGGCTGTAGTATAGTACTACATAATTGGCACACACTGTTCAGCATGAGACTGACCTTTATTACACACCATTAACTTCGTAAACTGACTGGAATGAAAGCAGAGATGATGTGCCCTGGGTACTGAAGGCAACACATGATCTGGCAACACCATATGACTCAATATTTGCAGGTTTTTTCTCCCATTTTCTTCTTCCTCACATGTCATATGAAATCTCTATTTTTATTTAATTACCATTTACTTACTGGTTCAAAACTGAGGGTCCATAAGTGTAGTCTGTCTAGATTTCTCTCTTTATGAATATACTTGAGCAATAAAAGGAAAGCCTGATGAAGTGGACAGTAAAAATGTCCTTAAGCCTGTGATGGCTAACAAGAAGGGAGTATGGGTTATCTAACTTCTTGTTTTCTCTCTAATGTTATGACAGCTAGTCCCCAATTTTCCATTTACACTTATATCACATGGATGACTGAAATGTTGTTTGTGCTGAAGACTCTGTGTAAATTGACTTATCCTTGTACATTTCAAGTCCTGAAGTGTCTTTTCCTTCACACAGGTTATAATTAAGAACCTTATAACCTCTGAAGGTGTTGCTAGGGCACACTTGCAAGTGTTAAGAGAATTCTTAATCGGCTTCAGATATGTAATTAAGGTACATATTCTTCCCTGCTGCACTTAAAAGGGGAAGGAGGGAAGGAAGAGTGAGTGTGCATGCATCATTCCCACTACGTACATCAGGTTTCTGCTCTAAACTGCAATCTGTGGGAGTCTTGTCTCTTCACTGATTATAAACGGAGCCTGGAAAGACACTATACCACTAGTTTTGGGGGTTATCCCCCTCCAACCTGTCTTCTGCAAAAAGAAATCCCCAAAAGAACAAATACAGATATTTCCTTGAGTTAAATGACAAATTAAATATGGCTCGGAACACAGAAGGCATTCCCACATTAAACTTTTATCTGGAGACATGGTTGACTTAGGAGTTAAGGGTATAGTGAAACAGAATCAAATATATCAGTTGCTAATTATGTTTTTGACAGAAATGAATGCTGGCTTACAATACACCTATAATCTCTGGTTTGTGCAAGCAAGAAGCATTCACATGACAGGCTTCCACCCTTACCAGAAAAAAAAACTTCTACAATGCTGCTCATGAATAAGTGCTCCCTTCCCTTGCAAAGGAACAAGAAAGTAGCAGAAAGATGGTACTGTACACTGAAAACTAACTTCCATTACTCCACCAGTCAATCCAGCTTGTACTGTAGAATTCAGAGCAAACATAACTGTACTACTGCAGGGAGTCAAAATCAGTTCTCAAAAATCACGTTTGTTTATATTACAGCACTAAGTAGTCTGTGCTCTAATTTAATTTGTTATTCCATTTTGCAATATTGTATCAAACACAAGGCATTCAAACTGTATGAGCTGCAGAAAGTCTAGTGGCTCCTATTGTTTGAATGTGCTATTCAGTAATGGAACACAGTATTGCTACTATAAACATCAATAAAATTGTACTTTAAACTGATGCTGTAGTCTGAATGCCAAAGTGAAAAGTCCAGCAGAAAAAGTCAGAAATCAAGCTGAACAACGTATCTCCTTCCTTTCCCAAGCTAGGTAGGACCACACTGAACGGAAGGCAGGGGGGGAAAGGGTGTCAGTCTTATCCCATCCCTCAGTCAGACAACTTAGTCTGTAATTGCCAAAACTGATACGTGTGTATCACATCATTAACTGTTTAAACTTCTGTTCTATTACTGGTATTCCTGTACAACTTGACATTGAACTATTCTTATTTCTTGATTAGAGAATTTCATTCCTGCAAAGTTTTGCCGACAGAATTAAATTTCCGTGCTGTTTCCCATTTTCAATAAAGGCTGGTTTATCTTCAAAATGCCTTCTTCAGCACGAAATACTAGTGTGTACACACTTTAAACTCTGACTATATTAAAGTGTTCAGTTGTACATCAGGAAAGAGATATGTCTTTGCCTTTCTGGTTTTGGGGGTTGTTTTAAACTCTGACTATATTAAAGTGTTCAGTTGTATATCAGGAAAGAGATATGTCTTTGCCTTTCTGGTTTGGGGGTTTTTTTAACCACAACATAAAATTGCAGTTAAGGCAGCAGTGAGAAGTACGGGTTTTTGTTGCCCAAGGGAAAATATAAACTGCTATGTACACTAATGTATGCTACGCCCCAGAAATTTTAAACCCAAAGAAGTAACAACATGTTTCTCTACTAAAACATAGTAGACAAAGATCTGGTCAGCTGTAATACACAGAATGCTTGTTCCATGCTTCTTACTTTGCAAGTCCCTGAAATCTAACAGTTCCCTTTTTCTATCCTGTGCATTGCTCATTCTCTCAAATCAAGACAACCTGCCCTGAAACCAAGAATATAACAACATCCCTGTGAATTTACACATTTTTTTAAAAATGGTACAGCAACAGGAAAAGTATTTTTAATGAGATTGCATTCTTCCAGTTATCATAAAAGGGAGGGGGGGGGGGGGGGGGGGTGGAGAAAGCTGAGATATATTCTTGTTTATTCCTCATATAGGACAGTGTCCAATTCAAAGTTAACAATCGCATGATTTTCTGTTTATCTCTTTCAGGAGTAGTTAGGAGGGCTGTATCAGGCCTACACCAATATCTATCAGGGCCTCCTAATCACTGTTCCATAAAGTACAACTAGCTGCATATTACATTTGGTTTGTTGTTTTTTTTAAACTTATTTCCACTACTAGGCTGGCTCCTTTATGTGGTCCACAATACTGAGAGCTTGTACAAGTAGAGACTATTAACACCATATGATATCGGAGGCAAAGAGAGACCATGTTTAGCCACAAGAATATAATTCAGCTCATTATTATGACTTGCGAGGTAGTGAGATAACCCAATTATTTCTCATGGTGTTTCTTAAAATATGAAGGGAAATCTATATCATCCAAGTCATGCAGAAGTATGTTGCCTACATTTTAAATCTAGTGACAAACAAATAGAAGTGCACAGATTGAAAGTGTTCCTACAAGCCAGACTATAAATGATGGATTGACTGACAGATATTTGAACAACTAGATTACTAATAGTGTTTACTGACATATAAAGAAGAACAGTTGGCAAAGTATAGAATTACTTTCCTGGTTACAAAATAAGAGTTAAAATATCACATTTGTGCCTTCTAGTATTCTTCACAAAAAGTGAAGTGGTATATAAAAAATGGATACAAAAAGCTGGAGTATACATCTCACCAACAAAAAAATTCTCAATATTTAGTTCTTATTTACATGGATATATGAAAAACAAGAAGGAATGACATCAGCAAGAAACTGAAATTTGACATGTTTTTCCAACCTCAGTCACGTAAGGAAGTTACTAGATTGCTCAGCTTTTTTTTTTTCTTAACTTCACACCTGCTAAGTCTTAGTATCTGCCAAATTGGTGGGAGACAAAAAAAATTTATTCCTCAAGCTCCATATAAGAGTTACAGAAGCTGCTGCTCTGCTTTCAATCACCTGAAAAGCTATTATAACAAACAGCTCTCAATTTGTTGTTCTCCAAATTTAATATTCAAGTCTTCAATAGTCCTTAGAAAAAAGCCACAGAAGTATTTTAGAGAAAAATGAAACCTTGTATCCAGCTGTTCAGTTGCAATTCCATATGCTGCTTTGAAAAGTTCATTTAAACTAACTGTTCTACAAGCAGCAGAACTAACAAAGCTTTTTTAGGGATCACATCTTTTATTCATCAGCCAGTCAATATATCCTCATCAATGTACCCACATTTTTGCTGGCAGCCCTGGTAGACAAAACATTCGAAAGCAGCCCAGACTTGCACACAGCTGGGCAGAGAGCAGAGACCACACTAACAGGTCTGCTGGCCAAGTCAAAACATATACAGCAGCAGTATGCTCCATCCTTTTTGCAGGTGGTGCTTACCTGTATGTCCCTTCTGTTCAGCCAGTGATGTTGGTAAGCCTGCAAGTAGTAGAGCATTTCACTGGAAATCAAGTTGTAGCCCTTCCCCAGATGCTCAGAAGGGATTTTGATGGCCGGAACAAAATGTTTTTATGGAAAATGAGAACCAACAGACAAACTCACAATTTTGTTTCCCCAAGTAGTCAGGATGGAAATGGCAATTTAGAAAGGTACATATATCATTCTCTGAACAAAACTGTTCAGAAACTACACTAACATCTGCATGTGAAACTATGTTCTTCAGGTTTTATAAACCAAAATGTTCCTCAGCCATAGCACTGTAAATTCTATTGCCTTAAGGTCTGCAGAGAAAGAAAGTACTAGAATACAAAGTGACACAAATGACGAAGCAAATAGACCATGGTTAAAAAACGTGCCGAGTACAAACAACACAGAAAAAATACAACTTCCTGTCCTAAAACTCAGTAGTTGTGCAGAGCTGACAAAGGAAAAGGAAACAACAATTTGCCATTTTTATTTTAATAAACTGCTTATTATTCTGTTCTTTTTATGGAGCTGCTTCTCAGAGGTCTTTTTTTTTTTTTTTAATGCTACTTTCACACTTTGCATTTTAAAAAAATCTTTCATTCAACATTTGAAAAACAGAGGTAATTGATAGAAAAAAATTATTTTAATATTTTCCTTTTAAATTATTGAAACGTAATTACAAAGTCAAAATGTCTTTTCTTCGCTAAACTGTACAGGACTATAACATAAAAAAACAAATAAGTGTAATTAGAAGGGTCCAAAATTCAAAATGCTGTACTATAAAGCAAGATCTTAATCTAGGAATATGCTAATGTTTAGACAAAATATTGTATTAACTGAAATACAGATTTGCAGACAAGCAAAGTAAGTCAAATACCTTTAGCCTCCAATTATCTCCTACTTCTGTTTTGATTCTGTTCAGCCAATTTTCATGAAAGTAAGCTGGATCTCTGAAACACAAAAAACATGGAGTGTTCATTAAAAACAAGTTATAGAAACTGTGAGGATACCTTAGTGATAAAGCCCCTATCTCAGGCTGAGGTTATTTAAATTACTACCTCAGTACCCCACACATGGCCTGTATATAGTAGTTCAGAATCCTGTTACTACTCACTTTTCTAAGGCCTTACACCCTCTTGACAGCACAGCTTCATTTGTGTGCCATGAGTAGCTAATACTTTTGAGGAAGCTGCTGTACTTGGAATGCATTTTGCCAGTTTTTCCCTCTCTAAATTCTTCTTCCTCTAATTAGTCAGCTGGTGCTAGAGCAATATTTGCTTGCATTACTTGAAAGTGTTACAAAAAATATTACTTTTCCACATATTATGTATCCCTACTGCTATACACTGCTTACAGCTGTTCGAATTCTAAATGGGAAGCCTGGGACTGAACAATACATATGTTGTCTTTATACAGTGAGAAGAGTTTAAAAGTATCACTGAAGTTAAGTATTTACTACTGAGAACACACTGTACTGTTATTTCATCTACCGAACACTACCGGTTTTTTGCAAATCTCTTTTCGTGGTAACCCTAGACAAATCTTTTTGTGAATACCTTTCCTTAAAAGTTTTTCTATCTTCTGCACTTTTGACAAGGCAATCAAGTTAAAGAACAGAACACCTACTGCTTGTAGAGTATACTTCTATTTCTACAAATTCCTTCAGTCTCTTTTGTGTTTGTAGTCCAGAAAGTCAGCCATACCCTGGGGCTGCATCAAAAGAAGTGTGACCAGGAGGTCAGGGGAAGTGATTCTGCCCCTCAACTCTGCTCCCATGAGACCCCACCTGGAGTACCACCTCCAGCTGTGGGGCCCCCAACATAAGAAGGACATGGACCTACTGCAGCAGGTCTAGAGGAGGGCCACAAAAATTATTAGAAGGCTGGAGCACCTCTCCTATGAAGACAGGCTGAGAGAGTTGGGGATTTTCAGCCTGGAGAAAAGAAGGCTCCAGGGAGACCTTATAGCAGCCTTCCAGTTCTTAAAGGGGGCCTGCAGAAAAGATGGGGAGGGACTTTTTACAAAGGCATGTAATGATAGGACAAGAAGTAATGGCTTTAAACTGAAAGAGGGTAGATTTAGATTAGATGTACTTGACTATTAGAAGTTCTTGACTATGAAGATGGTGAAACACTGGAACAGTTTGCCCAGAGAGGTGGTAGATGCCCCATCCCTGGAAGTGTTCAAGGCCAGGCTGGATGGGGCTTTGAGTGGAAGGTGTCCCCACCCATGGCAGGGGGTTTGAAACTAGATGATCTTTAAGGTCTCTTCTAACCCAAACCATTCTATGATTCTATGATTGTCTTCCTTCTTCTCACAAGCCCATTCCATAAGTTGCTTCTTCAAGACAACTCCCAAGACTCTCTTGCCCCAAGTTCCAAGATCATCTAAAAGGCTAACATTTTCTACTGTTCACTTAAGTCAAATTTTCCTTATATCATACAGAATTTTGCAAAGGCCATTATCAGAACTAAGGAAAGAGAATGCACTACAAATAACTAGTTTTAAAGAAGTAGGTCAACATAATATAAGGAAAGGCTCATATTTCATCCAACATATAAAGTTAATATAGTCAGGGGAAAAAAAAAACAACAAAACCAAATAACTTTTTTTTTTTTTTTTGTAGGCATAAGGCTCTTAAGAGTTAGTGTGGTAGGCCAGAGTTAGAGTTTCATGTGAAGTATTCCAACTTCTGGACTTACACTGCTGCATTTGCCACCAAGTACTACTAGATTTACTGCTGTATCCTCTGCAGATAGAAGGGTTCTGGACTGAGCTCTTCTTTAAGGGCAAGATGCCATGAAATCTTTTGGCAAAAGCTCAAGGAAACTATGAATGTGCATGGAAATTCCAATGACATCTGTATCATATGTGCTGTAAACCAGCAATTACATCAGTACAGGGCACAGACTGTGTAGCCACGCTTTGTACCTGAGGCACAGTATCTCCTGTACTGTATCTTTCCCACAATGTCTTCACAACACATCAAGGTCCGCAAACAGCCTGTGATACAATACACGGCAATGGAGAGAGAACACAAGCAGCAATGTTTCTCTACTGACACATTCCAATTGCTATTTTTACACATTCTCTAGTGAAGACTATGGCATATTTCCTTTCCTCTGACATGGCATCCGCAAACATATAGCTGGAAGAACAGCTTTAATTACTAGTTAAGTTGATGACTCCAAATTACTCCCATTCAACAACAGTGCAGTTCTAGCACAGATGACAGAATCTTAAATTATGAAACAGAAAAAGCAATGTCTTATCCAGCGTTTCATCTGGTTTTGAAATAGATGTTTTCAAATAGCTTTCAAATGGCCTCTCTGCCCTCAGAAGACAGGTAAACGTAAGAACAAAATTGATGCAAATACATGCAAGATCTACTAGAGACAAAGGCTCACATTCAGTTTTTACATGAAATGAATGGTTCTCCTTGCAGAAAGTCTTAATTTGCACAACTCCCACTCAACCACAACAAAATCATCTGGACAGTACTGAAAAAAAAATGAGAGTTCAAGCCCCATGTAGCCCCACTTGATTCCATTTGAGGTGTGGAGTTCAAAAAAGCACACTAGTATCTTTCACATGGGTCTTCTGGGAATTGCCAAGAGCCAAGTGAGCCTTGCTTACAATAGACTCACAGCTGCGAAGTGTTTACACAGCCGAGTGAGAAAGCAGGTATGCCTAATTACCTGTGCTTCACCAGCAACAAAGACCAATGGGACTTTCTTAAGGACCTTATCTTGCCATTTTAAGGATCACACTTGGTCACTAACATCTTCAGCTGCTTCAAGGCTCCAGTGCCACAAATATACCAATTCCTGACTTAGAATTTTCATTGTAAATAATGACACTAAGAAGCAACATGGGTAAGCATAAACCACTGCCCACAGGCAGAATTATATTTGGACTGACTGGATGGCTAATATTGCATACCTGATTTTCAACAATAAGGGCATCAGCTGAGGAAGAGTAACAAGATTTCAGGGTCAGCTCCAACTCATTCCACTCTGGAAGCCTGTACTTCAATAACAACTAGGTGGCTTTTCTCAGCTACTACTGCAATAAAAGTAACACATGCATCTGGCCTTCAGTGTCTTGATGGAAGTCTTGGGCTACCTACTCCTTTATATATGTCGTCAGACATACATAAGGAAGGCCCCTGAGAATTAAATCTAAACTCAGTGTGGTAGTCCTCTCCCACAGATCCCATTTGTTTTTTTCTTTTTAAGTATACAAACCTCATGGAAGTACCAAAGGGTCCAGCAGATGATAAACAATCCACTCTAAACCATCAACACATAACAGTGGTCAGAACAGTACCAACAATTCTCTTTACAGCACCTTCATGCAGACTTTGCAATAATTAGTAGCATATTGCAGAAACACTCTGCCAGGAATACAACAAGCAGAAAAGCAACAGGTTGAGTATCAACACCAAGAAAATCTAGAACGACTATCCTTTCCTCATCTGTAAATCACCTCAGAATCATTCTTGGTGTGCCGTTATAATTTCATTTCTGCCCTCGAAAGTCCAATTAAAGTTCAGAATGAATACTAACAGCAATGCTTTCTCTATCAAACTAACAGAAATCAAATCTGAAGTAAAAAATTTCCATCAGAATTTCTACAAATACTTTTTAAAAGGTCCTTCCGGGCATTAGATCATTCACAGTCCTTGTTGCAAACAAGTCCACCTCTGCTGAATCTTTGGGAATCAGGACTCAATCACGTTCAGAGTTCTTTAACTTCCTTAGTCCATGTCATTAAGATGGTGTCATTTCTTACAGTGTTTGAAAAAGCATCACCTAAGCAAATACGAAAACATGCGGTCAAGAACTGAGCAGCTGCGATTACAAAGCCTACCAGCTCATTTTGAAAAAGTACTGCACTAAACAAGGGCTGCAGAAAACTGACTGGCGCATCATCATTGCCATGAGATGACTTGTTTGAACCAAGCATTTTGAGTTCACTAAGTTCCTGAGCCTAGATCCAAACTTGGACAAACTCTTGCACTAGATAAATTTCCAGGTTTGTAGAAGTATTTGTGTATCAGTTGACTGCTGCCTAGTATCTGAATAATACTGCAGATAACCGGGACTTTTCTTCAGAGCACAAAATACTTATGCTGTTGTTAATGCTGTATCACTTCATGTGATGTTGTTTTCAGCAATGCTCATTTATACCTTCTCCATCTTATTTTGTATGCAAATTTTCCTTTATTTAAGCGATCATCTCGCCACATCATCGATGCCAAGAGACAGAAATATTCTTCTGAAGAAAACCAGCCCACAGAGCATGTAGTATAACTCATGATTATTACTCATTTTAACAGCGGTACAATAAGCTGCTTTAAGAAATGACTGTTTACAAAAGTTTCTCTCCCACAGCGATATACAAAAGCATGGCTTTTGTGTTCTGCATATGTCAAAACATACACAGCATGCTGCAATGTATAATATAACAAATGAATAATTCATTAAGTGGGGCACATTGCACAGATGACAAATGAAAATGTATACAATCTCTTACATTTACCAAGGCCAGTATGATGGACAAAGAAAAGAATTAAAACAAGAAGGACACTGAGTACTAAACAGTCTCCAGAGCAGGATAAAAAGAAAATTTAAAACTGCACTATAAAACAGGGAATTATGCTGTTCTAGGGATACCAATGGACAGTGAACATAGGTAACACCAGTAAAGCCTAGAAAAAAAGCCAAGAAGAAAAAGAGGATGCAATTCAGAAGCAAGCTATGGTACTTCTATCTGCTCTAAACAGCGTAAGCTACATGATTTTAGGTAGACAGTCTACTCACAGACAGTTCAAACATTTTATTTTGCTTCCATTCTTTACTCCTGGAGTATAGCACTCTGTCAAATAATCGTCAACACTGATTGTGTGCTGGCATCTTATCTTACTGTATTTCATACCAATTCTAGTCAGAAGGACCAGTAATCTTCACATCTGAACACAAATAAACAGTGAATCTTACAGAATAATACAAAAAAGGTAAGCTAAAGCATAGGCTGAATTTCTTCCTCTGAGATAATACAGTTAGCATGGGAGAATTCCATTCAATGGTACTTCAACCTGAAATTCGAAGATAAAGGTTTCATGATAAAAAGAAAGGAAGTGTTGTTCAGGGATTTACCGACATGTTTATTTAACAACTGAATCTGTAAGCAAAATGCTTATGCTTGGTTACATAGCACACATTTGTGCCATTTTATATCACACTACATCAGTGAAAAGCTTTTGAAGGTGTCAGTAATTCCCTCTGTACCCTTTTCTTCTCACAGCCTCTTCCAGCAAGTTCATTACAGAAAATTCTGCTACATGAGTTGTAACTTCTGATGAATGGCCCTTACTTACAAATGGGCTGCTACCTTGAGTGCAAAAAATATTGAGAACAATGTACAAAAAATTGAGAACAATGGAAGGAGCTGCTGGCCCCTTCTGAACACCTGACACAAAGCACAGCTGGTTTTTGTCAGCTGATGAGTAAGGATTATTCTTCCTTTTTTTTCTTTTACTAACAACAATCCTACTGTTCTGGTGTGCAAACTTTCTGTATATCTAAACTAATTCCCTGAACTAGGGATCTCTTTGAAAGTGTTCTTCTTCATAAACTACTGTCTTAATTTCATCTTGTTTCCATTACCTCCTTCCCTCATAAGTACAAATGGACTCCCTCTATGAAAGTGGAGGGTAAAAAAATAGAAAGAATAGAGAGTTCAGACTTTAAACTTTAACGTTTTCAAGAAGAAATGCTATCCTTACTCTTCTATGGAAATACATCCAGATCACTGGATCACCCCAACATCTTTCATTTTTCATCAATGCTCTACCCCACTTAAGAGTTCTTCACTGACTGCATTTTCTTCATTCACAGAAAACTTTTTTCTTTTTTCTTTTTTTTTAAATCTCACTGGATATATGAATCTGCTCTTTCAGCTATTTCTTTAAACATTAATTAACTGTAGTAAAAGTCCTCATCCACCCAAAAGTCATCAGAATTCTCCCCTCCCACCTTTATGTAATTAGCCTATTAGTACTACACTGACAAGGAATCCTAAGCAGCAGGCAGCTTTAGTGAAAAACGCCCAAATTTAAAGGCACATGCATTAAAGAAAAAGTAGTTTACCCTTCTCAATGGAATAAGAGTAAGAGCATTTAAGCTTTATGTCTCCAGTCAAGACAATAAATTTGTCCTTTGAAGATTAACTTTTTGAGAGGTTTTCATGCCAAAGCAACAACTGTTCAAGTTTTCATTGCAAACAACATCTGTTTGCAGTGACCTGGTGCTTTCAGGTTGTGCTTGCTCTCTGCTATTTAATGTGACTGCATGACTTTTCAGAATAACCTTAAGCACCCAGCTGTCTTGCTCTTACACATTTCTATACCTGCAAAAATTTTCTTCTTCATGGTATCTTTCTTGGCACAGAGAGGGAGCCGGTGCTGCTAATACAAAAAGAAGGGTACACTGGAAAAGCATGCTCGAGACTTGCTTCATATTGTTAAACATTCCCCGATTCCTGACTAAGTATTCTTCCTGTGCTATCTGTTTGAAGGAACAAAAGGAGCATTTCACTAAAAGTGTCAAATTTGGTTTTGTTTTCAAGAAAGAATACTCAAAATGGCTTTGTCAACATGCTCCTGATCAGTTTTCTAGTCAGCTATACAAATGCTGATCCCTGTATTTGGCCTATGTTCCCATCTCTAGTATCCAGGGAAACAGACAGTGTTTGGCTATTCTGCAACCCTTGGTATCCACTTCAAAAATCAATTGGAGCCATCTTCTGTTACTACAAAAAAAAAAAAAAAGATCAATAATATTTTCCCTCAAAAATTGTTCATATGTTACCATTCCTGTTTTACAATCCAAGATCAGCTTGCTGCTGCACTTCAAAGTTTATCTCAACAGGAATGCAGTCAAGATTTAGTAATACTATTGCTAAATCTCTGCATGTGAATCAATGTATTCATTGCATAAGTATGCAAAATGGTAAATCTGAAGCACAGCTATAAGAAAGACATCCAAATACTAATCTTGTCAGGTTCAAATTATTACCTAGTGCATAGAGAAAGAACTTTAAATTGCTTAGCTGATCTTTACATGTAACTCGGTAAACTAAAGAATTCCCACATTCAGTATCAGCATGGCAATTGTTACAGGAAATATTTTAAAATCATGCTACAGAAATGTAGTACTTGTGTTGTTCATCTCTTTTCAAAACATCAGTTCATCAGCTGGAAACAGTATTTCAGAACAGTTTTCCTTTCTTAATACCGAGGCAGGGAGAAAGACAGTATTTCAAGTGATGGTAGTACCAGGCTAAAATAGTCATTAAGGTTATTGAGGGGCCTTTGATACTGAAGTTTCATTTTGGTTTGTATTAAGGTATATTATGTCTTAGATCCAAATTCTGATTAGTCTTTGAACTACTCAAGAATATATACAGTTATCAACTGCTGGCCCATCATTAAGTCAAGTGGAACCTGTAGACTACAGAAGAACTACAGAAGTTCAAGACATAAATAGCCATATTAAATATGTCACTATTACATTTTTTCTAAATGCTCTGAAAACAGATTAACAGATGATTACGCTGAAATCCTGACTTACTATAAAGTTTACTGAACACGCCATTTATATGGTCACCACCTTCTTATACTCCAGGGGGTAAAAAAGGACAGTATCTTTCCAATCCTAAAAAAATAGGAACAGTATCCAATTTATATTGTATTTACCTTCAGGCTTGTAAACTTGATGTTCAGACTTCAGAAAACTTGCTCTTACAAGTGAGCTGATTTAAATGCTGGGTTGGAAAATCCATTTCTATTGTAGAGGGTGTTGTGTCATCTTTTGTGTACCAGTAAAATACATTAAAAAGTAGAAAGACTGCTTCAATTACTCTGAAGCAAGAGGACTGCTGACATTACTTGAAATTAGTTTTGTTTGATGCAAAAATATGTAAAGATGGGATAATTCTTTTAAGTGATGCCTCATCTTCCTCGAAGTAGGAGAAATTAAGTGCAGAAAGAAACTTTGCAGCATTTACATTTTCTTTGAAGTTTCATGTAAGAAAGACTGTTTGTTACTTCAAGCCTTTAGGATTCTAATGCTCCAGATCTTACCTTTTCACATGCTAAAAAGTGTTCCCTTGAAATATTTGACTACATTGAGACCTCCTCCTTCCCCCTTTTTTCTTCCTGTGAATTGGCAGCTCCTTCTTTCACTAGGAGGAAGGCTCCTGCTCCACCTGAGGATTTGCAACTACAGAACAGATTCAGTGCCCTCGCAGCGGTTATGGGGCTAGGAGCTCCGTCAAAAGAATCATCTGTATTCAGTAGACCTGAGCCATGCAGCTGCACAAGAGGGAAGTGGCAAGCGTTAGCAAGGGATGGACAGTCCTCATCTTCCAGCTGACTCACCATCTAAGAAGGGCTGCTGCTTACTAGAGGTTTGAATTCATGGCATTGTTAAAAGACTGCCAAAGCTTGACCAGCCCTCAGACTATTACTCCTTCTGCTCTTCCACCTGGGCACCAGCTATACAGCTACGGAGACCTGAAAAGTACCAAGTATGATTATGTGGCTCAGGAAGCTATATAGGTCAAGGCCCAAGCAGTCTTCTCCCCAGTCATACCAGTTAGCAGGAAAGGCTTAAGGAGCAGACAGATCCTGCAGATCAACAACCAGCTGTGAAGTGGTGTTGGCAGCAGGGTTTTGGTTTCTATGAGCATAGAATCCTCTTTGAGAATCAAGGACTGCTTGGAAGAGATGGGATCCACCTGACTATGGTGGGCAGAAGCATCTTCACCAACAGGCTGGCCACCCTGGTAAGAACAGTTTTAAACAAGGAACAATAGAGAAGGGAAAATACAACCAAACATGAAGTGACAAAGTAGTGGACTCTGTTGGCAAGCAAAGGATGTGGGACGACGTGAACAAGAGATACCACCTCATAGTTAACAAGAGAGGGCTGAAGTGGGGTCACCCCAAGCATATGCACATAAATAAGGAAAGGCCTACAGAAAAACACTACAGGGAAAGCTGTCATTCTTGTGAATCAGCAAGACTGGCTGCACATGTGAAGTGCCTCTGCCCTAATGCACACAGCATGGAGAACAAACAAGAGGAAACACAGCTCTATGTGTAGTTACAAGGCCACAGTCTCACTGGGATGATGAAGACATGGTAGGATGGCTCACGTGACAAAGTTCCTGCCATGAATGAATACAGGCTCTTTAGGAGAACAAGCTGGGAAGGCAGTAACAGAATATACTGGGTTTGTGTGGTGGGGTTTTGGTCATGGAGGAGGGGCTGCAGGGGTGGCTCCTGTGAGAAGCTGCTAGAAGCTCCCCTGGCTCCACGTCAGACCCACCTCTGGCCAAGGCTGAGCCCATCAGCAACAGTGGTAGCGCCTCTGGGCTAACGTATTTAAGAAGGGGAAAACCTGCAGTAGAGAGGAGCGGGATGTGAGAGAAACACGAACGTAGACACCAAGGTCAGTGAAGAAGGAGGGGGAGGAGGTGCACCAGAGGAGGCGATTCCCCTGCAGCCTATGGAGGACCCCACACTGGAGCAGGTAGATGCCCCCAAAGATGGCCATGACTCCATGGGAAAGCCCACGCTGGAGCAGCCTCTGCCTGAAGGACTGCAGCCTGTGGAAGGGACCCACGCTGGAGCAGTTTGTGAAGAAATGCAGCCCCTGGGAAGGACTCATGTCAGAGAAGTTCATGGAGGACTGTCACCCATGGGAGGGATCCCATACTGGAGCAGGGGAAGAGTAAGAAGTCCTTCCCCTGAGGAGGAAGGAGCAGCAGGGACAATGTGTGACAAACTGACCATAACTCCCATTCCCCATCCCCCTGCACTGATGAGGTGTGGAGGAGGTAGAGAAAATCGAGAGTGGAGTTGAGCTAGGAAGGAGGGAGGGGTAGGGGGAAGGTGTTTTAAGAGTTGGTTTTACTTCTTGTTATCCTGCTCTGATTTGATTGGTAACAAATAAATTGATTTTGGTTCCCCCCCCCAAGTCAAGTCTGGTTTTCACCCATGACCATAACTGGTGAGTGATTCCTCCCCTGTCCTTGTGTCGACCCACAAGCCTTGCATCATATTTTCTCCTCCCCATCTTACTGAGAGGGAGGAGTGAGGAAGCAGCCTCGTGGTGCTTTGTTGCTGGCTGGGCTTAAACCATGACAGAGGGAGATGCCATCTATGTGAAAGAGCACCAGGAATGCACAAGCTGTCTTGGGACGGATGATGAGCCAGCTGAGAGATTATGGGTCAGGATGACCAGGCAAACCAACATAGGCAGCATTGTTATAGGTGCCCACTACAGACTGCCTGATCAGGATATCATCATGGACAAACTGATGAAACATGGCCTGGGTAAGTGGACAGTGAGGTGGGTTGAAAACTGGCTTAACTGCCAGGCTCAAAGGGTTATGAGCAGCAGCATGAAATCCAGCTGGAGGCCAGTCCACTAGCAAGGGGTCATTACTATTAAACATCTTTAATAGTGACCTAGATGATGGAACACAGCACAAGTTTTCAGATAATACAAAACTGGAAGGAGTGTTTGATACCTGATAGTTGTGCTGCCATTTGAAAGGACGTCGACAGGCTGGAGAATTGGTCTGACAGGAACCTTACACATTTCAGCAAAGGTAAGTGAAAACCCCATCCACCAATATATTCTGGGGGTCAATTGCTCGGAAAGCAGCTTTGCAGAGAAGAAGCTTGGTAGAAACCAACCTGAACACATTCCAGCAATGTGTCCTTGTAGCCAAGAAGGCCAACCACATCCTAGACTGCATAGGGAAGAGTATTACCAGGAGGCCAAGAGAGGTACTGCTCAGCTCTGGTGAGACTGCATCTGAAGTGCCGTCCTGGGCTCCCAAGTATAAGAGAGACCTGGACATACAAGGGAGCTCGGCAAAGGGCAATTAAGATGATTAACAGACTGGAGCATCTGCCATATGAGGTGAGACTGAGCAAGCTGTGTCTGTTTAGACTCAAGAAGAGAAGGCTCAGTGGGATCTTGTCAATCCTGTGTATAAGTACCTGATGGCTCCTTCTTTATACCCTCACATAATCTTCTCAGTGGTGTCCAGTGAACAGACAAGAGGCAGTTCTCGTGGTTTAACCCCAGCCAGCAACTAAGCACCACGCAGCCGCTCACAAACTCCCCCGCAACAACGTGGGATGGGGGAGAAAAATCAGGAGAAGTAAGACTCATGGGTTGAGATAAGAACGGTTTAATAGAACAGAAAAGAAGAAACTAATTATGATAATGATAACACTAATAAAGTGACGGCAGTAATAATAAAAGGACTGGAATATACAAACGCTGCACAGTGCAATTGCTCACCACCCGCCGACAGAGACCCAGTTAGTCCCTGAGAGGCGATCCCCGTGCTCCCACTCCCGCCAGTTTATATACTAGATGTAACATCACATGGTATAGAATACACCGTTGGCCAGTTTGGGTCAGCTGCCCTGGCTGTGTCCTGTGCCAACTTCTTGTGCCCCTCCAGCTTTCTCGCTGGCTGGGCATGAGAAGCTGAAAAATCCTTGATTTTAGACTAAATATTACTTAGCAACAATTAAAAACAGTGTTATCAACATTCTTCTCATACTGAACTCAAAACATAGCACTGTACCAGCTACTAGGAAAACAATTAAGTCTATCCTAGATGAAACCAGGACAGCAGTGGGCACAAACTGAAAGACAAGTACTTCCATCTGAACACAGAGAAAAAACTGTCCCCAGCTTTTTGTTTTGTTGGGGGCAGGGAGGGGGGGGTGTTTTGTTTTTAAACTGTGAGGGCAATTGAATACTGGAACAAGCAGTCCAGAGGGGCTGTGGAGTCTCTATCCTTCCATATGCTCAAAATCTGACTGGATACAATCCTAGGGGAACTTGCTCTAGCAGACTCTGCTTTGAGCAGGTGAGTTGGAGTAAACACTCCAGAGGAGCCTTTCAACCTCAACTACTCTACAATTCTTTGATGCAAACCATAAGAACTCTAACAGAAAACTGTTCATATCTATTCTGTCCCTATGTCCAGTCTTCATTTTCAACAAATTACACAGAAAACATTTTATTCTGCATTTACACTCAAGACAGTACCCTCTTCATGTTAAAAGGAATAAAGTGTATCCTTTTAAAAAAAAAAAACAAAAAAACAACCAAAACAAAAAAAACCCAGGTCTGTAGGAACTAGCGTGCTCCATTTGGACTGCTGACTTTAGTAAATGCTGCTTAAGTTTCTAATGAACAATAAAAAGTTGTTTTTCTGTGAAAACAAGTAATTCTGCATATAGCTACCTTTCAGATGCCTATCTGTAGTCCCCAGAAACAATCTAGATTACACTGAGATGTTGAACTAATGCATTGTACCCTATTTGATCTTAAAGTTCAAAAGAACAAAACCATTATCTAGTGTAACAGCTATTATTCCTTCACTTACTGTAAAGAACATAGTATCTTTACAAACAACTAAAATGACAGTTCCATTCAGTTTATCACAGAAGTTTTATTGCATGAAACTAATTCTAACATTACTGATACACTGACTGTAGTTTGCAACAATGATCAGGGCCCAACACCTTACCCTGCACTGGTTCCAACTTTTTAAAAAAGTTTGAATTTGTAAGCTTAGTTTTAATCCAACTTACTTTGCAGTAAGCTTACACTTGAACAAATACCTCCCTAAAACAAAACTTTATTTACTTTTTTTGCATTTAAGATAGTTATCTGAAAACCATAGAAAAAAACCCCCATATTAGTCATGTTCCAGATTAAAGTACTGTCTAAGCATAGGAAAAGCCATATCCTTATGGAATTCCAGCCAAGTTTGAACTAAAATATGCTTAGATACAGAAAAATGTATAGACAATGGAACTGTATTTAATTCATTAAATAATTTCTTACATTTTTTGAAGAACCTGTGCCATCACAACCCCATTCGTTAAATCTTCCACAGTCTGGCATGGTGCCTCAACATTAAACGTCTGGATCTGTAGGAGAAAGGAAAAGGTTATCTTCTTCTACTTTAATGTCAAGAGACTTTCAAAAGTAAAAAGAAAAATGCTACCAAATAGCAAATAGAACAGAGTAAACCCCACATGTTTAGTGTACAAGTTCGGAATTAAGAAGCTTTAGATTTAATAGCAATCAAGGAAATGAACTAGTCACAGGCCTTAGCATCTTTATTTTCAGAAACTTGTAAACTTTGCTACAAACAACACCAGTACATTCTCCAAATATCAAATTTTCCACAGCATTTTCTAATTTGGAATGTCACTGGGCCTGCTGTTCTCCCACTCAAGTGCTTCTGGAGTATAAATTCAAGTACTCTCTCTCAACGAACATATGTAAGAAACTCAGCATTTAGAAGTAACACTGATAGCTCAAAACTCTCATAGGCTCCCCACAACCAGAAGATCAAACATAAGGGACATACATAGTCCAGACTTGACTATTCCCTACTATCATATGGAAGAGGACAGCACAACGCTGCTAAGCTCTAGTGGTTCTATGTACTACTAGTGTTCTGAATACTTCAGGGTATTTTATTAACATGGTGACAGCCAGTAAGGTCCATATAATGGCACACCCCTGGTCTTCAGATGGAAGTTAAGATTTGACAATGCTGCTGTTCTGAAGGGGAATGGCAAGGACCATAGGACCTAGCTGTTTGATAACAGAATTACTTAGACTAATGATGAGTTAGCTCATAACAAATTCCCCTCCACAGACTGCATACTGAACACACTTACTGAGACCAACCTAAGGTTAATTTTCTGATGGTGTTGTCCAATGTTCTAGATTACACAGGAGCAAGAATAATCTCTTAAAAAGCCACTCATCAATAGACATAAATTCTGTATGGCTTCTATTCATCAACTCCATTTTCATGCATATAGCATACAGGCTATCTGAACCCCTCCCTCTACCATATCAGCAAACATACAAACACACAAGGCAGAGCTCTTTTCTTACTTCCTCCCTTGGTGTGGAAAACAGCCTTTCTACTTCAGCACAGTCTTTTCAACTGGTCTAAGTTATTTGATCATTTACTTTAAATGAACATTCTTTTAAAAGGATGCAGATGAGTTTTCTGAAAACAGTTTTGATGACATGTCATTTGGAGGGTATCTACCTAATGCTCTCTGCTGTTCTCCTCCTCCTAGGGAAAGCCTGGGTTTATTTCACTCTACAGAGAGATCTGGACAGGCTGGATCGATGGGCTGAGGCCAATTGTATGAGGTTCAACAAGGCCAAGTGCCGGGTTCTGCACTTTGGTCACAGCAACCCCATGCAGTGCTACAGGCTTGGGGAAGAGTGGCTGGAAAGCTCCCCAGCAGAGAAAGACCTGGGGATGCTGGTTGACAGCTGGCTGAATATGAGCCAGCAGTGTGCCCAGGTGGTCAAGAAGGACAGCAGCATCCGGGCCTGTATCAGAAATAGTGTGGCCAGCAGGAGCAGGGAAGTGATTGTTCCCTTGTATTTGGCACTGGTGAAGCTGCACCTTGAGTACTGTGTTCGGTTTTGGGCCCCTCACTACAGGAAAGACATTGAGTTGCTGGAATGTTCAGAGAAGCGCAACCAAGTTGGTGAGGGGCCTGGAGCATAAGTCTTATAAGGAGCGGCTGAGGGAGCTGGGGCTGTTTAGACTGGCGAAGAGGAGGCTGAGGGGAGACCTTATAGCTCTCTACAACTACCCGAAGTGGGGTTGTAGTGAGGTGGGTGCTGGTCTCTTCTGTCAGGTGGCTGGAGATAGGACAAGAAATGGCCTCAAGTTGCAGCAAGGAAGATTTAGGTTAGATATTAGGAAAAATTTCTTTACTGAGAGGGTTGTCAGACATTGGAATATGGGCTGCCCAGTGAAGTGGTTGAGTCACCATCCCTGGAGGCATTCAAAAAGCGCATAGACGGGGCACTCCATAACATGGTTTAGTGAGCATGGTTGATTGTTGGACTCAATGATCTTGAAGGTCTTTTCCAACCTAAATGATTCCATGATTTGTAGGAAGCACTACTCATACACACCATGGATAAGAAAGCCTACAAGACAGCTTGCAACTTCAGGCTACATAAATGTTAGATATCTCAACCATTTTTTTCTGAAGATAATGTACAACCATTCATGCTTTTGTGGCATTTGAAACACTAATGCTGGTCCAAGCCATTTCCCAATAAATGCCCTCTAGATATATGAATTGCCTTCTATTGTAAGATATATAACAGTGGGAAATTTTGCAGGTCCTTATTTGAAGAAAAGGCTCTCAAAAAAATCAAGAGCACGATATCCAGATTCTCATACTAACTTTGGAATGCCACATAAGGACTCTGGCAACACCATTTAACATTAATTTGGAAAACAAGTACCTAGGTGAATGTTCCTTTCTTTCCTTTACTCTGCAAGGAAAAAAACCTAGCACTCAATTACAAAAAAAACCAAACAGCAATGATGTCCACGAAGTGCCAAAAAAAAAACCCAAAAAACAACAACAAAAAAACCCCAAACCAGCTATCAGAGCATGTTTGCTGAGCAAGTTCAACAGTGACTAGCAAAGAGTCCTGAATGATGTCCGTGTTCCAAGGGTACAAGAACAAATTACTGTGTGGCACAGAAAACAGGCAGAAGTGACTTCTACACATCAGATTCAGTAGATTTTCCTATAGCTTGGTCTGAGCTACCCAGAAAACACAGCTCCTCATTTCTCCAGAGAATCAAGAAGCCATCACAGATGGCCAAGACACTAGGTGAAAATCAGGGTGGATCAGTGGGAAACACCCCCTCACACACACACACACACGAAAAACACCACATAACAGGATATAACATCAAATTGCCGTGTTTCACCAGAAAATTGAATTTACCTACAACCTCTGAATTGTGGCAATACTGTTGAAGGAATACAGAGACAATCGAGTCTGAAGCCACAAACTCAGCAACACATTTAACAGGAAATAGCACTTCCTAGCAAAAAAACCCTGCAATGACAACATGGACGCTTATTATGCTTGAAGTTCAAGATGCTACAACGATAAAATTCTCAAGCATAGACAATGAAAACTTGTTTCTAATTCTGCATATTATACTTAAATAATGAGTCTTTAAATTACTTTGCTGCACAATAGCCAAAACAAACAAACAAAAAAAAAATCACTTAAGAACTACTACTATTATGATTTTTCAGAAACAGACAAAATGAAAGGCTCTTTTCAAATAAGCAATACCAACATTAAGGAGGTCTTCAAACAGACTGCAAACTAATCAGATTTTTTAAAATCCATTTTGTATCTTGATGTATGAAACACCTCCTTGACTAAACAAAAGTGTACGTAGGAGATACCATGGCACTGATAGAGGAAGAAAGGTTGCTAAGCCTATTTCTGTGACACAGAGAAACAAGATGCATACTCTCTGCTCTTTTGTAACTAATTTTATCATCATACTTCCCCCATACTTTATACACAAGAAAAGGTCAAAATTATCATTAAGGCTCAGGTAACCAGTCTGAAGACTTAAAGAAAGACTAAAACTCATTATATGACTTGTTTCTTCACATCCCTTTAATTTTTGTAATAAATGTCTTTGCTTGCATAGGAAAGGAATACACAGCATAATATTTCAATTAAGGTGTCAACTTTCTGCTACAAAACATTTACTCAACTCTTAAAGGAACTGTATCTTTTTCAAATCCTTCAGAGATATGAAAGTAACAAATTTTCTTGCAAAAAACCCTACATAAAACAGCTTTACTAATTTATTTCAAAGTTAAACTCCTATACTATATTCTCAGATAGTTCTACAAAACACTAAACCACTTTAAGGAACAGCAGAGTTCAGGAGGGAGAAGAACAATAATAATGTGGCAATGCAGAAGCAGAGTCCATCTGTGGAGGCAAAGAAGTAGATATTTTTCTGTGTGTGCCTCTAAACAGCTATTCAATAACAGCTGTTAAAACACTGCCCTTCCTGTGCATTGTGATGCGCTTCCTCCCAGAAGACTGCTCTCTCATCCTGCTGCAACTGCTCCTACTTCTCGAGTGTTTGCAATACTGCCCCATCGTTAGCTGCCCAGAGCTGTAAATTAATTCCCATTCCCTGTTACAATTCTTTTTTTTCTCCACTTCTTGTATCACTATATGGAGCCTTGCCATCATGCCTGAGGGACAGGATGCCATCCAGAAGGACCTGGACAAGCTCAAGAAGTGGACCCATGTGAACCTCTTGGGTTCAACAAGGCCAAGTGCAAGGTCCTGCACCTGGGTCATGGCAAGCCCTGGTACCCATACAGGCTGGGGAATGAAAGGATTTGTGAGCAGCCCTGCAGAGAAGGACTTGGGGGTACTGGTGAACGGAAAGCTGAATGTGAGCCAGCAATGTGCACTTGCAGTCCAGAAAGCCAACCATATCCTGGGCTGCATCAAAATAAGCATGACCAGCAGGTTGAGGGAGGTGATTCTCCCCCTCTCCTCCGCTCTAGTGGGACCCCAGCTCTGGAGTCCTCAGCACAGGAAAGACACGAACTGTTGGAGCGGGTCCAGAGGAGGGCCACAAAAATGGTCAGAGGGATGGAACACCTCTCCTATGAGGAAAGGCTGAGAGAGTTGGGGTTGTTCAGCCTGGAGAAGAGAAGGCTCCAGGAAGACCCTGTTGTGGCCTTTCAATACTTAAATGGGGCTTATAAGAAAGATGGGGACAGACTTTTTAGTAGGGCCTGTTGCGATAGGACAAAGTGTAATGGTTTTAAACTGAAAGAGGGTAGATCCAGACTTAGATAAGGAAGACATTTTTTACGATGAGGGTGGTAAAACACTGGAAGAGGTTGCCCAGAGAGGTGGTAGATGCCCCATCCCTGGAAACCTTCAAGGTCAGGCTGGACAGGGCTCTGAGCAACCTGATCTAGTTGAAGATGTCCCTGCTCATTTCAGGCAGGTTAGACCAGACGACCTTTAAAGGTCCCTTCCAACCCAAACTGTCTACGATTCTATCAGACAAGAGTCTGGAGAGAAAAAAAGGGAAGAAAACCCCACCAATCACTTGGCTCAATCACTAGCTCTAGTAGGCCTTCACACCTTCCATCAACTATCATGTAATGGGAGAAAAGGGTTCTCTGATTTTATTAAGTATTAATCCAGACCTCTGACTCACACAGCCATGAACATGAGCTGTCAATTTTTATACAAACCTTAAAATAAGGAGTAGCAGGTGACTGTTTCAATGTGAAGGAGGCTATCACTGGGGACTAAATTGCTGCAAGAAGTCAGAACCTTAGAAAATCTGAGTTACAGTTTCAGATTACTTGTATGACTAGTGAGGATTTGTTAGCTACAAGGGATAGGAGGCATGAAAAATACTCATGATATGAAGGTCAGATTTGGAAAAACACTCAGTTCTCAAAGACAGTAGCTGAAGACCAGGATAAAAGTTGTGGTGGGGAATTTAGCATCCCATGAAGCTGGCGGAAAACAAAAAAACAAACAAACAAAAAAAACACCATGAAACCAAAAACCTCTCCAGCACCTTCCCTTCTCAACACTAAGAGTTAATGAAAGACCTGCTCTTTGCACAGTGATTATATACATAGCTTGGTTTTTATTGCTGGTGCAGTTGCACAATAGACCTTTTATGTATTCTTTTGTAATAATACCTGAAATCTTTATTAGAAGTTCTTAGCAGATAAAACACCGAGTGACTGGTTACCTTATGCACAAACACAACAAAAGGTAATGCCCACTTTCCAATTAGTTATTTATCAAAGTACTCCCCAACTTATAAATGATCCTTTAGAATTATTTACCCATTATTTTCCTACATTTTTGGAACTGACTATGCAAGCTTACAACTAGCTGCCATGTAGAGCCTAGAACAATACTGTATCACCACAGAAGAAACAGATCACACAGCTAAGACAGGGAGAAGCGGCTAAAAGGAGTAAAAACAAGAAAGAAACCAGCCTCACTGGGTTGGATGCAAATCACTACTCAAGCCATTAGCAAGAACACTTGAAAGAGCAAAGTGGCAGAGAAGATTAAGAACGGTTGGATACTTCTGTCCTCATACATTTACCCAATATTACCTATGACATCTGCAAGAATCCCCCTAAAACAAATTTCACTCAGCTTCAATGCCTGGAGGAAACCAGACCATTAATTTTTTTCAGGATGGTAAGCTAATGATGTGATACAGGAAGTTGTTCTTCCTCAGATGCCAAATTCTTCTATTGAGCCAGACCTGTCACAAAGAGAACTGGATTCCTATCCTATAACCAGATCCTGTGCTTCTGGACAACTTTAAGGTTTCTTCACCACTCTTATCCTCCCAGTTGGTAGCAGTGCCATCTTCTGCTTGGATAGTCATGCCATAAGCTATTTTTTCATGCTTTCCAAGACAGCAGCAGACTGCATGAAGCAAACAAAGGGGATCCAGGCTCTCCAACAAGCAACAGTTTTATTCCATGATTTTAATTTCCAGATGTTTTGGCTGATTTTTAGATTGTCAGACTTTCATCATTAAAATCTCAAGTTACTTTGCAATCCAGCTGTAATGTTAGGCACTCAATTAGCCAAACAACAAAATGGCAAGGTCTTTACACTACTGGCCAGGGTGGGGATTCTTTCAGGGAGAAGGAGTTTAACATTATTTTTAGTAATTTCCTTCTCATTTTATATATACTGTGTTTGACCCCAAATACTTGAATAGGTCAAAGCCATGAAAGGTCTCAATCAAATTATTTCATTCACAGTTTAAGTTTTCCAAAGATTAAATACTTCCTTTGCAGAAACACAGTGCAGAAAGTAGAAAAGATACCTTGACTTCCTAAAGAACTGTGAAATGAGAGCACCATGACACCACAAACCAGTTATTACTGCACTGTCCTCACTGCCACTAAACTGCTGCTAACTGAAGTGTTCAAGTATGACACATCATTAAGATACAATGAACAGAGTCTCGAGACTGAATGATGTTTGGTTTAACAATTCCAGAAACATCCATGAGAAGACAAGCTAATCTACCAACTCCTGGGGAGAAAATGAATGTATTCTTGTTTTCAGTTGAAAGCCAGATGAGCCATCTGATGAAAGAGAATACTACACAGCATTTCTGATGAAGATAAAATGAAAATAGGATACATAATAGGAAGGCCTAACAGTACTGTAAACCAACAGTTCTTTCCAAGCTTTCATCTACTTGATCATGTTTTGTTTAAATGTAATAGCTACCATTGATGCTTTTTCTTCTTTTCTCAACATACAAGCTATTAGTAAGTGCAAAACTGCCAAAACGCTACCTCAATACACCCGCATTTATAGGATACACACATTCACACTCCACCAAGCACCAATGAACTTTAGAAACCCAAAACAGTGCCTTTTAAGACTAGAAACATCTTCTCATGGAAGAAAACACAAATGGCAGCGTTTACAAGAGGTGAACCACTGGCTTCCTCTGCTGATCAGAGTGCAAAAATTTCCATCTCTATTACCGAGAGCTGACATATATAACATAGTTACAGTGATGTCACTTTAAACATAGGAAGTGTAGGATATCTTCTGTCTTCAGCACTCTTTGACTTAGAGAAGCCTAGATTATAATGCAACCCATAGAACTGGGATGCATGAAGTTACACCAAAGGAGGACAATGGAACTGTTCTCTAATAGCAGGTGTTAAATAAAAATAGCAGAACAGTGCTCAATGTACAAAAGAGCAAAGTTCTTTTTGTCCTGAATGAAGACTGCTAGGCTACTAGAAACCTGAATAGCACCAGGCAAATGTGCCCAAATTGATACATACTAAGACAAAGAACAGGCAGCAAGGCACAGCTTCTGTTTGATGGTATAAAGCAAAGCAAAGTCCACTAACTCCTCAGCTAGTGGTTAGTCAGAAAAACTCTGCATACTAGTAGTCCAAATTCATACATATTTCTAATATTACTTAAAAAAGTGAACATAGATGACAGCTTTGCCCTTGCAAAACACAGAAAAAGAACAATAACTATTTAAAGCCCACAACTCCACCCTCTTGCAGCTATAATTTGGATGAAAAGTACTGTCTATTGACAGGCAGAATAAAGAACTCTCCCCCAAAGGCAGAGAAGATGAATCCAAGAGCAGTAAGCTCTACAGAAATATCATATGCACAAACTTTCTGATCAGTGTGGAAACAGTCTTTCACAGGATCACAAGAATAAGAAAGACTTAGCAGCTAAAATATAGGATTCCAAGAGAGCTGGCAGTGAGTTTTCATCACGCTAAGAATTTCAGACTTAACAGATTCTAGAACTGGTAACGCAGATGTATAGCACACCACTAAATTTAGCATATCTTGCTGTTCAAGTCTTCTCCATTTCCAGGATTTATATTACAGCAAACATTTTCCTGAACTTCACAGAGACTGTGTAGATAAGCAGAACAAGATTTTTCAGAGGCTGACCAAATTTCATGATTCCTTAAGGAAGATGGGAGCCACCATGGAACAGACTGCCATCTTTTGGCATTGTCCATAAAATAAAATCAGCTGAATCACGCTGGAATGATCAAGTCCTGATAGGTTTTTTTCTAACCACCAAAGGGGCGGTAGCATTGATAAAGCCACCATAATCTCTGTTGCAGTTAAACACAAACTTATTTCTACTTAATTCTGTCCTGAAAGTAAAACTATGGATACCTTGCTGCCGTGGCAAACAAGTTCACTCAAAGGTTTATCTTATGCAATCCAGGAATGCAGGAAGGGCTATAACCCATTTAATACTTTGCAACTCTGCAATGAATAAAATACAGATGCTCATTTCCCAGATCTAAGGCCCCCAAAACATACATCACATGGGGTGTGATTACCCCCTTGTTTACCTTAAGTATCTCAACCTAGCCACCCTGACAGATTTAGGTCCAAACAGTCAACGGGACTTCCACAGAGGACACAAAGCACTACAATTCCAGTGTAGTGTACACTTGCAAAGAAGCTTGCAGCTACAGAGCATGAAAGAGCCCTACGAATTCTACGGCTGAAGCATATTATCATCAGATTTACAATCCTCCTTTTTGTGCAATACTTGCTCCACTACATGCACCACTCCAAAAACACTTCCTGTGCGCTCCTTTTGAAAGGCTACCATCCTTTTGTGGCCCCAGCTAGTCCAATGAAACACAACTCCAGCTTTGTATTCATTCAGAAGCTTTTGCCTGCCACATGCAGAAGTGGAGTGCTGGCTGGACTCCCCCCGCCTTTAACCTTAGAGAGCTTTTGCCTCCACCAAAACCTTCCTCCCCCTCTCCATGCTGTCTCTTGTTCATTGCCCCAAACAAGAAGCACTAACTCATAGGAATGACTAAATCACATTTGGCAAAGTAAGGCAGCCATGAAAACAGCACACGCATACTCTGCAGGGGAGGAAACCACTACCAGTAGGCTGGGGAAGGTGTTAATTCCTTTCTCTTTCCTGTGTGGCAGGACCTGCCAGGCTGTTGGCATCAAAAGCTGCAAGAAAGATGCTACTACCCTCTTCCCCTCACTTCCAGCCAAGCATTCCTGCCTTAACCTTGTGCTAGAGTTAGTTGCTGTGTGGCCAATAACCTCGCTGGGTTTTTTTTTTTTAATTAATGACTAGGACTTGCAAATCAATTTGATTAAGCAACCCTGGACTTAGGCTCTGAAGCTGCAGGCAAACCAAAGTTAGTTAAGTCTTTCTAAACTATCACAGTACTCAAGAGCCCTCAGCTCAGCCAAGAAAGCAGATAGCAGCAAGTGCAATTGAGTCTTGGGCCGCTTTTCTTCTCCTCCTGCTCCACAACTTGAAAGTCTGCAATTGCTCTACAGAAGTCCAACACATAGCAGCAAATACTTTTGATGGTCCAGGAAGAATAAAATGTCAGAATATTATCTTTCCGTTCAAGAGCCTCAAAACTGTCTCGCAGTAAGAAAGACAAAGATAATTGTGCAAAATCCACAATTTGACTTCATCTCTTTGAAATAACTGTTTAAGTATTTCAAAAAGATAGAAACAGCTTTCTCTCCTCACCTCCCACCTTGAGATTAACAAGCTAACAGAAAAGATGTTTCCTTTATACTGTTCAAGGTTCACAGTTCTCAGCAGCAAAATCTGTTTCTTCCCCAAGCAACATCTCACAATCTCCCCCCGCCCCCCCAGAAAAATGAGGGGGCAGACCTCGGAGCTGAAATTGAGCACACACTGAATCACATCGACGTGTGGTTTTTTTCTTCAGAGAACTAGCAATTGTTACAAATGTACCACTGCTATAGAGCAGCTCTTCAGAAAGGAGTAAATTGAAAAAAAGGCAGAATTTGGGACAAGGCCATAAAGAATGAAAATCTAACACTGTCAAAGTGCACACATGAAGAATAATGTCTGCACTGCCAAAGTCTGTGTTCAGCCTTCCTTCCTGTTGTCGACTTAAAAGAAGGTGGGGGAAGGCATACATACAAACTGTACCTTATTATCTTTAATGATCATATTCATACATTATCAGCCTGTTATCACTTGCTCTACAATACAATCTTTAAGAGAAGTTCTTCTGCCTCTGCTTGACCTCTCAGCAATAGGTCAAAAAGATGCCTATAACCTAATAATGGTGCTAGACACCCCAGCTTCTTTAAACACAGTGAATGATAACGCTCAGAATATCACTCTTGAACAACTGCCCCTAAAAGGGTGCAACAACAAATTCTTTACCTGATAGGTCATAAAAAATAAAAAAGTTTGCTCAGCCTACTGGTCTGTCACAGCAGATATAAGGGCTGTGATCTGCCAGATACCTCAACCCATGCTCCATGACTGCTGGCAAGCTCAGTGTTTTTTTCCCCTGTCTCAGCAGCAACATACTCAAACAGAACTATCTTCTTGACCTGCTGTCATCACCAGCCCAATCAACCACTCCTGAAATTTGATGTTTCCTTCTAGAGGTAAGAGATGCTGATGAGATTATATCATCCGAAGAAAATGAAACCCTATACAACTTTGTGGTCAATGATGAAGGATTGAAAGAAGAAAGAGTATAAACAGGCTTAGCAAGTCTCCTACAATCTTGGAATCTACAAGAAACCAGAAGAGTACTTAAAACCATGGATGCACAAGGATCAAGAACAGTCTAAAAAGGACATAACTGCACAGTAGGAGAAAACACAGCTTTCCTGGTAAATTCCAGCAGGTTTGATCCTCTCTGAAAAGCCTACAAAGCATTTACAAGCAGCCTTCCTGAAGAATCAAAATCTGTTTCAGTGCTTGCTCACATGGTCTCCATTTTTCAGACTACCACAGGCAAATCCTCCCGGCTGGGGACAGGCCACCACACAGAAGGCAGAGATACACTGTACTGAGAAGATTTTTCAGCCAAAAAGGAGAAAGGTCAAAGGATTGATACTACATAAATGGCCAGAGTGCTGCTTTCAAAATGGAGTGTGCCTAAACAGGGGCCTTGTACAGCATTTACAAAAGTCTCACTTATCATAAAAGTTTTAACCTGTCTACCACAGAAACTGTTTTGGCATTCAGGGTTGGAAGAGAAAGAAAGCAGGCAAGATGCAGCTTGGTAGAGGCAGCGCATGGCAAAATAAGAAGTATTTATCATAATGAAGGAAGTTCATGACATCTCCACATCAATCTGCTACTTATAACCAGACAGCAGTGACCTCTTTGAGGAATCCTGCTGTTTATATACCAATGCTAAGCAATCTTTTCAGTATCACATCTTAGTTCTATGTTAAAAAAGAAAATTTCTCAGGTTACATAGCAAAAGCCTGTGGCCATCACACTGATTTCAGATATAGACATATTAAAGTGTAACTGCCACATGCACATTTGATAATTCTCCATATTTTAAGAAATGACTCAGTAATATATCTGATTTAAAAGCACTCCTGACACTACACACAAAGAAGAAAAAAAAAGTCCATGTGTTCATATGTGGACCAGTCATAAGCTTTAAAGAGAAGAGATGTTGTAAATCTATATTAGATCTGCTGAAACAATTTTAGTATCATTGCAGGTTTATCCCACAGCCACGTTTTTCTATGCTGCTTTGGCTGCAGTGCAGCTTGGATAACTATACCACGGTGCCTAGAATAGTCTCAGAAGAGGCTTCTGGGAGATTTTTGGTAGAGTAAGAGTTCTGCAATTACAGTAGGCTGCAACCACTGCTGAAGTATAAATATCAGCTTTGAGATGTCAGTAGTTGGGCTCCAGTCCTTTTCTCAGTTTCACTCAAGTTGCCACTACCCTGGCTGCCTCAAAATAACATCATGGTCACCTGCTAAAGTGGTAGGAAACAAAAGCTCTCCCAGCTGTTTAAAATCCTGAACAAAAATGATTCAGGAAGCCATGTGACCATGCTGTTGAAGAGGTAAAAAACCTGACAATTACACCCCAAGCTAGAGCATAATGCTAAAAATGGGGGCATTGGTGAAATATTAAAGAATAAACCAAAACATATTCACAGGTAAGCAGTTTGCTCCAGCTTAAAGGTAACAGAACAGGAATCACAGACATGCAAGGTAAAAGGCATGAGGGATATTTGCATTCATTAAAATCATGAGCTGGCAAAAGGAGGAGCAGTTTCATCTCACTCTACATCCATCTGAGCAAACACTCAGCTTAAGCTGGACCAGTTCTTAGACTTGTGGAAAGCCTTATCTATTCAAAACACAGACAAACCAGTTCAAGTACTTCTGTATGAATGTGAAACAAGCAATCTGGGAGGTTAAACCAGTTCTTAAGAACAGCAAGCTTCTCTGGCATAATGGAGAACACCAGCTACGCCAGGTATGCATAAACTGCAATTAAGCCAGCTCTATTCTCCCATCTAAATGAATGGTTTCCCAAGAACCATTATGAGACTCGAAAGCAAGGCAAAAAAAGCATCTTGTTTATACAGCCAGTTTTACTGCGGACTAAAAAACTTTATTGCCTCTTTTGCAAGTTTCACATATCCTGGAATAAACTGAAACCATCTTTCTTCATTTTTTTTACTGTGTCTGTTTCAAAGCCACATTCACACAAAAATACTGAAATTGTAAAAATAACCCAGAACTCCACACATTCATCTAAGAAACATACTGACTAATTCTAATGCTGTTTAAGAAGGATTTACTAATATTTCTGCTAAACAAAAAAAGATGCAGCTAGTTTCTTGATTAATTCAGTATCTGAAGGTGTGCAAAGGTTAGAAATGTAAAGGGATCTGCATGGACTGTTACTACAGACAGGACAAGACTCCACTGGACCACTTTCAGGACCAAAGATTATAAATACTAACTACTGCTCAAACATGAGCATATGGATGAGTAATAATTCCTACAGATGGTCAATGCCACAAGACTTTTTCTGTTGCTGCAATTTTTCTCTCTCTAAGCTTTCCATTTTTATGTCTGCTTCTCCAAGACAGCTTGATGTGCCAAAGTAATTTTTTTCAATGGATTAGCTTTTCTAAGAAAGTGCAAATTATTTGCAATGGTAACAGTAAAGTTTGCTACTCAACAAATCAATTGCCTCAACTACCAACCTCAAATGTGGCAAGGAAAAACAAACAGAAAAATCACTAGTTCTTTCTACTTTTTTTTTTTGTTTAATGCAAGAAAATCAGTAGACATTTTCACTAACACAGAATAGACTTCATATAGATACATTTGTACTCTTCATCTCCACAAACAAGAAGCGGTGACTCTTATTTTCTATCAAGACTAATTCAGCTTCCACAGCATTTGAACATGTGCGGAAGTTGATAAAGCAATCCTCTCGAACACATATAAACCACTGGTTTGTACTGTATTTGGCTGTACAAAGAATTCTTTTGGGGAACAGGGAAGCAGCCACTGCCTTCTGACTCTGCATTTTGGCATCTCCCTCACTAGCTTGCAAACACCTTAACCTTATGAAGTTTTAAAAACAACTTTCTTGAAATATTAACAACTCAAAATCAAATATGAACAGCATACTGAAGTAACAGAATATTGGAATATTTTTAGTTTTGAAATCTTTTCAGACTTGACACAGACTTCTGCACAGATGCTATACTTTAACAAAATATTCTCAAGTCATTAACAATTTTGTCCAACCTGTGATTGGATAATAGGTAGGATCAACAGTTCAAATCACTCCTAACAGGCCAATACCATACAAGAGAAAATTCAATCTCTTTCATTCTGCATCAGCTTACATGTTTTCAGTAGAAGTAGTCCGACATGCAGAGGAAAGAACTAGTCTGTTGGTTACTTGGAAATCTGGGGAGTTAAGAACACATTGGGACTGCAAGCGCTTGCTAGGTTAAGCTTTCAAGCATGCTTCTCCCATTGGCACAACTACTTTACTGCCAAAAAGCACAAGAGAAGCATCTCTAAAACAACTAAAACAAAAACACATGGAAACTAGGAGCGTGTAGCAACAGACCTTCCTCCATCACCCCCCCCCGTAAACCTTCCTCTTTCTCCTAGGACTGAGCCTCTCACTCAGCCTTTCTTTGCAAGGATTCACACACGCCAACTTCCGCATGAATTCTATCAGTAAGAGGACTTTCATTCCCAACGCCTGAAAGCATGGGAAGCCAAAAGCAGGACAAGTGGCCAGCTGCAGCAAAGATTGACAGTGAAGGAAAGAGGAACTGGGTTACTTATTCCAGACCTGTACGAAGCACTGGGGCACGCTGCTCCCCAAAACCTCTGCCTTCTCTACTTTCCAGGCCACCTGCTCACCTCTAACAATCATTGAACTTCCCTTGCTCATCCCCTTTTGACTTTCAGGGAGAAACTTAACCTGTCATTCCCCAGTAACTTACTCATCCTCATCACAGCTTTAGCCAGCTCTGGCCTTGCACATACTAAACATCTAAAAGAGAAAAATCTGTTTCTCTTCAACAATCAGTTGTACTCCAGAGCTTCATATACTGGGTATATCCTTGGCAATTTAGCTTGGGGCCGTGGGGAACCCCCCAAACCAAATCCAGTGGTTCCAAACAGCTAACCAATAAATCTGCAGCTACAGAAAAACAAGTTTCATGGCTATGTTACAGTCAATGCTCAAATTACTGAGTAGCTGCAAACCCAGCTTCAACGTCCACTATGTTTCGGCTACTCTGTGAATGACAGCACAACCTGAAGATGTTTACGGACCAAGCTCCGAACACTGAAAGGGGAAAAGGTAATTATTGTGCTGGGCCTGTATTGCCTTCGACTTCACAGGTGAATTTTGTCTCTCGAGCACTACTTACAAATGGAAAAAAACAGACGAAAAGAAATTCTCCGGTCAGAAAGCTTGCGGAGCCCAGCCGGCAGGTTAGGGAAACGTGGCACCGACACGCCGCAGCCAGGCCAGGAAGGGCGCGGGTCGCGGGGGAAGGATCAAAGCTACGGGCAACACCTCGCCTGCCGAGCTCGGGCGCACCACGGGGGGGGGGGGCCGCACACCTCGGCGCGCTTCCTCCGGCCGCGCCGCCAGAGGCCCCGGCCCCCCCCCGCCGTGCCGGTCGCGGCGCCGCGGGGCGCCCGTTCCTTTGTTCCCCCTAAAAGCCAAGGCGGCCGAGGGCCCCGCCAGGCGGCCCCCAGACCGCCGGCCCGCCGCAGCGCGACTAGACACAAGGCTAGGCGAGGCGAGGCAGGGCGGATCCGCCAGGGCTCCGCCGACCCCGGCCAGGCTGGAGCCGGCCCGAGCCCCAGGGCGCGGCCCGGGTGGGGGCCTGGCGGCTGCAGCACTCACCCAGGTGAGGAGGCTCTCCCCGAGCTCGACCCTCTCCAGGCTCTCTACGTTGAACATGGCGGGGCGCGGCCGAAGGGGCTAACGGCCGCGGCCGGATCGCTATTGCTGGCGCCTTCTACCCACCCCGTCCCGAGCCAGGCCGTGACGTCGGCACGCCACAGCGACCTGACGTAAATCGCCTGCGCCGTGTGGGGGAGGTGCGGCGCGACGAGGTGCTGCGAGGCGGGAGCGGGCGAGGCGAGGCGGGAGCGGGCGAGGCGGGGCGGGGGGCGGGGCCGTGGTCGGTGGCGAGCGTCGCGCGCGCCGGGAGCTGAGGTACCGCCGCGCGGGGCCGCGCCCCTCCCCGCGCCGCTGAGGAGAAGGGGAGGGGGCGGGGGCTCCCTTCGGCCCGCCCCGGCGGGGGGGGGGGGTCTCCTCCCCCCACCCTGTTATAACCGGTGGGGGGAGGAGAGGGGGGGCGCGAGCTGTCGGTTCTCAGAGGCGGGGGAGGGGAGGGGAGGGGGCGGCAGCGGCGCTGTGGATGTCCGCCCCGTCGCTCGCGTCTTGTTCCGGTCCGGTCGGGCGTGGTGGCCTTTAACCCCGCTGCCGGAGGGGGGAGGGGGAGCCGGCGCTGCGGCGAGGCGCGGTCGGCTGCAGGCTGCGGAGGCTCTTGTACGTCGCTGGGCCCCTGAGACGTGTGGGGGAGGGCGGGCGGGAACCGTAGCCCTCCACGGGGTCTGCTCCCTTCCCCCGGTTCTGCGTGCTCTCGGCTGTCGCCGCGCAGGCTGGCGGCGGGTAGGAGCTGGTTTGGGGGCGGGGAGGGTCTCGGCAGGGCCGGAAGGGAGCTGCAGCGGCAGCCCGAGCCCCGGCTGTCTCTGGCTTCGGGAGCGTGGGCTTGCGAGGACGCTGCGCCCACAGGCATTCTCTTGCTAGTAAGGAAGCATCCTCTACGGGGCTTCCGTCTCTTTTTGGAGTAGAAAATGACTCTGACGTCGTCTCTCTCAGCAAAACTCTGCTGTGGTAAAAATTAATTAACATTTAAAAAAATTACTTACTTAGCGGTAATTCAGTTAGGTTTTAATCTCAAAGATAAGTGCGTTTTGTGGCCAGAGTGGCTTTCCATCATGCTGCCAAGGGATTGCCTGAGCTTTTAAAGAAGCTCCTTCTCAGTAGTCTGTTGAATTTTGGCCCGTCCGACGTTTGCAATGAGAGTGTCGGGGCTCATGATAAACTGTACGGCTCCCTATCAGCAACTGGTATGAAGTGCAGCAATGTGGAGTAGCAAGCACGGTGCACTGATAACAGCTGAGAGTTGGATAAACAAACGGGAAAGGAAGGGTTGCAGATCTAGTAACTGTCACTTAGTTCCAGTTTGCTCCCAGTTCTTCCATTAAATAAGGTAATAGCATGGACAAAATCGGAGTTTTCCTTTATGTCAGCCTGTTTTGAATTAAAGTGTATTGTAAAAGCTATGAGAATTCTCAACTTTTCCTAGTAAAGTACATTCTCACTCATCTCATTGTATAACCTGCTGTTTTCATTTTTAAGTTATGAATTTGGCCTCCTTTCATTTAAAGGTAGCTTTCACGTTCAGGAATGAGTTAAAAAGTCTTAGAAAGCTATGTAAGCTGTGCAACTGTAACTTTCTGTTCCAAGTTTTAATGTGTACTTTAAGCTATATGCTTGGTACTTTTGACAAACAATGCTTTCACAGGTATATTTCAGTGTTTAAGGTTTTCTGCCACATCTTCCTTTATATACCTATTTCCCACTCTGCCTCTTGTCATGATGTGTAGCTTACGTTTGCTATTTCGTTGATACAAACAAATGTAGTACTGCTTTTTGTCTTGCTATCTATTTTAGATGTGAGGTTTTGTACTGAATCATTGCTTTCCACAGTAAAGAAATCTTGGGCACTTTTCTTAAAAGAGAGATTTAAAGACCTTTCTTTCTCAGCTGAAGTATTACCATATTTCAGTAAACATTATCATTAAGTGACGTTATTTCCTTTCTCTTCCTGTCTGATCAGAAAAGTCAGATATCCAAACTGAAGGCATTGGCAGGCGCTTTCTTATGTTCCTATCTGCCTATGAATTCAGTTCTACCCTCTGGGGTTTTTTAGTGCTCTATACCTTTCAGTATGTTTTAGCCTTATAAAGTAGTGGAAGACTTTGTTTAGGATTGTTTTACACAGGGCATGTGTCAGCCAGACAGATATTCCAAATAGTAATGCTGTACAGACCATTGAATTTGTCTTTTTGCTTCAAGCCATGAACTTTGTTTCAGGCTCATGAGAAAAATGATTGGACACTTTCTGTTTTCCCAGTAGAATGGTGTATTACCTGCGGATTACTTTCCCTTGCAGAAGTGCATCTGGACTTTGCATCTGTAGTATGTTTAACTTGCAAAGCATGATTCCACCAGCAAAAGTAGAGTACCTGCTTTCGTACTTTAGGGGTTTCTTTTTTTTCTTTTTTTTCTTCTTTAGAAAAAAATGTACCTCAGAGGCTGCTGACCTCAGACCTTGCAGAGACCTGCTTTACAAGGCAAGTGCCTCAGTATTGGCCAAGGTATATGGAACAAAATTGTTATTTGCTTACTGAAATTGCCCTCTCCCCTATTTTGGCAAGACTGTCTGGGCTTTTTCCTGTCTCTTTTGCAAAAAGCATGAATGCAAGTAAATGTAGTCAACATAGTCCTGAAAGCAAAGGTGTTTTATGGTGAAGAGGTGACTGAATATGGTACAGCTGAGTTTGGCTGTAATTTTGCTGTACAAGGTGGGCTGATTTGTGACTCCAAAGTTGCTGCTAACTCATAATAATGCTGTATTAACAGACTGCATGAAATCCTAGTAAGATATTCCTAAATCAGTTTTAGCAACCTTCTCACAGACTGTATCTTGTCAATTTGTATGTTGCTATGTTTGGGGTTTTTTTTTATTTCCTTTAGTAAATGTGCCCTTTGGGTGGTCTTGTGACTTTTAACATGTATGGAGAGACCTAATACTAGAGATTATTGCATGTGCTTTATACAGATAAGACTATGGTCATGAAAATGAAAAGCTAATAAATCCTGTTTCCTCAAAACCACTTTTTTTGAGTATACCATCTGTCATTTCCCTTATTTCTGTTTTATAATGTTACACATTCTAAACTGCTATTTCAAAGTCCTACTTTGGTACCATAAAGTACCTGGATAAAATGTATCAGGTCAGGATTTAGCTGATACAGGCTTGTAAACTTATGCTAGAGTCTTCAATACTGCTTGTACATTTACCATTCATCATGCATACTTACTGCCTGCTGTTGTTAATGCTTTCTGAATGCACTGTAGGCATACCTTTGAGCTTGTCATGAAGGAAACTAAAAATAACTATAGGATCTAGTTTGCTGGGTCAAATCCATTCACAGAGTCCCATTCTCAACCACAGACAGTGGCCATGACCTGCTGCTACCCTGCAGTAGGAAGTAATTGAATAACTTCTGATACAAGAGGTCTCAATTATTGCTCCACATTTAAGAATTTGTCTTTATTTGGGGAATTTATGTCTATTTTTCTCTTAAATAAAAGAAAAACACTAAATTCATGTTTTAGATATTTCAATATAAGCTAATATGCATGCATGGGGTGGGTTACAGAATAAATATGCTCCATTTTAATATGCTCAAATTCTTAAAAGTTGATTTCTGTTATCTAAAACAGGTCAATCTTATTAGAAACCTGTTCATACAAATTAAACCAATTTTTTTGTTGTTCCTTTTACCATGGAAGAAAATTTTGAGGAGTTAAAGCCTTTTTGATCTTAAAAAAAAAAATGTGACTCATAATATTTTGCTAGTTGGAGAGGAATTAATTTATCCTGGAAAACAGACAATCTCTACAAATTAAGCAGCATTTTTAAGGAGAGGGGTAGTTCTTCTACTAATAAAAGACAACAGGCAAAAGGTATTACAGGTTCTGACTTGCACCCTGGCCCACCACCACTGTCTTCATTTTATAATTTTTTTTGAACACTGAGGGTGGTTGCCAGTACTGCACCAAGAAGAAAATACTCAAAATAAAATTGAAGGTAAAAAAAAAAAAAAAAAACCCAAAAAAAACCAACAAAAAATCAGCAAACCCCATTGTCCTTATCCAGTTCACTCCCAGCCCATCCTTGAAAGGACACGTTGTTATCCAACATATCTTTCAGGTGTGGAGCAAATTGTACCATGCTTTTAAGGTCAATAAAATGTTGTTCTTGATTACTAATTTTTATCTCACAGCAGTGCTGCTTGTTTACTTCTCAGATGTGAAGACAGCCTCTTCTTTTACAGTATGCTTCTATATTCCTTTGGTAGTAGGTCCTAAAAACCTCTGTGGTTTTTGAGAGTATATTAGCATATGGTACTTCCCCGATAAACTTGGAAAAGTTCAAATCCTTCAGAAAACTACTCTGGCTTTGGATAGCTGGCAGCAAGTGCTTAATATATCATGGCAAACACTGGATTGTTTTTTATTTCTTTATGAATCATGGCATGGGGTATTGTTCTAGCTGTGCTGTATGTTGAACATTGGAAGTCATAATACTTTTCAAATCTGAAAAATGAAAAAAATAATACATCCGCACTAGTGTATCTTCTCATGCTGTCACATTTCAATGTGATCTGTATAAGTTTCCAAGAATAAAAGCCATTGTAATTGCAGTATTGCTCATTATGGTTCTCCTTTTTTTGCATAAACCTGCATGCATTGTTCATACTTGACCATAGAGGGAGAAATGTAACTTTTAAGGCCTGCAGATTCTTACTTGAAATGTAAGTAAATTCATGTTGCTTTCTGCCAGTGATCACTCTCAGAAAAACTGATAATGAACAAGTTTATTTTGTGTTCAGATGCTTAGTCTGTGATGGTTTTTACAAACAAAACTGTGATTTTACAAATGATAAATTCCATTCCTTTCTATTTCCAAGCATTTTGTGGACAATTCCTTCTGAGGTTGCTTACATTCAGTACCTATCAAGAATCCTAATGCAGATGAAGCTGATCCCAGTCTAAGTACTGTGCTGCAAACTTAGCTAGCACAAATGGAACAGAGGAGTAACTCCTTCTCTTTTTTCCCCTCACTGGGCGGTCATACTGTTTTAGTTCATGCAAGTGCCAGTAGAAGATGAGATGCAATGAAACTGGAAATGAAGTATGGGGCTCTTTTGTTGTTGCTTTTAATGTAGGAAAAAAGCCCAACATTTTTGTCAGATTTTTAAACTTTGCTACTGATGCTTTTAACATTGTGAAGTTGATTGTATAAATTCTAATTTTGATGCGAGTATTGTTAGATGTGGTTTGGTTTTCATCCCCTAATTGGAACACAGGGTTGGGTTATGCTTTCATTTAAGAAAGCTGTCCTTGTTAAATGGCAAAAAAGAGAAAAAAAATCTGAAGTATAACCAGAAATCTATTCTCAAAATTTAATCTATTTTCAATTACTGCCTTTTTTCCCTGAAGTAATTCTATTTATTTGGTACTTTTCTCAGATAGCTACTGTAGATAGGAATTAATTTCCTGTATAAAAGAGTAGAGCTACAGCATTCAAAAAATTCAAACCTTCTTTGTAAGTATAAAAAGAAACAAAAGTAGCATAAATCCACAGAGAAGAAAGCACAGCTTTAGAATTATTTAATGTCTGAAAAGCCTGTGGTGTAGAAGGCTGATCTGAAAAGGATTATATGATGAAAAGGTTGATGAAATACTGTTGTTTTTGCATAACCAGACAAATGTAATGGATCAACATAAAAAGATTTAATTCAATCCAAACCACATAAGTTGCTATTAATGACATCAAATTATTATCAGTTATTGTTTTAGGAGACATTAGATGTCTATGATAAAGTCTGGTTCTAGAAGTCTTCTCCGACATATACTTAATTCTTGTCAATGCTGGTTGTCTCTGAAGACTGAAGGGTCTTCATTACATCATTTAAGAATTAAGTCTTCTATAGCCTGCTTATTAATTTTACCAACTGAAAGAGCACCACTGCTAAAGACATGCACTGGGAGGCAAGATTCCTTAAGCAGCTATTTTAGGACTGTTAACTAGCCTGTTACACATTCAAACCACTGCAGATGTGTTCATTGGCTGTTGTGGTTACACCTGAAAAAACATGAACTGCAAGCTTGCAGTTCCAGATATTATTTTTGAAAATGTTCACAACAGACTTGAGATCAGAAAATTCCTTCCCCCTTCAGTCAGACAATTTTCAAATAGTGTTTTTTAGCTGTGTTCTCCTTGTAGCCATTGCTTTTTTTACATGCTAACCCAGAGATAAGAGTAGGAGGCAATTGTTACTGTCTCTACTGAGGCCTGAATGACTAATCTGACTATGTATTGATCTTCTGAAGTGAAACCTTTCTGTTTGTAGTTCCTAGTTTACACAATTCATGTCAGCCCTGCTGTGCAATGGTCTGTTTCAGAAAAAGTGCTAGAGGTAATGAGGGGAATATGCTCAGCCCTTGTTGGCTGGCCAGAAGCAGCAAGTAAATTAAAACATGAGCAACATGAGTCTTAAGCATCCATAGCCCATCTTCTCTGGAATTTAGTAATAGAAGCAGCTGGAAGAGAGACAGGCAGAGATTCCACTCTCCCCTCTATACATCTTGGGAGTATTAATACATAAGTGAAGACAAAATGTTTGAGGGAGTGGCATTTTATGTAGCCAGAAAGACTGTGCATGAATTTCTTCTAGATGCTAAGTTTGTGTGAAAATGGTTATTGGGAAAGTTATATATGGTAAGTGAAGGGGTGAAGTAGATAGAAGTAACTGGCATTACGTGCAGCAAGGAAGAGAAAGTGAGGATCTGTGTATTTCTTATTCATATTCTGCTGCTAACCTTGGCACCATAGTTTGGTATTTCAAGAGGAGCGCGCGAGCAGAAATGAAGGCAAGCAGATGTAGTGAGTGCTATTAATAGACAGAAAAGGATTAAGAGGGTTGTTGCAAGGAACATGCAGAGAAGGAGAGCGAGCTCTAGAGTGGATGTCTCGAAGGCTGTTCAGGGAAACCGAGTTAACTTTCTGTGATACTGCCAATTCATGTGTTGGTTTCAGAGTGCACCAAGCAAGCAGTGACACTGGAAACCTTTGAGGTGTCAGTGTGGGGAACACTCACCTTCTAAAGGTGCAGTTAAATCAGCTGTAAGTCTCTGCTACAGTGTGTATTTCTGAAAAAAAAGTGCATAGTACTTAATGGGATGTAGTTATTATTAGCCTGTTGGTCTATTCTAACAGAGCTGATGCAGAACAATGGAGGAATCATTACATACCAGTTCCTTGCCATTTACTTCTTGTTTTATACTGAGTGGTCAACCCAGAGATGACAGTGTGACACAGTAAAAATTGGTGGACTGATGATGGTACTTAAGGAGAGAAAACATAGGAATTGAAGACACAAGCACACTGCCTGAGACACAGTTGTAGAAAATGAGTGTCCCAGAATGATGTATTGTAAGAGAGAGAAGCGTCTTCAGGATTGGATATGCAAAGAAATAAAGTATACAGGTTGGGAGTTTTGAGCTGGGGAGGCATCACAGCACACCTACCAGTCCAGATCCTCAGCAACGAGGAAGTGCTGCTCAGAAAACTTCCACAACACCTTAGCCTCATGGCTTTAACTATAGCAATATAATTGTGTAACTAGCTACACAGAGAAATGCTATAACTCCTTGTGTATGCTCTTGTTCCTATGGAAGGCCTTTTCACAAAGATCTGGTCTTTTATTCATTAGTATATATGAAACTTTTGTCAATACTGACCTACTTTAAACATGGCCCCTGATGGGTCACTGGTGTTCTACCTTTGTGAAAAGTTACTCTTTCCAAATATTAATTGACAGTTCAGTAGTTAGACTATGACACAGTTGCTTGTGGAAAGCTGTAGTTAGCAAAAACTATGACTATAGTTAGAGAAATAATAGTCTCAGTTCAGATAGGAACACTTAGGATAACTTATTTTATTGTTTGACTTCACATATGCTTCATTATTTCATTTTGGTTTTCACAATGGAAGCCCAAAAATACAACATCAATTAAAAGAATCTACCCTTCATTCTCCATGAGTTTTCTCTGCTCTTATGGTACTTAATTTTATCACTTACCCTTTTTTACAATAATGTTAGAATATACCAGCTTCTTTTGCATTGCTGCTACAGAGGGCAGCTCCCACAAATGTAAGGAAGCTTGGAAAAAGCTCCACAACTCTTACAAGAAACGATCTGGACAGTGAGAGTAGCTATCTTATGGAAAATATGACACCTTTATATTAGCAGTAGATTAGCATGTTGAAATCTTGCCAGGGTAGTCATTACAGGTATCTACTAAAATCCTGATGACTTGTATTCCATTTTAATTTGGCAGCTAATTCAGGGCCAGGCAGTGTGTCCTGGTTTCAGCTGGGATAGAGTTAATTTTCATCTTAGTAGCTGATACAGTGTGTTATGGATTTAATGTGAGAATGATGTTGATAACACACTGATGTTTTAGTTGTCTCTGAGTAGCGGTTATCCTAAGTCAAGGATTTTTCAGTTTCCCATGCTCTGCCAGCAAGCAGGTGTACAAGAAGGTGGGAGGGAGCATGGCCAGGACAGCTGACCTGAACTAGCCAAAGGGATATTCCATACCATAGAAGGTCATGCTCATTATATAAACCTGGGGGAGTTGGCTGGGAGGGGCAGATCACTGCTTCAGTACTGGTCAGTGGGTGGTGAGCAATTGCCTTGCACATCACTTGTCTTTTCTTGGGTTTTATCTCTCTCTCTTTTTGTTACATTCATTTTCATTGTTATTATTTATTATTATTAATGTTATATTTTATATTATTTTAGTTATTAAACCATTCTTATCTCAACCCATGAGTTTTACTTCTTTTTTTCAATTCTCCTCCCCATCCCACTGGGAGGGGGGAAGAGTGAGCAAGCAGCTGTGTGGTGCTTCGTTGCTGGATGGGATTAAACCACGACACAGTGTCTGGTGATATTTGCTAGACGGCAAGGTTCAAATTAAAAAATGACACATGAGCTATGAAGTAGAGAGAAACACTGATGAAAGCTTGCTAGCTTAAGGCGCACAGTCTGGACTAGGAAGTAAAGTAAATAATACCAGTCTTACCTGACCTCATAAACTGATGCTGAGATTTTGTCAGCTCTGTATGAAAAATACTTTAATTGTGATGGACACAGCTTCAATATGACTTCTTTGGTCATTTGCCAGAGTTAGCTTCACTCTCCTGGTTTTGTAATATTCACAGCTGTTGTTCATTTTCACTTCCTGATTGCAACAGGAGTGATTTAGCAGTGTGTTGGAAACTATTTTACTTTGCTTGTCTCCAGCTGTAGTTAATGCCGTAGGTTAATAAATGTTGGTGTTGGCATGTCATCCTGATTGTTGCATATGTGAAATGAATATAAAACAAACCAGTTTAACTAGGGAAGCCTGATAATACTCTTTTTCCTTCAAGTTTTTCCCATGTTTCCAGCTGAAGGATGGTAATGCATAGAAAAGTCAGATAAAATATGAAATGCATCAGGTGATTCCTGTGTATCCAAATGGGCATTTAACACTCTAAATAAACAGCTAAACCCTACATGTCTTTATTTCTTTCTTCACATAAGTGGTTGAAAATTAGGTTTCTAAAAATTACGTTGTCTTAGCGTAGCAGCAATGATGTGTTGTGTAATAGCTAAAATTCTTGATAATGCAGAGTCATTATACTTTTTTTAAATGAATATGTCTAGAATATGAATCTTAGAATATGTCTAATTCAGCAATGACCTATTCCTAGGCAAGTTACCTTGTAAAGATTCCCAGGCAAAGTATCTGACTGATGTTTAAAAAAAAAAAAATCTCTTGGATCACAACACAGTCATTTAAGACTTGTTTGCTACTGTGCAAGACAAATGTTTTGCAGTCCCCTGCAGCAAGCTCAGTGTTTGGTAAAAAGGCATCTGTTCCCTCTTCTTTTACCATTTTTTTCCCCCAGCGATGACTAATCTGTTGCTTCAGCAATTTATTGTGTGTATGAATAGATGTGTATACATATTATTCATAACTATGTTTCAAATGTATGTGTGCACTTGTATGTTTTAATATGTATATGTATATATTTCTTTTTACATTTTAGAGCTGTGATGGCCAGTCACCAAGCAGAAGTTCAGAGTTTGAAGCTAGATAGTGACTCGGTTATAGAAGGAATAAGTGACCAGGTACTGGTGGCAGTTGTGCTCAGTTTCACTTTCATTGCTGCTCTGGTATATACACTTTTAAGGTGAGAATATGTTGACAGGAATTGACCAACATACCTGTATTTGTAAAATTCTAACTTTCTCAACAAATTTTTGCATTGGTATATTAAACAACTGTGATTTTGTGACATTAAGGAAATGATTGTTTGATCACTTACTCTGTTTAATTGCTTGGCAGAGTTTCATAATTTAATTCACAGAATGAAGTGATGCATTTCTAAAAGGGAAGTTTAACTCTTCTTTATCTTCAGACGATCAGACAGAGTAGTGTTCATCATTCCTTAAGACTGAAAATGTCTGAATGCACAGTCTATATGGCTGATGTGTCATATTTGATTACAAAGTACAGATTTGTCAATAATGACTCCACAATTAAGATTGGATATAATCCTCCAATGTATGTTCTAGTTGCAGTCTCCTTCCAAAACCAAACCGCCAAACCTGAATAAATTGACTGATTTGTTTATAAATTAATAAGCTGGGAAACAATGGACTTTAATATGCTTTCCATAAAGCAAAATGTTAAGTTCGGAATTCAGTAACTTTAATGGTCAAGTAATTAAACTGGTCAAGTAAATGGTCAAGTAAAATTATTTTTCATTTCAGCGTTTTTCCTTGCAACCTAACAAGTATCTTAGCCTATGTGTTTGGGGAAAATAAGTCTGAGCTTCAGATGGGCTCTTTTTTTTTTTTTTACAGATGTCTGTAGACTTCTGAACACAGGAGAGTTTTAACAACTAGGAGAACTCAATTTTAGTGATGCCTTGGCACTATGGAATTTACTGGGGAGGATCTGTCCATATGAGAAGTATTAGCGGGGTAGGAGGTATTTGAGAGCGAGCTGCAAAAGAAACAGGAAGTGGGAAAGCTTGGTTGGACTGCAAGGCAGTACTGCTGTTCAGGACCAGGAGATAGCAAGGGAATCTAAGAGAAACATATGCACTTCACCTTGCTTTTCTTTCCAAGGCTGTTTCAGTTATTCAGATGGCTTCAAGAGTGCCTCTTTTCCCTCTGTTCTCTTACGCTTTCTCTACCCCTTATATTGATATTTTTAGCATTTGTGACTTGAGTTTTAAGTGTTTAGTTTAAAAATAAACATTTTCTTTTTGAACTTTGTAGAGGAAAGTAAGTTAGGAACATGAAAAAAGGTGAGTGGAACAAGGGTCAGCAGTGGGCAAGAGTAGTGGGAGGACTGAAGTTCTGGGAGATGATACATCAATGATGAAGGGTTACTTGGGGAGGGAGAAAACAGCTAGTTACTAACTACCTCTGGAGTGTAATGAGCTAAGTAAAAAGTTTATCTGTAGATCCTGTTACATGCCCTGATGGTTTATTTTCTGGAGGGGTAAACAAACTCGGACACAAAGTTCCCATATTTTGGAAGTCTTGAAGCTTGTTTACTTCTGTATTGTTTGACTGACTACTGAAAGTCCTATCAGCATCCTCTCAGCTCGCCACTGTGCCTTCTGGTACCTTCTGAAATTGTATTCAGCAGCATTTTTCCTCTACTCCTTTGTATTGTCTCCATCAAAATCTACACAGTACGGTACAAAATCTATACGGTACAAAAAGTATAGTAATTTTTATTTAGTACTGAAGGGGGAGTGGGGGAGAAAAGGAGTATTTTATTTTTCTTCTCTAGTTATCTTAGGCAATACAGTGGTCTCCTTATACTGTGTCCATTACCCCAGTCTCTCTTCTACCCGTACTTCTGTATGCAACATCTGAAGTACTTAAGCTGGGTAGGAACAGGTCCTGGGTAAGAATACATAAAAGAAAGCTTAGGGTAGTGAATAAGGTTGCAGGAACTGAATAAAAAGGGAAAGTAGGCAGCAAAGAGTGTATGTTGCAGTAGATATTAGGGGGCAGAAGTGGAATATAGGAAGAACTGTTAAGCGATATGGTTGCTGTACTTGTTTCCAGCAGGGAGAACTCAAGGAAGCATCACATCAAGGCATAAGCTGAAGGTCTCTGTGCTTTTAGTGGTGAAACTTATTAGCGGTAATTAACATATATCCCAAGTTGCAGATTTTCAGTCACTGTAAGATACTTTTGCAAAGTGTGTATGTCTTTGAGTTACAAATTTTGATAAGGTGCAGCCAGATTTTTTCCATCCTCTTTGAAACCTGTGAGTCGATTGTCACATTACAAATGAGACTGTGAAAAGTTAGTTTATCCAACAAATTAAAGGGAGCCTGACCCTCCAGTGTTCTGTATCAGAGATTCCCTACTTGTCCCAGATGGCTTACCTGACCCATGTTCATGAATCCTCAGGTTTAGATCTTTTTCTCTCATTTTTCTATCCCATCATATGGTTTGATTATAAGATCAAGTCAGTATTTTCAGCAGAAGTGAGATCTTAATCCTTGGACATTAACAATGGCCATCATTGCACAGTGATACACCAGTCCCCCTAAGTACTGTCCCTCACTTTTCCCTGTGTGAGACTGCACACTGAATGAGTCGGCAGTCTGTCTCCTTCTGGTAATGATAGTTTGGTGTGGCCTTTGTGATTCATACTAAAATCTTTCCACATCATGGGACTTTTTTCCTCAAGTTATGGAGTGCTAACACTCAGAACTGGGGAAATTAAAAGACTCTGCATCTAACTTTTTTTCTTTCTGACTGGTGTTTGATAATGCCTTTAATTACATAGCACCATACTGTCTTTCATTTATTTCATTTATTTTCTCACACTAATTGCATGACAGAAGTTACGAATTAGATATGTCTTGAGCTCTGCTGGTCCCCTCCTGGACATTGCACAGTGTTCTGCTACCTCAGCATCTTATGCATAAGTGGCAAATGTTGTACGTATTGTACCTCCACAGCTCTACAAATATTCTCATATGTTCAATGTAGTATGTGATACCAAAGTAAAGTCATATAAATGAACACTTTAGCAGGAAATTTGCAATTAGTTCTTATGAAGGAATCAGAATAAACTGGCTTATAATTCACACCTTCCACTTGTGCATGATTTGAATTGAATTTCAATATATATCAAAGTTCTGGCAAACTGAAGGTGCAAAATATGCTCATTTGTAGCATCTAAACAGGAAAATACTTTTATATATATAACATGTATGACAGACAACATCCACAAAATCTGGCTCATGGAGACCCAGGATGGGCAAGAAGGGCTTTAATGTAAGCTTCCCATGATATAAGATCATATAGGTCACCCACATTAGTGTTAAATAACTTTTTACAGATAACCATGTAAATATTAGTATGAAAAATATGGGGTTTGTCTGTTTCTCTTTGAAGGAAACAAAATGTTAAAGATAGCAGTAATACTGTACTATGATTGTCCACATCAGATGAAGGAAAATATTGCAGAAGCTCCTAGAGCCATTGAGGAAATTATGTAAATAGAACTGCAAGCTGAAAATGTCCTAAAAATTCAGCCAGTCCAGCCTTCAGGTCTGACAGAGGATCAGGATGCCTAGATCATCCTTCAAAGCAGTGCCACCTGTTTTTTGATTTAACTTTTTGTCAAGATAGATCACGATAGCCTGAGGTAACCTTTCTGATTTTGTATACTTAGTGGTTAGAAATATTTTTCCACCAACCTTACATAACTGTGGGAAATAATTACTCTTATTTATAGAACGAAAACCTTATCCTGTCCCCTTTTCTCTCCATGAGCAGTCTTCTATATGAACTGACATTTCTTCACTCTTTCTCTGATGTTTAAAAAATGTGGGCAGTAGCTCTTATTCTCTTCTGAACTTCCTCCAACTTCTCTATGTGTTTTTATGCATTTAGCCCAAAATGGAAAACAGAATCCAGCTGAGACCTCAACAGTGCTGAGCAGCATGTACCACCAGTGAAATCCATATGAATAAATAAAGCATAAAAATTCACAGTTTTGAATATGATGCTGTTGACTCGTATTTATTGTAACTCAACACCTCTTATTGTTGTCAGCATTATTTTTAATTCCAATTCTGTTCCCATTGTGCTTTTGAATTTCAAACTAGTAATACATCCAGCCTCCTTTCTTCAATGAGTCTCTTCCCCATAATTCCCCTTGGCATCTCTAACCTGTAGTTTTGTTGCCCGAAGAGTCTTTCTTTTCAGAGTGTGATTTAAAAAGAGTGATTTCTTTTTATATCTTGTCTGCTGATAGTTACATAAATTCAACATTCTAAATCTAAGAGTTTGCCAAACCCTTCTTATGTAAATGTTGTCTTAATCTTTCATGTAGCAAATAAAGTTGAAGTAGTTAGGATTTTTCAACTCTGTAACTTAGGCAGTGAGTAAAAAAAATAAGAAATTTACAAGTAGACCAACAATGCAAAAACTATCAGTGGAGACAGAAATTAAAAATATTTCTGCACTATAAAAGCTTTCCAGCAACTTGATTTTTTGCAGGTTAATGGCTTAATTTTGTTTCAGATGAAAATCTAGTTTTAACATGATTTCATGATTGATTATGGAGTCTCTGAAAAATCTTGCTGCTGTACTCTGCTGTCCAGAGTAACTTTAGGACCTATAATAAATGTCCTGTTTCCTCAATTGTTTGTGTGCCTCCTTTAAAATCCTTTATAGCAGGAAAGAATGATTTTTTTCTCTTTGTTCAAGTTTCTTTTTTTTCCAATCACTTATTTTTCAGTGTTGGGTCAAAGTGTTCAGTTTTTCTTATTGCTTGTATTTCCTTTCACAGAAATGAACATCAGAATATTCACCCAGAAAATCAAGAACTAGTCCGAGCTCTTCGTCAGCAGCTTCAAACTGAGCAGGTGCTGTGCTAAGTGTTGGCATCATTCACCTGTCTGGTTTGGGGTGGGATAGACTTCTCTGAGGCTCTGGAAGAAGCTGGTCTTGAAAGTTACGGAAGCTTACTTACTGTGCAGAGGCATCAAGTAATGAGATAATGTGGGCTTTTTTTAATGGATAAGTTAATCAATTAAAATTAAGTATTTTGCTTGGTTTTTTTCGAACAAGTCTTTGCCACAAGGTGGAGTATGTTAGATTACGTTGTGTGCTTCCTGCCATGTTCCTGGGAATTTAGTGGTAAAGGAAAGGAAATCTGGAGTACAGTTTGCTGCCACAGGACTGGGGTTAGATATTTAGACAGATAATGTGTGTGTAGCAGAGTAATGCACAGCAACAAGCGCCAGGCAACAAAGACTGTCAGAGACAAACTTTTTACCAAAGCCTCTAGTGACAGGACAAGAGTCAATGGTTTTAAACCGAAAGAGGTGAGGTTTAAATGGGACAGAAGGAAGAAATTTTTTATGGTGAGGGAGGTGAGACACTGGGCCAGGTTGCCCAAAGAAGTTGCAGATGCCCCATCCCTAGAAGTGTTCAAGGCCAGGTTGGATGGGGCTTTGAACAACCTGATCTAGTGACAGATGTCCCTGCCCATGGTAGGAGAGTTGGACTACAAGATCTTTAAAGGTCCTTCCAGCCCAAGCCATTCTGCGGTTCTGTACCTGCATCCAGTTCTAACATGTAGAGGAGAGGATGGGAGAGACTGGGCCAGATTACTGGAAATTGCTGAGTCCCAGCCCTAGACTGAAAAGCCATGCTTTTGGAGAGTATTGAGGAGAGTCTTTCATCATAATACTTCTTGAAATAATGAGAGATTTTTAACTACAATGCATATTTATGTGGAAAACAAATACGGCAAAATGGGGAGAAAAAACATTTCATGGCAGTGACATGCACAAGCAGATGTCTATGCTTGGGTTTAGGAACACTGAATACTGCAACTGGTAAGCAGTGCAGTCCAATTACCTCGCTCTGGGTAGAATTACTTAGGATAATACAAAGTAACAGTCTAGATCTAATTTAGTCATTCTACAGCATATCTAACCTAACAATGTAAAGGACCAAGGGGGTTCGTTCTTAGTGGTCTTTAACTGGATTGAAGCACACACTTACGTAACAGATGAAGGGAAAATAATGGGCTTGTCACAAAAAGAAGTTGCTTAGTGAATCAGTTTTTGCATTTAAGAATGTTCGATTTTTTAATTTAAATCTATTTCTCTTCCATTTCACATAGTTTTGTGTTTGACTTCCAGTAAATGAACGCTGGATTTTATTTTTTTTTTCAACTCAGTAGACTTGTATAAAAATAGTATCTCTAACACCTTGCATTTCTCTTCTGTTCCAGCAGGATGCTTCTGCTGGTGATAGACATCGCTTCTATACAGATATGTCCTGTCCAGTCTGTTTGCAACAGGCTACATTTCCTATAGAAACAAACTGTGGACATCTCTTCTGTGGTAAGCAGGAAAAACATCAAGTCGCAAAGATAAAACCAGAACAGAAATACAAATTTTTGGCACTAGTACAGCCAACCTAATGCAAAGCTTTGTTTGATTTTAACTGCTTGTCTGCATTAGAAATAATTTTTATATAAATAGTTGAGAAAATACACTTGTAAATAAACAGTCACTTTGAGAGTGTGCTGCATTTTCTTCTAAGCTATCAGGATTGAAACTGTGGTTAATTTTAAAATGTCAAGGACAGAGAGTATAATTTATTTCCAGTTAGTAAAAAATGGAAGAGGCTGAAAAACACTTGGAAATGTACCATATAAAAAAAAAAAAAATGGTTTAGAAGGAGTAAAAAATTCTGCTTGGTGTTATCTTTATCTCAGAGTGGTGTTTTTTTTCTTGGAAGTCCTGAAGAATTGAGACTAAGTTCACAATGCTTAAAGTGTTTCCCTTTTGTTTTTGTGCTCAGCTATTCAATTTTATATATAAACGCCCTTGTAGCATTTTGCTTCCTCTCCTCAAGGTTCCCAGTAGGAATTTTTCGCTGCATTCATCTAGTTTTATGGAGCATTTAGTGCATACCATGCCTAGTCATTTGAAAAAAAATATTTACAAATTTGGCAAACAGTTAAAGTACTCAGATTTTTATATATTCCTTCATCTGTTGAAACTCTGAGAATAAAGCCAGGGTTTTAGAAGAAATTTTACATCTCTTGCCATTTTTGTGACTTCTGAATTTTAAACTGGTAAAATTTTTAATTATTTGCTTCTTCAGTTAATGACTAAGAAGTTTTCTGTCTTTTCAGGAAATAATACCTTAAAATTAATCATGCAGTTGAACCTATTCAGGATTTTTATCATTTTATCATTAATAGCTTTGAACTCAAACACAGTGGTTCTTGGTATCTTTAGTGAATGCTGTATACAAAATTACACGAGAACAGATAGGTTTAACCTAACTGCTCATACACTTCTGTTGTTTTCATTGGTGTGTAACATTTTACCTCATGCAGTGGGTGTTTCAGCTCAGAAGTTTAAATGTGTGTAACTTACCTTCATCAGGTTCCTGCATTATTGCCTACTGGAGGTATGGCTCATGGCTTGGTGCCATCCGTTGTCCAATCTGCAGACAAACGGTAATATTTCAAGTAATCATGGACCTGATAGTTTGGCTATCTGGTATAGCTTACTAAAAAAGCACTTACATGTGAACTGCAATAGTGAGACTGACAGAAGAAGTCTGAGAAGCTGAAAGAATATGGATATGTGAGACATAGATGGTGGACATGTAGAGTTTTTTAACATTTTGCTTTGCCAAATGGCTCAGAAAATACAGATTGTTCCTGCAACTCAAATTTAAGTGAACAGCACTGATAACTCAGCCATTTTCCCGAAGATTATATGAAAACAGAAAATTGTAAGATCTTAACTATGATTCTTCCATGCTTTTTCTTTGGGATATTATATAACTTCTTCACCAGAACTTGCATCCAAAGACCTGGCTGTTGTGGAAGACTGCCAGTAGGCAGTATACGACTTGTTTCTGAGAAGTACCCTCTCCCTTCCTTCTCTCTCTGCCAAAAAAAACCCCACCCATGACAATTTCTTATTTTGTCCCTATTTTTAGTTTGTATGTATTATTAATTTGAGCTTTGTAGAGCAAGCATTAAATTACTTCCTACGCAACTTTACTTACATTGTCAGTTTGAAATATGTCCCTGCAACTCATTAACACTTAAGATCCCTGAGTCTTATAGTGTATGTTTTAATAAAAGTATATCTTTAATTTAACAGTGCACAAACTACAGAGCTAGTGACTTCTGATGAATTACATAACATCCTTCACGCCTTTGCCCATACGTTATATCCTGCTTTGATTATGTGTATGAGCAAGCCAAATGACTGTAAGAACACAGAAGAAAGAAAGGAAAATGGGTATGACTAGAGGAAGAATGTCTAGGTTTAGAGTGTAGGCAGTGAGGAGAGATACACAAAAAATAAAGGTGAGGAAGATGGAAAAGGGGAAAATAAGTGATTTTTTAGTGTCTCTCCTTACATAGATATTCTTCTACCTTCCTCTGAGTAACAGGTAAATTGGGTGGTACTGCTTGCATGGTTATGCATTCATTCTCATTTACAGTGCCTGCATTTAAAAGGCAGTTGCATATATAACAAAATCTCCTTGCTGTGCCTAGGTAACATTGTTTTTACCACTCTTTGGTGAAGATCAGCAGGATGCAACCCAAGTATTTCAAGATGTTAATGATTACAATCGGAGATTCTCAGGACAGCCCAGATCTGTAAGTTTTGGGTAAATATGGGTGGAAGCCCATGATTTTAGGGGAGATTAACAGCATTTGGGGGGGGGGGGAGGGGGGGGAGGGTGTCTTTTTTTTTTTTTTTTTAATCCCCTGGGATATGAATTTTCTCGTTATGATCCTTAGGGACTATGCAAGTTTTCCTTAGGAAATTTGTGTTAATATAGTTTGGGCCAACCCATGACCTTGAAAATATTTATTTGTAATTTGTGGAAAAGTATGAAAACTTGCATTTTTGTTGTGAGTGAGAGCTGCTGATAAGTCTTGAGTTCCCTATTCATGTGTTAAGCTCTTTTTAAATTATGACTTGTTAATTTGAAAGGATTGATAATTAGTCAGTAAAAATACTTAATGAAGTACATGACCTGCAGGGAAGAATATTCACTTGATTGATCTCTCTACATTGATTAGAAGAATCTGAAGTTCTACTCTGTGCCTTTCTTCCTCAGATTTCAAACTATATGCTGTCTTAATTTTTTAATTTTCTTCCTAGATTATATTAGTGTTTCTTCTGCTCTCTGAGTGAAAAAAACCAGGATTTTTTTTTATAAATAGCTAAGAGAGATGGTTGAAGTTCTACAAACTTTAGAAAGTCAGCCTTATGAGCCTGTCTTCTGTGTGCATGTTCTGGTCGCAATGTGAAGTGCACACACATGCATACTAGCAACTTCCTTGCCTGTCGTCATCTGTTCATTGTATTTGGATGTAGCAACAAAACATTAGCGAGAAAAATTTACAGTCCAAAGAGACAAAAGAGGTGTGAGACGGGATTTTTTTTTTTCATGTTCTGAACCACCAAACAGTTATGTTTTGATCTAGAATAGATTGAACCTACCTTTCAGGCTCCATTAGACCTCTCTGTGGGCTCTGTGTCTAGTCCCCAATAACCTGTTTGAGGTCATGCCAGAATTCTGCATTAAAGCCCTAATCGGACTAGATAAATTATCTTTGATTTATACATGGTCTATTGCCTTAACCACATACAAAATTCCTTCCTAGAGAGCTTTTTCAGCCTTGGCAATAACTCATTTTAGTGTCATGGCTCTGTGTAGAAACTGTCTACAGTAGAAGAGGAACCAGCATGAAAAAAATTTCAAAGTTAACCCCTCCCTACACCTCACAACAAAAACCTGAATATTTTCTACTGAGCAGTCCCTCACTAAGATGACAGAATCATAGTAGAAAAATGGAAAGGAGCCAGGGATGGATTCATTTAAAGGTTCTTTAATTTACTTTGAAGCTTGATCCATCCTTCGGAAACTTGTGTGAATCACTGGTTATATGCCAGGGGAGGGGGTGTTGTGTTTCTGCAACCAATTCTACTTTACCTATTGTTTTTGACTTGCAGTCCTAGCTGTCTTCTATTCTGATCAATATTTCACTCCAGTTAACTTGTTTGCTGTTTCTCACTTTCTCAATTATTTGTTTTACTCCAGTAGTCACTGCTTTTCTTTCTTAATATATGCCAGTGTATTTTGCAGGGAGTTAATTGTATGTTTTACAGTACAGAATAACACAGTTTGACTGTTTCTTGATGTATTCTAAATCTGACTTTTTACACAGCAAAACTAAATCCAGGAAGTCTTGTCTTACTGGTTTTTGTTTTAATTCTTATAAACTAAGAGATTCCAAAACTCTAATGTAGTAATAGAAAATTTAGACTGAAAAAAAAAAACATTTAGCATGGGCCTGTTGCTAAAGCAAAATATTAACCTTTGGTTTCTTTCTTCATAGATTATGGAAAGAATTATGGATCTGCCCACTTTATTGCGGCATGCTTTCAGGGAGATGTTTTCTGTTGGGGGCCTCTTCTGGATGTTTCGCATCAGAATATTCCTCTGCTTGCTTGGAGCCTTGCTCTACCTGGCTTCACCTCTGGATTTTCTTCCTGAGGCCCTCTTTGGAATTCTGGGGTTCTTGGATGATTTCTTTGTCATTTTTCTTCTACTGATATATATCTCTATCATGTACCGAGAAGTGGTAACACAGCGGCTGAATAGATGAAATGGACGAAAATGTCCCAAATGCAGAGGCAGTTGTGGTATGTTTTAGAAAGAAAGCTACAACATAAGTATGATATAGCAAGGCACCTGTGTACAGTTTCAGTAGTTACAATTTCATAGCTGGTCATCTCACACAGATACGAAGGGTCACTATACGGTGATGCTTAACTGGAATCTTTTAATTTGTATATTCCATATGCTTCATAAGGATGAGGTTAGTTTTATAATGTAAAAAACTACCTTCATCTACTTCCACCTGATGAACAACTGTATGTAATCAAAGCAGAAAACACCTTTATTGGTGTGTGGTTTGTGAAAAAAAGAGTTCTATTAAAGGACTTCTAACAAAAAATCTGGTTGGGTAATCTAGACAGGCATAAGGAAATTCAGAAATTCTTCACAGTACAGTTATCATGGCTAAATTGTTTAATGTCTCCCTGTTGTGGGCTAGAGTTTTTTAAATAAAAGTAGTTTTGTGTGTTTCTGTGGAAGAAGAAACCCAAGGATCACATTACAATTATAACCCTGCAGTTTGCTGTTGTCCACATGCTTCACAAAACCAAGGAGAACACCTCAGTATTACTTGAACTGCACTATGTACAGTTGCATGCAATTCGTACAATTTTATTTTTATATTTGGGAATATACACACAGTATCTGGTCTAGGTAGAGAAACCAGTGTTATGCATGCCAGTCTGGTTAGTGCTCTCTTTTTTAAACAGGAGCGTGATTTTTCTCTTCAAGCTTGTTTATTTGGTGGGTATGTATCTTGGAAGCAGGGGTTTTATGCTACTTGGGGTCAATGCAATGTATCTGAAGTGAGAGTCTTCATTCCTTTAGTTTCGTTAAAGCATTTAGGCAGTGGAGAGACCCCTCAAATTTTAGATAGTGGTTGAAGAAAAGAAATCAGAACTGGATGTTTACATTACAGAACTTTACCTGAATGTACATTCTGCAATACAAGTATTAAGCAACTTAGATATTGGGGTATTTGATTTTCAGTTGGGATTTTCTTGTTTGGTTGGGTGATTTGGATGTGGATAGAGGGGCTTCTGGATTACCTTGAAAAAGATCTGTGATAAGGGACCACAAAAAAATCCGGGAAATGTTTTCCAAAATACCGGGGTATTAATTATCCTTAATGTTGATTTTTTTAATGTTAAATTTGAATATAGGCTATTATAGCTACAGAAGTAATATGAATGCCACAAGAAAGGTCAAGGGTATGACAGATCTATGTACTTTTTACCTGAGTACTTGAAAGACAGTGATTAGACAGGTGATTCTTTGAGTGTTTACATAATGGGATGAGACTTACAATGAAAGGGACCTTTTCACAACTTCTGTGTTTTGCCCATGCAGGTGTCTTTCCACAGCTCTAGCAGCTAGGCAAGCGCAGGAAGATGATAGAGCTGGCATCTGACACGTCAGTGGCTGGGGTCAGAGATTGTCCTTTAGTGTCAGTGTTTTAAATTACATTCATTTAAGAGTAAATTCACTGATTCTTCATTTGAAAATTTGCTTTTGAAAATCCAAAGACATTTTACAAATGAACTGGAAAGCGAAATTTTTCCGTGTTGCTCTTTGTTAGAGATGGGCAAGAGGAGAAACAGGAAGTAAAAGGTGGGAGGAGGAGAGCAAGACAGAAAATTACATTTTTGGAAGCAGATGCTATTGGTTTTGGCAAACTAACTGTTCTTGAGCATCTTAGTTGAGCTTTTCCCTTTGTGTTGGCATTGCTAATATATTGTGATGTGGCTACCTCAGTTAAAAGTCATTAAGGTATTATTGAGTAAGCGTGGGATATTCATAAACTGCTAGGTACATTTACAAAGCAAGATAGTTGTTTAGGATGTTAGGTAAGACCGGATTTTGCAGTTTGGCTGTAAGCATTGTTTTGGGATTGGGGTTTTTTTCCCCAAGAGATCCACCTGAGAGAAAACTCAAAAAAAGTATTTTTGAGTAAATTTAACACCCCCTTTTCGCCTGGAGCTTAACTTGTGGATCTGCTTAGAGAAGAGTGTGAACTGCTGTTGTAGAACAACTGGAGTGTGTTCATAGAACATGTTGATCTAGTACCTCCTCCATACGTTTATCTTATGATTGTGTTTATACTTTTTCCCATGACTCTCTAAATCCAGAGTGGATATAGATGTACATGAAGCTGCTTACTGATTTGTTTTCTCTGAGCTCCCCAATTCCATGTGCTACTGTGAAGTTCATGCAGAAGTATCCATCTAGGGGGTTTGATCGTGAAGAACAGACCTTCTTGTATACCTGAAATCATGACAAGCCACATCTGAGTAGCTATATAAAGTTTACTTGTGTTCTGTTTCTTCCTTCACTACATTTCTGCTAGCCAGAAGGGTTTCACTCAGAGGCTTCTGCTTACTTTTGAATATTGAGTAACATTGTAAGCTTAAATTCAACACATGAAATGCTTGACAGAATTAGGACCATCCTTCCTTTCCACCAATAAGCGTGCTTGCTTATGGAGACTTTTTTTTGGTCCTGCAAGCCACTGATGAACAGTATTATGACTTGCTTAGGCCTTTTTGTACAGCTGTAACGTGAAGATGCATCAGTCCTGCAGCATCTGGCTGCTGCTCCTTTACACGAATCTGAACTACATGTAAATTAGCTATCTTGGGTACTTAGCTTGAGCTTACTTTAAGCTCTAGAGCTCCCAAGAAGCTGGAGCAGGTAGTGTTCCTGAACTGTGTGCTGCCAAGTTGTTCTGGCAGCAGTGTTAAAGGAAAGTGCTAGAGCTAAGCATTGGCTTCAGAATGTGTAGGGAAGACGTGATGCTGTGTGGAGAGCGACTGCAAACGTTGCTGCTGTTTTTAATCTCCTGGAATGGGGCAGCCATGTCACTAAGGGGGGAAACTAAAAAAGGAAAACTTTAGCAGCAAAGAAGAGATACGGGGAAAAAATACAGTTCTTTAAAGATCAGAATCTTTACACCAAAAAATGTGTGAAATATTTGATTGTTCCAGGGGAACAAAGGGGAAAACTAAAGTTATACTTAATAGCTCTTACAGAATAACTTGTAGCATCTTGAGGCCTAATGATCGTCATGACAAGTGCTGTATAGAGCGATCTGTTTCTGTGTTGTTTTGTGTCCCACACCATTGATGTCTATGAGGATGAAGCAGAACGGTGTGATTTGGGGATACAATTTTGCCATAGGTTTCATAGAACTGTAGCAGTGACCTCTGTGTTACACTAAATTTTTAAGACAAAAGGATTTAAGCCTACTTGTTATTACTTTTTATGATAATAAATTGCTATTGAAGTAAGAGATTGTCTTGATTAATTTTATTCACTTTCTGGGTGGGAAATTGTTTTATTCCCCCTTTTCCTCCCTCCCTGGGCTAAAGTTAGTGGTAGCTCTTCTGCAGTCTTGATCGATTTTTATCTTGGTGTCTGAGGACAGGATGTTCAGAGATAACATGGTTTTCGTCTTCGTTATTGCCATTATAAGGATTACAAAATTTCAAAGATCTTAGTCCCAAAAGTATATTGTACATTAGAGGTCTTTTCCCTGAGCAGTCTGACCAGTACCTTCAGATCCATGGGCACTAAGCTTTCAGGATGATAAAGCAGTACAGATGATTAATTAGTACCTTCACATATCAATCTTCCAAGCAAACAAAAGCATAAAGCAGGTGGGTCAGAATCTAGTTAGTGAAGTAAATTGAAGGAAACAGCAAATAGTCTCTGTAGGTTTACAGGAAGGATGAAGGTTGGGGTGGGGCAGGGAAGAACTGGATGTGACCTGTGCTGCAATCCTGTGCTTTTCCTGATTCATGCCATGAAAGGCCCCTGGGCATCAGGGCAACATGATCCATCCTGCTAAGAAATGTCCAACAAGCCCAACAAGTCTTAGCTGGGAAGTTGGGTCTAGTGTTCTGGACCCAGAACTGAACTCTGTAGCTTGCTTTGATATATGGCTCCAGTGTTTATGGAAAAACATGTAATTACATATTTGGTAAAAAGCTATTAAATCAGGTTTAAAATTTGATAGGTACACACTTGGTCTTTCATCTGATGCCTCTGTGCTTGCTGTAGGGAGCTCAGTGAGACACTTGAGAGTTCCTCAGCCAAGGCTGCCAGAGATGGCTCTTTTAGAAGGTCTATTGTACAGTTGCAGTTGTGGGTAGGTTTTCTACTTTCAGCTGCCAACCAAACAGGCAACTGCCTGTTAGTCATCAATATTGGAAGCCACATGGACATTTGTTCCAAGGAGACAGAGCTGTAAGTCTCATTATCCCTGTTTCTTTGAGATGTAACATCCTAGTGGGTTGCCTCCTTCTTTGTTGTGGGCACTGAGGTTTTGACCTGGGGGAGAATTTCATTTCACCTGCTAAATTTCATTCTATCTATGATCCCCTCAGCTCAGAAACTGCAGATATTTAGGGCAGAGATAGGACTGCAAGTGCTGTTCCCATGTGGACAGCACATCATTAGACACTGTGGTAAGTAGAGGTGCTTTCTGTAAAATGGGGATTTTGTTCATTCAGGGAGTAAGAAGTCAATCCAAGTAATAAATAATTAATACTGCAAAATGAGGCAAGCAGGAGGTTAGAGTTGAGTTTCCTATACTACAGTTTGGATTCAGTCTCTTTGTATGCCCCTGCTCTGTACCACATTGCCTTCTGTAAGATATTTGCCATTTCAGCATCCACATAAAAGTCTATCATAGACAAATTTCATTTGTGCCTATGTAATCTCAGATCTTGCCATGGGTACTTGTATTGCAACTTTCATGGCAAGTGTTAGGGCTGCTCTGTTGAGTGGATTAAATCAAAGGGTGTGGCTGCGTGAGGGAGAACAAAAAGAGTCCTCTTAAAGACACTTCCTAATTGTGTGATCTACTCTTATTGGTACTGTATCATGTCTCTCTTCATTTATTCTAATACTAGGTAAAAGGCACAAGAATGTTGAAAACTCTAGAAAATACTTGCAGAAGGAGAGATTGGAGAGACTGGTATTTTGCCTATAGGGTAGACTGAAGAAGATGTGAGTCTCTAAATATGTTAAAAGGGGATGCAGTTCTCTGAATTAGGTATGACTGGAGGAAGTAGCAGAGAGCTTGAATTGCCGCACGTGAGACTTAGATTAGAAGAAACTTGCTAAAGTGTATTGGAAGAGGATATTGTCTGGGCCATTGGTGGAACCGCTGCTGGGAGGCTTCTGAAGGCAGGCTAACATCTGTGGGGACTGGTTTCTGCACAGCTAGTTCTGCTTGTGGAAGTGGCTGCTTTCAAGGCAGCTGGTCTGGCCCTTAATGGACATGGGACCAGAGAAGTCCTGATCTGACCAAGTCTGTCTTGCTGCTGGTGTTCTGACACACATTACCTATATGCATCAGCCGGCAGACCTGACCAGCTTACCTTTGCCCAGGAATTTTGCTAAATAGCAGTGCTTAAAATCCCTGGGGTAACGATATGGCTCCACCTTATTTCAGGACAACTTAATGATTATTACAATAATATTCAATTTTTTTACAAAAACTCATGGTTTGTCCAATATCTTCCAAGAACAGGATTATTTCTCATGATTAACAGATGCTTAATTGGTGGGAGGGAAGGAGATGGGAAAGGAACATAATTGATAATATTGAGTCAATTGCTCATTGCTGGCAGGTAACTGATGGGGAACCATGGGTGTATCAGGTGTTACTAATAGCTTGGCTAGAATATGTTGCATGGAAAGCTGTTCAGCCTCATGCTAGCATATGTTGTGCTTCACAGTCAACAATTGTTTTCTCCCCCCTCCCCCTTTCTGCCTCAATTCTGTAAACTTATTTCTTCTTTTAGCAAGATGGGCAGGCAGCAGAACTTGAAAATAATCCGTGCCACACTTTATACAGGGCAGTGCAAGCACTCCTGAGTAAAGCACCTTTTTCAGGGAGAGGCGTCCCATTATCACATGGGACATGCCCTTACTCTCCAAAGCGGAAGGTAAATGCTTTTGTCTTCCTTGCCTTCTTCACTGTCTGGGTGCCAGGGGTTGGTGTTGCCTGATGCTGTAGGGAGGGTCACAGTATTCAATTTAATGCAGGTTGACTCAAAATAACTATTACAATATGCCTCATCAGTGAGCTGGTTTATGACAAGTTTATGTCCCATCCAGGGTCTTCCGCATCCAGCCAACAAATCTGAAGCTGCTCTAGTCTCATTTCTCTTTTCCTTCCAGGTTTTTGTAGTTTTGTTCATTCCCCTCCCATTTTCTTACTATGGTGCATAAGGACCACAGTAAAGATCACAAAGCAAATTTTGGTGAATCACTTGCTCATATAACACAACAGTTCACACCTTACCACTGAATCCCTTCCAGCCAACCCCTTAACTCTCTTGCATTTCATAGGCCATGCATCAGGAAGGAAGGTAGAAATGTGCCTGGTTAAATGGCTAAATTCCTCCTGTAGCAACCTGAAGAAGACATTTCAATACAGTTCAATACAGTACAGAGGTTCTGCCTTCTTCCCATGGAAGGAGCTGGGCATCCTGTGTCTGCTGCCTTTCCCCAAGAAGGATGAAGGACCTGAAGTCCAACTTTTGGCTTATGCCCGCCACTTCCCTCAGCAATGCCTCCTGGTTTGATAAGTGGAAGTGGAGAATGAAGACCAAAGCAGACCTCCAGTTAGGCAGGACTGTCTTTGCACCTGGGAGGCTGGAGAGGAGCCCATGTACTAAGGAGCTATTGCATACAGTTTCAGTCACGTCTGGAGAGACTGGTTTTCTCTGTCGCTGAGATTGTTGGGTGCAAGTCTTTTCTTGATGAAAAGCAAGGCATTGCTTTGAAACTAATCTCTGTGGTGTTGGCCTTTATTTACACATAGGTATTTTGCGCCCCTGGGGTTCTTGTTCTCATGGTTTTGTTCACAGGTCCCACAAGCAAGGATTGTCTCAATATGAAAAGAAGAAGAGAGAACTTGGTAATCATATTGCAACTGCAAGAGCCCCAGGAAAAAAAAGAACAAAAAACCACCAAACCAAAAAACCAACATACAAGACACATGACTAAAACCACAAGGACTGGCAACATGGTGTCGGCAAAGCTGCTTCTCTGGAAATCCCTTGAACTTCCCGTTCTGGGCTGCTAGGCAAGCCCTTTCCTGTATTCAGATCTTCACTGTTGATCCATTTCACCTTGCTCGCAAGAAACGGGCAATTGATAGCAGTAATTTTAGATGTTAGATCATCAGCAGAAGTAGCCACACTAGCCCAGCCCCAGCAGTCCATTTCCTGTCCTACCTCCAGCTCTGCGGGGGGCTGCTGCCCCCATGGAATGCCTGACTGACTCGCAGGGGCCCCTGCAGACGCCAGGGTAGATCTGGGGCAAAGGGAATAGCTGAAACATCTCGTAAGCCGGAGATGGCTGGTGTTTCATTGCCAGGAACAGAAGGCATATCTTTACCGTTTGGAGGAGAGAGAGGGACAGAGGGAGCCAGGGGACCACCCACCTGCCGGGAAATGCCTAAAAGAACAGACCTAGGAAGGTATGCTGCTTTGCAAAGGGTGGTGAGATCAGATCCTAACAGGGACCCATGTTGATCCCATGAGGAGTATGAGACAGCCAAAAAGCAAGGCCAGGGTGCAGCTGCAGCCTGGGCAGTGGGCGCCGGCGTTGCCAAGCTGATGGAGGGGAGCCACAAGAAGGCAAGCCCTGCCCCACTGCACTCTCAGCGCCGCAGAGCTGCTTCACTGCACACCAGAAAGGCAAGCCAGTCCCTGGGGCCAGGGCTGAGCTGGAGGTGGCAGCGGGACCACCACCCCTGTGAGCCAGTGGGGTTGTTAGCAGGGTGGGTCTTCTCACACTGTGCTCCTTGATGTGGCTGCATGGCTCTCCAGCTTTTTTGAGGGCCCCCTGGCAGCTCAGGGTGTCTGTTGTTGCCTTTCTTTGAGCTGCTGCAGACAGAGTGACCTGAGCCCAGCGGGAATTAATTAGTTGCACAACCCTTCACAAAGGAGCATAGCATCAGCTTGCTTGTGTCCTCCTTGCTTTGGCCAGAGGGGGTGACTGCTGGGTAGTGTTGTTCCTGGTAAAGATGACGGCAGGTAAGCAGAGGCTCCATGGCCCAAGCTGTCCCTGCCATCATAGGAAGTTTCAGGAATAGACCCAGGATGGGTGGGCTCCTTGGGGTAGCGCACCTAGTCTTGGTGTCTCGCCCAACTCCTTGCAGACATTTTCCATAGTTTCTTTTGCAATCTGCTCTTTCTGGTCTTTTTCCTTAAGTATTTATACTTTCTTGGAGGGGCTGTGTCCTATAATCTCCATTACCTTTGTTTTTACCATAAACTTGGGATTTGCTGCTACATTGGGGTACTGCCTTAGAGCCAGACGCTTGTCCTTATAGCATGTGAAAAATCACAACAGGTAGACCCTAAATGGTTAAACTTTATTAAGTACCAAAATCTAGTGAAAATAAAATAATCCAAATGGGAAAGGGGAATCAACTTGGGGATTAGTCATTACTGAGTAGGATTTACAGAGGAGTAAAACTAGCGTAAAAATGTAAACTAGCTTTGCATCCACCCACCATACCATGTTTGCTTGCTAAGAAACACCAAGCAAGAACCACTAGGCACATCATCTGATTTACTGCAGCAAAGGTCCATGGGTCAAAATAATGTAGCAAAAACCCAACATCTCAGACAGCAGATGTACGTGCCTGAGCTGGGAAAGACCCACTTACAAGTGCACCCACTGGTCCATTGGGCATCAAAGGGTCCTGCAGCCTTTGCACAGAGCTCTGTCTGCAGATCTTGGTATTGCCTGTGTGTCCATTCTCTGAGAGATGTTTCACAGGGACTGTTGCAATCAAAAATATTTTCCACCCAAAATTGTACTCAACTCCTTCCTGTTGGCACAAGGTAGATCAGATACTTGCCTATGGACAGTACTACCACATTGATGAGGTTGTGGACAGATGGGCTACCCCATGAAGGGCTCCCTTCCCTATGATACAGCCCTTTGCAGTAAGGATGCATATCAAACCCCCTGTGTCCCAACAGCCTTCTCATGTCCTCCTCTGACAGCCTTCTCCCACCAAGGCCCAGCCACCTCCCAACAGATGGCAGCAGCTTTATACGTTGCCAGTGCAGAAGGCTTGACACTGTGCACAAGGATGATGCTTGTGTCTGGCAATTTTGGGGATGGTTTTCATCCCTAGTCATTCAAAGACCTTTTGTTTTCCAGGCAAATGTAGCCTGATAAAGATATTTCAGTACCTTCGTTGCTCTTGGTCTATCCTGTATCTCTTCCTGTGGCCTTAATAAGCCCCTCTTCTTTTCTTCTGACAGCATCAGCACTGCTGAGTCAAACCAAGCTGGAAGCTTGTTTACAGCCCAAGCTTTGGGAGTCACACGAGCATGGGAACGTCGTGGTTTACATTAACCCTCCTTCCCACCAAGCCTCATATTTCCTGAGAAAAATTTGATAGCAGGGACTCAGTGCCTACAGTCTTATATGCCAAAAGAAGAACAAGAAGAAACCAGCTGTTGAACTCAAGTTTTGCTAAGTTTTATATTTCTGAAGCGTGCTCATGCTTTTGTAGGACTTGAGTGAGCCTGATCAGCTTTTGAAGGTGGGGTTTGTCGGCACTAATGCTTCTCTTCTTCCCCTCTCCTCCTACTACCACCTATAAGTCCATTTCTTCTCCCCTTTTTGTCTTTCTTGCTTCAGAGCTGCCTTTTCCTCTCCCCCTTGCATGATTGGGACAGTTTCTGCTTGCTTGCTGCTATCCTCTCTACCTGCATCTTTGTTGTGACACCTCTTCACAGAAGGCAATGGAAGGGTGAGGGAGGTGCTTTCACTAATGACCTCAGCACTGGTGCTGTAAAAGTAAAAGCCATAGGCTCCAGAAAATGTGTGAAGTCTTAGATACATTTTCCCCCCTAATTTAAAAAAAAATAATTATGCCAAGCCATCTGTTGCTAATGTAAAAAAAGATGTAAATAGATGATACATAGTGTACAGAGTATCACATGAGTGCTCCATCTGCTGTGAGGAAAGTCACCATTCCCCAGCAACAACACTGGGTAATGAAGTGCAATCCAGGGTTTGGAGCAGCCTTAGGCTTTCCAAAGGCATAACGAGCTCCAAAGGCTGCCCTGAAAGGAAAACAACTCAAACAATTGTGGATGGGTAGATCTCCACGTATCAATCCTTCCTCTCTGTTTTTCTGACAAGTAGCAATAGTGGCTGTGTTGGGGACAGGGCAAGTTAGACATTTATGCTCTTGTTTCAGACCCTTTCCAAACTCAGATCCGGCTCCCTTATGTTTTCAAGGTTTACCTGGCAGCCAGGAATCTAGCAAGCTGTATCTCTTTACTTAATGACAGCAAAAGACTCACACAATGTCGAAGTAATTGGGCAATAAAGTGGCAGATGAAACTCACCTTTGATGAACATGAAGTAGTATGCATGGGGCAACAGAAAATCTTGCCACGGCTGCAGACTGATGAACTCTACATCAGCAGTTGCTACTCAGGAAGACACCCAGGAGGTGCTGCCAATGTTTTGGTGTGCTCAGTAGTGGTCAGAAAAGGAAGTAAAAGGTTCAGAATTACAAGGAATTGTCTGCATTGTGAGCCTTCATCCTAGTTCTGGTCTCCCCATCTTAAGATGGGTGCAGTGACAAAACAGGACAGACTGAGAAGCTGGAAGTATGGAATAGCTCTGTGCCAGGACACAGAAAATGTACTAGGACTCTTAACCTGCAAAACAGAGAAGGTACTGTAGAAGTCTAAGAAACCAGGACTCAAATGGGAAATGTGAACAGGGAAACAACTATTCAGTGCTTCTTATGCCACCAGGTTTGGGTCACAGCCCATGGAGTTAGCAGAGAATAGGTCCTAAACTCAGCAAAAGGACAAGCTGCTTCATAAGATGCACAGTTAACTTCTGCTGCCAGCGCTGGCGATGTCAGGAGTTTGTGCAATTTCCAGAAGCTTCTAAACAAATCTGTGGCATGAGTTCCACAGGAACTGTTAAATGTGGAAGCCCCAGAGCAACCTCTGCCTCCAAAAGTTCCCAAATGCTCATTGGCAGTAGATGGGGGAAGATATTTTATCCCTCGTTACTCTTTTCTGAAGTGCCTGCTGCTGTAGCCAGCCAGGTAGCTGTGCCAAATGGCCCCAGGGTCTCACCAACTTTGGACAAGCAGTTTCCCAGAACCCAGTATCATCTTTTCAGCTTGCAACAGATTTGGGACAAGAAGGGAGAGCAAAGCAATACAGATGAAAATCCTTTGCATTACCCTGTAGGAAACACCGCTTGATTGAGAAAATGGTCTCCTTCCCAACAGCACCAACATCCCTTCCTCCCCCAGGTGCCCCCAGGCAGAGGGTGTGGGGTAGATGCCTGCAAAGGGCAGGCTTTTCCCAGGGGGCAAAACCCATGCTGCTGTGGCCTGCATGCAGCCCAGAGGTGGGAAGAAAGGCAACAGCACAGGGAGCTGGGCAGGTCGTGGTGACTGGACCCCACGTGAGGCTCCCCACCCTGTGATCTCCTCGTACCCCCAGTAGTTTCTACAGGGAGGAAACATTATCCAGTCCGGGGACAGAGGGTGAACCATCCCTCGGGGGTGTTTCTCTTTTTTTTTCAGGTGTTGGAGTGTATCATCCAGTCCCTCTTCAGAGGGACTTGGAGGCTTTCACCCAGGGCTAGATCTGTACATTAACAGCTTTTGACCCCCGAACATGAAGGTGGTGTCTAACACAATGTGGATTTTCACAATGAAGGCATGACCGAGAGAAAACTGAGGAGAAACAGTCCAAAATCTTTTAGGAGAGGGGCAGTCTGAAATATAAGGATGGTCTTGTGCTCCCTCACTGGCCCAGAGCCAGGGCTCCTTGCTCCAGTGGTTCCTGGCGCTGGGGGGGACACAGACACCGTCACATCAAGACACCCACTTCTGGGGCCGAGACAGCTGTTACTGGCAGGATGAAGCCTCCTCTGTGCTCCCTTCTGTCTGAGGAATCCAGATACACACAGATTTTTTAAACAGCAAAACCAGGTACAAAAAAAAGAGAATTTCACCCCCTCATCCCAACCTGAACATGCTGATCCAGCCAGAGCCTGAGTTCTGCTATTGCTCAGAAAAAGGCACTACAAAATACAGTTTTCTGCCTTTTAAAATATGATCCCTTGAACATAAAGGGGTCTAATTCTGCCTAGCCCAGTGGGTTTTTTTGGGGGAAGAAGGGGGCAAGCAGGGTGGTGATGCATGATATGCCCTTGCACCTTACCAGTTAGCAGAAAGGTTCCCAGATGGGAGTATCATGAAACACCCAATGCCACAGACACAGCAGGAGGTAAATGCAGTTTGTTTGACCACACAGTAAGCAACAAGTAGGTTTGGAGGCTCAAGATGGGGTCAGGAGCTGGTGCCAGCTGTTTCCCCCCCTGCACACTAACCTCCCCAGCCAGAGCTCAGCGACAGGCAGCTCCTGCTGCAGATGTGGAGGGACAGAGTTGGCACAGGAAGGTCTTTTCCTTCCCTCTCCCTACCTGGAAAGCTGCTTCTCAAAGGTACCAGCCAGCAGATCAGAGGCAGGTAAGCCACCTCTGAGATGATGCTCATACTTGTGCTCAGAGGGCATTTAGGCATGTGTAGACTGGCTGTGACTGGCCCACTCCTGTTTTTCACCTCTTATGGCTGCTTGGGAGGCCTGAACGGTCCTGGCTTTGCATTTATGTCCTCTGCATGGCTGGGCAAACAAGCAGTGCCTTGTCTCCACTGGACTTCTCCACCCTTTGCTGGCTGCCTTTCAGTTATCTGCCAAAGTGCATTGCAGGCAAATATTTGCTCTGTGGTCTCAGACGCTACCTCACTCCTGTTTGCCCAGGTTCTCATTTCATTGCCTTGAACATTGTGCTTACTCCACCCACATCCTGGGGTGTTCAAATAGATATCAAGTCACAAGGTCATGGGCTTTGTGCGCACTGCTCTTCTGCGTGCCTTCCTTTCCTGGTGCTGGCAAATGTGGAGAAAGAAGAGACAACATGGGGACAGAGATGTCCTTGCTGTCAAACTCACCTGGAGTCTTTGCAACAAGTGCGTCCTTGCTGGGGATTGCGCCAGCCATGCCCAGCACAGCAGTAAGCACCAGGAGGTGAAGACAAGGAACAGGCGCCAGGCCTGCTTTCTGTGGACCTTTGTGTAAATGCTAAGCCCCTGTGTCTCGGTTTTCTGGGACTCTGGTCTGCGGCAAGCCCAGACGAGTGGAGGGTTGGGGCTACACCTTTTTCAACCACCTGTGGGTGCCTTGCATGCAGAACTGTCACGTGAGAGGGCTGCATTTAATTATATGTGTAGTTTTATTCCATTGGGCTGCGCTCCCATGAGGAGCTGCAAGCTAGACAAAATTATTCATTGTGGACCATGAGGAGTGCTGTGCCTGCAACAGCCTGGAAGGCCACCTGGGTCTCCTCATCTCAGCAAAATTGTCTGATTAAGGCAGCTACAGGTCCATCCTTCCCGGGATTCTCTCAGCGGGGTGCTCAGTTTGGCTGGGTACCCTGTACACCCCTCAGAAGAGCCCTCAAGGAGCAAGAGGAAAATTGAGTTCCTTGTTCTCTTTTATTTCTTTTCCTCTCCTGAGCTTACAGCCTCAAAAGCTCAGAAGTGCATCCTGGACCATTCCCATTACACAGCAGTGGGGCAAAGACACCTGAAGTGCTCCCTATGTGCCCTGATAGCAAAGATGGCCTCAATGCACCTGGGGAAGTTTAGCCAGGACTAACACCACTGCTAATGCAGACCCCGAGGACTGTTGGACTGGAGGAGCAACTTTGCAGAAGGCCATGCATGGTTTTAATTTGGCAGGTACCAGGGAAGGACAGCACACCAAAAGATCAGGCTCCAGCTGTTGCGGCAGTTACTTGCCAGACAGACAGGCTCTGCTGCAGGATGTCTGCTCTGGGGAGGCTGTGTGGTTGCTGCAGTGGCATGAAGCAGTAAGAAGCAGTACAAAGGGGTGAATATGACACACCAGCCCAGATGCCAGCACCACGGTGCCCAGCTGTAACAGCCATTAATCTATCCGAGAAGGACAAACTCACCTTCCGGCAGTTTCTTGCAAAGCTGGTGTGTGTAGCAAGGAATCAAATGTGTGGTCTTAATAAAGCAATGCAGGCACACAGTTTGCCATGTAGTGAATTTTTCCCTTTAAGCAATTTGTCTTTCTAGCCCAGCCCATTCACTTCACATAAAGACAACAGAGGACACTAGAAAGTCTCTCCTGGTTTTGGCTGTCAAAAGGAAAGTAGTGATGCTAATTTTGAAAGTAGAAGGGAAAGGGAGCGAGGGCAGGAGGCAGCTGCGCATCAATCCCAGCTGCGCGGCACAAGGCAGACACTCCCCTGGGCCACGCTTTGCAAATCTGTCATTTCCCGAAAACGACAATGAGTCACATTTGCCCCGTGTCTCATTTAAAGAAACTGAAAGGATTAACTGGTAAGGCATTGGGAAAGGCTTGAGTCACGCTGCCAGAGCCATAGCTACACAGGCACTGGAAAGCCCACATGGCTATTCCCAAACAGTGACCCATGGGCAAGAGTGTCCTTTAAAATCTCCAGAATCAGTGATTAGTGGGCCTCCAACACCTTCAGAAAGGCACAGGGTGATCCAAGGAGGATATTGAGGGCTGAAGATGTTCAATGATTTAATGAGATGACCAGTCATTTGCACAGCTGGGTTTTGGCTCTGGTCTGCCTTAGCCACAGTGCATGCTCTCAGGTGGTCTGAGAACAGGCTTCAGAATAGTCAGTAAGAAAGCATTTTGTCCACCACCCACTAAAAATAGCTGCACTGTGAAAGAGAGAAGTTACAGGTGAGGAGGGAGAGTTGTTAATCTCCTGAGATCCACCCAGCTGGCCAGCACCTGGAGTTAAATCTCTATCTCTCCGCAAAAGACTACAGTGAGGAGAAGAAGAGACTGGAATATATCCCCCCCAATCAACTGTTACTTAATATCCAACTGCAAATGCTGGAGAGCCTTGCCCTGTGGCAAAACAGCAGAGGCAATATGGCACCTCTGTTGTGCTTTCTTAATTACCTTCAGGTTGCCAATTTTCTAAAGTGAGTTTTGGGGAATAGTTACAAGTGCCCCATGCTAGTGTCTTACCCCAAAGTATTTACATTAGTCTCAATTTTGTGTAATTTTCTCTCTGGGATTTTCTTTCATTTTCTTCCCATTTAAGCATGTTAAACATGAACCCCAAAGAGAAGTGAGATACAAGAGCTCCTTGGAGCTAAGGGGCAAGTCTGCAAAGCCCACCCAGTTTTTAGGGCCATGATCTCTCCCATGTGACTTTACCCCAGTCCTGCCCAGCATAGGACAGCAAGGCCGTGCTGACCCTGCAGACTCATGGCGCTCACGTGTTAGGCAGTGCCTCTCCTCTACAGCTGCAGTTGTCGGTCAGTTTACTAGTTCATTGAACTGAGATTTTCGTTGTTTATACATCGACAGATGAAACCATGGAGGGGAACACTCCTGCCAGTATGCACTCTCTCTGTCCTTCTCTCTTCAGGAGGGTATATTCAGCAAGCTGCAGAGCAGAGAAGTACCCACACACACCTGGGTGAGGAAGGCAAGGAGAGAGGGAGGGGAGCTGGGGAGCTGGGGAGGCTGCCAGCTGCAGCCGGAGGGAGCAGATGGAGACACAGCATTAGGGTTAGAGAAAAGCAGTGAGTGGGAGGCACCGAAGGAGAGCTCAGGCATAGAGGAAGAATGGGAACAGGGTGGAGAGGAAGGCAAAGAGTTTCTCTTTGCAACTGCGTATAAACATCAGGACTTGCAGAGCATCAGGAGGCCCAGCTATTTGCTGAGGAATAGGGTAATGCAGGGGCATGGCTATTCCACTGTAAAACACAGGCCATGGGTAGCTGGAAACCTTCAAGGGAAAGATTTGCTTAAGGCCCCTCATAGAAGCTGCCAAGCAGATGCAATGGTTGCAGCTAACAACCCATTTCATATTCCTTTCAGTTGGGCCCACAGCTTAGGGCCATGGATGACTGAGTTGTTTGCTGTCCTGCCAGCCAGTTGCCAGGAGCACCAGCCTTCCTATGGAAACTGCAGAGAGACTGCTCTACCAGGTCCAAAGGAAAAAACTTGCTTGATTAAAGAAAAAAAAAAACAACAAAAAACAATAAGCTGAGCAAGGGATGGACATTTAATTCCAGGCTTATTTAGCTTAGGTAGTGCAGTGTTCAGAGCTCCTACGTTGTGGGTTATGTGACTCTGCAGCTACAGGTGCACAGCAGCTGCCAGGTCCAAGCAGAGCAGAACAACAGTATGGCTTGAAGGGCAGCTGACTGCAGGTGCATCCACACATTAGTAAAAGCTGCAAGGAGCTGGTTGGAAATGGTGTGATCTGGCTGCCCTATTTGTCTTTCCTGCACCAAGTTACTTCATTCCTGAAGAATAAGCTTTGAGATACCCTCCAAAACTCAATCATTAGGATGCATTACCCATAGCAGTCAAATCATGGGACATGACATGTATCCAGGGAGCTATGATGGGCATTTGCTACTTGGACTCTCAGGAATCAGGTCTCCAGCCCTGCCCAACTTGCAGACCTCCTCAGACTGAGAGTAGGGAACAGCATCCATCCATTCAACCACCTCTCTGAGCTGATGCACCCATCGATTGTCAGCTCCCCACCTCCCCTATGGCAGGGCCTTTCTGCGACTGACATTTGAAAGCTGCAGCAAGAATGATGAAGGCACAAATTTCGGACTCAGCAGGATGGCTTAGATGAGACATCTGCCCAAATGGGCTGAAGTCTTGTCATTTACACTTCCTGACCTCATTTACAGTTGGTGGGGGGAAACCCAATGCAACTTGTGTGTCATATCTTGCACATTGCTACATCACACCACAAAAAGGAAAACTTTAAAAAATTACTTTAACGCAGCCAGCTGCAGGTGAAACAGAAAGTAACAAGCCCACATCAGGACAAGTGAGAGAGGTTCACAGCTTTTGTGTGTCACCTGCTATTTGACTTCTGGCAACTGATGCAATTGCCAGATCAACCTGAAGGGCGTATGCCAGAACCGGAGTCACCCAGGCTGAAGGAAAAGAAATAGCAGACTGCAGGAGCGCCATTGGGCCTTTGCCTCACTTAGTCTAGAACATAGGCTGTGTCCAGGAATAAGTGATGACCTGTTGAATTACTACCTTCGGACAATGTTTTTGGAACCTGTGCCAGGGCCATGTCTGTTCCACTCTTGCAAGGACTCTAGAGACAGGGGGGGAGGAGAAAGAGACCATCTGAGAAGCAAAAAAAAAAATGAACACGATCCTGCAGGTTATTCAAGCAATGCAAAGCACCCAGCTTTTACTCCTCACTCTGTGGATAACAGAGTCTAATCTGTCTCCTTCCTGAACATTTCAGAAGGCACCACTCTGAGACACTCAAGGCCAGAAGAACTGAAAGCTTAAAGAAAAAAAGTAGATCAGTTCTTATACAACATACTTAAAACACTTTTCTATGGAACTGAGCTCTGAAGCTCAAATTGACATCCAAAATTAGCAACAATATCCTCAAGCATCTATCAAAGCGTTAAAGGCTCTCACCATCTTGTTGTTCTGCCTCCCCTCTGTATTTAATTTGGAAACCATAAGATTATTTCAAGAGTGCTACACACTCTCCCAGGAAGGAATTTGTATTAGAGTGAAGTGGAAGTCTGCAAGGAGTGGTCTGGCTAGCATGTGTGAAAAACAGCCTGCAGCCATGCACAACATGGAAATTAAAAACCATTAAGTAACTCCCAGTGCACTGAAGGAGGCATGGTTCACATTTAGAAGTCACAATAATCCCACACCAAACTGATTATACAGTCATAATCCATAAGTGCCAACGTACAACAGCTTGAACTACAGTGCACTCACAGCTTCCTCCCCCCCACTCTAACTTTTGCATACTTCTAAAATCTTAGTGTTCCTACCTTAACCGGAAGAAACCAGTCCCTCTACCATTTCTTCAGTGTCAGATCTGGAACCCATGCACCTCTAGAGAACAAGCCAGGATCCAGCTGTGTGCTGGGGTGTGAGCTGAAGTAGCCAAAGGCACTGGCAACACTGCGCTTCTCAGCTCTTCCTTGAACTTGGCATCCTTGGAGCATTCTTGGTGGGGCTTGGCACTCAGTCCTTCCCCTCATCACTCAGTTTGGAAGGATGTATCTGGAAGGCAGGGATGCCTTCCCAGAGCAGAGGAGCTTTCAACTAGAACTTCAGAAGTGTTTTTAGCACGTGGCAGTGTTTACTGAGTAGCTCTCTTTTGGGAATATGTCAAGATGTAGCAATGGGCATAAGAACGATCATGGGAAAGAAAAAGAGTTGCCTTATTCAACAGATTTGCTCCAGATGTGGCTTCAGAACAGTTTGAATGACAAAAAGTTTTTACCATCGCTTGTTCCACTGAAACAGAGTGACACAGTTGACACAGGCAACTGGAGTCCTGTCCCACAGTGCAGACAACTCCAGTCAGCATTTTCTAGTAATGGCCTGAAATCTGATGTCACAAGAGCTGGACTTTCTCTTCTGTTTTGCTCTGTTTAAAAGTTTACTTTTTGAGTTGTATCTGCTCTAGCATACAGGGAAGTTATCCTGAAGAGCAGCATTTTTACGAGAAGAAATTCTTCCTTCCTTGCACTGCAAAATGTTGATACAATTGAAAGAAGCAGCATATTAAGCATGGTTTTAAAATATTTTTTAAAAAGCCCAGATCAACAAATTCTTCTTGGATTTTCCAACAAAGTGACAACTATGCCTTAAGCTGACTCCTAAATTTCTTGCTTAAATAATTAAAAACACAGCCAAAAATATGAATATAAAGCAATTTTAATTTTCCTCTAGATATTTATATCAAAGAAATAATACTCATGTCCAAGTACTGTACATACAATATCTTCCTTATAAACTCTTTAGTTTAAAACACATGTACAAAATTGCACATTGCAGTTTGCAAAAAAATCATAAATACCTTTTTGCATGTAAACAATTCCAGCACAAGGATCAATGGTATACATTCCAAAATGTCTACATGTCTGTTCAGAAACAAACAAAAACAAACAAAAACCCCACTGTGATCTCCATAAAGGTCCTAGTGTTACAAATCAATCATTAACAGATATCTAACTGATGTACTACACACAGGGATACATAAATGAGCACAAGGCAAGTCGCCTTTTAGTCATAAGTACTTAAGACAGAGGCTTGGAATACAATTCTGCTGCCATTTAAACCCAAGGTATCCATCCCACAGTAGTTAGTGGTAGCAGCATTGAGTTAATTTTTCCAAGATTGCCAATCGCAGTATGCCTTACTTTTAATTCTTAAACAAATTGGCTACCACTGAACAGTAGGAACTGGAAAATTCTTGTAAACACAGTTATCACTGTTGTATATTCAGTAAGTTACAGTATTCTAAACACATCACTAAATTAAGAAAATGTTTTACATTTAATCAAGTGCAAGATGCCAACTAATATCCACTTTGTCTCAGAAAAAGTATTTTGAATATAATACTACATAGTTTGTAAAAGTAATGTAAAAAAATTACAATGGACATAATCCTCAGTTGTATATTATTAAGCCCTGTGGCTTCTGTTTACATAAAAAAAAATCACCGCATCAGAAAAAAGCTGTCAGAAGTGTCCTTGATAAACCTCTCCTGACCAAATCCAGCAAATGAGTAGCTACTGAATTTTGTTTCACTATTATTACCTCCATCTGTGTGCAATGTCCTTGCCAGCACACCTGTTTGAATAGTTCCCCAAAATAATAAGGTTTAAAAAAAGGGGAAGTATTTCTGTACCCATACAAAGTAATTTGTTTTGTTGTTCGGGTTTTTTTTTGGGTTTTTGGGGGCTTCTTTGAATCTATTCAAATACTGTAATTTTTTGAAATTCTTCCTGAAGCAGAGATTTTGAAAGGGTTTCTCAGAGGCTTCCTCTGTGCCAGCTAATTTAATAAGGCAGAATAAGAAGGTTCATGTAAACCCAACTTACAAGAACCCAGGAAAGGATGTAGGCAGACAGCCACCCACCCACTAGTTGCACGTAAGCTGCTGGAAGAACAAAGCCAAATCTGAACTGCTCCGTCTCCACCTTTCATTTTGAACAGCTGTCCTGAATGAGAAAGTTTCAGTGCCATGCCCGAAGGCCTGGGAAGAACCAGTCTGGATTTGAGAGCTGTAGGAAGTGGAAGTTTGCTCACACTTCTCCTTTTAGACAAAAAGAGAGCTTGGGGATGCTCGGAGCTACCCAGCAGGGAGGCGCTCCTTCTCCTCTTCAGGAGATCCCTTTGGTCCATTGATCAGTAGGTGGCATGACTCTAATTCCAATGAGGACCACAGCACTTGCGTGATCCTAGCAGCAGCCCCAGCCCATGATACTGCAAGGCTTATGGTACTGCAGGGCATTAAGTGTTTTCTGCATCACGGATGTTCAGCAAGAACCAGGTACCAGAAACCACCAAGTGCTTTCAAAGCTGGGTCCTATTGCCCAGGAGCTCTCTCCTTTTTAGTTGATAGGAGTTAGTTTCTCTATTCATCTGATGCAAACAAAGACATATTGTTCAAAGAATGATGAATTTCCTCTTTCCCAGTTTGCACCTATCTGGAGCTACTCCTTTCTCAGGGGGTCTGTTTTGAGGGATACAACATTAGCCATCATGAACACCACACAGCGAGGGCATGTATGTGATCCCCTAAACCTCAGAAAGATTTTCAGTCTAGGCAGAAACTGCAGGAAGAACAAGCCAGCCTTAGATGAGCCACTCTAGGAAAGAGAAACTGCCCTGGAAGGATGTCCTACAACTCCACAGACTGAAAAACACAGAAAGCTGAAGAGCTACTTCACCAAAAAGATTTATTCAGCAATACAGACCAAGCCACCTTTCCTGGTAAGATCCTGCATAGGGAGCCTAAGGAATACCTTTGGGCATCATAAACTAGAGGTAATCCAACAGATTAACTGGAGTTTTAAGGCCCAGGAGGCTCAGGGCCTTTCACAGCAGAACAGCCCTGATACTGTCCTCTCTTTAGATCTCTAACCTTCTTTCCTTTTGACCTTAAGAAATCAGTAGACCCATTCCTAATTAAGAAGAGTGGGAGTGGTAAGAATCAGTGGCCAAATTTTGGTGGGTGAGAGGCCTATGCAGACTTGCTCATAATTTTCTATTTGAAAGCCAGAAATTGCACAATACTATATTGCAACACTTATTCCCCTCCCTTTGTCCTCTACAAATTAGCCAAGAGCAACCAAAGCAAAATGACTGGTGCAAGTAAGTGTTTATGGTGATGGCTCGCATGTCAGAACTGCACCAAGTGTCTCTGTAATTAACAAGTAGCACTTTGCAACAAAGTGAAACAATTCTCCAAGATTTGCTTGTATTGGGTCTTCTGTTCTGTGTTTGGGATTTTTTTTATTTTTTGGGGGGGGGGACGACACGACTAACAAAGCCTGAATATCTAATCTGTTACATACGGAGGAATGCTCAAGGGGCTTGCAAGAACTTGTTTTGCTACATGTTGAGCAACACCACATGGGAAAGCCTTGAAATTAGAGCAAATGCTTGAAGACTGGGCGTAGCTGCCTTTTGGAGCTCATCCTTCACGGGCCACATTTTATTAGAGAGCAGACCTTTGCATCATCAGTCAGCATTCAGACCTGGACTTTACTTGATGACATTTCAGTACGGGTGGTTGCCATGGCTTTAAATAAGTAAGAGTAAGTGTGAAATTACCAGTCATCAGGCCAAACCGGGAGGGGCACAATTTCCAAAGAAAAGAAGTTTAGAAGACACTTAAGTAGTAATAACAAAACAAGGAAAGCTAAAAAGCATTCTGAAGAGCAATCTTAATCATCTCCACTTAAACATACAGTAAATAGTACCATTAAATAGTGTATCAGAGATAAGTTTTATTTCTTCCTTGGATTCGCTGGTTTTTTTCTTACTGTCGCTGATTCCTCCAACTATCATCTCTAACTATTACCACAGGGAAAGGAATAAAAAAGTAGACTTTATTACACACTTTTGGCCTCCTGGAAAAATGGCATCATACCACAAAGATACCACAGACATACAGCTTGTGCTGTGATTTCAGTTACAGTATGCCCAGAAAGACTTTCAAACATCGCAGGGATTTACAATACAAGTTTAGTAACTGGCACAAAATGGTTTGGACTGGTAATGACACTTGGGCAGCATTTCAGGAATCCCTGCTCTGAAGGCATCATCTTGCAGACTGTAAATAGAATAGGTGTACTAGCTACCTATGACCATAGTTTATGTGACATATTATATATAATAAAATTATTTAACTCTCCAGTAGTCAGTATTTTCCCACTATTTCTATCAAACTTCCATGAAGGATATTAAAAGACAGAATGGTAAAAGTTGGAAAAAAACAAGAGTTTGACCTCTGGCTCTATTCATTACGAAGTGCAAGTTTTATACCAGTATATTCTACTGGTATCTTCCCCTAGCAGTTACTAGTGAAAAAGAAGGAGGGTATCCTAAATACACTCTCTGGAACAGTCCATTAACTTTATTCTATGCCACCACGTTGCTTGTGTTCAGCATTACAACAAAATCTGGAGATTTTTGAAACAGAGGTGCAGGAAAGGTTCTCAAGCTCAACATGTTATCCTTCAAAAGGCTCAGCATGAACCACAAGACTTGTAAGCCCTGTTTTTTAAGACTGTTTATTCTTAAAGGTCAATTTTCCATGCCAGGCAAGAGGGACACACACCCCTCAGGGCAGTGGAAAGTGTTCTGGAGAGGATAAGAAAACAGTATCAAACAGTTCTACAGAGTTCAAGCTACTGGTTATGAATTTTCGAATGTTCTGTCCATGGTCTAAGAAGAGGGATGCAGTGAGAAGCCTGGCTTTTAACAGCTTCAGCTTTCTCCATCTCTGACAGAAGTAATACCACAATCTCACTGATTGTAAATGAATGGTTGCAAGAGATGCTTCAAGGTACTTAGCAGAAAGGTTTTCAAATTTATTTAAATAAATTCCAAGGGAAGAGTAAAATAGGACTTAATCTAGAAAAGTAACCAAACTTGCAAAACCAAACCCAAAACACAAAGACTGCAGCCAAAGATTTTTTTTCTGGGATGGGATGGAGGGTCTGTTACTGATCACCAGTGACACAGCTCTCCAGACTGTGTGGACGTTATTTAGGTGGCTTACAACACCACCCATACTTAGTAGTAAATCTTATCAACAGTGTGCTAAATATCAGAATCTAGCAGTGTATTAGTGCACAGTGAACTGGTCATATCTGTTATCTCCATGTGTTAGCAAGGCTTCATAGTCAACCATCACTCCAAAGCATTTCTACAGAAATCATAATTCCTCCAGAAAAGCCATTTAGCCAGCACATATACTTCTTAAACTATTGGAGACCTTGTTTGTTACTAGCACTAAAAATTCAGAGCAAAGCTCAATTTACAGCTAGCCACACTATGGATACAGACATTTTGATAACAGACAAAAAAGCAAACAGCAGGTAGGTAATTATTTAGGGTGACTCCCTTGCAAACATTATTTATAATAACCTTCCCTTCACTTTGCAGCAAATTACTACATATGAAATGCAGCACTTTGAGATTACATTAAGGCTAAACGTGACTTTAAAATAAATGAACTTTTTGTGTTAATTTAGCATTGCAGGATTTGACAGTCCTCCAATTTGACTGGAACTCTAAAAAAAATCACCTTGCAATCACACACAGAATTGCAGCTTAGTTTTCTTCTGGGAGAACTCGACCACAACAAAGAATATGAAGATGCCCCATCATGCACCAATGCAGCGAAGAAAATCACAGTTCCTCCATCTGGCCATGCCCTTCTCTATGCATGCTAGTGTCTGTGCACAACACTTTGATACGTGTTTGCAGGTATCTGCGTGCTTCAGAAGAATTTGTTCATAAAGGCTGGATTTGCTGGCTTTTCCCCTAACAGTGGCTGGCACTGAGTTGAGAGGATACCACCAAAAGCAGAACTCCAGTACAAGAACTCATGTCCCTTGCAGGCACAAGACCAAGATTCAGTGCTTTTACATCAGTGATACACTTTTGTCAAGACTGCTCAACAGAAAGTTGCATTTCAAAACACAGCGTTGGTGTGAAGATACAGATCCGAGACTGGTTTCCTTCCTCTCCCCACCACTGTTTACTCAGCAGGACCCTGAGAAGACAGCTAGAGCATGGCATTCTGGTTGACCTACATGCAGCAGACTGTTTCAACATCCAAGCAGAGATCCGGTTTGTGACTATACTGATGCAGAAAGTAAGCCTTCTGGTATGCAATAGCTTAGGAAAACTGCTTCCAGACTAAAGAAAGCAGCAAGGATCAATGCCTCTAGCAAGTCAACAGGACAGCGTCTCGGAAAGCCACCCTTGTTATGAATTAGGCATGTAAGTTCTAGATTCTTTTAGCAACACATGGACAACAGCAGGTTCTCCACTGTGCACTCACTGTTGCAGAGTTTTTCAAAAACCTGCATTTAGTTTGTCACACATGACCACTTCATGCAGAAGTTGCTTCCGTCCCACCTCTGAATTACTACCAGCCATTATGAAGAGGTAAGTTTCATAGCACAAAGAGCTGCAAGCCACTTCACAGGCAGGATAAAGAGAGAGAGATCTTTGAAACACAGGACAGGAGTAGCTGAGAATTAATAAGGCCTCTTGACTCCCATAATGCACTGTAACGGCCTAAGTCTCCCTAAATTCAGCTTTAATTCACCAACACCTTCACAGTAAAGTTTCACTATGTGCAGTAATATTAACAAATTTATAAGAAACTTCAGATTTCAGTAAACCATTATGCAGCCCCACAGAAAAGACTGTGGCATTAGAAAGATCAGCCAACATTTGCAGGATTATTATGCACTGTGAAAGCTTTCTGTTCAAGGCTTTTTCTGCTGATAAAGGTCTTGCCAAATGTTAAAAAAAGGTGAATCCCTGACAGATCTTACTGTTCATCTCTGCTGGAAGATGCACAGTCACTGCACACAATACTGATCAGATGAAGTGACCAAAGAGTGTCAAAACAGCCTAGGAACTCTTCCTTGGTTACAGTAAAACTGCAAAACAAAATATTTGGAAAACGGAGGGGGGTTGTACAAATCAAATATGCATACAGATATGCCATACTCCAATTTGTCTACTTGCTAAACATAGAAACTTAAAGAATCAAGTAAGGAAAGAAATTATCCACCAGCAGTTACAGCTGCACATAAGAATAAATGAAAATATAACTCATCGCTTTTTCGACTTACACTTCAGAAGCAGAAGGACACATAAAATGCATTGAAGAATGACTTCTGTTACAAGTAGATGGTTTTTATTTCTTGCATATTAATTTCAGATATAGAGAAATTTTCTCTAAGAAGCTACTGGATTCAAATAGCCAAGACGCAGGTTATGGCAGACAAGTCACTATTTTCAGCACAATTAGTAATTCAGACTTAGCATGCATCTGTACTACAGACACCACCAAACACCTCTATACAATAATTTGGAAAGTATCATCAAGCCATGTAACTGATTAGAAATTAGCTGCCAAATAAAATTTCCATTTTAACAGCTGCAAACTGCAGAATGCCTCAGGGCTTAACTTTGGGAGATTACTCCTTTGTCAAAGGTGAGATGGACACAGGCAATTGATATTTAAATGAAAAAAAAAAGGATGCCTCATGACTCTTCCTTCAGTAATGACATAAACACAAACGATAACAGAGACTTCTAGTAGGGCCACCCTTTGGTCTTGAACAGTGCATGACAATCAATAGTGAAGAGTCCAAATCCTTTGTCGTGTTTACCTCTTGCAAGACGATCAAAGGCTCATGACAAAAATGTCACCACCAGAATCACCCCTCTCGGTAAACAGGACTTATCACCCCCAAACACCTACACTTCTCAAAGTATGCAAAGTACTTGTGTTTTAGGAATTCCTCTCTAAGCTTGCCAAATGGGCTCAGCTTGGAAGTCACAGTGAAAGTTCTAAGAACCACTCACCAACCACCCAGACCTGTCTGGACACCTTGTGATACTGACAGATTTCACTACCCATTCTATGCTGGGGAGCAAACCAATCAAATTTTCGAGCAATGACATCATTTGAGTCAGGCGTAGCAGAGTACTTTCCCTGCACTCACTGCAAGCAGGGGCAGATCTGATGGGAGCTCCTCCCTCTGCCCAAGGGAGGACTGAACAAGACTTCCCTCACCACAGACACTCCTCCTCCTACTCCCCAAGACAGAAGAGATCTGATAACAATTCAAAGAAATGAAAGCCATTTATGAATCAAACTGTTTTGCTGTAGCACCTAAATAGGAAGGCACTTCACATCTATATCAAGACATCGGTTCAAGCACATTCAAAATCTGCTGATAAGCAGCAAGCAAGATGCAGAGGACCAAGCATCCACCAACCTAAACAGGCAAAGGAAGGGACTGCATAATTTCCAGAGCAGAGATTACACAGAAGGCAAAGAAACAAAGAGGGATGTTTATTTGTCATGGGTTTGCACCTGGAATGCAAAACCAGATCAGAAGGACATGAGGGTAGCCTGCAAATCAAGTCATGCAGTGAGAATCGTTCTAAGGACTAGCTAATAGTGTGCACAAGTATAACAAAGCATGGTACAGTTTTGAAGGATGAAGAAAAATGCTATAAAGTGCTGAGGTTCCACTGAACATAAACTGACTTTTTCTTTTTTTTTTTTTTTTTTCACAGTGACACACAGCCAACTTGCCTGCAGTTACTGAAAAGGAGCTGCATTGATGGAAATCATATAAACAGCCTGGAAATTTTTTACCCAGTTACCTATCTTTTAGCATCTCACAGTGACCAAAGTTTTAGGCAGAAAATCAAAACCTAAAAGAAACAGACATGAAAAATGCTGCAACAAACTGCAGAAAAAAGGAAAGACAAAATAAAGAAGACTTATTTAAAGATTTAGGAACACTGCAGGGGTAAAAGTTGGAGTACTGATACATTTTAGAAGACAGTAACAATCAAGCCTGAGGGCTGCAGCAGGCAAGAACTCCTGAGTCTTGTTATTTTGGTTCAGACTGTTAGGTGCTCAGGTTACCCACCCATATCTCTTCAATAGGTGCAGCAACCTCCAGCAGAATCAATGGGGAAAAAATCCCAACCACCCCCCACTATTCTTAGATTTTCATCACATCACTGTTAGATCCTATGTCTTAGCCCAAACACCAGATAAAAGAAGGCATTTATGAAGGTAACCTGTCATGCTACAGGGAACACATTTCTTTTGGACAACTCTAGTACCACAGTAGCAGCCTCTGGCAGAGCTGGAGCCACCAGCTTCACTAGTAACCTCTTGTCAGTCATCAAGGTAACGGAGCTGGCCTGTCAGCATTTCTACCACCTAACAGATGTCAGATAGAACATAAAGCAGGCTATCAAAGAAGTTACCAGATGAGATCTTTGAGAGGCTGGACGCAGGACTGCTCTTGCAGAAAGTTCAAATGGGAGAGAGCTAACGTGGTGGTTTTCAGCTTTAACATTACCATGCTGAAAAGGGTGAGCTCATTATATTCCTGCCAGGTTATAGCCCATTATAGCCCTGCCCTTGGCTTGGAAGGGGAACTGCAGGGATTCCTTGTGTCTTATGGATCCCCCACTTCTCCTTGGACATCGCTAATTTATTTTGACCAGAAATAGTAAAATAAGTAAAGAACAAGTACTGCACAGCTGCATTTATCACTGTCCTGTGTCCTACTGCAAGATATATACCTAGCCCTACATTCATTTGCAAATACAAGAACTGAAACAGCAGTGTCCACCCATGTAATTTTTAATGATTTTTCCAGGATTTCTTAAAAAAACCCCACCTCACTACATACACGGTAAAGCTAAGCATCTCACATCGATGTATCTACCAGGCAGCATTAGCTCTCTCAGTAGGGAAAGCATGTTAAGTGTGTGTGCGTGTGTGTGTGTAAAAGTCTTTATCAGTTTCTCCAGTCTTGCAGCATCTTTGCAGATAGGTGATGCCTGCCACATAGTAAAAACCAGTTATTTTTCACCCAGTTACTACATAACAGGCAGTGCTACAGATTGTATGCTGTTGGGTTCAGAATACCTTTAAGAAGTCTTTAAACCTGTGTTAAGATCAAAATAATTTTTTTATCTGTTCACTAGTATTTCTAACAGCAGAAGGTACTGTTACGATCATTTCAACCACCAAAAAAGGCTCTAGTGACATGATTAAACAGTTATACAATGACTAATATGGCTTCTACCTAATTTGCATATGCATTAAGAAAAGAAATATCCTCAGAGCATCTCAGCTACAATAACACAATTACTACGCATTGTCATGTCATTTCACACGCGTGCCAGGAATGACTATGCACTAAAAGAAAAAGCTCACACACTTGACTGCTGCAGCTCAACTTTCTGAACAGATAGCACTCACATATCCCCAATAAAAGCAAGAAAAACTGTGAGTCTATCCCATTCTTCTTGAATTTCAAAGCATCAAGTGTAGCCTTCAGAAGAAGTAAGAAATGTTTAATAGCTCCTGAGTGGGTTTAACAGATCTGAGCAATGGCTTGTACACATAAGGATGTCTATGCCCCCTTGGATCCTTGTGCAATCCCCAATTTTCACCAGCTGGCACAGACACATATCCCCATCTAAGTTTTGCCTCTGAGTTCAAGCAGAGTTTTTAGCACAGTTTCAAAAGGGGAGCGGGCCCCACTCTGCAGCTGGATCTGCTCAGGAGAAGCCCTTGCCCTCCCCCAGTGGCAGGCCCGGCCCGCGGCCCCCGCACCAAGGGGCTTCTGGTGGGGTGATCCTCACACTCTGACAGACCCTTCCCACTGCACCACGCCACAGGGCTCGGCAGCGCGGCGTTAGCGGCTATGCTCAAAATACACAGGTGCAGCAGAAGCAAGGTAGGCAGTAGTACCGAGCAAAGGATCTAAAGCTTTCAAAAACTTATTGAGGATTATGTCTAATCAGAGGAAATAGTTTCTTCGCTATTCTCTTCTACTAGTAAAATCTTGACAAAGAAATAAATCACACCAATTCTTCCCAACCAGAAAAACATTTCACGTTCTAGCGCTGACTTTCTGTCTCTAGAGTACTGCAGAAAGTTTCTTTAGAACAAAGCAGACCAAGAAGCAAGATACAGAGATTTCTACTGAAAAATAAATCTACTTCTCCATAATATTTCTGTGATTTATTTAAACAGAATACAATGGAATTACCACCTTTATAGCTAACCCGCCCCAAACCTGAGCCCTTTTCTGTATAGCACTAAATTGTTACTATACCATGTAAAGAGCTAACACTACTGGAATGTACACAGTGAAGGAAAAAAAAGTAAAGCTTTTCTTGCCAAAGTAACCATTTTCACTACTAACATGTTATCTAGAAAAATAAGGTCTAGGCAACGTCCAAAAGTGTTCAAGTTTCAATAAATAACTATCAATGCCCCAAGTTTGCACTGGCACAAGAAATATGGAGCATACAGTTTAGAAAAGTATTTTCATATGACTGAGTCAGCAATGCATTTCATCCTGCTTAAGATTTACAACAAAAATCATGTCCCTCCAGGGTTCAATTTTAAAACTGCAGCTGTGTAAGTACAAGAGCACCCACACAGTTGTCTTAACTCTCAGTAGCAAATTAAAGCTCTAGAGAAAGATGGTATTTTAAAAAAAGTTCTTTATCAATACCAAGAAAATATACATAGCCATATTATGTTTTAAATATATATATACACGCACATCTTTTCAAAAGGGTACGATTCTGGCTTTTTTTTTTAAGTTTGAAAAGCTTATCCATTGCTATACAGTTCAGTAAGGTGTATTAGGAAACACACTTTTTATATCCCCCATGAAAATAAAGTTGAATCTTTCTGTAAACAGGCATTTCCTTAATTTCCGAAATCTCTGCAGACCTCAAGTACTTCACTGGAAAAAACAACCACCTGCCCCCAAACCACCCACGGAGACCTTCGCTGCTGTGTGCAACATCGACAGACCTCGGCAAACGCTTAGCGACACCCGGCTCCTGCAACCGCCTTCTCCGGGCGCAAATAAATAATAATAATTAAGAATAAAAACAACAGAAGAGCGGCGGCGGCGGGCGAGTTCCTCGGCCCCGCGGTGCCTCCGCGCCGCCCCAGCGGCAGGCGGGGATGGGGCCGGCTGGCGGCGGGGCGTCCCCCCTCCTCAGCAGGCGCTGGTCTCCGGCGCGGCGGCTGCCTCGGGGGGCGCCTCCCGGGGCTGGGAGGCGGCGGCGGCAGCGGCGGGGGGAGGAGGATGGCCGGCGGCGTTGATGTGGCAGCCGGAGGAGAGGTGGCTGCGGACGCGGCCCTGCAGCTGGGTGACCTGGGCGCGGAGGAGGTTGGCGGTGGCGGCCAGCTCGGCGTTCTGCCCCTTCAGCGCCTTCACCTTCTCCTCCAGCCGGGCGATGCGCTCCAGCTTCCGCCGGCGGCACTTGGAGGCGGCGATGCGGTTCCGCAGCCGCTTGCGCTCCGCCTTCAGCCGCTCCTGGCTCTCCGCGTCCAGCGGCGACAGAGACGGCGGCGTCGGCGCGCTGCTGCCGCCCTCTCCGCCCGCCGACGGCGGCACCTCGGGCACCGTCTGCGGCTCCTCGAGGGACCGCGCCGGCGGCAGCCGACCGCTCCCCAGACCCGCCGCCCCGAAGGCCAGGCCCGGCGGCGGCGGCGGCGGCGGGGCGGAGGCGGCGGGGTAGGCGCTGCCGGAGGGGCTCAGCGGCCCTGCGGGGTTGAAGCCGCTCAAGTTGGTGTAGACGGCCGGCGGGTCGGCGGCGGCGGGGGCTCCCGGCGGCCCCGGGCGGGCGGTGCAGCAGGGTCCCGGCGCGGATAGCGGCGGCGGCGCCGCCAGCAGCTGGTTTTGCTTGTGCAGGTCGGCCAGGGCCTTAACGAAACCGTCGGCGAAACCCTCCTGCTCCTGCGTCACCGGCTGCCGGTAGAGAAACGGCCCCGCCGCCGCTGCCCCGCCGCTCCCCGCCCCGGGCGCCGCCGGACCCGGGCTGCCGGACCCCAGCCCCGCGCCCCCCTGGATCAGCAGCTGCTCCAGGTCGGCGGCCGGCGGTAGTTTCAGCAGTGGCAGCTCCGCAGCCGAACCCAGCGCGGCCTCCGGGCCGCCGCGGGCCGCCGCCGCCGCCCCGCCGCCGCCCGCCGGCTCCGCGGAGCCGGCGGGCGGCGGCGGGGCGGCGGCGGCGGCCGGCGGCGGCGGCAGCAAGCGCAGAGCCGCCGCGCTGCCGCGGGCGCCGGCGGACGGGCGAAGGGCGAAGGGCCCCGGGAGCGGCGCGGGGGCGGCGGCCGCCAGGTCCCGCTTCTTCCCGGCGCCCAGCAGCAGCTTCTGCCCCGCCGCCGCCGCTGCATCGGCTCCCGGTCCGCCGGCGGTACCGAAACCCGGCAGCGGCACGAAGTCGGGTAGCAGCTCCAGTCCCTCCTCGGGATAAAAGGGCGCCTCCATCTTCACGGCGGATCGCCCGCTACGCCCGCCGCTCATGCTGCCGCTCTCGCCGGCCGCCAGCGGCGGCGGCTCCAATGCGGCGCGGAGCGGGCCGGCCGGGCTGGGCGCCTGCTCCGCGGGCCAGCCGCCCTCGGCTGGCAGCGGGGACTGAGCCACCTCCCGGCGCCGCCGGCCCCACGCCACGCCCCGGGCCCGCCGCCCGCCCGCCCCGCCGCCGCCTCCCCTCCGCCGCCGCCGGTCCCCCCCGCCCCGCTCCTTCCCCCGCCCGCCGGGCTCGCGCGACAGGGCTTCACACCCGCAGCCCTGGTGTTGCCCCGGTGGGGTGTCCGCGGGGGAACACGCGCCACTTCCCCCCGAAAACGTGCCCCGCGGCTGCGGTGCGGGAGAGGAGGCGCAGCCGGAGGAGGGATTTTCCCCTGGGCATCGCCCGAGGGAGGACTCCAGCCACCGCACGGGTCCTGCAGGAGGACAGCGAGCAAAGCCCATGTGTGGCGGCTGCTGTGGGCAGGTGCTCGTGGGTTGGGTCTGCGATGGAGGGGCACAAGGGTAGCGCAGGTATTAACACTTCCCAACAGTGACGTCTGGGAAGTCTGCTGGGCAAACGCTTGGCCGTTGGGGAACGTGCCAACTTGTCAAAGCAAAAGCCGCTCGCAAGCAAAAGCTGCTCGCAAGTAGGTAGCTTTTCTTCTGAAAAAAAAGTTCAGAGGGAGGGTTCAAAACAGCTTAGACATCTTTTCAATGTTACTGAAACATGAAAGTACTGTTTTTCACTTTGGGGGTGGTATTTATTTGTTATCTTCACTTGAGGCAATTCCCCTGCTCCTCTCCAAGTCTCCAAAATTCTTACAGGATGAGGAAATTGCTTTCCACCCAGCCTTTTAAACATTCCTTCTGCTGGGGATACTAATGTGGTCCTGACAGAGCTGCTGAAAGCTCTCTTTTAAGTCAGCTTGCTGACTGAGGGCCTCAGTGGCTCATCTACACGTGCACCAGGTCTCCCCCATCCGTGCTGGGATCCACCAGCATCCCCTCAGTGAGGCATCCACCCTTCTCCAATCTGCTTGTGCTTTCCCCCCACACATTTCCTCCCTGTACATCAAGACCAAGTGCCTCTTCTCCCAGGGTCTAGCGATGCTGCTGAGCTCTGCTGTAGTCCCACTGTGCACAGCCACGCTGTGCCTCCACTGTGATGCTCCAAAACTGGGAGTGGGGGAGGAGGCAGAGACACCGGTGTCAAGTCAGGAAGGACTTTGCCCCAGACATGCCACTTCAGATCCATAGAACCAGAGCCTAAGAGTGCTAACTAAGGCCTCGATGACCTTGACTCACCTACCCTGGGGGCCCCGACTACACACCCTGCCCATGGGGCGAGAGCTCCACTTAACTCAGACTCGGCCTTCAGTCCCTGCCCAGCTACGTCCCAGGTGTTCTGCTCTCCAGCCCCATCTCCTGGGTGGACCTTGGACCTGTGTTTCCAGTTCTGTTCCTGGCACCATCTCCCGCTGCTCCTGGCTGGACTCCCCTGGGGTGGACCTCGTACCTGGTTCATCACCTCGCCTTGCCTGGGTGTGTCAGTGGGCCCCACCCACAAGTGCCTGCTCTGCCCACCCTGCTCGGGCGCTGCAGGACTCTCCCCAGGCTGGTGAGGGCCACCGCCTTGGCTTCGGCCACCCCCACCTGGTCTTCACCCCCGCTCTGCTGCTCCCTGAGGCTGTGACAGAATCACTGCCCAGAACACTAGCAGCAGCAGGACTCCAGCGAGAAGAAAGCTGTCAGGCAAAAGCCAGAAACAGAGGCATTTGTGTAGACAGGGAAGGAGTAAGCATGTCTTTCTTGGTGAGGAAGCTAGAAAGAGCTTATTTTTGTTTCCCTGTCTCCTGGCTGACCTAGCAGCAGAGGGGCAGAGCTAGCAGTGCTTAGCCAACACCAAGTACTGAAAATGGCTAATGCGAGCGGCTTTGTGGATGTATTGCTTTGTATGGGCTTTTCCAGTTGTATTCCTGGGCAAGCAAATGGCAGTGACTGGTACCTTCTCTGCAGCTGGGCAGCGGTCTGTCTAGGCGGAGAAGGCGCCTCCAGGCTGAAGTTAGTGCAGCTTCTCTTCTTTCCCTTGCGAAGCAAGTGCTGAGAGGGAAAGTAGACTGAGGAGAAAATGAGGTCCTGGGTGGAGAGAGAAAAAGGTGGGGAGGTTCACTTGGTTCTGGAGTCATTGTCAGAGACATTCTGGATCTAACGTGGTGATACTTGACAGAGATGACTGTAAAGGTCGGTCCCTTTGTCAGTCCTCTGGCAAGACCTGTTGGTCAGTTATAGACGATGGTTTTACCTGCTGATCTAATGCAGAGTTGGAAGGCGAGCCTATGGAACGGAAAAGTGCAGAAACTGGTTGAAATAAACTTTGCAACGACAAGATTGATTGAGTTAGATTGCTGTCTAATACTTGCCGATATACCTGCAAGCCAAGTTTTGGTGAGTGAAACGGAGTTGTTCTACACATCCTTAATGCAGCTGTGTGTTTTGGCAACGTGGTCTTTTTGTTGTTTTCTGCCCCCCCCCTCCCCTTCCCCCTTCCCCCGCCTTTTCTTGCTGAAGAGAGCCTGGAAACCCGCCGGGGCTGACAGACCCAACTTCCTGCCCGTGTGACAACCGCGCTGTGCACGCCCGAAGCCCTGCCTGCCGGGTGGGGCGAGCATCCCCAGCCAGGGCCCCGGGCATCGCCCGGGCGGAAGAGCCCCCTGAGGGGTCTCCCTCCCGGCAGGCATGGCCGCAGCGCGGGAACAGTCCCCGCCGGCCTCTGCAGCCCTTGGGCCCGAGTGGCCTCGGGTGGGACCCCTTCGCCGCGGCGCGGGTCTCCGCGGAGCAGGCCGTCCGTCCCTCGCCTCAGCCCCGCGGGGGCTCCTCGGCGGACGCGAGAGGCCGGGGCGGGGCGAGGGGAGGTGGCGGTTGGGCGCCGCAGCCGTCGCTGCCCAGATGTGGCGGGAGGGGGTGGGGGGGAAGGAGGGCGGGCGGGGCACGGCCACGGAAAGGGGGCGGAGCGGGGGGAACCTCGCCTCGCACTCGCAGGCGGCGGCCCTATTGGAGGGCCCGCCGGGGAAGCCCCGCCCCCGCCCGCAGCCCCGCCAATGGGCGGGCGCGGCGCCCGCCACTACCGCGAGAGTTGCGGTGAAGCTGGCGCCGCCATCTTAGAGTCGGGAGAGGCCGCGTCCCGTTCCTGTCTCTCTCGGAGGGTCACGGGCGGGGGGGGGGGGGGGGGGGAATGGGCACCCGCCAATAAATTAACGGCGCCCGAGAGCTCGTCTGCCTGACGCTGGGCTGCGGCGGAGGAAGGATGGTGCAGTCCTGTTCCGCCTACCGCTGCCGGAACCGATACGACAAAGAGAAGCCCATCTCTTTCCACAAGTGAGCGCGGGCGGCGGGGCGGGGCGGGGGCGGGGCCGGGGCCGCGGCGCGCGCGCCCGCCCGCCCAGAGGGGAGGGGGCGCGCGCGGGGGTCTGTGGGGAGCAGGGGGACAGGCGCGCGGCGTGTCGGGGGGGCGGGGCGCAGCGGTCCCCCGCGGCCGCTGAGGGGGGAGCCCCGCCGGGCCCCAGCGCCTCGCCTTCCTTGTCCCTGGGGGTCTCTGAGGATCGGCGGGGGACAGCACGCTTTTTGCCACCTTCTTCGGGCAGGGGGGACGCCCCCCCCCCCGGGGGTTTCAGAGGGCTAAGACCCCCATGCCGGTCCGTGTGCGAGGTCTGGGTTGGCAGGAGGGGTTTGGCTCCGAGGATGAGCCCGTCAGAGGAAAAACCAAGCGATCGTGCAGTCACAGCAGTGCTTAGCTGTAACCCGACCCCGAGTTAAAAAGCTTTCCAGAAAAGCTGAAAGTACTTCTTATTTGCAGGTTTCCTCTTACAAGACCTGATCTTTGCAAGAAATGGGAAGCTGCTGTTAAAAGGAAAAACTTCAAGCCAACCAAGTATAGCAGCATTTGTTCAGAACACTTTACTCCCGATTGCTTTAAAAGGGAATGCAACAACAAGCTTCTGAAAGAAAATGCTGTGCCCACAATATTTTGTTATACTGAACCCAGTGAAAAGGTAAACACAAAGAACTCGTAGTTTAAGGTAGTGGAATGCACATATCTTGCTTGTATTAGCCTAGCAGGGCTTGATGTAGCAGAGCAGCAGGGAGAAGATGCAGATTGTGAAGGATGCTGGCTGAGCATGTGCACCTGGAGGCACATGGGGGGCTGTGGTGGCTGAAACACATCCAACTGCTGTTCTTATTTGCTTTGACAAGAGCAGAGATGTAGGCTGTCCGATGCTCCGGAGCATATAGAGCACCATACAGACATGCAGTAGCTCTGATCTGGTCTTGTGTGCCTATGCAGAAACCTGAGCTATGTAACTTCGGTTAAAACCTTGTGCTGAATTAAATGGAACAGCAGCAAAATGAGAAGGTATTGCCCTGTAGTTAAGTTGTTCAGCTGTATTTGTGGCATATATGGAGTTTTAGAGAGCCTTCAATAATACTTGCAAATTGCACTGCACTCTCCCACGCTGACTGGTGGCTACTGTCCTCTCTAAAGGGCTCTGTCCTCTGGCTTCACAGAGTTAAAGGGAGATGGAAACAGAGGGGCAGAACAGTAGTTGCACCTGCTATCTGTTTGTTCTGAAACCACGTCTGTCTTGCCTTAACAGTTACCTTGCGTTCACAAGCCAGACTGGTCCCTAACTTCTGTCTCTGAACATCTCATGGTAGTCTCCTGTGAGACGTATTGTTCCCTTTACTGTGCTGCTTAAGCAGCTTACTGTGAGGTGCAAGTCAGTTATGAGGTCTTCCTTCTTCACGTAATAACTACAAGACAAGAATGGAAAAGATTGATTCTTAACTCCTGTAAAGGATATAAAATATTAGATCTCTTGCCACTCTGCTGTAGAGCAAGTGACAAAGGAGAGAATGGATATGATAGGTCTAGGGAGTGAAAGACTGTAATGGGATGAAGTGCACAGAGGCACACTGGAACTTTTGCTTGTTTGATTTTTCTCTTTATATACAATATTGGATTTGATGCAGAATTAAAAGGGGAATGTATTTGAAAAATGAGAAGTGGCTAATAACAGAGAAGAGAATATAAGCAGAAGGTACCTGTGGAAAGATAGACAATTTCCAGGTAAATACGGGTGTGTTAAGATTTTTGTTTGATTATGCTTCCCTGCCATCTGTACGACACACGTTTTCTTTGTCACATGTAAAATAGTTGCAAGATTTTTTACAGTCTGGAAGCTGAGTGGGTGTACAGGGTAATCTGCAAAAGTGCAATTGGTGCAGCAGGATTAGTGGCGAGCCACATTCTCCATTTCATTATTATGCCTGGATCTACAAAAACACAGAAGACTGCCTTTTAATTGCGGAGAAGCATTTGCTGCTATTCCTATTTGTCTCAGGGCACTTTTAAATGAACTGCCACATATCTTCAAGAAATAACATAGTAACAAAGAATAGCAGTGGTTTTTTTTGGAACTGAATCCACACTGATTTTGAAATTCAGCTTTTTATCTTTTGCACTATGTAATTTGAAATACTTGCTTTTTCCTTACTTAAGTCTTAGGAGAACCATTTGTTGGCAGTAAGAAGTGATTAGAATTTACTTACTATGTGTCTGTGATACCAAGGAGCTGTTTTCTGTGATGCATTGTAACATATTTAGAGTGGTAGCATGTGCTGGATAAGCTGCAAATGGAAGTCTCTGTGAATTCAGCTGTCCAGCAATGATATGATTTATGCTTGTGCTTCCAACAATGGTGAACTTCTCTTTGCCGATTACATCTTTGCCTTGTAGTTTTTTTAGTAGAAAAATTTGAAAGTGATAGCTGATAGGGTTAAGCTCCGTAGAACATTCATGCCTGAATTAGGCACACGGTTAGCAGTGATTTCTTGTAATTGAGAAATAAGAGTGCTAGTTGCCTGGTTTTATACTTTAAAGTGATCAGTAATATTTGAGTGCATGTGAAACTTCCCTTCAACACCTATCACAAAACTGCCTTCTCAGTTACTGCCTGCCAAGTGTTGTAGTTTGTACAAGAGGGATATCTAGACCCCCCAAATATCAAGTATTAGCTTGTTTACAAGGAAATTTGCAAAGTCAAGGAATTTAATGATATGACCTTCAGATCTGATGAGCTTGATATTTAGATGGTGAGGATTGTCAGCTGGTCTTATAGTCAACATTATCCATGCCCTTATGCTTTTATGTGTAGTAATAATATTGGAAACAGGTGGGTAGTTAGAAAGTTGATTCAGTACTTCTTTCACTGAGAATGTCTTAGGCTTTCTTTTTGACAGTCAATATGCAAGCTTTTTTGTTTAAACAGTGGAGTTTGTGGTTTTTTTTTTATCACCATGCACACAGAAGCATTTCTGAATTATAGTGCATTCCTTGGGGGCAGAAAGAATCTGATTCTCTGCTCTGGCCTATACTCAAGTGGTGAGGGATCCATGTTGTCCTGAACCATACAAGTGAACCTATTGAGAGCAGTATGATAAAGATTGCTGGTTTGTGTGGAGTTGAGCCAGTTGATATTCTGCTGCTGCCAAAAGGGAGAATTGTGCTTCTCCCTTTTCCATCCCATCTGCCAGCTGTGCAGTCCTGTTTCTCACTCCCTCCACACACCAGTGCAGGTGTAGGTCATACCTCGTGTTGCATTGCTTTGACTTTTAATAAAGGACAGAAGATTTCTGCAGTGGGAGAGCAAATAGCTTTCTGTCATCTTGGCAACTTACTATGTCTGAGCAGAGAGTAAATACCAGGGCTGGGAGGGCTGCTTTGCTTTTGAAGACCTGTTTATTTTGGCTCATCATGTCTCTTGAAACCAAACCCTTATGCTGCAGCCCAAAACCAGTGACACAGTCCCTTCCAGTTTGTTGAGAGGCAGGCCTTGCTCTGTTTACCTCTCTGCTCTGGAGCTTATCAGCCCCCTCAGTAGGTGACCCTTATTCTACCTCAGCAAAAGATTATCCACTTCTGCTGTGTTTTTGATTAAGTTAGCTAGTAGGTTCAAAGTATATCATGCTAGGATGCAGCAGAAAGGAGGAGTGACAAAGGGGAATGGGATGGCAGTGATGAATTATTAGGTCAGCTGAACTCCATTTTATGGAACTGTAGCCTGCATTCTTGCTTCTTAGCTAATCATGGATATGTATTTGACCTAAGTCTTCAAGGAAGAGTATTTGCTACGTTCTTCAGTTTTTGATTTATTTGAGACATCAAGGACTTGAGTTTCAAAGCGCCCTGAAAATGAAGCTGCTTAAAAATATCTCCAGTTGAGAAGCCACACAAAACAGGCACAGAACTGTTTGTCAATTTTGAAAATGTAGGCTTTGAAATTTATTTTGTTAATTTCAGTCCTGTTTTTTATGTTATTCTGGGGCCTAGTAAGGAAGTTGTGTTGTAAACAATATTAAGCATGACAATGTACTTTTTTTTTTCCTTGTTGTTTTTAGCTTGAAGAATTCGCAGAACAGCCAGAAGATCCACTACCACCACTGCCACCACCACCACCACCGCCTCCACCACCTCCACCACCACCACCAGCAGCAGCTCCAGTATTACCACCATCTCCATCAACTCCTTTTCATTTGTCTCAGATAGATGCCAGATTTGTAGATCCAAGTATTGGATTATTGATGCCTCCTCTCCAGACCCCTAGCAATCTTGCTGTTTTTTGTGATCACAACTATACTGTAGAGGATACAGTTCATCAGCGAAAAAGAATTCAGCAGCTGGAGGAACAAGTTGAAAAACTGCGGAAGAAGCTCAAGACAGCACAACAGCGATGCCGGCGTCAGGAAAGACAAATTGAAAAACTGAGAGAGATTGTTCAGTTTCAGAAAGAAAAAGACATATTGGCAGGAAAAGGCTATGTGATTCTGCCCAATGACTATTTTGAAGTTGTAGAAGTACCTGCCTAGAAGTCATGAACATCAGTTTTCACTTTGCTAGGCCAAGAAATTTAGTTTAAAAAATAAATGCTCTCTAATTATGTGTGTAAGACTCTCCAGAATTCTAAAACAGTAAATAAGCAGTCATACAAATGAGATCACATTTTTTTCTTCATTGTCATTTCAGTTCAATACACTTCTAATATATTGAAAATGCAAGCATGTCAGAATTAGAACATGCATTTAGTTTACAAAATCTGAATTGCTTTACAGAAGCAAAGGATGCAAGGTTGAATACATTTAAAATCTGTTAATTTTTTCTTTATTTTTCTTTCTTTTTTCTTTTTCTTTTTTTTTCCCAGTGGATGTCTCCTGCTTACAGGGGATGGGGAACTAAATCTGGCTGAGAGTGAAGTTGAGGTTCTTGTACACTTAGTGCAAAGCTTTGTCAAGGCATTTAATGTTGGCTTTGGTGATCCCCAGGAAGTAGTTTTCACTGGTTTCAGAAGGAGCAGAATTAGGCCAGCTAAGAACACCTGCAAGTGCTGCAGAAAGATAGAGAAAGGTAAGAGACACATTTCAGCCTGGGAAGACTTCCAACCTCAGTTTGCTATGCCTTCAAAGCACTGCAAAGAGTCTAATTTCTGGATCCCTTTGGTGAGGTATGTAAATGAACCTCTTCTTTTGGAGTAACCTTTCACCCTTTCACCATGTGTGTGTTGTGAGGGAGATGAGAATTCGTTAGCATAGCTGATGAGAGCTGTAGAAGAGGCTTTTGTTTGGAGGGCTTGTAAAAATACTCCTGAAGTGCAGTGCTGCACTGAACATACATAGAATCATAGAACCATTTAGATTGGAAAAGACCTTTAAGATCAAGTCCAACCACCAACCATGCCCACTAAACCATGTCGTGAAGTGCCTTGTCTATGTGCTTTTTGAATACCTACAGGGATGGTGACTCAACCACTTCGCTGGGCAGCCTGTTGCAATGCCTGACAACTGTTTCAGTAAAGAAATTTTTCCTAATATCCAATTTAAACCTCCCATGCTGCAACTTGAGGCCATTTTCTCTCGTCCTATCTCCAGCCACCTGACAGAAGAGACCAGCACCCACCTCACTACAACCTCCTTTCAGGTAGTTGTAGAGAGTAATAAAGTCTCCCCTCAGCCTCCTTTTCTCCAGACTCCATGTTGTTGGACTGTTGGCAGGATCATAAGGCAGTGCACTGTTTAGAGTGACTGCTTTTCCAAAGTACGCTGATAATATACAGCCCCTAATATGTTGGAGTGTGACATTCCCTTAAATACTGTAATGGGTAGAATGTTGTACTCATCTTTGAAATTGTTGGTCTTAACTCACATCTCAACCATGTATAACTTCATGAAGTTTTTTTACTTATCCAGGTTGTTAGGCATTTGTGACTTTCATTGCAGTATCCTGTGATTTTCTTTCCCTCTCTTTTTTTTCTTTTTTCTTTCCTCCCCCCTTCCCCCCCCCCCCCCCCCCAAAAAGGCATCCACCAAAGGGCAGTTATGGAATTAGACTTTGGGAGTTGCTTGGTGCTAGACTGGTTTTTAATATCTCAAATGCTGCTGCCTGTCCTTCAGCCTTATTAAGACTTTCTAAAAAATAATTTAGCATGACAAAATAGTGCACCGGTTTGCACTTACTGCCTAATAATTTTAGTCAACGAACTCATTCAAAATCAGAGAAAATGGCATCATGCTAACCCTATTGTAGCTTTCACAGATGAAATTCCTGGATATATCAGACATGAGGAAGATGACTTTTCTCAGTCCATGTCAAACTTTTTTGTGTAGTGTGGATTCTAGCTCTGATAGTAATCAAGCCCTGTTCGCGATGGCTTTAAAAGCTTCACTTAATATCCTGTTAGCATGACATTTTGAAATGTTTCAAACCAGTCTTGGTACTTCTGACCTCACTCATACCATGTATCTACTATCCCTACCATTTCATATACTTAAGATGAACAAAAATGCTGATGCATCCTTTTGTGTACATTTATTATACCTGATTAAAAATAAAAAGCAAATGGTGTGTTAGATTTTTAACTCCTCTCTTCTTTTCCCAGGACTTTACCAAAACTAGCTTGATATTTTGTATTCTTTTTCTGAAGTAGTTCCCTTGTTTAGATGCTGTTTTTTTCTCACAGTGTTGCAGAGTCTTGCTGCTGTTATGCTTTATACTGAAAATAAACTTGAAAATGCTCAAATTAAAAAAGTGACAAGGAAAAGGCATTTAAACAAATGTTGCTATGCTGTTGGCATGTGTGGCCAGATAGCAGATTGTTTCTGTTTTCTCTGCAAAATGCCCTCTCTTCTTACTCTCCAGGAATTTAAAGTGTGACTTCCTGAGGCACAGTGGGTTGCTGCAACACCACACCTCTGTGGTTGGGGGGCTCCTGCCATCCCCGCATGGCCTTGCTATTTGGCTGTGTACTCCCATTACCACCCTTCTTGTTTGCACTGGTTCTAGTGCTGGCTGCACCCTTCTGTGGGGCAATTCAACTCGAAAAACAGCAAGTTTGGCTCGTAAAAGATCCCTGTCTCCCCCCACCTTATGCTCTGGCTGCTGTGCTTGTTGGGCCCTTTCTTCAGGTATTTTAGCCTCATAGCCCTCCAGAAAAGGAGCCCAACAAAAAGTAAGTCAGCAAGGTAAATTTAAGGCACACTGATAAATGGCTGGTGTGTAAAGTTCTTGTGTGTTTAAGCTTTTCATGTTGGTGAAGTTGGTTTAATGGCTGACTCAAGTAAAAGTTCCTTCCATTGAGAGGAGTGATTATTGATTGTCTTGAGGGTTTCAGTAGTATCATGCTGAAGAGGGGACTGCTGCCCCACTGCTGATGCTTCCTTTCCTCATTATCAAGGGATTTTTCTAAGAAGAAATGCAGTCCATTCTATCAGTGGGCTTGAGTGTGGACTGCTAGGCCCGTGAGGGCTGTCAATATTGCAGAGCTCTGAAGTGAGGGAAGAAGGCTGGCATGGAAACAACTGATTGTCTTTCAGCAGTTGACTTTCCTGTGCTGTGCCCTACCCTGCACTATACTGCAATCTCTCTGGTTGATAGCAATATAGAAAGAGAAGATGAAGGCTGTCTGCTACTGGCCAGGCTAGGAAAGGAATTCTAGGTTTTCTTGTAAAATTAATAAGCACAGTATGTTCCCCAAGCATTTGTTAAAATTTCTCTTTTTTTTAAAGTGGAATCTGTTACATTCACACAATCAGCTGTAAAAAAGGGCTGCAGCACTTACTGTTTGTATTGGCCACAACTGGTACCTGCACATAGCAGCAATTTCATAAATGTTTCTTACAAAAGTGATTGGGATTTAAAAAGTGGAGGTGGGAATGTAGAATGGCATCTTGTCGTCCAGTTGCACATGAAGTTGCTGACATTTGTTTAAATGCGTTTAACTGCACTTCACTGAAGCCTCTTTTATAAAGCAAACAGTTCAAGGAAGTTAGAAAGCAGCAAAATTGGCAAAAATGCACCATCCTTAAAATCTGGACAGAGAGATCAGTTTTGAAATGGGCTGATGCTTCAACGGGCAGAAATTACAGCTGCTTCCAAAAAGAGAGCGTTGGCTTACTCTCCCCTGTTGCCCCGGTTTCCCTTTTTCTGTGGTAGGGTATCTATCATCTGACCTGTCTGTAGTGTTTACTTTCTTTCTCCTTATGCCTCTGCAAAGTATTAGATTTCCCTATCTAACTGGGACAGTTCAAACCCAGAGGTATGTTTTATGGAGAAAAAGAATAGCTAAATACTTGGATTACTGCTTGTCACAGTGAGGGAGTCCTTCATCACTGCCCTTTTTTCTCCTCTGCTTCCAGTTGTCATTTTGTCTATGTTGTTAACTAGCACGGTCTTAACAACTGTGTCAGCAGATTAATGAAACTGAGATTCCCAAGAAATCTTCTGTCTTGCTGAGATTTCATTTTCCTTCAGCTCTACATAGGGTTTAGGCTACTGGTGCCCTGTGTGAATTTCGAAGGAGTTCTCCTGCAGCAGAAGAAAGTGCAAAGCAAATCCCAGTTTGAATGTAGGAGGAAGAAAAGCAAAGTAGTTGCTTGGGGAAAGCTAAAACCACAACAGTTTCTAAGTCCATTTCAAAAGACTTCTCCTATTACATGCTTCTCTGGAACCAGGCACTTACTCCTAGTTGTCCTTTTGCTTTGTTTCTTCCCTGAGATCTGTTTCAGGTTGTAGTCTTTAGGCTTATCTGTTTCCTGTCAGCTTACACCTTCATCAGGTGGCTTTGGCAGGGTGGAAAGGGGTGTTCTGAGCTATTGTCTAATTTTAACAACCAAACTGCAATCTGCCAAAGCATGTTGATGCTTGCAGTCTGTCATGACTGCAAATTCAGGTCTGTAACTTCTGCTGTTTTAAGCACAGCAGGTTATTTGCCATACTTTAGCCATGATAATGTTTTACTAATAAATGAGAGCAAAACAGGATACATGATTCAAAAATATGATGATGACAGTAATTGCTATTACGGATTTCTCTTTGTGCCCGTTCAATGCTTTCGAAGAGAAATTTTATTTTCTTATAGAGATCTTTGATCAAGCTGCAAAATTGGGCAGAAGGCCTTACGGTGTTATACAGACTGAAGGAGTTTAAAAGTGTGCAGAAAAAATGTGTTGCAAAGTTGTTGTTTAATCCACCATGAATAACTTGAAAAAGATCCCAAATGAAAGTCATCTTAAATATTCTTAAGTCAAAGAAACCATTTACATCAGTTACTCAGAAGGAAATTTTCAAGAACCTCTCTTGAGAGCAGATACATTACATTGTCATAATTAAATTATTGCAATAATTAAATCTCTCCACAGTCCTGCCACTATTAGTTCATTTAGCATTCAGCATCAAGCCGTTTATTGCCTGTCATGCAAAATCATCTAGTGATCCTCCTATAGCTGTCTCTTCCCACTGTACAGAGAAAATAGGTGGTAAGACCTGGGGTCACACATTCCTGGAACCTCTGAAAAAGTGATTGTCATCTGCATCTTAATTGGTTCTAGTGGTCTATTGAAAGGTCTTTTATTTAGTGGTCTATTAAAAGTTCTTTTAGTTAGGAGCATGGAGAATACTACGAGGCTAGTCATTTGGTTGTTTTGTGGTTTTTTGTGGTTTTTTTAGACTCAGACAGGACTTGAGCAAATTAGGCAGGCTTCTCATTTCAGGTTTCACTGGATAAGACTATTAAAGGTTCAGGGTCTGTGGCTATACTAGGCATCTACAAATGAACCAACTTTTTGGTATTTGAGTCTGTGAAAGACATGTGATTTCCTCTCAGGAGATCTTCAATTCAGTGACCTGGAACAGGTAATCCAGAAAAAGGAGGAGGTTTTGCCTTCAGTAATGCTTTCTTATTTTGTCTTGGGATCATTTACCAGCCCGTAGCCAGATTCCAATACTCTCTAACCAGGTTCTCATGGATGTACCCAGGATTTTGATGTAGCAGAGTGATGCAGCAATATACTGAAATCACAGCACAAGCACAGTATAGCAGTTGCAATATACAGCAGAATCGCAATACAGATGTATTGTACAAATTCCTGTTACTGGTCTCTAAATGCTCACCATCATGACACTGTGTGTCCCCAGTTGCTGGGAAGGAATATGTAGGTTAAACACAGCTCAAGCCAGTTGCTCTCTTCCACGCTGATTTTGTGAGTTGTTCAGTTTTTATACTTTATATTGGGCTGAGTCACACACTGGTATGGCTAGCTCAGGAAAACTACTCTCAACTAGTTATTTCAGGGAAGGCTGTTTATGCAATGTGATGACAGTAATACAGCTGTATACCTAAAACAAGTGCTGCCACCCAGTCCCTCTCGTGTTGAGATAATTTCAGCTTTCTTTACAACAATTTGTTGTTATTACTTACATTCTTCCCTGAGCTCATCATTCTTGCCTATCTCCCCTGGGCTGCCTTCCATTGTGGGGGTCAGTCACACATCCCCACACCGTCTCTTTTCAGGAGTGTCCTCACACATGTGTTTTGCAGGAAGAAGTGAACTTTATGGGGCTTCAGATGTTTTACAGTTGTATTGGGTTTGTGTGGCAAGGTTTTGGTAGTGGGGAGGGTTACAGGGGTGACTTCTGTGAGAAGCTGCTAAAAGCTTCCCCTATGTCTGATGGAGCCAATGCCAGTCGGCTCCAAGACGGACCTGCCGCTGGCCTAGGCTGAGCCCATCAGCCCATCAGCAACGGTAGTAGTGCATCTGAGATCACATATTTGAGAGGGGAAAAAAGTTGTGGCAGCACAGAAACTGCAGCTGGAGAGAGGAGAAACAACCCTGCAGACACCCAGGTCAGTGAAGAAGGGAAGGAGATGCTCCATGCGCTGGAGCAGAGATTCCCCTGCAGCCTATGGTGAAGACCATGGTGAGGCAGGCTGTCCCCCTGCAGCCCATGCAGGACCACAGTGGAGCAGATATCCACCCGCAGCCCATGAAGGACCGCACGCCGAAGCAGGTGGATGCCCAAAGGAGGCTGTGACCCCATGGGAAGCCTGCTCTGGAGCAGGCTCCTGGCAGGACCTGTGGATCCATGGAGAGAGGATCCCACGCTGGAGCAGGTTTTCTGGCAGGACTCGTGACCCTGCAGGTGACCCATGTTGGAGCGGTGTGCTCCTGAAGGACTGCACGCCGTGGAAGGGACCCACGCTGGAGCAGTTCATGAAGGGCTGCAGCCTGTGGGAAGGACCATATTGGAGAAGTCTGTGGAGGACTGTCTCCTGTGGGAGGGACCCTGTGCTGGAGCAGGGGAAGAGTGAGGAGTCCTCCCCCTGAAGAGGGTGAAGTGGCAGAGACAATGTGTGATGAACTGATTGTATCCCCATTCCCCATCCCCCTGCGCCCCTGTGGGCAATAGGTAGGGGATCTGGAAGTGAAGCTGTGCCTGGGAAGAAGGGAGGGGTGGGGGAAGGTGTTCTGAGATTTGGTTTTATTTCTCATTACCCTGCTCTGGTTGATTGGTAATAAATTAAGTTAATTTTCCCCAAGTTGAGTCTGTTTTGCCAGTGATGGTAATTGGTGAGTGATCTCTCCCTGTCCTTATCTCGACCCACAAGCCTTTTGCCATATTTTCTCTACCCTGTCCAGTTGAGGATGGGGAAGTGATAGAGCAGCTTTGGTGGGCACCTGGCATCTAGCCAGGGTCAACCTACCACAACAGTCTGGACCCGTGGCTCAGGAAGGAATGAATTTTCAGGGGTGGTACTTTTATTATGCTAAGAGGAAGGGATCTTGTTCTGAGCTTAAGAAATCCCAAGACTTTCACCTGCATTTTCAGGTTTAGGATAATAACCACAGCAGCTGGGTCTGCCAAGAAGGAAGGTTCAGGATACCCACTTTCACAGCTCAGTCCAGAGTTGTCACTCTTTTTTTGTGGGATATGTTTTTTTATTATTTTTCTTTTCTTTTCTTCTTTTCTTGTATTGATAGGATCAGACTCTTCATTTATCAGTTCACTGATGTTGATGCTGTTGGATCCGGAGGAATGGTACCTGCATGTAAAGAAAATCTAGACGGAGAGAAAGTTATTTGCTTGTTCCCAAGCTGGCTGTGAGACATCAAGGTGGAGTCTTCTGCTCTCACTTGAGCACATGCCACGTGAGCTCAGGCCACAGAGGCTGGCCTTACTGATAAATGTTTCCATTTCTAATATTTTAAGCTTGATCTACACTTGCAGGCTTGTGTCATAGGTGTCCTGAGCTGATACTGTGTTTTATCAAGTGATTTTGTGGTGGTGGTTTATCTGAGGGACTTCAGGAGTCACTGCCAGATGAATGAATATTTGTGGTGTTATGTCCAAGGACTGGAAAATAATTTATTTATCAATAACCTCAAATTTTGTAGTCTGTAGGCACATTCTGTTCTTATTTTCATTTCCTTCTTTCTGAGTCCAGACAGGAAAATCTTTTTATTAGTTTTTTTTTCTTTGACTGACAAAGGACTGAAATTGCTCAGAATTTATTTATGTGTCCAGCATGACAAGTAACTGGGCAGGTTCTGCACTACAGGTACTACACCATGCAAATCTCCTCCTTGTGGGTAATAGGAAACATATCTATCCCCCCCAAGTGAATGTGCATGTGGCTATTTCAGCTTGAGGAACTCTAGTTATTTGGAAGTAATCTATTTAAAGTATACACACACACATAAACTACATTTACAGTATCAGTGGAGTTATCTTTCTTTGATACTGCCATCAGCTGACAAAATCAGTTTTCCTGATGGTAACTTTTCACAGAACTAAAATAATAATAAAAAAAATATTTATATATGCAATATCTTTTACACGCAAATGTTCAAGCAAGCTTATGATGACATTATAATTAATCTAACAGTATCACTCTGTTGATAACCATTCTTCCATCAATATTGACATGTACCTCTTGGCCTGCCTACTAAGGTTCTTATGACTTACATTTTTTGCTTCATGGTATACCAGCTTAACAGCTGTCAGGTAATTGACATGTATATAATTTTAGTAATATATAATTAAATCATTAAATCAATATCTGCAAATGGTGCTTTCTTGCGTTGTTCCCAATGCTGCCTGACAGACTGGATTCCTACACCAAATCAATAAACAGCCTCCTTCAACACCTTTTACTTCTTTGGTCAGAAGAATTCATAAGCCTACACATGCAGTAGATGACATTGGCCTTGCTTGTTTTTCACAGTATGATCACTACAAAGTCTTGTGAGCATGCTGTCTACTGAAACTATCATCTCTGTCATGAGATATGACTGTAGAAGTAAGACTTTTCTCTCCACTATAAATCTTTCCTAATCTTGAATGTTATCTCATTTTTCTTGTGCCTTGCATTGCTGCTCTACAGCATTGCTCTTCTCTCCCAAATATTCGTTTGATCTTTTCTATTAATACTTTCAGAATTTAAACATCTGTGTTTCTTACCATATTTGTCTTTTCTTGTCTTTTATATATGGTAATGAGACACTGATCTGCTCAGTTACAGAAGCTGTCAGCAACTGGGCACTGGGGTATTTGGAACATGGGGCACTAACCTTTCATTATGGACTGGTAACTTTTTACTGTTTCATACTATGATATGTTGCCACAGAGATGAAAATGCAAAACACTGTTGAAAACAGCATTGGAATGACAAGCATGTCTCAGCTGAAAACTGCTTCGGGTTAATGGATGAATTTGGCCTGAGGAAAGAGGAGGCTTGCTTATTATTTCAATGGATTTTACTCTCTGTGCTTTCAAGCTGAGTTTTTACTTTTATTCTACTAGTCTCTTGACTCCTATATATAAGACAATATATATAAGCGGTATAAAAGTGAGCTCAGCGATTCTCAGAAGAGTTGAGAGCTTTCTGAGCAATGTCTTCACCACTGGCGTAACTTTCCTCCCACAGATATCAATAGTAAAAGTCCTGCCTGTGCTGAAATGCTGAGACCATAACTCTGAACATTTTGGGCAAAGCCTTGTTGAAACCCATGGGGCTGGGATTTCTTCTTTGTATTGCTGAAAATGGTATCATTGTATTGTTGGAAAGTCCACCATAGGTTTTTCTCATCAGCCTTGTGCAGAAGAGGGAGCACTGGGGCAGCGTCATTGTCTCAGACAAGACTAAGCAGCATCATTCTTTGGCAACAAAGTCATGAAGCCATATATGGCTTCAGCTGCTAAGTGTTTTCTTGCAATATCACAATGGGAGATGGGCTCCACAGCAGCATAGCAGTCTGCTGTGCTGCTGTGAGATCATGGTAAGGTAAATCCAACTGCAGTGATAAATGGTGATTTACCTGAGTAAATAAAGTGTGTGATAGCATTCCTAGCCAAATAGTCATCCCCATTACCCATAGAGGAGTTAAACTCTGAAGCGTTGTTGCAGTCTTTTTTTTTGTTCCTTTCAATTTTGCTGATTATCTGATGCAACTGGAGTTAATGCATCATGCTCTCTGGGCTTGCTGAGAGCCTCAAAACATTGCAAACCTTATGAAACGAGTCTGTTGGCTGACTGAAATGTTTGAGGCAGGCACATTGCATTGGAAGTAAATGTGAGGAGTTGCCGCAGTGAGGACAAATAAGGGTGGTAACGTGGAGAAGGGTGACAAGCAGCCCACTTTGTTTCACAAGGGCCTGAGGCAGTTAAAAGGCCTTTTTGGGCCTTTGTGGAGTTTAGTGTGGGTGGCATTTGTTCTGCAAGCTCTACAAGAGCCGTGGCAAGCTGTCTCCTGGCACTCTTCGCCATCATCCATCCTCCTGCCAGGGTCTGGCCCTGCACTTATCAGCTGTCCTTTGGAGAGCTGGACTTCATCCCAGCTCCAGTCCCCCTGTGTTGCAGGAGTAGTCTGCAAAGCATTTTGGCTGTGGTCCTGTATGTACCTCCTCCTACTAATACACACAATGTTGGACTGTGCTCCCAGTTCAGGGAGTTATTCCAACCCAGCCTTTGTTTGATATTAAATGAAGTAACTTAAATACCTTTAATTAGGTTAATTCTTCTGGCTAGGCACAGACAGGCCATTAAAACAGCTAGAGGAAATAGGCTGGCATGGTAGAAGAGGCAAATCTAGTTTTTACATATTTTTATAAGTAACATCAATTACACTTTCTAGTGAGGTGAAGCTGTAAACATTTGTGGTTTGTATTCAGCTTCTCTGGCTTGTCAGATATCAAAGATGTCATCCAGCAGAGATAGCTTTTTGGATCTCAGAACTTCTCAGTTTGCTGTTTTAAAACTATTTGATGAACTTACACAGTTTTAAGATACATCCATTGGTTACATATGCCACTAAATAATTACAGGACATTCTACTAGCTAACATTACCTTCATATCCCTTCTCTTATGATTATATGTTGCCTAAAAGTTAACTTTTGCAAATTACATAAAAAACATACTCTGATGTCACTCAGAAACTGAGAAGGCATCTCATACACTGTGCTTTGTTTACACTCATGTTTAACATCCAGTGTTTCCATAGTCCCGGGCTAATTGGTATTACTCAGAACTGTTCTGTTGTAGATATAGACTATTATGCATGCATGTCCAAGGCCTTTATTTCTTCTATACTCAATACGCTTAGATGTCTGGTATGAAAACTGAAAAAACACTGAAAAATCACCTAATATCCATTGTTTCATTTGTGCCACTCAGAAGCCTAACTGTGTTTTGTTTGTACATATTCATGAGCACAACTGAAAAACTTTAACAAGCAAATATCTGGAGGTAGACAACACTGAATTTTAAGCCCATAGGTAGACATAAAGGGACTGTATCTCCTTTTGAACTGGAAGTAATGGCTTCATATAGTAAGTTATTACAGATAGGAAATTCCAGAAGTTATAGTATGTGAAAACTGGTTTCTGGGTCTACACTTAAGTGTAGTATCTGTTCATAAGCCAGTGAAAATGGAAGTAAAAAATATGCCACAGATGTTCAAAATGATGGTCCTACATATTCTATCTCCTTGGTTGCTACCTGTGAACATTTCTATCTAATCTTAAGAAACCTCTAGAAGGAATAAATATTATTCTTTATAAATTATTTTACATTAACCCAAACAGTACAGACTCAGTATGGCAAGCAGGCATCTCTGGTTAGAAGGCTCACATCCCAGCTCAAACCATCAGGAGGTAGCCTTCAGAACAGCAGTGGGCTGACTTGAGCCCTGCTGTGACATATCTAGAGAAGGACAGAAGTGAGTTAGTGGGAGTTATTAAATGAAGAACCTCTTGCAATCTCCCCCACCACTCTTTTCACCTGGGGAAGTTGGCTTTACAATGCTGGTTAGGGTGACCACTGTGACAGAGGTAAGGTCTGGTCTGTTGACTGGCTGCTGCCAGAGCAGTTTTTGCTTTTTTAGTCAGGGGTGATCCAAAGTAAAATGCATGCACTTCATAGGAGCTGCCACATTCAATTGAGTGTCCTGACTGCTGTGTTGAAATTCCCACTTTGTAAAATTCTTGGCTGTAATGTAGCTAGGACTTTGCTCTCAGCATGCCACAGACTCCAAAATATGAGTCCAGGCTGGGTGCAGCCCAGGGCCCAGAACTCCTTCTTTCTAGGCAAGAGTTGCAACCATTTGATATCATGCAAAAGATGGGTGCATTTCAAAGATCAGGGGTCTTGCTCACAGGAGGATCTACAGCCTGGATCCTGGGTGGCTGAAGATGCTTAGCATTGCCAGTAGCTCCTAACTTAAGAAAATCCAGACACCATTTAGAGATGAAGCCTTTCTAAGTGGAGCAGGCCTGGTTTCCCTTTGCAGAACTTCAGCACCTTCTCATTTGGTAGGCAACTAGAAGGTCAGGCATATAAAATTTCAGCAAAGCAGTGCCTGAATGAGACACTCACGTTGTCTGTATGCCAATCGGAGCTTTTTAACATTTCTGCCTCCAGTTTTGAGAGGGAGGACAAGTAAGGGGTCACGAGGCATGCTGCTGATAAATGGTTGGCAGGGGAAAGTTTGTGAAGAGCCTTCAAGGTGAAGGGAAATGGTCAGAATAAGTCTGAATGAACCAGGTAGCTTGAGTGCTACCTCAGCACTCAAGCAAGGATTTAGCACCTGTTTGGTTGTTGGGTTTTGGGTTTGTTCTTAGTTTTTTCCTCCTGTCCTCTTCCAATTTATTTCTGAAAGCTAAAGACAAAGGCACTGGCATCTGTCCTGTAGCTCAGCAGCCCGTGTTGAGGATGTTAAGGAGCTATGTTTATGAGCCCCTCAGTTTTGTGAGGCTGAATGTGGCTGAGTCAATTGGTGTTGCTGTTGCATTTTCTTTAAAAATAGTAGCTTTCAAAAAAACCCCAAAAAACAACTCACAGTGTACAAAATTTCGAGTATGAAGTTTGTGTTCATGAAGCACAATCTGATAAGGTGGTGGTGTACTTGCAGATTTGAGTATAAAATATATATACAACTTTTTTCTACAGAAATGCAACTCCTAACACAAACACTGAAAATGCACATGATGGAGAACTTATTAACTGCGGAAATAACTGTCTTTCTGTAACCCAAGCAGGTAGGAAGAGGCATAGAGCAGCAGAGGAAAATGCACAACAGCAATTGCATTTCTTTTTATTGAAACATCATGAAAAAAGCCACAAGCACCAGAAAAACATCCAGTAACATAATGAAGAAAGGGACAAGAGTATGGGCCTCCAAGTATTCCTAGCAAATATGTTATGTTTTCATCTTTTGGCTAATAAAGAACTATTACCTGTGTCAAGATCCATTCCTAAAGCTAAAAAGAAACCTCTTTGCGAATTGTGTGTGGATGATGTGGACCCACAAACCAATCATCTCTGTTAATTCAGGAAAAGATTATGAAGAGAAAATGCCCTCAAATGCAGGCAGGAACAGAGCTTGCAGCACTCATCCAATCTCTGACAAAGCATTTGGTTTTGCTATGGTATCTCCAAGGGAGTGTCCCACCCTCCCACACCAGAAGCAGTGGCTCCAAAAACAAAGTCTGTCAGCTACCATCATTCAGGCTGCGTGGCAGGGCTATCATGTCCGAAGAGAAGTAGACAAAATGAACAAAGCTGCCACCAGGATTCAGGCAACTTATCGAGGCCATAGGACATGGCAGGAATTGCCCTTTGGGTTTTACAGTTGCCTTGGGCATAAAAAGCCTGTATTAAATTGGAAGGAGAAAGCAGAAGAGAAGGTGATGGCGCTCCCTCTTCTCATGGAGTGCTGCGTGTATGGGGATAAGGGCTCCCAGGGACCAGGTTTTACCACTGAAAATGGGAGGCCAAGATGTCGATGCAGAGATAGACATGAAACAGGCACTTCTGTCATTCCCGGAGCAGTTGTCTTCAAAACAGAGTTTTCTCTCACACCTTGCAAAGTCTTGACCCTTGCTAATAGTTCACTTAGCCCTGAAGTCTTCCAAGCCTTGACATCTGAACAGCAAGTCCATGATACTGCAGATAAAATCTGGGCTGCGAGGCACGTTTACCAAAGCAGAGATAAGCTTGGTAAGATGGAAAGACAAGCTGGGAAAATAGCAGAGCTGAGCCAGATCTTCATCTACAGTTATCAACTCAGACCAAACAGTTGTGAAAATCACCATGTTTCAGAGCTAGCGTCACCAAAATGCAGGAATTGAGCACAGAGCCCCAAGACATGGTGCCATGTCCTGAACAAGACCTCACTGTAAAATTAGAGCTGGAAAAGGAAAACAAAGAGTCTAATGCAGAGGGCAATGCACTATCTATTAGAAATATTAATGTGCATACAGTGGTGAAGAGCCCACGCACCTCCAAAAGGTCCATTTCCCTACGTGTCTCCAGTCCCAGTGGAGCAGTGGAAGATTTTTACAGGGAAACAGGCAGTGGGAAGTGGCATGGACTGTACACTGTTAGAAGGCACAGGGACTCAAAGCTGTCTCAAGTCTGCATTCACGTAAATGTGGTGGAAATGGGAAGGAGGGAAGGCAGAAGTTCATCACAGTAGGAAGGCGCAAAGGAAACCCATGACTGGAATGGATCTTGTTCTGCAAAAACCTTGTCCCTGTGCTTGCAGGGTCTGGTCACCACTGAAACAACTGTCCGAGAGCAGCTTGGAAGTGAGTTCTGTTCTTTCGAGCAGCCTCCATCAAGCGTTCCCGTCAGCCCTTTCTCAGCTTGCTGTGCTAAGTGGCTGCTTGTTCCCTAGCTGACACAAAGGCTTTTTTTCCCTTGCCCACTGTGTGAAAGAGGTTAAATCTCTTAAGGCAAGCTGTAATTGCTGCCACAAACAGGTCCATGCACAAGTGCAAAATTCTTACCTATTTTTAGGCCTTGTTATCCAGCCCCAATTAACATTATGCAGAGTTCCAGCTACGAATGCATCATTCAAAGCATGAGTTTTGAAATCTACACATGTTGCGCTGGCGTCCCAAATAAAGCTCACTCAGCGTGTAATCTGCATTGTAGCCCAAACAAGTCCGACGGACCGATTATATCCACAGACCTTAACACAGCACGGCCCTGGGCACTCCAGCCAAAGTGCTGCCTGCACATCCACGCGGTGCTGCCTGCACTGCCCGGGTTCTGCCAGGGAGGGGTGCTAAAGCAGCACGGGAGAGGAGGGAGGGAAACGTCCGCAACGGAGCCTGAAAAGGAAAAAGGCAAGGAGAAGTCGAAAGGACCTTCTCTCGGCATGTTAGAAGGAAAGAAAAAAAAACAACAAAACAACAGGATGAGGAGGAGGAAAGTGGCGGCTGTGCTGGGGGACGGCGGGAAGAGATGAAGGACGGTGGGATGCAGTGCAGCTCCCCGTGGGAAAGGGGTGCGGAGGAGGGGTGCGGGGGGAAAGGATGGAGGCCAAACAGCAGTCAGGGAGAGAGCGAATGGGTTTGTGCTTGGTGCAGCCTGTAAGGAAGCCAAGAGTGACAGCAGGAAGGTGCCTGTGGGGGACCGGGAGCTGGAGGAGAGCAGAGAGTCTTCAGGGTGTACAGGCAGCTGGATGGCTGGCTGCAAACTCTGTGCCCTCTGGCACGTGAAGTGCCTGGTGCTGCAAAAGCTGCTGGTGAGCTGGGCTAAAAACATCCCTCACCCGGAGAAGATGCATGTTTTAGGAAGCTGCTGACGGGGAGAGGTGTCTGCTGACCAGGTTTGTGATGAAGTTCCAGGTGTGCTGCCCTTTCCCATCCCACTTTTGCACCAGAAACTGTTCCTCATCCCTTCAGGGCTGGTGTTTGCCTGCTGTCTCTCTGTGTGGCACGAGGTGGAACAAAGGCAACTCAGTCCTCCCTTGGAAGCTCTGGGGAGCCTGGCACCATCCCAAATACTGGCACCACAGATGTGGCTCCCTTGGCTCCTGGCATACCAGCCCCAGGGACCAGGGAGGCTGAGTTGGGTTGGGGAGGAAGAAGGCACATCCACCTGGAAGGAGCCTCCTGCCCCATAGCTGCTGCAACGGCCTCTTCTCTGCAGCTAACAACCCTAGAGGTGCTGCAAACCCCTCTCCAGCTCTTGGTTCTGGAAATGGGGCTTCTTGGTTCTGGTTCACAGCATCTCTCATCCACGACTTTCCTCCTCACCCTCCTTATCCCCTCATTCCAGGTTCCCCACCCTCTGGTTGCCAGGCAGCACTGCCACCTCTCCTTGTAAGATGCATTTTCCACTCTTGGCTACATGACACCTTCGGGTAACGAGGCTTGGTGCTCTCCATCACGACCTCAAGTTTTCAGTTGCTCCTAATATTAACCATGTGGGCTCAAACTGACGGATTTGTGCCTCTGTGGTGGAGGAGTGATTTAGATAGCTTAAAGAATCACCATCAAAGGTATTAGCAAAAGTGGTTTTAATACGACATTGTAAAAGTATGATTTAACAAAGTTTGATGGCAAGGTTCACTCTACTATTTACTACATGGGAGAAACATACAAAGGAAAATTGAGTTAGAATTGAGCTAGAATGATTTACACAGAGACCAGAGATGCAAAAAGGTAAGGAAAAGCCTCCCATTGAGTCACAAGGTTCAGAGTGGACCCACTTGCTTTCTAAACTCCCTCTCAGACAGGAGCCTAGGACTGGCTGGATCCACTCCTCGTCCCAGACTTGGCCAACAGTTTATGTCTAAAGGATTATATATGCAAAGTTTGTAATAATTAATATTGAGTCACTACATGGATTAGTAATGTTTCACCAGTATTAATTCAGCATGCTATTAGTCACTTACTGAGAATCTGTTGTGAGAAAGGCGTCTCTCTACCTTGGGTAAGGAATCTCAAACCTTGAAAGGCGTCCCCACTCACGGGGAGATCACTGCCATGCAGCCATGCTGCCCAGCAGGGAGAGCTTAAAGAAAGCTCACTTAGGCTGTCATATTTATGGAATGAATTGGTTGGCTTGTAATCAAATTGCATACACTGGGAAAGGTATGCATGAGACTCCTTGTGCACACGACTTTCTTTGTTCCTTGATAAATGAGTCTTGGAAAAACCACCCGCTATTCATGTGTTAATCATGTGATCGGTGTTCCAAGCTCATAGGCATCTACGCTCACTGGGTCACTCTGTTCCTTTGTGGGTTTTCTAGAGGTATTCTTGGCCCAGCTATGGCTCAGACCTTTACCTCTTTTGGAGCCTGTACCAAACTACTGCAAGTTTGGTTAAGAGGTCAAGCGCATCTATCACAGCCCCTAGGTGGATTTCTCTTTTTTTTTCCACCAGGAGCTTGAGCTGTCCAGAGAGTGAGGCCCAGTCCCAGCATTGCTTGTGCTCAGGCAGCTCTTAGCTCTTTACAGCATGGAAGTGCAGTCTCATGTCAATTACAAATTCCATGAAACCTGTAGAAAAGCAAAGGCAGTTTCTCAACAGAGAAGATTCCAGTTTTACCCAGGAATTTGTTTGCTATCTCAAGGTGGATGGTCCCCATGCTTCATGGTCTGGCTGGTAAAATGGAGTATTCATGCATACTTCCCTTCCCACGACGTTGGAGAGCAAGGCTGAATAAAGACTTGGAAACAGAAAGCATCATCACCAAGCAGACAGAATTTATTTCTCCAATACCCTCCTCTGGTTGCCAAATAACTCTGAGAGCCAAAGACGAGGCAAGCTAGGTCCTTACCTCTTGTCACAGTCTAGGCAGTGTGTGGAGACAATGGTAAAGCAAGCATACATCCTATTTCCCTCGAAGCAACTACCATGTAGTAGCAAAAATCCTACTCCTATAGCCAGCTAATAGATTAACTACATTACTTCAAGGTAGCAGTCTAAAGCCTTAAGAAAACAAGTGTCTCTCCAGTCTGTGATACAGCATTGTTTAACAAAGCTGTTAAATGCCTGGATGCAATCTCAGGCAGTAGTTATGATCAGACCTGTCAGTGGGCAAAGGCTGGGGCTTCCAGTCATGAAGCTGTGGTTCAGCAAAGATGATGGATGATGCCTGAGGGTGCTGAGCTCTGTACAGGACCAGAAACATCCTGGAAAGCACAGGATAGTCTGCACAGAACATTTTTATGGAGTAGCTTTGTTGCAGAAAAAATTGCATCAGGCAGAATAATTGTGTTTAGTCCACACTCAGCTTTATGGCAGGTTGTGGTGCTGTCTGCACCACTCCAGTCAAACGTCCATTGTTCTCTTGATGCCAGGATAAAAAAGGGACACTTACTGTGAACCTCGATGAGTCATGTGCTTATGCCTGGCCTGGATCTAATGGGTAAACCAAGCAATCTGGTAGTGACAGCAGCTGGTGATAAGACACTTCATTCAAGACAGTCTCTTGATAGCACTGTTGGTTTTGAGTTGCTTTCTGCAGCTGCGATGAGGAAAAGTGCAGAGGAAACCAGCTGCTCCTCCAGCCCTGCCAGGTGAACACCAGCAGAGCCGAGGAGCTAACAAGGGCCCTTGCAGATTTCCCATGTGTAGTACAGTAGTGGAAAAGGCAAATCCCCTGAGCTGCTGCCAGTGGCCTGCCTGAGAGCTACGGATGAGGCAGCCTGCAAATTCACAGCAGCACAAATAAGGTGGTAGGACGCTGCAAGAAGGTTACTTGTAGCAGCAACGTGACTCTGAACCATACTGAAATGACATCTTTTTCATTAAAGGAAGCTGAATAATAATAATCTGATAAGGTTACAGCTGCCAGTTATCAGTCCTTTGTGAGGACCTTAGATACGGCAAACCTGAATCACATAGCTTATGGCTGTACCAAAATCTGGGCCACTGCAAGAAATGGGCCCAGCTGTTGCTGAAAAAAACAGGCTTCTCATACAAAAGCCAGCAGGCAATTAAATAGCCAGAAAGAATAAATCAAAGAAGGAGGAGTTTGAGGTCTGGGTACAAACTAAAAGAATTTTGCACCATTCTTCCTTGAACTTCAGAACTTCAGGGAAAAAGCTCTTCTGCAGAGAGATGGCAAAGTGACTTTCATTTGGGAAGAAAACTGAGAAGATTCTGAGATCCCTTGGCAGACGAGTGGCCAGGGGACAGGAAAAGAGGAACCCGTGTCCCTTTTGATATCAGCAGTTTCTGGTGGCTTCTGAAAGGAGCCCTGTCCAAGGTGTTGCTGGGGATGAGTGACACCTACAAAGGAACTGGCTAAATAATCAAAGGCCCCACCACTCTCATTGCTAAACACAAGGCCTTAGGGCAACATACGCTGTTAAGCTGTGCCAATAGATAGTATTGTGCAAGCATTTCTGTGCTGTTGTCTGAGATGTTTTTGTGTATGAGTGATGAGATATAAATTTAGAAATCATCCATGTTTTCCCACCTATATCTTAGTGGATTTTTTCCTCAAAAAAAAAAAAAAAAAAAAATCCAAAATCCATTTCGTAGCTGTAAAACATCAGGTGTAGTATGAAAGATGAATAAGCTAATTTAGGTTTGTAGGGAGGCTGACTCTTTTATTAGACCAACTGATACAGCTGGAGCAAACAGACAATCTTTCAGGCATGTGATCTATCTTTGGGTCTGATCTGCAGCCTGTTTTTTTCCCCAGCTGTAACCAGCAGCATAATAAAAGACATTTTTCCTCCTTAAAAACCTTGCCTCACTTCCAATCTTAGACTACAGTGGCTACAGCCACCCAAATACAGCCACAAACAAATCAGTCAGAGTTTAGGACCCAGAGCCCTGTTTTAGGCTTACGGGATATGACAGCTGACTGAAAATCAATGAAGTGTGTTTTACCGAGCGTCATAATGAGGCAAGATAAGGCTGAAAGGTGCTGTCTTGCCTTGCAGACTCAATTGTCTGCCTTGATTTTTAACTAGATTGTTTTAGTCCCCTTTTAGGATGAGACTGATTTGCTTATAAAAAGAAAAGATCAGATTTAAAGGAAAAGCCATGGTGATGCTTTGCCTAGTGCTCTTTGTGCTGTGTCTGAGTCGCTCAGGTAAGTGCAATTTCTTCTTCTTCCAAGCTGAGCTGCAGATGGTCAACATATTTTTTTTCTGCTGGCCAGTTAGCTGCTGCTTGCTGGGACAAGGTAGGTGCTGTCTTCCCTTCGTCCCCTTCTTAACACTGTCTGACTAGCAAAATAGGGTTGCATCAGCGGCTGTCTTTGTATTGCACCCACAGCCAGTTTGGCAGTAAGATTTTAATAACTGTTGGGGGGGTGGTCTCTGGGTAGAAGCCAACAAAAAAATGCTAAGCTTGACTTGCTCTGCTAAGGGGAGTTACCGGAGAATCTCCATCACCAGGAGGAAAACTTAAATGCCTCAGATGAGCTGATGAAAGGCTAAGTGTCCTGTCTGTATTTCTTGGGGTGTTTTTCATGTTTGCGTAGCAGACTCTCTTGCCCAAGCAGCACTCCTGCTCTTGCACGTGCAGTGAACTGCTCCAGGAACAGACTGCAGAGAGAAACAGGAACCTGGGGGAGAGGGGAGATGGCAAACAGTGCTCAGTTACTTGTATGTGCGGTAGCCTGCCAGGGAGCTCCCCAACTTTTGCCTTTTTTGTGCACCATATGGTAAATTCAGGGATGCATCTGTCCTACAGCCATTTCTGTTTTTTTCAAAGGCAGTGCTATTTTGTTCAGTGTTTTCTCCATGGTTTTATCTAACTTAATTATCAGACAGGGCTTGATCAAATGAGCTGTTAGGCTATTTTCCCTGCTTGATATGTCTTCCTTCTCATTAAAAACTTCTGCTTTTAAACTGACCTCCTGCAAGTACTGAGGCTGTTTTATAATGGCACCAATCTTGTTCCTTCTGGCTTTCTTTGTGAGACTGACTTCTCAAGTCTTTTTCACTCTTTTCTGTGGCTTCCCCAGCAGCTAAGAATCAACACATCCAGCTCCAAAACCAGTTTTACCACCTCTCTGCTATACCCTCTCACAGCATTAGGGCCCTTGGACTTCACGTGAGGTATGGGCTGTGAAACAGCACCATTCTTCTATGAGGGAGCTCATACACAGCCACGAACACCATGCCTGTGAGGTTTCTGGTTGCATGTGTGTGTGTGTGTGTGGGGGGGGATTTATACTCAAATAAACCCAAAGCAATGTATTCCAGCATTAAGACAAAGCTGGTTTTGATCCTGCATTTTTTGGGGTTGTGGATTTTTTCTATTCAATAGCTTTCCTGTTAAATTTCCTGTGATTAACTGCCATGCACAATTATGAACCTCCTAAAGGAAAAGTGAAAGGGCTGGGAGCCGGGGTGTCTGCAGAGACTCTTACGTGTCAGGCGATTGGATCACTGAGGTTGTCAGTAGTGAGCTGGGAAAAATGCATTCTTTCTTTCTCTTCCTCTGGATGTGGATGCAATGCCTCTCTGGCATGTTTGGGCAGGCAACACAGTTTACTAGGACAGATGCCAGACTCTGTTCCCCATTTGCTGTGGTGGAGCTAGGGGTTAGCCCTGGCATGAAAATAAACCCTGGAGCAAGAAGATGGGGCATTTGTTGTTTCCCAGTTAATAGCAGACCTCAAAGGCTTGTGACAAAGCGGCAAGACACAGGGTGCCACAGAGGCTGCTACAAACTATATTGACAGCTGCATGAGCCGGTCCCTGGCTATGGTGCAGAGCAGGTGGAAATGAATGTGAAAGCTCCCTTTGACCAGCTGGCCTCCATCTCCCCAGGGTCTGGTAACCCCACCACCACTGCACATCCAACCATAGAGGACAAGCACAGCCTGTGCTAGAATATCTGACAGTAAAGTAATTGTTACCCTGTGAACAGCAACCATTAGGCTTCAGAGTTTACAGCTTCTCAAAGAGGAATGGGCATTTGCTGTGGCTGGAAGTGGGGGATGACAGTGCCACTTGGATTTTGTGCTATCCTGAGAGAATCCAGACTGCATTAGGGAATGATTTTGTCCAATGGGAAGCTCTGGTCTGGAAGCAAGGTTTTGCTTCAGGCAGACCTTCAGCTGTGCTGCTGCCAGGTCTCCCCCTACCTATGGCCTCAAACAGACCCCACCGAGGCAGAGGAGGCTGTACAGCCTGTCTTGCCCAGGAGATGGGCAGCAGCTGCTGGGGGAAGAGGACATGGACTGGGACAGTGGTCTGTGGTCACTACCTTTCCTCCATGCACATGGCAGAGTGTTGCCCTCTGCCTCCAGTTTTCTGTCTGGAGGGACTGCTGAGCTTGGATGGCCTTTCCTCTCTCCCCATGGCACAGGGACTCTGTTGGGGGCTGCCTTACCTCTGATGTTTTCTGCACAGCATATGTGAGCCCCTCAGCTGTGTCCCCCTGCCAAGCCTCTCTCATCACCCGGTCCTCGTGCCATCCCTTGGCCACGACCCTCTGTCTGCAGACCCCTCCTGCACCTAATGCCTGGCAGTGCAGGCACAGGTGTCCTGCTCACACTGGGGCTGGCAGGACATGGGTGGTGAGGGGACAAGGTGAGCCCCGAGCAATGTGCTTTGAGGACAGCAGTGTTGGCCGTGACACCCGTAGCACAGGGCCGATCATCATGAGGTCCTTTTCCTCCATGGTGCCTTTGAAGAGAGGTGAAATCCTTCTCATCCTCGGGTGCTGTGTGTGTGCACAAGGGAAGAGTTGGAGGTCGTGTCAGGACCTCAGCATCACGGAGAGTGGGGCTGGTATTTGGGAAAGGATGGAGGGTCTTAACTGCCCTTTCCCCTTTCATGGTAGTGGCAGTGGGGGAAGCATGATGGCAGGGATCAGGGGAGTCCCAAGTCTTGCAGGTACAGACCATAATGGTTCTGTGCTTGGCTGCAGACAGACGTGGCCCTGGCTGCATCACCCATCTCCTCCTGCTGCCAGATGAGCTCCTTTTGCTCCACCAATGGTGTTGCCCACCCAACCCACTCCCCCCAGCTGGGAGAATTCAGTTTTCTCAATGATATGCTACTATCCCCAGGTTAACCCCAGAAGGAGGAGTCATTTCCAAGTGCTGCATGAGGCTCCCTCAGATCCAGCTTAGAGCCCTGTAGCTTCCAGTGAGGAAATCCCACCACCTCGATCCTCATTCAGGGCAGCCTCTGTCCTAGACAGGCCATAGAAACCAACTAAGTGCAAGTGAAATCCCTGGGCCCTGCAATGCCCTGCAAGAGTATATTGCTGCTGTTTCTAGCTGCAAGACAGCTAGCCAGGGATTGCCCCACAGTGACCAGATTTCCTCTGTAGCCCCAGCTCCCTGTGGTACACCACAGGTATCTGAAAAAAGAGATTCTCTTTCTCAGGGTGGCATTTATCAGGATGGATATTTACTACTCGAATGAAAGAGAGCACCTGATGCTCTAAGCCTGCGGATCTTCTGCAGAGTAATAAACAAGAAAGACTGGGCAAATACATTGACACAAGAAAAAAAGGCCACACAAAACAGAAACCTAGTACAAAGTCATCACTGCTCTGGTCTGATGATTTTTTTTTGTGCATGAGTTGGGCTTGGGCTGTCTTGCCTTCCCCTCTCTCCCCTCACCCTGGCTCTGCTGAGAGTCTGTGCATCTGAATTCCTACAGATTTTACTGACAATATCTACCCTGAGGTGAATTTGTCTCACATCATCACTCTGCCTCCCTTCTTCAGGTCATGCTATTCTCCACGTCTGCTTTCTGGCATGCTCCCACTCTCTGTTGCTCTCTTCCAGATGTGGCTGCCTTCAGTTCAATCGCTGAAAATGAGGATGCGCTCCTCAAGCACTTATTTCAAGGCTATCAGAAATGGGTCCGCCCTGTGGAAAACTCCAATGACACCATCAAAGTCCTTTTTGGATTAAAGATATCACAGCTTGTGGATGTGGTAAGTGTTGTGCTGAGCTTGGTAAATCATCCCTTCTCTTATAGACAGTCGTGTATCCACCTGGGAGGGCTGGTGATGCCATTGGCTTTTGCATCCTGACACATGAAATGCAAAGTGATGGTCAGGCAACAATACACTGAATATGATGCGGTGCTGGTAACATGACCTCCTGCTCACACACAGCATGGGCTGTAAGACTTGTTTGTTTTGCAGCAAATCTGAAAGTCTTTTTTTCCCTGCTGGTCTCAGGGAATAAGGCCTCATTGCATCAGGTGTTAATCAAACAGTCCGTGCCAGACAGTGCCTGGTGCCTATGTTTGCAAATTAATCTCAAGGCAGCTACAGAACAGGGGTGAGGAAGGGTAGAGCTCGTTGGACATTGTTCACTCTAAGCAAGTTTGTATCCAGGCCAAAGGCAGCTCATATGTTGACTCAGCTGGCCGCTCAGATAAGACGCCAGAGGCAAAACACACAATCCAATGCTTTTGCCCACAAGAAGTTTCCCTTCCTTTTCCCCTCCATCACTGCAATGCACAGTGGAGTTTGCACAGTGCCCAGAGGTACCCACACAATGGTGTGCTCCTCACATCCCCGAGTCCCTGGCAGCATCCCCATGTGCCATGGAAGGCAGACTCTAATTTTGTGCTTTATTTACATATTCAGGACAATGTTTCAGCTTGTGTCTTTCCAAACTCACTTCGAGCTAAGCAGTGTGGGGAGATGAGCCATCCTGTGAGCCCACAGACATGTGTGTCTTGACCCCACTCACTGGCTGAGCCCTGCTGCCTTCCCAGCTCTTTGACATATGATTCCTTCAGGCTGCTGTGAAATGCCAGACCTCAGTTTTCCAGCCTCAGGAACTCCCAGGGAGAGCAGGCACAGCACCTAGAAAGACAGTTCACTTCCCCCAATAGTGACTGAAGAGACCAGGCCCATGGGGAAACAGGACCATAGGGATCTCCTCTGCTTGGCACAGGGCTGGACTCAGCAGGCATAGGGGCTGTTTCTGCTGCCTGTTTTGGTATTGCAATCCTCTCTACTTTGTGTCACCCTAGGATGAGAAGAATCAGCTGATGACAACGAACGTGTGGCTGAAGCAGGTAAATTAGAGCGAATCAGACCTCCCCTTTCAGTGCAGGGCTGCTGAGCTGAGCTGCCATCCCAGCACACCGCGCCATCCACCCCCTTTCGTGACGCCAAGTGGCCAGACAAAAGCAGTACATTTTACCCTGCCTGATGTTTTTACTTTACTCCTCTCAATTCAGCAAATGCATAAAGGGGCAGAAAGGCAGGCAGATGGGCCTTTAGGAAAGAGGGTACCCTCTTCTCCTGGCCTGTACCCCAGCTGTGCACTCAAGCCAGCTGTATTTCAGGGAAGCAACATCCCCTAATACTGCATTGGCTATCCCTGGGATGCTGTGTGTGCCCTGAGGGACTATCCTGTCTCAGACTTAGAGGTCATGCAAGTACTGTCTCTCTTGCTGGAGTTAAGAGTGGTGCCCCGGATAGTTTTCTTCTTCAGCATGAGTAAAGAGAAAGAAAAGGCTAGCATGTTACATCCCACTCACTCACCCCCCACCCTTTGCCCAATTAAAATCTGTAGCAAATTAATCAGATCTCTCTAACATAATTGCTTCTCGAAGTGACAATAAATTATACAAATGGGGGAAAGGTGGAAGTTGAACTGTTAGGTCTCCTTTCTCTTCACTGCTGAAGAACACTGCATTTGGTTTAGATTACATTGCACCAGTTTATTGACCTTATGACAATTATTTTAAGTCTCTCAGCCATATGAGTATCTATAAACATGTCAGCTGATCCTACGCAGGGGACATAAAACCCAAGCCGTACTTGAAATGGTGCCACGGGAAGTGATTCCCAGGGGTCACTGGGCTGGTGGAGGAGCAATGTGGCTCAGTTTTTGTTCTCAGTCTGCTACCTGTAGTGCTGCAGTGACTGTGAGCTTCTGGGTGGTGCATGACCCCTAAAGGCCGTATGGACATTATATGCAAATATGGTCGCTCCCTTGAAGAGGGAGAAGCTCAGACTTCACCTCGCCGCAGAGAAGACAGGAATTTCCCCTTTTGCTGGGGAAATTTGCTGCTGATCTGAATCCAACTGCGGAGCGCCTGCCCTGAAAGACCTGCAGTGTTACATTTTCCCTAGCTTCAGCTGCAATTGCAGAGCCCCTCATGTGCACGGGGCCAGATCTTGGCTTCCTTACTCCCAGTAGCCACTTGGGCAGACACCAGAGCCTTCCTACAAGGGTAACCCCTTGCCCCCTGTCTATCTTCTCCCATTCCCACCCTGCCTCCTTGCAGGCTGCAGCACCCACCTCCCCTGGCAGGTCCAAGTCCTGCAGTCTGCAGGTATGGAATCAACCCACCTCACCTTCCTCATTCTCTCTGTTCTGGCAAGTGTCCCCCAAAAGATTTTACAGCCTTTTGCAGCCTTTGACAGAATATTCCTGGGTCTGACCATCTCCTCCTTCTCAGGGAAGACTTGGCTGCTTGGTCCATCCAGGGCAGCAAAGTCTCCTATGCCCTGGAGCAACCTTCATCCCCCAGGCTGGGTGACATCTTCACCCAGGTTACAGTGACTGCAGAAGACAGGGACCTGAAATTCTGGCTCACATTAGCAGGCCAAATGCAAGTCCAGGCTGCTCAAAGGCATTAGGCCTGAGACACTAATACAGACAGACACCTACTGATCCTCTCTCCATCGCTGCATAAATGTGTGTGGGGATATTTAGGGTTAGACCTTCCATGCTGAGCACCCTCTTTGAATTGCAGCATTGGCCTCCCCAGAGTCATAGCTTGGAGCCTGTGTCACCACTCTTGCTGTGGGAAACCAGGTTCTGCTGCAAGTTGCTCCAAACATACTGCAGGAGGCAGGGACATGTCACCATCTGCTCACTGCATCTGGGGTGTGCAGGAGGATGAGGGGGAAACCACTTTATCTGATCCTTCAGCCTCATGCTGTGGCTAAAAGAAGGACCTACCCAGGAGTCTGTACTGTAGACATGGTGATTTCTCTGGAGGCCCTCAGAGACTCTGCTCAGATTTTATCCAGGGCAGCTCTCTGGGGTAACTCAGCACTGTGATTTTCAGAATTGTTGAGCAGGGCTCTCACTTCTTGTTACTGTTTCTAATACCGCTTCTCTGAGGGGCAGAGAACATCAAGGCCCAAATGACATGCAAAGGGAACAGAAAATAAGTGAGACACAGGTTCTGATTTTCACACATGCAGATGCCCCCAGGAGGTCAGGCTGAGCACTTAATAGTGGCCTGACCCAGGTATCCTGCTTTGGGAATCATGTATTCCTGTAGGCTCAGTGTGAACTGGTCCTATGTGCAATCTAATGCTTGGGGGAATATTAGAGTGCATAAGCACAACAGCTAGGAAAAGGTCCATAAAACTACACAGCATTAAAATAACTTTTTCTTTTGGGTAGTGAAAAGTGAAAAACATTAAACAAACCAGAACTCTCTAATGACACAGACCCTGTCCTTCTGCAGGGTATGGGGAGGTCAGGGGAGTCTGGTCCTCACCCTGGGGTGTGAGAGGTTGAGTCGGAATCACAGTCATAATTTCTCTGCAAAAGTCTGGCTTTTCTTAGGTGAGCAAAACTTAAATCCAAGGGTTTTCTTTTTTTTTTTTTTTTACCTTCGAATATCTAGATACTCAAGATGGTGGGACTTGATGATGTGCATGCAGGCAGACACACAAGGTGCAAAGGAGCTTTTAGTGGTTTCTGAGAAAGTATCTGGGTTCAAGCAAGCTATGGAGTCTACTAGCAAGTGTCGAGAATCTGGGTCCAGTGTTTCTTGGTCTGCTTGCTGTGGGTTAAGCACTTGAGTGACAGCCCAGAGACAGGAAGAGGAGAGTAATGCAGGGGGGTGGGTGGGGGTGGGTGGTCTGGGGCAGCTTGGAAGAAAGGGAGAAGAGAGGAAAGGGCCCTTCGCATCTGCTGCTACAGCTTGTGTCAGCATAGCCCATAGGGCAATTCCTGTTTTAAACTTCTCATCTTCAAAGTCTGCACACAATCTATTTTCTGCTCTAAAAAGAAGACACACAACCATTTGCCTTGCAGAGAAGAAAGAGCACTTTAGCTGGGAGAGAACTCATTGCAGGGCAGGGGGGAGGGAAGAGTAGTGCAGATGCAGCAAATAACCCAGGCCAAGGGGCTGCTCCAATTCAACTCCAGAGGGATGATTTTATCTCCAGGTGGCTCACAGGGTATTTGCTTCTGTTGTGTTAGTGCAGGCTATGAGCTGACTGTGTTGGCTGCTGCTGTCAGCCCTCATTATCCTCTTGCATAACAGGTATGTTTCCAGCCTAAGCTCCCTGGCACCTATTACAGGAGGTGTCCAGGACACTTGTGAGTCTGTGCCCACTTAACAGCCCAGGCTGCTGGAAACATCTGGTAGATACCCATCAGCTCATGCTGCATGTGGTGTGCTCTGTCCCTGCTGCTGAGGCTAAAAGCAGCAATGACCCCTCATCTCTTTCCACACCTGAACAACTCCCATCCCTCCTTCAGCAGCAGGAGGAGCCAGGGGCGAAGGGCTGTGCCTGATAGCTGACACCAGCCATTTGGGCAGTTCAGAGAGTGCGTTCATATCTCTTCTGGTGCAGGTAGTGGGGCCATTAATCCTGCTATGGTACCACCCTGGGCAACTGCCTCCTTTGCTTGTGCTTTGGGCCAGATTTTAGGAGGAATCTACCAACCACCTGCCCATGACCTCGGGCCCCATCTCTTGCCTGCACCTGGAGGAGGAGGATGCTTGTTCTTGCTGTCTGTGTTTAGGTCTCTACTGAGGATCTGGGTTGCTGTCACACTGTAAAGGACTGAAATAATAAGTCTCTGTAGGCATAGGTGTGAGAAGCATGTGGAATTGAAGAAGTGAGAGGGGAAAAATATGGTGGGAGAAGAAGCATAGAATATAGCTTTTTGGCTCATCCTTAAGTCATGCAGGAAATTGCTCAGAGAAGGCTGAGACCCCCACATCCCTGGGGAGCTCTTAGTGCTGGAGCTTAATGGAAAGTGGTTGACCTTCTGCTTCTTGGTATTGACCACATTCTACAGCTATTGCTTCCTCTTGCTGCTGTTCCTGTGGGCAAGTGAAAACCCTCATCAATAATGAATAGGGATCAGAGAGCTGCTTTTCCACTGCATCTCTGTGGAAATCTCCATGTTGCTAGAGCCACTTTGCTAGGATCTCCCCATCTGAAAAACAAAAAGAGGTGAGGAAAATGATTCTGGAGTTCAGCATGATGAAAATGGACAAGACTCACCATGCTTTTGGTTTTTTTCGTGTTATCTTTTCAAGATTGTAACCAAATGCTTTACAATAGCATTGTATTATTTTTTCTGCAATAGTGTGCAGGTCTTTCTGATGAAAGAACAATTATTTGGTTTGCAAAGAGAGTGTAGAGATATTAGGTATTGTATTCCGTTCACTGAAAAAAGCCAGGTCTCCACTGAAAAGTAATTAAAGGCCACCTCTCTGCCACTTGGGTAGTAGTAGCCATGCCAGCTGGCTCTTCTATGGGGTCAGTGCCAGCCAAAGACACCATAGGCTGGTTGTCAGAGGGAAGAAGAGGTGCTATATCAAGGGAAGTGTCTCTTTCCTTCTGGACTACCCTCAGGTGGGCTGGGCAAGGTGGTGAGTGAAGCGGGTCAAGTGCTTTCCGGGAGTGCCTGCCTTGAGTTTGCCTGCAAAGGGATGGGTTGCTGGGGTCCACCTGTGGCTGGAAGGGCAGTGTTTGTGGGGGTTAACATCTCCCAGCTATGCCTGCCTGGCATCCTCTCTGCAGCTGAGCAGGCATACACCAAGCTCTGCCCATTGTGCTGTGCAATGCAGTCCCTCTGAGGCAGGTGGTGGGAGGAGGAATGAGGCTGTTGTGTATGAGTGGGCAGAGGACTCTGCTGGCTTCTTACAGGAATGGATTGACCACAAGCTCTCCTGGAATCCAGAGGAATACGGTGGGATCACTGCCATCCGTGTCCCTTCTGAGTCCCTGTGGCTTCCTGACATTGTTTTATTTGAAAAGTGAGTAGCATGGCTCCTTGCTCTGGGCTTAAGCAAAAGCTTGGGGAAGGCATGTCAGGCACCAGGAAGCTTGCAAGTGCTGTCAGAAGGTTGCTTCTTTAGGCAGTACAAATGTTGGCTTCCCTTGTGCTGCAGGTGATGGATAGAAAGCATAGCTGTGGGGCAGCAGGACTGGGCCAAATGTAGTCCTGAACTTGGTACTGTTTCTTCCTGTCCAACTCCCAGTGCTGATGGACGTTTTGAAGGATCCCTGATGACCAAAGTCATAGTGAAGTACAATGGAGTGGTGACCTGGACACCACCAGCCAGTTATAAGAGCTCCTGCACGATGGACGTGACCTTCTTCCCCTTCGACAGGCAGAACTGCTCCATGAAGTTTGGGTCATGGACGTATGATGGCAGTATGGTGGACTTGATTTTAGTGGATGAAAATGTAGACAGGAAAGACTTCTTTGATAATGGGGAGTGGGAGATCTTAAACGCCAAAGGTATGAAAGGCAACAGGAAGGACGGGCTGTACTCTTACCCATTTGTCACTTACTCCTTTGTTTTGAGACGCCTTCCACTGTTTTACACTCTTTTCTTAATAATCCCTTGCCTGGGATTGTCTTTTCTAACTGTCCTGGTGTTTTACCTGCCTTCAGATGAGGGAGAAAAGCTTTCATTGTCTACATCAGTTCTAGTCTCCCTCACTGTTTTCCTTTTAGTGATTGAAGAAATAATCCCTTCTTCTTCCAAAGTCATCCCTCTGATTGGTGAGTATCTGCTGTTCATCATGATTTTTGTGACCCTCTCTATCATAGTGACTGTGTTTGTTATCAATGTCCACCACCGCTCCTCAGCAACTTACCATCCCATGGCTCCCTGGGTTAAAAGACTCTTCCTCCAGAAGCTGCCTCGGCTGCTCTGCATGAAGGGCCATGTAGATCGTTACTCCTTCTCGGAGACTGAAGAAAAGGAAACCACCTTGAAATCAATGCTCCCAGGGAAGCAGAAACACAGGCAAGCAAAAGATGGAGAGAGAATTGTTATTGCCTTTCTGGAGAAGGCATCTGACTCCATTCGATACATTTCTAGGCATGTTAAAAAGGAGCATTTCATCAGACAGGTAGGTAAAGGGAGGGCAAGGAGGGATCACAGTTTCCTTGACAGCAGAGGCTTTCAAGCTCTTACCTTTTCTGCATGCCTTTCCCTTTGGATCTTCCTCCTGCTCTCATCTGAGACATTTCCTGGTAGCTTCCCTTGCTTGATAAATAATATGGTTTTTTGTGAAAACGCATTGCTTCAAGGAGAATTGTATTGTGCTGTGAGAGTCCCTGCTCTTCACAGATGCAAGAGGCACAGCAACCTCTCCTGGAGGAATTCCAGCACTTTTAGCTAAAAGATTTTGCACAGGCTGAAAGAAGTCTGATTACCATGTGCATAAAACTACCAAACTGTTTTGGGGTTTTGAGTGACTTGCAGCTATAGGTGCTGAAAAGGTGATCCATGTCAGTTTTAGGATACAGGACACTACAAAATTCTAATTTTAAAAACAGATTTGTGGAGCTGAAATATATGTAGCAGTATCAATGAAGTACTGGGCTCATTACTGTTTCTGTTTGTTCTCCCTTTCTCCTTCTCAGGTTGTCCAAGACTGGAAATTTGTAGCTCAAGTCCTGGATCGGATCTTCCTGTGGTTATTTCTGGTGGTGTCAGTGACGGGTTCAATTCTGATCTTTACCCCTGCGTTACAGATGTGGCTGAACAGCACTTTGTAGACAGTGCTCCCACAGTAGCATACAACAAGTATAAAGCCAAAGGATGGTGGTGCCTTTGAGCTTGGTCTCTATTGTACAGATGGGAAGCAACAGCAGGAATGAGGGAAGATGATGGTAACAGCGGGCATTGACTACTGCTTTCTGTCTTCATACAACTCTTACCAGTTACAGATTCGGCTGAGATCAGAGAAGGACTTAGTGCGCAGCTGAGTCCTAAAGTGAATTGGGGTTGCACAATTGGGTTATAAATATTTTACTGGTAGCCTGGTTATATAAAAATAACAGCCAAGATTATTAGTTAAAATTGGAAATAGTACTTCTGGCACAATGATTATACTTAAAAGGCAGATTGGTCAGTTAAAATGCTACTTTATAAAAGAAGTTATAGTAGGAACACAAATCAGTACTCAGTTTATCTACATTTCTAAGTAAAACCCACAAAGTCTCTAAAAATCACTTCGTGCATGTGTCAGAACTGGCAATTACACAGCACATGCATCAGAAAAAGTACAAATACCTTTTAGATGGGATGCTCAAAACCGCGGCTCTGTGGCCTCACCTTGCTGCAGGATCAGCTCAACAGTGGCAGAACTTACCACTCTGCCCACCTACTACCAGCCTTTATGGCATGCACACTTTGTCTCTTCTCTTGGCCATTAGGTGTTACCCGCTTTTTTTGCCTGTTGCTCTGTAATGTATCAAAAGACTGAACAAATAAGGATTTTTCCCCATGATCTGCATTTAGAAACTATGATTCCTGCACCTGCTTGTTCACAAGACAAATAGAAGATCACCTGAAGCATATTGCATGGAGAAAGGTGGCTATGCTACTCCAAAGGCAACAGTGATCTTCCTAAACAGTTCAGTTGCAGGGAAGCTGCAGACATCTCTTTCAGCAAATGAAACTTGTGGTTGGTGCAGAAGTGGAGTTTCTCCTGAGAGCTGTGGGGTCGCTGGCTACTGGGAAGATACATATTTGGGTGTTGGCTTGTTCACGTTTCCCAGGCAACTTAGAATTTCATTCCTTTAATTCATTAAAATGGGATCCTTCTGCATGATTAGAAACAACCCTTAAAAGTGTAAATGAGACCTGACAGAAAATGCAGAGGTGAAGCTTTCACCACTTTTGCTGGGGCAGTGTTTTGCCAACATGGAGTGCTTCAGAAAATCCCATTCAGAACTTGCAGATGTTTGCAAGACTAGCAAAGGATTTGGAGATCCAATTTTCGACCATCTAAATGTGAATCTGGTGTTAAAGCTTTAGTTAGCCTTGAAACTTTCTCCTTAGGAATGGAGGTTAGAGGGTGTTGAAAATACACAGAGGTATTCTTGTGCTTGGATTATGTGTGCACACCAGAGCTCTGTGAATTAATATCATCCCATCTTGTTGTGTCATCAAGAAATCTCTGTTCACTTGTGCAATCACTATTAATAAAGATGTATTTAGTAAATGATTCCTGAGGTGAGAGTGCTCATATGCTGGGCTTTGTTGTTGTTCTGTTGTCAACAAAGTCTGGACTGTAGCCCATTTTAAAAGCCTTGTCTCAAATCTATTCAAATAGAGGGGTTACATTCTTGGAAAGTCTGTGCGTAAGTTTGAGGAGGGAGCATTCAGATCTGGTTATCATATTGCAGGAATCTAGAACAGACCCATTTAGTTTAGCATATATGTATAACAGATAGATGTCTTAACATAAGACACTGGTGTAAAACTCTTACACATTGAACTTACTGCCAGCTGCTCCTCTCTTCTTGCATTGTTTAAGTCAGTTTGTTCCCCTGGCCAGTACTGTGAAACATCTGTAGCAAAAAGGCCAGGAAGCTCCTCTTCCCAGCATTTACAGACTCTTGAAATCACTTAGGGATAGGTTTTCCTTCTGAGCACTGCTGCCAGGGGGCTGCCTGCTAGGCATGAGAGATGACAAAACCCTCTCCTGGGCAAGTGCTTCAGTATTTAGCTGGCAGATGGCCCTGTCCTCACCTTGTGACCCTTTGGTTGCCCACCCGGCAGGCAGCACATGGCTGTGTCTCACATGGCTGTGTCTGATGCTGAGCTGCTTTTTCTGGCTTATGCTAGTAAAGGTCAGCAGGGCTCAGGTCCTTGGAGTGGGAGATGTATGAACATTGCACAGGTATGCCTTTTGGCCTCTGGTCTTTCTAGCATTGCATCTGGGACTGCTGCATCTGTAGTCTCACTACTCATTATTTCCTTGCGCTGGCTGTTTGTGAGCTTCCTTGAATCTCTGCTGCTAGCCCACAAATGCATTCAGCATGTCCCACAGCCTGGCCTACCACTAAAAAACACAACTAGGGAGGGCAGATGGACAGACAGTCCTCTGATGGGCTCCTTCCCTCTGCTCCATGTGCTCTGCCTGTGGATGACAACATTGCAAATTGCAAATCTTAAAAAAAACCAGCAACCCACTGTCTTACTATTGCCTCAACATGTGCTGCTTTGATTTCTTGGCACTGGTTTGCCAGGACCTTGGCACTGCTTGGCAGGACCATGCGTATCGTCCATCCACCAAAAGGCAAATATGACAAACTCCTCTGGGCCTTTTAGTGCAGGGGGAAGTGCAAAGATGATCTCCTTTGGGAAGAGAATGTGATGAGCTGGTTGAGCTGTCAAATTGCTTCTGTGCTTTTAAAATTAATTCATAGATATCATCACTCTCAAGTAAAGGAGATTTGCTGCCAGTGCTACACTTATCACTGGGACATATAGTACAGGGTGTTGCTGATGTGGCTTTGGAGGTGATGGGGTGAGAATAGACACACCACTCATGTGTGCCCTGCAATGAATATGGTTACTTTTCCTGTGGCTGTGTGTGGTGTGTGACCCAACTCAGTGCCTGGGATGGCACCAGCTCTTGTTGAAACTTTTCTTGGTATTTCAGTTAGAAGGTCCCCCGACAAGAATTGGGGCAAGCACAAATGTCACTTTTGTGTGGGTTCTTCCATATCTGCTCAGATGTGGGCCCCTATTGAAACTTTCTCCAAGGTGAGATGCTTATCGTGTCCTGCACCTCCACTCTCTCTGATCAGCCAACTACCTTCACAAAGCTGACAGCAGTATGCAAGGCTCCCAAGTCTTGAATGTGCCAAACACAGCTGAAAATGGCAAAAGAAGGATCCAAAAGTCACTGGGTGGGGGGAAGGAAGGGGAAATAGTACACTCAAAGAGAGACAGAACATGACTTTGTAAATCTTACTTTCCTAGGATGCCAGGCTGATGGACTAAACTGTCCAAACCCTGTGTTTGAGGTCCAGAGGCATGACAGAGAGATGTGTAGTATGGTAAATGTGCAGCGGTGTGCTCCCCCCTGCCCCAACCTGATCTGTATTTCCCGCAACTGTGGTCAAGTGATAACCACCAGTGGAGATTGTAGTAGATGCATCTGGCCATGATGGCTGCATCTGGCTCAAAGTGGATTCAGGGGAGACAGGTAACAACACAATAGCCTATCAACTTGAGCAATGCGCCCACCTAACCACATGCTAGTCAATGTCGGACTCAAGTCAAATTTGGAAGAAGCTAACATCTGTAGTCGGTATGCAAATATGACTATGAGTCAATTATCTTACTCCATAAATAGTGGACAGCCCACGGCCCACTGAGGTCTCCTGCACAGCAGTAGGCTGCACGCCAGGATCTCCCCTGTAGTGTGGATGCCTCTCAAGGTTACTCCTCAAGGTTGAGAGATTCCTTGCCACAACAGATTCTCAGTAAGTGTTTAATAGCATGCTAAACTTTGAAATCTGAGCTAAGTGATGTAAAGGAGTGATTGTGCATGTATAATCCTTTAGACATAAGCTGTTGACCAAGTCTGGATCCAGCCACACTTAAACTCCCCTCTGAGAAGTTTAGAATGTAAGGGGGTCCTTCCTGAACCTCATGACTCAACGGGAGGGTTTCCCTGACAGTTTTGTCTGACCCTGTCCTCTATGCAGTAAATACCAAGTGAAGCTTGCCATCAAATCTTGTTAAACCACTGTTGCATTTACTATCAAACTTGGTTAAATCACCATTTTATATCAATAATTGTTACTTCTCTCTTATGAGTGAAGTGCATCACTCCATCCACAACAAAATGACAAAGACAAGGAGCTGGTGCTGGGGCACAGAGGCCTCCTAACTGGAGATGAGGAGCTGTACAATTGTGAATGCTTTGACAAAAAGCCAGGGATTTTGCTGAAGTCAGTTTACTGGCTGCAGGGTAGTATCTGTCATGCCTAAGACACCAATGTAGTACACCTTCAGCCACAATATTTCATTGTTTGTATGGTCATAGACTGCAACAGTGAATGCTGGTGGTCAGATGTCTTTCCTGTTGAAATGAAGGTTTCAGGCTCAGAATGAGGCTCTCCTCCCTTTCTTTCCCCCTGCCTCCTTTCTGATTAAAGAGCCAGCACAACAAATGTAATTTAGTAGCTTCTCTACTATGTTGTATAGCAGGGAGTTTTTTAAAAAATACAAATTTTTCAAGAAAGTATATCTCAGGAGTGGTATTTAATTGACAGGCTGACAAAACAAACCATGCTTGTTCATACATCTGTCTGTCAGTCACTACATAATTATGCAACATTCAGGGGGATTACAGAAAATACGGTTTTCTTCTAGAAAATCATGACTTTACATATTTCAACTACTGGATTAAGACAGTTATATTCTTGTCATTCCACCCTTATCTCTGACATATATATTTATTCAGCCTTATTCTCTTTATTGTGGAGCATTAAAAGAGAGTAAAAGGCTAGTCAGGGACTTCAGAATCAGAGTCATACTTTCCAAGGACTGGTGATGTTCAAAGCAGAGACTGGTACATGGCAGACACTGAAAACACTGCACTGACACTGTACAGTTAAATTTAGAGCCTCCTATAAGACAGAAGGGCTTTTTACTCTTGAAGCCATTGGCTTTAATTGGAATGGTGCCTTTTAGAGAAGAATCCTTCAGCACAAAACCAAAAGGAATCTAAACAGGCAAGGGACCTGAGGGTAAACTGTCCACATAGTATAGAGACCACATCAGGTGCACATCTACAAAGTCTTTCAGGATTAAGCACACTAGGATTGGCAACCTGGTTACATAGCAGCAACCTCAGCCCCAAAGGGAAGTGTCCTTACAATTACAGGTTTGAACACACAGCACTGACCCATGATGAGCCAGCAAATAGAAAATTGCTGCAGAGCTGTTTGGAGCAAGGTGCCCAGCTTTGCATAGGATTCATGATAGCCAGCCTTCTCCTGCTGTGATGATGTGTGTAATCCAAGCTCGTCTTGGGTTTTAAAAACACAGGAAAACTTAGATCAATCCAATGCTGTCAAGCCAATTTTGTCTGTGATGAGTAGTTACTCAGGGACAAACCCTTCCCTGTTGGGCTTATGTCTAAGCCTGAGCAAGCAAGAGTTTTCAGAGTAGAACGTGTGGACTGGGACCACTATTAACCTGATGAGAAAAATGTGGCTTGGAAATCCTACTGGAGCTCACCAAGATGTTGGTATTCAGTATCAGGAAGTAAAGGGGACTTTGGTCACATGCAAAGTTAAGGGGCAGATGAACTAGTTTTTAAAGGTCTTAGCAGCATGTAGATTTCAAATGTGGATGCCTTATATGGTAACCACAGATAGTTCAGGTCTTTTCTGGTCGTCCATAGTGCATCCAGGTTGTTCCTCTTTGGTGACTCTAGGATGCTTCAGATGATGTCAGCAAGGGTACATGCAGCGCAAAATACTAAGTTGGTTTGTCTTCAACTATGATTAAGTAGTTAAGACCTGTCTGACTTCAAACATAAATGTAAACATGTACTTTGTTGAGCTGGGACCCTCCTTTGTGTACATATACTGCAGAAGATGGAAACTGCTTGTTTTAGATTGTATTGAAAATGTTACAGGGCCAAGGGATTGATTTGATTGTACTTTTATTTTGATTATGGTCTGCTCTGACACAAGAACACAATAAGGAACACTGGTCCAGTCAGTAGGACTGTGGTATCTCATCTAAGTGCCATACCAAAGACTAGCTGTTGTACAAGGAGAGAAATAGAGAGGAAATGTAAATTTAACTCAAAGCTGAGGAACAGTTATGATCAGGAGAGAAAAATGAAGCCAGGTAGAGTCCTCCTTGGGCAATGCACTCAGAAGTGCCTGAACTGTCCTAATAGCACCCTGTACTGAACCCAAGGAAAAAGCTCAGTAACTTCAATCTGCTCCTGTGATCCTCAGTGCAATTGTTATTGCTGACCTCACTGAGGAAAAGACAGGCAGGCACTCTAAAAATCCCAGGCATTCCATCATAGAAAGACCACATGCTCATCTCCCATTTTCAGTCCTCTTCTTATTCTGTTTTGGATTGTTTGCCTTCCCAGCAGACCCTTCCCTCTCTTTCTCCTTTCCTCTGTGGCTGGGTGCTGAGGAGGTAATGAGGAGAGGGGTTATGTAAGAGGAGAGAAATATAGGGGACAGTTCCAAGCCAAAAATGAAACAAGAACAAAATTGGACAAAAAGGAGTGGCTCAAGTTATGTATCTGCTATTAGTGGCTGGATAAAGAGCCCTGCAGTCCCAAACACACAAAGGATTATAAATACCCAGAGAAATACTCTGTCTATCACCATAGCTATGTATTTCCAATCATCTTCCACCTGCAAGAGAAAAAAATGAAAAGGATAAACTACATGTAATGTAAAATGCAATTGTGAGTCGACATTATGCAGTAGAAATGTCCCTTGTACTTTTGAATGTGAGGAAGAACGTACTTGCAGTCAAGAATGTTGCTTGTCGTGCTTACAGTTGCTGCAGTTTCCGAGTGTTTTTAGAGAGGGCTGATTTTCTAATAGTTTTACCACTTTTGGCTGAGAACATTCAACACTGTTCTGGTCTGCTGAATTTTTCTAAATATTCAAGTCTATTGGCAAGCTATGGCTGTGACGCTAACATTAACAAATAGGACCTGCTCACATGATGCATGCAGAGTGGGGTGGTTTAACAGCAGGCAGAATCACCATGGCTGCACATCACTAGACCCTGTCAGAAGATTTATCCTGACAGCCCACACAAGAGACAGTTTGCTATTCCAGCCTGATTTGCCACACTGTCACTCCAATCAAGTCCCACTGATTTCAGCAAACTGGACAGCTGCAGTGTCATGTGCTAAGTAGGCCAGAGTGGATTTTGTATGTCTGAGAGATACACCTTAGAACCACATTCAGTGAAGTTGCTGTCCTTTAAACTGTGCCTACATACAAGGACCACTGCATCAAAACAACATTCACTCATGTAAAACTAGTGACTGGTTAAGAGCTCTCTGCTGAGGGATCTTCCACTTGTTTTCCCAATTTCTTGATGCTTTCCTCCAAGAGGCTGCTGCTGTACTTCTTGTGAAAGAAAATGCAGCAAGAACTCCAGCTGCTGTAAATGTTGCCACAATTTTTAAAGGGCTTTCATTTATACAGGACTAGTGCATGATATCACCCATATGGCTTTGTATGTCTGGCTGAAGCAGAAGCAGTCTGCAGAGTCATTTCCTCAGTGCTTGCCTGAGAAAAAAAACCCTTTCTTCCCCAAAGAGAGGATTTTTCCCAAATGAAAAATCCTGCTTCCCATCCCTAGTATGTTTTGAAAGGTCAGATACAGAGCTGCAGACTAAGAATACAATTTCATGTTGGCAGGAGAGATCTGCAAAATGCAAATCAGCAAAACTGGCAACAGAAGACTTAATCATCAGCTGTATAATCAAGGTGGCATGTTATTTGGACTGCTTCATGCAAGCCTTTTTGGAGTGCATCAGAGAAAACAGCTGAATACAGTACATGGATATGTTTCATGCAGCTGATGTGGCAGTAAGAGCTGGGCTAAAATACTGTGGCCAAGCAAAACATTGCCTAAATTCCAACGTGTCTCATTTTCTATGACAGGAATTCCAGTTAGGATGAAAGATTTATAACCTCACACAAGCAAATCCATTAGTTCAAATGCTACGTCTCATTTTTAAATTCCTCTCTCTCCTTTTTAAAAATCTGTCTTTATTCATCTGTTGTCTGTTTTCATTCAGCTGTCTTCCTCCAAAACTCAACATTTATTTCAACATATGTTTGTCATGGCTGAAAATACTGTATTGCTGAAGCCACAATTAGTCAAATCACTGTAAAGAAATCAGAACACACCAGACTGAAACAAAGTACAGACTACAGCATTCTGAAAGGAATACCTTTACAAGATTTATCACTGGCTGAGAACAGTTCTTCTCCAGATCAACTACTGTGCTGCTAGACAAGCCCTGTTCTTTAAAAAGCAGTTCCCAAACCTGCTTGTTCCATTAGTAACACAGAAAAGCACCCTGCTTGGCAAATAGCATGCTTAATATTGAGATGTCACTGCTTACCAGGGCTGAGCAGTTGGTGAGCAGTGGAAGAGGGTTGCTTCTGAGGATCTACAGAAGTAGGGTTGCAAGAGACCTTGAAAGGTCCCATCTAGTCTATCCCCTGCCCTACGGCAGGATCAACTTTGCCTGAACTGTTGCCGATCAAAGTTCATTCCTCATGGCTGCAACAAGCTGACTCACACTCCTTTTCCTTTGAAGGGTGAGCCTCATGTCTAATTTAAAACTGTCTTGCTGCTTAAATGATCCACTGGGGATAGAAGGAGAACAGAGGAGGTCACTTTTCTTATTCCATCCCCAATGGATGATTTATCTTCTCCCTTTCTGTAGGAAAGTTTGACCTGTTCACAGGTCTCAAAATTTGCTTCTCTAGACCCAACAACTCCAGTTTCTGCGGGCTGTCCTCCTAGACTGTGTTTTCACTTGCTGGAAGTGTGGCACCATGGGCAGCTGGGTGGTTACCTCTCTTACCTCTTTGGTTTCATTTTGAGACCTCATGTTCTCTGCGATGAACTGAACACTGCTAATGACATCCTTCACTTCTGGGGAGTACTCCATGTGTTCTGCCGTCCATTTCAGTGACTGATGGCTCAGTTGTCTTCTTTTGGTGGTAGTGAGTTCAGTTGCCTTATCACAGTGACTGCATCGCTGCTCATTGTGTAATTTGGTATCTCTGTGTTTGCTGTGCTTTGACTTGCCTGGCATATTGGTGGATCCTTTCTTGTTTTTTCTGGAGATGGTTTTTTTCTGCTGTTCTAGTGGCCTCTGCATCAACAGGACTTTGGGGAGCAGGCTAAGAAAGATGGTTTTTACCCATTTGGGCATTGTGTGTGTGGTTGGAGTCCTGTAATGTATATTCAGGACAAACACCGTGATGACAATTGACAGAGTCACAAATATCATAGTGAAGAGTAAATATTCACCTACGAGGGGAATTACTAAGGAAGTGGATGGGATTGTTTCTGTGATCACCAGTAAAAATACAGTCAAAGAAAGGAGCACAGAGATGCAAAGAGTCACTTTCTCACCACAGTCAGATGGCAGGTAAAAAACTAACACAGTCAGGAATGAGATGAAGAGACAGGGAATGATCAGATTTATGGTGTAAAACATTGGCAACCTTCGAATATAAAAGGAATAAGTTATGTCTGTGTAGATCTCTTCACAGCAGTTATATTTGATGTCATGTTTGTAGCCAGAAGCATCAACTATTTCCCATTCACTATTTTCCCAAAAGTCATTCATATCTACTTTGGATCCAATGATCAGAAGATCAATTTTGGCTTTGTCATAGGTCCATGAGCCAAATTTCAGTGAACAGTTCTGATGATCAAATGGGAAAAAGGTAATATCCATAGGACAGGAGCTTTTAAAGATAGCTGGTGGGGTCCAGGTGATCATTCCATCATAGTGAAGGAGGGCTTTGGTCTTCCCTTCAACTTGAAAATCTCCCACAGCACTAGAAAGACAAATAAGGCAAAGAAAAGAAAATTAGAATGAAAGTAAAATGTCTTTCATGGACACTGCAAGAAGACACTTTTGAGAGAAAGGGTAAAACAGAAAAGTATTCCTCATACTTATTATACAACACAATATCTGGTTTCCAAATTTTATCTGCTGGTACCCGAACAAATTCAATGCCATCATATTCTCTGGGATCCCATCGCAATTTGTAGTCATTCCAAATCTGAAAGAAGAGTGGACAAGGATTTTAAAACCTTGTATATCAGCGAATATCTGCTTCTCAGATCTTCCTGTAAAATGACAGGCTATGATAAAGACTGAAAGTATAGCACGTGTAGAAGGGGACAATGACCCGAAAGACAAGTCCTGGAGAAACACCGGACATATATGAGTATTGCTCACATTGATTTGCTACTCCCTCCTCTGTGAGGGGGATAGGATACCAATTTTTATCTGTTGCTAATATGCTGAGATCTCTTCTCTGTCTTGCTACATCAGTATAGACCCTTAGTTGTGCAAGGTTACCTCCCCACTGCAGAGAAGAAACACAAGCCTTGCTGCTGCTGCCATGAGAATGCACCCTGCAGGTTAAAGGAGGCCAGCATCAAAGGAGAGCAGCATCCTAATGAGAAAGGAGGTACATATGCAAACTAATAGGCAGCTGCTGCCAGGGGACATTATTGGTTCCACAGGAGTAGTGAATTACCAAGTCAGGGGCAGTGAGGGATGCCCAGCAGCTCTCTTGCATCGCTGCCTAGTGCCTTATCATAGGGCCATGCTCCATGGTCTCGCAGCCTACCCTGAAGATCCTGATCATAAGTACAGTATCTTTTATAGAAAGCTTTGTGTGGACCACAATCAGTGTCTTAAGGAAACTGGTTTTGGTGGAAGCTGGTTTGTTTTTCTCAGCAGTTTAGGTCCTCTAAGGATCATTGTCTATGTATAAATGCTAAAACCATCAGGAAAAATGGAGGCATGTTCCTTTTGCTAAGAAATGTTTTGGTTGGAATCTTCAGTATGGAGATGACTTAGGACTGCAGAGCTGCATATTTAATCACTCTTTAATGGGCACATCCAGCTAGATTTACCAGATAAACCAATGATCATGTAGTTGGAGGACAGTGGACTGCACAGGAAAGATGGGAGATGTAACTTCTTGGAAATAAGAATAAAGAAATGACTTTTTCAGATGTGGCTTTGGTTAATGGAGCTTATCCTTATTCATACCTTTAATATCCTTGTTACAAAACAAGCACTTATTCTATAGATGTAGCTTACAAGGTAACACACATTTCATCATATCAATGCAAAATGGATGAGAAATGCAATGCAGTCACTTACATGTCTTAGCCACAAATTTGTTTCCATAATCTGATTGACTTCATCCTGGAAAGAAACACAGGCATGCACATCTTCACTCCATAAGTCAGTTACAGTATCCTGAGATGGGCACAAATTTATTCAATAAAAATGGAAACTAGAATTCCACATTAATTGATACCAGATTTCTTCTGGCTGTTTTCAGGGGGCTTACATATTGTGCATAGTCATGTGGAGCTCTACTGAAAAGTTTTTAAAGCTCTACTGGAAAATTATGCCCCACAAATATCAGACATACAAAGAGTTGCACTGTTTTGCCAGGGGCCTGAGTACAGGGAGAACACAAAACTTACAATTGCTCTGACCAGTACCAGAGGAATAAGGTTCTGCTGGTGGCTCTATGTTTTGTTGGATTCAGTGTTTAAAAAGCTCTGTTTACACAGTACGGTACTGGTCAAGATTCAAGGAAAATGGCATCTGTACCACAGTGTTCGTGCATTTCTGTGCAAACCTGTAGAGCAGATGCACTCAACCAGAACTAAACTACATCACTGTTGTACTGAGACCTTCTTTTTACAGTCAATTGTTGCTATTGCCAACCAGTGATGAATTAGGAAGGTGCTGCAAGAGACACAAAAATAAAAGATGGATCCTGTTCTAATGAGCTTTCAGCCTAAAAGTATTCACAGAAAGACTCATATTACATATCTTTATGAATGCAAGCTGACATTCACAATGAAAATATCTGCAAGAATATTGCTTCGGGTGGTTCTCAGTTTTTAAGCATGCGGACTCAAAAAATTTAAGATATTTACAAGCCAAAGGTAGAAAATGTTGCAGGTGAATTTTGAACATTTCATACTGAAGATAAAGCATGAAGATAATTTTGAAGGGCCTGTAGTGTTCCTGTCTACAGATTAAACTCTCTAGGTTCTTGTAAAAATCATGACTCTTTCTTGAGAAAATGCAACTGATTTTCTTATGATGTTCCTTTTTTTACTCTGAAGACAGCACTCAGAGCCAGAGGCTGCAATGTGAGACAGAATGCTGAAACCTGCCAAGCTACCTGTAACATGGAAACAAAATACTTTGACAAAGGAACTCTGAAAGGTGACAACTGCCTTCACCACGAGGACTTACAACGCTTTCATTTATACTCTCAGATAACTTAGCTCCCTGGCTGCTGTTGAATATTGCTCCTCACTGTTTGCCTGTCACTTAATTATGGACTCAACTAGGCACCTTAGAAACAAAACTCAGCCTCTGTTCTGTGGATAATTTGCTTCACAGAGCAGAGTTCAGCAACGGTTAAGGTCAGGTTTTGCTTCTTCCACAGTGCCTCTGCCCTGCCCAGCAGGTCTGCCACCTCAGACACACCCTTGTATACAGTGCACTCCAGAACACACACATTCATTCCCAGCCCCACACTTTAAAACACCACTCTGCAGGCTGCAATCCTCTTATGTTGTTTTGAAACAAACAGACTGAAAAAGCATGCAAAAACAGAGATTTTATCTCTTGTGACCACTGGGAAATGACACTGCCCCACGGGACAACTAGGACACATTACCCAACATGGACACAACCAGGTGTCTGTGGAGTGGACTAGCCTTGCAGAGAGTGGACTCGAACATTTGGTGCTGCTGCTCTGGGTGCCAGAGGCTGCTCCCTGGAGTGGAGGGATGTGATGCTACAGAGTAAGCAAATGAATCCGTGTATTTCAAACTGCTCATTTGAGCAGCTGAGCTGACAGACAGAACAGCAGAGGTCTCAGCATGTACACATAGGCACACATGACAATGCCAGCTATGAGAGTTGTAGGTGCAACCATCACAATTACATCTGCTGCTTTAGCAACTTGCGTGTGTTTGCAACCATCCCCAAATCTCAGCAGTATTCTGCAACAAGTCTTACCACATTTGTAAGCTGGGTAATGGCCACTTCAAAATACACTGTGACAGGATCAGACACATTTTCCACCGGCCTGATGAACTGGTTGTACTGGGAGAAGAGTTTGTGAAATAAACGTTCCTCTGATTCACAGGCTGTGGTATCTGTGTTGGTAAAGAACAGCAATGTCAGAGGTAAGGAAGAGGGAGAGAAGGTGCTGGATAACATATGAGTCCATGCTGTATTTCTGGATCCTGTGCTTGTGACCATGTAATGAGCACAGAGAGAAGAGGACTGCCAGTATGCTGTCAGCTGAAAGCATTTGCCTGCAGGATGTTGCCCACCACTCCCTGTCTCCTCAAAGTGTAAGGTAATGGCCTGAATGGAAGTGTCTCCTAAGCTGGATATAGCTTATAGGCCTCCATTTGGCCCACCCTGATATCAGACCAAAGTAGAGTAAGGTGGTGAGAAGTAGAAAAAGAAATGTGGTGGATTTCATCTTTGGGAGTTTTATGGTAAAACAGAGTTTATGAAAAGCATAGCTACTTACTCAGAAAATAAAAGCCTGAGGCTGCAACTGCTGGATCAAAATCTATGTCAGGGACTCTGATTAGGTCATTATAATGATGTCTCCTATTCTCAAAAACTATGACTACATTTTATCCTCATGTTTGCCATTTCAGCTCTTTAGATAGCACAATTTTTGCTCTGAAGGAAGTTAATTTAGTAAGTTCTGTGAGAAAAAAAAAAAGTGGAAATATTGCAGTTTGTTTTAGAATAGCATGCACCTTTGTAATACAGAGCTGTTCTTTGGGAACAAGCAGATCATAGCTGTAACTACCAGTCAATGCAGGACAGACCAGATGGCTTAAAGAGAATAAGGTATATGACAGACACTGAGCTGCCTCACTGCAGAGTCAAGAAGAATGTTCTTAATCTGTTACATACAGCCCAAACCTGAAATTGTTATTTTCACAGTGCTAAAGGCTACAGACTTTGATTTCAAAAGGAAAGATTAAATCATGTGGACTCTGGTGACATCAGTTTAGAAAAATATTTTTCTTTAATAACTTTGCTATTTCAATGCACTACTATAATTCAGCACTTAAATTCAAAATAATTCATGAGACAAAGATTTAGAACTTGCTCCTCATATTGAGCACAGCTGTGTTATCAAAGCTATAGGATGATGCCAAAGATATTACTGATACAACTGAGGAAAAATTAGTTTTTCAGATACATAGTCATTAAGTTTTTGTGTTAGTCCCAGACTGCACTAGAACATGTCAGGAAAGCAATCATGCTAAGCCTTTATGACTGCAAATATTAAGCATAGAAGGGGTTTGCATCAGGCAGCATGGTCTCTGGCACAGCATAGGACATAAACTTGCAACTGACATTTCCTTCAGTGAACATAAGGGCCTGTGGTTGCACAGGTGTCCTACAGGGAGATGCTTAGTCTCAGCACAATGCATTGTTTTCATGCTTAGGCCACCCTTCCCCTGTTTTTGGGGGGAAAAAAAAAAAAAAAAAAAAAAAAAGACATTTCTGCCTCTAAGTATGCTCAGATTCTGAGGGTTATCACAATTAAAAGCTGAAATGTTGGTTACTGGTGACTTACATGTGTGGAAAGAAAATTCTAGTAAAACTTCCATGACTTGATGTTTTGTTTCATCCTTTTAGCATCATCCAGAGAATGTACATGAGTGTCTGTAATGTTTAGATGTTTGTATATTATGTATTGTGCCATTCAAAGAAGAAATTGCAATTTCCTTTTCAGATTTCCTCAGCAACATCCATCACACTGTGACTAGAAGTACCCTACTGTGGGAACACAAGTTTCTTACCAAAGTCTCATAACTAAAGCTGGTGAGTCTAAATTCACGTTTCATTTAAAATTTTCTTACTGGCTTCTTAACAGAGACATGCTTTAAAGTAACAGAAACAGAAAAGTATTCAGGCCTTTCATTTTTATATTCGATTTAGAGATTCTTATCCAATTGGTGCTGCTTTAAGACAATGCCTTATGCCTTGCTAACACAAGCACTGTAATTCATACATGTCTTGGTCATCAGCAGAAGTGACACTTTAAAAAAAGACATAGTGTCTTAAAAGCAAAAATCCTGCTGAACCTCAGTGAGACCTGTGCATGGAATCACTCCAGCATATTTAACTATAGATCACAAACAACAGGGAACAAAAATACATCAAGTTCTCACTTTTGAAGTGAGAGTACTGAATGTGCACATCTTTAGCCTGCATTATTTAAGCAATTGCAAAATTCAAGCATCAAATAAAATTACTAGAACTCCTATTTAATTTTCATTCTTTGCTAGAAATAGTTCCTCAATTAGTTATCAAACCAAAATGAAGAGATTTATATGTGAACACTAGTATTGGTTTAGCTCTCTTAAAATACTGTTGAAATGTTACAGATTTCAGGTTAGAAATAGCTGGTAGAAGCTTTACATTGAATTCATTCAAGGAAAACAGAAGCAGAGACAGTGACTAGAAAATATTTTAAGAAACTAGTATCAAAGAGAGCCTACCTTTAATCAAGGATGTGAACACGAATGCCCACACACAGAAAGCAGGGTAACACCAACATATCCACCTCTCAGAATGCATTGCTAGTAGCAGAATAGAGCTTCCTTTTGAGAAGAGAGGTATGGGGAAAGAACAGAAGGAAAGAAGACATATAAGCCCCCTGGACAGTAAGTAGGCGGTACAAAGATGGATTTCAGGTTTGCATTTGCAGCAAACTCTGCAGTCTGCTCAGCAGAGCAAAGCCTTGCAGAGTTGCTTCCACTATCACCAGGCGAGGAGAGCTTATGCTGTGCAGAGAAGGGAGTCAGGCAGCATCCTATCAGGTGACTTTTCACGTTTCCAGTCTCCAGCACCCTTGCCTCTGGGGAATGTATAAGAGTGCAGGAGAGTGAGGAAGGCAAGACACAGGGAAGCCAGGATGGAGCGGGGGAGGAATTCACTCAGCCCTCCACCCACTGGTTAAAGAACACTCATCCAAAAGCAGTTGCTTTAGCTATTGCCTGGTGCTTACCTGAGTGAGTCCTTTAGAAAATGCAGAATGAAACAACTTCAGTTTCTTGGTTGAGGACTAATTCTGCAGCAGGAGAAATGGATGCTATAAGGTTTTAACACCTCTACCAGAAACCATCCAAACATTGAAATAAACAGCATCATGTGAGAGAATTGCTTGACAGTATTCTGAGTGAATAAATCTAAGGCAAGTGGATTCATTATTGCCATCTGACAGGAACAACTAAGCATGTTAAGTTCTTTCCTGACAGACAAGTCAGCTCACAACATCAATTTTTCTACCTTCTGTGTGTGCGTGTGTGCAGTGACTCCTGTGCCAGTATCCTGCTAGTGTGGAAATGGAGCAGTAGAATAAAGGAAAAATACTGGGTGCTGTGACAGAAGTACCTAACAGGCCAAGTTCACTGGGGCACAGTGTTACTCTTAATCACAGAAGTTAAAAAAAAAAAGGAGATCATGATCCTGTAGAGATTAATCAGTGTTCACTCCTCAAGGATTCAGTATGCATGTCCTTGCAACAGGAATGCCTGAAAAGAATCTGTAGGCAAACGGTCTGAGAAACTGAAGGCCCTGTTTCACTGCAAGAGGGATGGAAGGAATCACAGGTTAGTTGGTGCTGTCCGGCCTCCCAGAAAGCAGCTCGGACAGTGAATCTCCTTTATGTGTGCTCAATCCAGCATGAACTAGTCTTACTGACTGGGTGAATGATTTGATCAAAACAGAAATGCTGCTGATTTCCAGGCAGTTACATTGTTGCGTAAGTGTGGAGTGAAGAGAAAAGCCATAAACAGAAAAAAGCCGTCCTTCATATTGCATAATACAGAGGCAATGATGCAGTTCACGATAAGAAAGTGATTTGTCTTCTACACAAGTTGTTATTAAAATATGGGTAGAAGGGAAGAGGTCTATCTGGAAGCAAGAGACTAAGGAATGAGTTGCCTATATAGAGAAGATACTTGAAGTGGACAAAGTTGCCCATGGCAAGTTTTGAGGGATGAAAAGGACATCTTGGAGGACTACTAACAGAAGCCCTACTCCACAGCTCACTGGAGTTGGGGAGCCTTGAGCAGAGAGATGACAAAACAAAAAAATAAAACCACAACAGTGTTTGGAGGGCTGGGAGTCATCCTGCACTCTCAAAAGCAGCAGCAAACTAAACATGGTTGTAAGTGGAGACTGCAAGGCCTGGCTATGAGGCACATCTCCAAGCTGAAGTTAGATATAAATTCTCTTTACGAATGATTTTAAGATTAAAATGTAGGTTTCAGCGTAGTGATTTTTCTTGTAAATTTCCATTTTGCCAATATTTTCCAAGGGAAAAAAGTAAAACCCACAATACCCACTTTGCTTTGTGTCTGGTTTTCCCAAGTTGCAATGTTTGTTAGAATCATGTTAACAGTCGAGGTCCATAACCTTGCAGTTCCTTCACCTTATCCAGTGAAGCTCATACCTCCTCCTTGAATTTATGCTGCCGTGGTGCACTGTGGCTAATAGAATTACGCAGCCATGCGGCATCACAGGATGCCTGTGGCTGGCTGTAGTCATGGCATATGCACTCTTGTTAAAGTCCAATGCTTGTAGAAAGATGACATATGGTAACATAGTCAGATGCAATTTGGAAACAAACTGACCCCAAATTAAAACGTTTTGACATTTCCAAACTTCTCATTCTCCCAAGAAACTGACACGCCAGGGAACTGGGTGTGAGAAGTTAACATACCTTCAGATGCATATCTGGGTTAAACTGAAAAGTCTTCAGAGGTGAGAGTAATTGGTGCATTTCCCCTCCTGGTGGGAGGCCAGCTGGCAAGGTGATCCTTTCTGCCACGCTTGAGGTAAAGAGCTGCTTTGTTTTGAGGAGGAAGGGACTGGGGAAGCCAGCTGAGTTAGGAGGCAATACCAATCATTCAGTGAGCAGACGGAAGGAGGGATTGTGCTACACCTGCCTTGCTGGTAGGACGCTGCTGGAGTGCATGCTGCCTTTGTGAAAGGCTGAAGAGGAAGGCAGAGTTCAAACTGGGCCATGGCAAGTGGCTGATCAGGCATCCAGATGGAGGGTCCAGAGAGACCAGCTGAGGTACTGCCTCAGCAACAAGGAAGCCAGCTGGAAGCAGAGCAAAAAGTTTGCAAATCACTGCTGCTAGGGAAGGTACCTAATTGAATCTAATATGAACTGGCCAAGGAAGGTGTCAACAAGCCAGGCTCAAACGGCAAGCACATACTGACAGGCTTTCACTCTTCCTTTGCCTTCCATGTATGGAAGAAGAGGCTGATTTAGTACCTTCACATGTGCTTTTACTCTCCAAGAACATACTGACTCAGAGCAAAATCTCTGGCCTCCTTTATTGAGGTGAAGTGGCTCAGGCAAAGAGGACAAGCAGCTTGCAGGGATACACAAAATCTGCCCACTATAAAGGTTTCGAGCACATGGATGCACTTCACCACTGCAGCTTGACATTGTAAAAGTTGCATGGTGTTGACTGTGAAAAAAACATCGCGACCCATTTGGAGGGTTGCCTGTGCGCCCTGTAACTCTGGCTGAAGGCACACGCCCCAGTGCTATTGGCAATCATAATGACAGGTCCTGACTTTTGGAGTGAACGGCTGATTTTTTCCTCTAGAGCCAAGTAGTTCACTGCTGGAGAGCCATATCTGAATTGTTTGTAGGCCTTGATAATGCAATGGGTTCATATGCAGTGGGGCTGTGACAAACACCTTTTCCGTGGTGAGCCACTCATGCCCTGACCACCTGCTGAAAAGCCAGGTGAACCCAGCATGGGAGTTCACTTCCCAGCCCTGTTGACTGTTTGCTAACTACCACTAGGCAAGTGAGTTTGGACCTAGGGGCTCGTGTTCCCCTTTCCATTGCTGGTCTAGAAGCACTGTGGGGAGATGAGCCACTTCTCACTGTTTTGTTGCTCAGGGTTACCTGTACATTTGCTTGTTACGGCTGCGCTGAAATAGCTGTGAAGATGGCTGAGATCTCAGCAGCACTGCGTGTTAATGTCCACTCTGCTACTTACTGCTTTTGCAAGCAGACACCTGTTAAGGAAGCCATCAGCTTAGCTACAGCTCACTCCTATCTGGGTATTCACATACAGTGCTTCCCTGGCCATGGGACACCTACTGCTAATAAAAATGATGCCAAAGGAAACTGTAATGGGATAGTGAAAGTATTAGTATCACCATTTTACTGACAGTTCTGTAGTCAATCTCAGATAGCTTGTGCATTAGCTAAGTTAAGGTAAAGAGGGAACTTGGTAAAGCTCACAGATGTGAGATTTCTGAAAGTGGGAGATGCTTTAATTGAGCAGACAAATGAAGGACAAGATCTAAAGGCTGGGACATGAAGCTGCATTGCAGGCTCTGAGTGATGAAGGAATAGTTTAGCTTGCAGAGGTTATTGGTTGGGACTAGTGCTTTTTTCCATGCCTGTGCTGCCTGGACAATTCAGCTGCTTGTGAACACTGACATTTTATTTTAAAATGCTCTGTTCTGAATTCATGACAGTTGGAGACTGTCACCTTCCAGGTCCTTCAAGGTAAGCGTAACTCGAGTTGAAATAAACTCCATAACCCCAGTTGAAATAAAGCAGGCTTTTTAACCACTCAAGGCATTGCAGACCTTAGTCAGGGAGGCAGAGGCCATCTCTGAGACAGCCCTCTGAGAGAAGTGTTCTATCTTAGCGAGCACTGGGCTCAAAGTGGAAATCACCAAGAGACATTTTTCACACAAGTAATAGTGTGAAATGGTCACAAAGATTTATGTCTTCTGGAGGCAAAACTTCAGAATCTATTAATTGTGTTGTCAGAGTTATCCTTCACTAACAAGTGTTAATCTATTACTAAGGCAGAGCAAATCATTGCTCCCTACATTCTCCCTTCTGACATCATCCAGGAGTTGTTTTGTCTCAGCTGTTTTTCTTGGTTACTCTGGCTCTTTGTTTCTGAGCTGCATTCCCCCAGCCCCACCCCCTCTGCCCAAATTCAGTAGGCAAATGTTTGTCTGATGGGCTTTAGGTCTCAGTTCCACCTCCCAGCTCCCCCACATTTAGGTCCTTTTCATGTTCTCCTTCTCATGTTATCCTTCTGTCACTTCATCGTGGCACTGCCTCTGCCAGCCCCTTTGCACCCACTTCCTCTTCCTCCATCTCCCCTTCACCTTGCATCTGCCCACGTTGAAAACACTCCAATTACCACAAAGCCTTCCACTCCCAACCTGCTGCTCTCCTCCAAACTTGTTTCCTTCTGGCTTTTTTTCTCCCCTCTCATTTCTTTTCTCCTTTTTTCTCTATCTACCCATCTTCCTGACTCTTTTCCTCTTGTGGACAAAGCACCAGCGATCAAGAGGTGATGGGAAAGACAGGGAGGGAGAGAAAAGTGGTAAATTTTCTCCTCCTCGTATTCATTTTTGTTTCTGTTACTTGTTCTTTTTCCTTCCTTTACGCCTGCTACAACCACTGTCTTTCTAGTCCTCCCTCTTTTTCCTCTTTACCCTGATACCTTAGATCACTTTGACTCTCTCTCTCTGTTCCCCCCTTTCTTCCTCCACTAATATTTTGTCCTCTGAAGCCTGCTTTGCCTGCCATAGCTTAGTGTTCCAACACTGAAGTGCGCAGCACAAAGCACAAACACGTATCAGCTTCCACAGGTGCCGAAGCAGCACCTCCCATGTCCATGCTGAGATGTGCACAAACACCCTCGCTCTCAGACATCTCTGAATACATTATGTTGTCCTCTCTCCTCTATGTGCATAGATGTGCAGAGCCATGCACTTCCCCTTGTGTGAAATCTGGCTTATCTTCTCCACAAATTCTTGACATGGAAATCCAACTGGCAACACCAGCCTGCTAAAACCTAAATTCTTTAGAGACCCAGTATAAATTCCTACAGCTGCATAGAAGCAATACCAACAGCAGCACTTCTCCGTTGCCTTTTTGTTCTTCTTCTGTGGAGTGAGAGCCATAGGGAAGCGGAGAAACACAGCTCTTCCCGGGGCACTGAAGAACAAAAGCATTACATTGCTGTTTGCTCTGACATTTCACATGCTGTACCTGCTGTGCTGATTACAGTCTCATCAGGGCACAAGGTTTCTATTAACCTGTGTTAGAGCTGAGTGCAGTTGGGATCCCCTGTTTTGTTTGACTTGTGGATATCACTACAATAAAGGCGGCTAATAAAGCATTTATCAGAAGAATATTAGGAATCTAGTTCTCACTGCCTTGTTGACAGACATTCAACTATCACAAAAGCACTTCCAGGTTGTTACCCTTTGCGTAAGTGTTAGTACAGTCCGGCTTGTCAAGTCTTGCAACCTGAGCAGTACGTTTGCATGGCTGGTTCATCTCCTGCACTCCCTGCAGCAAAGCCTGGATCTTGCCCATGTGTAAGCCCCAGGCTTTGGCCCCTCTCCTGCTCTGGGACCTCATGTGCCAACTGTGTTTGCTCTCTGATTCACTACGCACTGACCAGTGGCTTCTAGCGTGCAGGATATAAAAAACATGAGTGGGGATGGAACTTCAATGGCTACTGTGTGCAAATGTGCACAGTAATGTGCTTATGCTTCAGGATCATTTATAGTAAAGCATTTTTTTGTTAGTCAGATTTTAAATGATGGGTGGGAAGAGGCCTTGTAGCTTGCATTGATTACGGCACTTCCAAATATTAAGTGTAGAATTTCTTCAGTTCAGTAGGTTCCTCTGTGATACAGTCCTTTCTTCTTTTTTCTTTTGTTTTAAAGAGATTGAACCACAATACCTCTGCCAGACTCCCTCTGCTGCCCCAGCTCTAAAGTCTGGTAAGTCAGGCAGTCATTAGACACTGAGTAGCCAAGGCATCCATATTAATGGGAATGCCTATTCCCACGATGCTGCCTGCTAAGCAGCTCCAGTACCCAGAATACAACACAAAGATCCATATTTTATAAGCTAAAGCATCACTGATGGCAATATCCTCAAAACAGCATCCATTGTACATATGGGGTCAAATAGCATCACTTCCTTTAACTTGAGTAACCTCCAGCCTGGACCAACTCTTCTTGTAACTTGATGGAGACTTACATAGGCCAATGAAATCTGATCTGTTCCAAGGAACTAAAATCCAAACCAATCATCTCTGGCTTTTCCAGCATTCTTACTAAAGGAACAAGTCCTGGGAGTATGTTTTCAACATGTAAAATACACATTTCCACACTTCACTAATGTAAATACCTTTCTTTGGTGCAAACATACCTTTACATTGCAGGGAGGGGTGGATTGAATGTTTCTGTACCTTCTTTTGACCTTTTTGCCATAGATGCCATTTCTCCTTAATCCCAAAATGAAAATCAAGACATATTTTGAAGCAACTCTCAAAGGATATAATGGAGATAGACCAGCAGACAATCTCTTGTTTATGCACATAGTTGTCATAACATAAATAAGGTAAAGACCACACAAGTTTGAGTAGGATCTCTTGGAAGCCACCTAATTCTACACTGACATCTGCAGTGCATCTGGGGATGCTAGTATAGCCAACATTTTACTTCCAAGAAATTTAGCATCTCATAAGAAGGGGGGAAAAAAAATCAAGCAGAAGTGTAAATGAAAATACTTAAAGGGATGCTATTACATAATATCCTGAAATGATGGATTTTTTGATTCAGTGAGTGTAGGGGAGTCTCCTAATGTCCTCTTCCTGCACTGAGGATAATGGATATAGTAGCAATATTGTTAGGGAAAATATGATAGCAATGAGTATGATGACTGGAAAGGGTAGGTATCTTGGAACAAAGGGTACAGGGTCAGACTGAGCAAGAGAGTGATGGGAATATGACTGCAATAAAGAGTCCCAGACTGAAGATCTGAAACTTCCTAGCCTAAAAGGGATGAAAGAAAAGAAGACTATTAAAGGGTTTAGCACAAAAGGGAATGTTGCTTGGAAATGGGGAGGAGTATGATGGCCCTAGAAAAGAATTACTGGGGGATAATATGGTTTCATCTGTGTATAGGCATCGAGCCAGATTTCCTCTTCATCCATGTTTCTTTCTTGGAAGAATGAACTGAAGTTTAGGCTGCTCAAAATGACAATGCAAATGTCCAGTTTTAGCCCTGGTGAGTTCATTAAATAATAGACCATTGCGAGGAGCTGGTAACTCAAGCACCATGTGAACACAGCCACACAGGTGAAGCACACCAAATGGTGCTCTTGCTGATCTGACAATTCATGAACACACTCATACGCTGGCTGAATAACTTTTCCGAGGCCGTGTTCTAGTGGACTGAGATTTCAAACTTAACAAGTGTTTTTGCAAATTCATGGGTGTGTTCCAAAGAAACAATAAAATCCACGGGGACCTTTGTGTCTGGAAACTGTGTGGGGGTGTGCTTAAATTAATTAGTGTGGAAAAAAATACTAATAATTGAAAAAAAGGATCATAGTTACCATGAAGGAAATAGGCTGGTCAGTGAGCTGGAGGACTAATGAAACCTTATTTATTGTGCACACATCTTTTGTCTCTAACTTTCCCATACCTCAACAGATTTAACCATTCCTCCTGCTCCCTTTTAGATCACTAAGGGGTACAAAGCAGCATGTGCAGAAGCTAGGCAAGAGCTATGCATATGCTGATTAGTGGGCTAATACATATGTGCTGACTGGCCATGTGGCTCTACGAGATACATAGTCTGTCTGTTGCTCCTTCAGGTGGGGCAAAGTGGAAATCTCATTTGGATTCTTCCCTTTGTGCAGTTTTTGATTCACATAAAATTTGCAGAAACTTAATCACCTTTAAAATTCATTATAAATTGGTCTTTGGAGAGGTCAGTGAGTAGACAGAAAAAGTATGTGATAACATAAATATTGTTTGAACAGGAAGCTGGGCTGAAGTAAAGAATAGTTCTATTCCTGCTTTAACCACTAGCAACATACACAGAAAATACAACCCTTGGAAATAAGTAAAATACAGTACCTCTCCCAATTTTTATCCCAAAATCTGGAGTAGGAAGAACACCAAACACTTGGGCAAGCAGAAGAGAGATGCAGGATAAATCTTCTCAACATAGGTGCATCTCCTATGCTTCCAGCCCACCACATACCCAAGTGCAGCAGATATAACAAGCACTTGACTACTTGGCAACAAACACTGTATCCATTTATGTCTCATTAAATGTCAGATTCCACCTGGGATAGAAACCTTAGAAATGCACTACATCTAGACCAGGCAGTTTGGCATTCCTCTGCCACTAATTTTCTGTCAGAGGACAGAAACGGAAGAGAAGCTAAGTGAGAGAAAAGCTTTTGCCAGGTTGGACACCTAAGTAAAGTCTTGTACCTAGCTGATGTTGGAGGAAAGCCTTGACAATGCACTGGGTACACGGAAAGTCTAGCTCCCAGCTGGCAACCCAGCCAACATAAAAAAAAGTGCAATTTGAGAGAACATGTAAATGCATGAGATGAAAAATTCTTGTCAGCAGGAATTCTGACATTCATTTCACAGATTTCCCCTGTAGTAAAACTAAACCAATGCCCCTTTAATAATAGTTATGGTACCCCTGCCTGAAATCTGAAACACTTTCCCAGGTGATGCAAATGTTGAAGGACACAGCTTCTCCATGGATCATAAAGAGGCCATAAACTTTGCTTGAAAGTTGTCAAGACTTCAGTCCTTACTCCTTATTCTGGAACAGTGGAATGATTTACAAATGTTTCTCTTAAAAATTCTTCATGTCTAGCCCCCCGACATCTCCAAGGACATTACAACATTTTCATGGACACTGCAAGGGTGTTTGCACATGGTAAAGGGGACTCTCAAAGACAGAGAAGAATATCCTTTTGGAAGCAAGATAGGTGCTGCAGTATTTTGTAAGGGCTCAATATATTTAAGACATATCTCTAAAAGTTTTTGTGGGAATTTGCCATATTCGGTCAAATGAATGGAAAATAGCTGAGCAAAAATATAAAAAAATTATGAACTTGCACTCTCCCATCTTTGTTAAAATGAGCCAGGGAGCTGCGAGGGTTAAGTAATCCTGTTTGTTTCTGAGTCTATGAGATGCTCTCATCCTTAGTGTCCTGTGACTTTTGAAGAAACTATCTTGTTTGGGATTATCTGTGCTTGGTTTTGTGAGTAGTTTTAATTCCTTGTGATTACTAAATATTATGTTGTATTTTTAACCTGGCTCATTCCCTTTCTGTTCCTAAAGACCATATCCTCACTCTGGAATAACAAAAGCAGTAATAAAAATATTTGGTCTGAGAGAATGCAATATTTCTCTCTCCACTTATTTTCCCAACCAATCACTAAAAGTTTCTGGAGTTTCTCAAAGTCAGTGGGCACTGAAGATGCCATCCTGTAATGCAGGGGCAGCCAAATATTCCAGTGTCAAAAAGATCAGCTTTGCATGAGCTCTGCACAAACATACTGACAGCCCATCTTCAAAGGAGTCAATGTCTAGACTAGCACAGGAGACAAGGCATGGAGGAAAAAAATCTCCATGGCTACATGAACACCTGGAACAGCCAAAGCACTGAGCAATCACGGGAATCAACAAAAATTGAACAGGAAATGTTGACTTCAGGGCATTAACCACAAAAGAATACTACCTGGACAATCAGGCATATTCACGATCATAATTTCACCTGAAACTATGCCCTATTTCTGTTTTTCATCACATTTCACTGGAAATTGGTCAGCAGGAGCCCTTCTGGCAAAACTGAAAGACAGAAAATCCTGAGAAATTTTGGAGCAAAATGAATGACAGAAACAGGCAGAAATTTAATCAGTGGAACTGACTATGTGGAACTGAGAAATTGTGTAAATTGTGTTTTCTGTTTGACTCCATGAAAACCTATCAAAGTATGCAGGTTTAGAGCAGCACTGATGTCAGATCCTTGACATGCAATAAAGGACATTAAGTGTGCTTGGATTTCCCATCAGCTGAGAACTTTGGTCAGAATTCTTTTCAGGGGACAATTTTCTTCTCCAGAAGGAACTGGTGCAAGTCTCTGGTGAATTTTGGCCTCTTTGAATGAGAAAATTGTTATCTCAGTGCTAAAACTGAGTCTGCACTGTGCCACAGAACTTGTATTCGGATTGTGCCAACACATCTTGGCAGTGTTGTTTTAAATAGCCCAAAGCTATTTTTCTACAGTTTGTCAGAAAATCATGCACATTTTCACATGACATTTTAATTTCTTTTTAGGTAAAAAATGAAAAATGAGGAAAAGAAGTATTGGGCCAAACTTAAACTCCCTGACAGAGCTCCTGGAGTGAAGAGGAGGAGCACGCTATGACTGTAGTGACATACAGCAGCCTCAGAAAAGCAAGCGCCCAGTGACATCTCCCATGAAATCTCATCACGACATGCCTCCTACATGAAATATTTCAATTATCAGTTGATTTATATGAAGGGCAGGGAGAGGACTCTTTTACCCTTAGAAAATGGTGCCATCCTTCTGCAAACAGAACCACTTAGCCAAAAATCCAGACTTTAGCTGAAAATATTTTTAATCCACTTTATTCATTACTTAATTGCTGGCTCTCAAAGTGTACTGAGAAAGACAGCTGTGGGACTAACAGAATGTAAATCAATCACCACCTGCAGAGGCACAAAGAACAAAGACGCTGTAGTGTAATGACCAACACTCCAGTGGTCCTGAAACATGTTACTTGGGGATTCCTGAGTTATGATTTTTTAACCTTTCGGGGCTGGCCTAAGTTTGCATCTGGAAGGAGAGCACTTCAAGGCTGCCAAAGGAGACTAGCTGCCCATTCCCATTTAAATGGATTACAAGATCCAAATCTTCTGGTAATTCAGAAAGAAAAAAAATCTATCCTCTGCTATGTGAGGAGTAATCCCACTAAGAAAACAGTTAACACTGTCACTGAAAGAACAAATGGGTGCATTCAGGTTAACAGGAGCCAAGTGGCAAGATCTTTCTTTTGGTAGGTTAGTAGACTTGCCCATCTCTCCCATGGACACCTTCATATTAGTGAGGGAGGCATGGAGGTCATCCGCAAAGTTAAGTGACTTTCTTCTTTATGTAGCAATGCTTTATTTTTGTTAAATGACTGTCTGACAGCTACAGAGATCTGTACACTTCATTTAATGCATGGTTTTGTGAACCTTATAAGTTCAGACATTTCTAGGACAGGCTGAGCCATCAATACCTTTTGTGCCTCTGGCCAAAAACTGTAAGGAGAAAGCCTGATGCCATTACGGTCAGAAACCATCTTTTCTGTTGTGCTCTGAAAAAGCATTTGGAAGGAAGAAAGGAGAATAACAGCAACATCATAATGAGCATTGTGACTGAGGGAGGATGTGGAAAAATTAATTAAAAACATGATCTGCTTTAGTTACACAAGTATTGCCACTGATTATTAACTATGAGCAAGGCAGCGTCTGAAGGGGACAGTTGTCAAATTTTGTGCATAGGTTTGGGATTAGACAGGGGTGTTTGGTGATCAGTTGCCATGCCACAGTCTTTGTGATGTGGTCTTAGGTTTAGCAAAGCTGAGATATTCCTGTCTTTACTTCAGACAGAAGTAGATAATCTGTTTAAAGGGGGATTAATTCCATCTAACTCTAGCTACCCAGAAATGAGGTGTCCATTTCAAGGCTTTCTCTGTTATCAGTGGAAGATTTACTGTTGCAGAGCTTGACTTAGAACAAGGACATCTCAGAACCTGTTCTGCAGGTACTAGATAACTCTGTCTTCTGGGTAGCTTAGGTTAGGCCGGACAGATCCTGCCCTTTTTTCCTCCCCTTGTTTCATCTGGCACAACAGGGTAACAATGCTTTGCCTCTTAGATCTTCTCTAGACTGTGAGACTGGTAGAGACTCTCCATTTGCTGTACACTTGTGCCACCTGACACCCCCTAAAATTTGCGAAGGATTCAGTAACAAGGCAGATGTTCAGATGGATAATAATTAGGGCAGACTTACATGAACGATGAGAAGAATTTGCTTTTCTTTAAGGAGAAAACTGGTGACAGAAGTGAGGAAAACCACAACAATTCCTTTGCAGGCCTCCAGAGGCTGTGCAGCAGGTCTTATGTTAGCTTTCTGTGCTATGTGCCTTAAGGCATTGTAACTAGAATATTGTACATATATTGTATTTGAGCTTGTGACTATATTGAGCTCATATAGCCATTCATCTATATGAATAGCTAATGAAGCAAAAAATTAGTGCAAAACATATGGCAGTAATCAGCAACAGAGTGGGGCAGCAGAGTGTTGTAACTAACTGCAGTGATTTGCTTTTTGGCAGAACATCCAATAGCACATTATTAAGAGCATTTTAAACCAGCCTGCATTACCTGCATAAGGAGGAATGCAAATATCCAGTCATGATTGAAGCTGAAGCATGTGTTGAGCTGGAATGTGCAGAGCAGGCCAGGCAGATTTCAACTGTCATTCATACGTACTACAAAATATGCAGCAGTTTTGAATCAAAAGTAGTGAAGAAGGTAAATACAAACTGGCAGGACACCCCTTGGCTTCCAGGGGTGCAAATTCAGCTGTAAAGTTCCAGGGCCACAAGTGCAAACATTAAGGGAAAACATGATGAAGAGCAAGAAGTGACACAAAGTGGCAACTGTGATCCACTGGGCATCACAGCAAGTTGGTGCCATGTCAAACATCAGCACCAAGACAGGCAAGAACATGCCAGTGCTTGTCTAACATATTTACATTGTCAATGAGCTGCAGTTTGACAAGGACGAGCAAAGGGTGAAATTCCCTGAGCAGACCCATGAGGAGTAAGCAGCAATGACAGCTAACATCTGCTGGAACTAAAATGTTGCTGGCTTAGCCAACAGGACCCCCTAGTTTACCGATGACTAGAAGCCTTGCAATTCAGGCAAGGTCAAAGTTTGAACGAAGGCAAAAGTGGAAAGAAGAAACACATTCTTTGCAAAGACACCTCATTTTCCTTGGACACTTCTATGGCCAGTAGGAATTTTTCAAGTACCCTAATTTGTGTTTTTCCAAGTGATTTCTCTTGAAATTAAAATGGTTAATTTTGGGAGGGGGAAAAAAATTAAAATTTAAAGCCAGTCTAATAAACATCTCTAGATTTTACTGCCTTGGTAGTCTGTACCCACAGAATACTTTGTTATTTGTCACAAAAACAGCTATCAAAAAGATTACTGAGTTCTATTTTGTTTCTATTGTTTCCATAGTTTGTTTCATCCTTCCACCTTTAACCCCCAAATTCCAATGACTCTGCAGAAATTCCGATCAGTGTGGCTGAAGTTTGCAAAATACAAGCCAGAGTATATGGTTTGGAAAGTAGAGATTCCAGTGCTGTTCCTTCAGATTGCCTCTTCCCCCCAAAAATCATCCTTTCTCATCCTTTCTGGTTAGATAGAAACTGTGAGGAGTAACATGGAAATCTGGGAGGAGCAAAATATGCCTCATGAAAAAAAATTAAGCCACCGTGTAGAAAAAATGATAATACAGGATGTCATCACTCCAAGGAGACCTGTTTGTAGACAGCAACCTCTGACTGACAAGAAATTGAGAGTTGACTCCCCTGGTGAGGGGAACATGTATCTGTGTGTTTGTGTGTGTGTGGGAAGGCCCTAAGAGTTGCAAGGCATGCTTGAAACTGATGCACTGTGCTAATCTAAACCCTCTGATGGTCCTGTCCAGTCCAGATGAGGCTGCATCACAATGTGTAATGGTACAGAAGCATATGCCCATAAAATCCCAAATGAGTGTGCAAGGCTTAGATCTGTTGAGCTCCTAAAGCTGCTTTGGACTTTGGAGGACAGCAGTTGCTCTCTAGTTCAAGGAGTTTACCAGTTCATTTGCAGAGAGCTGTAAAACTGAGAAGTCTAACTGTGCAAAAGAATTCACAAGGTCTATTTAGGAAGCATCTGCAAACCCCTGAGGCTGGAGGACCTTGTGTTCTGTTTCAATATATTGTTTGAACTTCAAAAATTGCCAGTTTTAACATGTTTTATTTTAAGAGTTCTGTTCCTTGAAAATGAGTACTTGGTTAACTTGAGCACATCCACTCCACCGCTGTGCAAATGGGAGAACCTTGCCTGAGAAATTTTCCCATTAATTATCCACTAGTATAACCTACACCTTCTCATTGGACTGAAACCTGTAGGCAATCACAGCAACAATCTTTCAAGCAACCCAACAAGTCCGTCTTGCTTTAGCCTAGGTACCACAATGCACACATACTTTTCAGGGCTTGTTTCTCTCATTCTGTATCAGGCTAAGCATGAATATAAGTCTGAGGTGCAAATCCCAAGCTTTTCTTTTCACATGAGTGCACTCTGTGCTTTACCAGGCTCCTCCTGCCATTACAAAAAGCCTATAGAGAGAATACTGTATAAAATTGTGGAACAGCTGGCAAGAGGCTGTTGCCCTGGGACTAGTCATTGCTCTTTTAGAAGAAGGATGGGCTTCCGGGAGAAGCTGTATGAAATGCTGCATTAATATCTCGCACTATCATTTGGAATGGCAATGGGAAGATTATCACAAACTGTCACCATTTACTTATGGCTTGTGTACAACTGTGACCACAGGTAAATCTGTCAAGATACAAGGTCTGTTATGAATCTAAGCCAGGTAGCGAGAGGGAGGGAATATGCCTGAGAATTGTATGCAAGTACCTAAAGAGACCTTTGGGGAGCATAGAGAAGAGGCACGGCCATTTCACAGACAGCTAGGGATTGTCCAGCCCTTGAGTGATAAGGGCACAGACTTGTTCCTTTTTTGCAAGGCAATGAATGCACCTGTAAAGCCACCTAACAGCTGAAGTTGTTGACAACTCTTCCCTCGTCTCCTGCTGTTGCCCTACCAGATGATGCCCAAACACTCAAGGACTGTAAAAAGGCTTTTACCAGCCTTCCACAGTGCACTGTCAAGCCCATGCTAAGACAGCACAGGTGTTTGTCATCCCCCACCCAGCTTCAGAGAAGTGACAGTTAGTGCTACTACTTGATGGGGAGAACTGTGTAAACCCATGACACAAAAATATTCCAAGTCCTGTACTGCTGAGGCGATGTCCCTGAAGCACAGCTCCTCTTCTCATGGACCAGCATTAAGCCTTTGCAAAACAAAACAAATTAATAAATCATTAGGCAAAGTACTTCCAGTGGCTTTCCTGAACTTTATTCCTTCAGTTTCTAAGTATCACTTAGTGGCCTGTTACTCTGTTCTGCAGTTCATGACTAAAATAGAAAGGCTGCAAAGCTGCAGGGAAGATACTGATGGACAGCTCTGCAAATTGTTCCAACTGAACCATAAAACTGTCAAACAAATGATACATGTTAGTTGTGATGGCCCTGTGCCTCCCAGAAATAAAGTGAATCCCTAATGGAAGACTTTGGTAGGGAATTAAACATTAATTAGGGCTTATACAAGACAGAGATAAAAGAGATTAGAGACAAACCATAGATTTGCCGTAGCAGTGGTAGAATGAAACCCAGAGCACTTACTTCTGAACTTTGGTTTCTTGACTGATTATAAGCAATACAGACCTACAGCTGAGAAGACCATATGGCGGAGGAAAACATCTTTATTCCTTGTTTTGAAAGTGGCCCAATGCCCTTAGTTTTCTTTACCTGCTTCACAAGCACAGTGCTGAGAGAGTACTTATGTTCTCAATTATTGACATGGTTTCTAACTGGAAGAGCTTCTAATGGCTTGCCTCATGACCTCATGTGATGGCCACAGGTCTAATATGCAAATTAAGGCTATACTTGGTGTCAAAGTGGCAAATAGCTTTGTAACAGAGATGCAGTTTTAATTGAGTACAGTTGGGTTGACTTGTTTAGTCAAAATGAGCCAATGAAAGCTTTTTAAAGGACTTAAAGAGCAGCCATTCTGATTTTTCTAGAGGACTTTGCGATTTGTTATTATTTTTGTCTCTGCCTCTCCATAGCCCACACAAAACGCCAGTTACAATCCATGTTCTGTGGAACAAACAAGTGAGAATGTGTAAACCCTTTGCCTTTCCATTTTTGGGGCAGGCTTCCAAACCTGTATTAACTAATATGTTGACTGGCATCTAACTGAACTTAAAGTTCAAACCATGAGCCATGAGCCATTATTGTTATTAATGCAACCAGCATCACAGATTTCCAAAACTTGCTGTTAGACCGAATACAGACAGTTTTAATTCTAATTCACAGAAAAAAAATGTGTCTGCTGGATTCTGTTTACCAAGCATTATGACAAATGATAAGTTAACTGACCCATTAAGAACAGATATATAAATAATAAATATTATCTCCTGGATCAGCTGCAAAACAGAAGCTGACACAAATGTTATAGCAACTGGGAGCACCTGGAAACTGTAACCATAGCTCAAGAATTTGCTTTTGCCCAGATACAAGTGACTGGAGTCACCCTCCACTTGTTTAGCACCATGAAGTGCAATTCAATGCTGTGAAAGGTCTACTGGTTAATGTTCTTTGAATGGTAGCACACAGTACTACCACTGTTGGACCATAAAATTTCAAAGTTTTCCTTCTGGTCTTTAGCTATTCCCAGTCATGCAGAAGGAAGGTGCTGACAGAGGATAAAACAGATTCACCGCCCCTTCCTGTCCAGACTCAGTGCACGTAAGGAATCAGAGAATTGCAGACAGTGAAGTTTCCTCCTACAACTAGACCCAAAACTTGTGATGGGCATTTCTGCATGGCACTTCTGAGACCATGCAGCTTCTGCTGCAGCACCGCTACCAAAATTACCCCGTTTCCTAGCACAAGGTCTCCAATGAAAGCTAACTCATCAGGGTTCTGCCTGGTCCTTACACAGGCATGAATCCTTTCTCTTCCATCCTGGTAGGCATATTTTCCTCCCCATATTCAGAACCGAGCTCCTGACAGTTGTGTTCTTTTGATGCCACATGGCCCTCTACCTGTTTTTGGACATTCACATTTTTGCCCATCCAAAGGCATGAGTGATGGCGAGAAAGAGTTGTGGTTTTCCCCTTCTAATTTCAAGGTTACTCTGCATGAACATTACAAAGGCTTTGTGCATAAGTACAGAGTAAGCTTTGCTGAGCAGAGCAGAAAAGTGAAGTAAAAAGAATAGGCCAGAGCCCTCCTTTCAGCTGCATCTTTGCAACACCCAGCAGAGACAGTTTTGAAAGAGACCATGTTCCCCAGAAGGCCTTCCAGGAAATTATTGTGTCTGACATGGGAGGGAACCATCTACGCATGTTCACAATCTGCCTGAGATGTGACCATCACAAATTTGAGGAAAAGCCTTATAGCTGCTCCCAGTCAAGGAGGAGATTACAACAAAAGGTAAATCTTTTACCTCTGCATGAGACTTGGAGAAGTTCACTAAACATTCCTCCAACGTTTCAGCTCTTTTTGTATGGTCTTGGCAAAATGAGCTGTGGAAATCAACTCCCCACTCCCTGTCAACCCTGTGTGCTTATGCCAGTTCTAGTGAGCAATGATATTACTAAAGACTGTCCAAGGTTTGAGGGATAAATCTGTTCTTTCCTCCACACTCAACCTCCCTTCCTCAAAACAAATAGGTAGATACATGCAAACCCTCATTCCACCAGAGGACCTACGGCAGTTGAAAGAGAACTGACTATGTGGGTTCCACACAAATAAATGGTAATTTTTGCCCTGAAGAGCTGATGCAGCCAAAGAGGAAACTGAGGAGATAAGGTGGCTTGTGAGAAGGATGCAAGGCAGTATATCATCCTCAGCTAGCCAACATAGTGCTGTGTCTCCTACACGTGACCACAGTCATAATAGATGTATAGAAGGTGAATGCTATGTAACATCAAGGCCATTTGTTCTGGTACCTGTGCAACACTCTCCCTACATTATAAACCAAATTTTGCTATGAGAAGAAGGGAACACAGATTATATACAGAGCTCAGAATTTATTATTAGTCTAATTAAGGTCTTCACAGTCTAACTAAAATACAGGAGATGGCTATCGTTAGTTCGGTAACAGTAATATCAACATCCTAAAGTTAAGATTAAGACTGATATACATTAAATTCCTAGTATCTATCTCTTTTCTCTGCTCTTATGTTTAGCCCACCATTGTCCTTCTGAGTCCTAAGATTCAGGGAGGACATAAGCTCTCCCTAAGCAGAAAGTGGATATCACACTGCGCCCTTGGCATGCCAATTTCCTCACCAAAGGTAGGCTAGTGGTGGTTGTAGGGTGGTTGCCTGAGCCCTGCTTGGGACTATTTTTGTATGTTTTCTTAATAAAGTCTGCTTTGTTTTCATTAGTTTCCAGCTAAACTTTGACTCTTGGTCACAGGGTAGCTCTTCGCTCACGGACAATGGAGTAAACCCAGAACTTTACAACCAGCAGTAAAATTTTTTTGATTTATTTCCCTCCAAGTGAAGTGCAGAAGGAGCACACACTAGCATCAAGCTCAGCACCACAATACTCCTGAGGAAGAAGTACATAATCTAGCACCGGAAGACCACCACCCTCACAGTAGTACTCTCTATCAACAAAACATAAGTGTTGCCACTGTTTGTAACACAACCTCTCCCAACTTCAGTTAACGTAAGGAACTATGCAATGACTGTATTGACAGACATTTGTTCAGGGCCTGAGTGCACTAACAGGCCTCAATGGTCCTGACCTGCCTCCCCTGAGGCCCCCACCTACAACTCCACCTACATATGGGGCCAGGAACCCCATTTCAGTTCAGCCTGGGGCCTTCAACCCCTACCCCAGCTATTTTGTAGAAGTGCTGGTCTCAGCACTGCCTACATCTGGCCATGGACCTTGTTGATCTGGACCCTGATCTGTAGACTGACTTCCCAGCTTGACCTCAGAGCTGTCCTGTCCCCATGGATTTGCCTGGCCCAGGCAAATGGTCTGGACCCCAGCCTGACCACATCTGCCACTTCAGTGCCTGCCCTCCTCCTCAATTCAGAGCAGTGGATGGGGCTGGTGAGCCCCCTGCCCCCCTTAGCTCTCTCTGCCTCAGGGAGCACCTGGCCCTTGCTGCACCCTGATGCATTTTACCCTCAATGGTATTCACTGAGCTAAGCTGAAAAAATTTAGGCAACAGTCACCCAACCACCAAACCACCACTACCACAGCTAAAACATGCTCAGGCCAAGGCAAGTCCTGAGACAACACACTGTCTGGTTAATGTAAAGCCCCTGGCCTAAAACTTGTAATGACAGAATTATATGTACCAGGTTACATCTGAAGACAAAAATAGAAGTACAGTGCTGAACTGTAGCAAAGCAACCCCCTTAAGTCATGTTGAATCAAGCTAGATTAGGAGGTGACATCTGGATGATACAGTCCATGTCCCTGGCAAAATGAGAAACCATTTATTGAGCAACCCTCAGCTATATACATTTGGGTGAAAGCCAGGGTAGAATGACAGGTATCACTAATGCAGGGAGACGTCCTATTTTGTCCTTGAATGTATCCAGCTTTGGGTTATTGGAGATATGCACATGGATAGCATCTAGAATTGCAAGCATCCCTATAATACTTGTTAAATTTGTTGTATTCTGCAGAGGCAATAACAAGATGTCCTAACCACATCTTAGGTAAATGAAGTAATAAGAAGGAAAGCACTTGTGAAGGGCTGAGAAGTATTTTCATCACTCTCAGTCTAACTATCTGCATCTACCCAGACTACATTGTATACCAGCAACTGATCTCCTCAGAGTGCAGAGGACCTGCACCTTAGCTATGAAGTCCAGAAAGTCCAGTGCAAAAGCCATAAGACACCTCTAAAACTTGTCAGAATTGTATCTCTAGACCAAAAGTTGGAGTTGGAAAAAAAATGATGGTGTGGAACCAGGAAAGAAGCAGACACAGAAAAATCTGAAACCCCTGGGAGGAAATGGCACATCCCACCCTACACAGGGGTGTAAAGCACCCTGTTGTCTCCTACCCAACTGATCAACCCTTGATAATCCCCAGGTGGTGACCATGCAACTCTAGGGTGATATGTCCCAGGCACCTTGAAGCTTTTAAGTGCCTCTCAGGAGAGCACCAGTGTACCTGCACTGCATCCTCCTGCTAGCTGGGGCTGAACACTGCTGCTCTGGAGAAAAGCAGGCACCAGCAAAGGAAATCACCACCAGGAAGCAGATATTATGTCTGTCTGCAATCTGCACAGCCTGTTGGCAGAAACCTAGTGGTAGATGTACTGCAGGTCTTGAAGCAGCACAAGACTGTCCCACTGAGGGGAAAGGCAGCAGGCAGCTGCAGGCCACATCCAATTCAAGGACTCATCCCAAGGACTGGGGATGAATCTATGAAGAGCAGGAAGGAAATCCCAGGGCTCACAAAGCCCACCAGGACCTCGGGGAAAGCAGCAACATTGTCATAAACTGAGCTTTAAAAACAAGCCCTCCATAAAAAAAGCAGCACCAAGATCCATGCTGCGTTGCTGACGAGACTCCTGATGAGAGATATATATGCCTGATCAACAGATACCTTTAGTATGTTGCAGGCAATTACAAGCAGAGCAGCAAGTAGGTGGTCTAGATGCGTGTATACAGCTTGCTGGACTCCTGCAAGCAACAGGATCACTTTGGAGTTAGCTGTTTACAAAGGCTGCCCACACTGTGGAAGCTATGGAGATGCACGAGTCAGAGTGCAGTTTTCGTACTGCGCCTTCTCCAGTCTAACAGCAGGCAGCTGAGTCAAGGCTCATCTCATTCTCTCCCATCCCTGTCCTTGTGCCTCCTCTGTTGTGGACTACCAGGCACCAGAGCCACATGGTGCCATGTCTCCACAGCTTGCCAGTTCACAAGAAAACAAACTGACCCAAGAAAGGAAATGCTTCCCACCAAGTCAGCCAGCTGAACTATCCTCCCTTCAGAGGCCTTGCTGTCAGACCTGACACACAGGAAACAGCAGGAGCAGTCAAGCAGTGGCAAGGAAGAAGAGCAGGACCAGCCCTTTTGGCAGAAGCCCTGGTTAGACTGGATTAGATGTGACACGACACTTGCGACTGTTCAGCTGAGTCCATCTGCAGAAAGACCAGCTGCTACCACATGGGAATATGAAGTTATCCAATGTGAAGTTATCCAAGAAGCAAAGGCTGTCTTAAGCCCTGGAATACCTCACCATTATTAGTGCTTAGTTATTACAAAAAATATCCAGATATCTGTCTGGCATTTCTTCCCAGGGCCAAGAGCAGAACCCATGCTCTGCACAATTTTCTAGGCCTTAGGTTCCATATGTTATAGCAAAATTCTTGTTCCTGCCATGTGGCATGATTCGATGGCTATGTGACAATGCAATCTTGGCATTTCCAGGAATGCTCTTTGAAGCCAAGTTTATAATTCAGTTAAGTGTGTTATAAATTGAGACTACAACGGATCATAATCCAATTGAAAATTTTATTAATTGTAGCAAGTAGAATATGAGCAAAGACAGCGCTGGGCGGCAGGGGAGTCTATGTTCCGCCAACTGCCGCGCCAAACAGTTCTAACAGTCTCCTTTTATCAGTCATCCAGTTCCGCATTCAGGTCTTCACTCTGCGCATGTCCCAGTTGTTGTTGGGGGGTCTTTTTCTGCCTCCTGGTGGTCGTTGAGGCCGAAGGCTTGAAGTCTTCCTCAGTTACCTTTAGATAACTTTTCTCTTCAACTTGCTGTGTGGTATTTCTCAGAACTGTGTTATAAGCTCCTTTAGCAAACACTTCTAAGCAAAGCAATAGCTATTTCCCGTATTCTTGCATCTTGCGGTTTGACACTTCTTTAAACAAAGCAATAACTGATTCTCATATTCATACATCCTTATCTTTAGCAATCTCACAAAATAGTTTTGCTTTGACTTATACAAGTGGTATCTAATTAGGCTTATATAAACAATTATGGCTATTTTTTTTTTCTTTAATTATTTAATCTTTATATTGGGCTTAACATAAATCTTAATAAACAATATTCTAGTCTTTAGTTTCTCACAATCCCCCCTTTTTCTTTTTATCCTATTATTGTTTATTAGACGCTATTTTTATTTTCACTTAAATGGTTCATGTGGGTTTCCTCTTTCTGCCTGGGTTACTATCAATAGCACAATTAACGGTATACCAGGAAAAAGGGTGTTTGTTAATTTTTTTTTTAATTAATTTTAGTAAACTCTTACCAGTCCTGGGGAAGTTCAGCCATGATTGCCTTTGCATCCCATTTTCCTGATTCATTTCTCCACAGTTGGTTTCTCTTCTGCCTCGCCCGTCGACTCGGTTGCTTCGAGCCACGGGGTGTACCATCTTCTCGGCAGCAAGGGAATTCTTCAGGAGAATAGCTGTTTCGGGTTTTCTGCCTGTGTACATAGGCCTCCCACTTCGCAGCTTTAATTAATCGGGTCAGGCAAGGCACGGTTAGTACTTCCCTCCGACACCGGACAGTTACGATCTCAGTTACAAAGGGGATTCTTTTAGTAAAGATATCTCACCATTGGAGGGATCCCTTTACTATTTCTCGTCTTTGTTCGAATTGTTTCAATTTCCAATCAGTTAATGATCTTTCAAATTTATAGCACTGCTCGCAGACTCCGTTTGGAGGGTATCCTTCATAGCAATGCACCCACCATTTGTCCTGGCATACCTTGCATTTAAAACATACAAATGGATAACAATCACACTGTTGGTTGTTACACCTTAATTGTAAGTTTTGTATATAGTTGTTCCTTATTCCCGTAGAATCTCTATATTCTATATTAGGTTGTATGAGTATTTAACAATTTTTACGACCACACTTAGTATGTTTCCACAAGTAATACACCACTAAAAATCCTATAAAAACAATTATAAAACAAATCACACACTTTACACCAAAGGGCAAGGCTTCAAAATAATCAAACCAAGTGTATATCATTACTTTATCTTCTTAATATAATCTTGGTGTCACCTGGTGCACTGACCACCTTCCAATGGGGTCTTGTTACCGGGCCTTTAATGTGACTGATATGAGTCCATCCACGCTCAGCAGTCCGGACAGGTGTTTCTGTTGTAAGTCATTAATCGCACGGTCTCAAATTAAAATGTTTGTTTGTGGGCTTTCAATCCACTAGGGCATTCCATACACCATTTCGAATGCTGATATTCCCACATCCGTTCGGGGTCTAGTTCTAAAAAATTAATAGTGCCATGGATAGGCACTTAATCCATGATAATTTAGTTTCTATCATTAATTTAGTTAGGATAGTTTTGATTTCCCCATTCATCCTTTCAACTTTTCCCGAACTCTGTGGATGCCATGGTGTATGGTATTCCCACTTAATTCTTAAGTTTCTTGTTAGATCTCTAACAATTTTTGACACAAAGTGTGTTTCTCTGTCCGAGTCAATTACTTCAGGTACTCCATATCGAGGTATAATGTTTTCAAGCAACACTTTAGTATTTGTGACGCCCTATCCTGGGTAGTTCAGTAAAATCCACTTGTATGTGTGAAAAAGGTCTATATGCTGGGGAACGTCCTCCAAGAGGTTTTTGTCTCATGTTGTTTCGATTGACCTTTTGACAGGTCTCACAGGCTGCTGTGACTGTTTTTGCGATGTTGTATACACCTATACAGGCAAACAGTTGATTAAAATGATCAACTAATGCCTGGGTTCCCCAGTGTGTTTTACTATATATTTTTGAAAATATTTCGAGTGCTATGCCCTTCGGCAAAACTTCTCTCCCATCTGGCAATATGTATTTACCATCCTGTTCCTTAGCTCCCATTTGTTCTAATTTTTCTTTTTCTACAGACTCAAAACTCAAATTTTTATTAATAGATGTCTGTTATATAGTTAAAATCGTATTATAATTGCCTGCCATTCGTTTTGCTTTCGTATCAGCTGCATTATTTCCCCTGATTTGGTAACTTGTACCCCGTTGATGTCCCTTTATATGTACAACTGCTATTTTATTCGGCGTTTTTAATGTCCCCAAAACTCGTCGAATTAATTTTGGGTGTATCAGTTCTTTTCCCTGTGAGTTAACGAATCCCCTTTCCTCCCATATTTTTCCAAAACTCTGTTTAATTGTTCCAATCGTTTTTAGAGATAGTTTAGGGGATTCTATAGGTATTCCTTCATACTTTAATAATCGGCTATCTGTAAGCCATTTTTCTGTTTTTTTGTTGTAACACTCCCCTGATATTATGAAACACATATAAGACAACGTCTCCATTAAAAATAATGCGATTTGTTTCCTTGAGTAATAAGGCTGCAGCAACAATTATTTGTAAACAACTTGGCCAACCCCTGCTTACAGGGTCCAACAGCTTTCATAAGTATGCCACCAGTTTTTTTTTTTTGTCCAGCCCATTCCTGAGTTAAAACTCCGAATGCCGTTCCTTCATGTATATTAACAAATAAATGGAATGGCCGCTTTAAATCTGGTAGGCTTAAAACCGGTGCTTGGCTTAGTTCTTTTTTTTTTTGAGACTGACAAACTGCTCTCGATCTTGCGGGGTCCATTTGGGTATTTTGTCTTCCTACAATACCCAAATAGCCCTAATGCCTGCCGAATTTGTCTCTTAGTGACAGGCATAGGTAATTCCAGAATTGCTTTAATGCGCTCTGGATCTAATACCTTCTTGCCGTTAAACAAATAATGCCCCAAGTATTTCACTTTTTCTTCCACAAATTGTAACTTTTCTTGTGATACCTGTAGTCCTTTTTGGGCAAGAAAATTTAGAAGTCGAATGGTTTCTTTTCTTACATCCTCCTGATTATTTTCTGCTATAAGCAGATCATCTACATATTGCAAAAGTACATTTCCCTTTTGCACCTGGTATTCCTTTAAGAATTCTTCCAGGGCCTGTCCAAACAAATTAGGGGACTCAGTGAACCCCTGGGGGAACACGGTCTATCTCAATTGCTGTCTGCGGCCTGTCTCTATATCTTCCCATTCAAAGGCAAAATAATCACGGCATTCTTCTGCCAGTGGACAGGCCCAAAAGGCATCTTTTAGATCAACCACACTATACCAGGAGTTATGTGGTTCTAACTTACTTAGAAGTGTATATGGATTTGCTACTACAGGGAACCGGGTGATAGTTCTTTTGTTTATTTCCCTTAAATCATGTACGAGCCAATATTTCCCATTTGGTTTCTTTACAGGCAGAATGGGGGTATTAAAGGGTGACATACACGGCTCTAAGATGCCTTGTGTTATTAATCGATCAATTTCTGGTTTTAATCCTCTCCGTCCTTCTAGAGATATGGGATATTGTTTTACCCTCACAGGTATGTGGGGTTCAGAAATTTAGATTTTAATTGGTGGGATTTCCAGTCTACTAATTGTGTCCGGAGAGTATCAGACATCGGGGTTGAATTGTTTTTGATCTTCCACGGTCAAAGGATAAGTAGACACTGTTAGTTCTTGATTTTTTACTTTAATTTCTAATTGCAATTTGACAATTAAATCTCGTCCCAGTAGATTAAATTCTGCTTCAGGGACGAGCAAGAGTTCACCCATTCCAAATTTATTTTCAGTTTCAAATACCACATTTTTGATTTTGTTGACTTTAAAGGGTTCTCCTTTTGCCCCGATTACTTGTACTTTTTCAGGAGAAACTTTACATCCCTCAGGTATTTGCTTAATAGTTGATTTCTCAGCTCCAGTGTCTACTAAAAAGGTGAACTCTTGTTTATGGGGACCTATTTTTAATTTTATCAAGGGCTCGTGATGACTTCGGTCCCCTAAGATATAGAGCCCCTGACTCTCCTATTCCGTTTTTAATATTTCTTCATCTTTGATCCTTTCTCTGCAATTCTTCTTTATATGTCCCTTCTTTCCACAGTAAAAACAACATCTCTGTTCCTTCTTTACTACTACGTTAGTTCATTCAATGGATAAAGTTTAGCTCCCGGTCTTTCCAGCCAAACTTCCGCATATTGACTCTCCTCTGGGTTAAGAGTTTTTTTTTATTATTAACCCATAGGTTTAATTGTTATTTTATCCAATCTTCTTCTGACCCATAGACTGGCCAGAAGACATTTTTAAAAATCTTCTTCCCTCCCCATATCTTAGTACAATATTCTATCATCTTCTGTTTATCTTTCCCTAGAGTTCCAGGGAAATATCTCCAATTGTCTAAGATATATGCCAGAGGGGTATTCCTAGGTACAGTAGGTACCCTTCCCATGGGAGTCGAAGGCTTGCTGCCCTTCGCCCCCATCTTCTGGACTATCCGCACACACACTCACTCACTCCCCTTATTCCTGGCCCAGTCCCTCGCGGGAGGTGGGAACCGCAGTACTAAAGGGTCCACATTCACTTGGTTCAGTATATCGAACCTCTCATTTGTTATAGTCCAGGAAAACCCAATCCCGCCCGAACGGCAAACCCGCGACCAAACATCGCAATATACTTACGCGTCCTGCGTCTTCGTCCGGACTCCCGTGCACAGAATTTTTATGGGATTTTACCGGTTTTCCCTTTGCTCACTATTCTAGAATTTAGGTTCGTCGGTAAGGTTGGGGTAGGCTGTTGGTCGCGGGGCCGCGAATTGTCGCGGGGCGCGCCTCCCCGGAGGACCAAAGCCCACCGTTCCTTATCCGAGTCACGGCACCAAGAATTGTTATAAATTGAGACTACAACGGATCATAATCCAATTGAAAATTTTATTAATTGTAGCAAGTAGAATATGAGCAAAGACAGCGCTGGGCGGCAGGGGAGTCTATGTTCCGCCAACTGCCGCGCCAAACAGTTCTAACAGTCTCCTTTTATCAGTCATCCAGTTCCGCATTCAGGTCTTCACTCTGCGCATGTCCCAGTTGTTGCTGGGGGGTCTTTTTCTGCCTCCTGGTGGTCGTTGAGGCCGAAGGCTTGAAGTCTTCCTCAGTTACCTTTAGATAACTTTTCTCTTCAACTTGCTGTGTGGTATTTCTCAGAACTGTGTTATAAGCTCCTTTAGCAAACACTTCTAAGCAAAGCAATAGCTATTTCCCGTATTCTTGCATCTTGCGGTTTGACACTTCTTTAAACAAAGCAATAACTGATTCTCATATTCATACATCCTTATCTTTAGCAATCTCACAAAATAGTTTTGCTTTGACTTATACAAGTGGTATCTAATTAGGCTTATATAAACAATTATGGCTATTTTTTTTTCTTTAATTATTTAATCTTTATATTGGGCTTAACATAAATCTTAATAAACAATATTCTAGTCTTTAGTTTCTCACAAGTGCTGAAGGAGTTGGAGGCATCTGAACAGAAAAGCCTCCCCCCAATTTGCTGTGCATTGGTTTCCTCTGTGTTGTGCAGGCACCTCCTTACAGAGAACAAAAATGCAGCAGGAGGAGCTACCTGCTCACTGCTATGCCTGAAGAAGCCTGATACGTCTCTGTTCCCAAAGCATCTGCAGGGATGCTGCAAGGAGAGCAGCTGGAGCCAAATGCTTTGCACAGCCTTTCTGTGAGGTGTCACTTAACTCACGAGTAACAGGTTTGACATCTCTTATCTGCCCAGTTTGAGACAGTGGAGGATTGTACGCTGGCCAGGTAGCTGGGAAGGGTCAGCCTCAGCATACTGGAAAAGGCCAGTGCACAGTGCTGCTCTCCAGCTACTTCCCTTCCATTCTCTATTTCCTGTGCCCATTTGCCTCCTCAGGAATGCCTCAGGACAGAAAGAGCTCCCAGTCTGTGCAGGGAAACAGGAGGAGGCTGCTGTAAAATCCCCAGTGTCCTTTGGCAGGGAGTGTCAGCTGTGGGTAAAATGATACACAGAAAACCTCCTGCTGTGCACTTCCCAGCCCTTGGATGAGCAGAAAGTCACAGGCCATAGGGGAGCTTCCCCTTGGCTAGGGCTTTTTATCAGGGCTCTGCCTGATGGTTTCTAGAACTATGCTCACAGCAAGCTGGACATAGGTGTTCAGCTCTGAATCAAACTTTTTCAGCTGGAAAACTGCTTGCTGGAGGTCACCTGTGGTAACCCTGGCACTTGCCCTGTCCCTGGGAGAAGAGGCTTGGCAGAGTTGCAGAGCAGGCCACTGGGTTTCATGGGTGCAGCCTGGCATTTGGCCTGCAAATGCTTCCAGGTACACGCTGGTCCAGTTGGCTACATTCGTTGGGAAAAAGCAAACCATTTGGTCCCAGCTGCTCTTCCTGCAGCATCCCTACAGATGTTTTGGGAACAGAGGCATATCGGGCTACTTCACAAGAGCAGGTAACTGCTGCATTTTCTTTCTCTGGCAGGAGGCACCAGAGCAACTGTGGTGAGCAGGAAAGATCTGCTGGGAATTGCAGTTCTTCAGAAAAATTACCTTGAAAAATACTGTTAGCTGCTTTCTCAGACACAGGAGGAGAAACTTGAAGGTGATGCATAGAAGCCTCCAGGTCTCCTGTGTCTCTCCTCTGGCAGGGGTTTTGTTTTATCTTCTGTATCCTAGCTTCTGGTCTGATGTGTTTGATGTGCTAGATGTAGCACTTCCCCATGCCTTGGGGAAGTTGTGGAACACTAGGGAGTTGGTCTCTTTAGCCACTACCCCCATGTCTGAGAAAGACCTTCTTGAAAATGCTCTGGAGATCACGGTCTTGTCAGACTCCTGGGGAAGAGTCTTTCCCTGAGCTCTGACAGACACTTCTTTAAAATGCCAACACAGCACCATCTGCATCCATGGCTCTGTTGTGTTTAAGGACTTTCTACAATATGCCTGATATCGTGTCTGAGAATAGTCAAGGTTTCCTGCGCAAATGAACATAGTTTTGGTTTGACACCTTGTCTTCCGGATGTGACTTTGAAAACAGCCAAGCTGAAACACAACAGCTCTGTTTTGGCAGTCTCTGATGGAAAGTCAGGGTGGTCTCCAGGGCCTTCCTGATGCCATTGGGGACAGTCTGTGGTAGGAAACCATGGGGTTCATGGGGTTTCTCCCTTGTAAATATCTTTTTTGCTGAAATTTGCTGGTAGGTCTTTGGTTGGGGGCTGAGCTTTTGGCTCCTTTGCAAGGGATAGCTTCCATGCCCATTGCAGCTAGGTGCTGGAGGTGCTGGTATCTGTGCCTGCCCCACAGTGAACCCTCCACACTTAAAGGCAATGAGGTGAAGGGTTGCTGTTAATAAGCAACAAACCACAGTATGACATTTGGTAGTCAGATGTTCATCTCCCCCAGCCTATCCCTCTGGAGGGGAAGCCAACAAGAGAAGCAGTGTCAGTGAGGTCTTTCCTCCCATGCACCATCCTTTACAGCTGGCAAAAAGCCTGCAGCCGTCACAGAAGCCAAGGCAGCAGCATTCACCCCAAAGTCAGTTGCTGTCCCAGCTCAGGGTGCAGCTAGCAGCATAGGGCTGACTTCTCTGCCTGTTGGTCCCCAGGTTGTCAGATCCCACTTGAGTTTGCACGTCTACTGCCTGTTTAACACCTTCCTCAGGTCTTCACAGAAAACAGAGAGTTTGGAGGCAACAAGTATCCCCCTGCAGAAGCCTGCCTGCCAAACTGGCATTTCCTGTAAGGATAAGGCAATCTCTTAACTATCCTGCATGGAAACCTCACTAGAGCTCAGCTTGGGCCTTGCTGCTCTTCCAAGGTATTGGAGTACTGAAGCTGAGCCACAGCATGAGCAGCCCTGGGAAATTCAGGGAAATCCCCCTTGCCAGAGTCAAGTCACAATGCCAGATAGCCATTCCTACCTGAGACTCCGGGATATAATGCTGTTGCCTGAATTTTGGCTGTGAGCCTTGTATGTAAGCTCACAACAAGTTCCCCAGGAACTGAAGGCCTCAAGAGGCAGACAAAGCTGCAAACAGAGGAATAACATATCAGCAATCAGAGCCAAACCACTTTGAAGTTTCTTAGGGATGGTCCCAGTTTGCCACTCCTTTTGAGACAGGAAACCTCATGGCTCAAGCAGGATTATACATGGGATAAACTTACTTGTGCAGAATCCTCTCCTAGTTGCAATATTCTTGAGCTGAGGAGTAAATAGCTGTCTGACATCCCCCCTGCTAGCTCTGGCACAACTGCTTCAGGGGGAGCTTTGGTGAAAGGGGCTGAAATACCAGAGCTTTTGGGGTGGCAAATACTGGTTGCTGCACTGGGACTGATAGCCTTGATTTCCATGAACACAGTTGTCACTTTGTTCTCTTGGTGGAGATCATCTGCAGCCCAGCTCTTTGCCTGGCAGCTCTCTGCAGTTTCCCTGGTGTGGGCACAGTTACAGGGGCCCACGATTTCCCTTGCTAAATCCAAAGCCTCTACCGGAAACCAGACTTAAGAACCCCATCCACCCAATTAATCAGAACTAACTAACACAAAATGAGATGCTACTGTGATATTTGGGGATGTGGAAGGGAGGCCCAATTCCCCACATTCTCCTTCTAGTTGGCAAGGCTTGACAAGATTCCCGAAGGCAGTACAACGCATAAAAGAGAGGGATCCTTCGGAAGAGTCCCACCCCCGTGGAAAACCCAGTCCTCGGATACACGTCATAAGACATAAGCATTTAGCAAGTCAATCTACAGCCTCTCTATAATATTACAAAGTGCATTTAAAGCTCTTTGCCATACTGAGAACAATAAATATGCTTACACTGAAAAAACGGACGTAAGTTTCAATCCTGCCAATATGTTCTTTCGGGGAAGGCTGTTTCGGTCACCGGCACTACTACATAGTACTACACTCTTCCCTACAGGTTTGTCAACACAGAGCACGCGTAAGAGTATACTTCCCTCATGTGGTGTGTAAGAGAAATGCAACGGCAATAACTGCACGCCGTGCAGCAACTTCAGGGAAGTAACTAACTCCTGGTCGGTAGCTGCGCCAGAACAACAAAGTACGAGACGCCTGGGCTCCCGGTGGAGACGTTTACCGTCCGAATTACCTGACCTGCGCTTCCTGAAGCGCACTACCTACCCTCACCACAGGGCCGGCGGGAGCCCGTGGGGGCGCGCGCGCGGGGGCGTGCGCCTGGCGTCGCGTCCGTGCTGCGTCGGTAGCGGGCGCCGGTGTCGCGCGGCTGGGCTCGGCTCCTCGTGCCGCCATGGGGCTGCTGCTCTGGCTGGCCGTGCAGCTGGGCGCGGGCTGCGCGGCGTACGTGGCGTACGTGGATGTCCGGCGAGCCCAGCGGCCCCTGGAGCACTTCTGGAGGAGCACTGGCTTCTGGTAAGCGCGCAGAACCCTGCGGCCGGCGCCCGGCGGTAGGTCACGCACCGCTGGCGAGAAGCAGGCGGGGGTGAGAGGCGGCTGCCCCTAGCCCTCCTCAAGCAGAGGATCCCCAGGGTGTGAGGACACGGCTTTTCTGGAGGAACTTGGGCTTTTCCGGGCCTGCTGCGGTGGGGTCGGAGAGCCCAGCACCTTGCTGCCTGTTGCTGCTTAGCCCGTTGGGTGTTACCTGCCTGGAGCTGGTCGTGGGACGTGGCCAGTCAGTGTAAACAAAGCGGATCAGAAGATAGGGCCAGTCGACATCCCCTCTCTGACTTGCTCTCTTGCCTCCAGGGCCCTCGGATACGTGGAGTCCTTCCTCTTCCCTAGCACAGCATATCTGCTCATACTCAGGAGAACTCATTCCTGTTCCTTTTCAGTGTTTCCATTGTCACAGTCCCTAAATAGGCCATGACAAAACTTCCCTGCCTGTTTGTTCTAGGAGTTTGTTCTTCTTCCAAGACACTTTCAACACGCACCATCTTCCTAATGTGGCCAGCGAGTCAGGTTGAGCTAAGTCAGGGGGATGGGCGGGAGCATGCATAAATCCCAGCTCCACTGCTTGATATCCTGGTAGTGCTTTGCTTCTTGGAGAAAGTCCAGTCTTGCTGAGCTAACTGGGGTTGAACAGGCTTCAAGTTTTGTGAGATACGTGAAGGCTTCTCGCAGGCTCAAAAGCAAGAGGTGGTATGTTCCTCAGCCATGTTTGTGTCTTGCTCTAAACTCATTATGACCTCCTTCATTTTGGCATACAGTAGATTAAATAACAGTTGTGGGAAAAAGAGATGCAAAAGGGATGGAATCAGCAGTGTGTGCTTTGGACAAAAAGGAATTTGTGCATTTTTTTTTGTGTGATGCATAAAGGTAGTCTAAAGCAAAACTTGAAGAATTTTCCATTAGTTTTCCATGTTGGTGAGAAAACAGATCAGGACCAAAAATACATTCTGATGAAGAGAAATGTTTGGGCTTTCTGTATTTTTTTTTTCTTTTACTGTTTTGGTTTTTAATTTTAATTGCAATATTAGGAAACATTAATGAAAAACCGCCCTAAAATATAGTATGTTTTGCCCATTTAAACTGCAGCCCAAGAAACACCCATGATTTTAACTGTGTGAAACTTTGTAAAGCTACAAACATGGAAAGCATGTGAGGGGAAGCCAGAGGAGCAATAGCAGAGGGAGAGGCTCTCCATGGGTCAGCAACTACTCAGTTGTAACACCTGGCCAACACTGGTATTTCTCAAGCTGTAGGATCCCAGCTCCCTTGAAAGCTCATCCTGTGAGACAGCTGGGTTCCAGTTGTTAAAACTTCTTTTCTGCATCACAGTTTCAGACAGTTGGGCAAATACACAGCTGTGGATCAGCAGTTGAAAAAGCCTGGGAGAATGCAAGGCTTGATGTTCTCTGGGATGGGCACTGTCCACTCAGAACAGGAAAGGGCAGATACTGACAAACCCAACTGTTCTATCGGCTTTCTTTTGTATCTCGCGATGGTTTCTGCTAGATTTCTCTCTAGCAGAGTGAAGTTCAGAGTGTTTATTCAGTGTGGACTAAGCAAAAATATGTGAATGCTTTATGCCTTGACTTCCATCTTTGCCACTGCTTGAACTGAAGTGAGTTTGAATCTCATAGTAGTAGTAACACACTCCTTCAAAAAACAACAGTTAACATTGTCCTTATCAACTGGAACAATTAAAAAGACCCAAATGGCTGATACATTTTTAGTAAGAGTAGAATCAGTAACTTTGCAGTCTCACTTGTGCAACTTGAAGAAATCTCAGGGGGATGATTTTAAGTGAAGTTGCACAGAGGAGTTCACGTGTGCTGGCTAATTTGTATGAAGTACAAGGATGTAATCTGTGTCAAGACTTGCACTTCCAAATAAGGATGCAGGTGATGGGGTAATAGATAGGCAGTGTCTTAGCTAAGACAAAAGTTGCATCAAGTTCTTGACTAGGTGGGGTCAGGCTTTTCCTACTTTGTGCACAGATGGCTATATAGTAGCAGGTTCATTCAATGGGGTCCTTGGAGGTAGGATGTGTATGTGGAGGGGCACAGAGGAGAGGATGACAGTCTGACTCTTCCCCACATCGTTACAATCAGCACAGAGCTGATCCACCCATCAGAGAAGACAGATCACAGCAAGGCAAAGCTTTTTCACTTACACAGTTAATATACAGTCTGTAGTTAGAGCACAAGTCATCTCTCTTTGCAGTGTGAAGACACGTGGAAATATTTTACCAAACCTTGGGGACAACGTTATTTTATCTTTCTTGTAATACAAATGCTTTAACACTCAGAATTTGCACATTACCAGGAGGTTTAATGAGAGTCTCTAAGGTTGCCCAAACTCAGTGAACTGGGCAGCGTTCTAAGTTTCTGAATCATGGGAGGGTGGGAGTGAGATCATCTTGGAGCTATTTATCTGTGGAGATAGAGGCAGCAGAAATTTGCCCCAGTGTTATGTTAATTGCAGTGCAATAAGTAGTTGCCAAAGTCATGTTAACATGATCATTGCTGTATAGCTGTGAGCAGGTTAAACTGCTTACAGCATCAAGGATAGAAACCTCAAGTCACATACTCCTGTGCTTCCTTATGCTTAGGGGTGAATTGAACATGGCCAAAGAATGTGGAAGCTCTGAGGTTTAATTCTGCTTCTAACAAGTGAGGCTTCCACAGCAGAGCAAGAGTTGATGTCATTGCATAGACTTCAGCGGGAAGATCAAGCCCATATTTGTCTTACTACAGACCTCAGCAAGTCTGACTTCCACTCCAAAGCCTAAAAGACATTAGTTACTCAGAGACAAGATGACTGTCATTGTATGTCTTCTTCAGGCCACTGCTGCCTGATGTTGCTGTCTGTGCAGCAATGACTGCTTGTAATACTTTCTTTTGAGCATGGCAATGAGATGCACCCGAGTTGTGTTCTGCTTCGCCAAACTACATGTGTAGCCAGTTAGTCCCAAATAACCTGCAACTCCATTTTGCTTTCATCTTATGTTAGCCAGTGCTTCTCATGCCAGGGAGGATTTTGCAGGTGGTATAGGGACTTAGTGTAGGGATCTTTGGATACCCAGTGGAGCTGCTAGTTAATGTTGGAATGTGTTTTTGATTTTCTGTCCCTCCTTTCCTGAAGCCCTCCTTTACCTCACAGCCGTGCTGACCTATTTGACCTGAGCAAAGACCAAGAGATGAACCTTGCCTACATTTCTTCTGTTCCGCATGGCGGCATTGAACAAGTTCGAATTCACTGGTTACTGGAATTAGTTGCCCTCAGGTAAGCAAACACCTCAAGTCAAAATCCAGAAAAATGTGACACATTAAAGTGTCCAACAGGTGCTCATTTTGACATTTATCTTAGTATAATTGCAAGCTGGGCATTTCTTTGCTTCCTTGGAAGTCAGGTAAGTGCCAATGGAAGGGAATCAATTTTGGGGTAGATAAGAGTAAGACAGAGAGAGCTTGTATTGAGAAAGATGGGGCTAACCTGTGTGCATTACATCCTAAAAATAGGTGAAGGAGCAGTTTAAGATTTCCTTTCATCTAAAGAGTCTTCTGGGTGTGCTGGTCAAGTTTTACCAAGACCATCTTGGGTCATATGCTACAGTCATTCCACTTCTCCTCTGCTGGCATGTCCAGGCGTCAGCATCTTGATTCCCAGTTGTACCATGACCTCCGGAGAGTCCTCAGGCTAGCAGAGGTTTCATGGACCATTGCATGTACAAGGTTCTAGTGCAGCTTTTTTGAACTGGGTGCATCCTTTCTAAAATACTGCTTGGCACAACCTTGAAAAGAGAGTTCTGGAGGAGTCTCCAATGGTTCCTTAAGCAAGGAAGAGTTCTGCTTTGCATTCAGGTCATCTACGCCCAGTGTTATGGAGAGAGCTCTCAGCTGGATGCCAGGCAACAGTCATTCTGACTGTTTTCAAGGGTCATACTGGGTGTTATCACTGCTGTTCCTTCAAGTCTAGCAGACTTTGGTCTTAGTGTGGTAACACAAGCAACTACTCAGTTCTGAGAAGAACTGCTGGGAGAAGCCAGACCTTGAGACTTCAGCTCCTGTCCACATCCCGGCTGTCCACATGGGTACCTAGAGCTCCCCCTGGCTGTAGGTCTGCTTTTAATATGCAGGTCACAGTGTTACGCTCCCTTTCCAGGCTAGATGAGTCTTTGGCAAAAGCCAGGAATGGGATGGAATAGGCATAAATTCAGTCCATTCCTTACCAAAGCATTTCATGTGGCAATACTGTCCCAAACAAGACTTCTCACCCATCCTGTTACGTGGTTTGCTAACCATTAGCTGTTCTAAGAGCAGTGCTGGGGGACTAGAAAGATGGCTTACTTTTGTGTCCTTTAATTTAGAAGACATGATATAGCAAAAGAAGTCCCACAAAGCTTAAAACAAGCCTGACTCATTGAAATGTCCAAATGAAAGCTGCTGCTCTTTTATTACTATTGCTATCTTCCTTCTGCTTAACTTGGGAGTTTCTTTTTGCATCCTGAACCCACCTGTGTGTGGCATCAAGTGACAGGTAGTGACAACTAAAACAGGGTGACTTTAGTTAATACCAGTTAATACCCTCTTCCAAAGGATTCATATGCATAATAGCATTTCTAGTTCTAGGGAAATATATGTCAGAACAACACTGGAATTCCTTGCCTTTCAAGTCCCATTTAACTCAGCTTAAACAGACTCATGCCCAGTGGAAAGAACCGAATACAGATGCCTAGAACAGGAGTGATTGATCTGTGAGGAAAGACAAACCATAAGAACCCCATCAAAAGTTGTAATAGCTCTTAAAGTTCTGCCTGGCTCAGGCTGTTGCTGAGCTGAGCATATTTACAATCATTACAATTTACAATGAGCATATTCACATCATTACTGCATCTGCTGTCCCAGACACAGGAGGATGGGAATTTACCAGTTTTAAGTCTTGGGAAGCAACAAGGGGAAGGAGAGCACAAACTCCAGAAATGGGATGTGAGCAGAGGAGTAGTGGGTTTCAGGGTGTACATTAGAAACAGGAGAAATTTTCTTCCTAGGTTTTAAGGTGTGCTTGTGTATTTAGGTTTGTTTGGGAAGGTGTTCGGAGGTCCTGCACACAGGTGAGTATTGCATCTTAATGCCAGAGCTGCCTCTGTATGTTAGTCCATCTGTGAATATAGCAGGTAACACAGCTTCTCCCTCCCATCTTTCCCTGTGGAAGCGTCCCAGTAAACACCCTTTCCTGTGCTGTGTCTCCTTCTCTTACTGGGCTATAGGTTTTGTACTCACTCTTGCAGTGACCCAGCTCCAGCAGGGGCAAGGACAACTGTCACTGGTCACCATCGCTGGAGTCCCTGTCTTAGGGGTTTGTCCTGAGAGATGACTTGGCTCTTTCAGGTTTCTGTAACCAACTGACTTACAGAAAAAACAGTGAGTACCTTTGAAAAGAAAGTAGCTACATCTACACTTAGAGGCCAAAAGGCCTCCTGGCAGCCTGTCTCAGCTGTGCGATGTGTTGGACTGGGCTTTCCAAATGATTGAGGGAAAGGAATGCATCTGTCATGGATTCCACTCAGCCTTTGTAGGGAGTGAGGCACTGAGTCCTTGATGCAATCAAAATTCTGGGAGCATAGAAACTTAGCAGTCAGGCAAGAAGTCCCAGGAAAGCTGTAGTGCCTCAAGGGTAGGATTCTAACCCACTAGTCTCAATATTTAACCCAGCTTTGACATGCAGCAATTAGAAACTTCGCTACTTGTTTAGAACCAAGCTGAAACCGCTCATTTTGCAAAAATCAGCATTTGTCAAAAACAAGAAGACATTTAAGTTATGGAAGGACAGCCAGTAGACTGAGTGGCAGCAATGGTTTGGAAAGGGAGAGAGCATGGAGCCTGCAGACAAACGTTGGGATTGAAAGAAGCAACGGGCAAGAATGCAAGTCTGAACAGGAGTTCAGTGCTCATGCTGAATTCTGTGCATGTGCAATTCTCTTCCTGAACCAGCAATTTCCAGGATGGAAAGAGGTTTAGAGTGAGAACCTTGTAACAGCAAAACTGTGTTATGTCATGGGGTTGGTGGTTGAGAAGACTTCTTGGAAGGTGATGGTAGATGGTGGGTACTTGAGTGAAGAGGAACAGTTACAGAAAACAGAGGACTAGGCGATACCACCACTGTGAAAGGCTGACAGATACAGGCATTGCTTTTCCTCACAGTTGTCCTATCTCTAAAAAGGTTCCATAAATGTTCCTCTCAAGAAGCAGATGTGCTCAAATAAAAGTCTGCCACCTTCCCCTTCTCACTTCTGTAATGGTCTTTCTCATTATGTCTTCCAATCCCCCAATGCCGAGTGCATCCCAATATTTTAACCCTTTCCTAAGACAGCAAACCACCTCTTATGTTTTTCTTTATTCCAAGTTATCCTGTTATTTCACCACCCATTAAAGGATACCATGAGGCAAACTGTTTTCAAAGAACTGCTAGTTTTATTTTCCAACCAGAAGCACATATTTGTCTCTAGGTCATGTGACACAGGAATATGCATGGTTATGAGGGAATCTAACATGTCTTTCATGGACTGGACAGTCCACTGGTTCTTAGTTACCAGTGCCAATAAATACAGCCATTTTGACACCTAGACCACACATTCTGGCCGTGCTGCACTAGTCAACAGGAGAGTTTGAGGTGAAGACTCCCAACTCTTTGCCCAGTGCCATGGGACCCACACAGTCCACAAGTTAAGAACCCTTTCCTCTTCTTGTGTAGCAGCACTAAAGTTTGTTGGATATGTGATTTATACAAGGCACCACAGTGAACAAAAATATAGTCAATCTACATGATAGATATAACATTTCCTAAAAGACATATAATGATTTTATTTCAACATTAATATTAACCTAGCTGGAATTAGAAGCCCATCCCCAGCTTCTCTCCAAGTCACAGTACCCGATTCATGGTAGAACAGGACAGAAGAGAATCAGCAGTTTTTAACATTTTCAGTCTTCATACCCTTAATCTTGGTGTAACGCAGTATAGGAAACATAAATGTGCCAGAAAAAGGCTTGTTTTTTTAGCTACTTTTACATACTCCTTAGCAATAATTTACAGTCTCCCAGCATCGCTACATCATAGCACTAAAAGCTGTTCCCTTGCTGTGTTTGACATTGTCCAGCTCAACACTTTGATCATGAGCCAGCTCTGCCAATGAAACTGAAACAGAAAATTGTTCTCATGGTGTCTTCTGGTCAATAGTTTCTTCCTAGTAAAAGTCTTAAAGCTTACCGTGCCTCTTATGCATAGCCAAGTTTCTTTGCTTAGGTATCCTTCGGTGCCATTCTTACAATAAATAGGGTGAAAAAGAGACTTTTGACTAATTTCTCAGCCTGCTGGATAAGAGAAGGGCAGCTTCTCTTAATTTTTCTCCAGAGACTGTTGCAAGGACACACCTTCCATTAGAATCTCTTTCTTTTTTTTCTTTTTTTCTTTTAAAATGAGATTCATCTAGAATTAAGGCTATTTTTTTTGCATTTTTTCCTTTATGTTCTAGGCTGGTAGCTTGACCCATAAAGTTAAAAGAAGTCTAGATTGCTGGGGTGTGTGTTCTTCTGTACTGAAACAATTTTATTTGACTTCCAATGACAGCTTGCTTTGGCACAACAGCCTAAGACTATCTATATTGATATTGTCTGGCAGTAACTCATGTAAACCCACTTCCTCATGCTAGGCCCTGGAAGGACCTTAAAAGAGGTACTCCCTCATGAAAAATGGTTACAAAGAAAAGCAGATGCCAAGCAATACTTTGTCCTTGGTCTCTGCCCATTTGATTTTATGACAGAAAGAAGCAAGTCATACCAAGTCAGCAATTTAAAGAATAAGGTGATTAAATTGTTTTATGGCAGGAAAATTCTGCCAATGGTCAATCCTTTAATCTCTTGACAGACATTTCTGTCAGGTTTTACTGCTTGGGCAGTACTAACAGTGTGTAGCTGATATGCTTTTTTATAATGAGTGCATGAAAATGTTATCATTTAATCACTTACCTAATTGTGCTATTCTCAGTCCCTGTGAAGACATTTTTTTATTTTGCCTTTTGGGAATGCACTGCTTTTTCTTTAATAAAATACTTGCTCTTGAGAGCCAGACAGGCTCTGGGGCACCTGGAGAACCTCAGTTTGAGTGTTCTTTCATTCAGTGACCTGAAAAGTTGAAATAAGCAAGTCACATGATGTGTTGACCTGACTTTTTTTTTTTAAATGGCACAGTGGAGAAATGGCTTCTGCATACACGGAACCTGTTTCTAGAGTCTGGTAATTGTAGGAGGCACAGCTGTGATAGAATTTCCTTCCAGGCTTGGTGCTGTGTGTGAACCAGCCATGAATAAGGAGAGAAAGACAGGGCAGCTGCCCTACCTTTCGTGCAGGTAATTATAAGCTTGAGTATGAGAGAGGATATTCTGCCAGTGCCATGGGGCAGAACACTGGGTACTAGCTGTGTTACAATCAAAATCTAAATCTGTGCTTATTTGTAAAGACAGACCATGCATATATAACAACACAACTGACTCTGGGGTTATCATTTGACACAAAGCAGAATGAACAGCAATTAATGCAAATTGTTATAGAAGGTAACCCAGCCCTGGAAAACATGGTTTAGTGGACCTCAAATCAAAGAATAATATGATAGGAGGAAAAAAACCCACCACCAAAATGTCTGTAGTATGTACAAACAGTGGTGGAATTTTTCCAGCATATAGGGTTACACAACTTAAAAGCATTACTTCCTTTACTTGGTCCGGGTATGCTACTGTAAATTTTCATTAGCATTGTGTCAGAGAAGACCAGCCAGGCAGTTCTGAGTGACCCATCACTCCCCTTCTAGGCAGATTACAGATTTACCTTCCCATCCTACCCTCTTTTCTCCTGATTGTCTTTGCGCCTAGGCAGGCAGTTGCAGGAGGTAAATGCTGTGCTGCATCAAAGTTCTCAGATTTTATGTTTGATGGTCCTTATATGTCCCTGAATTGGAGTTGCATCCGCCCACCAGAGGCAACTTATTTTTACAGGATGGTACAACTACCTGGGTGACTGTATGACTGCCAGTTAAAGCCATTCATTTTTCTTAATCCTGTTTATCGACTTACTAGTTATAAAATTGTGCATCAGAGTCATATTTCTTCCAGCATCATTAGGGTAACATTCAGTAACTAATTACCACAGATGGAAACCAATAACACAGGTGACACCAGGGATAATTTTTGGAAATGATAGTTTTGAGAGGAACCTGTGACGGATCATGGTTTCTTCTCCGTGGCAGGTTGTGTCACTACGCCTATGTAATCAGCGTGGAGAGACATGCTACATTCCACAATATTTTACACATTTTTTTTGTATGCAGGCAGTGGGAGTTGTTTAGGAGCACACCTAGAATGATGGAAGGGGCAGGGCCTTCAAGCCAGAATTTAAACCATTATGTGTCCAAGGTGCTAGATTGATTGCATTTTCATGGAGGTGGCTTAACCCTCTTAACACAAACCAGCCATTAAACCACTGGGAGAGTCAGCTGGCACTGGGCAGACTTTCTAGCACAACAGTCATACGACGTGTATGTTGGGTGATCATGGCACAAGGAGAAAGTCAATCCCAAACTGCCCTATTGCACATCACCTGTATTTTAAAGTGAAGGTGCAGGTCATAATCCAACCTGTTCCATCCTGGTCCTGGACTGCATCCCCAGTGGCTGTTCTGTGTGGCATCTGACAAACAGTAGAGCTCTTCAGGGGAGAATGGCTTGTAGGCCCATTGTTGTACACAGCCAACAGTGTGTCTGATAATTTAATTATTGCAAACTACCCCTCCCCGTCTGTCACTTCTGTAGTGAGTCATCAGGGAAGACATGGGATTAAACTGAGCAATCTGCTGGAAGCTTTTGGTCTTTTGCAAACCGCACAGCATTATGTATACTGTAGAAAAGCATTTCCTGCATACTTCCAAAATCTTTCCCAAAGTAACCTCCTCTTTTCAGAGAGTCTATCACTGAGGGATTGCAGCAAGCCAGGAGAACAGAAATGTTTAAGTCCTTGTAGTCTTTCAGGATTTCCTTTAGAGTATTAACTCCAGTGGTGTCCAAAAATGAGATGGAAGAGCAATCTACAACAAGGGCTTGGAAATCAATTTGCTTAGGAACTAGTTGCAGAGTGGTGTCTCTGATGCCCAGTCCATTAGCAGTTGTGTCACCTCCCTTTTTCAGATGCTGCTTTTCCTTCTTCTCGTATTTCTTCCTTCTAGCAGCTTCTAGGTTAGGATCTAAGTTAGTCAATCTGTACAGAGACTTTAGGAAGTAGTTTCTATTTGCATAGTAAAGTGGGGCCTCAAAACGGAATATTTTGACCTTTGGAACAGAAGAGAGATTTTCATATTCTAAGTCATCCTCATAAAAGCTGGTGTCTTGGATCTGACCAAGCAGGGCTGTCCGTGGCCGCTGTGTTCGAACAATGATGCATAACATGGAGAAAACAATGCCAACTAACAGCCCTATTTCTGTGCTGATCAAGGCAGAGGCCGACATGGTAACAACCCAAACAAGTGTGTCCACCTTATTCACATGGTACCGTGCTGGCACATCTCGGAACTTCCTTAGGGCTCCTCGGAGGCTGACAATGATGATACAAGCCAGGACACACTTCTGCAAGGAGTAGAAGAGAGGTGCCAAGAAAAGCAGCACCAGCAAAACCACCATTGCACTAATTACTCCAGAGACTTGAGTCTGGCAGCCTGTAGATGTTTTGACGAGTGTTTTTGCTAGAGCTGCGCTGGTCGCAAAAGAGTGGAAGAATGAAGGAATGATGTTGCAGAACCCCACAGCAAACATTTCCTGATTGGCTTGGATGGTGTAAGCATATTTCTTTGCACACATTTCTGAAAGGGATACAGTGAAGACAAAGCTGACTATGGCAAGAGGCAAAGCATCTACAGCGACTCGCAGCATTAAGTTGAAATGTGGTACCTTGGGGGGAATAAATCCTGTTGGAATAGCTCCAGAAACACTGGATGCATACACTTCGTTTAGCTTCCCGTAGTGTGACACCAGTGTTGCCACAACAATAACTACCAGCTCTGTGGGAAGAGGAAATTTCAGCTTATGCTTATACCGATCTCCCAGTTCCTTAGCAGTGGCCAGCACCACGATACAAATGGCACTTGTGATGACATCACAAAGGTTAGCCTGAGAAATGTTCCGGAAAATGTTAATCCAGGTAATAACAAGCATCCCATGCCCTTGGCTACGTGGGATTTTTATTCCAATCAGATACTTCACTTGAGCTGTTAAAATGGTTAAGGAGGCACCAGTTGCAAAGCCATCTAGTACAGACTCAGATAGGTACATAGATACGAAACCCAGACGAAAGATTCCCATTAGAACCTGAGGAGACACAGAAAAGAAAAAAAAAAAAAAAAAAAAGCCTTAAATGGTGCTGTGAATAATTAAGTACAGGTGGGAGAGAACTAGCTGGAGGCAGATAGCTTTTGGCTATTGGAATCTTAAAACATGAATTATCCTTTGATGTTTCCAGTCTGCTTTTAATATGTGTGATTCCTTTTACTGTTGTAGGATACTACAAAATCAAGTGGTGAATGAGGAGTTTGAGACAGGGTCAATCAAACATTGGTCTGAAGTGAGTCTGCTGAAGTGGCTTCTCTGAATTTTACTTCCCACGCAAAAGAGCAGTGGATCCAAAAATGCTTCTGTTATACGAAAGCCAATTTTCTTTTTTCATGTCTTAAAGTGAATAAAGGTAAAACTTATTGCCATTGCTTTATAAACAGAACTTGAATAACAACAGCTAACACCCCTACTTTAGTGGCACTGTCATATTAAACAGCTTAAATTTTAGACCTGTGAACAGAAGGGAAAGTGGAGCACAAACAGCCTTTGTGGCATGCCTAGGGTCAGAGCTCACAAACTTCCCCAGATCCCAGGATACTGTCCTTAACTAGTTGCTTCTCCTTCCTTTGATGGCTTTAGAAAATATAGCTGCACCAGGGCATTTTGTTGTTCATAAATGTGACCTGAAATTTCTTAGTAAACAGGAAGATAGCTAGCTCTTTCCTAGTTTATATATATACAATTAATGGGTAAGTATGTTCATCATGCTTCCTTCTGTGTTCTCTTGATATGCTTGTGATGGGCAGCATATTAGTAAGTCTCAAAAAGTCCAGCACAGCCATTGTCTGAAAAGTATGTTAGTCAGTCTGTTTCACCTCTTGTCCTTTCTGCTTCTAAATTACCTTTAGACAGCAGTTTGGTAGAACATAGTACCCACTAGCAAAAGACTGAGCAGCACATTCTGAACCTGCTTAGAAGTAGATGAGTGGGTCTGCACCTTTTTTAAAGTACCTAGGGAAACAGAATTATTTCTTCATTGTTGAAGTACACAGCTACCTGGGAATTTCCATTATGGTAAGATCTGTATTGGATTCATGGTCCCATGAGAGCAGCAAGGCCAAGAGGCAGTAGAGTATCAAAACAATGTTAATGGTCTTGCAGAAAACTCTTGTTTTACCTGTGCTTGCTAGTAGCTAAGAAAACTGCCTACCTCATGCTTTCTTTGAGGTGCCTACAGTTAGGCTTCCTGGAATAAACAGTCCAAGGCCATTCAGCTGAACTGATGCTGTATCTCTCATTGAAAGAGAGTTAAACCAAAGCTTAGGTCATGCAAAGAAGCTTTAAGAACTTCATACCTTGCCTCTGAATGTCAGTAACCACTTACCTGATACACTCCAGCCACAAATGTCAAGGCTGTAGCAATGCCAATAGCATAGCATTCTTTTCCACACTCAGCATTCATCCCTGCGATTGTAAGGTTGAAGGCAGTTGTGTTGGACTGACTGTCATTCTGCAGAGAGCCATGACCCAAGGCTGGTGGGGCATCATCATTCAAATCAAACCCAGCCAAGAGAAGTTCTCGGTCCACAACTTGTCCTACCATTAAGCTTATCAAGCTGAAAATGCCAACTGAGACATGACGGGATGTACCCATTAAGAAATAGATGATGTTGGCAAAGAATGATGTGTAAAGACTATAAATGGGCTTCAGACCTGCCAGCAGTGAGTATGCAATTGCTTGGGGCACCAAAATGATCCCAATCACTAACCCAGACATAACGTCCCCCCAAATATACTCTTTGCACTGGTACTTGGGAAGCCATCGTAAAACAGGAAGAAAGTCCATGACAAAGTTCTTTAGCTTCTTTGGGGTGCAGGAACAGCTCTTCCTCAGCTTAGCTAGCATGACTTCTTTCCTATTAATCTTAACATGAGTCTTTCTTTCCATGAGAAAGCAGGAAGAGGTGCTGGTTTCCATTCTGGTAGCCTCAAGTGGTCTTTCCATTGTCTCAGTGCTTACTTCATGTATGTGTTCCTGCAGTGTGATGAAAACAGCTGTTAGGTTGCAGTTCGTGAAGGATTTTTTAGCACAGATAGTTAACACTGAAAGTTTGTCACCTGATTGTGCCTTTAAGGAAGTATCATCCCAACAAAAACACTACCACAGGGCTCCAGTGACACATAACACTAAGAAATAAATCTGCAGATTGAGCCCATTCTTGAATCCAGCTTGTTTTACTAAGGAAAAATGGAGTTAAATTAGTCATTTCTTTGTACAACAAATATTTCCATCAGCTCTTCTGAATGCTCCATCATAGAGGTCTCTGTGAATAGAGGCAGCACTTGATGGTGTGAAATATATGCTTACTAGTGAGGTAGGCTATGGTTTTTCTAATAGTGCATCTTGTAGTCATTGATATGGAACTGACATATGGTATAGTGATCTGTCACTGTCCTCAATGCGCAGGAGAAAAATTTTGCTAGTAGAACCTGTAAAGCAGAGTTTTCTGGTGAGCAACCATTTAGTCTTATGCAAAAATTTGTACACAAACCATTGATGGACTCTTAGAAGCTGCTACATAACATGAACCTGTTGAATTGTAGATTGTTTTGATGTGCAACTTCCATTAATTAATAAGCATATCCTCACAAATACCACTTTGGCAACATATGAACCATGCACAATGATGGAGTCTGTTACCATCTCAGAAGGGTGCTACATGTTAATATTTTCAGCTTTAAAACCATAGTTACCCTAGCTTTTCTCTCCAGGGAATAAGATATAACAAATAATTCTGTGGACAGCAGAACAAACACAGCAATGTTTCCTATGGTTCTCCTGCATACCCGTTTTCTGATACATAAAGACTGGGACAATTTGTATTCTCCAGATGGAGGTGCTTTTGGTGTCTCTTGTATCTATAAACACAACTGTTTTTACCAAACTCAATCTCTGCATTTTTACTCAATTGTCAAATTAAGTTGAAATTAGCATAGTGCATTCATAAATCATTTGGGGGTAGGGGGGGACATGACTCAGAGGCAAAACATGTAAGTGCCCTATCGTAAACAGTTTAAAAGTAAAGATAGGAGCAGGAAGGTGGAAAATGTCAGACTGCCAAGTGGCAAATCTTGGCTTCTGGTTTGCAGTAGAAAGAAACAAGAGACTTACAAGAGTGGATGCCCATATGTAAGTACTGGGAGATAAGGAATGATTTATATTGACCTAGAAGAAGAGAGTATGTACTAGTACAACAGTATGCAGAATCTCTAGGAAAGAACAACTTCTCATGCCCAGCCTTTCCCAGTGCCATAAACAGCCAGGATCTCTGCAACAAAGCTTTTTGGTGCCAGCTATGACATTGCAATATAATGTCAAAGCTTGTCTTCACTTACAAGTAAAAGCTGTTTCTTTCTTCTTTCAGTATCTAGAGGCAGAAGCCATACCCATCAGCTTCCTAAAACTTGAAGTACACTCACTGGCCCAATATTCTGTTGGTATATTTTAATGGTTTTAACAGTTAATGGTAAGTTTAGAGTCTAGTGACAGAAGTCATCATTCTGTGTGTAAATTTCGTACTTTTTTTGTTGTTAAGAAGAATATTTTGATTTGTTAATGTTTGGTAGCACCTAGTTAAAGTGTAGAATTCTAAGCTGAGAAAAAACAAAGGGCTTATGAGTCCAACTGGAAGCATACTTGATAAGCAAAAGAATAGATTACCAACAGCGTGTAAGCTTTTGATCCGTAGCACTCCAAATAGAGAGAGGCTTGTTATAAAGTCTTCTGTCTGTCCTACTTACAATTTTTTTTCAAGATTTTAACAAATACCTTTTGCCAGCAAATTGAAAACAATAAGAAGATATGTATCTGTAGCTAGTGCAAAAGTCTTAAACAAGTTGCCAGGTATTCTTTTAAATGACACAGCATGATTTCTAAGGCCATGCAAAGTTTAACCATAATTTGAAACAGGATGTTTAAGTGTCACAGGTATGTTGTTAATAATTGGGTAAAAGGGAGAAAAGAGATTATTATTAGAGATGTGTGGACTGATTGTCCAAGTTGAAAATGACCTGCAGAGTAGTCTAAATATATTTCAAAAAATCAGTAGATTTCTACCCAACCCAATTAAATAGTTAAATAGTTGTTAGCTCCCACTGTATAAGTTTCTTTATGTTTGTAAGTAAGGTTTATTTCCATCATAAGGGAAAACTAATTACAATTTAATGTAATTATTTAGAAAGACTGATGGCTATTTTTTATCAGTAATGCCAAATTTACTTTAGACTCTAATGTACTGTGTGGTTATGCTAGGCAAGATCTGCTTGGACAGGAAATGGGTTGGATCTAGTCTTTGTTAGAATGCAAAGGTGAGAGAAAAGATAAAAGAAGTTACAACACCAAGAGAAATACTTAAGAGCATATGATTAAAGTTTACCAAATACAGAATGCTAGCAACTGTAATAAAGACACTAATTTTTAAGATGCAAAACCCCAACACTTCCTGTCTTACCTAGATTAGTTGGAGAATGAGAGGCTTGTGCATGAGGACAGCAAGTCCTGTTTGAATGCCACCCACTTCTTACAGCCAAGTGAATTCAGACAGCCAAGAAATAAATACAGTGTCCTTGTTCTACATGCTTAAAAGCTAGTGGGCAGTTCAATATCCAATGAGTGCTTTTGATAGGCTACATAAAAAAGATTTCATTGGCTTCTGTACACTAGGCTCATATATTTAATTGTACAGTTGCTGTCTGCCTTTCTCTAAACTCACACCATTTACTTGCAAGTAAATTTGTATTTACAAAAAAAACCACATTAAAATTCATACATATGCATTGTTTGTGCAGCTTCCTGAGGGATGATAATAGTTTTTAATATATAAGATTATTCAAATATAATTTCTCTGGAAATCTGTTAAGAGATCTTGTGTATGAATGATAATTTAATACTATATCTCAGCTGTACTGCCTTACTGGATAATCAGAATAGTAGCTTTTTGTAAAAGCCAACAACAAAAAAGAAAAGCTAGTGTGGTAAAGCATGTATCTTTTCAGCAGTTTTGATGCATTTTAGACACAGGTCAAAAAAACCTTCCTGGTGCAATAAATTTCTTCAAGCTAAAACACAGCCAAATGCTGACAGGAGGTCATTTTCTTCGATTCTTTTTTCTCCTGAAAAGAAGGGTTTCCTTCCTATAAATAAGCATTTATTCTGCTAGGTAAGTTTTCAGAATCCATGTCAAATGAACATGCTAGCTATAAAACACTCAGCTCTAAAACGATGTCATTGTTTCCAGACACTGTTAATGTTTAGAGTTTAGTTGTTGCTTTTAGAACATAGTAAAGCCACACCAAATAATGGAAGGGATGTTGTTACCAGCAAAACATTTTTCAGCCTTGTAACCCAAGAATTCTGAGGCTGTGATGCCTATAGCTCAGTAACAACTTAATTGCTTCACCTGAAGAAATGGGATTCCACCATGGCTGCATGCTATTCCCTGTATATTTGTGCAGACTACCAGTGAGCTGGGAGCTTCCAAGGCTCTTGCCGTCTCAAAAGACAGGAGGGTGGAGAGCAAATCTGTCTACTCCTGAGCACATAGGTAGACCCCAGCCTTCTGATTCTGGCACTGAGATACAACATCATCCTTCCACAGTGGTAATACTCAAGCAATATTCAGGAGCTTTAGGGGTATCAGTAAATAGGTTCCTTTACTGGCTCACCACATTGACCCATTTTCAGCTCAGCCCATACTAAGTGGTTTATAAGAAAAGGGACAACCCCCTTTTCAGGCACCCCTCACTCCCAAGAGCTCTACAGAACATAATGTTTGCATTTTATTCAAGTGAAGGCTTCCCATCACTTGCCGAAAGAGCTGTTCTTAGCAGGGATGTGCAGATGAAGCAGCATATAGCATAGAACACATCTACCCATTGCATTTGACTTTGGTATCAGAACATTCTCAACTGTTTAATACAAGTGGAAGTTACTTGCATGCACACTCATATACATATGTATCATCCATATCATTACAACAAAAAGTAGTCTTGGTTATTTTTAATTGTATTTTGATGTTTGGAATCTTCACAGTTAATTTTTTCAAGTTGCCCTTGACTGCATGAGCAAAAGCAAAAAGCTTACGCCCTCCCCCCTCCCCCAGCCCCAGCTTGAGCAGAACCTCTGTCTGAACCACTTATTCTTTCAGGTTAAATGCAGTGACTTAGTTTGTCTTGTGAAAAAGAGAAACAAAGCAAGGAACCATTGAAGCCAAACAAATGGCTGACTTTCCAACTGGCGTTAGTCCCACCTTTCTTCCTGTCTTTGTACCATGCCACTGGCCTGACAAAGTCTCTCTGCAGGGGAGGAAACATTTATCACAACACTTTCAGTGGGATTTCTCTTTGCAGATTCCTTGGCAAACAGTTTCTGCTGGTATACGTGTAACCATTCTGGCTGGATGAGTTGTTCTTTGTGAAACAACACAACCCCCTAAAACCTTTATTCTGATGCATCCTTTTGTCTCCCCATCCTGATTGTCCACCAGAAAATCTGAAGCTGTATCTCTAGAATGCCCAAGAGGGAGTAGGCACAGTAACCTGCCTCTGTGAGCCTGCCTCTCTATGCTAAGAGATCTCTTAAATGCTCTCTTTGGGGCAGAAGTCAGACAGCGTATCACAATTCTATACTAGAATCAGTCGCTCTTGCTTAAATAGTGATTGCAAGTGTAAGTTAGGATAGAGACCTTTATATAGTTTGATCCATGTGATGCTTACAGTTTTCTCCATGTTTGACCTATGAAAAATCAGCTGAAAACTAATGTGGGTAGAACAGGTTTTGTATTTATCATCTGAAGTTTCATTGTATTTTTGTTGCATAAATCACAGAAAAACATGAGAAACGTCAGTTTAGCTAAGCATTTGATTTAAACACTTGTAGGTGTTAAACTGTTCATGTTACTCATCTTTCATATCAGCAACCTTTTCTGCCTGTAAGAAACCTCTCTTGGTCTCTAATGGCTATAACTACATTACTGTTCTGGTTTTGAGCATAACACAGTTCTGAAAAAAATCCCTGGTTAGCCTCATTTACAGTGCATCGATTCAATGCACAGAGGCATGTTGCCTTACAAACCAGACTTTTTCCAGAGGAAAGTATCCAGAAGCTCCATCCCACTATACTCCGACCCTTTATGGTGGCATAAAAACCTGAGCCAGCAATTGTTCTTTGGACAGATTTGAACAGATGTGGTGAGGACATTTAGTCTGTGGGGCCTGAGTAGTCTGAAATCAAATCCCCTGAAATGCATATAATGTAATACTGCTTCAACACCTACTGCTTTGATTTATTAATCTGCTTTTTTTGTGCAGAATTACTTAGAAATGTCAACATAACCTATGAGTGTTAGAAAGGATCAAGTGACAAAACAGAACAAGTGAAATGAACATTTCTTTCTGTCTTGTATAAGCTATTGTATTTTCAGCTTTAGAGCACCAGGACCTAGATGTACTTGGAAGCAGACTTAAGCAAGTTGCCAGCAACCAAAACCATTTATTTAAACACTGACTTAGCAAGCTTACAGCCTACAGGCAAAGAACATCACAGTGCTCTTTAGGGAAATAATGTGAAACTTGATGGGCTTAGTTAGTTTTTTACTGTATCTGGAGAACATACTGAGGCTTCAAAGCATTTTCCTGTTGAGTTTCAACATGATGCTCATCCAAAAGTGAGAGAGGAAAAAATACTACAGTTTACTGGTCTCTGTGAGTCAGGAAAGCCAGAACGTTAGTCTAAGTCATCTACAAATTAACATTACTATACTAAGGAGTTACTTTGAGTCAAGCAATCTTTTAGATTTGTGTGTTTCCAATTAAGATCTCCAATTCACAACTTCTCCTTCCAACTATAAGTTGATCTATGATTTCCAAGGCAAGTTAGGCTCTTTTTCAAATGTCTGCATCCACCAGCAACTGTGATTCAATTAATATTTTCCCAAGGATTCTCAGTCTAGTGTCCCAGTGAGTAAGATAACAGCCACTGACTTGTAACAATCCCAGAGGTGATGAGCAGGCTACAATAGAACTCACACAGTCAACCAGCAGCTGTTATTAAGGCTGGCCCATCACATCATATTTGAGAATGATCAGACCTTGGAAATAATGATCAAATAGTTTCACTGGTTCTCCAGGAACTGGCTTTGTTCAGGGGTTCCAGAACAGGCCAGTCAAAATATTGGCATGCACTCAAAGGCAAGACAGTGTTATTCTTCTGGACATGACCATTAAAAAGATATTTTCTGTGGGGACAAAGAGCATTCCTAAAAATCAGACTTCCTGCTTTTGGAAAGGTAGCTGGTCCAAAGTGAAAGTCTGTTTTTTTAAAAAAATCTTTCAAGACAGTTTTCCAAGACCTTAGTCATCCAAAACATAGCTTAGCTAAACACTAAGCTATGTTTTCTGCCTTGTGGTTTTGCTGGACTTTGTCTAGTCACATTAAGCTGTTGTAGAGAAAAACAAATTGATACCCCATTCTCATGTTCTTTCCTGTTACCTTCCCTGGTATCTTGGGTTTACTACACGCAATAAGGACAATATTTTGGAAATGCTCTTTGAGATTTAATCACTAAGAAAATGCTCAGTTTTAATAAAAATGTAATACTTTGAGAACTAGATAAGCTTCATATAGGCCACTTTACTTAAGTGCATATAAAAACTAGCCAAATGGCTGGTCTTGAACTCTTAGACCAGGGTTTGCAGAAAAGATTAATTCCATACAATTGTAGATGACTACATGTTTTACAACCTTTGCCCAGTATCTACCTTGTAAGCAGTATTTATGAAGAACAGAATAATGACAAAACTGAAAAAGCAACACCAGTGTGCAAAATAACTGAAAAGAGGCAGTTTTGCACCTTTGAAAACAGGCAAAGAACAAATAACACCTGAGTTCAGAGGTATGGCAGGGAGGCAAATCTCTTACCTGGATAGCTTTTTGACAGGAATGTTCAGCTCTGGTTTTGCACGTTGGAATGAATGAAAGTCTTCAGTCAAGCATTGCTCTATTTGCATAAAGAATAATTATTAGCTCAATATTCCTCAAGGGAAGAATGGGTAGCTATAGAATCTTGAGCTTGCAGCTTGGTAGTGTGTTGTCACTTGTACTGCTCTGAAAACTTGGATATATATGCAGGATTCTCTGAGGATTTGAGTTTAAATAGTGCATAGGATTATTAATTAACTAACACTGATCCAAAAATTATGCTGAGTTCAGGCTAGCACATCTCTGACCTTTGAAGCTGCTTCTCATCTGAGATTTGATCTGGTTTATGCATCCTCATACAGCTTTTGATTTCACATATTCAAGGTGTAAGAATAGAACTCTAGTTCTATTCTGCACTGAGATTTGTGCATTTTGCAGGCTGGAATAAGTACTGTTCTGCTCAGCACATTGGATGGGACTGCTGGAGGTCAGAGTTCCATTCCTACACATCAGTGCATTCAGATCACAAGACCTCTGTTGCTTCTGTGTAAATCAAAGACTGTAAAACATAGGCAAATCAGCAGGACAAAGACTGACTTTCTGTTCATTCTTTGTGAGGTATATAAATAACCAAGTCCCTTCTCTGTTACCTTAGGTCTTTCAATAGGTGCAGACCTATCCGTCTCCTCCTCTCAACAAAGGTGATGGATAATGTTTAATGGTTACTAGGCAGTGTAGATTAACAGATTGGGCACAAGGCCAGGACTCACAGAAACTGCATTCAGTTGGCCTACAAGCTAAGGGATGAGGAGATGTGTATGTTTCTCAGCCAAGGAAGAACATGAACATGCATGCAATAAGAATTTGAGATGGGAAGTGTGAGGCCTGAAAAAGGCTGTGTTGCTGGATAAACAAAGATGGTTCCTCCTTCCCTGCCAGCAGGAGTGCTTGCAGCCAGGTGCAGTGCACAAGCATGTCTACAGAGGGCCAAGTTCCAACATCATCTTTTATCCCAGCACAGAAAGGTGCTTGCTGCTCTTCAAAAATAAAAAGAAAACGTGAAAATTATGGAAATGAAAAGTCAAAACACTAACATGAGGGTGGAACAGAAAGGGAAGCTCATCTCACCTCTGTGATGCTAAACTAGTCATGGATTCTTAAAACTACTGGCTGTTACCAAGAACTCAAACTAGGTGACAGTAGTTGTGACATTCTAATCCCCAAAGCTAAAGAAGGTGATTTAAGTCTTAGTAAAATCCTCTTTCTTGCCCCTTTCCTGTAGAAAGTCTTGTCAAACATTCCTGTCCCCTTGCCAGTCCCAAGGTAGCTCTTAGAATAAAAGGGAAGCAGTATCGCACTTAATCTGCATAATGAATTTTGCACATTGGTGGCAGTAAGATAGTGTGTCTCCTTGGTCTTGTGCACCACAGAATAGAAAATGGCTTTATTGCTTCTCTTAATTTCTTTTCAGGCCTGTGGTATTTCTTTCTTGAAGATAAAGTGACTTAAACTCAGTCTCTCAAATTTGCCCTTTCATCCATTTTACTACCTAATTCTTAGAACTAAGAGTCATCTTCTCTAATGACCTCTTAAAATGTGCATGCCCGCTGCTTCAGGACCAAATTAAGCTTGCCTACTCTGTTCTCCTTTACATGTTTCCAATATTTGGAAACTCTGTAACTTCTAGTATTTGCAATCCTAGAATTTGCAGAATAATTGGGGTTTGCCCCACTTAACATTTTTTTGAAAAAGACCTCTCTGCATTTCTCTCCAACAGCACCTTTCCCAATATCAGGCTCGTAAGAGTACTACAGGATGTTTAGGTTATCACTAGACCCCTCCCATATACAGTGGGTTGTAAACTTTGTTTTGCCTCAAGCTAGCCTAAAAACAACACTTTGTGAAATTTTGAAAGAAAGAAATTTCAAATTATAATTTTGAAATATGTGAACACTGTTTAGGCACAGCACCATTCAAATGAGGCTAAATATCTCCGGACAGGACAATTCCAGGTGGGGAAAAAGTGACAAAATGAAGCAGTGTCTTATTCTGTCTCTAGGACTTGTGAAAATAATCTAGTTTTGAAGAACCTACATTTTGTGATGAACAAGTTTTAGTTAACATACACAAGTACTGACAGCAAAAGGTTCATCAGTGCTTAATTATGGAGATGCTAGTTCACGCTCCATAGCTTGAAGCCATTCATCGAGGCTTCAGTCCAGCAATAATTCTGAGTGGGCAGCTCCTGGCATCCTGGTTGAGTTCTGGCACTAACAAAGCAGGACTAAATTCTAGAAGGACTGCCTTGCCATGTCAAATGCTCAATTGTGTATTTAAGAAACAATGGTAATTGGCCAAAATAACCAAAAGATGTGCTACAATGAAACACCTGTCTTTAAGAATAGAAAGTACATTAAAAAAAAAAAAAGATGACCATTCACCAGTAATTAAGAATTTACAGATGATTTTCCTTTGTGTGACTTGCTGTTTATCCTTATGAACAGATGCCTAATATTAACTGGATTAAGAACTGCAAAAGGTTAAAAGTGAAATCTACGTGAGGGTATTTATGAAATAAACACTGTGAAGAGATAAAATGTATTTAGCTTTGTTGACACATTCACTTGAGGATTTCAGAAGACTTCAGAACAATTCATGACATTACTACATACAATTCATATCTGGTAACCTAGTTAAAACTTAAAAAAATAATGCTAAATTAGTCATACAGGGAAGGTTAATCATAGAATCATAGTTAAAAGTGTTTGTTTACTGGGCTACAATCAATAATATCAAATCTTCAAATGTACATAGTGCGAATGTAATAACCTTGTTCTTCCTTCTGTGCAAGTGTTTGAAGTTCATAAATTCAGTGAATTATGAAGAACATTTAAGCCTAATGTCTGCATTATTTAAAATGCCCTCATGCCTCAATTAGTCTACAATTTACCTTTATACCATAGTGACCTGCTGATGTGCCTAAGAAGCACACATTTGGTTGCTGTTTAATGGGAAAGATGTGAGCACTGAAAATACTCATCCACTCTTTTAATAGCCCCTATGTGCTGTGCCTAACATTCCTTGTCTAGCTGTGGCAAGTGTCCAGTCCAGCTGGAAATGATGTGTCTACAGGAGGGGAGAGACATGTTATTGGTTAGCTTTTTAAAAAAGAAAAAAATCTGTAGTCCCTGCTGGAGGAGAAACTCTGAAATCTGCAAATTTAAGTGCAAATGTATATATTTGAAACTGAGTCAGATCACCCTTTATTAGGCATCCCTCCTTCTGTTCCACACTACAAACATAGAACCAATTGATTAGCACTTACCAAAGGCACAAAGTAGGTGCAGTAGTTCCACAGCGGATTTCTTATCAGCACACAGTAGCACAGTTCCTCAGGAGCACAGCTTTCTACAAGAGTAGATTAGAAAGTCTGTCGTGATATAGTTTGGATCTGTCCAATGATATTACTCCGATGGTGTTTACAGTGAGATAACATAAATAAATAGTAGCAATGGAAAAAATCTTTGTCCTGTAGAGTGTAATCACAGGTAGAAGGTAAGCTTAAAATCTTTATATTACAGGGGCTGGTAATCTCTGCCTTCTTACTCATCCCTGCCATTCTGTTCTAATAGAGCCACTTGTACTATATGGAGATCAAACAGAACTGCAGTCCTGACATAGCTTTAACAATTTCAGAGGTTTTGTATACTTACTTCAATTAGACAAAAAAATACTCTAATGTGTTAAATGGGATTAGGATAGGCACTGTGTGGAACTGTCCTTACACATAGTGTTGAGCTGTCCATGGTCATTAATGGAGTTGTGTCCTTTGAAAAAAGATTTTTATTCAAACACATCATGGAGGGTACTTGGTTAATCTTATGTCTAGGAAGACTTTACAGACCTTCAGCTGCCATTGAGCGTAAAATGTCTGAGCTTGTCTGCCTTGTAAACAAAACCGCCTGTTGTTTCATCCCTAAACGGCCAGAACTGTGGAACCAAAGCCTGGTTATTGATTAGTTTAGGATGAACGCTACTACTGATATTTGTAAATCTTAGAGGCAAATTTGCTGTGGCAAGGATAGTCTCTCAGGCATACTGAAGCTTCTTCACCCATTCCTTGCATTCATGTGTAATATTAAATGGATATTCAAAACCCATTTCTATATGCAAAGAAAATAGAGGATTTCTTACTGCACTGTGAGGTAAATTTTCATGTTTCATAAGCATAGAATATAATGCACTTTTATTCTCAAAAGGGAGGTATTTTTCATGTTAGTGGAAGTTGTTTGGGATAGGAGGAGAAAGAGGAAAAAAGGGTTACACATGAACATGAAGTGGGAGAGCTATCACTGCCATATTTAATAATACATCACTAGCCTAAATTGTAATGCCAAAACCAGATTCAGAACAGAATTATCAGCTCTCAGTTTGGAGAGATGTGTAGGTTTGCATCTCATTGAAAACTGTCTGTAAATGCAATTGGTTGGTTTTACCTCCTTCATTGTAAGAGGTCTTGCTATATTTTACATTCAAGAACCAAGAGTAGACATTGGGATGCCATTTAAAAAGCTGCTCTTTTCAGATTGGGCTATAATGCTCATTTGTCAGTTCTGAAGTATTCAGAAACCACTCATCACAAAAATGCTGCAAGATTAAGAGCAAGTCTGTGGATGACATATTAATTTTGCCTTTTCACCATCATAAGTAATTAAACATCAGTAAATCAGGAAATGAACTTGGTATCATTTGACCTCTTCTATGTTTCATTTTGCAAAGAAGTGATATATTCAAGTTAGACATACAGTTGCCTGTGGGCAGGCAAGGATTGATACAGAAAGACACACCTGAAAGTACATCTGCCATGCAGATAGATCCAGGAGCATCTGGACTTCATCAGACACCATGTGCTATCTGTACTTTAGACATTAGAGAAGTACATCAGCTGAGAAGTCTAGCTGCAAATCTTCACACCTTCAGTATTTAGCTCCATGTTTTAATTTTCTTAGACTGTTTGTTAGTTGTCCCACTACATGCTCCTCAATACAGATTTCACCAAGTGGAAACAAGTTTTGAGAACTGTAAGATGGAAAAAGTTAAATACTGTGCATTAATGCAAAATTTCAGGTCCAGTTACAGCATGTGAGTGGACCCTATGAGCAACCTGAGTGCTTGCAAGATGTACAGAGCAGACTAGGAGCATTGTTGAATTTGGTTCTTGTTGCATATTTGGCAGCAGAGAGAGCAATCATTCCAACTCCTTGTTGTAATATTACACAACAGTAAATAAGCTACATCCTGTGCTGTAGTTGGATTCATGTAGTTTTGGACTATATTTCCACATAGAGGTAACAGGCAAAAGAATAGAAGGAGCATAAACAGAAAATAAAGATGTGAAAATGAAGGAGTGACAATAACAATACTGTGAAATGAAACTAGTAAGTGAAATATGTACCATGGAGACCCGTTACTGAAGGTGCAGTATTAGGCTGAGTGCTTGAATTAGAATGCTGGATGCATACAGAGAAGAGTTCTGCTGCTGCTTAGAAAAAAAGTTCAGTGACAGCTTTCCCAGGAAGTGCCAAAAGGTGTTACATGCTTGAAGCAAGCTAGTTTTAGCACTTGGTCATCATTCCTCTTCCTTGTGCATCTGAAAAGTCACCTTTTCATCTTCAGTATGGATTTAGTCTCCCTATCCCCTCTTTGCACAACTTTTGCTTAGAGATGACATTATTGGAGTGCCATCATCAAGGACAACGTAAAACCACAATGAACTTTTTACTTGTAGCCATGAGTTATGCAGAAAGAAGTCACTTCCATACATCAGACTCGATCAGAAAGGTCATCTCTAGCAGCCCAGTTCAAATACAGTGACTGAGCCTATCTTTCAGTCGCTGACTGAGCCTTTAAATTTGTAGTGAAGAATCAGTCAAAAAGCATTTCTGCTACTGGACTGGCTGTATCATTATTTGATTACTTCCCTTCGTAAACTAATATAGACACAACAGATCTCAACAAGGGGTCACAACAAGATCTCACAACAGTCTAAATTATCTGTGCCTAGATGATCTGATGGATATGTTTGCATGTCTGAAGACTCCAGATACTAAAATACCTTATGCCTTTGCCTAAATGCCTATGCTTTCATAACCTGTTTTCATTTTTACATCTTGAATTTGTTTTAAAAGGAGGGAAGTGGGTGAGAAAGAGACACAACAGTCTAACAATATTTTCCTAACAAGCTAACTCACCTCGGCACAGGAAGCTGTTGATGCTTTGTCTGCCTCTCTCTCTCTTCCCCCCACACACAGCACGCTCATTGCTGAAAGAAGGACTGAGGCTGTGCTCACAAAAGCAGGCTGAGTGAGAAATGGAAAATCATAGGCCGTGATTAGCATCAGCTTGAAAGCATTCATTGTTTGCTTGCACTTCTGTGCATGTGATTTTTAGCCAGATCACAACAATGATTTTGCAAGTTGCTTTGCAAAGTAAAGATCAAATAACGCTGATTTCAAAGAGGAAAGAAGCTAATTAAGATGCTGTATAAATCAAAGGCAATTCTATTTTTATGTATTTAAAAAAATAACAATATTCAGCTGAGTGCACAGCCTCCTGGCTGGCTTGTAGAAGAGGCAGTGATTTCCAATAAATAACAGATGTTGTATTTTGCATTTTTGAAGCCAGTTTGTTTCTAAACCACAAAGATTCATACCCGTCCTCCTTTTTGCGCATGTATCATGCTGGTTGGTTGTGTGGATGGATTAACTGTGACAAGCTGTGACATCAGCAAGGGCTGGATGCTGCCTGGCTGTGTGGTTTTGTAATGCATCCTCCCATTATTGCTGGGCTGACTCATTCATGCTATAGGGTGAGTGAATTATGTATAGTATGGGCCCAGCATAGACTGAAGTCTTCAGCATTGTGCTTCTGTGCAGAAGCTGTGGCATCATTGTAAAACAAGCAGATTTTTCAGTCCCTGCTTACACAATTGATATAGCTGAGAAGCAAATGCAGAGAAGTATTAATGCTGATAAATGAACCCAGAAGTGATAAAATATGCCAGTTCTTTAGCATGTGTGCAGTAGTCTTTGGCCTTGCAACTTTGAAAAAGCCTCTGAATGAAGTTTTTGGTCTGCAAAGCATGTGTGAAAAGCACAGGCTGTGTTTTGCATGGGAACTGCCAGGGGGAAAGAATCAGTGTTCATGAACCTGCAAAAGGTCAAGTGATCATGGTTATTTTGGGATATGGGGATTTCAGGGAAGGGAGCCTATTTACCATACCGGTAATGATCATAGGAAGCGAGAGCAAGTGGAGTAAGGACATGGTAGAAGCAGCTCTGGTGTAAATGAGAACTGTATTACCAGCTTCCACCGAATTCAGAAGGGGAAAATGTTGTTTATTAATAATGCAGGAGCCTGCTGATTTCATAGTTATTCATTAAAGATCTTACGCTTAAACCTGAAGTACCAATCTAGTAGGGTTTTTTTGGTTGCAACTAGGAAGCCTGGAGCAGTAACTACAGAGAAGGCAGCCTCTGGAAAGGTGAAAGGTGAAGGGCTGTTTTGCCCTTCATATGCTCTGAGGTATCATTTCCATAGTGCTCACAGTCCCTTAGGACCTGCCTTTAAGGTCCGGAGGTTTTTAAAGTACTCAGCAGAACAAGAAGCTTATGTAGACAGTTGGTGGTTTTGGAGCAAACAAGGCCTTTGTAACTGCCTGAACTTTAAACTGGCTTCATTTCATTCCTCATAGCTGCAAAAGTAAGTAAAAAACAAGGAGACAGGATCCTTTTGTGTTGTAAGAGGGACTTGGAGGGCAACAGGTTGCCCTCTTGGGAAAGATAAACTTGCTGACATTTCCTATCCAGAGCTTTTGGCCTTCATCTTGAAGATGGTGTGCTCACAGCTTATGTGCTTCACTGTCACTTCAACAGCCTGCTGTCCTGTCTAAAGAAATAAGACAATTACTTCTGAAGACAGTTCCTTCTGAAGGATCTGGTAGCAGCAAGAGTTTGAACTGGCATAGTTTATCAGTGTTTGTTCTTGCATCTTTCTGGTGAACATTTTGGCTTTGGACACTGAGCTCCTCTCCAGATGAGATGGGCACTTGTGTCTGTTTTGGAGTTTTATGATCCCTAAAATGGCATCATGGACTCTAGAAAGGCAGTAAGCAATTCCTTGAGACACTGTATCTAAGGATGCTCCTGATAGTAGTCACCTACTGCAACAACTGTTTATTCTTGAATTACTTTTTAGAGGGGACATTTAATTGTCATGCATATTTACATTCATCAGAACAACAGTGACTGTGTTACCGTTGGTCCACATCTTGGCACCGTGGCCGAGGGAGTGTACGTTTGCAGGAACCAGCTTACAAGGCCAGACAAAGATGGTCTAGCACACAACTAAGCATCTTTATCAAATGAATAGTGGTATGTAATAAGATCATTATCTTAGCAGACACCATAGCAGGGTAGTATCTTACACTGCACATTCACTTCTCTCTAAGGCTGTAACACAGGAAGCTTCCCATGGAGCAGCGTCTTTTTCAGGTGGCTCCCTCATGGAGTGAACCTTTCAAGTCTGAGGCTGGCCAATACTGTGCTGAAAAATTTTGTTTACTGTTAAAGTGTCATTTTGCACCTCTCCTGTGCCAACACCTTGTGCCAGTTTGCTCTCCTTTTTTTCTTGGCTGCATTTGCCACTAGGTGAGCCGTCTTTCCCAGCAGAAGTTCCCAGTGAGGGTGTAAGCAGGCTCTGCTGCCATGGGAGTGGTGTTAGCCAGCCCCTATGGCCAATCTACCAGAAGAGAGGCTGTTCTCAGACATTGGTGGAAGCAAGCCAGCTTCTGTTAGCTTCTGATATGCATGGTAACTGTGTCCACCAGAAATGCAAAGGGAGGCCACACCAGCTGAGTAAGAATGTCAGGATGAGAAAGGCACTACTCTTCCCTATCATATCAATCCTAGGCCAGACAAACTCTCTTCAATAGAATAGCTTTGTTGATGGTTACCCTACATGTTACCTTTGAGTTCCTAAATGGGCTGTGACCTATTGACGGGTCAGCCACAGGTCTTCCTATCCCAGGAAATTTTGTTCGGTACATTACAATAAAGTTTGATAAAGTTAGCTTGACATGTTATCATAGATTCAATACTTGACTGAAGATTACCTAGAATGGAAACAGTCCCTGCCTGTGTTTTTATTGCTCTCTTCTCTGTAGATAAGATATTTGGTCCAATGTCTGTGTGTGTGCTTTCTTTCCAGGGTGTGTAACTATATTCCTGGGCCGGGTCAACCCAGGGCAGAAGAGAAGCAGCAGATGGGAAGCTGTAGTTGTAGGCTAAGGAACAGTATCCACAGCTGTGGTAACTGGAGCAGATCTGGCTGTGGTGCAGGGTGTTGACAGCCAAAGCTAGCTTACCCCTGCCCTCCCCAAAAGATTAAGTTTTAAGCTGAAAGTGGCATGGATAAGAAGCGCAACATGATTATCTCATAATTCTTTGGCAAGCTATCCAGTAGCTGCCTATGGACCTGAACAGAATTTCCCTCCATACTGGAAAAACCTTACTCCAGTAAAGGGCGGCAGTGGAAAGCTGTTAACATGGGCCTATAACCTTTGACTCAGCAAAGGATGGCCGACAAAGCAAGCCTTTCCAAGGAAGACAACAACAAGATTTTGTGACAGCCAGCAACTTCCCTCTGTACTCATCATTGCTCTGCCTGTTCACAGCACACTTATTGCTCTCAAGAGTAAGCACATACAAATGGGTCTGGAACTGTGACCATGACAAAGGCTGGTAAGACACCTCACCAGCAGGCAGCAGTCTTTGGAGTACAGCAGCCTCAGGCCTGGGGCTTATAAGGGCATTGGTGCCAGGATGACAGTAAATGTGCTTTAGTGTAGTTGCTTGTAATGACTGAGGATCAGGAATGCCTTATCTGAGAAGTCTCCCTGAAAAAGCCCAGTTGAGGAACATTTAAAAGCCAGGCACAGACAGGACAGTGATTGCCACTCCACTTGAGAAATACCCAACAGCAAATGATGAACAATCCCAGTCTGGCAAGCACTCAAATGAAATTACAAGGACATAGTCTTCTGCACATTCACAAATGAACTCAGTGGTGCCTAGAAACCATGACTTAAAGGCAGAGATATCAGAAGAGGTGCAGGCAAAAAAAAGGTAGAAGACTCTAAAAGTCTGTGAGCTTGCTACCAAGGACCAATCATAGGTATGTGATGCTGCACCAGCAGGTCCTAGGTCAGATATACAAAGCTGTTTTGAACAACTCTGAGAGCATCAGGTGAATTTATCGTGGGTCAGGAATTTTCCTTGTCACATGCCTGTAATAGTTTTGGTCTGGTCTTCAGTGTCATAAAATTATATTTATAGCACTCCTGGTAACAGCCTGACAGTTGAGCCGATCTTCCGCATGCAGAATATGTGTAAATAATACCAGCTTGTGAGGTTCCTGCTGTGGTCACATGTGGCAGTCAGCATGGCTTCCAGACACTGTATGGCATGCAACCATGCAACCCAAATGCTAGTGATCCTGTATAGCTTATTTTAAAAAGCATCAATTTCATATAAAAAAAGTAGTATGGGTAAGGATAAGATCAAGATCTGAGAAAGCAGCAATCCTATCAGTCAAGTAATCATTTTATTAATAGGAGCATACTGCCTAATCCGTTTGCAAGCAAGAAAGGATTCTCATAAAGTGACATCAGCCAAAGGACATAAGAAGTGCCTCTACATCTACACATATAACACAGGATCTCATGTACTGTCACGTCAGTCATGGCTAGCAATTGTATTCTGCTTTAAATGTTTTACTTGATACAGGAGGAAAACTGTAGATGTGCTGGGATGTTGAATGTACATGCATCAGCTAGAAGGCCTTATTGAGCCATATGTTTTCACACAGTACTATGTAGACCTGAGGCTGGAGTTGGGAGGACACTAGTTCCTTTGCTATTATCTAAATGGTGTTATTAAGTTTTTACAAGACAGTAGGGTTAATCATTCTTACGCTCACTGACTGTAAGTGTGCATGTAAGCAAATATTTCAATAGAACACAGGGTACAACTGGAAATAGTTAATGGATCTGAGGGAGCTAAGCTACCTTTTGCAACAAAATATTTGTCTTTGAACTTTGGAATAGGACTGACAGACTTTTTTTTAACCTCTGTCTAAGCCAAAAAAACCCCCTAGTTCCAAATGGCCATTCTTTAGTTCAACAGTAACTTCTAAAATGCTCATACAGATACTAAAGTTTCACTGCTATTTACTTCTTTCACAGCTGCACCATTTGACTCTGGCAGGAACTGCAAGCCCATCAGTGGCTGCAGACATGACAATTTTTGTCATGATGGGAGGACATACTTCAAAAGAGAAAAGCCAGCTTCAGGTCTTTGGTAAAAGAGTGTGACCATGCTAGGGCTAAGACTGTGTGCTTGGTTAAATCACAGGTGGAGCTGGTACAGTGGATATGGCTTATGCTACATTTGTTTTGCCTGTCCTGTTTTCCTCTTCTAGATCATAGTCAGAGATGCTGATAGTGCTTTGTCCTCTTCCGGTTGCAGAGTTCCCTTCTTTATTCACTAGGCAATCCTGCCAGCCCTTCTTAGTTCTCTGAGAACTTTGGGATTGCTGTTACAGGTTCTTCACTGAAACCTTCCCTTGGCAAGAAAGCAGAGAGGAAGAGCGTCAATCTAAGAGGCTCAGAAACACATGGGAAGGCACAGAAAGGAACAAGTTGTGAATCTCAGCACAGAGCCCAGCATTGATTTAAGAGATCTGCTGACTGCTCCATTCTCACTTTTTATCCTGTGTGCCTACCATGCCTTGCTAGCACTGATCAGTTACAGAAACCGTAGGTGATTGTCTCTCCCCCTTCAGTCATACCTAGGACATTGCATCTGCAGTTCCTTTGTAGAGCTTTCCATCCAAGCAGAGGCAAGGTGCCTAGGAAAGAGTAGGCAAGACCACAGAGGCAGAGCTCAGGCTGTACTGTACCAGAGAAATTGGGTGTAGTGCTCTGGCAAGGCTGGAGAAATCAGCTTGAGAGGCACTGGCAAGACCTTGATCAGCCCTCCTATATGATCAGGGCTGGATTTATCTCAAGGGTGCTTACAAAGCCTTTTGCTCAGGGCATACTGAGGTCAGAATTTGGGTACCAGGCCAAGGCTATGACATGGGCCAAATGGCAGTAAGTCACACTAACAGAATATTGTCAACAGAAGTTCATTTTTAATTCCCATTTGACACTTCATACTGGCAAAACTTCTGTCCTGTCAGATTTCAGTTAACTCAGGCCATGAGTTCAGAAGTTATAGGGAATCATACACCAACTCGCATATTACATTATATTTGTTTTCACTGAGTACTAGGCATGAAAAGCCTTTCAGGAATTTAAAGCATATCTTCAAATGTATCACAGATAAATTGCAAATTCCAGTTTTCATCCCCTGGGTAAAAGGAACTCCAGCATGCCTATGCAGGTGCATGCCCAAATTTTACTGCCTCTACTCCTGCAAGATTCACTAACACAAAGGGAAGTGTCAGGGGCTACTCCTAAGTCTTTGAACACAGGTATTCAAAGCTGGGTAAAAGGAGTGCAGCCTGAGATCCTGAGAGTAGAGGAGAAATAGTAAGCAAATGCTAACAATGAAGTAAAAATTACAGGCATTTTGTGCATAAATTCAGCATTCTTTGAAAGATACAAATTTATTTCTCAGCTGGACCTAGACCCATAAGAAGCGCTGCTAAGAAAACTATATTAATATTGCAAATTAAGAGAACATTAAGAAAGCCTGTGTATGAGATAAGTTGGAAACCAGCTGCCCTAGCAGTAGGTAATCAAATGGAAACTGAAAAAAACAGCTTAGCCAAAAAAAAGTCTAGGTAAATTTCACTTCAGCAAAGAGTTAGAAATCTTAATATCCTGTTAAAAACTCAAAATCCAGCAAGCAAGTTCATTATGTTGCTTCTGTTGCTGCTGCTGGAATAGGAAAAGGGTGTGGACTGGACAAGAAACAGGACTTGCTTATGGTAAACACCCATTACTTTAGAGAAAGGAAGTTTGTGTACAGTTCCAAGAACCCTAGTTATACGAAAATTTTGAGAGCCAAAAGAAGGCAGACACCTGACCCATTATCTGCAACCAAGTGCCACCTTTGCTATAATATTTACATTTGTACTTTTTATTATCTGTATTCTTCAGAGTGGTGAATGGGAAACTTCACTACAATTTTACTGCCTTGGATAACCTTATGGATCGCCTGTGGGAAAATAAGCTAATTCCAGGTAAGGGCAGCTCCATACCTCCACAACTTGCTACATCTGTTTGCCCATGTTGTGCAATCATCAGGAAATTCTTAGAGAGCTTTGCCAAAGCTGCTTTTGATGAAAATTCATTATTTTCCTACTTGCCTTTACCTCATGTCCATGTAAATGTAAACAGTGTGAGCAAAATACTATTATGGCAATTAAGACAACACAAATGGTTTTACATTGCTTTCAACAACAATTTGAAATGTAGGAATTGGGAAATGAGATCTCTTGAAGAGGAGGAAACTTTGTACCCATTAACTTGTACCTAAAAGGGCCAGAGAAGCAGATACTCAAGGTATAACTTCCCTTGAATTTCTGCAAACATGCACTGTTTAAAGTTCCCTCTGAGCCATGAATTTATGATGCTAAGTATTAGTTTTGATGACTATAGTCATTGACAAGTAACAAATGTGAGCAACCTCAAATCTGAAATATTTCTGGTGAGGACATGTAGAAACGGGAAAGAGAGACCATTTAATGATGATTGTTGCTTCTTCATTAACAAGGTTGTTTCAGATAATGCAATAACACCTTCATTAACCAAAAGGAGATAGCATTTACAAAAAAAAGGAGACCAATCTTTTGTGTCTTTTTTAGGATTTGAATTGATGGGAAATCCATCAGGATTTTTTTTAGATTTTGAAGATAAAGAACAGGTAGTAAGATGGAGAAACTTAATTACACTTCTGGCCAGCAGATACATAGGTAAGTTTCCCTGCTGGGGAAAAAAAAAAGAGAGAGAGAAAAAATGCTTACTCTGTTGTAATCCCTTCTAACTACCTCAAAAATTTCTGTGTATTGATTGTATTGATTGATATATTGTATTGTATTGATCAATATTGTATTGTATTGATCAAGACCCTGGATTTCAGCACAGAACGGGAAAAAACCCATGCCAGAACAGACTTTGGGATAATAGCCCCTTTTTTTTGCTGATCCATGACCAACATCCTGAATGAGTAGTGTGTTCTGGGTAGCACATTTGGCCTGCCTCTGAGGACTGACTTTTAACTTTGTTATGTTGTTGTGGTTGTAAACCACTAGCTTGTACTAGGACATGATAACCTGAACACTTCCCACATGCCAGCTTCAAATATCTCTAATGAAACAGAAGCCTCAACCTTAATTAAGACTAGGTGAGTGCCCTAAAAACAAGGCTGTAATTCACGTCACCTCCCTCTCACCTTTCATCTTTTTCAAATGTTGCTGCATTTCATTGAAAATGAGAGATCATTCTGAAACTACCAAAATCACATTTCCCTCATTATTAAAAATAGGTAATATTTATAACCTGTTGTAGCTCTGGGTGCTGAACCTCACCTGCATCCCTGATTGATAGGATTGCCTGGATCAGTGACTAATTGATAGGATTGTCTGAATATGCAGCTTACTGATAAATGAGGCCTCTTCTACAGATAGGTACGGATTGGAGCATGTTGCTAAATGGAATTTTGAAACATGGAATGAACCAGACCACCATGACTTTGACAATGTGTCTATGACAGTGAACGGTAAGCATGTTTTGGAGCACTTACTAGTGTAGTAAAGTGAAACAGGTGTGGGGTGTGGGTTGAGGGGTGACAATGAGAAAGGAGAGATATTGAAAAAGAAATAAGGTAGATAGGAGAGGTAAGGAATGTGGAAGGTATACCTAGTCTATTTTGCTAAGGTCACGTTATTCACTACACTTTGTTCCCTGCTTGGACATCAGTGTAAATACAGGGATAGAACAGGGAAAACAGAACAGGATTTACACTAAGATGCAGTTCATTATTTGGATATACATTAAGGTTACTGGGGTTAAGGTGGTAAAGGTGGAGTGAAAGGAAAACTGTTCATTGACATATGCATGCCTTGGGAACTTGTCCTCACAAGACCTTTTGTGAATGCAGCTCAGGTTTTGACATCTTCTTGTGCTGACAGTGCACAGGAAAGAGTAGGCCAAGTTTGTGAGGTCTTGCCAATAAATGCAATAATAAAGTTATAGTAATAAAGTTATAAATAAAGTCTCCCTGAAGTATTATATCAAGATTCTGTTTTATCGTCTTCGATATATGCATCTGCTTGCACTTCAGGGTTTCTCAACTATTATGATGCTTGCTCAGAAGGATTAAGAGCAGCCAGTCCTCTACTAAAATTTGGAGGGCCTGGGGATTCCTTCCACCCCTTACCCAAGTCACCCATGTGCTGGAGTCTTCTGTGTCATTGCTACAATGGAACCAACTTCTTCACAGGGGAGACTGGTGTAAGGCTGGACTACATCTCTCTCCATAAGAAGGTCAGTCCAAGATTTCAGTTTAAGGCTATTTTTTTAATGAGTTCAATCCACGTTACATTTTATTCTCATTTATGAAGTTGATTTCCAGATGAGCGTCCGCCTATAGCAGGAAGAATGGCTACCTGTTCTAATGAAACTTTGAAGTTGTTCAGCTGCAAGACCTCACCTCAAAGCAAATTTGCCTTTGCCTAATTCCCAGGGGGAGTCAACTCCTCCACCTCTTTTCCATTTTATATTCTAGGAGGAGCTCATGCAAACAGCACTTGCTGTAATGGATTAGGTAAAAATAATAATACTGTCTGGCCCACAGCTCCTCGGGGACTCCAGAAACGTGTTTTCAGAATATGTTTATGTCTGTATGTCTGTGTGTTTACTACTGTTTGCTCACTTTCACTAAACAGATATGAAATATTGTTGCAGGGAGGTGGGAGTTCTCTCTACATCTTGCAACAGGAAGTAGAAGCAGTTCAACAAATTCAGAAGCTGTTTCCAAATTTTGCTTCTGTTGCCATATACAATGATGAAGCAGATCCAATGGTTGGATGGTCCATTCCACAACTGTGGCGAGCTGATGTGACCTATGCAGCTATGGTTTTAAAGGTAACTCAGTTCATTGACAGACTTGTCACAGCAGGGTCTCCTGATGCATTAACACAGTTACAAAAGTAGACTTACAGTCAATTCTTAAGCAGCTGCTCAGAACAATAGATCCAACAAAAGGAGACCTCCCTGTTGATACAGCTGGAGTTTCCCTGAATAGTCTGTTTTCTGTAGCTTTATTTAGTTTGTATTAATTTTCTTCATCTTCCCTTTAAAAAAAACCAACTGAGAACTAGTCTTCCATGTGTTGGAGAATGTGTCAGATACTGTATACAGTCCCCCAGTTAGATCCACCTGATAAGACTACATGCACATATCCTCTCTTCATGTAATACTACTACTATTATCTCAACTACTGCTAGCTATCACCTCACTTAGGTGAGACATTATTTCCCAGCTCCTTCATAAGTTTATCTCAGCAAGAGACACCAGGTATAATTAAGAAGTACCTTAAGCTCTCAGCATAAGCCCATTCTTTGGTTTTGGATAATGACTATAAACATGGTCTTATTAGTTACTGCTAGTAATTACTGCTGTTGATCAGAAAAGCAGAAGGAGAAGAGAATGCTCAGCATTCATGCCCCTGCAGGAGTTGTAGCCTGGCCCCAGAGCAAGCTCAGCTCTTGCTGCTGCATAACAATAGTTCCCACTGCAGGCCTGTTGCTTTGTGAGCTGCTACCTTATACAGCATCCAGAGTCCAAGCACTCATGTGCAAAGTAGTAATTCCCAGACCTGGGGGCATGTATATTACCCGGAAACATGATACATCTTATCAGCTGCTCCTGTGGTGACAAAGGCTCCCAGCTCCTTTAGGCTGCAGACAGAAGCAGTCTTCTCCAAAGCAACAAGTCACTGACTGCATTGTAGGGAGTTTGTGAGAGCAAACAACAGTGTTTATAATGACATGGTGATATGAAGGGAGAAAAAAAGACACATCCAATGGAAAATTAATACTTGGGTGGATAGGAGCTGGAGCCCTGTGTTCCTTCAGGGATGGAATTATGAGACCTATTTAGTTGTCAGCCTTCTGAAGTTCTGTTTGATTCTGATATTTAGGCACAATCTGGTAAACAGAGCTTGGGAGCTCTGACATTTTGTGGGAAAGCAGCACAGCAACCAGTGAAATACTGGGAGAACTAATTCCACGTTAGCACCAAGTGATGAAATGAGTCATTGCGGAAGAGAATCCAGGACCAGCTCCCAGACACTTCTGTAATGGGTACAAAGTAACTCCAGAATTGGAGAATCATTTAAATTTAATTCAGATGATAAATCCAGATTATTAGTTTAATATTCAAGACAGAGGAGCATCATTTGTAGTGCAGTATCCAAGGAAATATATTCATAATTTATGCAGAGTACTAGTAGTAGTTATTTCAGAGACTTTCTCCTGGCAAAACTATGTGGGTACTTCAAATTTTCCAGTGTTAATGTATCACCTAAAGATTAGTTTTTCCAAGAGTTGTGAGGAACAGTTTAGTTTTTCAAAAAATGGCAGAGTGACAGCTCTTTTCAATGTGGTGTAAAGTTTTAAAGAAAATACAGACATTGTGTATTTGTTGGATTTTCTCCAGTGTGAAGTTCCATCTTCTCTATGACTTTGCAGGTAATCATCCAGCATCAAAACCTGCTCATTGCCAAGGCCAACAACACCATCAACTACACGCTGCTAAGTAATGACAATGCCTTCTTGAGCTACTACCCCCATTACTTCACTCAGCGGACCCTGACAGCACGTTTTCAGATGAACAATACAAAGCCACCTCATGTCCAGATGGTGCGGAAACCAGTGCTGACTGTCATGGGCTTGCTGGCACTGCTAGGTATAGTAACCACTGATTAAAGAGCACATCAATAACCTTTCCTACCTAGGAGCTTCCTGCCTAAAACAGATTATTCCAGCCATTGATAAAAGCAGGTTTCTCCTACCCTCTGTTTATCAGCTGTGTTAAATTGAAACTTCATTTCCTCTGAGAAGTTAATAGCTCAGTTCCTGACAGTCTGTTATCCATTTGATTTAATTTACTGCTTTGTTTATACCCTCTGTATGCCAGCCACTCCCTTTTTGTTGACTGGTACTTCCCTCCCTCTTGTGCCATCACATGAGGCTGTAAATGTCTTTAAGAAATCACCACAGCTGGAAGACCCATGCAGCATAATAAAGGAAGATTCTAATTCACTGTTACATGCTTAGATCTTGCTAGCTGAACTTCTACGCATAAGAACTGCTGTAGTAAGTGCATGCTCTGCTGTTGTAAAATAAGCCTGGCTGAATGCTACGCCTGGTAAAATAAGCTAGAATATAGGTCAACCTGTTGATCCCCATGTTTTGACCCTTCCTGTATCAGAAGCTGGTACAGGACTGACTAGCAGTGATGCTTACAGAGTTGTCACATTTTTTAAAGGAGAAAAGCAGATTTTTGCAGAAGTGAACAGCAGTGAAGGTGAAAGCACTCAAAACAGCACAATTGGTGTCCTGGCATCTGTGCACACCCCAAGTGAGATGCAACCCTCAGACAGCTGGCAAGCTACTCTACTGATGTATTCAAGTGAGGATAACAGGAATTCATCCAACATCAGCACCGTCACAGTGAACGCCACCCACTTCCCCAAACTTAGAGGTAAACAAACATGTAGGCAGCTCACATAATTGATCTTTAGGATAGAACATCTGCTGAAACACTTCAGCTGAGTTGCCTTTCATTGTAAGAGTGAGTTTCATTTGCTAACTTTCTCATCTTTTGGGCACGCCCAGATTTTCTGAGATATGATGGTGCTCTTCTAGGAAAGGGTTCTTTCCTAATGTCTGCACTTTGACCCTGCCTTTAATGGCAGCTGCAAGTGCTACCTTTTTGGAAAGCTATTGATCTCAGTGTTCTTGGCTGGATATTACCAGGCAACAGTTCCCTTACTGGGATGACTCCAAGACAGCCAACATGACCACATGATTAAACAGCTGATGCAGTTGTCCAATAAATGCAGCACCTGTGCAGCACCTGTGCAATAAATAAGAGGGTTTCAATTCAGATTATGGAAGTAATAGCTTGAAATTTAAACTTGGCAAATAAAAATTGTAGAGCCTTGTAAGAATGCTAGCCTCATGACTTTCCAGTGGAAGCAGGCGCCGAAGTGCTGAAATCACTTTTGAGAAGGTAGACTTACACAGCTTCTGCTAAACTTATTCTTGTTCATCTTTAAATCCAAGTAAAGAGTTTACTCTCTTTCATTTGTGTTCCTAAAGAGCTGGTGTATGTGACATATTACCTGGATAACAACCAAACCAATCCCTACCTGAAGTGGAAAAAGCTAGGAAGCCCTGACTTTCCTTCCCCAGAACAGTTCCAGCAAATAAGGGATGCTGAGGTATGACCATGTGTTTGCTTGAAGTGTCGTATGGGTAGAGTGCTTGTGAATTGGTTAACTACAGCTAAAGACAAGAAATCAGCTCAGGTAGTCAAAATTTCCTTAGCCCACTGTCATGCACATCCTGTATGCATGTGAAAATGCACTTGAAGTCACGCAGAGAAATGTAGCTGATACACAACTGATACCTTCACATTTATGTTATACAAGAGACTAAATGTAGATGACCAGCTTCTTTGCTGCTAGCCTACCCTTAACTAAAGAGGCAGAGTTGCTCCAGAGTAGGTTCCACTTTCTCTCTGAAACTTCAATGAGCTTGGAGACCCTTTCTGTTCTGTCTCCCCAAATAAGTCACATGGCCCTCTGTATGTTACAGAAGGGCAAAATTGCTGTGTTAGAGAGTTGAAATGAATCCCTCTCAGTAACAGAAAACAAACAGCTCCCTGAGGTGGAAACTACCCAGTGCAAGTTGAGAAGTTGCTTGACATCTCTCAGGGGCTCACAGGGAGGTCTGCAGTTTCCCCTCATCCTCACCAGTTCTGAATGCACCCCAGAGTGGACTGAGGAGTAAGTCTTCTGTCCCCACTTTAGCTCCCTCTCTCATAGCTTCCATATGCATTCAGACCCACGGGTTAAAATAAAGGAGGCCACCTTTGTCCCCTTCAGGACACATAGATGGTGATTGCCTTCTGACTTTGGTGTACAGTACTATGTGTTCCTTTCCCAGTCGCCATAACCCACTATTGCTGAGGCTGCTGGGATACTACAGGAGTCATCAGATCTTCAAAGGGCAGCAGCAGGCTTTTAGATAGTTTTGGCCATCTGGTGAAACCTCATCCTCACAGACTAGCTGAGTGGCTGTTGTAGCTAGCAATAGCTTTCACTGCACGCTGGGAATCCATAGCTAAGAGACAGGGGTGTGGTTTGTAAAAACCACTAGCCTGAAAGGCACCCACTGGAGGTTACTAAAGGTGACAGATTGTGCCTAAAGGGCATTTGTGATCAACCCAGTTTGTGAGATGGACAAACCCTCCATTTCATCAAGATCTGGAAAACAGGCAAGATAGAAGTCTCCCAGCTTGAAGGACTTTGATGGCTGTAAGCCACTTATCAGCACCAACTCTACTGGAAATTTACAGTCCCAAAGTAAATACACAGTCAGTTTACACTGATGTAACAGTTGGCCTTCAGGTGCTGTAATGCAAGGTTATTCACAACACTTCTCTTTTGGCTCCACAGGACCCAGTGGCAACAGGCCCATTCCCGTTTCCTGAAGGTGGCATCCTGACACTGAAGCAAGACTTTCCTGTTCCCTCAGTCTTTCTGATCCACATCTGTGCAAGACCCAGATCTGTTCCTGATCAAGTATGTGTTGTATTCTACTGTCACATTCACCAGAGTAGAAACTGCTTCCTGCTTTAAGTCTCACTAAGAAGAGCTGGACTATCATTTGGGCCTATTATTTGTTAAAAGACTTAGTAAATAAACAATTCTTCTATTCTTCGATGAGAACACTGTCCAAGGCATAATTCAAGATAAAGCATTCCACAGCAAGCAATAGGAGCCATCACTGACATAAATGCAAGTTTATCCATAGTGGGAAAATAATAATGTAGTACTGGAAAGTGCAGTATCTTTTTTAAAATCGCATCATGTGGTACCAGGCTTGACAGCAGGTCTCCAGTTAATAATTGATAGCTAAAAATAAAATGGAATCATGGCTGTCATAGATTAGACATCAGTATCTGCTCATTCAGTCCCACTCACGTCCGTAGTGGTGCTCAGAACCTCTGAAGGTACTCTGCAAGGTTGACAGTTTGGAGACATAGGCTGCAAAGCCACAGAGCCAGGAATTTAGGTTTCTTCTCCAGTCCCAATGGAAAAAAATCAAAGCAAATAATTAGTAAGGAAGGATGAACACAGAAATCTGACCTGGCTGATTGGTTTGTACAGTTTTCTTACATGGGCTTGTGTCTTCGGACAGGTGACCAGTGTTCGTTTGATCCCTCTCACAAAGGGGCAGGTCATTGTGTTGTGGGACGATGGCTGTGTAAATTCAAAGTAAGTAGCTTTTAAAATAAAATTGATATAATCAAGTTACCATAACATTACTCCCTAAGCTGCCACCAGTCCTAGAAAGTGAAACGAGTTCACAAATTAATGACTACTTGCTCCTTTAGAGATTTTACAGTACATTTGTCTGACAAAATGAACTGTAGGACCTACATGCAGTAACTACGAAGAGCAACCCTGACTAATTTGTGGTCTGAGCAAGGGAATCTGCCTGTTGCTCACCACCATCCAATGGCTTTTTGAGGGACTTGCCTTCAGCATAGCAGACAGGAAGTTCTGTGACAGAAGTTGTATTAGCAGCAAGTGCCTAAGTGGGACCTGTAAGGGATGTGAGCTGGAAGAGAAAACCTCCAGTTCCTTGCTCCAGCAAGCTGTACTAGACTGGAAACCCTTTGTAGCTGAACTGTCAGAGGTCATCCAGTGTACATCCGGACTCCCTCAGGAAGCACTGACTTAGCTCCTTTTCAAGCCAGTCTTCATAGAGGCTTCAGCCTTGATAACCCGGGTTTGGGAGTAAAAGATGCTTAACAGCTTGTGATGCTGCAAATACCTGATATAGCAAGTCAGTCTGGGTGTTCTTCTGTGGGCTGTTGGAGCTGTGATTCTTCCTAATACTGACAATGCATGCTATCCCACATTTGGTAGGAATGAATCAACTGAATATTTCCTGGTTTTGGCCTTCTTGAAATGGCCCTGAGATTAGGATTTGATTGCTCACTGCATTATCAGTTGTATTTACTGAGCTATCTGGTTTTCTTTTCTAGATGTATAAAGACATTTGAAGTGGAGTTCTCACCAGATGGAAAAGCATACCAGCGCATTAATGTCAAAGACACAATATTCACTCTCTGGGTCTACAGTCCAGGTATGGCAAGAATATGCATATTATGTAATTTGTCATGTTAGTAGTGCCTCTCATGAGTATGTGAAACATCATTTAATAACTACTGAAGGTACATAGCTTGCTAGTGACATACACTGCCATCACAAATAAGAGCAAATCCCTTCCTTTAGGACCATGTTCTCAGTGAAAGCCTTATTCTCAAGGACAAGTACTAATGGACAGAAAGTCATGAGGGCATTATTAGTATTGCCATGAGTAAATACCTTGCCACAGAAACCAAAGTCACCCAGCTGCGGGCCTGACAAGCTCCCTGAGAGGCCAAGCAGCACTTTTGTCTCTACTTGTAGCTGATGTAGAAGCATGCAAAAATGAGAACAAAAAAAATTATTCCATGTGACCAGAGCTTGATGTTGTGCTCTTGGTAGTGGGCTCACAGCAAGGGAAGTCTAAGGTTTGGGCTTAGTCCCACAGGTGTTGGCCATGCCTCTGCCTAAATTTGTACAATGCTTTTGGGGTAGGGAAGTAGGAGCAAACTGCCTTGGTAACACTTGTTTTATACCACTGAGTCTTAAGGTACTAGACTGCCTAAGGATATGGCATCAGCACGCAAATAAGTGGGAGGTCATGTCCACCTTCCATGGAGGGGTTGGTTGGCTTGCATTTAGCATGTTCTGAACTGCTCCAGGGGAAGGTCGCAATTCTGCTTTCACTGTGGTCACCTGTCCATGTCATACCCTTTTATGGCTTGGCAATCTTAAGCTACTGAGTTGCTCCCTTGTAAGAACAGAAGAGGTCCTCCTGTAGGACAGTTTGTCCTGGCTATCCGAACACCTAGCCAAGGACAGAGCCCCCTTTTTGCTGTTTCCTAGAGTTTTCTCTTTAGCCCTGTCTGGCTGCCTAAGTCTTACATGTTTCACATTAGAGGGCATCAAGTTTCGACTTTGTCAACAGGCAAAGCTTCTCCCAGAGCCTGCGGCCGTTTCTTCTCAAGTACAGCCTAGAGACAATAGAAACATACCCAGATGAAAAACACTGAAAGAAAGTAGTGATGTTTTGGGGGAAGAGGGGGTTGTTTCTTGGGGGGCTTTTTTAACCAAATCTGGTCTAATCCCCAATGTGACTGTCCAACAAGTATTACTAATAAGCACTGATCAGAGCTGTGTGAAACACAGACAGACCTTGCCTCAAAGTGGTACTAATAAAGAGCCATTCAGAGAGGTTTTCACTAGAAACACAAGCTCGTCTTAGCCTGGGAAAGGCTTAGCATCAGCAATGGGTGCATAATAAAGTTCAGAGCTATTATTGCAATGTGAAGGCTACACAGGTAAGCAAAGACTGTAAATCATGGCTAAGGCAAATCTTTGAAATTAGGATTCATTATCATCTAGTGCTGCACATCTGGGGAACCTACCAGATTTAATTGTTTGTTTCAAAAACAACAACAAAAAAAGACTGGTTGAAAAACTCTCACATCTCAGCAGCCTTTATTGCTAGGTACTTCCTTCTCATTTATTATTTCTAGCATTCTTACTCTTTAGAAAAAAAATTAAATACTAAAGCACACATAAAAATCAAGTAAATAAATGAGAAAAAAACCCATTTATATTGCTTGTGAGGTTAAAGATTCTGCTAGTGAAGGCTGTGTTCTTTGAACCGGATCAAGGATGAAAACCAACAGAGCCACAGAACATCAACTCACATACCTTTTGAGCAAGTGGTGCTGCTTCCTGAGTTGAGCAGAGGGTTTTCAGTCAGCCTGCATGTTTCTTGTTCTGCTTCTTTGTTGATCCTGTCCCCACATAACCTGTTCCAAAGGCATAATTCAGGCAGAAAAGTAAGTCAGAAAAAAGGAAATTTCTAGTTGTGGGTTGCAGCAGATGTTGTAGCCTTCTTCCAAAGGGGCTGCTGGGACAGCAGTCCTGTAGCTTTACTTGCAAATCCTAATAAGGAGAGAGGAGGTCCTTGGTCCAACATAGAAAAAGAGCCAGTACTTGGCCATGAGGAGTTTATAATCATTTTTAGTTAGACAGGCACAGACACACTTACATAGGGTGCAGAACTGATTTCGCCACTTCCCCAGCCTATTCCACAAACCTACATTTTATAGGAGTTGTGTCTGCTCCACATCTTCCAAGCACCACAGGCCTTTCACAGTGACCATTTCTAACCTTTTCATTTGCAGGAAGCTCGGTCTCCGGCTTTTACAGAGTGCGTGCCATTGATTACTGGGGGAAGGCAGGCCTGTCCTCTCTTCCTGTGGAGTATGTTGAAGCTTTCAAGTGACTCTGAAGCGTGGTGCCTGGCTTGGTAACAGAGTGGTGTATGCTCCCTGCAAATTACAACTCCCCAGAAAAATAAACTCCTCGCAAGCTGAGGAGGGAGTATTGAAAGGAGCTGATGAAGCAAGTTAAGAATGCAAGTTAGAAGCAACTGCCCCTGTTAACTCTTCAGAGCTCAAAAGACAGCGTTATCAAACAGCCACAGCTGACAACTCAAGTGGTACAATTCTAAAAGGCTGCTGTAGGACTGGGATTCAGCTTGGTAACTAGGAATTATGGGCATAAATGTTTATTATTCCCTATTTTACACTGAGCTAATGGCCAGGACAATCAAAGATTTATAGAGGTCACAAACAGCAGCAGGAACAGGACCATCACTTCACTGTATGAGTGAGGATGGCAGCAAAGGCAGAAGGAGGACCTGTCTGAGAGTGAACTTGCTTCCCTCAGCTGCCAGGCTGTCTTGACATAATAGTTTGATGGAAAAGTGCACAGCAACCAGAGGTGTTCAGAGTATGAAGTGGAGGATCCCTGCTTCCCTGCTGGTTAGTCACACATGCTCCAGTGGGTTATTTCAGAGCACTTGCCATATCTTCAGATGTATGAGGCTCTTCACCCTCTCACAGAGGGGTTTCCACCCAGCGCTCTCTGCATTTGTGGCTGTTATTTGGATGCCAGAGCTATTCCCCTCAGTCAGGCAGGGGAGGGGGTAGCAGCTCATCCTCAAAGGGGAAGAAGGCACAGGAAGCTCTAGCCTCCAGACTTCCCTGTGTTTTCTGCTTTCTGCTTTTGCCCAAGTCACCTGTTTGCACTGGGGCTGTCGGCCACTGCCTCTTTGTGGTGGAGGCTGTAATCCTGAAAGCCCCTCTTTCTCCATTGCTGTCACCTAGCCTGCCCTTCTACAGTCCTTACAGCTAATGTCGCTCCCCAGCATGCCTCCCCTCTCAGACTGTAAGTGACCTGAGGCTTGGCTTTGGGTGGCCAGGAGAAAGCTGAAATGCTAGTTACAGCCTTCTGTGTTTTTGTATAACAGGAGGACACACTCATGAATGTAACAACAGGGCTGCTACTGACAGGCTGTTAGGAAATTAACCAAGAAGTTTGAGCTTCTGTGCTTTCCAAAGCATGTGCACAAGCGTGTGGTAGCCCCAGATAATGGGCTACAGAACATCTCTGGCTGTCCTTGCAGCTGCCAAACACTTTATATGTTTGGCAAAAGTTCACTGAAATTGCAGGGGTGTTTTTTTACTCTCCCCTTTTCACAACTGGCGCAGTTTCAACTGTGCCTTTAAAATGCTTGTAGAGGGAAGGGTAATGCCAGTGAAAACAGCCAGATTGTTTTCCGTAAGAAGAGCAACTTTGTCACACAAACAAATCCCCTACTGCTCTCTTTGCTGACATCAGCCACCTCACCAACATAACAGCAAATGAAACATTCAGGTCAGGTCACAAACAAAAAACCACAACTTTGCACAGTAGGTGAGAGCTGACTACCTCAAAAGGCCTCACTTTTACTGCACAGAAAAGAAACATATACAAAAAGTCAGTATATATGAGATGAGGCCTTGCATCTCCTTAACTTCTGGTTACTTTTTCATGTGCTTATGCAGAAAGTTAGCCTTAAAAGATAGTTTTTGTCACAGAATTGCCCATAAAGGCTTGTGCAGAACAGAAAAGGGCCATCAGAGTCTACTTAATTGAGAACTTTCTCAGTTTCAGAAAAGTTAGTGAGAAGTTCCACTTACATGGAGATAGTAAAAATACATTTAAAAGCTGTTATAACTGCCCCTAAGTGAAGAATTAGAATATTTGGTTAAATAAAATCTAGCAGTTAAGACATATTCTTTCACCAATATGAAGTGAAAACAACAGAAAAAAATAATTTTAGAAATATTCAAGTACAGAGAGATTTCAGTACATCTGAAGCAGGGGAAGATATGCGAGCTTGAGAGGACAGTTGACCCCCTTAGGATGTCCTATTTAAGTAGCCTTCTGTTTTAAAGTTTTCCCACACTGGCAATCAGAATATAGCAGTCTTTATCAAACCAAGCACCATGCACTAGTTACAGGTGTTTGAAAAAAAAAGAAGCATAGCTGTTGTGAAGAGTATTGATTTTGCTACACAGGGATGTAGTAGAAAATGTATAGGTGTGCAAATCACAAAAAATGGAAGATCAAAAATCACTGCCCTTTATTTAGCAGACAAATTATACCTCACAAAAGTGAAGTCAGTGATGGCATATATGAGGCAAATGATGCAGAGCTGATGAGTCCTGGTAGAATGTTTGGCTTTTGCAAAGGTGCAGAACAGAGATTGGCAATTCACTTACTCTTCCACTGTATTGAAGTCTGTCCCTATGGCAAGTGATTTCCTTTAGGGCAAGTTATTATCTTTTAGAAGATTTTAGGCTGGAAGTTCTGCTGGTCCAGGATTTCTGCTTCTCAGCAGTGACAGACATGATGCTTGCAGTTGCCTCTTTGAAGTGGTTTTGTAATTCTCATGCTTACTTTTTGGTCTTGTTAAAAAGCAAAGTAAGAGTGTTGTTTTCTCTAAAATTTCAAAGTAAAATTTCATACATTATTGTCTTGCTTACTGAAGCCACAAAAAAGAAATTTTATTTGCAAGGGCAGAGCTTAACAAGTTATAGGTACAAATAATATCCAGTTTCTTAGGGTCAAGTCCAGCCACTGAAAATCTGTCACTAGGTCCCTCTTTTAGGGTTTTTACATTAAACATCATCCAAAGTGTGGAAGGCACAGTGCCTTTTCACGTATTTTCCTGGCAGTGGCAAATATGCATGGAAAGCAGAGCTGACCAAAAATGGCACTGTCTGTTCAGAAACAAGTTTTGAATATTTAGCAAGATTGTTTTTTCTTCTTCTTTGCTGCTTTGGTATAAACTTATTCCTTTAAGCAATGAGCAAGTCTAAACAGTTGCAGCAGAGAAGAGAATTTGGTATTTCCAGGCTTGAATTTATTTCCAACAAAGTGTAGAAATTTTGGGCTGCCCTTGTCTTTTTTATAATTTAATGTCTACAGAAAAATGCTATTTAATACTTGAGTTTTCTGTAACCATCTGTCACTGACTCTGTCTGATAGGGCTTACAAAATTGCATGTTTAACTCTACCATCCCGTCCGTTACCGGCCAATGATCAGTGCCCCCCTGCTCCCAGTTTCAGTTTTCAGAAGTGCCAAATGTGCATAGCACTAAGTGGGATAGCAGGTTTGTTTCTTGCTGGCCGTAAATCCAAATGGGAAAATCTAAGTGCAACTGCAAGATGAAATTGTTTGCCTGCTCTTCAAGCAAAAGCTTCTGAGGCTATGTAACAGTTGTGCAACTGTTTGTGAAGATGAATGCTAGGGAAAAACCTTTCAAAGGAGTGGTTTATATTGTCTAATTGTGTATACACTGCATTTGTTACCATGTTTTGTGCTACCCAATAAAATCAGTTTTTGATCTTTGACATGAAGCCTGTAAAAACAGGATTTGATCATTGTGTTCTGGTAGCTGCTCAAAACTCTTGTGTCAACAACTTAATCTTGGGAAGTAAAGCCTGTTCTCAAGATGTAAAAGATACCTTGGTTGGTGCAAGTTCCAGCATTACATTAAAATGAAGCGTGAAGGGAGCGTGACCATAAGAAATTTCAAGGCTGAAATAGGAATTTAAATGCATAGATTGCCTCCGTTACCACAGCCTAGGGAAAACTGGTCTAACTCAACATGGTATCATAGGATCAGTTCTCGGGACTTGCAGTGTCCTTGCTGGGAGGAGGTTCTTGTGGGGTTCTTCCTGCTGTTGCACAGTCATAGCCTTTCTGCCAGCACTAAAGGACCTTCTGAGGGCAAAACAACAGTCCTTTTCATTCGTAAACAGCTTTTTTGCTTCTCTTTTTACTGGAAAGTTTGTGCAGGACAGATTATGACTTGGGACCTATACCTGCACTTACAACCAGGAAAAATAGACTGGTTCTCATCAGCCAGCTCAAACAGCAGACAGAAGTGTGTCTGCCTCTAGACATAGCCTGGGCATTTTATGCTGAACTCAGTGGAATAACAAGGGAAGTATAAGTCAGATCACAATACACTCGTAGCTGCCTGCTCTACCCTATCTCATCTTTCACATTTCCTGCAGTCAGTGGAGAAAAATGGATATGAGCTAACTCCCATCTGATTATTAACTTGCCAGATCATGTGATGAGGGTCTGCATGCAATCCTGATGGGAATGTGTTCCCCCAGTTCCTCCAAGAACAAGGCAGATTCCTGGGGCAGACATAACAACATGGTATGTTCTCCCAGAACCACCACTATCCTCCTATGAACCTGGAGGCACAACCTTGTGTCGCTCAGGAGGGATTTCACTGCCTAACATGTCTGGACAGACTATACCAAATACCATAAGGTTCTTGCTGTAACTCCCATCTGCTCTAGTCATACATTTATTATAACCATAGACATTAAAAATCCCACTTCTGTAGGACTGGTAGTATTGGTCTGAATGTCCTGGCCAAAGGCCAGGCTCCTTCAGCTAAGGATTAGCATTGTCTAATCACTGGTGATACAGGTCCTAAGTTCACAGGTCTCCACCCCAATACTTCCTCATGGGATAGGGGGCAAGTGGTGAACCTTCCAAGTGGTGAATCCATGTACTGACCTTGCACTTAATCCAGCACAAAAGGCTGATATTTTTTTCAACACTCAATGGTCTCTAGCTATGTGGGTTTTTGTTTGCATTGCCTGCTGCTGCTCTTCTGTTTTTGTCCTTAGTTTTAAATGGCAGTTCACCATCTTGTTCCCCATCAGAGTAGCTTTCCACAGACCAGAAGAGCAAGGAACACCTTTATTCAATGCTGGCTGAGGGCCTTAGGAGTCCCACCTGGAAATCCTGGGAAACACAAGCTTGAGAGACTTTCCTGCATCCCTGGGAAAATGTCTCTGGCCTTGGAGAAGAGTCTTTAGTTAGGGGTTTTATGGTCCTTTCAACAGATGCAGTAGATGATAATCATTGAATACTGTAGATAAGATTGTGCAGGCATCATGCAGAAGTTGTTTATAAAGTAGTGCTCTGAAGGTCTTCACTCAGTATCAACCTTGTGCCACATATCTTTTGAAAGCCCCAGGAGGGGGGCCTGTTCAGCTTGATCTTCTCTCTATGCTTGGTAATCATGACTTGTAAAATTTGTGCTGCTGAAAAACTGAAGGGTTCAGCAGGTGCTGGGGGTGTTCTGGACTGGTAGTTTTATTCATAGGAAACATTAAAAGTTAATGTGATTTTACTAAAAGCAGTCGGAAATATATGTCAAAAAATGTTGACTCAGGTTACCCTTTTTCTACATGGAGTTTTCTAGATACTATTCTTTTGGTTCCCTCTGTCTAGGAATTCTTGGCCATAAAACCTGTTAGTTCTCTTATCTTTTCAGTTCTACACCTCTCAGATACTGGAGGTTGGATTATGAAGGCAGTGGGGAGTAACTGCTCATTTAAAGCAATGTCCTAGTGTTGTTGAAAGGAACACCTGCTTTATTGCATTTGTGATTTAGGGGCTGGTTAGAAATGCTCTGTGCAGACTTTTGAGTATGGAGATGTACAAGATACAACCCTAAGATATTATTACCAGGCAGCAAGGATCAAACTGTCAGCCTCATGTCAGCACTGTTGTTCAACAGGATTTCTTAGCTTCAGAATTTAAGTAGAAATGTTGGTGCAAGAGGTACGTTGTGTATGCCAGGGCCCTGCAAGTACCCACAAGCTTTTGTTGCTTTGTGCAGCCTCACCTGGGACCTCCACCTGCCTTCCATGGTCCACAGACCCTTTTCAGCTGAGCCCAGGCCCCTGCCCCCTTGGGAACCTTGCTGCAGGTTACTCTGCCTCTGACCTGCTCTCCAGTCCTGTTTCTGGCCAGAGCCACCTTGCAGGCATGCCTGTGCCCTGCCCTGTGCCTTGCTGCCCTCGCTCACTGGCTGGACTTCCCAGGTGAACCCCAGACCTGCCCTGTCACCATGCATTTGCCTGATGAGCAGCACTGTCAGGAGACCTGTCCCTGTCACCACACCTGCCCTGCTCCCCCTGCTTGGTGCCAGGGAGGGACACTGCCCCACCTGTGCCAGGGCCACCCTTGGCTGCCATCTTGTCTCCCCTTAACAAGCAGCCTTGCTCTTCCTGCTCCCAGACAGGACAGCAGGTAACAAAAAGCAGTTCCAGAGGGTTTTTTTAAAAAAAACATTTATTGACAAATGCCACATCAGGTATTCCCTTGAAAATTAAAATATCAATACTGTATTCCACACAGTTCACAAAACCCCCAACATTTTCATGTGTTTTTCAGGAAAAACACACTAGTCCGCACTATGATTTTCTTTTTTTATTAGCTGAGTGGCAACTTCAAGACCAAGAGGTCTGGTTTCTGTGCTTAGGGATAGGATCAGAAGTGTACTTTTAGCAGGCCCCTGGAAAGAAAGAAAAGTAAACTTAGACCTTGGAAGTAAATTCGCAAAGAAGTGCTGAGTTTTCAGTGAAGGTGTAACTACAACCTTCCTAGAGTATTTCTGAATCACAGTAGTAGATCAGGAGTGGGGAGGGGGAGGTTGCAAAAGTTGCTGTTTGCATTGCTCTGTGTCTGTTGGCATAGCACTCGCGCAGCCTTTGCTAGTCCCAGCTGGCCATGAGTTTTCAGCTTACATGAGTGCCTAGGCATGACCCCACAAACCAATTGCCCTCGCTCTGCTACAGTAACCAATATGGAGGGGTATGGGGCAGGGATGCCCATACCAGTCCCATAAACTTGGACGATGCCAGCACCTGCACTGTAGTGGAGGACTGCCTCACACAACGATGTCCCATTAAGGAGGTTTTAGCTGCTATTTCTTGTCTAGCAGTGCAGAACATGTGTGTTGTTACTGTGGCAATCCCCTCAGTGCAGGTCCTGGGGCCTGGCTTAGTAAAGGGTCAATCTCCAGCAGGGCAGTGTGCATGTGAAGGGTGTGGGCACTCAGCTGCCAACAAAGAGAAATTTCTGCCTCCAGCATAGACCTAAAAAGTTATCTGCCTATCACATGGACAGCCTATGAGCTAGAAGATCAGCTCACATGCCTCCAGAAAAAAAAGTTCTCTCAAAATGGGCTTTAGACATACTCTGTTCGCCTGTATGTGGTGCAACTGCTGACTCCCACTGCCAGCAGACACAGTCAGAACAGCCGCTCAGAGTCCCTCATCTCTGCTACTCCCAGGACTGCCCAGGACACAAATCATGGTGGAGCTAAGAAGAGTGAGGGTGCTAGAGGCAGCTTCCCCTCCTTTCCTGGAGGACAGTGCACAGACCTAAGGTAAGGTGCTGTTATCCAGGTGGCCAAGTGCAGAAACAACAGGCTCTTAACACTTGTCCCTATCCTATCTATTAGAGTAACAAAGCTGATCTTCCTTTGGTAGTGTGCCAATTTCAGCAAACAGGATTCCTGTAAGGACAAACTTAAGGCTGCAGAATCACCCTGTAACAGGCTCTCACCCTTGCATGGTCTTCCCTTTGCAGCTACTTTCTTATTAGATATAACATTACAAAAAGGTACTAAAAGACAACAACTTATTTGCTACAGTTCTGTTGCACTTACAATAAATGTGATCACCTACTCTACAAGCTGCCAGTGCAGCCATTTCAGTGAGTGTGCTAATTAGCCCAAAGTACCTGACTGAAGCACAGGCTGGAACTGGCCAGACATGCAGATTTCTTCTTGCTTCTGACGCACAATGCGCTGAATGGCTGGCGGGAGGCCACGTGGATTACGCGAGAAGATCAGGGAGTAGCCATCGTCACAGGACCCGTCCTCCTTTAGACTGCGGCAGGCATAGGTAATGGCATAGTTATCATAGTCAGTGTCAATCACCCAGTAGTTGTCCCCTGAAACATCAAAACACACTTGTTTGTCGTGGTGGGCAAAACAGAGCAAAGGAGGATCTAGTCATCCTGCAGGAAAATGCTTCACTTCAGCACAGGGCAGGGATAGCTTCCCAAAGGATCTTAAGTCACTTCTCACATCCAGCTTATCTCTGCACCATGAAGTGAAGAACTGGGACAAGCACAGGGCATCTTGACACCATGTTGTTCCCCATGAGCATTTCACCTTTGGTTTATTTTTCTAGGCTAGAAGTATTAGGAGGATGAGGACTTTTGAGGTTTTCAATGAGAAAAAATTGCTTTTAAGTCTCTCACTCAAGCATGGGGGGCGGCCAGGGCATACAGATTAAACTCTGGCCATACATATTACGTTTCCAATACAAGAAGCCTCAGCAAAACGTGGGTCCTGTTTTCCAGCCTTGCTCGACTAAAAGCATTTTGGTGTGGTTTATCTGCCACTACTAAATGAACATACTTCTTTCTGACACATTAGCAGGCCAAGTCCTGCCCAACTTCCACAGCTGGAGTCCCACAGCTGTGGGAGACTCAGGCACAAAGTACAGGGTGTGCAGGCTGCATAACTGAGGTTCAGCATAAGCAGTTTCTGCAATGGGGACCAGCAGTGTCTGTCTGAGGAGAACTGCGCCTTGCTGCTGGAGTGCAGATGTGGGTCCATATATTGCCTCCATTAGCTGTGAGGTGTACAAGGACAACTGGCCCTCTTTTATAATGCCCACTGCGGGGCCCAGGACATATTGCTTCCCTAGGTTCAGCACCCCACTTGGCTGTACAAAAACTATGTGTGTGGCCCATTGCCTCTAAGCTGCATTCTCCCTGTTAATATATATGCTCTATAGGTGGGGTTTCTGGGAAGTCTCTGGATCCTGCCTCTTCTGTGGAGATAAAAAGCACTGCTTGGATAAAGCGTCCCCCCAGAAAAGGATGCTTAGTCTCTGCTTGCAGCAATGTGAGCTCAACTGTTTTTCCTGCTCATATACTGAAACACAGAAATCTGGGCAGCTGTAAGATATCAACCAGCACTGTGGGGCTGGAGAAGTTCACTCACCACCACTGGAGAGGTAGCTGGCCAGGCCTTGGTAGGTCATGTACATTTTAGCTGGAGTGGTTGGGTCAGGTACTGTATACTGAGCAGCCATGTCGGCACAGATCACCCAGAACCTGCAACAAGATCCATGAGACTGAAAGTAAAACCCTGTAGCATGTGAGCTTCAAATGGGTGTCCCTCATTCAGGACTTGGGCAAGATCCAGGCTATGGTGCAGCACAACTGCCTCAGGCATGGGCATGGCCTTTCTTAACGAAAAGTCACTGTTTGTCATTAAGTAATGCAAATCTGTGACATCTCCCCCATCACTGACAGTGTGTTGCTGCTGCCTGGTCCCCTCCTGTGCTGTGCAACTATGCTGTGGCAGTGCCTTGACAGTCCTTCAGCTCAGCAGGTTTTTTTCCACCCGTTTCTGTACAAGCAGACAGCCACCAAGCAAAATGATGGCTGTAATTTCTTAATTCCCGGTTAGCAGTTTGCAGAATGAGCTGACCTGCATTTGGGCTTCTTTCAGTTCATTTGCTGTGTCCCTGGGTGGAAGTGGGGAGTTGGCTCATAGCCACCCTGTTCTCCAAGCTAGTAAAAGGCCTTCACACAGGCTGTAGGAACTCTGTAGGTGCCTGAACAGCCTATTTTCATCATCCATTTCTTCTAATGCCCTTCTCTGGTTGGCATATGTTTGTTTTGAATACCACCTGCATCTTAGCACAGTTTGCCAGGTGTTACATGGATTTGTGAAACAGTGGAAGGGTCTTCATTCCCTTCCTTGCACAGGCTGTGCTTTCCCTTTACCCTGCTATTGCAGAAGATAATTCCTGGCAGCCTTGAGACCCAACTTGCTTTCTGAAGAGTCCTTTCAGGAATCTTCCCAGCTGCACTGCGTAGTATGTCTGCAAAGCTTCATTTGCCCCAACACAAAATATCCTGGAGTGCTGTGCTGTTAAGACTTTTAAGGTTCATAGCCACCTGCTCTATTTTATTATTCATGCAGTTAGACAGTTTTTGGTAGTTAAAACACAACAGAACTAGTGCTAGCCTACTGGAAGCCCCAGATTTTCTTTCATACACCCAGAAAACTATTTAATCCCTTTACATGCTGTAATTCCTTATAGTAACCATGAGCAACAGGCAAAACTCTTAAGCTTCCTTCCATCTGTCTATTCAGGCATCACAGTGGCATCTGAGAGTTAACCACGTTTTCCTCTGAAGTCCATCTAACACTGTGTTGAAAGATCTGTGAAAGTAGTGCTCATTTACACTCCTCTCCTTCCCCTGAACCTCTCAGTGAAATGAGAGCTGTCCTGCCCTTGCAGCCCCACAGGCTTTGCTAGCTCCTCTCAATTGGTTGCTATTCATTTACCTAATCATTTCATCACTCAAGATTTGACTTTATAATTGACTTTATGCAGTAGTTTTGTGAGGGACCCAGACCAGAGCCAGGCTGAGAAGTAACCCAGGACTCAAAAGTGTCTAACCTCTGGCTTCTAATGTATTACCTTGATTGAGCTTCCCTTTTTGATGAAAAAAAACCTGGCCTTTTTTTGTGCTCAGGATAGATCACCATCCACATCACCCTCCTCAAGTACCTCATGGCAGCAGGTAGAGCTGAAAGTCAAGAGAGCTCACCCAAAAAGCTTCACTCGGCCTTTGGAAGATGCTGTCATTGTGCCATCTTCCTCCACGGTGTATTCAGCAGAAATGTTGTCCTGAAGGAAAAGGCCTTCTGGATCCTTCTTGGCCAGGGCATACCATTTCCCTGCATACTAACATGAAAGACTATTAATACCTGGATTAACCACCATGGCAAGATTAGCACAAAAGCATTTATAAACATAGTGTCCTTCTAACCACCCATTGCCTGCCCTGGGGAGAAAGTCTGAGTCTGGGTGAGTACGTAGCACACAGGTCCTGCTATACCGTCTGATGAACCCTTGCCTCTCTGCCAGGAGGAGTGGGTCTAGCAGCTCTGCACTTCTGTGTGCATGGTCTCATGGTCATGTGAGACATTCCTGTCACAGTGACCCCACACTGAAAGCTTCTCCCATCCCAAGATGCCTGCTGGGAGTCAGACTGGTTCTTCCCTGTTTCCATTCAGGCCCCTGCTTTTCCATGGAAGATGCCATTGACGATACCAAACTGCAGCCACAAAGACCTTAGCAAGCTGGCTGGAGATGCTCTTGTGGCTGCCGGGGGCCACAGCTGATCTCTGATAGTGAAAAGGGTCTACCCAGCGAAGCAGAAAGCGATGACTCTGTGCACTATGAAGAGGAAAGGATGTGTTGGGGAGACTAGCAGCAGGGGGAAACAAAGTGAGATTAAGGGGAAGAAAATTTCTAGGAAAAAATAGGTCCCTGAAAATGTACAAGCAGTATCTAGTAAAATGAACACAAGCTCTAAGCCGGTGACTGACAGGAAGGCCCTCAAAAGTTAATATTATTAGAAGAATATTGAGGAAAGCAGAACTTAGCTGTGTTAAATTTGATTCTTCAGTAAAGCTAATGAGAGCTATTTGGCAAGTTACACACTTCAGCCCGAAACAGAGTCCATAATTCCCAATTAGAAGCCTGAGAAAAACTTTGACTGGGATGTTCCCAAAGCTCTCCCCAGACACAGGTTTGTTTCCAGCAAAGCCAATCTTGTATATAGAGGAGGTGCTGGCCCCACCCCAGCTGCAGCTGGAAGTGATGTTTGCTGAGGGACAGTCAAAATAGGTACTGGCACACCTCTCTGGACCTTTCCAATTCCAAGTTAGCCTTGATTTCCTCCTCAGAGGCAAGCAGATTAAATGCTGTGTTTAAGCAAGAGTCAGTCTGTGTTCAGGATGCCCAGCTAGATAAATTTTCAGTTTGCTCTGACTCCCAAGAATGGCTGGTTGTGGATGCAAGTCCCCCAGGGCATGTGTTTGGGCTTTCTCTCTGATGGGGATCCAAGTTGTTTCATTCACCGGACCGCTCAAAGCTGGGATCTGTACTGAGCTTCGAGTTAACAGAAGACGATGCCTAACAGAATAACATCCCTGACTTTCAAGGCTGGTTTTACCAGCCTTACCTTTGCTCAGAATGTTAAACAGTAGTGAGAAAAGCAAACTACAAGAACAGTGTCTGAGAGAGAGCATATAAAAGAAGTTAACTTCTTGGTGAGGAACCCCTTTAGATTAACAGAACCCATAACCTGGAAAAACAGTTTATACATGAAGCTTCTTCACAAATACTGTTAAAGTAACCATAATTACCCTTTTTGGATCAAAATTGTCTTTCACAGAGAAAGACTCCACTGCACAGGTCTGAGCTAGGCTATATTCAACAGTGGAGAAGACCAAGGCCAAGAAAACATATTGTGCGTATTTCATTCTGCAAGACAAAAACAAATGTGGAATTTTATTTCATGCAGTAGATGTGGGTAGCTAGTGCTGTGCCTACAGATACAGTCCCCTCATTTTAAAAATAGGTGCTTTCCATGCTGAGTAGACTACTGACTCCTCCACTGGGAAACAACTGGGTCATTGTGGTGCCTAAATCCTGCCAAAACTGAGCATCAATGGCAATTACTTTGCAAGTATATTTTGCTTACCAGTAGTAATATTGCAGTTCATATTTTTACATTATAAATCAAGCCAGACTCTGGATAAGGTTGGTAAGAGTTGATAAAAATTTGCAATTTTTTGAGTTTTTGTTTTCACAAGAAGAACAATGTTCTGCTGAGCTCTGGTAAAGCACTGTAGGTTGTAAGGATGTTGTTTCTAATTATTTCATGGTGAGTGTCCACTTTGCTTTCAAGCTTGCAAAGCTGTGTTCTTTAAGGCCAATCCTTATCACTGAAACAGGCTCTTCCTAGCTGCCTACTTTAATGGCAAAATACATCTTGGTATTGTCAGCCCTCAGACCATTCCCTCTACAAACATGACAAATAATATTTGATTTGTAGAGGCTTGATCTGCCATTGCAGCACAGCCACAAGGTGGCCATGGCTTTATTTTTCTCCTCAGGTATCCCATCTCATCTGTATCCCAGTGTATTTGTTTCTCACACTTTGGGAAGAGAGCACTTGCATATACCTTCTTGCAGAGTATTTGACCCTGAATACCTGTTCTCATGCCAAAATAAAACAGTTACCTGAAACTTGCTTGCAGGATCCAAGCTGAGCTACCAACCCAGGACTTCCAAACACGCAAGCAGCTACTCTGTTCCCAGCTGCTGCCACACAAGCTGCACTTCTTACTGCAAGAGATGTTAATCTGGCCCACCTCTGCTGAAGAGAGACCTACCTGTTGGGGTAGAGATGTTGGAGATCCCTGAGACTACTCTGCTTCAGTCTTCGGGCTGCAGTCAGCAGGAGAGATTTGTGTCAATGGCCCTCCAGCTGCCTTTAAATAATGAATCTCCAAAGTCACTAATTGGTTATTTTTGCTCATGTGCCTGAATAAAACGCTTAATCTTGGATAATCCATTATGTAAAAACCAACTGTAATCCTCACACTGGTGGGTCTGACTGCTATACTAATACAACCACAGCTTTTACATAATGGAAAAAGCTGCCCAGAAAGCTAATAAGTCTGCTGATATGATTGTACCACACCTTTGTCTCATTGAAGTCTTTCTGCTTCTAACACGTGTTAGGAGAATAAGCACAGAGCATTAACCAGAGAAACTCCTGGAGTACACATACTCATCTGCATAGGCACATGTTCATATTTGACAACTTGCATGGGGTAGATATATGATTAGCTCTTCCAATATCTGCATCATCAAATTAAGGTGATCCTTGCAAGAGTAGAAAAATGTTATGTATTATCTACTGGGGGGGGGGGGGGGGGGAAGTGCAAAAATAAAGATTTTGCCTTCATGTTCATGATCAAAATCTTGGAGTTCCCAGTTCTCCTGTGCACTGGAACATCTTTATACACATTCTTCCCAGCTCATCTTGTCAACATTTCCAGGTATATAAATACTATAGCTCTCTCCTTCCCAAGATATTCTTCCTAAAAGCCTTCCACGGGGGTACAATAAAGCACAAAAAAGATGAGAAGGTAGAAATGGCTAGAAAAATATTTTTGGTAGCAAAACATGCCTGCTGTTCTTACAATTTCTCCAGGTGCCCAGAGAATTTCCCCAACTGCAAAGGCTGCTCATGTAGTCTTTTTACCCAGGCTCAGCTGGGAGATTGAAGACTTCAGACACTCATCTAAGAGTTGCCAGCACTAGCGGTTACTTCTCCCACTGGTACCGATCCAGCAATCTGGACATTCAGAGTAAAGGCTAAAGCCTTCTGGATGTGTTGGACTTGCTGCAGAGACCACTTACAACCACTTGCTCAGGAATTCCTAAACGGAAGCATGCAACTTCACCCTGTAGCTGTTGTGACCTGTGTTGCTTTCCAGGCAGCTTGTTTAGGGTTGGCCATTATCTGGGAAAGACAGTCCTTGCTTGCTGCCAGAAGAAACTTTGATTTGGTCTCTGTGCAGCTTCCACTTACACTTTAGAGGGAGGCAAGGATACTTTGCACGCACATGTCTGGCAAAGGGACTGAGCATACCCCATTCACACCATCTGCATGGCTTCAAAGCAACCTGGGCAAGTTCACAGGGGAGTGACCTGCTAGTAACTGGGACAGGAAGGTAAGACCACCCTTGTCCCAGGCTGGGGGTGACCAGGAACAAGTGCCACAGCATGCCTCCCTCCATCTGATGGAGGGGCTGGGTGTAGCCTCCATGCCCTCCCCAGCCATGCGCTCTTGGCTCTTTGTAAGTGGCTTTCTTTGGGGCAGGTGGAAGAATTTGGGGCTGGCCAGTATTACACACAACAGCCCCTTCTTCTCCCTGGGCATTTTGGCTGGGTTTATCCAGGCACACCAAGACCTGGAGGTGTGGGGAGATGGCACACACCCAGCTGCTGCGGTGAGCCACCAGCGCTGCTTCATGTCCTGGGCCATGTGGATCTACCTCGTCCTTGTTGGACCCCTTGGCCTGATTTTCTAGAAAGATGCCAAACAGCCGTTTGCTGAACTAATCCTTCAGCGACAGCTGTCTGCTCACCATATATACTGTGCTCCAGGGACGAGCAGTGTCTCTGAAAGGATTGCACAGGGCTGGTGGCCTCCAGCACTAAGGATGAAGATAACCAGCTCTGTTAATTCAGGCACAGCTCGTTACCTATAGGCTTGCACACACACTGTGCTGCCTACCTTCAGCTCCCCTGGCACATGCTTCTTGTACTTGCATCTTCTTCACCAGCAGCATTTACTTCTTTCAGAAGTGAAAGGATAATCAACAGAAAGCCCATTTAATTTCTTGAAAATGCTTGGCCACTTAAAGAATGACATAAAAAGTAACTTCTTAAACTGGTCTTTGAGGGCTAGATACCCACTAGATTTTCAAAGGACTTGCCCTTGACACTGAATCAGAGTGCAGAAGTGTGCTTTTCCACCCTGACATGGAGATTTGAGAGAGAATGAACTGCAGTATTTTCTGTAAATTAGAAGGTCTTCGAAACACTTATCACTTCATCTGTTTCCAACAAAACAGATTAGTTTATGTCCATGTGAGACATAGGTGACACTCGAAGCATGCTTAGGTGACCACTTAATCCCCTGGGGATTAGAGACATGCTAATAATAGCTAATCACAGCACAAGATTTTGGTTGGTGACCATAACATCTGTCACTGCATTATCTGCTGTTTGGAGCAAGAGGAAAACAAAATCAAACTAACCTTCATTTTCACAGTATTACAACAGTTTGTGCTGGGCATAGGGAAAAAAAGGGAGCCATCAAAGCACCGAAACATATTCCTGGGCCTGTTAAATTTGAGATAACATGAAATGATCTTATAAAAACAAAGGTGCACTGGAGGGTCTGGTTGTTAAAGAAGATATCCAAGGGTCTGTTTAGACCTGCTCATCAAAACTGGCTGTTTTTTAATAGAAGAGGTGGCCTGACCAAATAAAATGTATTCAGTGTACTGGACTCAGCACAAGACTAACTGGTAGTTTTAATGGCCTGCAGTAAAACAGGCATGCAGATGAGATTATTAATCTTATCTTCTGCCCTATCCTATGAAATACAGCAGCAGCAGTTTTGGATTTCATACCCCTAGCATCCCCCCTCCTTCTGCCTTATTATCAGAATAAGCATTGGGTAAACTGCTCTGGGAATTACTGCAACTGCACCACCATCTCAGATTTAGCAACATGTGCTAGCTCAGCAGCCGATGGCACAGTATGAGATCTCTAAATAGCCTCCTCCATCAGGCATTAAGTTCCCTGCTGTCCAGCAGGCAATTAAGTTGTGGGCTTGTTTAGCAGGGTGCTGGAGAACAACTACATGTAAATGCATTGAGTCACCCTTGACAGCCATTGTAGTGGTTATTGCACTGTAAGTTGGGAGGATTTCCTGCTCTGGCTTTAGATCTAGTTCATGCTGCTGAGGATGCAGGGCTTCCTTCTGGGGTGTCACACACATGTGCCTGCATTGCTGGAGGGCCCGTGTCCCAGCCCCAGGTCTGCCAAGGACTGAAAGGACAGTGATAATCTGCTCTACTCCCTCAGCAGGGTGGAAGGCAGGAGAAGTAAGGCTTTCCCATATGGGCACACCACAAGCAGGCTGTTGGCTAAGAGGTTCTCAGTTTCTGTGACTTTTGCTCAGAAATGCTGATCTTTCCCAATGAAGACAGTGATGCAATACAGATGAAGAGGAAATTGTTTGAAGTTTGTTCCTCTGTGGTTCAAGGGTAAGGTTCTTGGGTGTGTTACATCATTAGATAAAAAAGCATTATAAATCACTGACTTATGACTTTCACAGTTCCGTTCAAATACCTCACAGCTTTAAATGACATAAACTGAAAGACACCTTTCCCTTCTGAATTATGATAGTGTCATTCTTGCTAGACATACTGACTGACAAATTGGTAGAGCAGGGACTTGCATGCTCCTGTGTGCACAACACATCTCAGACACACACACGTCCCCCCAGTTCGCAGGTGAAAACAGGAGGCTGCTCAAAGTGGGGAAGAGTTGAGGAGCCTCAGCTCCTCTGCTGTGATGAATAGCGAGCCCGGGGGGAATCGTTTTCTTAGGGCTGTTGTCAAAGGGCTTGGCAGCAAAACTAAGTTACAGCCTGTCTCCCAAACCCTTCAGCATCTTGCTGCCTTGGCAGCACAGCGTGAATGCAGAGCTGGCTAAAATCTCTCCTGAAGTAGGATTTTAACACACAGTGACCTGCCGGCCAAAGAGGCAGATCAGTTTTTGTGCCATGTCCTGGTTTCTGCACAACTGTGTGGACAATGGTTGCAGCTTGATCAGTGAGCTGCTGGATTTCACTCTCCAAGCCATGACAATTTCCCTAATAGCCTGTTGCTATTCTGTACCAAAAGAGCATCCAGGCTTGAGACATCCTGATGAAAAAGAGACCATCAGATAAAGAGGTGGACATTTTGGTGGTTGTTTTCTACTATTTACTACTAGGCATACTGTTGACATACCTATATACATATCTAGTATTTACTACTATGGAACTGGTCCATTTGCAGACATTGGCAGGTTTATTCATTTTAGTTGCAACATTTGTTTAAAGACAATATTTTTCTTTTCATGCCAGCCTGCCTACTCCTCAAGGGCAGATATCAGCCCTTTTGGCACAGGAAGCCTGTAGAGCGTGCCTTTTCAAAGTGGGCAAAGAGGGTGGCATCTGCAGACATGAGGGGAGTTCAGCTGCCTGGGACTAAGGTCTTTGCACTTAAAAACAGCTGTGGGGTATCTCCATGGCCTGATCCTATTCTTCTCCCAGTGGAAGGCAGGAAGAAGGGGCTTGTTCCCTTGAGGCAGCAAGTACCCCCTGCCACATTTTGCAGTAAGGTAACAGACCAGGGCTTATTTAATCCCTGGTGTTATTCCCAGGATACCTTGCAAACCAAGAGGCATGGAGGGTTTGTGAATATCCCTGAAGGTAGGATATATCATGCATGTAGTATTCTAGGTCCAGTTCCTTTTCTGTTCATGCAACAAAAGCAGCTTAACACCAAAAATGCAGGAATAAATCTATTAGACTCTCACTTGTTGCAAAGCATGATGTAATGGCAGAATATATGTCCTCCATTACATATTCCAGACAGTAAATGCTGCCTCCAGATTATTGCTCCAGATTACTCCAACAGGATATTTACAAGTCCTTACATGGCATGCATCTCAAGGTGCTTTAAAAAAGTGATACTGCTGGCACAGAACTCGAGTAGTTCTGCGATAAGCCAGGATGTCCATGCTGGTCCTGATGATGGATTTAAAAGCTAAAACCAGAAGCACAAATTACCAAAGCCAGGGGAATCTCTATGTGCATGCAGCCAAAGGCCATTAGCCAGGCACCTGGCCTTAGGTAAGCATTAGAGCACACAGTTTCCATCTGCAACAGAAGGCAGAAACAAACTAAGGAGGGAAGGTTTAGGTCAGAGTATCTCTCTGCACTCCAAGGAGAGGGCAGTTGTGAATGTGAGGCTGATTAGTGAGCCACAGAGCTAGAGAATAAGCCAAAGGCTTTCACATACAACTGCATTTCACCTTCTATCTCTGCTTCCTTTTGTGGGAGAAAAGGATGGACTTCTTTATAGTGCTTTGAAAAAGGGAAAAGAACTGTGAGGTTTTTTCTAATCTATCACAGATTATTAAATTACTACTATTTTTTTTTCACAGAAGATTTTGTTTATTTTATGCTTTAAACAGCTGATTTTCTTTGAAGCTGCAAGACCTGAGATAGGGTAAATCTTCCATGGATAGGAAACTTCACCATTTTCACCATGGCATACTTCTTGTCAGCCAAGTGCTCTCAGATAGCAAAGCGATTTATTTTACAGAAGGGCCCAGAGGTTCCAGTCAAATATCAGGGTACCAAAGTGTTACCACATCTGTAAACACTCAATGGGAATACACTTGACCTGAAGACCAAGCTTACATTCACTTCAGACTGAGCAACAAGCTGGAAACACTGAAAACTGCAGTGTTGCCTCAAAGAGAGAGTTACTAACGCCCATTAAAAATACCATCACTGCAGCAACCTCTGCTGCAGGAATTGAACATTAAGCATCCCACTGCCCACAAGGAGAGAAGGAGGAGGAGACAGACTGTAGTGTGCCCAAATAATGTCAAAACCTCTGCAGGACTCCCTGCAGTTCTGTGCCTGCAGCCCCACCATGGGGAGCTATCGCCATTCCTGTCATGACCAGTAAAATACATGTATGACAAACCCTGTTGCTGGTCTCTGGAATACGAGTACTTGCTTCTTCTTTGCTGTAGCCTTGTACCTGCCGATGTTGCACTGTTCTGCTGTGTGCACTGAGACTACAGAGTCTCTCCCAGATTCTTCTCATGATTTCTTGGCTTGACCTCTTCTTATCCATGGTGGCTACACTCAGTACCACACTTCTGCTTCTCCAGTTTTTCACAGTAGTCTGTCCCTTGAGTTAAAGCCACTTTCTGTGATTGCATCCCTATGCCCAGCACTGTCAACTCATCCTGGCAAGGCCTATTCCTGAGCCATCTCCATCTTCATTATGTCAGTGCACCATCAGCCTCTTTCTAAACTCACCTGAACATGTATTTCTCTGAGCATCTTCCCAGCCTGGTTTAGTTGTCCTGGAGCAGTTGTGTTGAGAATCACTTAGCATCACCTGTTCCTATCTGAATAGCCAAAAGCAAACTCTGAAATACTCCCTGTAGGACCCTTTCAGCCTTGATTCACCCCTACCCAACAGTCTCCCTGGCTTGCAGAAATGCTTCTGTCCCCTGGATTTTCCCTGATGAGAGGCCCAAGGATTTTCCTCAATAACCAATTCCAGAAGCATGGATGGGCATTTTCTGTTGGCTTTTCCCCATGGCCCTCCTGGCTCATCACCACTCTTCTTAATCACTGTACTCTCCATGGTCTCCATATTATTTCCCAGGTTTCAACCCTTGGCTTTTTCCTCAGCTTCTTATGGACTCAATAGCTCTTTTCTTCTTCCTCACTATTTTATCATCTCTTCTGCTCTTTCTTTACTCTTGAAGTTAGAGTCAGTTTCTCTGCTCCACTTCTTTTCTGCCAAACAATTCTATCCTCTGCCTTTTTTTCCCCATTGTGTCCATGTTTCCCACAAATCACTTCACTCATCTGGGATGCTGCCCTCTTGTTCTGCAGACATATATGCAAACCTTTTCTTAGAGCCTCTTCTCTCCTCTTCATCATTCCCCCCTGACACTGCAAGAGCAAATCTATTTCTGGGTAGATCTGAGCACCTAGGTTGTGTTATTAGTGTTCCTTATTAAAGTTTCATATGTCCTACCATCACATTTTCCTTAATTACATGCCCAGAGTATTTGGGGAAGGTGGTTGCACAAGGAGTACACATGGTAGAGTTTGGGAAGAGTTTAATGATCTTTTTTGTTCTTCAGCTTCACAGGACATTTGATCAACTAAGTAATCTTCTTATTCAAGGTTCAGTGATTTGTGCTAAGAGCTTTGGATACAATCTGTCAACTGAAAGATAATAAAGAAAGATAATAAACTCATGTAGTCTTACTGGAGAAATTGCCATTGCCACTGTATTGTCATAATTTTTTTAACTGAGCCATCTCTACATAAAATTAAGCAGAAGAGAATCTGTGCACTTTTACGACATATACAAGGCATATCACCATGCTAGGTCTGGTGGACTTACTCATCACTCGGGTACATTTCCATTCTTCTAGCATGGCAAAGATACCTTTTCTCATAGAAGTCTCTCAAAAAACAACAGCCAGACATGCCAAATCCCAAACTGACTTATGTGCTAGAGTGCAAAGGAAGGGCTGCCACTTTCTGACACCCAGAACTCATCCTGGAGCACTGGGCAGTGCAGGGTCTGGCCTCTTACACACTACTATTACCTTGAGTGAAGTACCTCCAGTATAGCAGGTGCTCCTATACCTCCTCTGAACACTAGGGAATTATAAAAAAACCCAACACAAAAAAAAACCAAAAAACAACAAAACCCCTGGCATTTATTTTAAAAGTTTGCAACATTCTGCATTTGGGAGGAGAGTTAGTTGTTGGGTATTTTTGTCTGGGTTTTGTTTTGTTTTGTTTTGTTTTCAGAAATAAAATAAAACAACTAACTGAGAACTAGCCTCATGTTAAGCTGAAGACATTTCTGTGTCTTATCAATTTATGGAGCTTGAAAACCTTTTGGAAAGCTAACCCAGCATGCCTATTGATTGTTGCTTACACAGAACACACTACTATCTACAGTAAAACTTTGTATTTATGTATGTGTCCATAGCACCACCTCCTTTCTGTGAGAACCATTCAGATTAAAATCTTTCCTGCAATTCATCTGCAATATTTAAATTAGTATGCTAATTTTAAAGTAATTCTCCAAGAGAATTAATAAGAGGAGGGCTGATATTACCTGGTCATTACAAGATGGAGCCAACATTCTGGCCAAAATGCAAGCAAAATTTTCTGAGAGGTGTCCAGGTACTAATTTTGACTTAAGCTTATTCTTGGATACAGCAGGTGGCATGAGAATATTACTTGGTAAATCAGATAAGCTGCAATCTCATTATGCCAACGGATGAGTGGGCCAGAAAGGTTTGAGTGTAGCTGTCAATACAGCATCCTGTAAGGATAATGTTTAATCAAATTAGGCACTTGCAGCTCCCCTCCCCACAGCCTCTTGGTTAGGAGGAAAACATTGTTCCCATGAAGGAGGGGCAAAAGCATCTTCAGATCTAACATCCCCAACACTTGCCGTCACCCTTTCTATTTTGCAGGTAGTATCTGCACCATCTGCTTTGGACACAGTCACATAAATGGCTCTAACAGTACTGCTTCTCTTGGGCAGTATGTTTTGCACCACATCAGGTGGATGATTTTACTTCGTAATTGGAGTTTTTTGTAGTGTCCATCCTAGGACTGGGGAGAGACTGTGATATGAGTTGTTGGGAGGGGAGGAATTTTATTACCAGAGACTCCAGTTCATTTTCCAGCCACCAGCCAAGCCTTCAGGGCAGCGCAAGCATTTGAGGTTTCCATTTGAAACACTGCTTAAAGGACATCTACCAACACCCAACAAAGCAGAAGTCTTATGCCAACTCTGCAATTCAGTTTTAAAGCTATTAAAAACAAATGTGTGCAACCACACGTGCTCAGTTATTATTATGCTGTGTGACAGCCTAGTGCAAGTTTCCTAAAATAGCAACTTCATCCTCCTCCAAAATCCTCCATTGTCTGCCTAAGTCCAATCAAACAGCATTATCCTGTTGCAAGCATAGACTGTATCCACCTCAGTTATCATTGGTATGCCAGCAATGGCTTTCATGGTGCCACCTAAATTTCCCTGAAGGCCTAGGGAACACCTGCAGCCTTTGCACCATGCTTTAAATTCTGGGTATGTCAGTCCACGACTCTTCTCCAAGGAGTTTGCTCTGGCACTGCTGGCTTCCTTTGCACATATGATTTAGATTTCCACCTGCCATTCCTACATGGTTTCAACTGCACTGCAGTTATACAGCCCTGGCTTGGCTTAACCAATATTGCCTCAGTTTCTCCACTTCTGCAGCTATAAACTTCAGTACTTTATGACCTTTATTGTTTCCCCTTGTTAAGGGGAAATCTTCTTGTTAAGTTTCAAATCCTGCATGCAGAGGAAGGAACTGATCTTGGATCTTTCATATGTTGACACTGGAGTGTCACTGCTGGACACCGCTTGTTTTTCTTACAAATGTTTCAAAACAAAAACATTTATCTTGAACTGAACAGAACATTTCATACCAAACAAAGTGTGACTATCTGGGAGATTTGGATCTCAAAGAATGCCAACTTTGATTCAATATGAATAGTTCACCCATTTGCAATTTTTCAGCTTCCAAATCACAAGCCAAAAGCACATCCAACAATTTGTATACTCCTTAATACAGCCACCAAACCCATTTATGTCAGCTTATACATAAAGAGTGAAGCCATACAGCTTGGAAAACACCATATGTTACCAAGACCAAAGGACCTTCTGTTCAGACATGGGACATCCTGAGTACCTCCTCCAACTGTATAGCTCTGTGCTGTAATATCCATTTCATACACAGCCTGATTCCTGGACACTGAACTGATTCAGGGAAGTGGCTATGAGCTCCCAGGAGACCTTGTCTCCTGCCATAAATCTGACCTGGCACAAAGAAAGTCCACGAGATCAGAAAAACTGCCAGGGCACAGTATGCTCAACTGTAAGAGGAGCTACACTTCACTTCAGACCTCCTTCAAAGTCCAGGTGATAGGAAACTTCATTCCTTTGGGATACCAGAATCCAAAATGCTTTAGTCCCCTGGCAAGTTTTTAAATTGGTTTTACTTTACCCAGTCCTTTTCCCTCCCCATCATTGTGGGATGAAACAAGGCTTGTACTTTACAGCATATTGGAAAGGCCCAGTTTGATACTGGGGTGCAGGCTTTAGAAGGCAGAAGGATGCCTCTGGCTTTCATTGGGCCTTAATCATCAATAAAATCACTCCCATCAAGCAGGTTTACACTGTTGCAAATGAAGTTTTTCCTGGTGTCCAAGCAATGGTTTCCTCACATATAACTGATCTGAGAGGCCATGGACTGTGGGAGGCTGGACCCATAGAAAAATGGTTTTCCCTCCAGCTGTAAGAAGTTGTCTGTCCATACCACTTCCAACAGGCCAGTGTCATTACATGTGTATCACTTTTGACAAGAGGTGTTCACTGGGAAAAAGAATGGTGTCTCTGTTTCCAGGGGTATCTAAGATAAGGTGAGAGCCATCTCTTCCCGCTGTTGTGGAAGCCCTTTCAGTGCAGATATGAAATCTGTCCTACATGACTATGGAGAACAGACTGTTTCCTTTTTCTTAGCAGTAGCCTTTTATAAAATTGAGGACTGTATTCTTTGGGAAAGAGATGACTCAAAAGAGACATGACAAACCTCAGTCTTTCCTCAGAGGTCACATTCTCCCACTGTCTTCCGGGTGACATATCTGTTTAGTACAACTTGGCATAATCTGTTACACAATAGAAGGTTCATCCTAATGGATGTACACGTCCTCCTGCCTGGTAGTGTTGACACATGTTCAGCCTGTGATAAGCCCAGATAGTGACTCATCTCCATGAATTCAACAGGTCACTGTCCTCCACATAAGTAGGCCTTTCCACGCATCCTTGGTGATTTCTAGTCCTCTTCTGTACACTACTGTCTGCAATTTAATTTTAAGTTGGTGTTCACATTTACAGACACCTGACTGTGGCTCATATGCTGGCTTAATATGCATTTTTCCACCCATCAGTGGAAAAACCGAGATGCTCTACATCTAATACAGCCTCCACTGAGAATCCTACTCAAGAAGTTCTTACATTTCACTAGTAAGCTACTAACAACTCTTCATCTTCCAAATAGATTTGCCACCACCTTTTAACTGTTTCAGCTAAGCCTTCACCTTAAGAGACAGCATATCTTGTCTGTCATTTCCTCATGAGACAAGAGCTGTGACAGTTGTTACTTTCCTTCTGTCCACAGTCATCTCACTCTGACATGGAGGAAATTATACCGGTATGACAGAGTTTGCTCTTGACAAAACCACACTTGCTCTTACTTATGTCCTCTAGTTATTTACAGAAACATGTTTGTTCCTGTATTTTTGTAGAAGCTATATTTAAAGCAGTCTGTTGTGGAATTCTCCCGTTCTTCCTTTGTTCTCTTTTGCTGAATGAATCATTACATCTACCTTTTCCTGGCATTTCAGAACCTCAGAATATCCTTTGTTAATTATCAGAAAAAGCCAGTAACAGCTTAGAAGTTACTTCATGCAACCCTCTAAGCATTCCAGTCCTTCAATACTTTCCTTGACATTCCTACTCTTCCCAATATGACGACAGAAAATGCTCATTGCCTTTCATGTTCCTAATTTAATCTCATTTTGGATCTTGACCTTTCTGACTTTCCATTTTTACTCATTCCTGGAATTTTTATACTAATCGTCAATAATTTTGCCATGCTTACACACTTTCTGCCTGTTTTTCTCTTGCTTAAGATCAACAAGAGCCTGTTTTTTTCCAGTGTCAAACTCTCATTTCATGGTCTCACTCACCTAAACTGTCTACCACCTTTAATTTCTCAGCTAGTTCTTTCCCTTGCCGCCAGTCAAAACCAAAGAAAATTTTCTTTTGCTCTTTCTGCCACCCTTCATACCCAGAAAACTGCTGCAACATGCAAGACCTTGCTGAACAGCTTGCAACTTGAAGTGTTGCCATCCCTACAGATGTCGGGCAATTAAAATTCTCCACTGCCACTAAGACCTGTGCTTGGGACAGTCCCACTTGTTGCTCACAAAAAGGCTTCATTCACCCCCATTCTGGAGATCTGGAGCAGACCCCCACCATGCTAGTGCTGAGCAGGTCTTTGTACCTCCATTAGAACATGGTCGTTGGAGGCAGTGTATGTACCCCTGACACACATCACCTCCTCCAGGTCTTCTTGACCAATAATTCTATTTTAATAGCCTGACTATGAGAATTACCAGAGCATGTCTCTGCCATACTAGCATAAAGGCATCTAAGATATTCAACCAGTTGACCCAGCAACTTTCACACTGCATCTCCAGTGACCCAGGGAACTGAAAGAGGTAATAGGAGAAAATAGAATTATAAATAATAGTTATAGATATTTGTCTTGGTTTCCACTGTTTTCCCTGCAATATTCTGAAGTCTTCTGAAGGATTCTGAATCCTGAATTCTGAAGGATTTCTCTCTTAACTCCCTTCCCCTATACACCCATGACTTTATGTGAGGGTATTCACCCTCTGTTTCAGGGGTGGACATGAGTGGATCAGCAGCCATATGTTCTGTCCTCCCTGCTGATGGGAGCCAAGGCCCTCCTGACCTGTCCCCCTCCTGACCTGCATACCTACCTGCATAAGCATTTCTAACACTGCCACCACAACTCTTTCTCTTGTCACCCTCCTCCCAGGCACCTGCATTCACATTTGGACTGGTTTACATCACTCCTGGCAGTAGTGCCAATGCTCACAGGCACAGGCAAGCTAGACCTTTACTCCCTGAGCAGGTGAGCCCTGGTTATCTTCCAGCAATGCAGTGGATGGGACTTACCCCTGTTCCCCACTGACAAAAACTCTTGTGCATTGTTTAATTTCCCTGAAGAGTAGTGGTCTCTGTGACATTTTGCTTCCCAGCATGACGCTGACCCCTGCCTGCTGTTTGCACAGCATGGTGGCTTCATTGATGTGGAACAACTTCTGTCCCTCACAGCCATAATTCCCACCCTTTCTCCACTGATAGTGATGAGGGAAATTTTTCTACCTTCCTGGGTGGTTTGGTTTTTTTTGTGTCTGCAGGTCTTCCCATGATTCCTCAGAGTGTGTCAGTCCAGCCACCCCAACCTGAAGTTCTCCAGACTCCTTCCTAAAGGGATGCTACTAAAAGGCATGTTTTCTCTCCTGGTTCTTACTAGCAAGAAGAAAAGGCCACAGACCTTGCAAATTAAGTTCAAATCATGGACTAAAGCATTCAGGATTGGTGCTTCCATTTGAGAGCAGACTTTACTGCAGCAGATAAAGAACCACACAATAGTAGAGGGAGTCCTGAAAGAGCAGCATTACCTCACTATTTTTGTTCTGACCACTGTGCTCTTTTGTGAAGGTTGCACTTCCTACTACTGCAGGGAGGTGGGAGAGCAGAAATAATAAGATGCTCACCTTGTTAGCCAAGGATTAGGCCCAAGCAGTATATATTTAATTAGACTTTAAAGAGCTTATTTCAATGTTAGGAGATGCACTTCTTCCCTGTTGCTGCTGCCTCAATATAACAGTTTCAGTAAGTGTTCTGCTTATCAAGAGACAGGAGACTGTTTTCACATATTGTGAGTACTCAGTTTTTGTTTGCATATAGATTAAGAAGAAGAAAGTTGACCCAAAGCTCTTGTAGAGGTCATCTAATCTGTTTGGTTGAGAAGATCTGTCCTCCCACAGACTCACCTTCGGCACTATAAAGGTATACCTCTTCCTGATGACAAGCTCTCTTTGCAGCATTACCTCACTCTTGGTCATTCTAGAAGCAACATCTTCTATTACAAAAATTTAGGAACTACATTGGAAATTAGAGTGCTGTTTGCATAGGCCAGATCTTTGGACTACTTCCTGCCAGAAAACCCAGGCCATTCACAATGAGCATTAGTGAAGACGACGTGGAGAAGTTTCTTGATGGCAACCCTACTTTTGCCAAGCAGTACTTTCAGAAGAAACTAAGAACAGAGTCCTGGGATAGCAATGAGGGTGAAATCCTTTTTGAGTTGATCCAAGACATGCAAGAAAGCATCAACATGGAGAAAGTTGTTTTCAAGACCTTGAGAAGAATCAGATCCCTTATTCATGCTGACCGCTGTAGTCTTTTCATGTACAGGCAGAGAAATGGCACGCCTGAACTGGCAACAAGGCTTTTCAACATCCAAGAGGGAAGCACCCTGGAGGAATGCCTGGTCTCCCCGGACTGCGAGATTGTCTATCCGCTGGACGTAGGCATTGTGGGCTATGTTGCACAAACCAAGAAAACCATGAACATCAAGGATGTCAGTGAGGTAGGTTTGCCATTTATTCATTCATTTGGTAGAAGAAAGACTCACATGCTTGCTAGTACAAAGGGGTCAAGAGGTAGCAGGGTGTCTTGGTGCTTGGTCAAACCTCATGTAGTGTAATAGCTGTGTAGTGGAAACCAAACCACCAGTATCAAGTTGCTTCCAATTTCACTTATGGAGTGAGGTGAAGCTAAGCACGTTAATTACACTAGGTGTTAATGCCTGCAAAGAAGTGCACCGTCACACCTTACCTTTCTAATTAAAAAAACCACCAAACAACAAAATCACATGTAGTCCAGCAGAGAAGACAGAGTGCAGTACAGTCAGATCTGCACTGAACGGACATGAAGTTTTCCACACACATTTATATTCCATGAGTAACTGGCAAAGAGAGACATATCCTTTACAGTGAGTCCAGAAAGGGTTTTCTACCACAAATGACATTTGAAAATGTTTGCTGTCTGATGAAGCTTGTGCCAAGGGCATTTACAGGCATGTTTATCAACCAGAGAGAGTGGACCTCAGAGCAGGTGAGTTAACTGTGTACAAGTGATCTTCATCACAAGCAACAAGAGACAAACTTTGACCAAAAAAACTCTTCCAGCAAACACTGCACACTGTGATACCAGGAGGGATCCAAGGAATTTTAATGGGGTTTTTTTATGCCTTCATGACAATATTTATGCCCCATACTCCTGGGTTGAATCATGTAAACCTGAATGGCAGCAATACCAATCGGCTTGTTCTAATCATAGGTATAAAACTAAAATCCATGTGACCCAATTATGGCATTTGGGATTACTCTATCTATTGTTTGCTAGTTACAAAGAGACCATCTGTTTATCCATCCATTTTTTGCTCAATACAAGCATATCCAAATGCTTCAGAAAAACTTCCTTGTCCTCCATGGAACGTACTGAGACATTAATGTGGTTCTGCAAACTTTTTTTTTGGGGGGGGGGGCATGGGGGAGGGGCTGAGGTGGGGGGTTAGTATAAGAACGTGATTTAAACTTTTTAAATTTTTCTGGCTTCAGACATTTCTCCAAGAATATGGAAGGATTTCAGTGCTGTGATCCAAGTACTACACTCCAACTCTAGTGCTTTCAGGCATTGCTGCAAGACAATTCCTTTGAAGGAGACACAGAGACTAAGTGCTTGGTATACCCCATTGGCAGGGAAGGCCAGTAGTGGGGGAGGTATGGGGAGAAGACCTATTAGGGACTGATTATTTTTTCTGGTGCACCCTTCTGAATCTGATCAGACCTTTGGGGCTTTTTCTAACCCAGCTAGAAGGACTTGTAGCTGACAAGTTATTCAGCCTAGCAGAGAGAATATCTTGGGTCAGCAAAACCATCCCTGCTTTCCCTGTTGACAGGTGATGATGGTGTCAATAAGGCCCTGTGCAGGCAAGGTGATGGACCACCTGCCTTCCCTGCACTACCCTTTCTCTGCTTTGTTTTCTTTAGCAGTAGCGGGACAGTGACATTCACATAAGGAACAACTGGATGCATTCCCTTTGGACTGCCCCTACAGCATGACCTAGCACTCTCCCAGTGGTTTGAATGGTGATTCCCTCATGGGCAGCCCAGTCCATAACAGTGCTATCTGCATATTGCAACCACTGCCAAAATGATCCTGGGGCAGTAGGAGATGGGTTGCTCTCAGGGACAGGGGGAGAGTGCCAGGAACCATGCACCACTGGTGCCAGCTGCATCCTCCATTGGGATACCTTCCCTGCCATCTACCATCCCATGAAAGGCCCAGCAACATGGGAGGAAATACCTGGCAGAACATTTTCAACAGAAACAGGGGTAGATGGCTTCATGGAGGCTGCAAGCTGACAGGAGCTTCAGGGCCCAGGCAAGAGCAGAACTAAAATGAGGGTGAGTGAACTTCCTAGTGACTGTACCAGACAGCACTGGTCTATAAGCTGTGGCTACACAGTGCTGCATGGTAATTGGTTGTACCCACTTCGCAGTGTTAATGAGAAGTCAAAGGAAAGGTTGGAGGAGGTGCTATGAAGAATGTCAGTGATCTGAGCACGACCAGTGGAGAGCCTCCTTGTTATGACAGAGTTTGACATGTTAAAGCTTATGATTTGCAAGATCTTTGCAAAAAGTGAAAAAGTGCACGTCTTGCAGTCAGAAGCCACAGCCAGTTCTCTTGTTGCTAGTTTTATCACCTGTACATCGTCCAATTTTCTGCTAATTCATTTCTCTCCCTCAATAATTTTTTAAGCAAAACTTTATTTAGGCAGCTTACTTTGAGAGGCTGTGCTTTAAATTGGTTTTAAGACTACAGATGTTGTGGAAAAAGCTTAATTTGTAAATTCTCTATTGAACAGTGTGCCCAGTTCAGTCCATTTGTTGATGAGCTCACTGACTACACTACGAAAAGCATCCTTGCAACACCCATCTTGAATGGCAAAGATTTAGTTGCTGTCATTGTGGCTATTAATAAGCTGAACGGCCCACACTTCACCAGCTCTGATGAAACAGTAAGTGGTCAGTAGCTCAGTTTCTATCAAGCAGTTGTCGCTTTTGTCATGTAACACAGACTTTTCTACACTAGGGATGTCTGCTTTGTTGAAGCTCCTCTGGTGCAAATTTCCCTACAGGGGACTCACCCTCTAACAGAAGAGGCTTATTATGAGTATGCTTATCTCAGAAATCTTTCAGAGAAGTTACAGTGAGATAAGCCTCATCTCACACCAGTGCAAAGCAAAGCATTTATCCAGGGGAATTACAATGATGTTGCTAAAGGGGTGTTATGAAATCCAGTATACACGAGGCTGCTACTACCTTCAACTCAATCTCATTGTTTGCCTTTTCAGCTTTTCCTGAAGTACTTGAATTTTGCCTCCTTGAACTTGAAAATTTATCACTTGAGTTATCTTCACAATTGTGAGACTCGAAGAGGCCAGGTAAGAGTGAAAATGCAGAGTGAAAAACAACTGCTGAGGGTTTAGCAGTAGGACTGGGGGAGGTAAGGAAGGGGCTAGAAGATAAAGTGGACACCCAAGAAGTGGAAGGCCTAATGTCTCCCACAGGGTGCTCTGGTCTGGGGCTGAACTCCTGTTCTGTGTTCACACATCACTGCTGCATCAGCAAGTCCCACAGAAAGGGAGGAAAGTGAGAACGAGATGCAAGACACACTGCTAGTTCTGCCAATAGTTCAACTGGAAGACCTTCAGCCATCTAGACCTAGAGGTCTTTGCGAGAGTTAATATAGTTCATTGTGTTAGACTTAAAAGTACCAAAGTACAGAGTGAGTAAATTACATTCTCAGAGGTGGTCTAGGATTTCAATATTGCAATTCCCAACTGCAAAGACTGGGGGAATACTGTAAGTAAATTGGTTTGTGCAAAGACAGTTCAGTCTGCTTGTGCTCAGATACTGTGTAAGAGTCTTATTAGAAGAGCATATAACACATTTTGCCCAACTCCTTTACACCATTCCATGAAATGACCATTCTTCAGGTGTTTCTTTCTGTCCTCCTCACTGGGTTTGTGGATTTCAGCATTATTTATTGCATGCTGTAAAATGCCAAAAATAAACCATTGCTCGTTTTCCTTAAACGGTTTGTATAACAACACCACTGTACTATCCAAAGGATGTTCAGAGGCCAGTGACATTGAACATCTCAGACTTCATAGGAGTGGCACAGTTGTCCCAACTTATGGGTAAGAAACAAAGATCAGTGCAGCTCAGAATTGTCAGAAATATCCACTAGTGCCTAGTGAAGAGGTGAGATATACATTTCATGACTGTGGCCATGTAATGGTACTTCTTGTTCAAACCACAGGTCCAGTCAGCTTCAGGTAGCAGCTCTCAGTGCTTCTGAAGCACTGCTCCTCATGTCTCCTGGGGTCAGAAAGCAAAGCACATACACTCAGATACAGGCATACATGCACTAGCTAAGCTAGGCAATTGCATAGATGGCTTTCTTACCATTTCAGAGAAAATTAAGTTCTTCATTAGGCCCACAAAGATCCTCCTTGTGCCACCAGAAATACTTGCCTAATCTACTGCATAACCTCCATTTTTACAAATGAAAGAGCCTAAGAGCAACAGCTTTCTTAAGCGTACACCTGCAGGGCTCAGGATGGGGAAAAGGACCATAGGCTGATATGCACACAAAGCAGCTGTGCAAAGGCTTTGAGGAAAGTATTAATTTGGGTATTTCCAACTCCAGCCTCTGGAATTTATAACACTTTTGGTGTTATCTGGTTTTGGATGCAAGATTTTACTTATGAGTATAAAACGTAAGTGGGGCCATCTCTTTATCTAGCACTACTACTTTTTTGAGCTATATTTTTAAGACTGGACTTTTACATAGCACTCCACGATGACCTGACTCTTCCTCAGAGTGTATCTTCCTCTAAGAATTCCCAGTGTGAATAAGCAATCCTTTTACATTTTGCAGTATAGGTTGCTATTGCACTTTTCAGGAACTGTAGTATAAAACCCCAATTGTTTCCTTGTTACTCCAAACACATTTGGGAAGCCCAGCTCTCAAGAAGAAGCTATGCTTACATTTGGATTTTATCCTGCAGGTGCTGTTGTGGTCAGCTAATAAGGTTTTTGAGGAACTGACAGACATCGAGAGGCAGTTCCACAAAGCTTTTTACACAGTGAGAGCATACCTGAACTGTGACCGGTACTCAGTAGGTCTCCTGGACATGACGAAGCAGAAGGTAAGCATTCTTCATATGTGTTTTGTACAGCTTTCTGTGTTGCTGCAATCCACTGAGGGGTGATGTGTGGAGATAAGTTTTACTGGGGCAGCCAAAGTGCAAGCTAGCTTTGAGTCATTATTCTTGCTTTGGTTGGCATTTTTTTATTCCATTGTGCAAATAAAGAGCTGGGGATAAAGAAAAGAGAGGGAAAGGGAAGAGCTTATCACTGGAATGGGACTGTTGAAGGAGCCAGAGGCTGAGAAGACAAAGGAAGGGCAAACGTGTCTGACCGTGTCAATCCTGGTCAAAGTCTACACCATAAGCACAGCCTCACAAAGTCCGTGGTTATTAGAAGTATAGTGAGATACCTGTGGAAATCCCCAACAACAAAGCAGCCACCTTCCTCAAGGACTCATCCATGTGCATGTTATCCAGGCTTTTTGGTGAAATTTGGCTTCATAAAAATAGGCTGACAGAAGCTAAGTTACCTCTGCAGCTCTGATTTGGTCTGATTGTTTGCAAGCTTTATGTGGGAGTTAAACAGCATTCTTGTCATCAGAGCCCTGCTTTATTCCATGGTCAGACTGGCTGAGGCTACCATGAACTTTGATGTCCACCACGTTGCCAGAGCCTTCATAGCAAGCTGTCTTGTGAAGAGGTGTATTAAAAGATCACTAGCGTGCTAAAGACACTTTGATCAGCGTTATAATGTAGCCTAGTAAAAACAAAAAAAATAATTCACTTTAGCAAGTTAGCAAGTAGTAGATGAGCCCTATGGCCACACTCTGGAAAACAAGAACATGTAAAATATTGACATAGCCGTTTGCTCTGTGAATACCGCCTGTGCTGTTCACTGACTGAAGCAGCATCCTATGTATAGGCAGAATATGACTATATACAGCCATATAGTGCACCTGACACTTCCCCATTTAGATATACCATTCTGCTTCCTAGTCTTATTATTTCATGCCTTGTTTACACAGTAGCAAAACCAGCATGGTAGAGCAGTGGTTACTTTGAGGTTCAAGGCAGAATGCACTTTTCTACTCTAAAAATACTTCTTTCATTTTAAAACCAGGAATTTTTTGACCTGTGGCCAGTGCAGCTGGGAGAAGTCCCCCCCTACTCAGGACCTCGCACCCCGGATGGCCGAGTACGTAAGAACCAGTTTTCTTAAACTCTCTCCTGTCTGGCTGGATTAACACACCACTAATTTTAACACCACTCTTTTTATTTGTAGGAAATAGTCTTCTACAAGGTCATCGATTATATATTACATGGAAAAGAAGACATTAAAGTCATCCCGTAAGTGCCCAGTTTCTGTATGCTAGGTACTGACATGAAGTGTAGCTAAAACCAAGGTTCCCCATGATTTAAAGACATTCAAGAAGAGATATGCAAAGCACCAACAGAAGACTAAGAGAGCCAGAATTAAGTTGGTGCTTTGACTCACATTTCTGTGGCACAAAGATTTTCTCCAGGGTATTGGGATCCTGGCTTGCAACTCAGGCTCCAAAAGTCACTGCAACCAGCGATTCTTTTTAGATGCAGAAGTGAACTGCCTTGACTGCCTGCAGTTTTGGCACTCTCCTTGCCAGGCTGAGGCATCACTCTTGCTTGGTGCCTTTCTCAGTGTCAGCAGGTGAGCCCATCCAGGTTGCCCTTGTGTTGAGGCACCTGCTGTCCCAGCCCTGCCCCTCACCCCTTTGCTACCCTCCCAACCTCTCATGGTCAGTCCTGCTCCCCTGCCTGTCTTCCAGCTTACTTGTTTCCCTTTTATCCTCTGGTCACTGACCCCATCTCAAGGCTACCTCTGGCCTTTCCTCCTCTCCTGACACCACGTTGAGACTCCCTCTTCCTGAAAACCACCCTTTCTTCTTGCCACTGAATTTTTCAGAGGAGCCTTGGGCGCCCCAGACAAATCTGACACGACAGGAGTTTTGCCCAGTTCTGCTCACACCTCTTTGCATCGCCTTAAGTGCTGCAAGAAAGGTCCCCATTGCTTCGGTACAGCAGTGTTCAAAAGTTCAGGCTGGAAGACACTCTTAGCTGGGAACTTCCTTTGATTTTTCTCTGTGCTGAAGGTCTGAAACATGGCCCCCACTCCCAGGAATGACTTACGTCTCTGCAGACTATGATATTTTATGAGTTATTGAATGAGTCTGTATTGAATCCTTGCAGGAAAAGTATTTACTTCGGTGAAAAATTTTTGCTCACACAAAGGGGTCCTTTGAAAGTAACATGACTGTTTAGTAACTAGAGAGTGAAACATGTAAACATGGATTGTGCAATCAGCTGGATACATATCAGCTCCATGATTGTTCTTCAGTAAACATATATCCTTAATTTCCCTTATGTATTTTTCTTTCATTCAGAAATCCTACCCCAGATCACTGGGCACTAGTTACTGGACTGCCAACCTATGTGGCTGAAAGTGGCTTTGTAAGTACTTAGCTTAGGCTTCAGCAAAGCTTTCTGAGATGAAGTCATACTAATGCTGCTTTCTCATCAATTCAGTTTTTTGTTTTGGTATTTAAACTTCTCATTGCCCATATTGTAAAACTTTTTCTTTGTGTGATCCCCTAGATTTGCAACATTATGAATGCTGCTGCAGATGAGATGTTTAACTTTCAGGTACCGTGAAAAATTCCAGTCCCATCAAGGATTCAACTTTGTTTGCAGAAATGTAATTTAGAGTCAATATTAGGCATGTAAATATTTCTTTAGCCTGTAGTCTTGATGTAAAATGGGAGTGCTGATGTATTTAGAAAACATATTAAGTATATGGTGTCTTTCTGCTTGCTGTTGCTTCAAGGAAGGTCCTCTAGATGAATCAGGATGGACTATCAAAAACGTTCTCTCCATGCCAATAGTCAACAAAAGGGAAGAAATTGTTGGTGTTGTCACATTTTATAACAGAAAAGATGGGAAACCATTTGATGAACAGGATGAGACCCTCATGGAGGTATAGTTTCTTGCTGTGGCTAGAAGTAGTTCATGTGGTTGAGAGAGGTCACTATTGCTCATTGTACACAGGCAAAGCATCCCACAGTCTTTTGCAGCTAAGTTTCTTTGTTGCTTATAGAGGTGCTATGCATCAGCTTGAAAGTTTTGAAAGCAACTACATGAAATACTGGGGGGTTTTGTCTTAGAAACCCAGCTGTGTTCACATCAATTTTTTTCAGCATTCTTGGATTGGACACCTAGCCATGAGCAGTTATGATATACTAACATGACCATTCTGACCTGTGTTCACATACATGACAGCTGGCTAACACTGGCTGGGCAACTCCCGCAAGAAATTACACAGGAATTATCTGTGTAGCTAAGATACAAAGGATGGCCAGTATCGAATCTACCAACAGCAGCTTGCTGCTTAGAAACACTCCTATGCTAGTTTCAATCCAATATAGGCATTCAGCTCTTGACATCTGTTATCAATCAGAACATTTGCTGAAATAGACTTTTCTTATTAATCAAAAAGACTGCCAAAAAAAATAATCAAACACAGTGTGTGAGTAAACATATGTGAAAGGTAATGAGACCACCTTGCTCTCCCTTGATACAAGGGTTCCTGACCTGCTGTCACCATTGTGACACCAGCCTTTCCACAGGCATGTTGACACCTGCAACAACACACAAATAGCTTTCCGTATGCTGAACTGGACAGAGGGTCCTCGAACCTCCACAGCATGGATGTTCTGGAAGCCTAGGCAGATTCAATAGCTGGGGAGCTGCTGTGCTGAGGAACAGGTAGAGGTTGGGAGCAAGCACACAGTTGTTCATTGCTAGACTTGTGGCTAAAGTGGAGCTTGTGTTTCTCTAAAAGTACATCATGCAGTGTTATACTTCTGTGTCTTTGAGGATCAGATGTTTTGTTTATTTCACCATTTCCTTCTTTTCCCCTCACCAAGTCCTTGACACAGTTCCTGGGTTGGTCTGTGCTCAACACAGACACGTATGATAAGATGAACAAGCTGGAGAACCGGAAGGACATTGCTCAGGATATGGTGCTTTACCATGTGAAATGTGACAAGGATGAAATACAAGAAATTCTGGTAATGCCTTGCAACGTGCAGCACACCCCCAGGTGTACTGGCCTGCCTGGCCTGTGGCATATGGCACAGAGATAGGTCTCCCATCCCACAGAAATGCTTCCAGCCACTATCATGTGAAGGCAACACCTGGGCCCCAGTTACTGCACAGCAGAACAAATTTTTGTTTTGGCACTGTGGTCTGCCTTCCACCTTGGCACACTGCCACACTGTGTCCTTTCTGATTTCCTCAGCAAAGCCAGCCCTGGAGGTGGGCTCACGCAGGTGCTACTCAGGGCAGCGCTGGAGGGGTGGAAGAGGAGCTGATTTATGTTCCCAAGACCTCCTTAGTGCAGAGGATGTGGAGTTAGAGGACCCAGCTGGGACACTGGCTCTAGGGGGACATTTGCAAGTGGGGGAAATACAAACCAAAATCAAGGAGAGGGAGAACATTTTTACCAGGAAGAATGGGTTGAAAGACCGGAAATAGAAATAAGGTCCAGAAAGGAAACACAATTTGCATATGAGAGCTGCCCTAGATTGCCCCAAAGCTGCACAGTGCAAAGTCCAGTGGGGTTTGGTTGTGAGTTTAACACATCCATGCTCTTTGCAGCCGACAAGAGAAAAGCTGGGGAAAGAGCCAAGCGAGTGTAAGGAAGAGGAGCTGGAAAGCATCCTGGTAAGAGCAAAGTACCACTGGAATGGACACCCCTGGCAAACAAATATTGCCTGAGTGCATGCAGGGAAGATTTCCCAGTGTTGGCACAGTGGTACACATCGACAGGGCACTTGGTGAAGGGCGAAGGCAAAGCATACCCTGCCCTCCTCTGCTGTGTGAGTTTGAGCTTATTACTATCATGTGCCTTCCCCAACTCCTAGGGAGTACCTGCTCTCTGCCACTTTATCTCAAGGGTTTCAAAGTCCATCTGGAAACACATCAGCCACCTTGACTTGTCATGCATGTTGTTCTCTGGAGTAAATACGGAGGGCTGTAAGCCTTCCCTTGTAAGACCTGTCAAACTACATCAAATCAACAAGAAAAGTGCTTAACAGAAAACAAGCGATATTTCTTGCACTTGACCAAAAATGCCCTCCCTCTTCCCCCACTAATGGGGTTATCATGAAAAGCTGCATTTCAGTCTATTTATGTGTTATATTCTAAGAGGTAAAGTTCCTAGCAGCATCAGACTGATAAATTTCAATTAGGGAAAATCCATTCCAGGTGTTTCTAGAGATGGCATAAGTAGCACAGCAACAAACCATCCCACCTCTCTTCCAGAAAGAAGAACTCCCGGGGCCCACCAAGTTTGAAATCTATGAATTCAGGTTCTCTGATTTTGACTGCACTGAGCTAGAGCTGGTGAAGTGTGGCATTCAGATGTACTACGAGCTCGGCGTGGTGAAAAAGTTCCAGATCCCACAGGAGGTAGGAGCTGGCAATACACAGGGACTCCCATCTTGGATGGGCAGCAGACACTGCATGGCTGAGGTCCCCATGCATGCCCTGCACAGCTCATGGAGTGGCCGGAGGTCTGGGTTCACAGGAGCTTGCAGGGAGAGGGGCGTGCGTCCTGAGCCCTCTCATCCCACTGAGGGCAGGGAACACTGTCTCAAAGTCCCTGGTCCCTACATGCAGGTTTGGAGCAGGAAGGTGGCTTCTTCTCCTCTGCACTGTCTGCTGCAGCTGTGGGTTTGTTGTCGGGTCTATACAGATGGGGGCTACACCATGCAAAAACTTGTTTGCCCTTGCTGCGTCTAATGCCACTCACAGCCGCAGTGTAAAAACACAGTTTCCAGGCACAACACAGGGCAGTGCATACTTATGTGCATGTTTTGTTTGCTATATAGTATGTACCCTATAGCTTTCAGCCAACATACACTGAAACCCACACTGGCAGGTCCCTCTGCTTTTCTTCCCCCTGCAAACACAGACGTGACTTCATTTGGTGCAGTTGGTACTATCTTCCTGACTGCTGGCGACAGGAGCGGTGTGACCCTGTGGGCACAAGGACCCCCATAGCCCCTGATGTGCAAGTTCACGGCTTTTGCCACAGTTCAAACGGCTGCAGGACGTGTCAAACTGGCATTTCGTTTCTGCAGCTCTGCTGCTCCCCAAGGGATTTCTCAGCTCATCATGTGAAGTTTATTGCCATCTAGTGGGATCTGGAGGTAGCTGCAGGAAGAGTTTTCACCCTGGAAAGGCAGGCTGGGAAGTAGGTAGGAAGCGAAGTGTACTGAACGGAAATTAGTGCTGTGCTTCTTACTTATAGCAAGTCAATGTCAAAAAGTATTCAAAATATCTGCTTTAGAACAACTAATCCCTGATACAAGTGTGAAAAGCACTCATTCTTTGCTGCCACTCTGAGCAGCAGAGATTTTAAAAATGAAAATTCATCCATGATTAATTTGCTCTCTAATGAGAAAACCTATATAGCTACAAGAGGTAGCACATGTAGAGAAGTAGACTGTAGAGGTGAGAAATAGTTTGCTATTTAATGCCTTATATTGTAATTATTTAGGTGATACAAACACTACCCATCTCTCCATCTATGGAGGCATATCTCTTGAAGAGAAATATCAGTATTAGCAAATCGCAAGACATTGGAGGGACAAATCTTATGAGTGATAACATAGAGAAACACAGAAATTCAATAAATTCACAAACAGTAGGATGAAATCTCTTTTCCTCTAGACATTGCTGTTTCTTCTTCCCCCCCCCCCCCCCCGCCCCGACACCTCTGTGATTTTATTTTTCTTAAAAAAAAAAAAAAAAAAAAAAAAAAATTTAGAAAGCAGAGAGGTGTGTTTTAGTGTCCCCTTTAGCTCACCACTGGGCTTTACTATAACAACATCATCAGTGAAGCCTGATGGTATTACAGCTTCTGATTCCTTTCTGGGGCCATCTCTGTAGACTTTGTCTGAAACTCATCCATGACTTCTGTACATGGTCTTTATTGCAAGAGCAATGGGCAGGAGCTTCATCACACAACCTAACATCCTCTTCTCCAATTTGTAGGTTCTGGTAAGGTTTGTGTACTCAGTCAGCAAAGGCTATCGGAAAATAACTTACCACAACTGGCGCCATGGCTTCAACGTCGCGCAGACGATGTTCACTCTCCTGATGGTAAGGTAACACCACTCCAGTTAATTCTATGGTATGGCTTTATTTACAAGAGGTCTTCTGTTGTGCCCTGGAGATATGCAGGGCTTCCTTTGAATCCTGGTGTAGGATAAGAGTTTGTCACTCCTGGCACAGGTCCTGCTAAATAAGGTCTTCATTTGCCTTAAGTGACAGTCCTTGCATTACACTTAAAGTCGCAGCCAATACTGCCCAATGAATGGTATGCTTTGATTTTCTTGGGTACGGATGTGCATGGTGTTGAATAGCCTCCAGATTAAATCCTTCTACAGGGTAGGGGAGAGAAACTACAGGACTTCCCTTCCTCCAATACCTTCTGACAGTAAGAGCCAGAATGAAGTTAGCTGGCTGGGATGGAAGACAACCTCACACTTTCCATTTCCAGGCAGGACAGGTACAGGTGTAAGTCTATCACTAGTATGAATGTGGCAAGTGCCGTTTCTCACAGGCTCTCAGGCCAACAGGTGCCCCAACAAGAAAAACAAGTGTCATACTGCTGCTCCACACCAGGGATGGACTAGCAGCAGGACCCAGTGCAGATGGTATGGCCCACACAACTGGCAACAGAATTATGCCTAACACTCCTGGATGATCCTTTGGGCGATGCAGCTTGGAGACCTCATTGCTCAGAAAGAAGAAGAGCCCCTTTGCAAATTACTTTGTGTCCAGTGACTGGAGGGGTGCTTACGAGGACCTGGGTGTCCCTAGGGCACCAGGCAGCTGTAGCTGCAGGTAGCCAGCATTGCAGGTGTGCATGGAGCACATATGCACAACATGCATGCCTGAGTCTGAAATGTTTCATTCCCAGCTGCTTTCCCATTTTAACCTAAGTGTACCATGTATTGCATTTAGCTTCACAAGTATTTTCAGTCCTCCTGGACTGTTTCAGTGAGGAGATCCCCAGCACATAGCAGTCACAGTTCAGTACCCTTTCCTGCAAGAGACACTAACAGATGCCATGCAAATTCTCACCCTCCAGACTGGCAAACTGAAGCGTTATTACTCGGACCTTGAAGCCCTTGCAATGGTAACTGCTGCTCTTTGCCACGATATTGACCACAGGGGAACCAACAACCTTTATCAAATGAAGTAAGCACTTTCCTACCACTTCAAACCATTTACTCTTGCTCTCGTGTGGAGCGGGATCAGGCTGTGATCACATCAAACTCCAGTACAGCTCTGTTTTATACACAGAGGTAACAACCTTCTTTTGCAAATAACCTTGTTTTTTGGCTTGCTACAGCATTTGAGCTTATGCTTTGGTCAGTGGGGAAACTGAAATTTTGCAGTGCTCTCTGGGGCTTTCATTAACTCCTAGCAAACCTCCTTTGGTTAAAGAAACACTGCATTACCATTATGGAGTGGAACAAGTGCAGCACAGGCATCTAGTGACCTGAGCATAACAGGAGGCTCAGGGTGCCACCAGGAGCATCCTGGACATAAGAAGCCTACTTTTTCCTGGAAGGTATCTATGGAGAAAGCACCATGCATGGCACTGCCCTCACCACATGCAGATACAAAGCACCTATGAGTGTGAGAGTGCTGCTCTCAGTAGGTAGTCAGTAGCTACAGAAAAATAGTTGCATGATTTCATTGATTGGTCAAGCCTCTGTTGCTCACTTAAAGTAACGTCAGATCACAGCTCTCCTGCAATGGTTGCTGGTTATACTTTCTTACTGTTTTCTGGAGCTTTTGAAACATGCAAGTGAAGCTGGCTGGGTACAAGAGCGTCTTGCTTTTCAGCTAGGAAAGTGTCCAAGGACTGCTGGTTTTTCTGTTCCTATGACTAGATATCAACATGTATTTATTCAGGAATTAAACAAGCTTACTATGCTGGGTAACAACAGTCCAGTCATAAAGAACATTTTGGGTGAAATTTGTAGTTGCAAGACTGTTTTATACAGTGTCCAAATAGTTATAAGCTGCGTCACAAAAGTCTTTTACTAGACTGATGTCATTACCTATTAAAAATATTACTCTTAAGCCTTTTCAAATGAGACGAACTTGTGTGTTTGACAAAATTAAACATAAAATGGGACACTTCTTTCTATTTTTAAGTGCTGCACTAACATCTTTAATTTTTCCTGTATGCAACCAGATCTCAAAATCCTTTAGCTAAACTTCATGGATCCTCAATTTTAGAGAGACATCACTTGGAATTTGGAAAATTCTTGCTCTCTGAAGAGGTTGGTAATGAACTGTAATGTAAGGACATGAATCATTTACTTTGAGGGAAGTGTTTCAGCAACAACAGAGCTGTCAGCTTAGCACAAGACCTTTCTCTGGTTTAGATACCTGAGAAACTGTAGCTGCCTCACTCCTCAAGTACTCTATGTTCACCCAATACCAAAACGCATGGGCTTCCTAAATGCATGACTTGGTTTCCTCATAAGACATACCGTTATCCCCATAGGAGTATGTTAAATACAGGATTGTCCTCCTGTAGCCCTACTGACAGGGCCAAGGCCAACACACTCCCCCAGCTAAGTTTTCATTTCAGACAAATTTGCACTGGGTCCAGGGCACAGGGTTTGGGCACATGCTGTGCAACAAGTTTGAGGACACTGACCATGTTCAGGGAACAAAAGGGGAGGCTAGGCATCAATATATGGTGAACGGGGCTCACAACCCTTGCACCTTAGGGGACCACATTCAAGAGAGATGGCAAGGAACTCACAACACCACAGTGCTTGGATTTTGCAGCTCCATTTCCTTTGCTTTTCAGTCACTGAATATATGTCAGAACCTCAACCGCAGACAGCACGAGCACATGATTCACCTGATGGAAATTGCCATTATAGCAACAGACTTGGCACTCTACTTCAAGTAAGTCAGTCACATACACTGTGTGTGAAGGGCAGAAAGCAGCTGGTACTTTACAAAGGCAAAATGTGATGCTTTGCTCTGAGAGCTTCCCTGTGCAGCCATCCTCTTCACAGACACTGCCTTTGGGAGGCTGCCTTTAATACTGACATCAGAGCTGGTGAGGTGAGCTCAAATTGTTGAAAAGAATTTTTAACTTTTACTCAGTAGATTACATACATGACTTTTTAACCCTTCATTTCCAACAAGGCTGTGCTATATGATCCCCTAACAGAAAGAGAAGTCTGATTTTTTTTATTTTTTTTACTTAGCACTTCAGCACTAAATATACTCATAAATGGTGAATGGCGTGGCCAGGGCTACATAACTTCTCTGGGTGAGCAGCATTACCCAATTAACAAGTGGTCCATTGTAGGTGAATATAGTCATAGTCTATTTCACACCCAAAAGCCCAAAATGCCAAACATCTTGGAGCAGCATGCACTGACTTCCTGGGACATAAGGCTGGACTTCAACAACATATGACTTCCTAATTAGCAAGGAGCTTTCAAAATATGCTTTCAAAATACAGTGCTGAGACCAGAGATTGCTTCTGTGTGCTGCACTGAAGAAAGATTATGCAAAATATAAAGTCCACAAAGGAGGAATACAAAGAAGGGTGCAATACCCAGTCCTCTTACTACAGATGTAGGATGGCTGTATGGGAGCAGATACCACTACTTCCTTACCAGGTGGGAACAAGCCAGTCTTTGCCCTCCTTGGTCCATGGTCTGCAAGTGAAGGCTTGGCTGAGACCAGACCCAGGCAAAATGATATGGACAGAACATGCATACAAGTCACTTTGTGGATCTGGCCTAAATGTCTTCTCTGCTAGCATTGAAACAGCAGATTTTTCTGGATTTCACACCACTCAAAACATGGGTGCATTGTGCATAAACACCTCCCCCGAATTTCCTACATATATTTAGGTATATAAATAAGGTTAACAAGGCCAGACTAAGTATATAAAGCCAGTAGCTTTCTGCCAACAAAGGTGGAAGCATTTCTCGGCTGACATAACTTGCAGTAGTTCATACTTTCAAGTTCCTGTTCAAGTCTCACCACTATACTTATTTTTAAGTCGTTTACAATAGTTTCCCTTACTTAAGAGAAGCAGGTGATGATGCCTGGTTTTGTTGGGGGCTTCCTTGAGGACCTAAATGCCAGGACAATATCTTGAAATCCTTCTGGAAGGGTTATCAATACCAGGATCAGTCATCTGTTTTTAACACACTTGTTTCCTTGTTTTTGAGCTTTTTCTTTTTTCTTTCTTCCCCTCAAAGAAAGAGAACAATGTTTCAAAAGATCGTTGATGAGTCCAAGACATACGATAGCATGACTGCCTGGACTGAATACCTATCCCTGGAGACAACAAAGAAAGAGGTTGTAATGTGAGTAGTTGGCTCTGGAAAGGTGAGAGATGTGGTGACCTGGTTAGAGCTCCAAAACTTGCCTTGTGCTGCACTGAGTGCAAAATCAGCGTGTGATACATTACTGTCCACTCAAATGTGATCTTCTGGAAAAGCAGGGGAAAAAAGCTTTAAGTGGTTCTTCATCCCGATAAGTGACTGCTTTTGGAGTGTCCTTCTGGTCATATACTCCTAATGAGATGCAGGATCCCTTCTAGCCATATATTCCTACCAGACCACCCTGCACCCCACAAGCAGGGGCAGTCTGCAATGGCAGATGTACAGGAATCTAGTCCATGAGCTGTTCTTCCCAGCGGCAACCAATCTGAGTTGCACAATGCTGTTGTTGTGACTGTGCAGGTGCTTTGCAGGATGCTTTGCACTGGTGATAAGTGCACCCACCACCTCACTGCAGTCTGCACTGCTACACCTCCATGAGGGAGCCAGCGATGTTACTGTAAAGTCAAGAAGTTCAGCCCAGCAATGACTAAAGCAGCAAACATCCTAGTGCCAGAAGCAAGTAGTTCCCTAGCATAAATCGATTTTAATCAAGAGAGCAACCCTTGATGAGTGTCCCAGTCAGATCCCAGGCTGTTACAGCAACCTGTCTGTCTTTATCACTTCAGCAGGGACTGGGGGATACCTGGCACAGTATTGGGGCATGAGCATCCTGACCCTGCAAGAGATAGGGTGCAGGCTGTAGAGAAGAAACTAATTTCTTTCCTGTTTTTAGGGCCATGATGATGACTGCCTGTGATTTGTCAGCAATCACAAAGCCTTGGGAAGTCCAGAGTAAGGTCAGGTGCTTGATATAGAGTTAGATTTCTCTAGCTTATACTTCAAAGTAATGCATTTTCCTAAGCTGCTAGAAGCTGAAGCAAAGTGTCCTACCAGAACTACCAAAAGGACTTTAGAATAACTATGGTTTTGATGGATAAAGCAATCTTTAAGATTGTAGTTGTGAATTCTGTAGAAAATTCATGTTTACCAAAAAAGAAAAGAAGAAAACCCAAGTGTTTAGCTTTTTTGGTTACATTGAGGTTTTTTGCATGTAATGTATGGGTTCTTTTTTTTTTTTACAGCAATACCTGCTGTTTGCTCAGTTGTTTGATTTCCTTCAGGAGTTCCTTCCTGAACTGTACTTGAGCAGTTGCTAAGTAAGAAACATTACAATTTAAAGGAGGATAAAAGAAATAAATCTCACCTTCCTGTTCAGCATGGAGAAAGGACAGCTGAGAAAATCATAATAGGCAGCCACAACTGTGACCAAGAGTCAAATCCTTGAGGAAGACACATTGGAAATGTTTCTTAATAGATGAGCCGTGGACTAATGAGCTCCAGTGCAATAAGGTTGTTGAGCTGTCACTACACGGCTGCAGTCCCACTGCTACTGCTGCCCTTCCCAGGAGAAAGGCTGGGGCTGGGGTTGGACACAAAGCAACAGAGGGGCTACAAGTGAGATTTGCTTCATGGTGGAGACCTGAAGCACATCAAGTTGTAAAGCCGAAGTCAGTGCTAACTTTTATTTTTCCCTCCTTGGCAATGTAGGTAGCTCTCCTGGTAGCAGCTGAGTTCTGGGAGCAAGGAGACTTAGAAATAAGCGTCCTTCAGCAACAGCCTATTGTAAGTACCATGTGAGAGCCAGACAGTTCAGTTCAGACAGCAAGTCTCAGCAGAGACTTACTACAAGCAATGCTGCTCTCAGAGCATTGTGAGTCTTCCTGAAATCACCATGCCTGCCAAAATCAATGGAAAAGTGGGTACTCAGCTAGGGAAGACCCTCTGTGACAGAGCCCCTTGTCCAGCTATCTAAGTAGTTAGATGGGTCCCAATGGCTGTGAACCAGCATGGAGTGACTGTCCCCCTGGAGACTTTGTGTTGGTCCCTTACAGAAAAAAGGAAAATTAATTACATACATCGTAGAGGAAAGCACAGTTTCCAATAAAGAGAAAAACTACAAACACAAACTTCTCAGAGTCCAGAAATTATTTCTGGTAAATGGAAATGCATTAAAGCAGTGGGGTTGAACATATTTTTTCTGTTATAATAACAAATACTTACATTTGCCATTGAAAGAGCCAAGAGTCATTCCTTATTGCAGCCTCCAACTATGTGATTTGGGTTTTCTTTAAGTAGGCTTTCATACACCCCCTCTACCCACAGAGGCATCACAAATGATATAGTAAGCAACAAGGCCATGTAAGAATATAATTTCATGTTCAGTTATGTTTTAGAGAATTGAAAACGTCTTCAGCACTTTATAACATGAACCTTCTCTCAGGTATTTGATTGAGAGGTGCAAGGGCAAAAACTCCCTGTATTCCTCCCCATCCACAGACACTGAAATAGCTCTTTAAAATTTCTGCTAAAATGGCAAAGGAAATGAGCCCACTTCACTCCTCTGCAGCAGAGGAAGAGAGCTGTGATGGACAGCCTTTACTGACAGCATGGCAGAGCTGCCAGGCTGGCACAACAAGGCAATTTGGGGAAAAAATAGAGGTGTGTCTTTCAGTGAAGTGTTCTCATAAATCATGGTGAACTTGTGTCCTCCCACAGCCCATGATGGACCGGAGGAAAGCTGCTGAGCTTCCGAAGCTTCAAGTGGGTTTCATTGATTTTGTGTGCATGTTTGTCTACAAGGTAAGCAAAGCACACACTTGCACACCCCATCCTTCTCAACAGGTGTTCAAAGCTGAGGTGAGTAAGTCCCGGTGCAGCAACACCAGTCAGGGTGAGAGGGACAAGTAGAGAAGACAACAGCTCTCTCTCTCTGGGTTATTGCAGCATGGTCGCTCTTTGTGCCAATAATGCTTTCCCTGCATGAGCCTGCCTGGGAGGTCAGGTGTCGGGATCTGTCCTAGGGTATGATGGACAAGCACTGCCTCTGCGCTGCGTTGCACTGACAGGTGTGTTTTCATTAGGAATTTTCACGTTTCCACGAGGAAATTCAGCCTATGCTTGATGGGCTGATGAACAACAGAAACGAGTGGAAGACCCGTGCTGATGAGTATGATGCAAAAATGAAAGCTCTGGAGGAAGAGAAGAAAAAAGAGGAAGAGAAGATGGCTGCAAAGAAAGGTCAGAAACAATACGTAGCTTTTCATTCCTAAGTCAAAAACATGCTTATGTGATGCTGTCCTAGAACTGCAGAAAGCTTTGCTGACATGGCAGAGTCAAATGCCCAGAACAAGTTTCCTCAGTCTTGCTCCACCGGCAAGGTTGAAGACAGCTTGTCTTCAAACCTGACACCACGACAGGCTGTCAAAAAGGCCACCTGCTCAAATGCCCAGGAGCTAGTGCCTGAGAAACTAGTAAAACTACATTCAGCACAAGTGCCCATGCAGCTGGGGACAGCAGACAGTCCTTTGCAGTATATGTATGTCCCTGGAAAAGAGCAGGGAGACATCGCTTTGTACACAAGGGGCTGTGGTCAATGTGCTGTCCCATGGATCATGAAGCAGAAGTTAAGACAAGCTAACACACTCCTAGGGGGAACAGTTGAGGAATTACAGTTCATGCCATTTCTAGCCCAGATTAGGTACTACCTAGAAGCAAGCATTAGTAGTAGTAGTACCAATTTTGGTCAAATCCATTTTTCTTCTTCTGTGGGCCCAGCCTGGGTACCACTGAAATCCGTCAGCTGCAGTGGGCATTGGGTGAAAGCTTGTTTGATAGCCTGAGGATCTGTTTGACTCTCAGAAGGTGGAAGCAGAAGGCTCTCTTGGCCTCTCCCAAGTGTCTGAGGAAACATCCATCAGAACTTGGTGGCTCTACTCCACAGAGTCTACATCTGAAGGCTCCTTTTGTTCCAAACTGGACCAAAATCCCAACAGCCCATGGGGCGGACATTCCTTAAATGACAGCGTAGAAATTACTAGAGCCATCTAGATGTCTTATCTTAGTTTAATTCATAGTAATTAACTTAAAATATCAAAAATAAGTATTTTATCTATTATTTGGAAAACTTGTGAAGAATTTTTCCCAAGTAGTCAGTGTTTAAGTGAGGAAGGTTCCTACTAACTGTAAAACACCCTTTCCAAGAAGTCTTACAGGTATGATTACTTTGCACAGTAGACAGCTCTAGATATGGGTACTATAAGTATGACATACATTGATCACTGGATAACTTAAAAATGCTAAAAACCTCCTGTAATGATTGAGAAGGACTTTTATGACTGTACCTCTAATTCTGTGTTTCTTTTTATATGGCAGATGGAATAACCTGTAATGGAGGAACAGCTCCAGCTTCCAAAACCTGTAGCATACTTTAGACCTATTATCAATGCAATATATGCCCCAAAATAAGAATGCCCATGATTTAAAAATAAAATTAAAAAAAAACAAATCATGGCATACAAATACACTCCTGATTGGACGTTCTGCTACTTTAATTGGGCTTATGACCAACCAGGAAGGACTAGATGTTGTTTGCCTTAATTGCATCTCTTCCTGATGGTGAGAAGCCAGTTCTGTCCTGTCTCTTGCTCCGTTTAATGCACCTGATGTCAGATGGCATATGGCAAGTCAGAACAACGTTTGGCCCAATAAATCCGGTTGCGTGACTATGGAAGACCATTTCTCCTGCACCGAAACACTTCTCACCCCAAAGCTGATGGGGCCAGTTGAATTCATATTCTGCTCAATACAACACCATGTAATTGACAATGTATGCAACCATAGCCCGCAGAGTAGGAAAACTGAAGAAGAGACAAATTTATCATATCTAAGCCTGTATCTGTTGGGATATCAGAAATAAATCTGTGGGTAGGGATAAAGCGTGAAAACTGACCATAGTAAACATTTGAACTGCTCTAAAAAGTTACGATTCCATGTAAATCCAAAAAACACTCACAATAGTTCTGCACTCACTTCAAGAATCTGGATAGGATGCTGCTCCAAAGCATGGAGCCATTCCTGCAACACCCAGTAGCTGCCATCTTCATGAGCAGGATTCACACTGTGCACTAACTGAGGCTTCGCTCTGTAACAAGTGATTGTAAGAAGACAGTGTCATCATTACCCACTACAGTTCCAGTTCCAGTTACCCAAGCAACCTGAATCGTGGCATCTCCTAAATTTGTTCTGTTTTGCCTCATAACGCCAATGTTATTTAATGCAGTCCTCTTCCAATCGGTACCAACCCTCCTTCCTTTCCTCCTCCTGTTCTGAGATGTCCAGGTTTTAGATTCCCCTCCAGACTTTGAAAGACTGATGACTTGTACTCTTTTATTTCAGATGAAAGTTAGTTTTCGTGCTTATTAATGCAACCATATTAGAACATTCAGTTACACTCTTGTAGCAGTACAGTAACCTTTCTCTGCTCCTCTCACTCTCTTTCTCTTTTTTTTTAAGTGTTTGGAGATCTGTTTTGCTGGGGATTTTCTTCTTCTATTACTCCTGCTATCTTCAGTGCTTTTACCCTTCAGTATCTTGTTTTGCATTACAAAAATACTGCCAGTAAAAGGAAAAGTAGAGCTATGGTGGTACCTGGTGATCATTTATCCGTGTTTCAGTGCAGTAAGCAAGACGTAACCCTCTATCACTATGCGGCAATTCTGTGAGCAGCAAGTTGTCTTTCAGGAAGATACAGAAGCCCGTCCACTTGCATGGAAGCTAAATATGCCACTAGTAATGACTTCATGCTATATGTCTCAGTTTCATTAAGAATCATGTAGGAGGCTTTCACCATACGGCATACGAAATCAAACAAGTCATTTTTTAGAGCGGAAAAAATGCCACAAGGTTATTGTATTGCAGCATGGTGAGCAGTGGGCTTTTAAAGATCACCACAAGCCACTGTACACTTAAATGCTGAGAAAATATCCTTAATGTTCTCAAACATTTTCTGAGAAATAAAGCCAGAAGGCTAATCTTCCTGCCCGCTGTGCCCAATGCAAGGTGCTCAGACCACCTCAGGGTGCTCCAGCAGTGCTTCTCACACAAGGAGCACGGGGTGCCTGCCCAGCTCACCCAGCAGTGCTCGTGAGCCCACAGGGGCTGTGGGCGGCTGTGCCCCACCTGCCTGCATGTAGCTGGGAGCACAGGTTGCCCCAAACAGCATCAGAGGGGGTGTTCTGCCATGCATTTCCAAGAGGAACCATGCACGCACGCGGCGGGGTGTCCGTGGGCACGCAGGGTGAGGTGCCAGTGGAGAAGGCTGTTTCTCAAGGGTGGGAGCATTCCATGGGAGCAGGATGATCCCCAAGGCTCCATTCTGTAACAGTGGTGCTGGGGCAGCCCAAGAGTCCCGCTGCAGTCCCGTGTGTGCCGCAGGAAGCTGTGCCCCACTTGTGGGGACAGGGCAAGCACCTCCCCTGTCTCTCCCTCCAGCCACTCTCCCACCTGCTCATGGCACTTCAGGTGCCCCAGGCAGAGCACACAGTTCTGTTGCCCATGGCCATTTTATTGGACCATTCCTGTACATCAGTGGTCGCGTGTCCTAGCTGCTCTGCAGCTTACTGCCTTCCATGTCACTGTGGGAAGACACATGCAGCAACCAGAGGGCAATAAGAGAAACAGCAAGCCAAGAACTTAATTTTCCTTCTATTTTCCCCTCGCACTATACCTGTTTCTGTTAGTTAGGATACAGTCTGTAGGTAAAACCTTTTCCTTGCAGCTTAATCTCAGGGGCTGAAGAGTTCTTGCCTGTCTTCTCTACAGAAGTTGCATCCCTGCTGGACAGTCAGTCAGTAACTTCTCCTTTGAGGGGAAAGATGTGTAACAGGAGGCAGAAGTGATCCTTGCAGGTCTGCAAGCAAGCAGCATATCTGCTGGTGGAGCCAAGGGGAGGTACAGGGTGGGGTGAGAGGACTGGCAACACAACATACAGCTGTAGTCTGAGATTATACAACAGTTAAACCACAGAGTAGCACTTGTCATTCATCCATGGTACTTGGGGACAGGCCCCGACCCCTCACCTCCCAGGCTGGCTCATCCAGGGAAAGCATTAATGGCACAATGCAATGCCCCAGAGAGGGGCAGCTGGTGGGAGGAAACCCTTCCCTCCCCACACCTGAGGAGATCCTGTGATGAGATGCTTCCTCTGCTGCTTCTGCTGTCTTCTCGTCTGACACACAGGTCACAGCATGTACAGCCCTGAACTCTGTGCAGCCGGCCCTTCCCTTCTGCCCCTGACTGTGGCTCTCACTCCCACTGCCTAACACACACTAAGTGTCTAAGGGGAACACTTTCTTTCTCATACTACGGAGGCCAGGTGATGAAATTAATTTTTTTGTGTTTTTTTGCAAAATGGTAACATCTAACTACATAGTCACTTTGCCAAAAGATTGGGACCACTGTCCTTTCCGGTCAGCAGTCCCTTACTAACAGATGTTTCTACATTTTGTTGCACCATCACAACCACACCACTTGCACTTTGCTTCCCATATTAGCCAGCTAGATGCAGGTGAAACCTGGCACAGTTTCTACTCACAGTGCTCCCTCTTGGCAGCTGACTTACTGCACATGGACAAGGAAAGGGCCAAGAAACAGATTTTTCCATCATTTGCCTAGGCCTGTGAGAAAAGTGATGTCATTGCAACATGATTTCAGGAGAGGTCTCCTGACTGATCAACTCCCTGTTGAGTGCTGTAGAGTAATTTAGCTCTGCTTCTGACATATTTGCCTATACCCCAGGGAAGTGTTTTCACCTCTGGCTTGATGCAGCTCTCAAGTCCAGTGCGAGATGAGCCAGGGCCTGTTTTGTAAGCACCTCACTGAAGGAGGTAATGCAAACAGACCTCTGTTCTTGGTTTTGAAGGTGAGGGGTAGGTAGGGAAATGAATATCCCTGTAGGACTGGCAGGGGAGGTTTCTCAGAAAGGAGCTCAAGGGGAGAGAGCAAATTTTCCCTTCATGCAGGAGAAGGGGCTTGCCTGAGTGGGGAGCTGCCAAAGGATTTTTAATGCTGTAGCTTGGCCATCATCTGCTGTCCCAGATGGAAGGGGTAGGACAAGCAGACTCAAGACAGGACCTCTTTGCTCTGCTACTGAAAAAGAACATGTGGGTGCCCTTCAGCTGTTCCCTCTGCTGGAGCCTAGGCTGCTGCTGGTGGTGGGTTGTGAGTGGAGGTGCCTGACCTGGCACTACCAGAGATGTGGGAGCACATATGAGCTCTCTGCTGCTGGCAGAGCTGTGAGGGTAGCAGTTCCTGCAGAGAGGGAAAAACTGCCAGGGAAAACAGAGACCACGGTCCTGTCTTCAGGCACCTCTCATGGACCTGGGAGAAATGCTTACTGTCTTTTCCCAGCTGGCCACAGTCTGACTCCAGCTAAGGCTGGGACATGCTGCTCCCCTTCCAGGGAGGCAGAACAGGAACAACTCAGCCTCCACTCAGCTCACCAAAGGAAGAGACGGCATTGAACACCCCAGGTGGGGGTATGGATCCCAGCTCCACCCTCCAGGCAGATAGTTTGCATTCTTGTCACTGCAGAGAGGCTTTGTCCTTCCAGCAGCTCCAGATGCCGTGTAAGAAAACCTCTGTGAGACCCCAGAGAGTAGTGGACCCAAGTAAGTTTTTATTGTTGTCTGGGCTGAATGTGGCTTGCATCATCTATCACAAATGTTTGCAAGGGAAAAATCTTTTTTCTTTGTACCTCTTCCTCTACTCGTTCCACAAAACCTTAAGGTGGGGTATGGGGAAGATTAGGAAAAACATTCAGTAGAGAGAAACTCCCTCTCAAGCTGCAGCAGAGCACTGAGTAGTCAGCGTTAAAGGATTTTCAGTCACGGGTTTCTCTAGGTTTGCTTTATTAACAACTCAGAGTTGGGCCACCACCACAGTGAATGGCAACCTTCCAAAAATTTCCCAATCTTATATACCTTTTTACCACCCATTGTCCCAGTACAAAGCCTTTGTAATTTTCCAGTCGATCTCTGTTCCCATGTTGTTATCATTCACCATCTTATCTCATCAGAAGAACCGTGACACGAGAATTGAAGTTAGTGGTCGTAGGCATAAGGTCTTTGGTCACCACAATCACTTATCTTCTTACACATCAATGATCACCTTTTAATTTCTGAAAATCACTCAGGCTATTCTATTAATTTATCTTGTTCTAAAGTTGATCACTTACTCCCATGTCTTAGGTCTAAGATGTAGGATCCATCTTCTGTTGATTCAGCTTGACTGGGTTTCAAGCCAGCCATGGAGGGGGAGACACATAGGACAAATAAGCAGCTTATGCATAATGTTTTATAAGCATGTGCATTCTATTAATCATATCTAAAACAATTTCTAATAATTAGTTATATGTCTGATACAAACAGTCTTAGAAACAATAAGGCTTAAGGCATAGTTCCTTTTACAGTCAGACAAACCTAGTTCCAGCAGAAGGAAAGGTGGCTGCAGTGTTTTCCAGGCTACAGAGCAAACATGGGGGATCTTCTCTCTCATAACCTTTGAGAGAAAAGGCATTTTCTTACTGCTTCCTTCCTCATCTTTCTGTTCTCAGACAACAGGTCTCAGGTTGACTTCCTGCTTCAGTTTTCACCTCTTTCCAAGAAATGTTGTCTTTCAAGAGAGCTACCTGCTTTGTCTTCTCCCTGCTTTCTTCCCCTTGGCACCCTACACTTGTGTAATGCCAACTGGGGTCAGACACTCTCTCTTTCCCACTTTCTCCTCTGCACCTTTCAACAAGTTGTTGTTGCTGTTACTTGCTGTTGGGGGTTGCAGTAGCCTTAGGCTCAAATAACACAGCTTTCTCCATTATGTCAAAATCCATTGACAAACACAGTTTTCATCAAGTTTGCAGACAAATATTTGGCTTGGTATGCAGTCATGTGGCCAAGAATTGGCCTCACTTATTCTCAGTGACAGCAGATACTTATCAAAGGCTTATTTAACACATCCTCCCCATTTTTTCTTGTTATCTCTAGCAGTTTGGGAAAGAATTTATGCCCATCCTTTCTGCAGCAGTCTTTAGATGTATCTGCAGTCCGTTCTCACATTCCCCCTTTCCTCTACAGGCAATTCCATCAGCTTTCTCTGGATTGCAGGGGCTAAAGACTGGGACTGAATTCCCTCAACTGCAAGCAGCCTGATCATGCATAGCCCAGGAAACCACCATTCAGCAACGCTACCCAATCATATTAAGTGCTCTTAAGTCTGCCACAGGTGCAAAGCCAAATTCTTTCCTTTTGCACCTTTGGATGACTGCTTCCAAAACTGCTTGTGCACAGAGTCAGACAGATTACCTTTACTTTCCATGGGCTTGCCTCTCTCTTCCATGTGTTTTATCAATGAAGAAAATGAATCCTTAGCTCCAAACACCCGTATGAATCCTATTCACAGGAGGTGTGTATGAAACAGACTAACCAAGCCTGTCACAGAATCAAAGAAAAAAATTATCTCTGGACTCTTGTTAAAAGTCTGACCACCAGGTTGTCAAGAGTTTTCTCCGTACTTGCTGCAACCCGTGTCTGCTGCATCCAGTCCTTTTGCCATGCACCTCTGAGTATAAGGCTGTTTTCCCCAGAACCTCCCTCAGTTGAAGACAACAATTAGTTCACTTCTTGGCCTTCTCTTAAAAAAAAAATCTACTCAACCATTTCAGTCCTTTTGCACATTAAGTTCCCTGGCTGATGCTGTAATATGTATTAGTGTTCACAGGTACCTTAGTCTTGCTGCAAAAGTGTTAAACTTACTGTAGCTGTTCAGCATTGGCTTTTTATGGCTCGAACCTGATAATCACCTATTGCGTGGCCAGAATGGGGTGGCAGAAGAATAATCTGGTCATTGCATGTCGTGGTTTAACCCCAGCCAGCAACTAAGCACCAAGCAGCCACTCGCTCACTCCACCCCAGCCAGTGGGATGGGGGAGAGAATCGGGGAAAAAAAAAAATCAAAACTCGTGGGTTGAGATAGTTCAACAAGACAGAAAGGAAGAAAATAGTAATGACAATAATAATAAAATTACCATAATAATAATAAAAGAATTGGAATATACAAAACAAGTGATGCACAATGCAATTGCTCACCACTCACCAACTGATGCCTGGTTAGTTCCTGAGCAGCGAGCCGCCCCCCCCAGCAAGCTCCCCCCAGTTTAAATATTGGGTATGACACCATATGGTATGGAATATTCCTTTGGCCAGTTGGGGTCAGCTGTTCTGGCTGTGTCCCCTCCCAACTTCTTGTGCACCCCCTGCCTACTCACTGGCTGGGTGGTGTGAGAAGCTGAAAAATGCTTGACTTGGTGTAACACTACTTAGCAACAACTAAAACCATCAGTGTGTTATCAACATTATTCTCCTACTAAATCCAAACCATAACACTTATACCAGCTAATAGAAAGAAAATAAACTCTATCCCAGCTGAAACCAGGACACTGTGGGATGGCTGTAATGAGGCTTCCAGCACCCTTCCCACCCATATGGGAGTTCATCCCAAAGTAAGAGGTTTTACAAGGACAGATTTCTCGCCTGGTCCTGCAGCCAGGTTTTGCGGACTATATGGAAATGGTGGCACTTCTGCATCATCCTATGTGGGGGAATCTTGTACCCTAATCCCTACAGATCTAACAGACATCCTTGGCTGCAAAGGAAGTACCTGTCCCCTTCACATATAGAACCAGCCCAGCATTTATCAGCTAGGTTACAGAGACATGGGCCCCAAATGCAAGACAACTTCCAGGGGAAGGAGGGTGACAAAGGGACAACAGGCAACAGGAGAGTTCAGATTGAGTCATTTGTGGTCCTAGAGCTAGGCAAGACAGCAAAACTCCAGACATCTAATGCTGCAGAAAGCCCTGTGTTTGGCCACTGCATTGTGTCCTCTACAAAGAGAGACCTCCTACCCTGCTGCAGGGGCTGGGATCCTGCTCTGTGAAATGCGCTGCACTTACTCACCAAGGACAGGCTCAGCTCTGCTGGGAGCAGCCATGCTGCCCTCAGGGAGGGACAAAATCATAAACACACACCAGGGTAGAAGTAACAGGAGGGGACAGATGCAACTCCCTGCCCCCTCTCTGGCACACTCCACACTTTAACAAGGTGGCACAGTAGGAGCACGTGAAGGTGAGCACTCTTAGCCCTTGGCAGAGCAGCAGGCCACAGCTGTTCTAGCAACTGGCTTCAGCTCCAGCAACCCAAAGATAAAAGGAGTACCTACCTCTATGAACAGCCCTTAACAGAACAGCAGTAAAGGTATTTCAGCTTGAAGTAAATAAGTATCCTGTTATAATCACATTTTGCTCAAGCACTGAGTGGCAGCTGAATCCCAAGTGTTCAGTTTCAGTCATTTTTCAGTAGCACTTATTTCACATAGCACCCATATAACAGCTTACAGACTAGCACCACAGACATGGGCTGAGCACCAGTGCTGAAAAAAGTTTCTGGCAATTCGGATCTAATTTCCAGCTCCTGAAAATAAGAGGCTTTTGGAAGAATATTGTTTAACTATGCAACACATCCTGCTACACTGAGAGGTTGGACATGATGCATAATTTCTATTTTACAGAAATAGAATTTTAAACTAACTGGCAGTCTAGATCTTTACTTATATTAGAATCATCTAATCATTTCAATACCATGAGGTACACATTCATGCCAAGAAATAACTAAAAACCCAATCATGACAACATGTAGTTGATTTTCCAGTTCCCCTTTTCTCCTTGAAACTATCTCAGCTTATCACCTTTTCCCTGCAATTATTATGATGTTACACTTTCAATTTAAATCCAAATTTGTTAATTTCATTTCCTTAAACACCCTAAGACTGCTTTCTTTTATTAGTCAAGAATGTGTACTGGTAGTCAAGAATTTTTTTTCTTCCAAAGCATAATCTAGAAGAGACTATTTATTAAGAGCAGTTAAATAAAATGTAAGACAACATTTCCTGAAAGATTGCCATCACTTAGAAAGATTTGGACCTGAAATCACTGCTTCAGCTGTCTAATCTGCAATATCAGAAAAAGGAAGCTAGCCATTGTCCAAATAAGGAACCAGACCCCCTGAATCTTGGAGTTACCAGTATTTCTTACAGTGAGAAAACACCACAAACCAAGTCACTCCACAGTCTACAGGGATCAGCTTTTTACCTTCTTCCAGGACACCTGAGGTCTGTGCAGCAGAGGAGGTGCCTTAACAGCTTACATGCTAAAGGCAGACTCAATTTCACATTAAGGGCCACTAACTTTTTAAATATCGGTCACCTGCATGGCCAGTCACTTCTTATAAAAGATGCAAACTACAATTTGATTGTAACTTGTTCTTCGTTTTGGGAACAACACTTGACCATTTGTTAAATCTGAAAAGGTATGTGTTTAGAAATATCTGCCTAGTGAGTCAGCACCAATTCCTCAGATCTCAGCATGGCTTGACAAGTCACAATCAAATTTGACTGCACTGTCAAATACAATAATCCACTGTGGTAACACAGCTGAAAAAAGATAACACCAACTCCCTGGTCAAGCCATTTAATAAAGAGGTTCAGGCAGCCAGTGCCACACCAGCCTCCCCCACATGCCCATACTTATGTATTTTCTGATCACAAACATTAACTATGAGTAATAGGCGTAGTGACTGGCTGTTGCTGGAGGAATACAACAGGGTGTTTCAGCCACAGCAATGGCCAGCTTGTGGCAAATGCTTCCTGTCACATTCTTTAAGTACTGCTGATACTGTTCTCTACAATTCAATCAAAAAAAACCAACTGAAAAGTTTTAAGTACTTTATTGATAGAATACCATGCAGAGTCCACCAACCACTTAACAGTTCAGAGCCTAGCCACGTATTCCCACATGTGAAATTAAGATCCAATCTTTTCTTCATTTCAGTATGGACTCTTCACTTGCTAGGAGGGAAATAAAAACATATGTAGTTAGGACTACTAGTCACTCCCATGCAGTACTAAAACATGCAAAGCATAGTGGGATCAAAGGCTACCTTTTAAGTATGCCATTTCTGTCTAGACAGTTTTTATGGTTCCTGCTTATTCAACAGAAGTGTACTTCATTGCTTTGGGGTAAAGGCACTTTTCTGTCTTACTCATTAGTAAATGACAGTTTTCTGAGCTGACAATTTGAATGAGGCCAGAAAAAGCTATCATTACAGATAGATCCAGTTACCCATCTTCAAAGAACAATCTTCAACAACTGCATTGCACTAAATGAAGTTTTAACAATTGCTTTTCTAACAGGAAAAATCACACCAAAAGCACCGTTGGGAAAGCAGAACAGTCATCTGTGTGCCTCTTTTAAATATACTAAACATTCTAAAGAAACAAGCACAGAATTCCATTATTAAGTGAAGTAGCAACATGGTAGTACAGCCTCTTATCTCCAAAAATACAAAAAGTTTCAGCTAAACTTCAAAACATCCAAAAGACCCATTTATTTAGTCCATGACCAATGGATACTATATATTTAAGACTGTAAAACAGCTGTGCAAAATAGCTCTATCTCTAGTAAGTGATACAATTCACCAACTTGCACATTTGATTTTATATGTCTAGTTCATTTAATTTTACAGGTTTGTTCAATCTTAAGTCTTGTTTAGAACAATGCAAATGTCACTACTTCCAAGGATAATAGTTACTAAGTGTGTAGCAGCACCATGAACAGCTTGAGTTATTAATTTTCTTCAAGTTCTGCTTAACTGTAAGTCCACCTAAAAAAACCTAGGTGAGTTTAAGCTAGAGGGGAGGAATCCTCTGTTAGAAATGCACAGGGGACCCAAAAAATAATCTTAAGGACAAGGCAAAGCATGCTGCAGCAGGAATACTATAGAGTAGAAGGGAATGAGAAAAAAACCAGTACTAATCCCAGTTGATCACCTTCAGCATATTCCCTCTACATGAGAGATACAAAAAATTATGTTGACCTCTAATACTACACTAGTAATACCACTTAAAAGTTTGAGTGCAATTACAAGCAGTTGCCTACAACTTCTGGTTTAGGTCAGGCACATTTTTAAGATTTTGATATTGCATGGAGTAAAGGGATTTTCTGCATCCAGCTGAATAAGGGACACCTGGACACAGTTAATATACAGTTCCAGTTATTCCTCATAGAATAACCATCAGCTTGTAGCAGTTTGTTTTCTTAGCAGAAATCCAGATAACCATTTAACAAGTCCTGCTCAGCTGCAAAAGTGTTTTTAACCCTTCCTCTACTGATGCTTACATTTTGAAGAGCTTGTCAAACAGCAGTACTATTTACCTTTCACATAACCCTAACCACTGTGCCACAGACCCACACAGGTCTTCAGCCCACTGACTGTAAGCCTAAATTTCCCCTAAAAACACTGCAGTAAAACATCAGTCCACCTGCAAGCCAGTGGGCATGCTTTGGCATAGGATGCGTAAATTACACCGAGGGACTACCTTCTGCAAGCTCTTTTGCAATCCGCTCAAGTTCTTCACGTTTCTTTTTCTCTTCAGCCTCTACTCTTCTCTCTTCTTCAGCAATAGGCTTTAGGTAGTCTGTCATGGACACATTTGCTTTAAAACACAGTTCCTAGAACCCAGCACCTGCTAGCTCACTCGAAAAAGAAAACCGCTTTGCAGGCACAAAGGCACAATTGCTGGTTTGACGTAACCCATTCGTACGGCAAGCCCCTCTCTGAGGACCACCTCGGCAAGGCCTGGGCAGCTCCTGCTGCAGCGGGGAGGGGGGCAATGGCGGCCGGGCCCGCGGCTGCGCGGCCCGCACCGCCCCCCTCAAGGTGCCCTTGTGGGCCGCGCGGGGGAGGGGAAGAGGCCGCCCGGGGCGCCGCACTCACCGTATCGCTTCTTGCCGTAGATCATCCCCACCAGCAGGGCCGAGTACCGGGTGAACTGCGGGAGACAGAGACAAGGACGCGCCCTTCGCTCAACTCACACGCACCGCCAGGCCAGGCCAGGCCAGGCCAGGCCCGACCCGGCCCGGCCCGCCCCAGCCCAGCCAAGCCAAGCCGCCGCCCGCCCCGTCGAAGCCACCGGTGGCCGGCCACCCCCCCGCCCCAGAGCGTAGCGGGGGAGCCGCCCGCCGCTCTCACCTTGATGAGCGGCGAGACCTGCACCGGCGGGATCATCCTGGAGGCAGCAACGGCGGCGGCCGGAAACAACGCCTGCAGAGCGGTGGCGGGGCGGAAAGAGGACAGAGCTCCGCCCAGCGGGGGCGGGGCTACCGTAGCACAGCTCCCGTCAGGGCGGCGGTGGGAGGCGACCGGCTCGTGAACCGTTTTGGCCGTCCAGCGCCGGATTTCAGCATCTGGTCGCACGTCATCCCGGAGCGAGGAGCCCTCGCGTCACACAGTGGACCGTGCTCCTGCCCCCATGACGGAAGAGGGAGGGCCCGTGCCCGCGGCCGCCGCGGGAGGGAGCGGGCTCGCAGGAGTCGGTGCCCCGCAGCCAGTGGCAGCGGCGGTGGGAGCTGCCGGCGCCGCCGCCCTCCCGCGCCGCTGCCCCTCGAGCAGCTGATGTCCGCAGGGGCGGTGAAGGGCCGGTGGGGGGCCCGGGCGGAGGGCCCGCTCTCCTCTCTGCGGGCGCCGGTCCCCGAGAGACGGCGGCAGCAGCGCTTGACGCGGCTGATGTGGAGGGCGAGGGAGCCGGCAGCAAAGACCACGAAGTATATATACACCCCGCTGCGTTGGTTCCTCAACCTTGACAAAGTCATGTTGTCATCTGCCGGGCAGCTAACAAACCCGGATCACGTTTCGTACTCATAAAATCGAGGAGTCTGAGTCTTCGCTGACTGCTCATTAGTGCCATCTTTTTCAGATCCTCGTGTAAAGTTAAACATAGGCAGCGAAGGGGTAAGGAAATGACTGTTAAAACTCCCTGGAAGCTAATTGCCTGTGCCGTTTTCTGCTAATCACGCCACAGGTAATTGGAAACTCTTGACTAAAAGAGGTTTGAAACGTTTTTCTCTCTAGGGAGCCTGTTGGAAGATTCTCAGTATTCCATTCGTTTGTAGTATCATTAAGTTTTTTTAATTATTGTTGTATGTCCTATATCAGTAAGACCCAAAAATGCTTTCATGGGTGGAATGTATGTAACCTGTCCCCCCCGGTTTTCTTCACATTTCTTTTTATATACTTTCAGTAGCAAGAACTCTGAGAGACACTTGGACCATTAGTAATGAGAGGCCACTGATAGGTGGGGATCACTTTAGTTATGAACACCAATATCGGTTGTTAATGCCACAGTAATTCCACACAAAGCTTAATGCCAAGTCAGGAACAAGCCAGTAAAGGTACTAGTGGTACAGTGATTGCCTCTTTATCTGCTTTTGTCCCATGCATGTCCAGATGACAGTTTTAAAATCCTTAAATACCCAACAGTGGCATGATTTTAATTAAATGGTACGAATCTCCCAAACACAAAGCAGCAGTAGTATAACTAGGAGTCCTCATGCCGATCTGCAAAGAGAACACATGCTGACTTGGAGACTGGCACTTGCAAAACTAGAACTCAGCCTGGCATTTCTCCAGATGCTAGTATTTAGTTTTAAAAGCTAGATTTAAAAAGAAATAATTCAAGTCAGATCGTATATTGGCCAGAAGTGCTTTTCAACTTAGTACTACAAAGAAAAAAGTTGCAAACTGTGATGGTCTTGAATTGCTGCATCACTTATTTTGAAATACAGTTAACTTTAGTCAGCCATCTAACTAGCCTTTTCTGTGTACCACCAGCCTGAAACGCCTTCTGATGGCCTAGGCTAACAAATTCAGTGTTGATTTGGTTTTGTCACTCAGATGAATGTGGGTGCTAAATACAAATTACTTCTAAAAAAGGAAGTAAGTCCCATATGTTAAAAGTTCCAGACTCCTAAGACAGGGTGAGAAAAAAGAAGCATGTTTCACATCTAAAAAAATCAATTTTACAGAAGGAGTATGTCAGTAACAGCACATTCTGTCTTAAGCTAGTGCCTTTACAAATTGCCACTAACTCATTTTTTTGAGCTTTTGCTTTGCAGACATGCTTTACTGAGTTACTGATTCGAGCTTGATTTATTCAAAGCAACAAAATGCCCTATTTTTTAATGATTTTGAGCAATTAATTGAATGACATTCCCATGCTGGATGTTTAAACAGAAAGCACTAAAGCTTTAAGGAAAAATCACTACTGCTCTGCATTTCTTTTGATGATACACAGATAGAACAGATGTTCTGGTCTTCCCCTACTGATGAGCATGCAACTTGGACTACAAGTTGTGATGCTACACCGTCACACCCGGAGAAGAAAAGGAGGAGTCAATGGCACCATGTAGTTACCTGCAATAAAATCTCAAATTATAGGCATTAAAAGTGATCTGTGTGTTTTCTTCCCAGCGCAAAATTTATCTTTGTGCCCCATTCAGTAGTAGCAAACAAATAGGTCACAGTTACCTGACACTGTCCTGACGAACAACCCCACAGGTTACCAAGCTGAAGGCTGGAAGTCAAGCTCCTACAGTGAATTTAAGCTTTGCACACTACAGTCACGTGCCCTCACACTGAAAAATCAAACTAAGCAAGTCCAAAATTCCTGGTGACTGACTTTATTTTACTGAAAAATCCAATTGCAAGAGCTGCTTTTGGTTTATGAGATGCCAAACAATAGCTTTAACTATGCCTGCTCCAAAATTGTATGGAATTTTGAGTCATCATAACAAACAGCTTCCTGATAAGTTGTAAGAAATTATTTGCATGAACTCAGTTGTTTCAAACAAAATGGAAGTTGCAAACCATTTACAATGTTTATAGTGATTAAAGACAAATCCTGTCTCTGCAAAGAACTCCAGCTATGACTGTTACTCTTCTAAAGTAAATTAAGAGCTCTGTACGCCCATCCTTATTCTGAAGGCTCAAAACTGAAACTGCATCCTTCAGCAGTCTTTAACAGAAGTTTTCAGCTAGTAATATTTGTTATGGAAGGCAGAGACAACAGTGCTGCAAGTGGCTGTTACCATCTTTTAATGTTTTGAATGGATTAGTCTTGAACATGAATCCATTGACAAGGCCAACTGGTCTGAACAAACAAAACAACCATCATTATGGAATCACAAGTGTGACCTGAGAAACAATGGACTTCTCAGATACCCTCCCATACATGACCATGTTTTGTCCAACCTGACCTGTTCAGTTTAGGAGGCAGCTGTTCCTGACTGGCAGTACCAGAACCACAGGCAAAAAGTATCAATGTCATCAGAAAGTAAGTTTTACTGCAATGTTTTACTGCATTTACTTCTTTGCTTTCAGGACATCTATTGAATTAAAACTATTATTCTGGCAAAGAAAGCCAGCAGCCTCCTGGACTTAGGAATAAGTGCCACTGGCAGGTCAAGGGTAGTGACTGGTGAGGGCATATCTAGCATGCTGTGTCCAGCTCTCCTCTCCCCAGTACAGGAGAAACATGGACTCTAAGGTGAGTCCACCAAAGGGTGTTGGAGATGATGCAGGGACTAAGGTACTACAGGACCTCTCATACAAGGAGAGCGACCGAGCCAGACTATGCAGCCTGCAAGAGGAGGATCGGGGGGATCTTACCAATACTTACGAGTACCTGATGGGGAGAAGCAAAGACAGAGCCAGACTCTTCTCAGGGGTGCCCAGTGACAGGATGAGAAGCAATGGACACAAACTGAAATACAGGAAATTCCTTTTAAATGGAAGAAAAAAAGAAAAAGAACCCTTTTTTTTTTTTTTTACTCTAATGGTGACTGGACATTCAGACAGGTTGACCTGTTGAGGGGTTGTGGTGTCTCCATCTGTGCAGATGCTCAAAGTCTGACTGGATGCAGTCCTTAGCAACCAGCTCTAGCCAACCCTATTTTAAACAGAAGAGTTGGACTAGACAGGCTCCAGAGGTCCCTTCCCGCCTCATCCATTTTGTGATTCTGGGATTATTATAATCATTGTAAGTGTTTCACTTTAATTCTTCTAGACACAAAAACGTGGTCATTAGTACCTTCCAAAGAACAGCTAGTTACAGTTAGATTTGGGAATGTTCTTTCTACTTGAGAATCACACAATTCAAATTAATGCTTTGTTCTGAAATGCAGTTTGTTTCTCCAGAACTTACCAAAACTATCAGAATGATCCTAAACCAGCTCTGTTTATACAAAACCTTAGGTCAAGTTTGCCCTCAAGTTTAGGTTCTGAGGTACTATTAAATTTGGTTTGAATAATGATGTCTTGACTACAAGCAAAAAAAGAATTGCTCTTTCTGCAGAACAAATTAGTTACTTGCAAGTGGGGTAAAAAAAAGGAAAAATGCATTAGTTAGCTAATATAGTTCCTTGTAGTATTCATACATTGCAAATCACTGCTCTTCAAACCATCCCTGTAAACACTGGAGTGAAATCCTTGGTCAGATTCAGTTTCAGGTCTCATTTTCTTCAAGTACCAACAGAAGTAGAATCAACATTTCTTTACATCACATCAAAAGTTTTTGAGTGTTTCACACAAAATCACACAATGGCTGAAGTCGGAAGGGACCTTGATGATTTTGAAGGAAAAAAAATAAATGTCCAACATAATTTTAATTGTAGACATCAGATTTATGTTTCACCTGCAGAGCAGGAAAAAAGAGGGCTAGAAGCTTTGTTTTTTCACTGACTGAAATTTATTACAAATAGGCTAGAAGCTTTGTTTTTTCACTGATGGAAATTTATTACAAATACACATATTCACTGTTTATTATGTGCCAGCTGCACATTAGAAACAAATGATATAGAACCAAAAGTGCTTTTATTAAATATCACAAAAAGCCCGCGATACACAACACACAATGCAGAATCCTACTGCAAGTCATTTAACCTCAACCAGGGATAACACCCCTTGAATATCTGAACATACTCTCTCAGAAGCAGCATGTCATACTAACAATTGCATATTGGTACCAAGGTGCTTCAAACCAAAATCACAGGTGCTTTCAAGACTGATCTCAGCTGAAATGATATATCTCAATTTGTTTTCACTAAAAATTTCTCCAGGCATAATTTCTCGGTATGTTTAAAATTTTTTTAAGAGGAACAACAAAAATCCCTCAAATGCCTTTAAATATGGCATTAAAGTTATCACACACCAAGACAATTCAAGACACAAAGTAATGGCTCTGCTAAAAAGAAATGTAAAGCCTTCCAGGGCAGCCAGAGACTAGATGACTTTGCCCGCTCCTTCTGTACAGCTCTCTGCAGGGCAACATTTGATAGGCATAATAAGTGTGAAAAAATTCAGCATGCCATGGACCGGAACTTGTGCAGACTTAAGTTTCTTTTGCTGTCTTGCTGAGACTCAGAAATCTGTGGGATCACTTAGTTAGCCTCTCCTTAGTGAAAAACTCAACTCCCTTACCTGATGGGGAACTCTTACACATGGCAGGAAAGTCTCATACTCTCTCTGAATATGACATCATACCTTTGGAACAACAGAAGGATGTTCCTTTCAATAGGCATGAAAAAAGACACAAAAAGCCTGAGAAATCCAAACCTTTCATTTCAGATGAGCAGCGGCTTCAGAACTGAAAACAGATTTACCTCTAGTCCCATAGCTCTTTGAATCTCTTCCCTGGGAGATATCAAAGCTAGTTCAAACCCTGGATACATAGCCACATGAACCCTCATTTGTTAAATACATCCTTTTTTAAAAGAACAGATATGCCTGAAGAACTTGCTTTCAGGTAGCCTGGAAGATTGCATATGGGTCACAATGGCAACTCCCGTCTAAACTCACTCAGAGCCACTTGAACACATGTAGTTTTCAAAATGCTACCACAAGTTTGTGACTGTGCAGAACAGACAGTGTAACCACTAAAAAAAAAAGGGGGTGTGTGTGTGTGTGTGTGTGAAGAGACCGCAACCTATATGCACACATTCTACTATGATGCACCAACCAGACATCCAGAGGTCTCCATGTCTTCCAAGCCTCACTCCCTGTCTTACCATACCCTGTCTTACCAGCTTCTATACCTGTGTTTGACTGCCACAATGACTGCCATATCTCAGAAAAAAGGGCATTTTTCTGGGCATCTGTTTGTGCACTTCTTAATTGATCATCACTGCAGTTACATATCAAGCAGCATTTTTTCCAAAAGAGTAGCTCTAAAGGAAGGGGAACATGCTTTTCTTTGTATCCCCTATTTACCCATTTTTTTCAATTGCAGATTTTCAAGAAAGGGTCTCAAGCATGACCAGCTAAAACTTAAAATATGCCCTGGTTATGGCCAACACAGGCTTTGGTTTAGATCAATATAATCCACACATGAAGATAATGTGAGTTAGAAGAACTGAAGTTAATGTTGTAACTTCACATGCACTATGTAGAAATTTAGGACAGTGTTTCAGTAGGAGACAAACATGCCTCCTCTTCTTCTAACAATACAACCTTCCGTCTGGAGAGAGACATCACAGACTTTATGACAGCTAAAGAAATTCTAACAAAAATGCGCAAGGCAAGAAAAGCAAATGGGATTACAATCTGCATAAGATGGAAAATTGCTGTGCTAAATTCACTTAACAAGCATGTTAGAAAGAAGGCCCCAAGGCTTACACAAGGGTAGAGTGCCAGCTTGGCAAACATGAAGGCATGCTCCTTGCCACCGTATCTAGCAAAAGGATGCAAAGTTTCCCTTTCGTGGAGGAGGGCTGTAGTCCATATTGCAAACTGAAATATGCTGGCAAAGAAAGTGCTAACACAGCTGACCTGAATGGCTTCTATTTCATTGTGAGACTTCTCTGCAAATTCACTGGTCAGCTGGTAAGCTAGTGGAAGCCCACCAATGAAGGCCAATGAAAGTATGTTAAGCAGTCCCATTAATCGTGTAGCTTTTGTTACATAAAGGAAAAGTGAGTGATGGACAAACCACAGGAGACCAATTGTTACAAATGAGCCAAAGTAGGCAAGGTAGTTTGGCCCGTATTCACTTAAAGCTTCAAGAAGGCTGCCATGGAACTTCTCCTCAACTTCTCTGGGATCAGGGACATTGTCTTCACTGTGGAGAGAAAGCTTATTTTACTTTGCATGCTACTACTATAAAAACACACCTGGAGCAACACCTAACCATGTTGCTTTGAGCAAGTAGGCAACAACAGGCATCCAATCTGTAATTCTCTAATTTGTAACTTAAAACCAGCATTTCAAATAACAGCTCTGCAAATAAATTAGATCTGAAAGGAAATATGAAAGTAAGTTGGCGTTCCTTTAGGTTAATGTAATAAAGTTGCCACAGTGACTAAACAGCTTTTGTTGATAAAAGCCTTTATCTGAAAACATGACTAAGCAAAAAGAAAAATTTGTTCTTCAAGACTCCCCAGCCCAACATACATTAAATACAGATGATCACTACTGCTGACATGTGGGGGTTAGAAATATCTTTTGTTTGTGTTCTATATCTTTCCAGAAAATCCAAGAAGTAATCATTGCAGGTTTTAGAAGTCCAAGACAATGTTTGGTTAATTTTATTTCCTCAAATATTACATATAGACAAAAGTTAATATTAACAACACAAAGCGTAAGAGACAACACAAAGCCTTACCATATATCTAAAATGAGCAGGGTTGCTACAATAGCATAGACTCCATCACTAAATGCTTCTACCCGTTCCTTACTCAGAGGCTCACTGAGGTAAAAAGTAAAGGTTTCTAAGCTCTGGTGTTCCTCCTCTTCATCTCTCTGACCTGGAAACAAATCCAAATATTTACTAATGAAAGACAGAATCAGGTAGTATAAAACAAGGTAGACAGAGGTAGTTAAACAACCTACTGTGACCTCCCTTTCTCTTTCTCCCCACCTGCCAAAATCTTTCTGTAGAAAGAAGGCTGCCATTCATCCACACGGGTCAGTCACTCCACTTTTTTCGGCAGCTGTGCCTCTCCCTGAAGGTCATATTGCTTTCAGTTCTACAAATGTTTCAGGGACAAAAAAGCCCTGTCCTTTAAACTGTACAGCAGACCATTTCCACCAAGTGAATAAGACTCAAAGCTGTTGAACAAAATATTTGAGCTAAACAAATCAGGTGCTGTGCCTCAGGAAGCCCTAATAGCTGTAGGTCCTCTAAGACAGTTTGGAGAACTTATACTGCATGGGAGAAAAAATTCACTGGAGCATGGGGGCTGCACTGGGACACCACATGCCCTGCTTTAAAATAAATCCGGTCTTTGGTCAAAAGGTGGGGCTCTAAAGCTTTTATAGGCAATGATGTCAAACACATCCCTAAGGACTGAATGCTGAACTGCCCAGCTAGGCAAGCTGCACCACTTCAGGAGTATAGACTAGATGAGGAAAAAGCTTACAGCTTCCAGAGGAAGTAAGGAGAGGAACTGAATGAAGAGCACGTGTAATCACAACTCAGTCAACTGAGCAGTAATTTATGTCAGCCATCTGACGGAGTGAGACGTACACAGACATGACTGCAAACGTGCCCCCATTGCAGTAGGCACAGGCAGTATTTGTATGTGTTTATTCTCTGGCTCTGACAGCCTGGCTTTAGCTGTTTCAGAGCATTTCTGCCTCCCCGTCTATTATTGCTGCCACATGGAGGAGTCAAAAGTATGTTCCCATTTGCAGCGTGGACAGACTTGTACTAGGCAGAACAGTAGCAGCAGATGCACAAAGGTGTTATTCTTCTGACTCACCTCTGGAGTGCCAATTCCAAAGACATAATCTGTTCAGTGTTTTTGTAGTCAGTTTATACTGCTCTCAAAGAGGGACACTCCACATTTTAGCTGAGTAGGTTGCATGATACCACCTTCTCCTTTATTTTAGCACTGGCAACCTCCTTCTCAGCAGAGCTTAAGGGCAGTTCTGACTGTTGGTGTGGTTGTGCAATTGTTAATGCTGACACAAGGAGGGCAGAAAGAACATAACCAAGGAGCGTGAGGGAAGGAAGCATGGATTTAGGCTGACTTAAGCCATGTGTGAAGGCACATCTTTAGACCACAGCGGTTAGATTAATGAGATATAACACCCTAAACAGTTAATTACCCTGACAAAGTTTCATTTATAGGTGCTCTGCTTGCCATCATTCATGTACTTATGTATGTGTGCATGCACGTGCATATTCAGGACAAACCAGAGAGGTTTTGAACTCAGAAATGATCTCTGACCTTACTGTACCTTACATAAATCTAGTCACAAATTACAGGAAACCAGGAAGTGAGGCAGAAACTGTTTGGAAGCATGGCAATAAACCCCAAGATCACTATGATCCAAGACTGAAAATGAAGTAGAACTAAAATTACTTAATTCCAGGCTGTTCGGATAACATGTTTAGAACCTATTAACATATCTGAACATACTCCTATGGATATCGTTACTTACCAACAATCTTGGTTTTACACCATGTAATGAATCGAGTGAGATGCGGAAAAATGATTACGAGCCCAAGGAATACATAAGACTACGGAGAGGAAAATGAACACAGTTTAAATTTAGTTATCAAAATATAAATTACCTTCCAAGTTTAATATGAAACTATTACTTTCAATCTTTAGGTGTAATAACATTGAGAAAAACAAATGCTGACTTTATGACATGGAAAACACTTACCTGAGATGCACATGCACCTCCTGAATATTGCACGTGCAACCTAATACTGCTTTTAGATAGGTAATTTAGTACCAATAATGAAGCAAGCTCAAACAAGAAGAGAAATAATTCTGCTAACAAAAATGCAGTAATGACTTCTTTGGAAGTTGGAGAACTATCCCATGTGATCCTTATGAGTTCTCTCCAACTTGAAATATTCTGTGATTCTTTAATTCTACTACTTGTGTCCCAAAGACACCTCAGTGGGTCCTAAATGGTTCACAGGCTTTGCACAGGTTTAAGCACAACAGCAACTTGGAGACTCATTTCACTGTTATTCATATTAAAAGAAAATACACTACTGAACAAGGTGAGGGAGAATAGGGAAGAAGGGTTTAAGAGGAATATGTATTTTCAGTTAAAATTAGGCTTTTTCACTTCTGAACTCATAACTGTCCTTTTTATCAATAGCAACCTGATTCCTCCGAAATTTGGGGATTATTTAAACACTGCTAATTCCCATGGAATCTTTCTTGAAGTTCAGTTAGATCCACCTTTTCCTAAAGAACAAGACAAAGGAAAGGAAGCTCAGGATACCTCAGAAAACTAGATTTCAGTTCCAAGCAAGGTTCTGAGAAAGATAAAAGCTATTAATAAGTACAAGCAAGTCACTGCCATTTAATAAAGATGGCAGAGAAAAAGGCTGTGTAAGAGCAGGCCTTAGCCAAAAACGTATGTTTTGAGATGCAGGTTGGCTAACTGACCTGCTTATTCTATTTGCTCTTATACCCTGAGTTAGTGCAGCAATTATATTCATTTGTCTTCAGTTTGTGCGATGTGATGTTTATTTCATGTAACCTGCCACATTATCTCACTTACTTATGATGAGCAAGATGCTGTTACAGTTTACAAGACCTGCTTCTAATTAAGAGAAGCATTGAAAAAAATCAGGCAGAGCAAGGAAAGCAAATATTGTAGCAGAATATTCTTTCAAAACTATCCAAACTCATGGATCAAATCACAGATTGGTATCTGTGAATTGAACACCTTCAATGCAAAATAGCAGCCGTGATTACAACACCAGAGAACTGGCAACTGAGAAAGTCTGCATATTTAACATGGACATCATTATTTTAATACACAGTCCTAAATACAACTAATACAAACTGCTGCATCAAAGTTTTCAATTAACTGGGAGAACTTACCAAAGGAATAAAGAAAAAAGAAAAGATGGCTGCTAAAAAGCATAAAACTGGTCCTCTTAGGATAATCTTTAAGATATGACTTTTATACAAATTCTGATTTTCAGACACCTGTATCTGTTGGTTCAGTAAGTGTGGGTGATAGAATCCATACACTACTATCACAGCCTGCAAGGAGAAGAGCATTACTGAAGTTATTACATACAATTATATGCAGCATTTCAAATACAAAACTGTAAAACTATAAATCAACACTTTCAACCTTATTCATCACTCCCACATGGAACGCTGGTCTTAGAAACTCTGAGATTTCACAATACACTGCATGTCAAGATTTTAATCTCCTCTGCAGAGCTTGTCATGACCTTATATGAAGAGGAATGAAGACCTCCACAATAAGGAACAGAAAGTGACAAGGCACTGCACCAGCAGAAAACCAGTGCCATTGGACTGAGGCTGAAAGCCCATGTTCACTCAGCCATCGCTGAATGGCTCAGTAAAAACCTCAGCAGGAAAAGTCAATTGCATTTCCCCAAGGCATTTTTAAAGAGTGGGAAAGGAGTTACAATTCTGTGGACTTTGCGATGAGCTGATTTAGTTGCATAAAACAGCTTCACAAGACAGTGGCAATGCAAACTTTCACGTTATATACAGATACTGTATTACCACAACAGGCACAACTTTGAAAAAGAATGCTATACAAACAGAAGAGGCATTTAGCAATTTATACCTGTAGTTAAGAAATGTAATTTTAGTTCTACCTAAGAAAACCTATTTAAAAGTAAAAATGTAAATGGATAGCTCCAATACCTGTATAAGACCAATGACAACAGCACAGACACTGAACAGGAAAATGCCAAAAGGTACCTCTGGAAAGGAGGCCATTAAGGAAAACTAGAAAAAAATGCAACTACATTAAATATTTAATTAAGAAGCAAAGTAGGAATAACAGTAGAGAAATGGAAGCACTCTTCATTCAATAGTGAAACTCAAAAACCTAAATAACACTTCGCATTTCAACATAATTCCACTAAATGCAATTTCAAGCCACAAATACATGCAGGCATCCCAACCAAAGGCATCTGGAGAGGTGGCTTTGCTCTCAATACGTTGACATCGCAAAACTTTAACCTCTCTGATACTGCATCTCCATAATAACTACAGACTGGCTTGTAGCTGAGCATAAAGTTTAACAGTGTTTTCAGTAGACAAGATGTTCATAGCTGTGAAAATTCTTGATACTAGGATACCTTTTTGAATGTTTCAATTTCTCTACCTCCATGGCTCCCTGTTGCATTAATTTCTGCAGCTTCATTGGCGAGGGGGGAGGAAGCAGGGAGTAGTATTAGGGCAACATTGACAACTTTCAAAAAATTATTTCAGCTTCAAGGCAAAGTAAAAAGTATGTACTCTTGCTCATAAAGATCATTTTACTGACCACAGCCTTATTCTTTGCAGACTAATATGTAACACAGATATATCCACAGAGAAACAGGTGCCTGTCATATAAATCTGTTCTACATATACAATAAAAGTCAAGATGTATTTTAAGCAACTGTTTTGTTCTGCTAACATGGTGTTCAGTTGCAAATATTCTTGCTAAGTCTAAAGATCATCTGACCAGAAATTGCACAGAACATCAAATTTGCAGATTTAAAAAATGAATGATTGGCTGCCAGATTCAACCTTGCTGAGTAAGTCAAAAGTGATACCAAAAACTGTCTAGATTACAAAAAGAAAATCTTCTGTCATCTAAGGAGGAGTGTGAAACACAGCTTTAGTTCCCTTACAAAATACAAAATTCTCATCAGGCCACTTCCGCATTTTTCAATACAGCTGCTTTTTAAAAAGAAATCACGGGAAACTACAACTTTCCATTATTACAGTTTTTTCTTCTAGAATACCCATTTTCTGCCAGGCCTATAACATGCAGTAACTGAAGGCTATAACATGTCCTCATGGATTTTAAAAAAGTAAGGCTTAACTATTACAAAGGATTCAGAGTTTATACTACAAAAACACTTTCCCGGGTTTCTGAATACTTTGGTAAAGCCTTTCCAAATAAATAAAGGAAAAAGCCCTGTAATTTAAACATTGTCAAATTTTAGAAAAGTACTTACTGTGTATGGCAAGAAAGTTATGATCATCATACAAGCCTAAAAAATAAAACAGTGTACTGAAACACTAGGTAAAATACAAAGCAAGCCATTTCTTCATTAAAGACATGTCCAGAGAATGCAACACAAACAGATCAAATGCTCCTGCTGCATCATGAAAAAAACCCACATTTTTGAAGTTGCTGAGCTTTGACTGTAACAAATGGCTAGTTCTATACACACCTTCCATGTTTGCTATCCAAACTGTACAGGCTTATTTTAGAAAACACTACAGTTTTGTAACCCATACCACAGGTAAAATTTTTGTTATGGTTAACAAACTTCTTCCTAAAGTAGCAATGCCAAAAGTACCATACTTCCTAAAGAGGTGTTTCTGATTTGTCAAAAACATTACTCTCTGATCACAAGTATTTCATATATAAAAAAGGCAAATTATAAAAACCACCTCAAGCACAAAGAAATGCATTGCTTTGAAAGCTACATTAGATAAGAATTACATGCCTTAAGCTAGTCCTCTAACATAATTTCCTGTAGTGTTATCTAATGGAGTTTAAACTCACTATTTTTAAGTAAAAAAATTAAATTAACTGTGTGGTTGCACGCTGTCAGAGAACAGAATTTTGAACAATATAGCAAAATACAAAGCTCTAGCTGAAAGCAAAAATATGTTCACTGTTGCAGCATCCCATTACAACTATTAGTAACCAAGATATTACAGGGTGGCTCGTTCAAAAACATACTCAAGTAAATGAAGAATTTTTAAGAGATAAGATTTAGGCAAGTGTAAAGCTCAAAACACTGATTCAGAAATTAGTCTCTCAGTGGTAGTTTTGAAAGATCATATAATCCTCTGTTTCAAATAAGCTTCCGAATGAATTTCTGAGCAACTTAAATAGAGAAATGACTGAACATGTAACTGTAATTCAAACCTACCACTAAGACTCCTTGCCACAAAAGGTATAGCATTTAATTTTCTTAAGCCTGGAGGACAGATACTTCAGGTGGACACAGATGAACAGAGTGAAAAGCGTTTGCCATAGGTACCTCTTCAGTTCCGTCAGATGAACTTCAGACTAACCTAATGCTGAGCTTCTTTTGGCTTACAGTAAAACACGTGGAATTAAAAGCAAGTTAGTTATCAATCAGCCGCTTTGGCAAAGAGGAATTCAAGCTCTCTGTAGCTTCCTGACTTGGATATTTGGCAGAATTATGCTATTTAAATTAGAAACTTTTGGATATGTACATACAGACTTTAAAAAAAGTGACCTGTACTTGCTAGTTCAACATCCAGCCTGTCTGACACGACTCACCAGATTTAGAAGAGCGAGGACATCATCTATAAGCCCTATCACCTGAAACAACCTGTCAAGGAAAGACAAGATATCATGAACAAGCCGGCTCCCAAAATACATTTACAACACCATATACAAATTGTACTTTTATGATGTTAGAGGGGAACCCGGTTTCTTTTGCTCTATAATTTATACAAGCAGCCCAGGTGCTACCAAAATTCATTAGCTCAAACATGGAGGTAATTTGTTAGGAAAATTTGAAAAGTGAGATACGAACAGTCAAGTTCAATCATGGAGCAGTTATTAAGAACGTCATTTCTGTTTGAAGGAAAAGTGGCATATGATGTAGCAAACTGTTGGGATTTTTTTCCACCCCCTACTCTATCCTTCCTCTACACCTGAAATTATCTATTTACTTTGAAGTAAATTTCACCACTGTTAACAGCCAATTCATCTATGAAGAAGTGATCCAGATGTCAGTTCTGACACACCAAGTCACATACCAAAAAACTAACAAGGCAGTGAGCTATAAATTGATATAATTTCTTGGAAGATGGAAGATATGGGGGTGATTCAGGAGCAGCAGTTGATGATGACTCTCTGGAGGACTTGTCACTTCACTACAGGATGAAATGCAGCCAAGTCACAGGGTAGGCTACTGGTTTGCTTTCTCCCACAGCAGTTTTGTTTCAGAACACCTCTACCTCTTGCCACCTGATACACCCAGGACAGGACAGCCAGCAAACTGCAAGTGAGCTGCACAAGGCTTGGGAGCCACAGGGCAACTATCATTAGCTGTCAATTAATCACCTATTTACTTAAACACAGGCAAGGCCCAGAACCAACTGAAAACTGACAGCCTGTGCTCATTGCTCAAGCAAATGCTTTTGAAGCATGACCAAAGGCAGACCTTCACCAACAGGCACTGTTCACTGCTCACACAAGAACATGAACAAGTCCATTTGAGACTGTGATGACAAAATAAAAAAATATAGGCACCAGACTGACTTTTAGCTTGTCAGATGAAGCAATGCTGTATAGGGACCTGAGCCCTGTGGTGGGACTGCACAGATCTTCCAGAGCAGATCCAGATGTTCAGAGTCCACCCAGAGTCTCAGATTTTTCTTTGTCTCACATGCCATTGTGAAGAGCTATTTTTTTTATTTTCTCTGAGTTTTACTTGGAAGAACAGAGGCAAGTTCATGCAGTTAAGGCCAGAGAACTTTCAGAACTTTAAGGCTTAAAATTACTTCTCCTTAAGATACAGCACAGTTATTATTATGCAAAGAAAGTAAGTTTTTCTTCCAAACTGCCCCACACCTTGTTAATGAAATTCCTGATCCACAGAAGTGTCACTTAAAATCGATAGAACCAATCACCCTCCACAAAACCCTAAAGTATTCAAAGACTATGCCTCAGCATTTACTTATGCAAGCAAAGAAAAACAATGTGATAAAAGCACTGATGTGAAATATCAGCTTCAAGTATTGAATTACAGGTTCCACACCTCTATTAGAATGCAGTCAATCCACTTACTTAAGGAAAAAGTATAGTGACATTTGTAAATTTCAAAATTCAAACAAAAAGTGCCCTGATTCCAGTATGATGCCTGCAGGTCAATTTCCTTTTAACTACCACTATACGGGCAGGTTGGTGGTGTCCACAGCTCTGTAAAATGCAGCATCTGCAACATTACAATTGATTTTGTGACAAGCACTGCTGAGGACTGAGAAAGACAAGTTTTAGGCCAGATGTACTGCATCAGTTCCTCCATTTGTGTAGCCCACAAGTTACGAAGTCATGCTTTTTCAGCATAATTAGAATATGAAATAAAATGAAGAGTAACTCTAATTTAAAAGTATATAATGCTTGTTTTTCTCTGTATCACTGTGCCAGTGGTGTAAGAGTAGTTATTCACTGCTTCGGGTAGCATTTCTTTACAATGATTTTTTATATTACCCAACAAAAGACAATTCAGAAATATATCAGCAAGACAGAAATGTATCAGTCACATGGTTAACTCCTGTCTTTTTAAACAGTAGTTTTTCTTTCACTTTGGAGTTAAACATTGTGTTCCTACCTGACATGAGCTGCCCATGCCACTGTGACTATTAAGAAGGTCATCAAGTAGACTGCAATTTTTGCTAGAAGAAGTTGCTGAATACTTTCACCTAGTTTCTGAAATAGAAAGTGAAACCCAGAGACAGAGAAAGGAAACAGAAAGTTAAATGTTTGTCCTGGTTTCCGCTGGGATAGAGTTAATTGTCTTCCTAGTAGCTGGTATAGTGTTATGTTTTGGGTTCAGTAGGAGAAGAATGTTGATAACACACTGACATTATAATTTGTTGTTAAGTAGTGTTTAGACTAAGTCAAGGATTTTTCAGCTTCTCATGCACAGCCAGAAAGAAGGCTGGAGGGGCACAAGAAGTTGGGAGGAGACACAGCCAGGACAGCTGACCCAAACTGGCCAAAGGGATATTCCATACCATATGATGTCATGCACAGTATAATAACTGGAGGGAGTGGGGCTGGGGGGCATCGCTGCTTGGGAAGTAACTGGGCACCAGTTGGCAGGTGGTGAGCAATTGCATTGTGTATCACTTCTTTTGTATATCCCAATCCTTTCATTATTGTCATTTTATTATTGTTATTATTACCATTATTAATTTCTTCCTTTCTGTTCTATTAAACTCTTATCTCAACCCACGAGTTTTACCTTTTTCTTTTCCTGAGTCTCTCCCCCATCCCACTGGGTGGGGGAGGAGTGAGTGGCTGTGTGGTGCTCAGTTACGGGCTGGGGTTAAACCATGACAATGTTACATTGTGAAATTATTAGCAGTATCTGCAAATGAGGAAGGACATGCAGTCATGTGAGAGATTTTTCACAAATGACTGCCAAGAATGCAGGTCTCTTCCAACAATCTTTTTACTACCGTGCAGAAGAACTGGTTTATTAGACACTTGCGAGTATGCCTAAATGTGTAGTTAGCAGTGTATGATGGAGCAACACATCTCTTCAATCTGTAAAAGGGCTTCCCAATGCTCTGTTCACCTTGCAATTCATTTATGCGCTCTCTCATCACTGCTATTGTGATAATACATTTCAGAGGAGGCTGGCCACAAAATGCCTCTTTTATTTTCTTAGCACTAACTTCTGGAGTAGAAGCATCACACAGGTTTTCATGTGATGATTGTTAACAATGAGGAAGGGGAGGGCTTAACCACAGCAAATTTTACACATACCACCACAATGGCTTAAATAGACTTAGGTGACATATTTGCTGTCTTATGCATCACACTTGAGTTTCCTAAACTAAATGAGACAGAATATTTGCATCTAGTTCTGTTTTTAAGAGCAAAAAATAAAATGTGATTAAAAAGCCTGTGAACTTTCTCAAATTATTAATTTGTGTTTCCTAACATTCCTGTTTCCTTCAGAATTAGTTTATTTTTTGTGGTCATCTTTTTCCTCCTTTGCTTATTCCGATTACATTTATTATTTAATCTGGTTTTAAAACCAGCATTCAGCTTGCACCATATAAGCAGCTTCTCTAAGTGACAATTCGTTACCAAAAAGAGCAGATGCCTTCTTAAAGATATTTTGGTCAGATGGGCAATTTGTTCTTCATACAAAAAGAACTGGATAAAATCTATGGCCTACAATATATGGCTCATTCAGGGCTTTATATCACAACTTCTGCAGACTACACAGATCTTCAGTATTTAGGTTTTTCACCCCAAGTTCTACGCTGCCCCCCCCCCCCCCCCCCCCCCCCCCCGCCAGGGAAATTTCTGTTGGCTTTTAGGTTACTTAATGGTTGCTCGGGCTTTCTGAAAGTCTGGCACTTGAAATTAAGTGGGGGTGCTAAATTAGGATGTTACATGTACTCACAAAGACACGAGAAGGAACAAAACAAAAAGCATACGATACCTGATCAGGATGTATTTTTGTGTGAGCCACGGGCAAAATCTGAAATGACAAAACCTTATTAGTTTGCGACATTCTTTTCCTTACTGAGAGCCTTATTAAAACCTAAAAAGCTTGAGGCGGCCACGAATACTACTGGATCACGTAGCTCCTGACAGCCCGCAGCTCTGAAAGACAGAGTCCCTCTTCGGCCGCACAGGGACAACGCCGTTCCCTCCCCTCAGCACCGCGGCCCCGGGACGGCCCGCCGCGCTCAAAGGCACACGGCTCCCACAGCTCGCGGCAGCGCTGTAGAAGGCGGGCTGGGGGGGGGGTGGGGGGGGGGGTGGTACGGGCGAACGCGGCTCCCCGAAAGTGGCGGGCGCACAGCCGCCCGGGCAGGGCAGGGGCGCAATCCGGCCGGCCCCCGACAAGCTGCGGCTGCCGGGGAGGGAGGGGGGGGCGCGGTTTCCCTCAGGCCGCCGGTCGGCCTGGCCGCCCTGCCGGGTCTCCCCGCTGCGCCGGCCCGCCTCAAGCGCCGCCAACCCGCCACCCTGCTGCCCCGGGTTCCGCGGCGGGGCCGGGTCGGGCAGGCCCCGCGCCGCCGCTGGGCCGGGCCGGGCCGGTCGCTCACCATCACCGTGGCTATGATGGAGAGCAGGGCATCGCTGTAAGCCAGCAGCCGGTGCGACGTCTGTGTGTTGCTCCCCAGCTCCAGCTCCAGCCCCCGGCCGCGCACCGGCACCGGCTCGCGTTCCGCCGCCCCGCCGCCGGGGCCCGGCACCGCGGCTCGCGGAGCCGACATGGCCCCGCTGCGCTCCGCCGGCGGCAGCTGGGGCGGCCGCGGGGGCGGGGCGGTCGCGGTGCTCCCCCTTCCGTGGCGCTCTGTGAGGCGAGAACCACCGGCCGCCTGACGGGGTTGGCGGGCGCCTGGGTCTGTCTGTGTGCGTGGAGGTGGGGGAGCGCTGCCGGCGGTAACCGGTGCCGCTGTTGGAAGTCACCAGATGACGCATGAAGAAAGGGCGGCGTTCCTTACATCTGGAAGTGTCAGCCACTGGTGGTGTCTTGAAATCTTAAAGTTGGTGGCTGCCAGAGGCGACACGAGTTGGTGGGCCCCGGGGGAAGAAATAGCGTTATAAAAATGGTGTCTTAGGCGCCACCAAAGCTCGTTACACCTAATGTCTATACACCAAGGATATTACACTTACCAGAGGCTGTAGTGTCTGGACGGTCTCTGCTCCTAAGTCATATTTTAAAATCCGTATCTGAATTCCAACGTAACTTTTTTCTTTTTTTTTTTTTTTTAATTTTGGAGGGGGTTTTTGTTCGTTTGTTTGTTTGTGTTGGGGTTTTGTTTGTTTGTTTGTTTGTTTTTACCAGCCTAACATATTTCCCATCTCTTAAAGCCATTTGGCGTTTGTTTTATGTGCCTTCTGTCCTTTGGAGCTGTGAACTGGGGGCTTTTGGTTTATGTTCAGGTTTTTATTCTGTTGGCATGTTTACTTCATAACCATAATGATAGTCTGTTTCGAATATATAGAACATATAGTTTTCAGTGAAGTTGTGCTCTAACTGAAGTGATTCAAACATGATTGCAAAGTGGTTTTATTGCAGAGAAACGGTTGCATTTTTAAAGTCTTTTGCTGTAACTGAAAGAGAAGCACAGTGTCCAAAGGGAACATACCTGAATTTGTGATAGGTTTTTGCATGGCAGTGTCTTTGCCGTCGTAAACTCTGTATTTTCAGTTCATAAGAGAAATCCAGAGAAGAGGCCAAGAATTCAAATATCATGTTGTAATGAATTAGTTAACGTTGTTCATGAAATCAGGAAGGGAGAAGAGACATATTGGAAGTTAGCAGATGCCTTGTGTAAATAACAAAGCTTGGTTAATTGGTGCGTAAAGGTCACGGGAAGAGGGCAACGGCTATAACTTACTAGCTAAGGAGGGAAAAGAACAGCAGCTATAATCTACCAGATAAGGGGATGGACTCTGCCCAAACTGTACTTTTTCACATCAAAAGACATTCTACATCAAAAGACACTCGTCCTTGAGAAGATAGACCAAATCTGCTTAGTAACAGACCTGCATGAATGAAGAAAGAAGAAACAGGACAAGGCGGAGACTTGCAAGAAAGAGGTGCATGAACTGTATATAAGGAATGTAACTATAACCTAAAGTTGCGAGCTTGTGGCGGAGCACTGCCTCCCTGGCCGCCCAGCGCTGTTTTGCTCTCTTATCGCTTGCTAATAAATTCGACTTTTTTTATTCACTACGAGCGTCTATAACACATGTGAAGAACTCAAATTGCAGAGAGCAAAAACACATGCTGATGGGATGAAGATGTTCTAGGTTTGCACAAGTTCCAGTCTGAAAATACATTGAGAATGCAGTTTAACTCATAAACAGTTGGCTCAGCTTACTGATGGGAATTAGGTATCCAAGATGATCTAGATGGAAAAACATCATGATACTGCATTCTTGTAGTACAGAATGCTGCCTCCAGTAAATGGTAACCAATTTTCCTCAGTTCCTGTAGGAACTGAAGCTAAGAGTACAGAGGCCAGATCAGAAATATGCAGCTGAGTATGTACTACAAATTGGCATGAATTTGTAGTATACTTTTGGGAAGGAAGAGTGCAGCAGATATGCTAGAACTGCTGTGGAAATCTCTGAAATTCATGAGTCGGAGTTAGAAATAAATACAATACAATCTAGTCAATAGCTGGAGAAACCTGTTGAAATCACTCAGGTGTGCTCTAGACTCTGCCCAAGAGAGTTGTTTCTACATCTGGTGGAAGTCAGCTCTTAAACCTGTTGGGGTCTGCAAGGAAGTGGGTTGATGCTGTAGACCTGCCTATATGCTAGAACTGATCAGCCTGAGAGTGTGATATGCCTGACAGTTCGAGTGGTCTTCCTGGAAAGAAGAATGTGAGAAAAGCTGAGAATCTTGGCTGTACACAGAAGCAAGAAGAGGCTGGAGGAAAGCTGAAAAGCTGGGAGGCCTCACCTGGAAAAAAGCAGCAGCCAATAGCCCTAGCAATGGGCCTTATCAAAGAATGGGCTGGGAAATCACCTTGGGAGATCTTGGTGGAGTGCCAGAAAGTCCAGAGAAAAAGGCCTGAATACATTTGCCTATAAGGACAGCATTTGTTCTGCAGAAGTTTCCAGAGGCAGATATGTGAATTAATGGCATTTTCGTGTGGGGCTGACCTGAGTGGTCTGAGCTGGAGCACACAGTGTTGAACTGATTACAGAAGAAGTGGCTGAGACACAAGAGCCACTTCAGCTGTGAGATCTCAGAACTCAATCTCCTTTCATAAGCAAGTTGAACTGAAGTATTGTATAGACGATGTGAGAAAATAGTAGAACTGTGGCAAAAATAAATCTGTAAAACAAAAAGGGGCAAGCCTTTGGCTGAAACACTGGTGTGCCAAACATAAGCAGAATATGCATGGACTTCAGTTGGGACAGGTACAGTTCTGTGGCTCCAACAGTAATTTTTTCATGATGTCCTGGGATGCAGAGCAATATTGAAAGTTCTGCTGCTGAAGTGATCCCATTTTTAAAAGGTCTGCCAGTTCATCTCTCCATTTTCCATAACAGCTTCCCAGATCTGGAGACACTGATGGTGTTTTTTACACTTGGTCAAGAAACATCAGCAAAAGAGGCAAAGGAAAATGTGACTCTTGCAGAAGCAATTGGTATTCCTTGAACAAATTCACCAGTGATAGATGAATCTTGGCTGAGACAGCTGCCTTGTAAAACACAGCCTCACTATCACAGGCAACGGAACAGTTTTGTTGCAGGGAATTTGTCTTAATTTATTGCCAATTAACAAACTTCTAATAACTGATTGTAGGATTGAAAAATAAAGAAGACAAAAGATCACTTAGGGAAAACACCCCAACTTCCCTCTTGACAACTTTCCTCCCTGCTACCTAGCTTCAGTCGTTTGGCTGAAGTGATGGGGAGCACAAGATTTGGCTCAGTGTGTTGTGTTTGCTTTTCTTTTGCTCCTCCAGGTTTCTGTCTCTACTCCTCTGGCGTGGGCTCCTCCACCATCTGCAGACCCCTCAGAGGTGTACCTGTGCCATGTCTTCTTTTGTGCATCTCCCCTGCATGGGCGTCTGTCTGTTCTAGTCTTGCTCAGGCAACTTTCCTTGTGCCTCCTTTTTTTCCTGCACCCTCCTGCCTTCACCTCTGTCCTGCCCTGGCCCCTCTTTCCTCTGCTCTGGTGTCTCTTGCCCCCACATTTTTGGTTTCTCACTTAAAAATGTTGACTGTTCTTTGTATTTTCTTTATTATTTTTTTTTCTTTTACATTCAAGGTTGGGGTTGGAGTGTACGTATACCCTCCATTATAAAACATGCCGAGGAGCACATGTTGGGTGAGAATAGTGTATAAGACACAATGTAAAGCACGAGTATTTTAGAATGCAGCATAATGGATTAATGATGGAGGAGATTGAAATTCTTCATATGAATGTTTCTCTATTCTTTGTATGAAGCGTTTTATGGAACGTGTAACTTGAGCTCAAAGCATATTTAATACACAGAACTGTAATATCTCCAGGCACACAAATCTCTGTATGACTAGTTTAATTTTGTGTTGTATCATAATAAATTCTCAGGCTAAAGAAAGGCAATGGAATAGATGAGTTAATGGATTTCAAAAGGCACTTCTGGTAATCATTAACTGTGGTTTAAAGTCTTCCTCTTTATTGCTGTCCTTCACACACACTTAAGCAATCATTGTTCTCTAAGAACTGATGGTTTTGGGTGCTAGTGTTGAAAACTTTTGTTCCTAGGACTAAAAAAACCCCAAAAGCAAAACCAAAAGGGGTGCAGATGGTCTCTTTCCTCCAACCAAGTCACCTCTTCAAGTATCGCTCTGTAGCGTGGTGGTTTTCACCGAGGGTGACTGGTCTGTTGCAGCACACCACTTGAGTTACCACAGTTAGGCAGTGCCTTCTTCAGTCATTCTTGCAGCTGAATTACAATTTTGCTTTATATTTTTGAGGGTTGGCTTTGTCTCATTTGTGCAAGTGCTTTGCCTTCATTACTGCTTTTATTACCTCCTATACCTCACTACTGGGAAGTGTCCTGAAGTGAAGGCATGCTGCTTCCTAGCAGTGACGGCTTCTTTGCAGAATGAACACATAGTCTCTTGTGAGATATTTGCTGGCGGCCTTGTAGCGAATGTGGTTTGCTTGTGATGGCCAGTGGTAAAGCCTTCAGTTGTACCTGCATCTCTGTACCACTCTTGTTACTGTTTATTGTGCTTATGGAGCAACATTTTCAGAAATGACTACTGATTTAGAGAAGCTGAGCTCAACATAATATATTGCAGCAGTGTAGAGCTCCTCAGCAGCACAAGGGTTTTTAAGACCAGATGCACTTGTTATCATTCCTAGGTAGCTTTGCGACACTGTGCTGTACTCAGGTGCTTTGGTGTGCTGTTGCACTGCATTCTGAAATAAGCCAAAGGCAAACAGCGCTTCCAAAGGGGCAGTGCTTCTTCACTTAGTTTGGATACTTGAGTCCAGCTGTTTCTTACTAGTATCTCTTCATCAAGGCAAACGGTAGGAGAAAAGGGGTCTGTGAAATGAGAGAGCCTGACCATTGACAGGATTAAGATTCGTTGTGCTAGGACATAGCTTTTAGTTTCAGAATTCAAAGTAACTTATCATGAACCTACTATCTTCATAGCTGTTTCTCAGCATGCCGTTGGTTGTTCTACAGCTCCTCACTTAGCCACTGATGTAATGAACGGGTTAACTTTGTTCATGAAATCGGGAAGGGAGAAGAGACATATTGAGAGTTAGCAGATGCCTTGTGTAAATAACAAAACTTGCTTAATTGGTGCGTAAAGGTCAAGGGGAGGGCAACGGCTATAACTTACTAGCTAAGGAGGGAAAAGAACAACAGCTATAATCTACCAGATAAGGGGATGGACTCTGCCAGGACTGTATTTTTCCACATCAAAAGACATTCTACATCAAAAGACACTTGTCCTTGAGAAGATCGACCGAATCAGCTTAGTAACAGATCTGCATGAACAAAGAAAGAAGAAGCAGGACAAGGTGGAGACTTGCAAGAAAGAGATACATGAAATGTATATAAGGAATGTAACTATAACCTAAAGTTGCGAGCTTGTGGCGGAGCACTGCCTCCCCGGCCGCCCAGCGCTGTTTTGCTCTCTTATCGCTTGCTAATAAATTTGACCTTTTTTTATTCACTACAAATTGGCTCCTCCAATTTGTCACGAGCGTCTATAACAACTGACACAAATAGTATTTGGGAAGAAAAGCACAGCTTATGACCTGGAGGTGTTACAAACATCTGTTCTCATGTAAAGAGAGATACATTTCTGAACAGTTCACTACTGCAGCTGAGTACAATGTATGGGTATTATGCCTAGGAGAAAGCGTCATTTGCCCTTACAAATTCAGATAGTATCTCTATGCTATGTTACTCTCTTGAAGTGCTTTTTAGTTAGCACTTTGAAGAAAGAGTAATGGATGCTTGGCAAGTGTGCAAAAGCACTGAACTCTGGCTTAGCTGTGTTCACACTTCATATAATGATAACACTTCTGCAGAGTTTAGCAGGACTATGGTAAACCAAACACGAAAGTCTTATGAAAGGAGTTTCTGTAGCAGTGTATTGTAAAATCCACACAGATCAGTCTTAATATATTAACTTCTGAGGAACGAACATGCAGAAGCAATTACATCAGCTGTTTGCATAGATACATTAACCTTTCCACTTCTGCCTGGGCTTGTTCTGTAGTGCAGTTGCTTTGGGTCTTTCTCATTTGCAGGCTCACTGAAGATACGGAGACATGTCAATTCATACCTCAAAAAAAGAAAAACGATTTCTTTTTACCTCCGAATCTGTTGCTGAAGGACATTCTGGTAAGTAAAAATGCTGATTGAATCTTTGCTTTCATTAATACTTGCACCGAAGAATGCTATCTGATGAAAGTTCAGTCATATGTCCCCCAATGGAGAAAAGAAAGAACCAATTAATTATTTTTAATAGACTTCATATTAGTGTCTTTGTTTGCTAGAGAAGAATTTGTCATATTTGTTTAGTATGCAATATAATCTGGCATAGACAACTTTAAATTTTTGCTTGAGAGAAAAAAAGCACGGAGAGGTCTCCTACAGGTAGACTTGGAGCTGCCACATATACTGGAATTACAATTCCAGTTTTAGTTCTGTAATGAAAAAATATTACTTTATGCACATGTTTATTATAGGTGATCATTGAACTCTGAGCCTCTGAAACATTTGGAATCCTAAGCATTGATTTTTAGCAGAGCTGCTTTCCAGATACTGCTATAATACTATATACGCCTCTTTGCCACGTTGCTCTCCCTAACACAAGTTCATGTACGCGGTAGGCTGTACAAAGCAAATGTATTTTCCAGGTCTGGGACTGCAAGACAGTGCTTCAGCTCTGATTGCTGTTCATTAAATTCAGCTATTTTTCACACAGCTTTGTTTACACAAATATGTATCTAGAAGCTGTGTTAACTGATGGACTGGAAAAAGTTCGGACCTCCAGCAGACATACTAGTGACTCAAATTTACAGTAAAGGTAGCAACAGTTCCTTTTATGGCAGAACCTTCAAATAGAGCATTTTAATGTCCAGACTAAAAATAGCATTACCTCGTACTTTTTTGCATAGTAGAAGGAAAGACAAAAAAACTAATAGAAAATGAGGGTGGTGTCAAACACTGAGGATTTGCAGCTGAATTTTTCTTGTGTATCTGTATTCTCAGGATTCTTATTCGCTAGGTGGGAATGGCACCTGGTATGAGACCAGTTTTATCAGTCTGTCTGCTCAGCCCCTACTGAACAGTCCAACAGCTGCAAGACCACTGCAGTATGTAGCTTCGTATCTTTAATGACCACAACCGCTTGTTTGCTTTAAAACACTGCACTATATGTTGTAATAGTGCAAATAGCTGACGGCAATAAAACTTATCAGTTGTTCCAGGTTATGCCGTTCCTCCTCAAGCATCAGTCCCTCTGGTGTGAATTAGTTTCGCAATCTTCAGGACTCAGTTTGCCTCGCCTCAGGATTGTTGACAAACTAGCCAGATGACAAACTTTGGAACCTGGCATTACTGATTTTATTCTTGATTGTACAAGTGATTTCTGGGTCTGAAATTATGACCACATGATGTTTCTGTCTTTCACTTTATGTCCTTGTGTATTCAAACTGTGGTCAATTTTTATAAGTGAAGGTGCAATATAAATGAAGTAACTGACCAGGATTCTGATTCTCTGAGTAAATATACTAGCAAGAAATTTCAGTAAGATAATGCTTGAGCTGGGGATCAATGCAACACAAACAGCTGAAGACAGGCTTTACAGCTATCAAGTTGGCATGCCTTTTTGTAATTTTTCTTTTTTTCAAGCCTCTAAATTGTTTGACTTACTTTGCAAATGCTTATGAAATGCACAATTAAATGTTTGGCTTCAGCTTGTGTCCTGGTTTCATCTGGGATAGAGTTAATTGTCTTCCTAGTAGCTGGTATGGTGCTATGTTTTTGAGTTAAGTATTAGAAGAATGATGATAACACTGATGTTTTCAGTTGTTGCTAAGTAGTGTTTAGACTAAAGTCAAGGATTTTTCAGCTTCTCATGCCCAGCCAGCAAGAGAGCTGGAGGGGCACAAGAAGTTGGCACAGGACACAGCCAGGGCAGCTGACCCAAACTAGCTGATGGGATATTCCATACCATGGGATGTCCCATCTAGTATAGCAACTGGGAATGGGGGGCGGGGGACTAACTGGGTGTCAATTGGTGAGTGGTGAGCAATTGCACTGCACATCATTTGTACATTCCAATCCTTTTATTATTGCTGCTGTCATTTTATTAGTGTTATCATTATCATTATTGGTTTCTTCTTTTCTGTTCTATTAAACCGTTCTTATCTCAACCCACAAGTTTTACTTCTTTTCCGATTTTCTCCCCCATCCCACTGGGTGGGGAGGGGAGTGAGTGAGCAGCTGCATGGTGCTTAGTTGCTGGCTGGGGTTAAACCATGACAGCTTGACTGGGGAAAACTCAAAAAACATAAAGGTACAGAAATTGCTGACTCAGATTGTGAAAGTTGTGCCAGTGAAGAAGAGACCTGTGCACGTCCATAAACAAACCTCATGCTGACATTGAGATCACTGTAGCCTGTTTAAATAAAAGGGGCACATATATTTTAGCACTTGTGCTTTGGTTTTAGCCTGTTTTTAGTTTGTATTTGGGTGAGGTAGTATTGATGGCACAATGGCTAATCCATTCAAAGCTACAGGCTAGCATGTTTCACTTTCTTTTAGGTTGTACTGGAAGGTATTACTCTACGGTTCTCATTCTGAAATTCAATTTGCACTTAATCTTTGCATTGAATTACAGATCTTTCAGGGTACAGAATAACCCTACTCTTACCTTATAATTTCATTGTGATGTTTGTTTGCTTCCAGACCAGATTATCTTTAAAAGTAAATAAGTAGTTTAAGATGGACATTTAGTTATGCTTCCTCTTTGGGCCTTTGAGTCTACGCATGTATGTAATGGTACTTACTCCTGCAAGAGAAGTTATTGTAGATTGGCAACTACATACATAATTATAGAGGCTGTTGCAAACAATATAGGCACCTGGCTTATTGATAGACAGTGTTGTAAATCCAGCTGTGTAGTTGTGTGGCTGAACGTATTTTGGATACCCTTTTTTGTAATGGTGGTGGGTGAAGATTAATTCACATTCCTCATGTTGGTTCTGCAGATATGCAAGCTTTCAAACCTGTACTTTTGACGAAATAGTATGGATTGCTTTTACCTGGTTCAGCTACCCTGATGAGACAAAGAATCTCAATTTGTCTCCTAAATTGTTCATTAACTTTTAACAAACCAAATGCATTTGGCATACTCAGGTCTTACTTGGACAATAAGTCATAGGTGCTAAAGACAGAATAGGGAAACCTTTTTTCCCCAGTACTTTTGTCCTAAAAAAAAAGAACAAAACTCAGAAATATAACAGTGGAAACTTGTTAGTGGCCAATGTTTGTCCCTAAGAGAATGTTTGCAGATGCTTTTCTAAACTCAAATAAGCCAGATGGTTGTGGATAATTGCAGGAGTGAGTCTAATGCACCTGTTTGTAGGGAGAGCAATGCCTCTTGTCATCCAAAAAGATGAGATCTCAGAGATCCCCACTCCAGATACTGAAGGGATAAACACTGCCTTGAGTGCAGACCTCTGACAGTTATAAGATGTAGATCAAAACTGGTAATTCACACAGAAAATGCAGTGCACAGTTTAAAATAGGGAGGGCAAGAATGCAAGACCCCTACAGAAAGGTCTTAGCTTAAATACTTCTTCCAACATTACTACTTGGATCTTCTGTTCTCCTGAAACTAATATTTCAGGATGCCTTTGCAGGCCTTTTTCATTTTCCCCTCACCTGGGAGGCTGCTGACCTGTGTAGATGATAGTAAAATGTCAGTTAGGATTGACTTGAGGAGAGGAGTGAAAACAGAGTAAGGCATACCTATGAGAACATAAGTTGCTAAAATTGCCCCTTGGCAGATGGTCTATGAATAGAAGTCTCTTACACACTGGAAATGAAATTTTATTAAGAAATCACTTTTTTGTTTTTATCACAAAAAGAAATGTTATGTCTGTCTTATTTTTACATTCTAGATAAAATGTGTGATCAGATAAGTGATGCTGTTTTAGATGCTCATCTCAGTATTGATCCAGATGCCAAGGTTGCCTGTGGTAAGTACAATATGGATGGAAAAACAAATTAATGAAGTACAACAAGTAATCCATGTTGATATAACATCCCATGATCCAAAATTGTTGCAATAGCTGGCTGGCAGTCAACACTTCCACAGTCAGTCAAGAGGCCAACTCTGGCACACTGGCTCAGAGAAGGGAAGGCAGGAAAAAAAGCTGCAAAAAATGAAATACGTAGTACTCCAGTACCAAGTAAAAATAATGAAATGTAAGAAATAGATCAGGAGAGGCCAGTGGTATCAGGGAAAACTATTGTGGACAGGGCTAATGATAATGAGGAATCTAAGAAAATGAGGGAAAAAGAGAACTGAGGAAAGACATATGTCAAGATGCATTTCTTCGTAGAGTAAAAGGTGTTAATAAAACTCAAAATCTGGAAGTGCTAAATAGGTATTTAATGTGCCTTTACAGAAGCAGGGTGATACCCTTGGTTCACAGGAAGGTAAATGCACAGTTCATTTGAATGTGACTCTGATCAAAGTGGCTTGCCTTTTTCTGGAACTTTCTATTAGGACTACCCTGTGTTCTACATGGATGTTGTCACTAGCAACATCACCTCTTCCAGAGGCTAACATGTCATCAAATTGGAATGAGCTGGGTTGCCAAGGGGGAATGGACACAGAAAGGGAATGTGTCTAATGAGATCTCCGAATGCAGTCATTTTTTTCTTAGAACAAGCCATCAAGGCCATAGTTACAGCACAGAGCACTAGCTGCGTCCCACAAATACAGTGATCTACAGTGATTTCATCTGAAAAACCTCATGTGATCCTTGATGCATAAATGTAAGCAGTGAGGAGACTTGGGGGGAGGGTGTAGCATATGTGTTAGACTTGATGAAGCATGTATTTCAGTATTGCGGGTAGTTATGCTTCCAAAACTGCTGAAAAGCTGGAGATGGTAACAGCGAAATGCTGCAAAAATGACAAGGACTGAAATATGTGTCATAAGAGATGTGAGAAACATGATCGGTTTGTCTTACCAAAAAAGAAGCCTGAGATGTGACATGATTACATAGATAAATGCCTGATTTCTGTAACCTGTTGGGAAAAAAAACATACCAAAACTGCTGTCTGGAGTCAGAAAACATTAAAGCATAAGTCTGGAAAGATAAATTAGTTGACCAGACACAGAGTTTGCTAAAAAAGTAGTGGTGTGGAGAACAGAAAGCAGTTATGGCACTCAGTACAGGTTTTACTGGGTGAAGATTAGAATTTCTGTTTAGTTGTGCAGGCTTTGCCTCAAAGTTTCAGGAAAAAAAAAATCTCAAGCGTTATGCAAGTACTAAGTCACTGTAACACTGTATTTTAAAAAACTATGAAATGTAGTTCACAGGGGTGTTGAAACTAGATTCTATCTACCACTAGAAAAATGTATCTGTGGTTCTCTGAGTTTTATTTACTGCTTGGACTTTTCAGATCAGCAAGTTTTGCATATGAAGTTCTGAATTATTACACTGGCACTACCTCATTTCAGCAGGATAGAGCTGCTGTCTCTTTGTGCTGCCAACAAACTGGGTAGCAGTAAAGTCAAGTGAGAGAATACTGGCTGCAAGTAGCATAAAGCAGAAGGCAGATTAATTATTCTACTTCCTGTCTAAGTGAAGCCAAATGCTTTCTTGAAAAAAAAGTCCTTCCCAGTGTGCCCAACAAATGGGATTCAAGAGAGAAAATTTAACTACCCGTAAAAGAAGACAGTACAAAAGAGAAGGTGGAAGTTTCAACCTACTAATGGTGTTCAAAATATTCTTTCCAGAAGACTTAAACATGTAAGAAATCACCCCCCAGCGAAGATCCCAAAACCTTAATACAGTAACTTTCTCTTGGGTAGAGCAGATGGGTGTGTTGCTTGGGCTCACTTGTAAGTTGCAGCTATAGTGCAGTTCCCGAGCTGTGTTTTCTTTTGGTTGAATTAAATTTCAGTCAGAACAGAAAGCAGTCAAAGGTAGGAAGATGAATCTTTCTTATCCTGATACTAAAAAAGCATCATCATGTCATGAAGTCTTGCATCACCATCAAGCTTTGCTTAGCTGTAATGGGTCTGGAAGAGTTTCTAGGGACTGTTGGTGTTGACTGCAGCCTTAGTCTTCCACTTCTCTAAGCCCCAGGTCCCCAACTTTGTGTTCTTCCAGAAAGGCCTCCTGTTTTTGTAATGACCACAATGGAAAAGCTAAGAGCAACTCTTCTCTGCCTCCCACCTGTAACATATGGTCTCTTCCCCTTGTGCGGGATTCACAGCACCATGTGTGCCTTGCACACATAGGTGGTCTGCTAGTGTGTGGCAGACAGGAACAGTGCTGCTGGTCAGTAGAGCAGGGGCACAAGACTGGGTATGAAAACAAAGGTACCAGGATAACCTGCACTGTAGTGGGGATACACAATAACCTGGGGTTGATGTGCTGTATACCTTTAGGGCTACTGCATTATTATGGACTCTCACTGTGTCCACAGTGTAATTCAGAGATACCATGCCAGCTAGGATGTAGCTTAATTGTTCAATATAGACTAATTCCTCTTGCAGATAAGCAGAGAAAGCTTGCCCTATGCTAAATTCTCAACTGCTTGTCTAGATTATCTAAGATTAGGTGCCAGTTAAAGATGGCTTGATTGTCTTTATGTGATGCTGCAGTCCATAGTTGTGCAATTTTATATTCCTGCCTGTAATACTTAATCTTGAAATCAGATAAAATTATTCAAATGAGATGGTGACTGGATGATAGAAGTGATGGATGAAATTTAGTGTAGGCTAATGCAAGGGGGAAGGGAGCAATCTTAACCCCATGTAGAGAAAGTATGGTTTTCAGTTCACTACAAGCATTCAGAATAGAGATTTTGGGGTTGTAATAGACATATGTTTCTGAGAAAAGAGTCAGTGCTCAGTAGCAGTAAAAACCCAAGCTGACTGTTAGGGCTTACTGGGAAAGGACTGAAGAGTGGAACTGAGAACATCATTAAGTCATGTAAATCCATGGTTGCCTTGGTCTTGAATACTGCATGCAATTTGTTTCTCTTTCCCATCCACAAAAAAGGCTATAGTAAGATTGTATGGCAAGACTAATGAATATGATCATAGCCATACAGTGTCTCTCAGTGAATAGCCTAGGCCGTCCCAGCCTGGAAAAGAGAGGACTGAATGGAATATGAAATAGAGCTATACGGTTGTAGGCCATACTGATGTGGTGAATTTTTGTGATTGTTTGCTCTATGTTTTAACATAAAATGGAAAAGTTTGGAGACCAGGTGGATGCTTGAAACAACAAAATAAAATAAGAAATGATTCTGCACAAAATTTGTAATGAAGTAGCGTAGTTTCTTGCTCCAGGATGCTGTAGATGTTAAAAGTTTTCATGGTTGCCAGGGGCAACTGGGTGAATTACTGTAACAAAAATCTGTCAAAGACTGGTAACGCTGTTAATAAATGATGTCCCGTTAGCTTCAGGAAGATCCTGAGCTGAAATTGTTGGAGACCAGGGATATATTTGTAGAAATAGCACTATATATTTGACATGTTCTTATAGACGTTTGCTGCTGGCCACTGTGGAGATAGGGTAATTGGGTAAGGTGGACACCCCCCCACACACCACTTGTGGCCATTTTAATGTTCAGTATCAGCTGAAGAGGAGAGTGATTGCACACAGACCTATAGGTATGCTAAGGCTTTACACTGAGTTTCCCCTATGACTAAACCTTTGTTCATAGAACCATCTTCAGGATCTCCCTGTGTAACTGTAAAATAGCAGTAGTAAAATTCTGATGTTTCATCTTTTTTCTGCAGAGTGTGTAGCAAAAACTGGAATGATTTTGCTTTGTGGGGAGATCACATCCCAAGCTATAGTAGATTACCAACAAATTGTAAGAGAGACCCTTAAGAGGATAGGGTATGATGACTCTTCCAAAGGTGAGTGAGATCCTTTATGTGTTCATTCTTGGGTCTGTTCTGCATGTGTCCAAAGTAATATTCTTATGATTTTCTGGAAAATAAAATGAAATGCGTATCCAGGCCTTGGAGAAAACTGCGCAGATGTTGATATGCGTTTTTCAGTGCCTGGTACTGAAGGAGCTGTTTTAAGGTGGCATACTTGTAAAAGACTTATTCTTGAAAGTGCCAGGTACCTCTTGGTTCTCTGATGCAGAAGAACTAGTGTTTGCACAAATGTCGGAAGGGGGTTACATCTGCAGGTTTGTACAGTGAAAGATTTAACACTGATGTTCCTTGTCCTTGGGGTGCATAAACCTATGACACTTGAAGTTCACACCCAAGGGAATTCTTTATGTGTTCTTAAAATATTTCCCAAAGTAGCTTCCTTTCAGCAGTTGAACCCGTTACATGACTATTCCCCTTCAGTCTTCCCTTTTCATGCATGATATATACAGCTTTTCTCTAATTCTATTGAACCCTAGAACGTACTACAAGAAAAACTGAATCCCAGTTTCTGGTAACATTCTCCACAATCCCCTCCCAGGTTTAATACCTAAATGGTTTGAACCCTAGTCATCATAAGCAATGTAACAAGCTTTGGTGGGGCAGCTTGTAGGATTATACTTATCCTCTCAGTTTCAAGAGCTCCAGTTTGAACTAATACTACTAACTTGCCCACAACCTGGGACTGTTACCGAAATGTGCTGATTGTCTGCTTCTGTTAGCAATACGAAATGTTGTATAGGAAGCTTACATGCGTAGAGTTTTAAAAGTTTTAGCCAAGATAACTAGATAATCCCTAAAAGCTTCTCTACCAATTTGTAAACTCTCAAGAATGTATGACCTAACTTTACAAAACTCCCTTCACTAGGACTGGACTATAAGACTTGCACAGTTTTAGTGGCCTTAGAACAACAATGTAAAGAGATCAATCATGCTGTCTCCCATGGCAAGAGTGACGATGACATTGGAGCAGGGGATCAGGTAATGTGACTTAATTCCAGGTACTTATTCAAATTTAGTTTATGCACAAGCAGCTAGAATTGCATTGGACCAGAGCCTTTCCTTAAAAGCTATCGTGCCGTGTAAGAATTAGCAGCTTAACACTGTGCACTCTTTTAATCATCAGAAGTGAAAAAAAGTAACATGGCTTTCACTAGTTTCAGTGAAAGTGGCTTTTTCCATATCCAGTGGCTTTACTGGATAGAGCTACAATTAAACTTTTTATCAGCTGGTGTCAGTTTCTGGTCTTTCAAGTCCTTTGAGTAGCCTGGTTTTACTTCTTAGGCATCAAATGCTACATTATTTTAGTTGTCATGCATGGAGAGAAGACTGAGCAGTCTTTATGAGCTTTATGTCTATTAAGCATTGTAATGGATTCTTATGGATGCTTAAGGCAGAGCCATTCTCGAGAACCAGACCGTGCTGTGGCTGTGATTCTTGTGCATGCAGGTACACAAATGTTATTTCAGGCTGGCTCTATGTTGAAGTGTATTTACTCTGCATGTTACTGCTGTTTCTTTCTAGGTTTGGGCAGTTTTAAAGTACTGTGTGGCAAAGAGGTGCAGAAATGGAAAGAGAACGTGGAAATGAGTGGCTTATTTCCCTGTTTTTCAATGCAGGGTTTGATGTTTGGCTATGCCACTGATGAAACTGAGGAATGTATGCCCTTAACACTCCTCCTGGCACACAAACTGACTGCAAGCATAAAGGCTCTGGAACGGAATGGAACATGGCCCTGGGTTAGACCAGATGGGAAAACACAGGTTCGTAACGTAGTTGTATAAACTGTAAGGGTAAGAAACAACAGAAATAATTTACCCTGTCTGCTACTAAATCTAAATTCATGTTTGTCAAAAAGGGTGCTGTCATTTTCATATGTTCCAAGGTGGTGTGAGTTTCATAAGGTACATTTGTAAGTAGCACACATGGTTTGTTTAAGCTGTACTATTAGAATCTTACCAGGTTTCTTCAAAATATCACTTGTATTTTGCTTCTTCTCCCCTCAAGATTAAGCAGATTAACAAATTACTGACAATCAGCTGGTTTTTTTTGAATAAATATCAGCATTCCAGAAGCACGGGCTGGGATAGTGCTGTGGTTTCTCAGTTAAAAAAGAGCTGTTCTTGATTCAAACCTCATGTATACTGTGCCTGATCAGTGGTCAGAGCCACTGACAGCTGTGTTGCACAGCTGAGTGGATGAGTCAGTCACTGAGCCCACTATAAGAGTGAGGCACTTTAGCAGTCTTAAAGGCAGTTCTGTGTCTTCCAGGCTGTGAAATCTGCAGGAGAGGAAAGGAAAGCCATATGTGTGGCATTTCCAAGACAGCAAGGTGTTTCAATCTTAATTTCTGTTGCTTAGTGGGGGTGAACTGCATTGAGTTATACTGCTGCTGTTGTTGCAGTGCAACATGGATTGTGTCCTCTCTAGGTTACAATGGAATACAGGGAGAGTAATGGCGCAGTGGAGCCCATCCGAGTGCACACACTTGTGATTTCAGTACATCATGCCCCGGATGTACCTCTACAACAAATACAGAAGGAGCTAATGGAGAAAGTTGTTAAAGAAGTCATTCCAGAGAAGTATCTTGATGAGGACACAATTTATCATCTCCTTCCAAGTGAAAAGTTTGTAGAAGGTGGTCCTAAGGTATGGTACTTTGAAAGAGGACGGCCTATACAGACTTGTATTCTACTTTGCCACATGCTTCTAAATGTTCTGTTGAACAAAAGTGCAATGAACTGATACACCTTTAACCAAGAAAGCCTGTACATTTTCAGGGAAGCTTCGATCATTTTGCTGGAATTTTCCTACTAGACAGCTGGCAAACTGAAGCTCTATCTGTGTAGACAGCCAAATGTACAGATTATTGGATCTTTGTCTTGCTTCCAGAAAGTTTTTTAAATGACCAAAAGCCAGCTCTTAAGTTACACGCTAAAATGCCTGACTGAAAGTATCTCTTCACTTTCACAATAAAAATCAAAACCAGAAATAATAACAGATCTGATCTTCTACATTGAAATTATTCAGAAAGCTGAACAAATTTCAAGGGAGACCTTAGATGTATTAAGTCTCAATAGTCATTAGAATTTGACATGTGTTCTGCTTTCCAGGTGCTGGTACTAGGTAAGCAGGTCATTGCTGTGAAATTGTAAAACATTTTGTTACACAAAACTGTCTAGTTTTGTATAAAGAGTTCCATGAAGGACTAAAACTACAAGGTGTGTTTATGATCACACTGGAATGATGTAGGAATCCTGCTTTCATTGAAGAATAAATGTCAGCTTTACTCCCATATTACTTACTTGGGGTTTAGTGGATTAACACAGTTTATCGTCTTTCAGAATGGAGTTTCTCAACACTCTGGAGTTCATTTATCAGCTTGCCATCACCAGCTTTGCTAATCTGACAGAAAGGCAGTTAATTCTCTGCTGGTTGGATAGTTGGATCAGCTCATCAAGTTGTAGGAGGCAGACAGAAGTCCATGCAAGAGGGTGGGACTCCGTTATTGGTGGCACTTGGGTACCAAGTGGTTCTTGTGCCAGTTGTGAACCATCAAGGTGAGCTCAGCACTCTTGTGCTGGCAGCACTGAGCTGCAGCTTTAGTATATGTATCTAAGTGAAGCTTGTTAACCTTTTAGATCTTATGTGATCTGTTCTTCAGGAGGGCTTTTGTCCTTCTAAATTCTTGGCCTCCATCAAGTGTTACTGAGTGAAGACATTGGCCAGTAATCCAGAGACAGTATTTAATGATTGCTGATTTGAAGGGAGTGCAATGTTTGTGATGTTGTGCCACATTCTTATCAGTCTTCAAAAATGACTGCAGCACAGATGGCTTAATACATCTCTAAAAAATACTCCAGCCATGTAGACCTTATTCATTAATTAAACAGTTGCATCTGAAGGTGAACACTGTGAACAATGGGTCATATCTGTGGCAAATACAAAACAAAGCTGTACCCAATAACCCAGTATGGGGCTGGGTAAACTGTTGTGTCTCATGAACGTATTCAATTGTTTGTCCTGCAGAGTGATGCTGGACTGACTGGCAGAAAGATCATTGTTGATACCTATGGAGGCTGGGGAGCCCATGGTGGAGGTGCATTCTCTGGAAAAGATCCCTCCAAAGTTGATCGTTCTGCAGCATATGCAGCTCGTTGGATTGCAAAATCTCTGGTGAAAGCTGGTCTCTGTAAAAGGGTACTAATCCAGGTAAAAGCAACTCTGAAAGTAATACACCATAACAGAAATTCTGTCTTATGTGTGGTCAGCCCCTCAGAACACATACTACGATCACAGCCCCACTCCAGTTTCAGAAAAGCTCTTCTCATACTAGATTGGGGCACCAGGAAGTTCCTCTTGGGGGTGTGGTATTAAGGGGTCCCCCTATGAGGAAAGCCAAAGACACAGGCCAGGAAGGTCCTGAAGCAAGGAGTGTGTTCACAGTGGTATTCTTTCTGCAACTGTTGCCATCCCTGGTTTGGGTACTTCTTTGCATCATCCTTGCTTTTACTTCCAGCAAATCTAGTGATCCTCTGCACACACACACATGCCCAGCACTCCAACCTGGGCTGCACAGTACATTACAGGGTTATGTTTGCAGTGTCTAGATGTAGATGTGCAACCTGCTGTACTATATGGTCATATGTAAATTAAACCATTTTAAACTGTATTTGAAATTACCTTAAAGTTACCATGAGTTCCCTACTGTGTGTTCCTAGCATACTACTACGGTATAAGTTGTGTTTAAAAGCAAAATTCAATTGTTTTTAAGAGTATAAAACAAGAACTTCCATCAGTCTTACACGCTTAGAAGAAACGCACTTCCTTCTTTGTGCATGAATATAAGTCTAAGAAGTCGAAAGACGTGTTTTATTGACCGCTAGACACTTTCATCATTAAACATGAACCCAATATGAATGCTAAACAATTGAGGTTTGTCTAGGCAGTTTGCAATACTAGTTTATACACATACTTATTCTGAGTAGCTGCTGTGTAGTAACTTTAACCCAGTGCAACAAATTACTACGCAAAAAATTACAGTGATTTGGCTGATGTTTTGCTGCAGAGGTGTGTTTAAAACCTTTTACTTTCTCCATGGATCAGAGGAGAGGCCTACTGGATGTGGTTACAATCAATGACATAATATTATCCAAACATCCCAATAAGGAACAAGGCCCCTTGCTTTAGATGTTGTGCTGTGTTTGATACCTGATTAAACTTAAGATTTGGAGTTAGTCAAGGAAAGGGTAGATTGGGAATAAGTCAAGCACAAATAGTGATGGTTCACAAATTGTTGATAATTTTTTTTTTTTTCTGAGGGGACAGAAGACAAATTTCTGATTTCTCGGTATGCACATTTTGAGTGGCATTTATGACCATATACATTACTGTCTTAATTCCTGAGTTAGGTGGGAATATTGTTATTCCAGTAATTCCCAGAGACCCTCTTAAATACCTAAGCCTGATTCTAGATAAGGCAAGATTGATTTTTTTTAACAGCAAACTATGGAGATGTCAGATATTAGCAGTGAAGGTAAGATGGATGGGTGGAGAAGAGGAGGATGAGAGAGCAGAAAAGCAAATGTCCTGTGAAGTCAAAGAAGGCTAGGTTAAAGATTAAAAAAAAGGAAAAATGTATCAAGTGGAAATGCAAAAGTGTTTTCCAGCCCATTAGTGTCTGTGTGCTGCAGTAAGACCTTGCCAGCCTCCACTCAGACAACTGAGCTGGCTCTGCTACAGATATTGTTTCTGTGCTAACCACCTTTTCATACTGAAAGGCCAAAATGGATAATGGAGAGAACTGCAGGCTTATTAGCTGTATATTACCACAAATACCATCTAGGCTTTATTTAGTGTGATACAGAATTGTCAGCTTAATGAAAAACAGACTTAGCATGATCTCAAAATTAGCTAAGGGGAAGACAGTCATGATTAGGGCTGTTTCTAACAAAAATCAATTCTTGGTTGCTAATAAGTATGTAAATAGATCTGAGCCGTTGGACTACTACTTCCTGAAATCTGTAGAAAGCAGACACAATGAGGAAGACCAGTGAAAGCAAAACATATTTTCATCCAAATACACCAAGGTGGAAGAAAATGAAGTGTATGTTAGCCTATACTGCGGCAGGACTGTATTTTGGAAAGGGACTGAATGATAAAAGCAAATACATTTCCAGAGAACCTGTCTGCTGTGCAGTGCTGTGCTGAAAAAAAGCTAATGTGATTCTTGGATGTCAGAAAGGAGCTATAGAGCTCTTCTGTTGTCCTTTGAACAAAGTGAAATTACAGGGAACACTTCCTGGGTTACTTTGTCTGCTTCTGATAGCTGTGTTTTAAAAAGCAAATGGAAATATTGGATGAAGTTCCAGGGAGTGCACAGAAATAACTTACTCTGGGAATACAAATATGAGTGCTTTAGGAACATGGAGCCTTTTGTCATCTTGTCCTAAATGATCTTTTCTCTGCCTCAGAAAAAAACCCCAGAAATATTTGTAGATCTCAGAGTTTCCAGTCTCAAAGGCATGAAATCCTTTTGTCTAGCTGAGGCTGAAGGACACAGAATGGTGGTATCTAAGGATGATTAGAAAGTACCTCTTTTGCTTTTAAGGATTGTCACTTTGGACTGATATTTGACCAGGCTGAGCATTCTCCAAGGAAAACAGATAATTTTCTAACATAAAAGACAAATAGCAAAAAAAGTTTCTCCTCACTTGCTTTATGCAGAAAAGGTGTGCATAAAACCTTCCCCTAAGATGAGCCTTTCATTTCTCTTAAGCAAATAGTAGGAAGGACTGTTTTAACTGTGTTTGGGTTTTTATGCATGTGTTCTACAGCTATCATATGCTATCGGTCTGAGTCATCCTCTTGCAATCTCAGTATTTCATTATGGAACATCAGACAGATCTGAAGAAGAACTGCTTGAGATTGTGCAGAAAAACTTTGATCTACGCCTTGGAGCTATCATAAGGTTTGTGTGCTCTTGGTATTTACAGAAGGGAATAATGTTTTCAATGCTGTCTTTAACATTTAATGTTAAAAACTTTCTGGCTCCTAACCTCATGAAAGTCATCTTCATCATAAATCTCTAATTGCTGTCATTTCTGCTTTTCCCTCACCCACGCACCCAGTACAACATACAAGGCCAATTCATAAATCTGGTCACAAAATGTACTAATAAGTAAGAGGGGTCCAAATTACACCAGTAACCCTGGTAGTGTGCTACACTGTAGTTCACTAGCCAGGTGGTAGTGTGCTACGTTGTAGTTCACTAGCCAGGTGGTAGTGCGCTTGGTAAAGTAGAATTTAAGTTTAACATTAGATGTAGTTAGGCTTTCCAGTCTGTTTACAGGATGTGTAAGACTCCTAATCCCTGCCTTATCTGGAAGGCACAAGAAATATTGGCTCTTTCTCAAAGAAGTACTAGGCTAAGAATGGTGTCCCTGCCTTTGATCCTTAGGTGGCAACAACTTGTGAGACAGCTGCCGCAAGATGGAAAGGTTCTCGTGCTCTCACTTCACAAGCAATCCCGTTAAAATCAGTGGGATGTTCTGTGCTGTTATTTGCCCTTGCTCATGCACAGAAGCTGAGTGTCACCCTACCACAATAGTGACAGGATGGTGTTTGCTGTTGCTGTTCTGGGGATTGTGGCCATTAGCCCAGAAGAGAAAAGAACACCCTCAGGTGACTAGCTGCTTCATGAGGTGTTAAGTGTAACCTACCTTATATACATCAGAAAAACTGAACACTGAGAGCCTGTCTGTAGCTGTCACGCATTCTTCTGCACCCGGTTTGAAGTCAACTAAACTTAATTAAAAAGGAATTCAGGTTTCTTAAATGCTCTCTTAAGATTTGGTAAGCCACTGAAATATTCTATGCATTTAAAAAACAGAAAAAGAATAAAAATCCTGTCATGAGATGAGCTGTCTTTAAGTGAAAATTCAGTTGTGATCAGAAGTGTCATGCAGTCAGACAGGACAAGAAAACCCAAACCTACTTACATGGCCTCCTGCAGCCAACCCAGCTATATTCCTTTCTGGAATGTTTCTGAACCTGAAAAAGCAGGTCTTTAGGCAAACATGATACTTACGCTGAAGCATGGGAATGACTCTTTTCTTTGAGAGAAGGGCTGGAAGAGAAAAGCAGATCAGCACCTGTCCTTAGCAGTTAGCCACCTACATTCCAGGGAGCTATAATTTGACCCTAGTATTTTTCCTTCTTTTTTCTCCCTTTCATGACTAATTTATATGATGCTTTGTATGAATTCTTAGGAGGTAGAGCTTCTTGCCTATTTGTAGTACAGCTTCCTAAGACCTAATGGTACAGGCTTATCTCAGTCCTGAAGAACTTTTGAATCTCTTGGCTGATTTTCACCAAACTTTACAGGCTGGACTTCTTAAAAGTTTCATGAAATATGCAATTAATGGAGAGAAACACTATCTCTTCTAAGGGAGTAGCCATACTGTAAGCTCACCCCTTATTAAACTCTGTGAAATTGACGTGGGAGCTCAAGCCTGAGACAGATACTAGCGAGAAGCTGACTCCATGCAGAAAGGAACCACTTTGTCACTTTGAGCAATGCAAGTTTTAAGACCTTTGTTCCAACATGCTAAAACATACAAGTTAGATATCTCATTATTCGAAGAACATGCTTGCAATGATTCACTTCTCTTTTAAATCCAGAGCTATTAATGTCATTCTAGTCTCTATATTCCAGAGGAATCTTGAGTGTATTTGACTCCGAGGGGAGAAATGTCAACATGTTAGTGAAGTCTCTTTTTTTCCCTTAAAAAAAGGAAAGACATTGCTGACAAGCTATATCAATATTTTCCTCATGTAGCCAGCCTTTTGCATTCCTTTTCAGAATGCTTCCTGAATTTACATGCTGAGGGTATAATGCAAGGCATTATGGCAACTTCTGTTGCTATGTAATGTTTTCCAAGTGTTATCAGTTCACAAGTATAATCAAATCTCTTCCTTGCCTTTGTCATTAAGACAGTTCATCGCCATCAGTAATTTGTGTGGTGGTTCCCAGACACTTTCCTTGATTCGGTGTGCTCAAAAATGCTGCATTTTTAAAATGCATTATCACAGCCCTGGAAGTGGTGAAGGCAGTAAGGGAGTAAGAAAGCAGGCAAAAACATGAGCATTGTTTAGTGAATGTTTCCTTGTTAAATGTTACCTCACAATTTTTAAAATCCTGTAAACGGTACTGGCTATCCATTCTAATCAACTATGCACCAAAGTACTTCATGATGTCTTTCTTTTCATGTAGTCAGCACTCACATTTTGATGGCTTTTGTATTAGGGTCAAGCACAAATGACTGTAGTAGCCATTGCAGCATGTGATCATGTTGCACAAGATATTACTTGAAACAAAACTTAGCTGCTGTACCTCATAAATGACCCTGTAAGTGCAAGAATGTGAAATCTCTTCACCATCTAAAACGTATTCATTACCCTGTTAGTATTTGTGGTTCTTTCCTTCTTGCAATTCCTCCACCAATTTTCTCTCCAGCAGGTGATGATATGAATCTATTTTAAGTGTGCTTTCAAAGATAATTAAACAACATAACAACAAATAGAAGAAAGCCCAAGTAGAAAAAAATATTTCAGGCCTTTCATGAAATGAAGAGAAACTTCTGTGTAGATACCTGTAGCTAATCATTTAGCAGAGCTTCAATCTGCTGTATTATGCAGGCCAAAAAGCAATATTCATGACTTTCACCTTCGTTATTTATCTAGCCATAATTAGTGTTAAGCCCTATTATAAATGGTGACTTTGTGCATCTATATAAGTAGTTAAACTTCCACAGTTACCTAGTCTACTAGATTATCATCTTTGGGTGATTCTTTTGAGATCATCATTGTCTTTCTGGCACAGTAGCATTAGAAAATATTCTATATTACACTTGCAATAACAGAAAACACATTGATGCTTGCACAGTTATAGTTGAACTTTATTCCAATTGTAATGCTTCTGCACTGTAATGCTTATAAAGCCTAACTGCATACTTACCACATCTCTGACACATTTGAAGAAAGCTGTTTCTAGTCACTTTAAAATTGAAACCATCAGCTCACTACCTTTGCTGCTGTAAATCCGTGTGATTGTGCAAGGAAACAACACCTAGGTTTTATTGTCTTTCTTCCAGGGATAATACTGATTATCCCTCTGATGTGTCTAAATCATAATATACATTGGAGTAGAGTTAAGTGTAAGACTTGCGTTTTTTTCTTTTCATTAAGGGAGCTGGATTTGAAGAGGCCAATCTATCAAAAAACAGCATGCTATGGGCACTTTGGGAGAGAAGAATTTACATGGGAAATACCCAAAAAGCTTGTGTATTAAGATTTTCAGAATGTTTCATGTAACTGACAGGTGGTTTAATAATCAGGTAAAATTTCAAGCTGTTCAAGACTGTTATCTACTGTTTTTTAAATGGCATTCTGTAGTTAATAGATTTACTTAAAATTATTCGTATTTAATTTCTAACTTTCATAGTGGCCTCACACTTTAAATGCATGTTGGTCTATCTAACATACTCTTCAGCTTTGTCTTTGGTAACATGTGAACAATTTAGGCCTTTGGATGTTATCAGATACTAAGTGCACAGATGGTTGTGGAAGTTGAAGTCATTCCTGTTCTGCCAGGGAAGTCCACTACTGCTTACCCACTTAACTTTGTACTGAAGTAGATGGAAGTTGCTGAGGTAACTTCCAACAGCTCCCTGTAAGAGGAAAGCAGTATTAGCACAAATTGCCATAATTATTTGGGCCAGGACTTCCATCACTACAGCTTTAGTTATGGTCCTTCTAGTCCAAGCAAATTAGTAAAAAAAACCATTTTGAAACATTGTTCATTGTAACCCTAAATATACTTAGCTATAAGTTAGTGTTATCTGTTTGCTTTTAACATTACAGTTTTGTAGGTGAATCTGTGAAAACTGATGAACTCCTGTGTTGTAATTCTTTTATTTATTTATAGTTACTCCTTCTCAAACTGAAATTTTCCATGTCTGCATGGATTGGAGTTAGCTATATAAACTTTCAATTAAGTTTCATTTGGTCACTTCTGAAATGTAAAAAAAAATATGTAAAAAAGAATTGTAGGATATTCCCTTCCTTTGACTTCTCTGGCTGAAAGCACAAAATGGAAAGAAAGAATTCAAAATAATTTACCTTCTCTTCAAGGACTAGAGAGGCTGAAAAGGCTTTGTCGTGGTTTCAGCCCAGCCGGTAACAAAGGACCACGCAGCCGCTCGCTCACTCCTCCGCTCCCCTCCGGTGGGATGGGGAGGAGACGGAGGAGAGAAAAGAAAACAAACCCTGGAACCTCGAGGGTTGACATAAAGGCAGTTTACTGGGACAAACACAGAGAGATTACAACAACAACAACGGCAATAATGAAAAAAAAGTATACAAAAAGAGTGATGCACAGTGCAACTGCTCACCACCCGGGACCCGACGCTCTGCCACTTCCCCCACTGAAAAAAAGAGACCACCCCCCGGCCTGCTCCCCATTTATATACTGAGCATGATGTCCCATGGTATGGAATAGCTCCTTGGCTAGTCCAGGTCAGCTGCCCCGGCTATGCCCCCACCTCCCAGGTTACTGTAAAAATTAACTCTATCCCAGCTGAACCCAGGACATTATCCACCCCTTATTCTATACCATCTACATCATGCCTGATCTTACATTTTTTTTTCCAATCAACCACTACTACTTTCCTTGTCATATATATAAATATATGGACTCCACCCCCCGACATCGCACACACACACACTTGGTGTTCCTTTAGCCTATGGGCTATCCCTCTAATGTGTCCATCGATTTTGGGGCTCTATCTGTTGTAACAGTTCTTCAGGATAAGAGAGAGATGGTGTGAGATGTTGGGTTGTTGTACGCTGCCTCTGGAACTTGTGGCTAGTACATTTGGTGCAACTCATGCCCTTGGTCTGCAGGTCGAAGACGTTGATCTTGAGGAAACTGCTGGGTGCCAGTTCAAGTTCTATCGCTGTTGTACTTGGCTCAGTTTCAAAAGTCCATCCTGTAGTCATTTGGATAACTCTCACAATAATACCCTTGATATGGCATATAGACACTGTAGATACAATGACATGCATTGGCAGGTTATTTAGCAGTTAAATATCATACAGCCCAATTGAACGTCTATTCTCTCCCAAAATCAAATCTCCCTGAGGTACACATCGAACCTCCCCATCCTTCTGCATCACCCACCAGGTATACCCAGGTCCTTGAGCAAAAACAACGCCTTGAATGGGTTTGCCTCTGCTTGAGGGAGGACTAACCCAGACTGTCTTTCCTAACATACTCCTCATGCGCACTACAGGGACTTTATCCCCTTCTACAGTATGTGGAACTCTTGGTTGGGTGGGGCCAGCCCGATTGGCGGATCCTCTAGTATTAACTAACCAGGTGGCTTTTGTTAAATGTGTATCCCAATGCTTGAAAGTTCTACCCCCCATCGCTCTCAATGTAGTTTTCAGCAGTCCATTGTATCATTCAATTTTTCCGGAGGCCGGTGTGTGATAAGGGATGTGATACACCCACTCAATGCCATGTTCTTTGGCCCAGGTGTTTACGAGGTTGTTTCGGAAGTGAGTCCCGTTGTCCGACTCGATTCTTTCTGGGGTGCCGTGTTGCCATAAGATTTTCTCTTCAAGGCCCAGGATAGTGTTCTGGGCAGTGGCATGGGACACAGGGTATGCTTCCAGCTATCCAGTGGTTGCTTCCACCATTGTAAGCACATGGCACTTGCCTTGGCGTGTTCGTGGGAGTGTGATATAGTCAATCTGCCAGGCCTCCCACTGTTTATATTTCAGCCATCGCCCTCCATGCGACAGGGGTTTTTGCTGCCTGGCTTGCTTAATTGCAGCACATGTTTCACATTCATGGATGACCTGTGCGATAGTGTCCATGGTCAAGTCCACCCCTCGATCTCGAGCCCATCTATATGTTGCATCTCTTCCCTGATGGCCTGAGGTATCGTGGGCCCACTGAGCCATAAATAGCTCACCCCTACGTTGCCAGTCCAGGTCCACCTGAGACACTTCAATCTTGGCGGCCTGATCTGCCTGCTGGTTGTTTTGATGTTCTTCAGTGGCTCGACTCTTGGGTACATTAGCATCTACGTGATGTACTTTTACCACTAGCTTCTCTATCCGAACAGCGATATCTTGCCACAGTGCAGCAGCCCAGATGGGTTTACCTCTGCGCTGCCAATTGCCCTTCTTCCATTGCTGTAGCCACCCCCATAGGGCATTTGCCACCATCCATGAGTCAGTATAGAGACAGAGCACTGGCCACTTTTCTCTTTCAGCAATGTCTAATGCTAGCTGGATGGCTTTCACCTCTGCAAACTAACTCGATTCACCTTCTCCTTCAGCAGTTTCTGCAACTAGTCGTGTAGGACTCCATACAGCAGCCTTCCACCTTCGATGTTTTCCCACAATGCGACAGGACCCATCAGTGAACAGGGCATATTGCCTCTCATTTTCTGGCAGTTTATTATACAGTGGGGCCTCTTCAACCCGTGTCACCTCCTCCTCTGGCGACATTCCAAAATCTTTGCCTTCTGGCCAGTCCATGATCACTTCTAACATTGCTGGGCGACTGGGGTTTCCTATGCGAGCTTGCTGTGTGATCAGTGCGATCCACTTACTCCACGTGGCGTCAGTCGTGTGATGCGTAGAGAAAACTTTCCCTTTGAACATCCAGCCCAGCACTGGCAGTCGGGGTGCTAAGAAGAGCAGTGTTTCAGTACCAACCACTTTTGAGGCGGCTCAAACTCCTTCATATGCTGCCAAAATCTCTTTTTCAGTTGGAGTATAGTGAGCCTCGGATCCTCAATATCCCCGACTCCAAAACCCCAGAGGTCGGTCATAGGTCTCCCCAGGTGCTTTCTGCCAAAGGCTCCAGGTAGGGCCATTCTCCCCAGCTGCAGTGTAGAGCATAGTTTTAATATCTTGTCCTATCCCGACTGGCCCAAGAGCTACTGCGTGAACAATCTCCTGCTTAATTTGTTCAAAGGCTTGTCGTTGCTCAGGCCCCCATTTAAAATCGTTCTTCTTCCAAGTAACTTGGTAGAGAGGGCTTACAATTTGACTGTAATTTGGAATATGCATTCTCCAAAAGCCCACAACACCTACGAAAGCCTGTGTTTCCTTTTTATTAGTCAGTGAGGACATAGCTGCTATTTTGTTGATCACTTCCGCAGGGATCTGACGACGCCCATCTTGCCATTTTACTCCTAAGAACTGGATCTCCTGCGCAGGTCCCTTGACCTTACTTTCTTTTATGGCAAAACCAGCCTTCAAAAGGATTTGGATTATTTTCTTCCCTTTCTCAAAAACTTCTTCTGCCGTGTTGCCCCATACAATGATGATGTCACCAATATATTGCAGGTGCTCTGGAGCTTCACCTTTTTCTAGTGCAGCCTGGATCAGTCCATGGCAAATGGTGGGGCTGTGTTTCCACCCCTGGGGCAGTCGATTCCAGGTGTACTGGACGCCCCTCCAAGTGAAAGCAAACTGAGGCCTGCACTCCGCTGCCAAAGGAATGGAGAAAAATGCATTAGCAATGTCAATTGTGGCATACCACTTAGCTGCCTTTGATTCCAGTTCATATTGAAGCTCTAACATATCTGGCACAGCAGCGCTCAGTGGTGGTGTGACTTCATTCAGCCCACGATAATCTACTGTTAGTCGCCATTTCCCATTAGATTTCCGCACGGGCCATATGGGACTATTAAAGGGTGAGTGAGTCTTGCTGATCACTCCTTGGCTCTCCAATTGGCAAATCAGCTTATGGATTGGGATCAGGGAGTCTCGGTTGGTGCGATATTGCCGTCGGTGCACCGTCATGGTAGCAACTGACACCTGTTGTTCTTCAACCTTCAGCAACCCCACAACCGAAGGGTCTTGGGAGAGACCCGGCAGGGTAGACAGTTGTTCAGTCTCCTCCGTCTCCAATGCAGCTATACCAAAGGCCCAACGCTACCCTTTTGGGTCCTTGAAATACCCCCTCCTGAGATAATCTATACCAAGGATGCACGGGGCCTCTGGGCCAGTCGCAATGGGGTGTTTATGCCACTCATTCCTGGTTAGACTCATTTCAGCTTCCAATACGGTTAGCTCTTGGGATCCCCCTGTCACACCAGAGATACAGAAGGGTTCTGCCCCTTTACAACTTGATGGCATTAGGGTATATTGTGCACCAGTGTCCACTAGAGCCTTATATTCCTGTGGGTCTGATGTGCCAGGCCATCGAATCCACGCTGTCCAGTAGACTCGGTTGTCCCTCTCCTCCACCTGGCTGGAGGCAGGGCCCCTCTAATCCTGGTTAGAATATCCGTTACTCACTTTCTGCACACGTGAATCAGAAGTCCCTTCAAGGGGATCAGAAATGAGATCAGCCCATCTACTGCGTCTGGGGGACTGCTCACGGGAAACTGGAGCAGCAGTTTTCCAAGAAGAATTCTCTTTTCTGGTTGCTTTTTCTCGTAACTCCTGTACCCGTGCATCCAAGACTGAGGTAGGTTTTCCATCCCACTTCCTCATGTCCTCTCCATGGTCACGCAGGTAAAACCACAGGTTAGCCCGTCGAGTGTACTTTCTCTCTCCTCTCTCTTGGGCAGAGGAACGCTTACTCCCAGTAACTGCGATGCGGGCCTGTACAGGTGAGGAGGAGGACAGATCCACTTTGAATTGCTGGAACTCTCGGGACAACTCCTCTGCAGCTGAGACACAGGCCCGTAGGGAGGAAGAGAGACTTCCTTCGTATTGCCGGAGTTGGACAGCCAATTCATCCACTGTTTGTCCGTAGCCTTCCTTCCAGGACATTACTGCCAATGAGTTGGCATAGGTTGGTGGTGCACTTCATAGAAACTTCTGCCACATGGGTTGTGTGCATTGGACTTCATCCGGATCTGTGGGTGACTGCGCATTTTCTGGATCATTATAAATCACCTCCAGCACGGCTAATCCTCTCAGGTACTGGATACCTCTCTCCATGGTGGTCCACTTGCCTTGGTGACATGTAACTTCACCCCTGAAGGGGTATCTTTCCTTTACACCTAACAGAAGTCATCTCCAGAGGCTGAGGACTTGTGTTTTTCTCCCAATCGCCTTGTCGATGCCCTCTTCCCTAGACAGAGATCCCAACTGCTTGGCTTCCTTACCCTCTAATTCCACACTACTAGCCCCGCTATCCCAGCATCGGAGCAGCCAGGTAACAATGTGCTCACCTGGGTGGCGGCTAAAATCTTTTCGCATGTCACGCAACTCACTCATGGATAGAGATCGGGTAATTATTTCAGGTTCTGGCTCTTCCTCCTGTTCTCGTGATGACCCTGGTTCATCTTCATCTCTCACTAAGCAAACTGATTTCTTTGTGTGTTTCTTTTTCTGTACAGGGGCGACTGATACTGGCACAGGTTGGTTCTCTGGTTTAGCTGAAGTGTCTGTCACCGGGGTAGGGGTAGTCACGGTACCTGTTGTTGGGGTAGGGGCAGCCACGGTGCTTGTTGTCGGGGTAGGGGCAGCCAAGGTGTCTGTTGTCAGGGTTGGGGTAGCCACGGTGCCTGTTGTCCTGTTTTACATCTTTTCCCCCTGAGGGTGCTGCCTAGTATCAAGCAGTGTTTGGTAGATACTGGCCAGGGCCCAGCACAATGTAGTGAGTTGTGTGTCTCTGGGATAGCCACAGCATTTTTCTTTCAAATATTCTATCACTTCATGAGGGTTCTGTAGTTGTTCGGGAGTGAAATTCCAAGTCACTGGCGGTGAGAAGTTCTCTAGATACCTGCCCACATCCTCCCACATGCCGTGTTACCCATGAGTATCCAGCTTTGGGGGAGATCTCCGAGTGGTACTCTTAAAGAGCCTTTCTGTAGCCCTAAACAAGACCTGAAACATATTCAGGAGGCATAGCACTAACAGCACACTGGCTTGCGCATCCCAAGGATATTCAAAATTCTCAAAAGCTGTTGTAATTAGTCGGAAGGAGAAAAGGGAGGTGAACGGACGGGGGGAGGACCCCCCCCTAACTTCCCCATGGATTGGGTGTAATTACGAATAAAATCCAACAGAAGGTGCCCAAAGTATGGAAATGTTATCACTGCCTCATACAGATACCAGCTTAACCTCATGACCAGTGATGTAAGCATTTCATAAGTCGACATTGCCCAGTACAGCAAAATGATAATCCCAATCACTCTCCCAGAGATGAGATACGCAACTACAGGCAATACATAGAGCATATAAGAGCTTACAAACCGCCACCATGTAAACGAATGAAAGAACATTGTGACTAACATCTATTTATCTAAGAAATGCGTTTGGCAAATTTGTTTCAACACGCTCTGGCCAGATCTGTCATTATCTCAACCCTTCTGCCCCACGTTGGGCGCCAAAAAGGACTGTCGTGGTTTCAGCCCGGCCGGTACCAAAGGACCACGCAGCCGCTCGCTCACTCCTCCCGCCCCCCTCCGGTGGGATGGGGAGGAGACGGAGGAGAGAAAAGAAAAAAAACCCTGGAACCTCGAGGGTTGAGATAAAGGCAGTTTACTGGGACAAACACAAAGAAATTACAACAACAACAACGGCACTAATCAAAAAGTATACAAAAAGAGTGATGCACAGTGCAACTGCTCACCACCCGGGACCCGACGCTCCGCCACTTCCCCCACCAAAAACAGAGACCACCCCCCGGCCCGCTCCCCATTTATATACTGAGCATGATGTCCCATGGTATGGAATAGCTCCTTGGCTAGTCCAGGTCAGCTGCCCCGGCTATGCCCCCACCTCCCAGGTTACTGTAAAAATTAACTCTATCCCAGCTGAACCCAGGACAGGCTTGTACACAGAAAGTAGCGATTCTGGCAAACAAATTTATCATCAAATCATAAACTAAGACAGAATGTGGGAATGCTGTAACCACTTTTACTTAGTATCAGGGAATTTTAAGACACAATTAAGCAATATGGCTACCCCATCCCCAATAAGGGAAAAAATACAGGCTTCAGTGGTAAATCTAATCAAATGCAAGTAGTTGAATATAACAGTAGTCTCAAGCAAGTTTTGAAAAGCTGCTTGCTTTCATGTAAAGACCAATCGATCCACTGCTTCTTTGACAGACCAGAGCTGAAGTGAGGTCACTGTATGGCTGTACCTGTGCGTTACTGGGCCTGGTACAGTTAACCCGATCTAGCACAGTGGCCCTGCTGTCAGTCTTGTGACCTACAAAAAACACTTTTTTTTTTTTTGTTCTGTAAAAAACTAAATTAATTTCTGGAATAAAAGCTGCAATTTTTTTGTGGGCTTCTTTCCAGTTTTTTATTTAATGATGAATTTTCCTTTTTATCACAGGACCCTGGACCCTGCCTTTGCCTGAAACTAATCCAGTTTAGTATGCACAGGGCCATGTAGGCATAAAATCTGTCATTAACCTTTAATAAAATTTGTTCAAATTGGTATTGTCTAGGGAATAGTAAAGTAGCTTGCTAAAAATTTTGAAATGTCAGCATAACTTCTGATTTAGTAATATAGGGGTACAATGTTTGGCAAGGGATTGCAGAGATCACTGTACAGTAAACTGACTATAATGATCTTTGAAAGAGAATTCAGTAAATGGGCATATAGTCTCAATTTTACAGCTGTCTCAATTACAATTATCAATTTTATTGTCATCATACTTCACCCTTCCAAAGTTGAATAGTGCTTTGGTGAGAAGCTGTGATGGGAAGAGCATTTTGATGAAGAAAAAGTCTCTTGTTAAATTTAACAAGGAAATTATTTGTTCAATGGAGGTGGTTCTTAATCATTGCTCATTGTAAAAAAAAAACAACAAAACAGATCTTAGGCCTTTCCGTTAGACAGCTGGAGCCTACAGGAGCAAATTGGAACACAGTGTGTTTCAGACAGTAATAACACGTTTCTGCAACACTTCGTTCACCTTACTTTCTGGCTTCCTATAAATAGAGTTGAGATCAAAGCTACAGACCTTTTCTTCAAGGAGTTAGATAGTCTTTGTCTCCAGATGACAAATCTTTCTTTCCCCTTGTTGTTGATTTGTGTTTCAAAGTAGCTAGGAGCCCAGCTGCAGAAGAAATCCCTAACCACAGATGGGAACAGGTACAGTATACATCCAATCTCTAGAGATCCTGCCTACAAATTTTAGCAAGTTTTCTAATAAGTAGTGAATTAGTTTTACTTACATAGGGTAGCTAATTTGCCCTACATAAACTTTTTTCTCAAGAAGAGCAAAAGACATATGCCTTGTTCGAAACAAGCAGAGAAAAGCTACCTCTGCTAAATTTGTAGCATCTAATCCAAAGTCAGAGACAAAACTACTATTGCTCCACAAAATCAGTGAAGTAATTTTCTTTGAATGATTAGCATGTTTTCACATTATCATTCTAGAAATCAATCAATAGAGCTGGAACCTCAAAAATAAAAAAGGGTGCCCAAATCAGGCATAAGCATTAAAATGGCAGTTATTGCTGAAAGTTTAGCTAAATTATAATGTAGCCTACATACACAAGGATCAATCAAAATATTTTTATTTCCAAATGCTGCAACTATTGCTTTATTAAACTTGTTATTTTAATATCAAAGGAACAGGCTCTTCTTTGAAATACGTGGTTATGCTATGTTATAAAAATCTTCCAGAATATAATGGCTCATAGTCTAAGAAAAAAATTATAATTACACATCAGAAGAAGAACACAATAGTTTATGCATTGTATTTTGCAACTTCATCCAAAGTATGTACAGAAATTCAGCTAGTACAAAAAAGCTACACGAATGAAGAATCTGTATTACAGAAAATTACTTGGGTGTACTGTACACTGTAACATGTGGAGGTATTAGTGGCTGTTCTAGAAAATTATTTTTTCAAATAGTGAATTTGGATGGGCACTTCCAAAAGCCAGTGGATGATTCTTACTGGATTGCATGAGGCAGAAATAAACCTAAATCTTTCAAAGGGGCATAGTTTCACTCAAACCTAGACTAGCCAATTAGGGAAGAAATGAATGAAACAGAAGTGCCAGCTCAGCTCTGAAAGTGCTTTTTGTATACTTCTGGTCTCAGAAGAGATGAAGAGTCTCTGCATGCAAAATGAAGACATTAAATTAAGAAAGGTCAAACCCATTCTGTTTGCTTTGTGTCAGGATTGGCTTTGTGACTTATGCTTTTGGAGTACATCACAAGAGCAGCTGCACTAAAAAAATACAAACCCTGGAGATGTATTTAATATTCTTTCCAAGGTGTACTTTTGAAATAGTTTTTCAGCTGTGCTGAACCTAGTAAACCCTACCTAGAGCCATGCAGACATTATTATATATGCCGTTTTTCCTAGCTATATTTTGATTAAATGCTATATAGAGAAATGCAAAGTAGAATGCTAATTCATTACTATTTAATTCATTTTATTCCTAAGGAGCTGAAAGCAATTACTGGAATGGAAATTAAAGTGCATATCTTTTATTACATGCTAACAGAGAGAATGAACTTTTCATGTAATAATTCCTAAGTTTATAGCTTTGCCCTGCCTGGACGTGATGATACAAAAGGAAATCCCTTCTTTACCACCTTCCCCATGCAAGATTTTTGGCCAGAATGACCTTGGTTCATTCTGGGTGAGCCTGTAAGAAGGAAGACAACTGGATGAGAGTTAAAACAGGAAGGCTGGAGCAGAGCTTTTTCATCAGGAGCAAAACTATCCTGCAGCAGTCCAGTGTGGCTGTCAGAACTGGGATGCAAATTAGTAACAGATGGCACAACCTTGTTTTCCTGTGCTTTTCAACAGGGTGCCAGCTTATAAATGGATAAGCCTTATTGCCTTTAACAACTTCAAAAAAATATAAATCCATAGGCCTCTCAAGCTGCAACAAAAATACAACATTACTCTTTTTGGCCAAGTACTGTTGAAAACTGGAGCATTTTACCACACTTCTGTCTCAGCAATAAATAAAAAGGTCAGCCCTGCTAACGGAGAGCCTTCTAGACAGCTGCACACATTTCAAACCGCATCTTACTTAGTGGTCTGCTTGGATCTTTCTGGTATAGTTTTGGATATTTAAAAAGACAGGTCAGTAAAATATTACCCAGGCATTCTTCTAAACTTTTTGGCCAGAAAAGCTGCATCTACATCAAGGCTTTCCTCACATACCTGCAGCAGTTGGAGTGCCAAATCCATCCTGATTTTTTTCAAATGTAACATTCTTGCTTCTTATCCTACATTTTTTCTTATACTTCCTTCATGTGTAACAGATAGTTACTGCTCCTGCAATCTTTCTTATGACAAACTCCCACTGTAGGATCTGAACAATTTCAAGCAACTAGAGGAATTGTGCAAATCTTTAGGTCGAGCTTTTAGTACTAGACCTCCCACTTGGTGCCTATCTGCATACGATTTTTGGACTGAAATTTTGGATTATTTGTGCCATGATCCTTTCTCAACAGTCAAATCTCTCTTGCGTAAGTAGTGAAACTGCGAAGTTTTAAATACAGTAATTTTTCACTGATTTAATTTTATTTGCTAATTTTCATACATTAAAAATGTACATATTGATAGAGAACCAAGATTCTCAGACAGTAGGTTTAAGGGAATTTCAAGCAGGCATGAGCCTGTACTGCTGCTGAAAGAAATAAATAGTCCTGCTGCCTTGACATCCTCAGCTGTTTCTTCCAGCCTTTGGGACAACTCTTCTGTGCTGAGGTAAACGTGAAACTTAGCACTGGAACAGGGCCATGTTAAAGCTGGTTGGCAAAAAAACCCCACAAGCAACCCAAAAAAGAGGTCATTTTTGCCCAGGTCACTCAGTCTATTAGTGAAGGTACACCAGAAACCTCAGTCTTCATTTAAGCTGAAGTATGAGTTTTAGTTGCCTCATATTCCACCTGCGACTAGAGTCCTCCTTTTGGGAGTAAGAAAGTTGCTAACAAAAAATCTAGACCTGCAAACACAGAAGGATTGCTTCTGTCTTTCTTTATAAAAGATCCTGTTCCTTTTCCAGTGGCCTTGTATGAATGAGTGTTTGAAGAGGAATATGCAGGTGAGTGATAGGACAAGGGACAATGAGCAGAACAGTATGGTGTAGCACGTCTAATTATCAGTGTTTGTTCGTCCAAAATTATTCCAGCCTTTGCCTGAAAAAAATAATTTGAAAAGTCACAAACCAAAGTGGGCTTGCAGGTAGGATGCTCCTGCTATGAACAGGGAGTGTGCTGTTCTCAAAGTGGTGATGGTGGTATGATTCATGATAGCAAAATAAGTTTTCTTATAGGGAGAATTGCAAGAGAAAAATAGCAGCTGACCGCTCTAACAGATAGAAGGAAGTTCTCCATATAATCTGACTTTGATAATTTAAACTTTTTTTTTTTTTTAATAAGAGATACAGAAACATGGGATGTCTATACAAATCTACAGGCCTTTTAAGACCACACTTCTTGATTGGTAAGCCATTACAGAACAGTGAGAGAAGCACAAGATGCCATGCCCCTGTAATTTACACAGTAGCATGAAGAACTGCAAGTTCTTAGTTTATGGAAGTTGACTGGGAAGTAAAACTCCTTTCTGCAGGAGAACGTAAGCATGGCCACCTGAAACCTTACAGAATTTGCGGATGTCTGGGATTGTCTCAAAGTGATGGCTGCTGGCAGGGAGCAGACTGCAATAGCGAAGAGACGGGACTTTTTGAAGGAGAGCCCTAGCTAGCGGTATTCTTTCTGAAACAAAAGGTTTCGAGGCAGCCTTGCTTTTAGTGATCTGCTGTCGCAGGTGACACAGCCGTATAGTAGCAGGTAAGCCTAAGAGTTAGTGATCTGCCGGCACGAACACACGGAGAAGTCAGCCTCGCACCTGAACGCCCAGGCTAATGCTCTACGCAGATTACAGCAGTCGGCGATATTCACGTACCTGCCGTGCCGTGACACACCGGGAAGGCACCACCACCGCCGCCACCACCTCCTCCTGTGCACTTGGGTGCAGGCGGTGGGAAGGCAGGAAGGGCGGGACTTGGCATGTCAGGGCTGCAGGGAAACGCGAAGGAGCTGGAAGACCCCGAGGGGAGGCGGACCCCGAAAGGCTTACAGCAGCACTCTGCGGCGGAAGCTGCACGTCCTGCACAAGTGCCGCCTGTGTAGGTAGGCCTACTGACACGAGGCACGCCACCTCCTGGTGACTGCCAGGCCGCTGAGTGGTAACAGCGGGAAAAAACCTGCTGCCTGCTGAATGACGTCCCTTCTCCCGGCCCGAGCTCCTATCCCCGAGGACGGCCCAGCCGCCCCGTCCCGCTCCCTCGGGACTTGTGCTTCAGCGGCGGCAGGCCCCCTGCCCCCCGCCGCGGCAGGCATCCCCGCCGCTTCGCCCCGCCCCGCCGCTTCGCCCCGCCCCTCCCCGCGGCCGCCGGGGGCGGAGCGGCGGCCGGAGGGGCGGGGCGGTAGGAGGTGGCACCGCGAGGTCCGATGTGACGTAGCGCTGCCGGAAGCAGCCGAGAGCTGGGCGAACGGTGGTTGAGGAGGCAGCGGCCTCTCGCCGCTGTGGTCGGTAGCTCGGCGCAGCCGCCCCTAATTACCCCGCTTGCCGTGCTCCTCTCCTCTGACCTGGGCCGCCGGCCCCCGCCCCCGGGCAACGCCTGCTGGGGCCATGTCGCTCTTCCAGTCCGCCCTCGACTTCCTGGCGGGTCCCGGCTCTCTGGGGGCCGCCAGCCGCGACCAGAACGATTTCGTGGGGCAGACGGTGGAGATGGGCGACATGAAGCTGCGCATCAAGCGAGTCATCGCGGAGGGTAAGAGCAGGCGGCGGCAGGCCGGGCCGGGGGCGGGGCGGAGCGGACCCGCCGCTGCAGGGCTGGGCTGGGCGTCCCCTCGGGCCCTGGGCCTCCGCTCCCCCTTGCCCAGTCTCGCCTTCCTCGGCCGGGAGGGCTTCCTTCTTGGCAGGCCGCGCCCCGCGAGGGAGGGCAAGCCTTGGGACGGCCGGCGTGCGGTGGTGCCCGGCCGGGGCCGGTTGCTTCCTGCTGCGCGGGCAGACGTCCGCTGGGAAAGGCTTGTCTGCCTCCCCCTTGCTGCTTCAGTTCGGGGTCACGGGTGCAAGGAGTTAACGCAAGAGCCGCGGAAGGTGTTTCGGGAGGGCCCGGCATAGCAGCGGTGCGCGGTGTTGGCGGTGTTTGCCAGCTGCGGGAATGTTGGGAGAGCCAGCGTGTTTTGTGGCAACTTCACCTCGCTTTATGATTTAGAATGGTCTCACCGCTTAACGCAACTCTCAAAGGCGCTTAAGATCTGACTAAGACCTCATGGAAATACTGGATTGCATATGTATTTTTTTTAAAAACGACAATGTGTAATAATATGCAGAGGTCTAAGTTTGCCTGTGCCGTTTTGGGTTGTTTGGAAAACTGTGAAATGCAGGAAAGTATGGTAACTCTAAACGCAAATGTCAGGAGGCTGGTCTCATTCTGCATATAGGCTTAGCTGGAGCGTAGGAATTAACTGTCTGGGCAGTTTTCAGTTTCAGTGAATTTTTGGGTAGGCGTCACGGTAGTAGACTTGCTAGTCTGTCTTAAAATAGATGCTATGTTTGGTGTGTGCAAATTACTTGGAAATCAGGAGAAATTTGGATATGGTTGCACTCGTGGTCAGAGCAATTACTTTATTTCCTCAGGCAGAAGAGACATCGAAAGCTTGTCTCAAAAGACTGAGATGTGAATTTGTCCATATTAATGCAGTTACATAATTCATTAACTTTGTACAGGTGGGTGATGTCATTTAGGTTAAATACCCCAAAGCTCTAGTCAGAGATCCTTTTCATTGTTGAAGTTATCTTCTGTAGTTGCTTCTTTTAATTGTCTTGTATTTAAATAGTTTTATAAATAGATTTATTGGGGTTTTTTTTGTTGTTGTTTTTTTGCTTGTGTAGTTTTTTTGTTGAAATCTTAAGTGACCAGGATGGAAGGAAAACTTGATTCTTCAAGATTAGCTGCTTTGGTTAAACTTACAAAAATTGGCTTGTGTAAAACAACAGGACATTAGTCTTTACCACTGTTTTATCTTCTTAAGGGCAAATAAGTTGTTAGTTTAATGCTTCAGCACTTTTGGCATGTGATCTCAGACAAAACCTTGAAGTTTTTTAGGTAGTAAGTTGCATTTAAAACAATACTTAATGTCAAGTCCTATTCTGCCTTCAGCCTTTACTTACGGTTCCTTTATAAAAGATCCAGTCAGACTTGTGAGTGAAACGTAAGCACTTAAGATGGTGTGACTGCAAGGTGAACACTACGGGAACTGGCTGGTGCTGCTGATACTGTGACATTCCTGCCAGGAGTGACCACGGCGGTTTCCAGAGAGCAACAAAGGAAAGGAAGGGCAGGAAGCTATGTTTGAGACTTATCTGCTGTTTAGTTCTGGGTTCTGAAACAAGTACTTCATACTTTACTCTGGCAGCAGCTTACTGTTTCCCAGGATCTGACACAGGCTTTCTAAAATGTAAGGGGAAAGATGCCAGGTTAGATGGTATAAAACAAAAGGGTGCATGCTTTAAGTCTAGTGTTCTTGCAAATTTATTTGTAGCTGCTGCTTCATGTTCTATGTTTGTCTCATTATTACGGTTTTATTTCATGTTGTGTTCTCTGTATTTCACTAACTAAAATTGCGCCTAACTGCTTGCTTTTGCTAGAAGGGAAGACTTCCTAGCTAACACAGCTGGAATAAAACAACCTTTAGGGCATATTCAGTATAAATATACAATACATATAAAATATAGAAGTCCAGCCTCTCCTGCTGTCTTCAGACTTGAATTTGTCTTTAGCATATCATTTATTTTGTTGCTCAAATCGCGTTTGTCTTTGAGCTCTGAACCTGTTTGGCACCTTCTGATACATGCTTGCATGACAGTGGCTTATAAGCATTCTCCTCCATGCTTACAAATACAGAATCTGTTTTTGTTCTAAATGAGTTCTTTAATGCCAAATTCCCTGCTAGAAAGTCAAGTGCTACTTTCTGAATTTAGATTTTAAATCCGTGGTGAACTGTGTGTGATCTGCAAATTGAGAGGCATCGCCTTTTTCTGTAAGGTCATGGGGTCTGCTTTGGGTTTGGTTGGTGTGAACAGAAACTGTGGATTAGTGTTACACGGTATCATATCATGGCAGCATAAATTCAGTTGTTCTCGCACCCTGCAACTCTTTCCAGCTCTGTAGCATGCTGCCTGTGTTGGTGCAAATACACGTTGGGTCATGCTGTAAGCTGAGACACTAGCTGCACAGTTCATTTGGATGCGTTTCCCCGTTCATTTTGCAGTGGTGCCACGCTAGGGCTAGGACTGGGCTAACAGAAAACATGGTGTGCTGCTGCAGGAAGCTGAGAGCACAACTGGGGGGCAGCGGGGGGGACAGGCTGGTGGTGATCTCTAGCACTGATACTACTTCCAAATGCACAAACAGACTAAGTGTATCACAGGATGGGCTGAACACGGTCTCCTGTATTTTCTACTCAGGCTTTTCAGTAGCTCACTGCAGTTAAGAAATTTTAGAGGAAATGGGTTGGGGCCTTTACGTTTAATCCCTACTTGCCCTTCAAATGATGCTGGCTTCAGGTGTTGTGGTTCTTTTGTGTCCTCTGGTTAAGTTCACAGACACAGTTTCGCTTATGTAGAATAGTCGTTGATTGTGTACCTAATTAGTGAATATTAGTAAATGTAACTATGTCATACTTTTATGACAGAGAGCGCTCTCTTTTATGGCCATAAGTCACTTGTCAGTCTGAGTATTCTGTATTTGTCTCCATCACAACATGGGTATCTGCTCTCACCAGGGTGTCTGCACACGCATAGTCCAGCTACACGTGATAAAGAGTTCTCCAAACGCTTGCTAACATGTTTGGTTTTTACAGGGTTAGGTGAGGATGGCTTAAACTGTAGTCTTTGTCAGATCCCTTGCTGTTTGTGTGAAAAGTATGTGCTTTTTTATGCTGACTTTCTGCTTCTTCAGTTGATATCCTGGATTGTCCTTCACCTTTGTTCAGGAATGTCAGGATTCCTATATTAACCTGTGCCAGATAGTAAGGACCATCTCAGTCCCTCAACTGATTCAATGATTGATGTAGCCTGCACATTTGACCTTGGGACAGAGTGAGGAGAGCAAGTGACCACAGCAGGCTGAATAGTAGTTTTCAGAAATTTCTTGTTTCTTGCTTGTGAAAGCAGGCATATTTGCAAAGACAAGCAACCTTGCAAATTTGTTTTTCAAATGATAGATGCTGCTGGCTTTCATTTTTGCCTTTCCCTTTCTCATGACTAGTTAAGTATGTAATGAAATAATGCATTACAGTAGCAAGCAGTTTTATGTTGTGGTTGATGTCACAGTTTTGATGCTTCACTAGCTGACAAATAGGAAAACTGTCATTTCACTGAAATAATTTTCTGAAAAAAAATCAGTGAAGATGGGAAGAACAGGACAGGTTAAAAATAAAAGTTTTAAATCCAATTTGATTTATAGTGCAGTGAAGTTAATCGATATTACGTGATGCCTAGGTTTAACTTGAGGGAGAAGGCAAATCTCTTGGCTGGAAAAGATGAAGTACTGACAGGACCAATGCCTGTGGACTGTGGTGGTGTAAAGACAAGTGTAGAGTGCTTGCTATTAAAGCAAATGAGGTAGGGTTAGTTCTTAATGCAAAGGAAGTCATGAGGTGGTCTCAGTGTGGGCCAGGAAGGTGAGGCTGGTAAGCTTTGTGCTCTACTGTGTTTCTCCGAGTCTGCTATGGGGCAAGACTGGTTCCAGGTCTGACTGTTGTACTTCAGCTACTCCATTTTCATGAGTTGTTGTGGTGCTCTATAGTGAACCTCTTCTGTGTAAGTTTGTGTTTACAGAAAAAGAAAACCAGTTTTCTTCTCTGTCATGGTTTAACCCCAGCCAGCAACTAAGCACCATGCAGCTGCTCACTCACTCCCCCCCACCATTGGGAAAAGAAGTAAAACTCGTGGGTTGAGATAAGCACGGTTTAATAGAACAGAAAAGAAGAAACTAATAATGATAACACTAATACAATGACAACAGTAATAATAAATAATTCCAGGATTGGAATGTACAAATGATGCACAGTGCAATTGCTCAACACCCAGCTAGTCCCTGAGCCGTGATCCCCTGCCCCCCTTTCCCAGTTGCTGTACTAGATGGGACATCCCATGGTATGGAATACCCCGTTGGCCAGTTTGGGTCAGCTGCCCTGGCTGTGTCCTGTGCCAACTTCTTGTGCCCATCCAGCTCTCTCACTGGCTGGGCATGAGAAGCTGAAAAAATCCTTGACTTTAGTCTAAACACTACTTAGCAACAACTGAAAACATCAGTGTTATCAACATTCTTCTCATACTGAACTCAAAACATAGCACCATACCAGCTACTAGGAAGACAGTTAACTCTATCCCAACTGAAACCAGGACATTCTGCCATAATTTCTGTGGCAAAAAATAATAATCTGAGACCCTTTCTGAGAGGTTGGGCTTTGTTCTGAAAATGAGACTATGAAATGCTACAGCAGTGAAAAACTAGTCTCTCAGGGCAAGAGCTTCTATAAGTATGTATGTACATACACACTGGTAACCTGTATGGGGAAATATTAAGATGATTTTGCTGATATAAAAAGCTTCAGAAAACTGACTTAAAACCATTGACAGATATTTACATGGGTGGAAATAATGAGTGAAAACACCCCAGATAAAACTACATTCTTTCTGTGCCCCTAGGAAAGAAACCAAAGCAGTCTTTCTGTTCTTAACTTTAATTTTGTTGTTTGCCTCAGTTGGGTCTACTATACAGGTGTTTGATCATACAGGTGTGTTGATGTGGGGGTGTGATCCTTGACTGACATGGCTGTGTTGACTGTGAAATCCTTGGTGTGGCTATAGTTAAACAGGTGAAACTGCCTTTTTTTTTTTCTTTTTTGCAAATTATATTGCTAACTACATTGGTCACAGGGCCTGGTAAGCCATGCCACCATTGAAATGGCCTTAAAAAAGACTTTTTTCATTACTTTTCCTTTTGTTAACCCATGCTGTGAAAATGTAGTAATTAAACCAAGCATTTTGCTAATACACAAGTTGAGTCCTGCCAGCTTTAAATCTGACCTCAGCAAAGTCTTAGTTTGGACAATGTGTATGCAGATTTCACCAGATTTCCAGGTAATGTTAATTATACTTCACTTAAAGTCAGATAGCTGCTTTAACCTAAGCAGAGCTTGTATTAACTTTCTGTTGATAACAAGAATTTATCATTTTTAAATGGCTTGCATGGCTTAAAATGTTCACTTGTACTGCTAGGCCAAAATGAACATTTATGAATTTCCATGAGTATTGAAACTTACAAGCAGTATGTGTTTTGAAGTAGTTATGAAGCTGAATATAAAATTTCTTCAGATTCCTAGATACTAATTAAGAGGACTGAAACTAACTTTTTTGGTTGGAAATGAGATTAACTTAAATGCAACAAAGATTACTTAAACTTCAGAAGCCTTTTTGAGGTGGTTGTAACATGATTCTGAGTGTTTAAAAAAAAAAAGGCTTTTCCATCAAGAAATGAACTTGTGTAGTTTCATAATGTGGTTCAGTTTTAGGCATGTATTTCAAGATTATTTGGGAACTGAGAGAGAAAATTTTAGGGCAACTGTGGATATGTCTAGAGTTTTTGGAAGACTATGATGATCAGCACTTCTGTGAAAATTTGAAATATATCTTTTTTGAAGACTTACTATATAATCTTTAGTCAGGTAAACTAATTCCTCCTTTTACTCCTTTGTACTTAGTGTCAACAGGATTAACCTTAGTGATAATGTGCAACTTGGTCTATATTGTAAGCACTTCTTATGTTGGAGGGAGAGCTTGCAGGAAGGCTTTTCAGACCTGTTGAAATAGTTGGAAAGGTAGCAATGCTTCTAGGGGCCTTCTTCAGAGTTTGGATCAGCTTGGTTGTTAATCAGATATATGCTTGAAAATGGTGGATTGAATTGATTTGAGTTAATTCTGATGCATAGGTGCTTTCACCTGTATGCTTTCCAGGAGGCAATTTGATGCATTTGAATGAAGCATGGTTATATTTCGGAGTGCCTGTATGTAGGTCTGTGGACATTTGTGTTTGTAGAGGTACTAGCAAAGTGTGTACTTGAAATGCAAAGTACACTTGCCCCATTCCAGCCCTGGTAGAACCCTTGGCAGTGTACTCAGCTGAGCTGAGCTTGCAGAATAATTGTTCTGTAATCTGTGGTGCCTCTGTCACCATTTTGCTTGAGTGCCTTACAGAAAACTAACTGTGCAGTAATTTTATGTTCTAGAAATTTGTGCTGAGCTGAAGCCCCTCATTTTGTAAATTGAAGCATATATTTTCAAGATGCGGCTTGCAGGGTTACTAGAATAAAATCAAAGAAATATTTATCAAGATGAATGTAAAGACTTTCTTCTGTAGGGCCAGCAGTACTTTCACTGTGTAGAATGTCTGTGGGATCTGTGTAGGGTGAAGACATGGAGGCAGTAGCTGTGTGGTCCAGTGATTGTACACTGGTGTAGGGCCTTGCAACTCACTGGAACAGTGGACTCTGAAACCTGGGACATGCCTCTAGATATGAATAGGGAACTGGTTGGAAAAAGCAGTCAAAAACCATGGTTTCCCAGCACCCAGCTTCAGTGGAAGCATGACTCGCAGATTTTCTTGCTTGTTTCACCAGCTCCATGAAATCTGTAAATAGTAGTCACAACTGATTAGCACTGTCCAGAACCATGTGGTTCTTGCATATGTTCTCATTCAGAAACTGTCTTCAGGTAATACTCTTAAGGTGGCGGTAAGTGTGGACTTCATTTTATCTCCAGCCCCTGTCCCATCAGTGCCCAAAATGCTGATTGTAATTGCTGATCAGAACACTTGCACTGGGGGCTTTAGAAAAGCTAAGGGAACTTCCTGTTGTGGGAAGTACGAAACCTGATTTTACAGAATGAATCAAATTAAATGGATTAGCACAATGCATACATGGGTAGTGTATGGTGGGACTGAACTGCAGCCCTCACTGTCTGTTGTCTTCAGTGTTCTCACTGACTTTAAATCTTCTATGGTGCACTAGTTACTCTGCTTTGCTTGTCCTCCCTGCAACTGAGATAATGGTTTTGCTAGTTTTGTGTATAATTGCCCTTTAGATACCAAAAGGAAAGGCAATATCCAGGAGCCTGTCATTTATTTGTTTCATGTTGTGGATGCTACTGGCAAAGGAACAATATGTGTGGGCAGTACCATTCAGGAGTCTTGGAGAACACTGTGATGGTTAATTGCCATGTAAAACTTTTCAGAGTACTTCTTGAAAAGCCTGGTATTTGATTGAATTGCACAAAGCAAACACTGTGTTCACTTCAGCCTCATGTTAATATTCCTCATCTACAGAGAAGGTATTGGGTACTAATGTGACCATACTAATTTGGATCCTGCATCTTTTAAAAAAAAGTGCCTTGTCAACTTGTTTCTTTGTCTGTTGTGGCTCATTTGTTAGTTATCCTATTCCTAGACATTTTGACCAGTAAAATTTTGTAGTTCACCAATGTTTTCTGTCCTTATTCTCCAAATCATTGTAGAGAACATTGCTATGTAGTTCAATGAAAACAGAATTTCTATTTTAGGAGTAGAAAGGCAAATCATTGAAGTTTGTCACTTTGGCTGTTACTCTACTAGAGATACTCTACAATAGTTGGAGGGCACATATGCAACCACACTGTTTGTGTAACCATGAGGAGGACATTCCCAGAAGAAATGGAAGTGATACCAGTATCTTTAAAATGGAGTAGGACTGTATAAATACGTTCTTTTGATGCAGTTAGATTACATAATATAGCAATTGAGGAAACTTACCAGACCTGTAACTTTTTCTCAGTCTTTTTCACTTTGTAGAAATGTGTACAATGTTCTTGAGCCTATTGGTAGTAGTCGATGAAATAGATATTCTGACAAAAGTATTTGGAAGGAAAAGTGTTGTATGGAATGACAAATTGCAATTTAGTAACAGCATCATCCTTATTGGAAGCGTGCGCTTCAGTGCTTGAAAACACTTTCTGCTTTTAATAGGAAGTTCGAAGCATGGCAATTATTCTAAAAGTATAAGGAGGTGTATGTTTAATATTTTGTCCCCCTTGGTTATTGCTATTTTTATAGGAAGCATAGCAGTGTAAAACCAAGAAGTAGTTTAATTGAAAACATTAGGTAATACTGGCTGTACTGGATCTTGGTTTTATAAGGACCTGCATTAAAAAAAAAAAAATTGCTTCATAGGAAATCTGCATATGCAGACTAACAAAATGCAGGAAAGTAACAGACTCAGTGTGGTTTTGGTGTGTGTAAAAGAAAGGACGAAAGTATTTTAGCTATTGTATGTAGGTTACCCATACTCTTGGTAAGCCACTGAAAAATATGTATACTACTTACATTCAGAAAGTATCTAAATTCAAACTGTTAGATTAAAAAGAATTATTTGCCTGAATGTTGAAATTAAAACTGACTTAAGCTGCTTTTTTTTGTAGGTGGTTTTGCTTTTGTCTATGAAGCTCAAGATCTTGGAAGTGGCAAAGACTATGCTTTAAAGGTAAAGTGAATTTAATTCACTACAGGTACATAAGGTCTGTCTTTCTGCTTGATGGCACTTAATCCTTGATGTATGCCACTGACAAGTCATTTGGAAAAATCCAGTATGATAAAGTGGTATTTGTACCACACTACCTGTATTTGGTCTAGAAATTCATGACCCTGCCCCCAGGCATTTTGTTGCATGGTTGAAAAGAATCTTTCCTAGTTACCTGAAGTGGGGTACAGGAATATTTTCACTCCTCAGGAGCAGATTTAGCCTATCAGTTAGCCTACCTTTGTACTTCCAAGGTGGGTTTTATCAGTATTAAAAATAATGCTCCACACTTGGACTCATTGATCAGACATTCAGCCTGGCACTCCTCAGAGACACTCCTCTGGATTCTTGTTTTCTGAAGGCTTATAATAATCATCTAACAGCTGAAAAACTGAAGTGTTATGGAAGGGACAATAAAGTGAGGTAATTTACTTTGTCATATTTTGCTGCAAAAAAAATTGTCACTTGTGTTCACTGCAAGATGGCTACATTTTTGGAGTAGGGATGTTCTGTGGCTGTATCAGTATGAAGACATCTATCTTGGAAAGTGAAAAGGATAGTAGTATGAGGGGTGGGAGAGGTAAGATGGCATTACACCACTAGTAATTACTTGGTCTGGTCTTTTTCCTTTTCATACTACATCCTACAGTAAAAAAACTTGTGATGAAACCCATATAGTAAGTGTTCAAAACGTCATCTAGAAGTAGCCCCATTTTTGAAAATATCGGATAAAAGGTGAACCATTACTGTGCTTCCTCTGTTTTGTAAAACTGGTACTTTGTAGCAACTGCTCAGATTGATTCTAGTGAAGTGTTGACTCCAAATCCAAGCGATACTGGAAATAGTAATGCTTGATTTTGCTGCTGATTACCCAGGTACCATTGAAAAAGTTGGGCTACATAATTTGGAGAAGTTTTGGTTGGAGTGGATTGAAGGTTGTTCCTAAAGATTTGAGGCAGAAGATGAATCTTTCCTTGTCAGTGCACAGTGCTGTAGCCAGGAGACTTTAGTGTTTTATACAACAGAAAACTGTCAGTACAGTTACTTGGCGAGTATCAAAGGTTACAACTGCTCAATTGTCACTAAACCTGAACAGTACAGGTAGCTGGAAATCTGGTGGTTTATTTATGGCAGTATGTCCAAATGTACAGTAAGCCCACTTTGTTTACTGCCCCATCACAATTTGTTAGGTTTTTGACTGTAGCTTATCCTTTCTGTTCTAGAAAAAAATACCCGTGAACTGTTTTTCTGTAAGTTTTAATAACTGTACATTGTCAATTATTCTGTTTTCTGACAGCGATTGCTATCTAATGAAGAAGAAAAGAACAAAGCCATCATTCAGGAAGTTTGCTTTATGGTATCCTTTTCTGGAACATATTTTAATGTTTTGATTTAATTGTCTGATATCAAACATTTCTGAGAAGTGCAGGACTGCTCTATGGATTCAGTTCTTTCCTGCTTAAGAGGACTGACATTCTGAGGAAGGTTCCTGGTTTGTCATGAATATGGCACTGACATCCAGCAAGTTCAGTTCTTCAAAAATTGCAGGAATTTAATGTGTGCAGACAACTTTTGTAGGTAGTATAGACTTTGTCATGTACTTTGTCTAGCAAGAAGTGAAATTCTTATTTGGGCTTTCTTGCAGTCCTGTGACTGTGGTCAAGAGACCTTTTGACTATTCAAATGATACTTAGATCTTAAGTAGACTTCCCTTATATGCGCTGGATATATTCCTTTTTTAACTACTCAAAATTTTGTTTTTGCTCTCAATGTTTCTTAATTTCTGCCTCAGATGTGTCTGACTTTAAAAAGTAATGCTGAATATTAAGGAAGGAATTTCAGTAGAATACATGCGTCACAAACAAGCAGCAGACATTTTTCAGTGTTGTTGCTGTCCTTTGCATCTTCAGTGATGTTAGATGGTAGGGTATAATGTATCTCAGAATGTTTTCAGTCTTTGGCTTTAGTAAACTCAGTATTTGCTCCCCAGCATTTGTTTTAAGACCCTTAGTTTGTTTCAAGAGTCAATGAGTAGCTATGGTACACTGTTGTTTTGAGTATTCAGCTTAATTTTGAGTATTCAGCTTAATTTTGAGTTACCAGGCAAAACCTCTGATCTTAATTTAAGCTATTCAGATAGTTCTTTTCGTGATTACCAAAATGTTTGGCAACACTAAACACTGTTCACTAGAAGTACGCTTGCAAAGAATGGACTACCATAGCACTATGTATTTTCTAGCTACTCTGACTATATTTTGCCCAGAGTAAAGAACTGAATGTTCTTTAGATGTTTTTTCACAGCTCAGGTGCATTAAAACAGATGTACAACATGAATGAAGTTAACAGTTGCTAACTTTCCAAGATATAACTGCAAAATGAAATTAATTCCTGCAGCTCTGAGTAAAAGGTTGTGAAGATATAAGATATAAAATAGTACTTAGGATTCATTCTAATTTCGTGGATCCAACTTGCCCTTTTTTTTTAAATAGGTTTGTTGTATTTAGGATGTCTTTGCTTTTTTCTTTTCAGACTTGGTGAATGCATCTGCTAAATAATGTGTGTTTGTCTCGTGGGCATGAGTCTTGGTATACGACCAAGGTGATGCACATCAGGGTTAACACAAACAGGTATAATGCAATGTAACTTCCATTGGCAGGAACTGAGATCACTTACATTTTACTCCCCTTTACGTAGTTCAGAAATGATACCTTGAATTTTTTAAATGGAAGTGAAACGTGACAAAGGTTGTACTATGAAGAATTATTACTAATAATGGGAGGATAAGTTCTTCTGTCTTTTAGAGCTTTTATTTGTTTTGAACTTCATTTTAATTACTAAAAATTGAAACATAACATACTTAATACTTGCTTTGGAAAGATAGGTGTTGATAGAATAGCCCTTTCTTGATCAGCCAGCTCAAGAAGCAGCTGATAATTAAAAGGTCTCTCTGGTACTTCTGCTAATGCCTTGCATCATTGTCAAAAGACAAAAAGAAGTAACTAGGCCTGTTTTGAAGTCTAGTTTCTTCAGAGCCTTAATCACAAGTGGGTTTTTTTTAATGCTTTATTTTGAATTTTTATTACATTACCTTCAGTGGCTTCCCTTGAAGTCTGTGTTTTTTTTCAGCTGAGGCATGGATTTCCCACTTCTCTTTAGTATTTTAATTGCAGCTGTAATGCTCTCTGTTGTTTTAAGCTAACATTTCAGATGAGATGTCTGTGAACTGCTGTGTATAGTAGCATCAATAAACTTCGTGGTTGTCTTCCTTGAACATGTTATCTCCAGAAAAAACTTTCAGGTCATCCCAACATTGTCCAGTTCTGCTCTGCTGCATCTATAGGAAAAGAAGAATCAGACACAGGGCAGGGAGAGTTTCTTCTGCTTACAGAGCTGTGTAAAGGTAAACTTTCTTTCCTTTCCCAGCAATGTGCATTGCTTTTGGCAGCTGTTTTGCACAGGTTGCTTCACAACTTAGAAGCTTAGAAAGCCTCTTAAAGATAGCATAGTTCAGTGGAGCTAGAGTTCAACCTCATCTTTTATAGGATAAGGATCATGTTCTTTGAGACTACAGTTCAAGAGGAAGGAAAAGGAGGAATAGTTCCTTAGAGCACCATTTCCTTTGGCACTGCAGTCAGTGTGGATTTGCCCTTTGCAGAATATCCACCTACTACTACAACTCAAGACTGTAAATCTTCCTAAAAGAGAAAGTTTGTCTGTTCATGCCAAGCTTTCAGAATTTGTGGTCTTCTGTGTATGCTTATATGAATTTCTCTGATTTCCTGTAGGGCAGCTGGTGGAATTCTTAAAGAAAGTAGAATCCAGAGGACCTATCTCCTGTGACACAGTTTTGAAGATCTTTTATCAGACCTGCAGAGCGGTGCAGCATATGCATAAACAGAAGCCTCCTATTATCCACAGAGATTTAAAGGTGTGTTACAATGTTTAAATAAAGGCTGAATTTAAAACAGCAGAGGAACCTGTGGGGCTGAATCAGTGTTAAGACTGTTCATCAAATACAGTGGATGCTCTTGAGTGTAGTGCTTACATGTATTGCCTTGCCAAGGCTGCTGGATGTCAGTGAAGGTCATCACTGAAATACTTATCTCTTCAAACAACATCTTTTCCTTGGGCTCGTGGTTGTACTACTTGTACTCTATCTGAACAAGCTGACAGAAAAGCAGTATATCATGGTTTGCTGATTAAATTAGTCTTTAAGTAGTTTGCTTTTGATAAAATAACCGATTATGACTTGTGAGTTGCAGTTTTGGGGTGAGCAGGTTTTCTAGATAGAAAAGAAAGCTTTGAATGAGAAGACAAGGTAATGTTTGATTCTCTGTAAAAGATTACATAGCCTTTGAGTGTGTAGTAAGCTGTTAGTTTTAGAACTAACAACTTGTATTGCATTTTAGGGCTTGTTTTTAACTTGAATTTTAAAATTTGGTAGGCATAATTAATGATAGATTTTTTTGTTTCTTAATTTTTCGTTCTGTTAGCCTTAACTAAGATGCTATAGGGTTATGCTGTACAAAGTGTTGTCCCATTAGAAACTTTGGTGATTTGAAAGGACTTCATCTGTGTTTGAATTTTGTATTTTGAAAGCAGGGGTTCACCTTTACATGTACGCTATACCTTGGCTGAACGAGCCCTAATCATTAGTGAGATTCTGCTGTACTACAAATACATTTGAACCTAGTAGAAAAAGGTGGTCTCTATAAACATAAACAAAATGAGAGAAAGAAGATTCTTATTCCTGAAACAGTGTCCAAATTTCACACACATGTCTGTTTTCTGCTTGATGTGATACTAGCTGAATATAAAAAAAGGAAAATTTGTTCCACCTTAAGTAAGCATGTACTTGATTACTTCAGGGAAAGGAAAATTAAACCACTTTTTGAAAGTAAATGTGTGCGAAGTGTTTTCAACACTGTTGTTGAAAGCTTTAATGTTAGGCACTAGTATAGCCCCTTAATATAAAAAGTAGTTTTGATGATGGAGCACTTTTTCTGTTTTGTTTTGTTCTCCTCAGTACCATTGAGCAGGCTTCTAGGTCATGTCAAAGAAATTTTAACCAAGCTGGGATAGACCTTTCTTGTTGTTACTTTCTAGAATAAAATCTTTTATTCTTCATGGAAATTTCTATGCACCAAGCCCCTAGAAAAACTTGTAGAAAAGGTGCATCTCTTCTCTGAAAAGGGGGTAAAAACTGTTTACAAATAAATATACAATTTCTTACATAGCCAGCTCCACTGAAGTTGAGCTAATGCTGTAATTCAAGGTCTGTTATTTCTTGTCAAGTAATGTATGTTCCCAGCAGGGATAAAATACGGGAAAAGGCAGGAATTTGGTTTCATGTTGGTTTCATGTCACAGGGGCTGCAAAGCAAGATTAAATGATAGTTGTGCTGCAACAGGCAGAGACCTTACTACAATTTGGAGCCAAATAGGGTTCATTTAACTGCTGCCCTTTCCAGAGGGCTGAACTTAGGTCAGCAGCATAAAAACCTGTAGGTCAAAATTTTGAGCCTACCTCAAATGAGACACGAGCTGCTAGCGTAGCACTTGGGGAAGGGTGTGGTACGGTGGAGTCCTAACAGGTTTTTCTCAATTATTTTGACTAAAAATATAAGTATTCATGAACTTCTACAGTGCAGCTTAAAAACAAGTTCAACTTCTTAGTGGTAGCTGTTTCTATCCTCCTGTGGTTTCCTTCTCTTGCTTGTCAGTGTAGTGCATTCTTTGCTCCTGAACCCCTTTAGGCAAGGATTGCACTTATATGTGTGTACAGGACTGTAAGAACCCAGCTAGTTTCCAAGTTGTAGAAATTCTAAGCTAGATAGACGGTGATTTGTAAAATATCAGTGCTGCTCTGGTATTTCAGTTGTCTGAATTTGATCTTTTTGGGGTTTGCCATGCAGCACACAGCTTGTCTGCATAACATAGGTAATAGAGCCTGTTAAAATCTGAATGATCAGCTGGAATGTTTTACGTTATTAGCAACCTTTACCAGAGCACAAAAACCAGAACATGTGTGCACAGAAGCTTGATCTCTGGTCTTACTGTGACTATTTTTAGTGTATAAATTTAATGTGATGTTGAATGCCCGCTGTTCTTATTGTACATGGAGATAAGCAAAGGTCATCCAACAGAGAAGGGAATTCAGATTGCTCGTTGAGATTGATACTCTTATCACATCATTAACAGAGCTTATGTATTCCTGCAGGGTAGTCAAAATTCATTTTATCGCAGAAGTTGGAAGGGGCTTGTGTAAGGGAGGCTAGTAGGATGTTCTGAAAACTAAGGTTTTACAGAAGGAAGTCCAGAGATGTGGTTTCAAAGGGAAAGGGAAGACAAACCTAGTTATCTGCAGTGTAGTGTTGTAATGTTACTAATATGCCTCTTAACTTTTACACCTTTTCCTGGCTTCATACAGAGAAACAAATTTTCTTTTTTAGCCCATTTGTGGTTATGATCTCACAATACTGCTGCTCAATACCTACTTTTACCTTCCCCTTAAGTTTCTTCCCCATTTTGCTTAACAATCCAGGAAGGTTAGACTTTATGAAGTAGAAAAAGGGAGGGATGACAATGAACTATTTGGGCAGCACATGGTCCTCAAATAGCTGGTTTCTGTCTCCGCACAGTGTCATGTCTGCCTCTTTCTGGGTGTCCCCCAGCAGCCTACTTCTCTAGTAATGCCTTCTTGTTTTGTGTCTACAGCAGTCCTAACCTCCACTCCATTGCAGTTAAGTTAACAGTGTTCAGTTTTAAGCATGAAAACATTTGGTTTCCAAGATGCTGCTTTTGCAAGTGGTCCTCTGAAAAACTGGCCTCTTCTTAGGCACTAATGAGATTATTTTTCTTCCTGGAGTTTATTTCATGCTCTCTTGAATGTTTCCTGCTCATAGTGGGTTTGGTGCTTCCTTTTAAAAATTGGCTGTATTTCTACCATATACATCTACAGTACTGTCTCCAATCTTTGTGTTCCGGTAAACAACATTCTGGGCTAAAGTGAGTATTTTTTTATATATATGCACAAGTGAGTTGATGTTTAAAAGCATGTGTGTTAGTGTACAGAAAAGACATCTTTAATTTATTGTTTTACCTCTTTTTGAAGGTGGAAAACTTGCTTATTAGTAACCAAGGGACAATTAAACTTTGTGACTTTGGTAGTGCTACAACTATAGCTTACTATCCTGACTACAACTGGTCTGCGCAAAAGAGAGCACTGGTTGAAGAAGAGGTGAGCCTATTTTAATGTGTTTAATCTCTATAACAAAAGTGGATTTGTTTAACTGTCACTATTAATCTGATATTGATTCAGGGGTCTTCTAAGACAACTGGAGAGTGTTTCAGTTGTAGTGTTCATAAAGCTTTGTTTTTGTATTCATGTTGCCAGAGTTCAAACACTGTTTTGTAGCTGCATATACAAATACTGCTTCAACTTGGAGTGGAGTCCATTCTGCCATCTGGTGTGAAAACAGAAGTGATTACTAGAGCTTCTTCTAACTGTGCTCTTAACAGGAAGTCAAAAATTGGTTATGGCAAAGTGATTCCCACCTTCTCATCAGTTTTTCTCAGTTGAATGATATATAAAGAAGTAGCAAGTCTGCTCAGCAGAATTTGAATGGGCAGTATTGCAGTCCCGCCAGGACTACGGTGATGGTGTCAAGCACGCAGTGTGTTTTTGCAAAGTGCATTTTTTCTTAGTTTAGAGTTGAGAGTAATGCTGGTAAATCTAATGTAATACATCAGCTGGACTCAGACCTTTAAGTATGGAGAAATACAATGACACTTAAAATCTGGGTGTTCAACTTCTGATATCAAGAGTCTCTGTAAACTCCCCCTGTTTTGGAATCCAGCATCCCTGGAGAGCAATCCTTTGGTTTCTGGAGAAGAAAAGATGATGATGTACCACTCTCTTGTATAGTCTATGCAAAAAGATAGTAGAAAAGGTTTCTTCAGGGATCCTTGTGAACATAGCTTAACTCTTCAGATGTGTCTGCACTGTCATTAAGTGTGATGAAATGAAGAATACACACTGGAGCATTAATTCACCTTTTGGTCTATTGTTGATTTTCTGTATTTGTGTCCATATCCCTTTTTGCCTTTTGTAGAACAGTCATTTTACTTTACATGCTTTGCAATTTGGAAGGACTCTTGAATATCACAATGTTATTTGAGTACTACTGTCTTTATCCAGCCTTATATCAAAGCTGTTGTGACTATTGCAGGATTCAATTGATGGCTTCTGCCTTGACAAGTATTTCTGAAATTTATTTTCAAAGCGAGAATGCTATCCATTCTACATGGAGAGCTGTTTCTTTGGTTGAATGCTGTTGGAGTTTATTATTCAAGTTTCTCTTTCAAGAAATTCTGTCTTCTGCAGATCACAAGGAATACAACTCCAATGTACAGGACACCAGAAATGATAGACTTGTATTCAAATTTTCCAATTGGTGAAAAACAGGACATTTGGGTAAGAAATCTTTCTCCTGCTAACTCGAAGCTGCTTATGTCATAGTGAAACTGATTCTGCAGTCTTCATGTTAATTTGTTGATTAAATAAATAAAGGCACCAAAATAAACATAGGATAGACTGTCTTATGTCAAAGTAAGCTTTAATAGTATGAACTGTGTATCTAAATATTAAAAGAACGAGATTAGTATCTGAGATTTTCTCCCAGATCCAGCTTGACTTCCACTGTGAGAGACAATGCTGAACTTTGACATTCACTAGAACTGTTGCCTAGTTGGAGCTTGCCACCATAGAGCCAGAATACTTACAGTCCTTAGATTCAAATTCTTGCCTTTCATGCTCTGCCATGCATGTAATCCTGGGACAGCCTATTGCTGAGTTCAGAAAGGTTATATATAGGTATTGCATCTAGATAAAATACTGACAAATAGCAAGGATGAGAATGATGCAGAGATTATTCATGCTTTATATAGAAAGGATGATAAACTGTTAACATTCACTAGAAAAATCTGTAGCCAGAATTAAAGGTAAGTATTAAATCCTTAGTTGTACCTTTTTTCAGTTGTGTAATAGTGTAATAGTATTGAGGTACTGTCCAGTGACTTTGTGCTTAGGGACTTAGTTTATTGGATCTTTTTTGCAGATACAGGTGTCAAGATGTTCAGCTGTTATGTGTATTGGAGGTATGTCAAAAGACAAATTGAGAAAATGTAATACCGGCGCTTTAGAAGTTTTTATTTGAAATCTCAGAACTTCATTCAGCAGGTCAAAAGTTATCACTAGGTTTTCTTGGTCACTTTGTCATGCTGCTTTTTTACCTGCTGGCATGTGAGCACTCAGACTGACCCAGGTAGAAGGGACTGTGCAGCTTTGGGGCAACATCTTGGGGAAATGGGCTGCTCTTTTGTCCTAGTTTCAGCTGGGATAGAGTTAACTGTCTTCCTAGTAGCTGGTACAGTGCTATGTTTTGAGTTCAGCATGCGAAGAATGTTGATAACACTGATGTTTTCAGTTGTTGCTCAGTGTGTTTAGACTAAAGTCAAGGATTTTTCAGCTTCTCATACCCAGCCAGTGAGAGAGCTGGAGGGGCACAAGAAGTTGGCACAGGACACAGCCAGGGCAGCTGACTCAAACTGGCCAACAGGGTATTCCATAACATGGGATGTCCCATCTAGTATAGGAACTGGTGAGTGGGGGCGGGGAATTGTGACTGGGGGACTAGCTGGGTGTCAATCGGTGGGTGGTGAGCAATTTGTACATTCCAATCCTTTAATTATTGCTGTTGTAATTTTATTAGTGTTATCATTATCATTATTAGTTTCTTCTTTTCTGTTCTGTTAAGCTGTTCTTATCTCAACCCACGAGTTACACTTCTCTTCCCGATTTTCTCCCCCATCCCACTGGGTGGGGAGGGGAGTGAGTGAGTGGCTGCGTGGTGCTTAGTTGCTGGCTGGGGTTAAACCACGACACTGTTAAGTGTGTCGATGCTGAGGCTATGTGGATGGTATTGGCTTTGCGGAATTGCGTTGCTGCAACTGGAATTGCCTTTTAGCCAAAATGAATCACAATCGGTGTTTAAATCGGTGTTTAAAATATTCAGAATGTACCACTGTTATAATCCCAAGTTACAGATAAAGCAGAGGGAATGAAAAACATTCTCTAGCAATTAAAGCAAAGATCAAATCTAAGTGGTCTCTTCACTTCCTGTGTGTTTAGCTGCTTTGCCTTTGTGCTTTTCTCCACCACGTGTCTGTGGATACTGTCTTCTGATGTGCACGGTGTCTTGGACTGCACAAGAAGTAGTTTCATTCCTCCAACTAAATTATGTTCTGCCTTACTCCTTTGTAAACAGGCATTTCTGTGGCAGAGTAGGTAGTATTTCCTGTACTCCCCTGCTGGATTAATTGATGTGGACTATATGGTGCTTCAGTGTATACATTACGGAGAGCTTATTATCAACTGACAAAAATGTACTTGCTATACAATAATACAGAATTAATATATGCAGTTTTATTTCTGGCCCTGGATTGAGAGACTGAGTAAGTGTTTTGGAGTAACTAAATCTCAAACCTTCGAGACTTTAATAACATTCATATCTTTGAAACTGTTTGTGGGATGAATTGACAACCAAGGACAGTTGGAGACGGTGCACGCAGAGGACTGGAGGCAGTGAGCACATTTCTTAGCTGATGTCTTCACTGGCTTGTTTTATTTGTGGGGGCTATAAAAGTCCATATGCTTAAGCAACTGAGGTGGGGTTCAGAAGAAACTTTGAGGAGGAATTTCCCAGTCTGAGCAAACATTTTCTTGAAGGTATTGGATGTTTTATTATCAAACTTTTATAGGCCAGGTGGAAGAACATGGTACTATTACAATAGTATAACTGTGCCAGTATGTTTCATATGTTAACTTATATGAAAATACATATATCAGCTTATGTAACAGATGGAATTATCCTAACTATCCATAACACCTGGACTATTCAGAGATTAGAATTTAAAACTGATTTCTGGCTTTGGTGGTGTTCCCTTGTCAGGTTACACAGGTTTTAAGTTTGGGCACTCCAAGGAACTTGAAAGTTCCCAGGATGTGGTAGTCCCAATTTTGTGATTTATGTGGCTTGAATGAACCTCTCTGAAAATGATCTTAAACTTTATTTGTTTTAAGACTTTAATAGCCTTCTGATTGTAGGAAATAAAGGGGCCATCATTTCAGCTTATTTTCTTCCAGTCTCTATCAAAACAAGTGTTTTAGGGCTGATGTGTCCCCCTAGTGTCATTTAAACAAAATGATGAACGCTTAAGTGCTTACCTAGTCAGTGCATTGCATAACAGAATGTATCTGTTGGAAATACAAAAGAACAAATTCTGTCCCCACAAATAAAATGAGTCTTCTTGAAGCACAGGATGAAGATGAAATAAATCTTCTGAGCCTTTTTATAAGAAAATCCCGTTCTTGAGCGTGTTCATTGTTGCAGGACTACTTATTTTTGTATACTGTGAAATTCATAAAATGTATTTATTGTAATGATTTTCAAAAATATAGGAATAGGAGAATCCCTGAACCTGAAAACTTCCATGAAAGGGAAGAACCCCACAGACCTATTTAGAAACACGCTTAGCAGTATTGCTACTTGGAACTCTGTAATTGACATGCCAAGCAAATGAATGTTTTACTAAATGTTCTGTCCTCAGAGAAACATCATGACTAATGATTTCTGAAGGAGTGTGAAGCTTATCTCTTAAGCACTGGGAATATATATAGAATTGCATGAGTCAGCAGTTGATGATAGCAACCTGAGATTTGCAAGCAGTATTAGGAAGCTTAATCAATTTCATAGTCTAAAATTCTGCTTTAATTATCATTGCCTGAATTAAAGACAGCATAAACAAGAAGAACCAGCCAAAGTGTTCATGAATCAGAAAATTTGTATTTATAAACTTTTTTCCATTCTGTGATAAGCTTCACACAAAGATGGTGGGTGCTGCAGAGTTCTGTTTGTGGCTATGGGGACCTTCCAGCTTCCTGCAGGACCATGACGCTATCTATCACAGGGTATGAGATAAGGTGTAGAGGTACAGGATAAGGTGTCTCTTTATCCTTGGGTTAATATCCTTGTATAAAGTTGCAACACTCCTTTGAGTGGCAGAGGAGGAAGAGGACAGAAGTGTGCCATCATCTGCTCATGTCCCTGTCTGGGGCTGCAGCTGTCAAAGACAGGACAACCACTAACTGAAGCAGCCACTCTGTTGCCACAGGCAGCCCCTGCCTCCCTGCCTGGGGATCTACCAGCCTCACAACGAGGTTGTCCATTCCATGCCTCCTTGATGACTGGGAGACACCCATCCTGGGCCAAAAATGCTGGCCACTACCAGTATTCTGCCTACTGACATGGCCACTACATCACTAGGGCTAGGGCCAGGAGCTCAGTCCCACGGTACCCAGTGAAAAAGGGTACAGACCTCCCTTTCCCCATGGCTTCCGGGAGCTTCTAGCTCCCTGTAAGACCACCATGGGGTAGGGGGTTGGTGTTATCTTTCCTGTAGACTGTTGGCAGCTCTCCAGCTTGGTGGCAGAGGAGGGAGGAACAGGATGGGAGTGTGCTGTGGTCCGGTTGCTTCCCTGTCTGGACATCCAGCTGTAGCACAAAGCAGCCACTCTCCATTACCATGGGCAGCCCCAGCCTCTGTGCCCTCCACCCGCTGTCCTTGCTTACCTGGCTGCTCATCTGGCAGCTGGTGCTGTCACCAACTGACACTGCCAATGTTTGGCCTGCTGTGACACCACCATGACACCTGTATACTGTTTGGGTAAAAAAATGCCCGGATGGCTGGGTCCAAAGAGTTGTGGTGAATGGAGTTAAATCCAGTTGGGAGCTGGTCACAAGTCATGTTCCCCAGGGCTCAGTACTGGGGCCAGTTCTGTTTAATATCTTTATCAACGATCTGGATGAGGAGGGTGCCCTCAGTAAGTTTGCAGATGACACCAAGTTGGGAGGGAGTGTTGATCTGCATGAGGGTAGGAAGGCTCTGCAGAGGGATCTGGAAGGGCTGGATCGCTGGGCTGAGGCCAATTGTATGAGTTTCTACAAGGCCAAGTGCCGGGTCCTGCACCTGGGTCACAACAACCCCATGCAGTGCTAAAGGCTTGGGGAAGAGTGGCTGGAAAGGTGCCCGGCAGAGAAAGACCTGGGCGTGCTGGTTGACAGCAGGCTGAATATGAGCCAGCAGTGTGCCCAGGTGGCCAAGAAGACCAATGGCATCCTGGCCTGTATCAGAAATAGTGTGGCCAGCAGGAGCAGGGAGGTGATTGTTCCCCTGTACTGGTGAGGCTGCAGCTTGAGTACTGTGTTCAGTTTTGGGCCCCTCACTACCAGAAAGACATTGAGGTGCTGGAGTGTGTCCAAAGAAGGACAATGAAACTGGTGGAGGCTCTAGAGAACAAGTCTTACGAGGAGCGGTTGAAGGAACTGGGGTTGCCTATTCTGGAATAAAGGAGGCTGAGGGGAGACCTTATCACTCTCTACAACTACCTGAAAGGAGGTTGTAGCGAGGTGGGTGCTGGTCTCTTTTTCCAAGTAGCAAGTGGTAGGACAGGAGGAAATGACCTCAAGTTGTGCCAGGGAAGGTTTAGATTGGATATTAGGAAAAAATTCTTCACTGAATCAAGTATTAGAATAGACTGCCCAGCGAAGTGTTTTGAGTCACCATCTCTGGATGTCTTTAAAAGACATGTAGATGTGGTGCTTAGGGACATTGTTTAGTGGTGGACTCGGCAGTGCTAGGTTAATAGTTGGACTCGATCTTAAGGGTTTTTTCCAGCCTAAATGATTCCATGATTCTGTGAAATATTTCTGTCTTTTTCTCTGTGTAGGCTCTGGGCTGTATCCTGTACTTGCTGTGCTTTAGGCAACATCCATTTGAAGATGGAGCTAAACTTCGCATAGTCAATGGGAAATATGTCATGCCACAAAATGACACCCGCTATTCTGTGTTTCATGATCTCATTCGTAAGTTTACAGTGTTACTTAATTTGGTGTCTTTATGGATACGTCTTATTATTGACAGTGTTGTATTGCTGACAGTTAAATGCTGTTGACATGTGATGGTGAAAAAGGTTAAGTGCAACAACTTCTTGTTTTATGAAAAATTTTAATCTTTTATCAAAAAACTTGGAGATTTTAAATGAAACCTTTGGGGTTTTAGTGCTGTTGCCTGCCTTGTTTAGGATTTGAATTAGTCCACAGGAGCAACTAGTGTATCAGTTTGGTTTCTCTGAATTTGCTTTAGAAGTTGTTTTCTTTAAATTTCAAATAGATCACTGGAAGCTTCAATTACGGTGCTGGAAAAATGTCTCTAACTCCAACAGTATTAGATATAAAGTTACTTCTGAGGTTATTCATTAACTGATCCTCAGGTATATTCCTTGAAGTATTCTTAATCCTAAGTGGTGTTTTTTTGTGGATACCTGTTATGACAAGGATATTTGTAGTTGCTCTGCTCTGTTCACGTGTTTCATTGCTTATTGCACTGGAGCGCAGTGAAGAAATTATTAATCTCTGCTGGGAGAGAAACTCCGAAGGGTTTCTGTTACATTGTCTGAATCTCTTTTTTTTAGGCTCCACTTTGAAGGTGAACCCAGAGGAGAGATTGTCAATCACTGAACTTGTGAATCAACTGCAGGAGATTGCAGCAGCTAGGAATGTGAATCCTAAATCCCCTATCACAGAGGTAAAGATGTCTCATAAGGAGTATTATTTATTGGTTAGGTCTCCTTTCTCTCCTCTTTTATCCAGTGAGTGTGAGTTTAGTAACAGATGTCAGAAGAGGTACCCTGTGCCTTAGTCTTTTGAAAATTTGTTTTGAAAACTTCTTTTGAAATTCAATTGAATTGATCTGTATCACTTGTAGGATCTTTGAAAGTACACCTTTTAAAGCACAGAGCTTGCATGACATTAAAGGAAACTAGTTCAGTTCTGCTTGTTGAAAAACTTCTCATAGTCTTGGGTCATTCTTTAGTACAGAAGTGCTCTGTTTGACATGGTGCATTTAATCATAATTGACTTGAACAGAAAAATCTAGTATACGAAGACTCTGCCTGCACTGACTTGAAACCCACTTAGTGTCTTCTGTTCGATGCTTAATTTACACAAAACTGCAAATGAATCAATTAGTGTATCTTAACTTCCTGGCTTTCTCCTGAGGTTCAGCTTGCCTGTTCTCACCATGTAAAAGTAATTTACAAAGCAAGTTGGCTAAATTGGCAAGAAAATACTCATAGTGAGTATTAATCTCCTCAGCTCCTGGAACAAAATGGAGGCTATGGAAACAATACTCAGCCTCGGACATCTGTGACCTCTATTTCACAGAGCTCCAAGCCTGCAGGACAGCTCAACAATATGTACAATGCAGGTAAGTGCAAAAAGAGACATCATACTAGTGTAAAACCAATTGCATATCTTATACGTGGGGAAAACCCCCCACATTTGGGGGTTTTAGACATTTTGCACAAGCACTAGCTATTTTGCATTTATATCACTGTTTCTAACCTTGTTTTATGTTTCGCAAGGTTTGGTTGTATGTTGACACATGCATATGTGAATTTCTCAAGTTCATTGCTGGGCAAGATAAAATTTGGTTTCCTGTGTAAAATAATTGAAACTAAAATGCACTATTGATCTCTAGAGGTGGGAGAGTTGAAATAAGTGAACTAAAACTTGATGAAAGTGGTGGATACAAGAAGCAATAATGTTCTTAAGAACAAGAGCTTTAGAGAAAGTACTCTTCAGGTTATGACAAATTAATAAAAAATAGCTTATTTTAACCCCCAAACTTTCCGGTTCAATGAGGCAATGATAATTGAAAGGGTCTTGTGTAAAAAGCAGAGTTTAAGAGGAGTTTAAATTTAAACTGTTAAAAGTCTTCTGAGAAAAGTGCTGTATTTTAACTGATAACTTGTTACATTGTGGCAGAAGTTACTGAAATCAGTACATACCCTGAGTTTGTGCACAATATTGGCTATTTGGTATAAGAAAGTGACAGTTGTCAAGCAGTTGTTCTTGGAAAGCAAAGACATCAGATATGTTACAACTTCAAAAGATAGCAGCCGTTTTGTGTCTTTTGGTATAACTTTATGCTAAAACGTGTTTGGTGTCTAATGGTGGAGGTAGTCCAACAAAGAAATGCAGAAGCAATTGCAGGGATTTCGACTATGGATCACACTAGTTCATTAATGCTAAGGAGTCACTCACCTGACATGTATTTATTTTGGCCTATGAAAAGCCTGTATGAGGAAGAAATAGTATTTTTCCTTTCTTTCCCCCGAAAAGACTTCTGAGCTTCTGTGATAGTTGATGCGCCTCTGACAGTGATCATAGTCTAAAGCTATTTAGTTTTGTCACTTCCAAAAGAGTCATGGCTGACAGCCTCAAAGGGAAAAAACAGTAGCCTAAATTCAGTTTAGCCTAAACTCAGTACTTTCAGAAATAGCCATAGCTGGCACTGCCTTGAGCCCAGCTAATTATGGGAGGACTGTGCAGGGAGGACTTCGGAAGAAGGTTGCACCATAGGACATTAATGGTGAGGAGAAGGAGTTGTGGTTCCATCTGAGGAAAAACAATAGTTGGACTAGCAGTACTAAATTGAGTCAACCAAAACACATCTCCAGAATGACACAATTAAAACCTGATGTACCCATTCTGTAAAAATAGATATTCCAGAGTTCATTCAGTTGAAAATACTTGCACTTAATATAGTAAAGAAAATGAGAAGCTTGATAGGTTTATTTGCATCTAATTTCTTATTAAAAGGCAATTTCTGCACCCATCTTGTCACATATCATATGTGAATATGGAACATATCAATTAATGTAGAAGATATCAAGGGAATATTTCATACTGTATTCAGTTTTCTTTCCAGCTCAGTATTTCTTGCTTGATATTAGCAATTCAGCATAAGTAATGAGACAAAAAGGATATTACTGTTCCAGGGAAACTTTTAAAATTGGGTAATATTTATTAGAGTAATGCTGTCTGTATATCAATTTCTGTGGAAGAATCCAGCTTCCTAATAGGATTATAATCAAAAGGCTGTCTGACCATCTGTTTTGTACAAGAATGAGTACTGTTTGTTGTTTACAATCATATTAATAGGGATGTTGTGCTGGGATGCTGTGCTAGCTGGGATGTTGTGCTTAAAGTAACTTAATTATGCCAGCTGCTTTTGAAGCCCTATATTAAAATGTCTCTACTGGGGGTGCTTAAGTAGATACGCTAACCATAAGCTGCACTTTAAGAGACTGATACTTAAAAAAGACAGTATTTTGCTGTACTGGCCATTTGAAATAAATGCTTTACTTTCAGAACAGCAAGGTGTAGCCTGTATGTGCATTCACTTCCAGCTTTGTAGGCAACTTGCTTTGGTGTGGAGCCCATTCCAGGATACAACTTAAAGTACAATTATTTTTATTTAACTACTCTAGGCCTGACCGTTGCGGAATGTGACCAGACTTATGGAGGGTTCTTTGATATTCTGAGGGGTGGAACAGAGCGATTTTTCACTAATATTAAGGATACATCTTCTAAAGTTATCCAGTCTGTGGCCAAGTGAGTAAAAAAAAATAAATAAAAAAAAATAAAAATTGTGCTGGTGAGAGTTCTAAATGAAGGGTCAGGAGCTTATTCCAGAAATTATCAAATTTAGCATACTTTTCCAAGTATGAGCTCTAATAGTTGGTAGCTGGCCCTGAGATTTTAAGAATGATAGTAATACAAAAGTTACTTTAGCAATCATTTACTGGAAATGAGAATGTTGGGGCCAAAAGCCTGTCCTTAAGTACTACTTTACCTGCTGTATTCTGGATACTGAAAGCTTGGGAGAGATGAGCAGGTGGGGGCTGGAGCAGGGTGGAGAGGTATGGACTAGGACTATCATGGTTCAGAATGAATAAATTGAATTAGTAGATAGGGCCTCCATGAATAAGAAAAGAAGAAAAAAAGATGGAGCAGGGGAAAGGGAATGGAGGTGAGAAGAAAAACTGCGGGGAAATAGTGTATGGACTTGTCTGTCCAGTTTAGTTTTCAGGTGGAATTCTATGCCCTCAAGGCAAAGTGAGAGGATCTGCACTGTTTGTCTCCTTTGCCCTGCATTACATGGAAGAATACTCTCCTGTTTCTATGTATGTGTTCTCGGATACCTAGTCTGTGATTATTTCTTTCTAATCAGATTTTCAGTCCCATTCAAAATGTTTCTAGTACCTCTATGTGATCAATATTAATCAATCTGTATGATTCATACTTTTTAAACTCATTATCAAAAAGTGTAAAAGGTTTTTCTTAATTATAGGAAGAGCAGGTAAGTCACTGCTGAATACCATGACTGAACAAGAGCCTCCTAAGGAATACTGAACTGTGTCCTTCACTGTAGGGTTTGTGGGCCTTTAATTGGAATACTGTGCTATGGCTTATGAAGCCTATTGCTTGCAAAATGTTTTTCTGTTACTGAGTGTAATTTCTGTGTAATGCTGCTCTAAAATATTTGTAATGATCAGATAAGTTAGATCTGTAGATCTTGCACCTCTGTAGACCCTTCAACTGCATTTTTAGCTGTTTGCTCTTACATTTAGTCTGTTTAAACTTCCTATGTGTGGCTTAGGTCAGGTTCTCTATTTTTTTAAAGGTTACAAAATCTTTGCAGCTTTGGTTTGTCCTTAGGCTTTCTATAGCTTTTGACACACTAGAATCAAACTTTTCACCCCAGGAAAACCACATTGACACAAGAGAAGTCAGGGAGGTGTGCAAGGGAAATGAACTGTTGCATGATGAAAGTGGTAACTTGTTAGCAGCTTAGCAGAACTGTAGGAGTTCCATGTATGAAGTAACAGATGAGCTACAACTTCTAAGTGACCACTCCCAATTTTATTTCCTTGGCATGTGCTGTATTGCAGGCCTCTGTTCTTTACCTCCTTGTATCTGTTACCCTCTGTGGCACTGATCTTCCTCTCCCTTCCACTTCAGTCTTACTTCTGTTCCTTTTGTTCTGTCTTGTTAAACGAAATTTCCTGTGTGGTAAAACATGGAAATATTCTCCAGATTCCTTGCCTTTGACAGATACACTATTTATAAACTTGAAGGTACTTAATTCCTTGTCTTAAATTCTGCCAGTTTTGCTTAGGTTTAAGTCTTGCAGCAGAGATTACTTTTCTTCATTTGTGACAGATAACACTTAAATTCTTCTCTACCTTTGACAAAGTTATAAGCCCTACTTTCCCATGCCTGTGTTCCTTTATTAGATCTTACTTGTACTATATTTTGGTTGTACACTATGTGCTTCTGAAGCACTCCTGCACTTTACTTTCTTGGGCTCTTGTCTCTACTTGACTTTATGAATTGTTATGCCTCCATCAATCAGTTATGTTTGAAGAAGTTTTCCTTTCCTGCTCTTGTAAGTGGCTTCTTCCTTAAAGGCCACTGGAAGTTTAATTACTTTTTTTAATTTCATCTTGTGCCGTTTTCCCCTTTTCTAGTGGTCAATTAGGACTGTCTAAAATTGACTTTTTAATATGGAATGGCTTATGCTGTACCTGCACCTTATTTTAAATTTCTCCTCCCTGCTAGGTGTCTGGCTTTTTGCTTTGTGTGATTTCCTTTGGTTCCATTCTAAGTGTAGTGTGCAAGGAATAAAACAGTAACTGTACATCCGACTGCATCTGCAGAGCTCATCTGGCAGCTTCTGAAGTCTAGGACAGTGAGTTCTTGCTGTCCGAAAAGATGCTGTTCAGTTCCCATGATCTTCTTTACAATTGTTTATTTAGATTATGGTGACTGTGCCAAATAAGTCTTGCATCTCTCTTATTCTTAGAGTTATGATGCTACTTCTGAGTTCCTAGTTAGTGTTCTGTGGCTAAACAATATGCTTGGCGTGTTAGTTAGAATCCCTTTTTTGACAGAACTTGGAAAGTATGATTGAGGTGGAACTTGAGGCTCTTCAGTCCTATACAGAGCCCCATGGCAGGATCGTATATGCTTTAAATTTGCGTGGGACATAAGGAACTGTTAGAATTCTCCAAACTGCTTCAAACCTTATCTGGCATGACTCTTTACTTTGTGTTAGTGTTTGAGCCTCTGTCAGGGATGCGACTGCTATTGGAGACATTTTAGTGCATGTTTTGTGGAACATACCAAGTATGAGTTAAAGAAAAGCTTATTACTTTTACATGTTATTTGTATTAATTACAGAACATCACATGTGGATTTTTACTAGAATTGAGTAGCTTGTGAATGTAACTGTTTGTTGTGGTTTTGGTTTGTAGCTCTTAATGGGTGGGAGTATTGTAATATCCAAATTAGATCAATGAGTCACAGACCTTCTCCAGCTAATGGGGGATGCAGCACTTCCACAGGCTGTGATGGATTGACAGAGGATTGTCAGACAGTGTGAAGTCCCAAGGTTCATCATGAGGGTATCAGTTCCTCACAGATGTTTTGGACTGGGCTGATTGAATAAGGGTTTATATATAGGTGACTTGTGTGTATCACCGCTGTTGACAGAGCACGTGAGACTGTCAGATTCTTGTTTAAGCTTTGCACTAATACAAACAAATCTTGATTTTGTAGAGGACTCTATCTTCATACAACTTTGTTTTCTTGTGTTACCTATGTGAATTTGGCCATTGGGTTTGGGAGTGAAAGAAGAGGAGGGAATTCAGTGAGTACATAATTATGCTAGTGAGAACCAGTTACTTCAGTACTTATTTTCTTTTGGTATTTAATCAATACTGAAAGAGAAACTCCTTCCACTTGTAATTTGCCAATGTTCTTTAGTAGCCCTTAGTTCTGTAATTTCTATTCCTTGATAAGCCTTATGAATATTTTGAATCTTAACTGTATTTAACAGGTCACTGAAATGGCAAAACATGAATTAATGTGAACCATACTTAATGTTATGCAGAACCTAAGGTAGTCTCAGGTTCTTTAGCATTTAATGTTCTTAGCATTGAACATTCACTATGCTGCTGAGAGTGCCACCACTGGGCTTGTGCATTCTTAAACTATTTATGCTTTAACTGAGCTGAAGTGTTAATTCTCTTTTTGCATCTACTATAGGACATATCTGTTTATATCATGGTCATTCTCTGCCTTTACAAACTTGTGTTGTGGCTACAGCTGGTACCATCAGGGACGTGGGAATACCTCTTCTACTTTTGCATCCTTGACTGCCTTTCCAAAACTCTTCAACAAACATGAGAAGCAGGCATTCTGGAAAAACTAAAATGTCTCTTCCTTGTCGTGCGTTTTCCTCACCACACTTAAGCATTCCTCATGTTGGAGTCTGTCATCTCATTAGGTAGGCTCTGTCCTTCCTACTTACCATTGATTTTCTGAATTGTGGAGTTATTTCCTTTTTCTGCAGACAGACTTCTTTTTCACTGAATCCAAACTACAGTGGAAGAGTTACTGTTCGGTAGTTGCTACAAAAAAGTTAATTTTTTCTTCTCTCCCATAGCTGCCTTGATCTTAATTCAAATTTTGATCTCTTATTTATCCTTATAAATGATAAAGTCTGAAAACTAAAACACATGTCACAGGCTACTAGGAACAGAAGAGTGAATGAAGGCCATCTTCATTGTCCCCCAGGCCACCTCACTTGCAGGTGTTGCAGTCGCTTGCAGATTCAGGTTAGGCAGAATCAGTTTATAGCTACATGAGAGAGAACACAGACCAGCAGAGGTTCAGCCCTCTGTTGATACAAACTGACCTAAAAGAAAGTACTGGGGTGTACATGCACTTAGGAGCAGATGCATGTTGCTCTGTGAAGGGGCCTGAATACGGCAGACCAGCGTCTGCATCAAAGGGAACTTTGTTCCAGCAGATGTACCTGTGTGTGCCCAATAACTCAGTCTGTAGCCATGTGGACTCAACGTACCTCTGTTCAGCTCATCCACCTTTTGCTTGTGATGCTGCTGTGCCCTTGACCAGCTTTTATGCTTATTGAGGTCTGCATCCACACAGGTTACAGATGCCCTACCGAAAAACATACAAAAATGTTTTAAGTATCTGGTCTTCACTGGTATTGAAAGCAGTGTGCTGAACTTATGATCACTCTTGTTTTGCTTTGTCAGAACATTCTCTTTTACTGAAGAGATTATGATCTAATCTAGGGAACAATCAGGTGCGTTTTATTGCTAGCTTTCTTTGTTTCTGGTTTGCTGCATTAATGTTTTATTTCATGGACCTTTGTGTTGTACTAGGTAGTTGAATGATTAATTCAGTTCTGTGAAGCAGACCCAAGTGGGAACAGATTGATGTGAACTTCAGTGCTGCATTTCATCCTGGCTTTTGAAAAATAAACTGCAAAAGTGGTGGTGTTTTGCTACTCTTATGAGCATAGAGATGTCTGGAGGAAGACTGCTTAGTGTTAGAGCATTATTTTTAACTAAGATAATAGTTTGTATGCTCACATTGTAGCTGTGCTGGTCAGTCTGTCATTCTTCATTCTTTCCTGTCTTCAGCTATTAGTAATACAAAGTAACTATGCACTGTTACAGAATTTTGTGCTGCATGCTAACTAGTTTATTTTGTGAATTTAATTGTTAATTTTAATTTAATTGTTTTAAACTTAATTTGCTGGAATGATATTTTTGTTTAATATTAGTTATGGGCTTTTAAATGCAGCTGTTCTCTGACAAGATTAATAATGCCAACCATATACACAGTGAAAAATTTTTAACATCTAATTAAAATTTCTGATTTTATTTAGGTATTTATTCTGCAAAATGAGAATTCATATTTAGTTTGCTACATTTCCCACTAGACTTCTCACTAAAAAGCCTTGAAGTAGCCTGGTATCATCAGAAAAGTGGCTAAATATTGGTGTCAAAGTACTTCCCTGTTTAGCTTAATTAGAGCCTTAAAAAGCACACCGAGTTTTCCATATGGATCACAAGCCAGAAGTGCTCCATGCAATCTCTTGATTTGTTTGCATGTACTACTCTTACCACCTCCCAGCAACATTGCTATGTAAATGGAATTTCTGCTGTTAATAACATGAAAGGAAAGACCTTATTCCTTACATTTATTTACAGGGTTCTATCTTGAAATGTGTAGCAATGCTTACCAGTGTGAAGAATATGCATTTTTTTTCACCTTCCTGCTATTTAAAGCAATCTCAGTTACCAGTTTGATGTGAAACACTCCACTAAAACCAGAGTATGTTATGTTCAAGTCTTACTACTGAAGCTCTGAAATCTTCAGAATGAAGTTCAAGGAAGGTCACGTTGTAGGGTGCTTATGTTGATTTTGCAGTTTAGCAGCTACATTTTAAGTAAGGCAACACAAGCATTCTGAAGCTTTTTCAGTTTAACAGGCTTCAAGTTGCTGCTTAACCTCAGTGTTACAGCATTGAAGAGATTATGGTTCTTTATTCTCAGGCTATCATATTAGGTCATTCTTTATCTTGATAACAAAAAAGTTGATATCATTAGAATGATCTGCATGTTTTCTTGCTTGAAGCTGTTGGGTGTAAGCCACAAATAACGTTTGACACTTTGCAATCATATAAAGGACTATGTTCATCACTAATTTTAATAAGAAATTATTATCTGTGAATGTAAATGCCTACCTTAATTAGTTCAGTTGCAACAGTGTTACCACTTGAGCTACATGATGAAGTTATGTCCTTCCAAAGGTGCAAAGAATTTTGAAGTAGAGTTTACTTGGCCATTTTGTCTACCTCCTTATGCAAGATTTTTGAAGGCTGAATTTTTTAGTGCTTTGTCTAGTGAAACTCAAACTTCCTTGTGGTGATTTCCATTTCTCTCAAGACCTTGGGTCATTATCGTTGTTAGGACAGTGATTATGGCATTTTGCATAAATACTGTTTAATGTGCTTTCAGAACAGTTGTTCTTGCCTTACCTAAAATACTCTTCCTAATCCTTGTAAATTCAATAATCTTTTATGAATCTCCTGAGCCTCCTTCATGTTTACTAGCAAGCAGTAAAGAATCAAAGCATAATGTTCTCTTGATGTTTCAGAATTTGAGTGCAGTGTACTAGGTCTGCTCTTTCAAGAAGTGTCTTGAAACTTGGCAACAATGTGAAAATATTGCTTTGATAGTGCCTCTGCATTCCCTAAACATGCATCATAGTGTTGTGATGATATTTTGATATTCTGGAGATATGCTACTGACTTATTTTAAGTTAGGGATGTCTAAATCAAATTCTGTAGGTGAGGTTTGTTCTTAGTTTGCCAGTCAGGAGTGCAGACCTATGTGATTATAGTCAGGGGTGTTGGCTAGCACTGGAGGCTCTTCAGTCTTTTTCTTGAGCTTTTTTGTCCTGCTACATAGCAGATAACCTAGAAACAAAAAAAATAATAGTGGTCTTAAAATAGTAAATTGTTGGCATAATGTGGGTGATTAGGGAGAGATGAAGGGAATGGAGCTAAATAAAAAAAAAAATCACTGGTAGATTATTTTTGAAAAAGGCTGCTCTTTAAGACTATGCATAACTATCTGAGTAATGAGTAAGGCCTTGCTTAGTATAGGAGTTTTGGAAGTGAATTTTTGGAGGAAAGATTTAAATGAGGAAAGAGATTCATGTTCTCTCTATTCATATGGAATCCGGAAACTGGGCAGCATGGCCATCTAGGCCAGAGAGTAACATGCCAGAGCTACATAATTTAAAATGTAATGTTTTAACAAATTATCTTTGTTCTAAGCATTATGTTGTCCTCCATTAAAGATGTTAATGCATCCTCATTAAGCTTTCAAACTGATACCTACAATGAATCTTTATCAGTAAGAGCAGGGTCTAGAGGAATGAGTGAAACATTGAAGGCATCTGTACAAAATCGCCAGAGATAAGTAACTGAGATGAGTAACTGTTCAAATACAACATCTAGTCTGAAAACTCTAGTCTGAAGCATGAGGTAACAAGCCTCAGCTGGAAGAAATGAAACTTTATTCATGGTGGTGAGTTTTAGACTTATGGCTTGAATGGTTCTATTTCATAGTATTAACTCCAATGTGTTCTGTTTCAGTTATGCAAAAGGAGACTTGGATATATCATACATCACTTCCAGAATTGCTGGTATGATAGCTATGTCTGTTTTAAGAATAATTTCTGATTGTTCTTAATATATGAAAAAAGTAAATACTTCATCTGGTGTTTGTTGTTCTGTCTTCAGTGATGTCCTTTCCAGCTGAAGGTGTAGAATCTGCCATCAAAAATAACATAGAAGATGTGCGGTTATGTCTGGACTCTAAACATCCTGGCCACTATGCTGTGTACAATCTCTCTCCAAGAACATACAGGCCTTCAAGATTCCATAATAGGGTGTGTATAGTTTTTGTGTATTTCTGTAAAAGGTCTTTCAACACAATGTCTTGGTTATACCTTCAGTTTTTTATTGTGAAATATGTTAAAGTAGGCTGCATAATCAAAAAGATGACAAAAGAGTAAGTATAAACATAAGGTCAAAGAATAACCTATATTGTGTTTGTCTTTCAATCCAAACTTAAGTGATTAAAGACTGATCAGTTAAAGACAAAGTATTATCACACCTGAAAAAAACAATTACTGCCTCTTTGGGGGGAAGCAATCAACTTTTATCTGCATCTGGTTCAGTATGAGGTTCAGGCAGAGGCTTTTCAACATGGAAGGCAAAGCTTAATCACACAGGAAACCTTCTGCATGATAATTTGGAGCAGGTACCTCAAACCAAAAATCTTCAGCAATGCTTTTGAGCACTAGATTGCTGAAAAGTCCACTGAGGCTGACATAGTGAACTGATTTATTCCTCATCCCACAAAGCTATCAATATCTGCTTATGGAACGATAAATTCTGTCACTGGGAAATTGTTTACTCTGGGGATGGTTTTTTGGTTATGCAAGTGTGTGGTCCCTATACACTGACATTCCTCATGTATTGGTACTGTGAATGGTACAAGCTAATGTATCAATGAGCACAGCTAGATCTACCCATAATCTGGAAGTCTTCTGGTCTACATTTATCTTTTTGACATTCATTTTGTCTTCTGATCTTTGTTTTGCTGGGAAGTAATAGCAGATCATAACTTGTCAAAACACTGTAGATTCCTGCCCACTTTATTGGCTGGGAGTATTTAGAAAGTTTCTGCAAAACATTGTCTTCTGTGTAAAAGCAAAAAAAAGGCAGCTATTCTACTTGGAAAACAAACTCTTTAAATATATTAAGGAAACTTCCCCTGTTTATCTTTGAAATCTAGATGCACAATGAGCAATACTGACTGACTTAACTTCATTATTCAGTGATAGGTGAGAGCAGCCATGGAGGAAGCTGTCGTGGTTTAACCCCAGCCAGCAACTAAGCACCACGCAGCCGCTCACTCACTCCCCCCCCATCCAGTGCGATGGGGGAGAAAATCGGGGAAAAAAAGTAAAACTCCTGGGTTGAGATAAGAACAGTTTAATAGAACAGAAAAGAAGAAACTAATAATGATAATAACACTATTAAAATGACAACAGTAGTAGTAAAAGGATTGGAGTTTACAAATGATGCGCAGGGCAATTGCTCACCACCCGCCGACCAACACCCAGCTAGTCCCCGAGCGGCGATTCCCTGCCCCCCCACTTCCCAGTTCCTAAACTAGATGGGACATCACATGGTATGGAATACACCGTTGGCCAGTTTGGGTCAGGTGCCCTGGCTGTGTCCTGTGCCAACTTCTTGTGCCCTGGCTGGGCATGAGAAGCTGAAAAATCCTTGACTATAGTCTAAACACTACTGAGCAACAACTGAAAACAACAGTGTTATCAACATTCTTCACATGCTGAACTCAAAACATAGCACTGTACCAGCTACTAGGAAGATAGTTAACTATCCCAGCTGAAACCAGGACAGAAGCTAAGGAAGCTTAGTTTTTCTTTAGTGCCTGCAAAAGATGATTATGGCAAGCCTTAAACTTGATCAGAGGAGAACAGCTTCTGAAATTCTTAATTCTGACACTTTGCGTAGTAGGTGTTTATGAAATTATATATTCTTTCTTGCTTGCTGTATACTATCTGTATGAAACTTTTACAAATTTCTGTAACCTTGGTTAAAGTTAATGGTAGTTTTGAATTATTCTCTGCTAGTTTTGAGTCCTACTTGGAATAGGTTGCTCAGATTGTGCATTTTCCATCATTCTGCTGATGATCAGAACATTTTGGGCTTAAAACATAGCCAAAGGAAAAGAAGGTAATGTTGTATGGTATACATCTTGTAACAAAACTAGTGTTTGAGCAGAAAGTAAACGGTAAATCAGAAAAAAGTGAGTTCTTGCTTTTTTGAATACACCTGCTTTTGTAGATTGTGTTCTAGCTTGTAGATATAATGCTGCAATATGATTCTTTCACTGCTATTCTAATATTTGAGATGTACTGAAGCCCACATTGAATCCTGTGGTGAACAGGAATATAAAGGACTGCTTGCCTTAGCTTTTATTCGTTCACTGGTGACTTTGCATGAGCTTGCACTAACAGAAGAATGTACAATTTAAATCTCTCAAGTGATGCTTTCTGAAACTGTCCTCTTTTTTAATTAAAATACTAGAATACAGTGAACAGCTGTAGGAGACTTTGTATGCCAGACCATTTCTTTCAGCCTTTTTTCCTGAGCTTTGCAAAAAAACCAATCTCAATAAGAATTTTTTGTGATACTCAGTTGATGCAGGTAATTCATCTCAGAGTAACCCTTGAACTTTATTATCTGGGTAAGAAAACATGTTGCTGATAGCAAAATTTGGTCTTCCACATTCAGCAATTGTGGTCCCTGCTAAAAAGAAATAGAAAAAGCTTGCTTTATAAGTTGTCTCCTTGGTCACATCTATCAAACATCTAATCTTTTGGCATTGCATGTGCTCAAGGATCAGGTTTCATATACTGAATTCTTACTGGACAGCTGATTTTAAGAATATAGACTCTCAGCAGTGAAGCTGATTATTCAGTAGTGTTTTGTAGCCCTTATTGCAGAAGGAATATTATTAACTGAAGAGGCTCTTTGAATAAAGGACAAATGTAAAAGCAAACCAAGTCTTCCTGTTTCTTTGTTTGTCGGTTGGTTTTGTTTTTGTTTTTTTTTTTTTGCTTAAGAATATGTGCACAAATAAGTTGAAAGCTGTTTTACTTTATTCCTTGCTCTAAGAAAATTTCGGGTAGTAATCTGAGTTGTTATTTCTAGTGCAGCAGACTGCAGACAGGACTTGAGTTTTATTGCACTTCACACTATAAAGTGGTGAGACTACTTTTCTTGAGCATCTTGTGTGATTTCTACCTGAAGGTGGCATTAAAGTGTAAAATTGCCTCATATACACAGTTTATGCTGTGCAAATGTATGTGATTACTTAATCTCATTTCTCACCTCTGCTGTCTCTCATTGCAGGTTTCTGAATGTGGCTGGCCAGCAAGACGAGCACCAAATCTTCAGAATCTTTATAGCATATGCAAGAACATGCATTTATGGCTGAAACAAGACCAGAAAAATGTTTGCATTGTGCACTGCCTTGTAAGAAGTTGACTTAAGTTGAAGTGCTTTGCTCAATCCAGCTTTAAATTGTGAATAAGGATGCTAGTATCCACTCAGTTTGTGAATATTACTGACTTGCTTTAATGTGAGGCTTGGGGGCAATTCCATCCTTAGCAAAGTTATTTGCATAAATTTTCTCCTTACGCAAATTAGTAGAGTAGTGTAGCCCTTGCTTACTTGCATGTAGCATGGAAGGCAGTAAGTATATAGGAGGGATTAAGGCAAAGTAGCCTTTGGGAGAAAGAATCTGCTCTACTATTTCAGTGTTTGCTCTATTTTTTGTTCATGTTTTCTGAGTGACAGCTGGGTATACACTGCATTTCCTACTACTGTCCATTTCGAATGTAATCTGTATCTGCAGAATTGCACAAACTGACTATGATAGACTTTTGGTGGCACTTGCTTTTGCTGGTGGCAGGTTGCTATGTAACTTTCACTGTTCTCTAATATATCATTAACCTTGATATAACCCCCCAAAGCAGTTAAACTCTCAAAGAGCCACCTCATGTCCAACAGGGGGAAGGGGGGAGGAATGAATTTAAAGAATATTTACTATGCTCAAGACTTGAAGACATGAGGTTACTGTTATGTTTGTGTAAGAGAATTGCATGCAAAATTTTGACATTCTTTTCCTGCACAGTAAAAAGATAAACATGACAGTTGTTACAATGTGTATGATGCTGCTGGAAAGCATTCAAAACCAGTCCTTTCATATGGTATAGAAGTCTATATGGAATATCACTATCGGAATCTAAGGACTTGTTAATCTAGCAAAGTGTACTTCCTTAAACAGAGTTTTATGAGGAGAAAATCAGTTAATGTCAGCTCCTGAAAACTGATGGGATTTTCAGTGCTGCTGTGAGGTTAGGGATACAATTCTATATTAAAGTGATACTTACAGTATCTTGGTATCACATGATTGGTCAAGTAGGTAAGAAGCAGATGTGAAGAATTAGCCCCAGTTTTTGTAAGATCTTTCCCTTGAAGTGTTTCCTTTAAGGTACTTAACTCATTCCTTTTCTTCAGGTGTGAGGTAAGCTTGTGTATATATGGCTGTATGCCAGATGTGATGTGAAGAGCATATACCAGAACTACTAGAAATGAATGATAGCGGCAATATGTGTCTTGGATTCATCTAGCTGGAAATTTTTGTAGATATAAAAGCTAGGAAATCTAGGTTAAAAAGAATACTTTGGTGCATTTTTTTAGTCTAATGCACTTTCTTAGATAACAAAACATAAGAGTTGCTTCTTGTAATGGCGAAACTGCCTCTAGATGGCTGGGATTCAGAACCAGGTAGGGCTTTCTGTTTTTCTGATCTTTACTGTGGACGTTTGCAATAATGCAGTGAATTGCTAAATTTTTACATTGTAGTTTGAGTGATCCAGTTGAGAACAAGCAGTTGAAAACAAGATTTAAATGGCAGCTCTGTGCTTTAGCTGCAGTTAAGTCTTTTTGGACTGGCAATGATGGGGATCCGTTTTTAACTGGTATCCTGTTCTGCTGATACTGTAAGACTGTAGCACATATGCCAGAGGCTGGAGTAGCTCCTTGACATCTGCAGTAACACTTTGTTCTGTGTAATTATTTGGGGCCATGCAGTGATGGTCATCCTTGAAAAGTTGCACATCTTTAAGAACTTAATGGCAAAGAGACTTGCAACTGGCTATGCTGCAGCTCTTTCAGTGTGCTTAGGTGTTCCTTCAGGTAGCTTTATTTGACCTGTGTTTAAATGAACCAAGTTAAAATAATTATGCACACATGAGGAAAAGTTATGTTTTATTTATTTTGTGAAGGTTATTTCTTTTCAAAATAATTTAGACACAACTCCTCTAGTTTTTTGAGACTTTGGGACAAAACTTATGCTCAAAATCTAGCTTTTTCCAATAATTGGTTTTTTTTTATTGCTGCCTTAATGATTGTGTTTCTTTTGCTCTCATTCTCAACTTATCAAACTTCTTTCTGAAGTCCAAGGTTCTGTCATCAGATTTGTTTACTAATGAATAAGATAGTCTTTATTTTGAATGCTGTATTTCTGGTTGTAAAGTAGTCTTTAAAGTCTTGTAAAGTTGTCCTCTGACTTCATGCCATGGTTGCAAAGGGTTTGCTGTGACTTGTTTGCTGACCTCTTTGTACAATGATTTTTCTCCCCTTGGTATGGTGCTTTAATGTGGAAGTAGCTTTGTGATGTAAGTGTACATAGGTCACTGCTTGTTGTGCTGATCAGTATTGGCCCATTCTTCCCTTGTATTCATTAATGTTTTGTCCTAAGTGTAGGCTCTCAGGGTGGCACCATGTTTTTGTTCCATCTGTGTGAAATTTAACTGAAAGGCAGGGTCCAGCCCACATAATCATAGACTATTTCAGTGACTTCTGGAAATCATTGGGCTTGCTAGTTACACCAGCAGTAATAATATTGATTTGTTGAACTGCTCTTTAAAGATCTCACTGTTATGGAGCTGGCAGACCTTTTCATTGATCTATGGTAAGAGTAGAAGCCTGGCTTTTAAGGAAATGCCTGTTAAAACAGGTTGAGGAAAAACATTTCCTTCTTCCTCACTTCCACACTCATGCCAAATGACTACAAAAAAATCTGTTCCATGTTGTTAGTAAAAAAGACTTGAGAGATTCTGTTCTGTCAACCATTACCTCTTCTGAATCTTCAGTCTTCTGTAGTGTAGGGATGAGTGTGGGATGTGTGTAGCTGTGGTCCCTGCAGAAAGAGGTTCATTGTTTTAATTTCCTTCTCTTAGTTTAATAGCTTGCCACAAATCTCAGGCAGTCTTAGTCAGAAAAATAAGGTGTTCAGTGTGACTTATTTGTTCTGAATCTTAGGACTTCTCTTGTAGCAGAAGTCCATGGTTATCAGTCAAAAATAGCACTGAACTGGTGTTTCAGGTAGCAGCCAGAAAACAAACTTAAAAATGGATATTAGAGACAATAAGGTAGTAAATGTCAATTGAAAATTTCAAACTGTTAAAGTAAAGCAATTACTGACATTTGAGCAAGCAGATAATATGTAGTATCTTTTCTTTTGTGTGGAAATTGAATGAAAACATTTCACATTCAGATACAAAATTCAGATCTAATGATCGCACTAGACCTTGGATTTCACTAACATTAAATAAGGAGATAGCATATTCTTCAGTAACTTCTGTAATGCTTTTTCCACTAGGTTTAATAACAAAGTTACACTTTTTTTGTAGGATGGAAGAGCAGCGTCTGCTGTTGTAGTTTGTTCTTTTCTGTGTTTCTGTCGTCTCTTCACTACTGCTGAAGCTGCAGTTTATATGTTCAGTATGAAACGCTGTCCTCCTGGCATTTGGCCTTCTCATAAAAGGTACAGTATCAGTCTGTAGGGTACTGTTGAAGCAAGTAGTTATGCAGTTACGAATATGCTACTATTTATACAGGAGGCTTTTTAGGATGATAAATTATTTCAATAGTGTCTGTGTTCAAACAGCAAAATACTTGGAAAAATAGATGTATCATGAGTAGAGAAAGTAGTTCTGAATTCTGTGAGCCCTTAAGTTACTCATGATGTTCTTCTCAAAGTGAGTTGAATATGACCTGTAGTGAAGAAGCGTTAGGAATGCAAACAAGCGTATGCAGTGCTTTTGAATGCTCTTAAGTATAAAATCCTCTTCCACATGTGTAAGACTTATTCCATATTTTAAAAGTTTATTACAATAGGCTTCACTCACTATGTCAGAACACTGCAAGTTCTGTGGAAAGACCAGTAACGATTTCTGGCAATCTTTTCTGTTTAGGTAAGAATGCCTTCTGCTTTTTAAAGGAGTGCATGCAGAGGTGACTTTCATATACTTTGACAAACGTTTTAAGCTGAATATTTGATTTAATTTGATAGATGTTAAAACAACGAAGCCTCAGTAGCAAGTGACACTGGTAGTAAAGGTGTTTCCTACAAAAAGGATTAGATACAGGAAGGTGAGAAGTAAGGAGTAGTTAAGTATAAATGACGAATTATGCAGTTGTACAGATTTATTTTGAGTATATTTAATGGGTCCTCTAAATATAACTTTTACTGATGAGGATAAACGTAAAGGCTTTGAGTTACTAGCTCCAGAACTGCTCTGCAACTTTTATCCATTAAGTGTAAGATACGAAATAAATAGTTCTCCTAGTTTGGCATTTTAAGGCCTTTGGAAAGAGTGACTAGTTTGTTCTACAAGTTAATGTATGTAAAGCTACCAACCTAAGGCAACGTCTGGAGCTGTCTGGAAGGTGGGACACAGGTGCAGATAAGTTCATACGCAGCGCTGTGTTCAGTTTTCTGTGCAGTATATTTTTCTGTTGTGATGCAGCCATCAGGCTTTTGTACAGAAACTGTGTTGCTGCCCTTAAATTGAGAGGCTGGCTAGGGATTGTGAATATTTCTCTATGTTTCTATTTAATTTTCCTCTTTGTGAAATTCTATCTGATTTGAAAATCCATTTACTGGAAGTGCTGCTAAGTGTTCCCAGTGTTTTATTATTAGCGCTTGTCACTGCTCAGTGGCTGGATATGAACAGAAGTCACTCACCTACCTGTTAACCTATTTTTAGAATTTGGTTCTCTGGCTAAGTGAGTACTGTTTGGTTTTGGCAGATACATTGAATACATGTGTGACATGATGGCTGAAGAACCCATCATTCCTCACAGCAAGCCCATCCTTGTCAGATCAATCGTCATGACTCCTGTTCCTCTTTTCAGTAAGCAGCGTAATGGCTGCAGGCCTTTTTGTGAAGTTTATGTGGGAGATGAGAGAGTAACCACTACTTCCCAGGAATATGACAAAATGAAGTAAGTACAGGTTATGATTTGCTCTGAAACAGCACGTTATTTTTTTCTGTACTAACTTAAATATAAAGTCCTTACGGTGGGGAGAAAGCATAATTTTGCATGTGCCAGTTGAGCAGAAAGCTTCTCTAATGTACAGAACAGCTCCTCTCTCCCCTTTTAACTGATCTTGGAAGGTAAATCATGGGGAAAAGACAACATGGTTATAATGGCAGCTTGGATCTGTTCCTGCAGAAAGTGGGGATGATGGTGGGGTGGCACAGTGGCCACTGGGAGGCAGAGGTGAGCAAGACCCTCTTTCCTCTCACTCGATGGGAAGATTGATTCCTCATGTACAGGTACTGAACTGAACATCACGTCTCAGTCACAGAAACAGTAAGGATCCCATAGGCATGGTAACTGTAAAGGGAGTGCTTATTAGCCCCTGTACAGCTCTGGTGTCTGCTGTTATAATACAGCAGAGGAATTGGAAATGGTACTAGTAATGCTAGGTGTAGATAGTCGCAGACAGAGGAAAGATGAGAGAATACTGAAGTCCTTCTAGCTTTCCTATAAATCCAAGCCCTGTAAGGAGTTTAATGACTTTGAAGAGAGCAGGAAGAGAAATAGCTGGGGGGTGTTATAATAACATTTTCCTTTTTTTTTCTTCTCTACCACACAGTCACTCGGTGCGAGTCCTAACATACCACAGCAGTGCAGCTAGAGTTTTTCTGCACCTTTCTTTGGAACAGCTTTCTTCATAATATCCTGTCTCTTGCATTTCCCAGCAGCAACTTGAAGACATGTTTCTCCCATATTCAATTTGAGAACTATGGGTCTAAATATGTCTGTTGCTCTGCTGTAGGCAACTGTTAATCTTGTTATTTTTAGAGCAGCTTTTACGTTTTGATCATTCAGAGCAAATTCCTTCTCTCTAAGTAAGAACTTGAAGCAGATTTTTATGGGTTGATATTGAAGGCCTTGGAGAAACCCAACTAAACATAAGGTGATAAGCTTTTTTTTCTTTTTTTAGATTAAATTAACTGTGGTTGTATTTTTTTCTTCAGGGAGTTTAAAATTGAAGATGGGAAAGCAGTAATTCCACTAGGTATAACAGTCCAGGGAGATGTTCTCATTGTGATCTATCATGCCAGGTCAACACTAGGAGGCAGACTACAAGCCAAGGTAATGATAAATTTAAGAGCCTACATGGAGGATTTGCTTTTTCTTGTTGCAGTTTTGTATCGTACTTGTATTTGTGATCTCATTAAGTACATGGCTTTATTTGCTATTCTTTGTTCAAATAAACGTGTGAGTTTTTCATGTGCTTGGGAATTCAGCCTTTTCAAGCCTAAAAAGTATATCCAATCTTAATGCTCTGCACATAGATGCTTTGGTAAGCATTTCTGGAAATTACTTTAGTAGTGAGTTATTATATTTGCATGGAAACCCTCTAGCCAGTTTTTTGAGGCAGTGATTATTATCTGTTAAATTGCACAATAAGCCAGAAGTTTCTAATTCCATACACACAAATTGCAACCAAAGGAAAAATACACTCAGTAGAAAAGTGGAATTCCAGGGGACTGGGTTTACAAAACAGGCTAGAAAAATCCATGTAGTTTTGTACCCTGTTTCTATAGCTAGGTAGAGTTTTTATAGCTGATTTTCTTACGGGTTCTCCAAGGGAGAATGCATGTTTCCTTTTTTAATTCACCTATGTATGCAAATGTATTGCAAGATCACAGAAAACTTGCTGATGAAGACTATCTTCAAATTTCTAAAAAAGAAGCTTTTTTTTTTTTTCTCCCGATAAGTAACCCAAATTAAACTTGGAGGTCCATGTAAAAGATAGGAAGGGATAGTGCAAAGTTTAGGATAACTTGGAGCATTGTGAAAGTTGATCCAGATGTTCTTCAGACAGTTTCCATACGTTTGGGGCAAACAAGCATATTCATATGTATCTACTGTTACTGAAACAAATGGTTTTCCCTATGTTTTTTCTGCTTTGTATGTAGAAAGATGAGTATCAAATCTTGTCAAGTTGCAGAGGCTCAAGACTTTCATAGTGTCCCCAGGGTGCTATGGGCCAGATCTTCCAGAATACCCTAAAACTGAAAGCTCAGTGAAATGATTCTATAACGCACAAAAATAACTAGTGTATGGTTCATGGTCATCAGTGAAGAAGGCATACAACTGGGGAAAATTCAGCCAAGGTTAGCTTATACTCTTTGTGTAATCTCCATTTCACTGATGGTAGGGTTTCTTTGATGTGGTTTCTCTGGCATTTTTTCACTGATTGGAAAAGGTGAAAATTTTCTCATTATGACATGAAACATCAAGAGGGTTTGTGATGATCCTGGTTTGGACCTTTAATGGAAATATATTTAATGTGTCCTTAGTTTTATGCACTCTAAATTGCCCCTGAAGCTCTCTGCAGAACTCTAATGGAGATCAACTACCGTGTTTCAATATTGCTGTAAAGTGCCTAGAGCTGGGCATTGTGAATGTCTCCCACTTGCTCACAGTTAATTTGAGAGGATTTAGTTTATCTTCTAGGAAATGCCTTGCATAGCAAGGGATTAAGAAAACTGATTTAATAGGGTGTTCAGGTTTTCACATGTAGTTCAGAGTGGAGATGGATGGATCAGAGAAACTCTCTCCAGTATGTCCATGTCCGTCTTGTACTGAGGAGCACAGCAGTGGATACAGGATGTCAAATGTAGCCTCACCAGTGCTGCATAGAGGTGAAAGATCACCTCCCTCGACCTGCTGGCAACGCTTCGCGTGTTACTTGACTTCTGGTTATGATGTTCAATAAATGCTTATTTACAAGGAAAGCTTTCATAATTGAATTCTATTATATATTTATTGGACTATTACTGTATGACTTGCTTTTATAAGGACTCACAAGACTATTCCACACGTGTTGTAGCTAAAGCCAGGGAACAAATACAGTGTAGATTTACCAGTTTGCTGTAATTTGGATTTGTGCAAGACCAGGAGCTACGTGAATTTTACTATAATAGCATTTTCTGGACTCTCACATGCTCATCAGGCATGGGGAAGTAGTTTTTCTGTCAGCAGAAGAAAAAGTTGGGAAAGTTGAAGAGTTACAATGAATCAGTTTGGAAAATCCCTATAATTTTGTCTGGCGTGCATGGTTGACTTGAAGTTGCACAGGAAAAAGAAGTCTTTGCATGTATTATAAAGTGTCCTTTTAAACGTGCTACATTTAAAACTGTTCTGAATGGACTCCTTTATACATGACATCTCTTAGTGTATGAGTGTATGTTACTCGGAAAAGTAATCAAGATCATGCAGTTTCAGCATCTTTAACAAGGTTTGGAAATATTTAACAGACTAATAGTCTGAGATTAATGATGAGATATATCTGGTTCAAGGTTTTGTGGTTCGTTTCTGGTAGTAATAGATTTATCTGCATTCAGTCAAACTGCATTTAAATTTCTCATGATAAAGTATACATCGAGTTAAACTGAAACGGTAGCAAAACAAGCACTTTAAAATATTTTAATGCTGCAAATACTTTGCATTATATTAAAGGCAGAACACTGTGCATACTGTTCATGTGGATTTATGCAGTTACCCTGTATTTCTTGTTTTCAACAGATGGCTTCAATGAAGATGTTTCAGATTCAGTTCCATACAGGTTTTGTGCCCCGAAATGCCACCACAGTGAAATTTGCCAAGTATGTTGACACCCTTTCGTAGGAGACTCGAAGAAGTTTTCTTTGAAACTGTTTAACCTACCAAACCAACGTATGGTGGGGGGAGGAAATATAGTCAGTGTAGGAAGTAGCTGACTTTGATTGCTCTAAGATTCTTTTGTTTTCTCACCTCAAGGAAACTGAAGGTTTTGTTCATGACACAAAAAAACTTTCAGTACCAAAATACCACCTGTTTAAAATATATGGACAAAAATAAACAAATACAGCACATTTTAAGCCTTATACTAATTGTTTTAAAGTTTGTTTTGGACTGCAGTAAGTCTAATCTAGTTAGCCATCAATATCAAGAATCTACTTGTATGCGTCTTTGCAGGTATGATCTGGATGCCTGTGACATACAGGAAAAATATCCTGATTTATTTCAAGTCAATCTGGAAGTGGAGGTGGAGCCCAGAGACAGACCTAGCTGTGAACAGCCACCGTGGGATAACATGAATATAAAGGGACTGAATCCCAAGATCCTTTTCTCCACCCGTGAGGAACAACAAGAGATTTTATCAAAATTTGGTAATGAATCTACTAAAAAACTAGAGAACATGATAACATTTCTAATGTACTTAGTGTTTGAGGCTTTTGTTTAATTTCTGACATTCCTTTAAGAGAAAGAAATCTAAAAGGTGTTTTTTGTAAATATCACTTAAAAATTTGCATTATATGAAGGAGTATAAATTATCCCTCAATAATGGATTATAATTATCCTTGTCTTACCTCTACTGTCACTACATTTTCTTGCTTTAAAGCTATGAATATGCTCTTTGCAAGGATTTTAGCAAACAGGATTGTGACAGCCAGGATTTGTAGGCAAAATGTCTTGAACTATATTTGCCTAAACTGGCACCATTATCACTTCACCTAAAATCATCTGAGCGTTCCTCACAAATGGTCTTAACTAAAAATGGTTTAATCAAGGTCCTTATATATAGCCACGTAATGTTATAATTCAATTTCTCAACTTTTCCTAATGTGATCCAGCAGACATTTAATTTTTTTAATACTATGTATTCTGTGCTTCATCTGTAGATGCCTGCATTAATTTCAGTTAATGCTATTCAGTGTCGTCTTCTCCTGGTATCAGTAATTAGCTTTGACATTTTCATTAAGGCTCTTAAGCCTTCTCTGTGCTTCCAGAATAAAAGGCATGATGGAGATTATTGTGGTGATTTTAGTACACCATACATGAGATCTCACTCTCTGCTCTCGATATGGTACATCTTAATTACATTTTTTTTGATACAAGGTAGTTGCTGCTGTCTTTGTGGATTTTTTGTTTTTGTTTTTTAAGCAGAGTGTGTTTACTTTGTATTATGATTTCGGTCATTTTCTGTTTAACTTAGTTTATACAGATTTGAAAAATCTTACTGTGAACACAAGTCTTAGCTCACTGAAGTTAAGGTGTTTCATTGATAATAAGGATCTGTAAAAATTACTGTATTTTTTTAAGTCGCTTGCATTTTTTGATTAATAAATGAAATGTAAGAGTTTCAGGTTCCATTGAAAATGTTTCTTAAAGCTGATGGGAAGGGAATAGGGCAAGAAGAAGTGCTGTGAACTGGTGTTATAAAACTTGCCTAATTAAAATTGAATTTTCAGTATTTCATTAACCACAATCTTCGTGTATATTTTCCGAGACAGACTATTTTTCAGCATCTCTGTAAGCTACAACTGAGTACATGGAAGGAGGGTGAAAAAGTGCTCTACCAGTTTGGTATTTAGATTTAGACAAGTAGCTTTCTCCCAGGCATTCATCCCATTCTTTTCTAACGGTGGATGAACATTTAATAATTTAGGGGGTCGTCTTATTTGCCTTGAGGAAGCCTCCTGTTTGAGACATGATAGGTAACTCAGCCAAACTCAGTCTTACACAAAAGTCACTTGATTTCTGATCCTAGTAAAATAAGAAATATAAGAAGTAGCTAATTGCAGCACACAGTGTATTACTTAACTCCTTTGAGATGTTTAACAGCTCCGTGTTCTCCTCTGGCTTTATAATCTGGGTTTTTTCTGTAGCTGCATTTGCTATTTTCTGATGTTCTGTTCCTTATTGCAGCTTTGTTTGTAGCTCTTGCATATTTTAGGGATGGTTGGTACAAGTGAGGTGTTAATTACATTTTCCTACAAATGTAAATAGAATTTTTGAGTGTTTTGCTGTGAGTCTGATTTAATTTAATGTTATAGTTGAAGATAGGGTCTTACCAGCTTTTGCAGTTGAAACAAAGTTAATAATGCTAATTTCAAATGGGGGGGTGAGGATGGGAATTTGCCTTTGTACAGTAATAGGTACTTAGATACAGTTGTCTTGCTATAGCAGTCAGTCTGCAAGTCAAATACCAGCTGCTCTGACCAGGATTGTATTTTAGAAGTTTTTCTCTAAGGGTTCTGGCTTAAAATCTATTTCATAGGGAAACCAGAGCTGCCTAGACAACCAGGTTCAACTGCACAATATGAAGCAGAAGCATTCCAGGTGGAGCAGTCTTCAGAAAGTGTACCTACTGATACAGAATCCCCACACAGCAGCAGTACTGATGCAAATAACTTCTTCCATTCTCTGGACTGGAAAGGTACAGGTTTTCCTCTGAAGTAACTATTTGTTGTATGTTTGTTGCTGCCCTGGTTTCAGCTGGGATAGAGTTAACTGTCTTCCTAGTAGCTGGTACAGTGCTATGTTTTGAGTTCAGTATGCGAAGAATGTTGATAATACTGATGTTTGCAGTTGTTGCTCAGTAGTGTTTAGACTATAGTCAAGGATTTTTCAGCTTCTCATGCCCAGCCAGGGCACAAGAAGTTGGCACAGGACACAACCAGGGCACCTGACCCAAACTGGCCAACGGTGTATTCCATACCATGTGACATCCCATCTAGTTTAGGAACTGGGAAGTGGGGGGGCAGGGAATCGCCGCTTGGGGACTAGCTGGGTGTCGGTCGGCGGGTGGTGAGCAATTGCCCTGCGCATCATTTGTACATTCCAATCCTTTTATTACTACTGTTGTCATTTTATTAGTGTTATCATTATCATTATTAGTTTCTTCTTTTCTGTTCTATTAAACCACAACAGTCGCCTTGCACACCTTCCAATGAGTGCCTAAGCCTTCTTATGCAGCAAAAGTCACTATTTCACCAGACTATGAGAAAAAACTATTTAAAGAATGAGCTTTGCTGGTTAATGAGTGGTCATTCTGCTTCATTTGGATAAGCACCAAGTACTGTTTTTTTTGTATTGTGTGTAACTTAAGTGCTGAGCTAAATTTTTCTCTTTCTGAAAAAATGTTAACCTTAAAGATCTGCAAGGAAGCCTTTGCATTCCCACAGCCCCACTTAGGCTGGCTGAGGAACAGAGGAAACAAAGCAGACTAGCCAGTGGGGTCCAGATCAGTACGTAAGGACTGAGAAAATGTAACTTTATAGTGCGTGTTTAGGTCATTTTTGGGGGTTCTGCTTTGTTGGCAAAAATGTCAGTAACTGCTTATGCTGTCATTGAATGCTGTCATCAAGTGGAGTGGCAGTTACTGAGTGATCCTCTAAGTCATAAGTGGTATGATGTCCTGAGGTGAATGTCCAAGTCAGTCTCATTTTGGAAAAATTTGTAATACCTGCCCTTGCAGAGCGGCAAGTGGGGCAGTGAGCTCTCCCTTTGCCTGCTCTGTATAAAGAGGTGGTAGACAACAGTTAGTAGTTCTTTTTTTCATCAGTTCTTTTGTGAGCTTTGATTAATTAAGGATTGATTTCATATGATCTCACCATATAAGTCTGTTTTTTCCTAGTTGGCAGAAGAATCCTGGTAATCTAAAGCTGTTATTTCTTTTTATTCAAGAAGGAAAAAGCTCAGAAAGTGGAATAGACGACAGTTCATCTAAAAATGATCGTGTTCAACTATATGATGACAGGGAGGAGAGTGATCCATCAGATGAGGAATTCCCTACATTTCCAAGTGAAGAAAGTGCAGTAACTGTTGATGAAAAAGACTCTATTACTCCAGAAGGAGAGTTGCTTTTTGAAGCCAATTTTGAAGCTCCATCTGCACTGCTACAAAAATCTCTTCCTGAAGAGAATGTAGACTTACTGGGACTAGACTCTGATATTTCACGAGAACAGAAGCAACCTATCTCAGAAATAAACTCTTCATCAAGTAATGCAGACTTGTTGAACAATCTATTCGTGGGTAATGCATCACAGATTTCAGAAGAGCCCACTGGAGATCTTCTTGGACAAGGAGCAGATTTCTTTTTCAGCAGTCAGTGTCCAGCTGCTACTCAGGGTATATCTTCAACAGCAGCCATGTCTTCAGGTACGTAAATTTAACATCAGTACTCTGGCTGGCCTGCAGATGAAAGCTGCTGCTTGCATTGTGCTTCTGAGCACCATGTTTTGATGTGTACACTGAAGACATGTTGGTGTATAGCAAGAATCTGCATAGAATATGTGTTTTTACTGCATGAAAGAGAGAAATTGCTGTATATTATCCAGATATTTTGTTATGTTGCCAGTATCCTATTAGCTTTAAACCATGTAAACAGAAAAGTATCAAATTTTTAATTTAAAGGAGGTTCAGTATTCTTGAAGAATCCATAGCTTTCCCCTACAAATGTTACATGCTAGGTCATTTTCTAAAACCATGTGTAAATAACTTACTACAATTTTATGCCTTAGCAAGATAACTTACTGCTTTCTTGCCCTTTATGTAAAGCAATAGCATTAGATGTGGTACAAACAGCCCTGTGGGATTTTTAAGTGTTAATCATGTAAGACTGCTAGGCAACTGGAAATCCTGTAGATTACTGTTCAAACAAGTAGGATAATGGCACTGCTAAAAGGTGTTTTCTTGCTGGTTTTACTGATGATGTTGGCAGGTCTGTACCCTGAAGGAAGGAGAATGTTATACTGCCATCTACTTGGTATTTAAAACAAGGTGTTTTAGTTTAGAGGTTCTGTTCCTCTTACCAATGGATAGGTAGCTCTGTCACATGACTAAACTTTTGGGAATAGCAATTCTCTGCCTGAAGTTAACAGTAAGATTTTTGGGAATATTAGTCAAATAATCTGGGAAACTGTTACAAGGATTAGCTTATTTGCACAAAGATAATTTATTTGGGCTAAAAGTTTTAATCTACATACAGCTGGAAAGTGTTTTTGTAGAACATTTAGATTATTTCAAATATTTTACTTTTGAAGCAAGTCAGTATTGAACTTTTTTACTGTGGTCAATAAGGAATCAATTTACCTTTTTTTTTTTTTTAGTTTAACTGTGCATTTCTTATCTACTTCATAAAATACCTGGGCAGTACTTCTGTATGTATCTCATTCTACCTTTGAATTGGGTAAGGGAAAGATAATTGCAGAAGTGAGAATATTTGGCTACTGCTGTATTTCAGTTTGCACATCAAAACTTGTACTTGAGGTTTAGTGTGTGATGTGTGTGATGCTATAGTAAGATAGCTTGATGACATTACAGGGTTTGTTTTTTGAAGTGTTATCAAGTCCCGTACAATGTGGTCATCACCTCAGGATGTGCTAGGGCACTACGGCAGGATTATTCCTTCTTGTCAGCTTCTGAGTGAATCTGGCAGGAGTCCCTGGGCTCTTGAGGATTTTGACGCTAGAGGGCAGCAGAAACGGGAAGATCTTGAGCTCTGATTCCAGCTGACTGTCACGTTACCCCATGCTGACTATAAATACACTTCCAATTAGTTTTTTTCTTAGTTGTGATCACTAGAGACCTGTTGAAAGCCTTGCTTCTGTTGGTTTTCATTCTTGAGTTGACGCACTTTCTGCCCCAGAGTCACCAATGCCTTCAAGTCACAATGGTAGTATGAATGTTTTACTTAATATCCTTTTTAGTAGTTTAATAGTCTGTTTGTTTAAATTCTTTGATAGTTTGGCATTATAGAGCATTTAACAAGTGTAATTCTGTTTTGTATGCGGATGATCACTCAAATTTAAGGTGTGTCTTACATGGGTGAAATTAACAATGTTATTGAATGTATGCATCCCTGGTAAGGATTTGTGTTTGGAGACATAGCTTTTCATGTTGTGTGTGGCTGAAATACTTTTTGTACCAACATGAAAATACAGATGTCTAGAAGAAGGGACAGATGGTGACTCTTTGCCATGAAAAAATTCTCAGAAGGCTGCTGCATTTACCAATATGAACTCTACTTTTTGTGCCCCCAGAGGGGTAAGACTTTTTCAACTGTGTTTATTCTAAAATTTGTCATAATTTTGTTTTCTGCTTCTTTTTTAGCTGATCCTTTTGACCCATTCACAATGTCATCAGGTTCAGAGAATCAAGCCCTGTCTGGTCCAGACCTCTTTGGGGGCTTTCTTAACCCAAGCTCAGCATCTACAGCTAGCACAGTTCTTTCCACACACAATTCACTTCCACCTTCTTCCAGCTCAGATTTCTTAAATTTAGGTAAGTGTGTTTCTGGTGTTATGTTTCTCAACAGTTTCTGCTACTCTGTGAATTTGTCTTTCAGCTTAGTCAAGGTGGATTAGTGTCTTAATAGATCCACTTGTTGTGACTGCTGTTTTAATTAGCTCCATTTTCTGGGAACGCAGATACAAATATACCAAGTAGCAAGGGTTCACTGAATAATGTCATGCTGATATTTATGATGCGAGAGGATTTCTAGCATTGCTAACCTTCTGTTAGGAGCTGGAGCTTCTTCTGAGAGCTCTTGGAACTGAGGGTACACAAACACCTGCAAACTTACTTTCTAGATGGCAGAATGCTATTTTGATTGTATTCAGATTTTAAAGATTTTCTGGAAGCCTTGGAAAAGAAATCAGCAAGCCAAGTTAATAGTATAGCCAGTTCTTAAAATGCAAGCTGAGGCTAGCTTGGACCTTCTTGACCCGAATGCATTCTGGTAATATACTTACAGAGTACATTATGTAATACTCTAATCTTATTTGTTTCATTTAATTTCTCTGATGTATTCTTGATGAAGCCTTTTCCTCATGCATTTATTTTAAAATCTATTAATCTTTAAACAAAAAGCTTTGTGATATGTTCGGTCTTCCTGTATCTCCATCCTAAGCACGTTATTTCCAAAGTGTTACTAAATTGAGCTTCTAAGCATGCTTATTCTTTAAAAAGAAACATACCCTTGCAAAAATGTTGGGGTGGTAGAGCCAGAAGTGTTGCTTTTTAAATCTGACTTTCAGAGAAAAGCATGGGTCCTCTCCATAGGGATTAGAGTTCTGGTCAATCTGTTACAGCTCTTCTCTGCTGCTCTTTCATCCCCTCACTGTTCCCCTGCTCCTGCCTAGGTGCTTCCCATGGGATGCAGTCTTTCAAGAACATGGGTCTCCATAGGGTACAGTCCTTCAGGAGCAGACTACTCCAGTGTGGGTCCGCTGGCAGCTGCAGCTCCTGCCGGAAGCCTGCTGCTGTGTGGGCTTCTCTCCATGGGCTGTGGCTTCATCCAGGGCATGCCCACCTGCATGGGGTCCTCCATGGGCTGCAGTGTGGATATTCGCTCCACTGTGGTCTTCTCCATGGGCTGCAGGGGAATCTCTGCTCTGGCACCTGGCGCACCTCATCCTTCTCCATTGACTTTAGTATCTGGAGGCCTGTTTCTCTCACACTTTTCTTACTCCTTTAACAGCTGCTGTACAGCGTGTTTTACCATTTCTTACATATGTTTTCCCAGAAGCAGCACCATCTTGGCTGAGGGGCTCGGCTGTGTCCTGCAGTGGGTCTGTTGGAGCTGTCTGTGCCCAGCATGAAGCAGCCCAGGCCACTCCTTACAAAGGCCACTGCTGAAGACCCTCACTTATAAATTGGAGGTAGTTAGAAATGGTGGTATCACATTCTTCACCCTGAATCCAAGAGTGTTATCTTCCCAGAGCTTATTGCATATGGTTTTGAATTGCCCCTTCTTATTGGACAGTCAATCTAGTTGACCTTGCCTCTGAGTGGTTTAGTCCAAGTGTTAGCTACAGAGAAACTGGATAAAAAAGATGCAGTATTTGCTTGGCTGAGATGAGGGCTTCCTCCTTGAAATAAAAGGCTGGTCAGCTGATTGCCCTCTGCCATGTATTTAAGCATTATATTCCAACTGTGGCTGATTCTACTGAGAAGATCCCACTTGCTGCTTTCTTTGCAACATTTTTGTTCTGTCCTATAGATACAACTAAAACATACAGCTGTTACTATATGCATGTATAGTTGCCAGTTTTATGCCACTTTTAGGTGTGGTGCTATTAATGTCACTGTATGAGGTTACCAAACAGATGATAATTTTCTTATGCTCAGTAGAAGATTTGATCAATGCTGATCCATGGAGCATCATCTCAGCCAAAATCTGTCTCACTCCAGAGGCAGTGACCTTTGGAGATTATCTAGTTGAACTGCTCAAAGTAGGGTCAAGTAGAGCAGGCTGCTGAGGACCTTGTTGTTGCTGATTTTTATTATTTCTGAGCATGCAGACTTTACAACCTCTATGGGCTACCTGTGCCAGTGTTTGACTACTCTTAGAGCAAAAACTTATGTTTAAATGGAGTTTCCTATGTTTCAGTTTATGCCCGTTGCCTCTTGTTCTTCCACTGGGCAGCACTGAGAAGAGTCTGGCTCAGTCTTTATTTCTTCCCATTAAGTATTTATATACATAGATGAGATTGCCCAGACCCAGGTCTTCTCTTCTCCAGGTTAAACAGTACCAGCACCCTCAGCCTGTCCTCATATCAGGGGTGCTCCAATCCCCACATGACAGAGAACCCTTAAGTTGGAAAAATAGTTAAATGTGAGTTTATCTGCCCTCTAAATGTTTACCTGCAACCTCAAGGAGACCACTGTCAATGTGCAGCTGCTAGTAACATTTAAGCAAGTACAGAAGAAAAGGAAAAAATATTCTGACATCTCACTTCAATGCTTATTGTTTTATGCTTACTCTTTCTGATTTTGGTTGATAACTTGCACCCTGGTAAATTCATTAGTGTACCTGCTATTTTAATGTGATTTTTGGAGCTTTCGGTCAACGTAGGGAAAAGGCACTTAAAATGGACCCATGTTCTCTTCAGTCTACTGTTACACAGTGATTTCCCAATATTTCACTGTTGCTATGCAGGCTTTAAAAACCCTTTGTAAGTGGAGGAATTGGGATAACGTTTCATGCTCCTTTATGTTTACCTTTTGAATGACAGGTTTTCTATGTATTTGAGCCTTTAGAATTCCATCCAGTCACAGATATCAGTTTTTCACAAGGAAGTTAGGAATATTAACAGCTATAATACTTTTAATATGAATGAGTGAGTGTGAGTGAAAGGACATGATAACTAGTAACTAGAGAACAAAGGCAAATGAGAGTGTGTTCTCAAATGACATATTTGGAAGAATTGTGTTGAGCGAGCGAGCAGAAGAAAGTGCAAACATGAGGTCCTTAAAGTGAGAAACAATTTTAAACTCACTAAAAATAAATTGGTAGTAATGTTGGTGTTCATTCAAAATAAACTGCAGTAATGACGTATGCTGAATCTACTGTTGGAGCAGTAATAAGTGTCTAGAATTAAATTTTAGTGACGGATAAGCTTTCTTTTGGTAGAAAACAATTACTAAATGTCTATAGATACCAGGAGAAAAGCTGTTTCAGTGAACACAAATTCAAGAATTAGAATTTTAGGCTAGTATTTCTCAATGTGGCTTGAAATTTAAAACAGGAGTTTTGAAATGTAATTTCAATTTGTAGAAAAGGTAGTTCTTAAAGAATATCTGGTCTGTTAAAGCATTCTGTCCTGTTATATGAAAATGTTGAGCAGTTGCTGCTAAACAGCACTATATTAACAGGGCAATATAATTTTCTGCAAAAAGCTCTAGTAATTTGGCAGAGTAGGTGGGTTGACTGTTCACTCCAGACCTGACAACCTTTCTAAAGTGGCCACACTTGCCAACACAAGCTATCATCTGTAGGAGGAGTACCCTTTTTTCCTTAGTAGTTATCTGTTCAGTGAGAATTTTTGAGAACAGAATTGGGGTATGCGAGTAGCAAGTCATCTCTAATGCAAGTCAAGTCAGGAATGTATTCCCTCTGTGAGAATGAACTGATCTGAGCAAAAGATAGATGTGAAACGTGATCAAAAGAAACTGAGTGACCAATGTAGTCTTCTCCTGAGTAGAAGTTAGTTTCTGTGATGACAGCATTCTCTGTCAGGCTTTAGACAAGGTTAAAAAACCTTCCATCATACTAAACCAGCCTCTTGGTTCACAGAAAGTCCTGTTGTCTTCTGTGATTAAAGGATTTCCTGTAGAGATGACAAGTTAAATAAAACCTAATGTGAAGTTGCATGCAGGATATAGTAAAACGCAGGTCTCTTACTTTGGGAAGCTGGAAAGTGTGATCTGATTACCACCAACTTATTCTTACATCTTAGCTTGATTTGAGCAGTGTTAGTAAAGAATTATGCCCTGACCTCCAGTGCTTTACTGTTGTATGGCTAAGGATTATAAATATGCACATTAAAGAAGAACTAAAGGGACAAGCAGGTATGGATCTGCTTGCCCATGATCTCAATTGCTTCAACTTTCGGAATATTTAGCTATGCTTCATGTTTTACCCTTTCTGTAGATATTCTGCTCCTTTACCTTAAGTGTCTGCATGAACTCCATTGTGCCAGGTTACAAAAATAAGGGATTCAACAGGTGATCTTGTCATACCTCTTCAGAATATGTAGAAGTCAGAGTATCATGTTGGTAATGCTATTTCTTGATGTTAAAATCTATTGTAATGCCCAAGTTGTACAACCAGAAAGAACATAGCAAAAGAATAAACAGTTCCAGGAGGAACATTTTATCTGTTCAGTGTACTGCATGTTGTACTCTATTGTTTCAGATTTTTATGGTAAGTTTCACATTTTTATGGTAAAAGTGTAGTGGATGTATGTGAGCTTGCACTATTCATAGCAAATTTACTGCTGTACATAGCAGTAGGCTACTCCTTGCTTTCTTCAGGATGGGGGAGGTGATGAACTTGACTGCTCTTAAACCAGGAGTTGTAAAACACCTGATTCACATAGTGTGTTCTCAATCTTTCAGATGCATTCAGCTGTAGTTTACTTTATTCTTACTTCTCTCAGCTTGATTTTATCATAGTTAATTCCGTAAGTGGTGGTAAATTTCTTCATGCCCCTGTAAAAATCTTGTAATAGTGGAGATCATAAGCCACAATTATTTCTAGCTTAAAAATCAATACTAATATTAATTCAAGGCCCACTTAACATTTGGGAGTGGCATACAGTACAGCAAATTTCTAAACTGGTGAATAGACACTTTTGGATACTTTGACATTTATAGCCAGTGACACTGCTGTGTAGCAGATAGCTGGGGTCCTGAGTACTGAGGCAAATACATAGTGTTTCTCCCATGGTTTCAGAGGCAGGGACATGAGGCTTAAGTCTGAAGAAATGGCTGAAAACTGTACTACACCTTCAGGAGATGTTGGCGGCTACTTCGTGCATTTTATTCTGATGCTTTCCTTCACATGCAGCAGAGATGACTCTGCTGTAATACAGGCTCTTGTCAGACATTTGTTGCAGAGTATTTGTTGCAGAGTGCTCTCTTTGCAAGTGTAAGATCTACTTAGATCTACTAGACATAGTATAAATAGAATTAGCGGATTGAGGTCGTGGAGGGGATATTTAATTTGCTTCAAATTATTTCCTCAAATAGGATAAAATAGCTTCTTTGATTTGGTATCAATATTCAGCATGTAAAGTTGAGAAGCTGAGAGAAGTGAAAAGCCATGATGTAGCAGTCAAAACATCCAAAGTATCAAAATGTCGCTATTTTTGTAAGGATGGTTGGGTTAGCTTTCCAAACTCTAGGTCTTCGAAATGTCTTAGAGTATCTCTAAACATCATGGTTTTGCTGAAATATTCCCTCTCTCTATAGCACAGACTGTTGTCATAGCATTGAAGGGGTTGTTACATTCAAAAGCTGTCCTGCTTCACTGTCTCTACAAGCTGTACTCAAAGGGAATGCTCAGCTGGCATGCAGCTTTGAGTGTTCCACACCTATGACCTCTCATTCTGAGGATGGCTCACCTCATACTGTGCATGAGTGAGAAAGGGGGGCAATCGTTTGCAAGCGTCAGGGGTTGCAGTTGTAACCTTACGTTGGATGTGACACTTTCTAGAAGTTAGTGGAAGCACACGTGCATCCTTTTGAATGTGACTGTTTCATTATCTGTTTTCAATTGGCATGGTGGCTTTGCTTTGCACATAGAAAAGCAGGTTTTATCCGTGGAGCTACTGATTCTCAATCTTTTCCCAGAACAGATCACTCTTCCTGTATCCTGCTCTTTAATTGCATGCATTCATTCATGTATTGAACCTAAAAGGGCTATTAGTTTTTCAAGAACTCCAGCTTCCTTTGTCACATGAGGCCTGGGGTAGGCAAACCTGCAGTTTGAAGTGACCTGCCTCCACCTGTGTAGCACCCAGACTGCTGAGTGATATGGAGCACCTTTTCATAAAGCACTGCTGTTTTCTGGTTACCTGCTGTGTTGTCAGGAACAGTGTGCCCTGAAGCCATCCCTTAGCTAGTCCTTTTGTCCAGGAGACTTAAGCTGTTAAATTTGTGGCATTGCCTGTGCATGAAAGTATCTTCTCTATGAATTGCATGGGATGTGTCAAATACAAATGAAGGAATTCCAGTGGTAAAACCCTTCTGAGTCCTGTTTAAGACTGCGTGACTGTGTTGTGGAGAAATTTAAGCAAGCCATGTAGTGGGGCATTGTAGCTGACAATGTTCTATTGGTATTGGCAAAAGATCCATTATTGTGATGGTTTTCTTAAAAGAATAATCAAAAGGGTTTTTTTTCTTCTGTAGGTAATCTGACACCAGAGCCACCTAAAATACCATCTTCTGCAAGCCACCCAGATCTCTTGGGTGGATGGGATTCTTGGGCAGATTCCTCAGCAACCAGCAATGTCGCATCACCACAGTTGAAGCCTCTTTTTGAAGGTATTATGAAATTATATTCTTCTATTAGAGGGAATAAGGAATACTCCAAACCTGGTCAGTTTAATCACCTGAAACTGCTCAACATGTCTTCATGCATTTTTGCTGCTTTGCTTAAAGGAGTCTATGCTCTTGTTTTTAAATACCCCTTCAGTAAGGCACTTGTGTAGTTTTTCAGAATAAGTTCAAGGCAGAGGAGCCAAATATTTTCAGTTATCTATAGTAATGGTGATTCTTGTCAAAGTAAAAGATGTCATGAAGCAGAATGCTGGGGATGTTTACACAAGGTGTTGTGGAAATAGTACTTTTATTCATTATTTAATTTCCAAATACACCAAGTACACGATAACGTTTTCTTGTTATACAGGTCAAGCTTTTACCCCAGGGAGCCAGACCGGTGTGTCTTCAGGCCTGTCTTTCAGCCAGGCTAAATCTCAGAACTTTGATCCTTTTGCTGATCTTGCCAATCTTGGATCTGGTCTTCCAGGTAAGATCTTACTTTTAAGAGCCTATACTTAATGCCTCTATGGTTTGATTTGCTTTTTGTGCCAATAAATGTAACTGATAGCTTATATAAAGGGGAGTGTTTCCTTTTAATTGTTAACAACCAGCTTTAGGCAGTTGCTGAGAACAGACAAGTAACAAGAAAAGACTGAATCATTACAGAGACTGTGTGAAACATCCAGAATAATATTCAGAAGATAATCACAGCTGTGATTTAGAAACAGTATAAATACTTAATGCTTAAGAATCTAGTTGAGAAGGTAAGAGAAACCAGAGGTTGTGATTCAGTAACTGAGCATAAGGTTTCTTATGTAGCGTTGATACTGTGCTGTGAAGGATATGAAATGAAAGCTGGATTAAATTCTTTGTTAGATCCAAAGCGGCAGTTGTGTCCTTTTAAGTCAGTACTTTCCTTTGAATTCAGTAGGCCTTCATAGCTCTGCTACTCAAATCTGTCATGTTTGTAAGATGAGCACAAATCAAGCCCATACTTGTACACCAATACCATGAGCGTTATGAATGTTTGTCAGTTTGCAGTGGTGTGCACAAGAAGTTATGTAAGATGAGACACATTGCAGAGTAACACTTGTCCCAGGATGTTATATTCACCCCAGACTCAGAAATTAGCCCTGCAGCCTTCTCAAACACCATTAAAACTAAGGGCAATAAAAAGAGCTGAGGTCCTTGCATTTCAGGACCACACTGCCATAGCAAATGCCTGATTTGTAGCTGTTAAATGTGACTAGCTGCCAAGAGTCCAAGGAACAATTTGGAACAGCCCATAGCTGCCAAGTTGCTGTATTGCAGAAATGTGTTTTTTCCCTTAGCTTGGAGCTGACAGATGTTTTATCCTGTGGCCTTGGCAGTTAGCATTGTGTATTGAATTGAGTGCCCTCTTGGTGGAATTATCTTATATAAACACAAGGTAACATACAATGTTTGTCTTCTTTATGTTGCCTGTGCATAATTACTTGCAAAATTCGAGTGTTGAAGCAGTATCACTAAGGCTGCTTTGCAGTAAATAATTTAAAAAAACTTTCCAGTTTAATAATTTATGTTAATATGGACTTGTTAAGTCTATAAATAGTGTGACAGTAAAAAAATAACTTGGAGATGTAGGTATAGTGCACACCAAACCAGTGGAGGAAATTGTACTGATTTTAGCAGGATTTAGATCAATTCATTAGTCTTTCAGGTAATTTTCAATAGGAAAAAAAGACTGCATTAAAAAGTAGCCAGATACCACTGTGCTAGTTAACCTTCTCAGGCTTGAACTGAATTTTCAGGGAGTTGTAAGAACTGGAGTTTCAAGTTGGTGTTGTATTTTTCATAGGAGTTTTTTGGCCTTCACATACAAGTCATTATTCTGGAAGAAGAGTTATGAGGGTGAAGGCTGCTTAATTGGGAATGCTATATGAGCAGAAAAGAAACAATAGCTAAAGATATTTAGTAGTAGTGTATTAGGCTTGTGGTAGGATACCAGTCGTGTTCTGTGATAGTTGGTGTTCTCTCACTCTTCATTTCTAAGAATGAATTTGTACCAGAAAGTAGGAGTGTGGTGTTGGAAAAGTTGCTGCTGATAGTGAGGCGTTGGCTTGTCCTACAGGAAGAATTTGTTGGCCTTGAAGACTGAAATAATGAAAGTAGAATATTTTGAAAGAGTAGGACATACAGTGTGCAAGGTCATGTACTCTGACTAGTAACAGGGATTTTTTTCTGTAAATTTCACAGGTTAGAAATGACTGAAGACTGAGTTGACTATGCAGTTAGGTGTTTTAATGAAAAAACAGTGCAATCCTAGATTTTATCAGGTCTCTTATTGCAATACTAGGTTTTATGAGGTGTGGTATTTAGAGCTATAGTATGGTATCTTGTACATGGCCCTGGGAAGATATAAGCTGTAAGCTGTTACACCTATGAATGGAAGCTACAAAAGAGAGCTGTCAGGAGAGTTGAGGTGTGGGGAACCAGTTCTGAAAGAGGAAATTGAGTTTACATTGCTGTGTGTACCCAGGCAAGCTTGGTTGTTTTTTCTAAGGCTTTAGGGTGAATAAAAGGGTGGAAAAATAGAAACAAGAACATGTAAGTTTAAACTGGCTTGGGATATGTTTGAGCTGAAAGTTAGGTTCTAATCATCATCAGCTGATTAATAATATGTGTGGAGATGCAAATACTAATTTACCTTCCTCTAAGAAATAATGAGATGGGATCATGAGTTTGTCATTCAATACCAAGTGATAAAGATTTCAGGTTTTGAAGTATCAATATTTCATTCATATTACACTTCTTGGCTGGCTTCAGGTGTGGGACCATGTTTGATTGCTAGTCTTGAATTTGTGTTCCATCATTTTTAGGGAATGCTTCCAACATGAAGAGGTCTTAATCTGTTTTAGGATGCTGTAAGTGTGGTATACAAAGTTTCTCTTCCAAAAAATCTAGATGCATCTAAATTCAGTTATCATGCTATTTTTTTCCCTGTGGGTATATGCAGCTTGTCAAGGGAACTGAGTTTCTAGGAATCTTTCCAAAGGAAGTCAATCAAGGGCAATTTAATGGTGGCTTGGTTTAGAATTAAAAAAAAACCCACCTCAGGTTTATTCTGATCAGTGAAACAAGAAGCTGAATAATGAATTTAAAAGGTTGGAACTTTTTTCTGGTCAATTTGTTTACAATGAGTATTGTAGAGTGGAGAAAAGGTCCTGTGTATTCTTCCCAAAGTGAGTATTGGGTGAAGCTGCTAAGCAGTATTATTTATACTGGTTTAATGAAGGGAAATGGGATACTAAAATTTGAGTTAATATTGTGTTGATAGACAGAAGCCTGTAGATCACACCAGAGTGATTACAACAATATCTCCTGCAGGCTTCAGTGCTCTTTTTACTCATGTGCAACATTCCCTGATAATGCTACTGTAGAATAATCTTCTCATCTTTCTTAAGCAGTAGTGCAAGAAGTCACTGGAGACTTTGAAAGCATTCATTTGAAAACATTCTCAATATATTACATTTTCTTGATCATATCATTAGTTTTTCAGTGTCCTCTGTATATTAACAGACATTGAAGTGTGATGAATTGGGAGGCAGAACTACTGTCACTGCCAAATTATTTTGTGGCCTTACACATGCCTGGCTGATCAGACAAGAGCAAATGCTTCTGCTAAAACTGACGGTTGAGAACCTGAGTTGTAAGAGACTGGAAGACTTTCAGCAATGGCTCTAGCTCCTGCCATCCAAGTTACTTGTTTATAAGACTTCATTTTACACACACTTTCTCTTGTATAGTGGTATCACTGTAAACTGTGTGGTTAGATGTCAAGACCAAATTGTCTGACTTGAATTAAACAGGTGACAGGTACCAAGCTGAACAGCTAATTTAGTTATTTATTGTTAGGTTCCTCCAGTGGTGGGCTCTCAAGTAGTGGCTTTGGTCAGAAGACTGTTCCATCTCAGAAGTTGGGAAATCAGTGGCAGAAATCCACAAAACCACAAAGCGCTTCATGGCAGTCCCAGACTAAATCCAGCACAGCAGCTAAACCAAATTACACAGTAAACTTCAGTGTTATTGGAGGACGAGAAGAAAGAGGAGTCAGAACCCCAAGCTTTGGTAAGTTTTCTGAAGGCATTACTTCTAACAGCCTGTGTGAAGTTAGTCAGATGTGCTGTTAACTGCAGAAACTCTTGTAGCTTCATCTTTTTATTTACGTTTAGGTTGTGTCTTAGTAGAAATCAGAAAAGAGCTTGGCAAATCTGGTGTCCTGCTATTGCAAAGCTACACTAGAATATCACAGAGACAAGCTGACCGTGGCTCACGTATTTGCAAGTCTAGGCATAAAGTCTCAAGGCTACATTCACTCACCCACATGGGTACTGGTTTTGTATCACTGGGTTAGAAAGATAAATTTGATCTGTCCAGGGAGAGATGATTGATAATGTTGCTTCGTGCTAGTCCACTTGTAGATATACAGGTAAAAGGATGCAACGTTTTTCTTAGCTGAAGAATAGTAGCTAGTCTTACAAGACTGAGGTTAAAGTTACTGGAAATTCTTGTGTTTCAAACAGGAATGGGGATGGGAGCAGGTAGAATCATTCTTGGAACCAGTCTGTTAAGATGTTCCAACTGAATAGGCAAACCTAGAGGTATAGGGGTGGGAATGGCCTCTTCTGCATTAACCTTCTTTGACAATTTTATTTTCCTGGTGTGTTGGTATTAGGATTATGCCTCCCTTTAATTGGCATATAAGTGAACAGCAGGTACTTCCATAAGTTGAAATGATTCTGTTGATCTCTTTCTGGAAAGAGGTGACAGGATGGAGAGGCAGTGGCATAAGTTGCAGCACTGGAAAGTCTGATTGGAGAACAGGGGAAATAAATTCAATTAGCATGATGAAATGCTGAAATGGAGCAGAGGATTTTGTGATTTGTCATCCCTGAAAACAGGTGGACCTCAACTGGACAAGGACCTGAGAAATTTACTAGTCGTCCTTGTTCTGAGTGAGGATTGGAGTAGATGACATCTAGAGGCCTCTTCAGAATTCAGTTATTCTACAGCTTTCTAAAATTTGTTGGTTCTGTATTGACTATTCATGTTTATATCTTATCCCTTCATTATTCTGTGTAAGTTTCAATGTATTTAAGTGTGGACTACATACTTCTGACTAGAGTATTGTGTATGTGGACACTTGAAAAACTGCTGCACAGCAGCTAGAATTACTTTACAGTGGAAAAATGGAAACATTTCCAAAATCATGAATAGGTAGATGTGTACTCCCTCAAATCTACTCCATTTTTTTAAAAAAAGAGAACGTGCAAGTATTGGGTCACATGTATGCACATGAGGTTATCTGTTGTGCTGGACTGAACGCTTGTCAATGATCTCTTTTATTCCTATTTTTCTGTTCATCTTGTGGTGTCTATCAAGCCACTGAAGGATATTTATCATGGTAGTGAGAAATGTCATGCGGGTGTATCCAAGTGCAGTATATTTCCCCCATTAATGTGTTGTCCTATGTAACTTTTCATTTAATGGGTTTTTTTTTCCTTTCATAGGTCAAAAGCCAAAAGTTTCAGAAAATGACTTCGAGGATCTTTTATCTAATCAAGGATTTTCGGCTAAATCTGATAAGAAGGGACCAAAGACCATTGCTGAGATGAGAAAACAAGAAATGTCTAAAGATATGGATCCCTTGAAACTCAAGGTTTGTTTAACAGTGATTTTGATTTAAGTGCAAATCTGAGTTTATGCTTAGAACTGCTGATAACAGAGCAGAAGGATACAATGACTAACAGAGCAAACTGATAAAGCAGAATGAAATTTTATCTGTATTTAAGTCATATGACTGTAGAAGTTAATTAGCATGAACAAGAGTCAGTTGGCAATGAAGCAGCAGTGACAGTAGCACAAACTGTGTGGATGGAACACAAGTTCCTGTTTCTTTCAGCTAAGCTTGGAGAATTTAAGAACCTATTTTCCTGTCGGTCCATTTCTTGAAGCCAGAACTGTTCTTTATCTCTAGAGTTTGCAAAGGTCTCCTTAGAAAAGATGGATTTGGCTGATAATACAAAACTACACTTTAAAAAACCAGGCAGGTGAGAATAGCTGTCTTCAGGGTGACTGCTTACTTGCATTTACCAGTTAACAAGTGCTACTGCTGTCCTAAGAAATTACTAAAAGATGCAGATGAGATGGGCTATAGAACTAGTCTGTGGGGTGTTATGTGATCAGCTCTTCAGACTTTTTATGTATTACTCATTCATAACATGACATATTAATATACTCCCAGTTTTGGAGTCTTTATGGTGCTTTAGAAAAGTTTATGAAAGAACTTTGGGGGAATGCTGAAATTCATTTTCATAATGTGTCTTACCTGAAGAGAGCATGCACAGCTTGCATGGGTACCTTTTAACACAAATCACCATAAATGGAGATAAATACAGATTTTCATTTACCATACTTGTTGCTGATAGAGGCCAGAGATTTTCATGTTGCATAACGCAGTGTTCAGTGAAGACACTGTATCACTATATCACAGTGGCTTGAAAATTGCTGTTAAAGTCTGTGAAATGGCTGGTTATTCTCATCAACTTTCATGGGGATATCTGAAAGAACACTTTACTTTGTGCACCCCTGCAGGTTGCTTAAGTAAACATTAACTGTTAATATGTGTGATCTGAAACTTTTGTACAAAACAAGTAAGAATTTTAGTAAACTTAACTTAACTTGTGCCCTGACAGGGAGTTAGTGTAATTGTAATGGATGTTTTTAATTACTGCTGTCAATTCTCTTGTCATTAATTTTACAGTGTTTTGTAATATGTAACTATCTTGGTAATTTCTCTTGCAGCGACTGAATTGCTGCAATAAACTAGTAACAATGAGCTACTCCCTAGTGGCAGATGCGAAATACCACTTTTGCATGGCTAATGATCTGGGTGCCCGAAAGAAGAATGTAGTGAGACAGTTGGGACTTGGGGGGTGAATGCAGCAAAACAGCTGTATTTGAGTCTTAATCTTGTACTCTTGCACAGAATGAAGGTTATGTCTCTAGTTAGGCTGAGAATGCTTACAGTGCTGCATTCATTCTGGTTTTCCCAGATTCTTGAATGGATTGAAGGAAAGGAGAGAAATATCAGAGCATTAATATCCACTCTTCATACAGTCCTTTGGGAAGGGGAAAATAAGTGGAAACCAGTCAGCATGGCAGATCTAGTAACTCCTGAACAAGTAAAAAAGTACTACAGGAAAGCAGTGCTTGTAGTTCATCCAGATAAGGTGAGTGTGTTCCTCTGATCTTCTACCCTTTAGAAGGAATGCAAACTGCTTTTACTACACCATGCTAGTCACTGACAGATGCTGCAGCCTTGCTTCTTGATTGGCACCCTAGATGCTCTTCACTTTGCTTACATTGTCTTCTGAATTTGGTGTCTTACTGCATTCAGGTAGTACAGGATTTTTCTTGTCATCCTGACACAGCACAAAATTCAACAGGTAAATGTTAACCAATGAAAGATCCTGTGAAGGTTGTACTGAGCACCAGTCAGTTATGCTGGGTTCTGACTAGCTGCTGGCAGGTTGGGAGCTGATTAGTGGAATCTGCTTTATTTCTACCAGCTGATACTTCATGTCTCTTAGAACAAATCATCAGTGTATGAAGATTCAGAGGCTGCCACAGTAAAACTGGGGAAAAACCTACTTAACCTCCTTTACTAAACAACTTTACTGGGAACTAGAAAATGTAAACTTTGCTAGAGTAAATAAATTAGCAGTTGAAAAATACTTGATGAATATGACATCCAAGTTGTCTTTTTAAAGGATTTAATGCATTCTATTGCTGTTTGTTAGTCTCCCACTGTATGAAGGTAGCTTCTTGTTCTGAGTTGTTGCTCTAGGCTGTGTTTTAGAAATAAAGATAAGCATTGAATATACCTGGTTTAAAATTTCAGGCTTGCCTTCACTGGTGGTTCAGTGAGCAGTAGTTTAAGTCTATGTCATCTTGTATCCGTAACAGAGAAACAAGACATTGTTCATTCTTTTCTTCCTGCCATCCTTTGCAGTTCTTGGCCATGTGGCTTCCTCCACCTTTGTGGTGGTTTTTCGGTGCTTTCTGTAAGCCCCTTAAAACATCAGAGTCAGAACACAGGTCTATTTGAGGTATTTTCTTCCTTGGTTTTTTTTTCTGCCACCTGGAGTTCAAGCAGTCCCTAAAAATGTCTTTAAAGTACTGCAGCGGGCAAAAGCCAACCAGCAGTAGAACGGGAAGGATACTGGAGAGGGTTCTCAGGCTTCCCTTTTGTGTTGGAAAGAACCTGTTAAAATGACTTATCTTGTGGGACTGGATCTTTACTAATGATGGGTATTGGGTTGGCCCAGAGGCAGGGCTGCTGTGAAATAGACAAGGAATCAGGACCGTGCTATCTTTGAGTATGGAGGCAAATGCGCAGGAAGTGCTATGTTGTTAATGTTGAATCTTAACATCATTCACAATTGGCAACAAATTCCTCTCCAGGAAATCCTATCCAAAAGGAGTCATCTTAAGTAGTGCTTAAACTTTATTCTTGTACACTACCGCAAGGTCTGTCATGAAGCAACTCCAAAAATGACTGAATTTCATCATTAACCATTATTAACCAAAATTAGTTATGAAAAGAGCTTGGAAAACTGTTTTTAGCTAAGTTTCAGTTATTTATGAATTGCAGTAAAAGTTTGAAGTAATGTAAGGAAACCAAGGCTTTTGGCTTTGTTTAAAATACTCGTGGCAAACTTTGGATAAGATTGGAGAGATCTGTGTGTCTGAAAGATTATATTCACACAGCATTCTAAAGTTGCTGAATAAGATAGCAAATATAAAAGGGGTGAGATCTTTAAGTCACGTAATTCCTGATATTTTTATGTTTCTAATATGTTCTGTTTGTTTTCAGGCCACAGGACAACCTTATGAGCAGTATGCCAAAATGATCTTCATGGAATTGAGTGATGCATGGTCAGAGTTTGAAAACCAGGGATCAAAGTCCCTTTTCTAAAGCTTCACCTTTTACAGAACTACTTCTGAAAACTGGACCTGAGCATTGTTGTGACTTTATTGCACCAATGATTTATGAAGCGCTTTTCCATGATTTTAGCACAGTTTCTAGTAGTGCACTTAAATGTGGTGATGTATTTCGTGAGATGTAGAGTACAAAGCATTACATAGATGCATTAAGAAAACAGCTGCTTAGTACTTCAAGAAATCACAGTCTGTGAGTAAAGATTTCCTTTCAGTTTTAAATATGGTAAAACAGAATTTCAATGAAGCTCTGTGATTTCTGGTATACTAGTATTAATTATAAATCATCCCAATTTCATTGATCTTTGCTTTACCTCTACCTTCCTGAATTTTTCTGTTACTTTCAGTAGTTTTGTGATCCAATTTTGATGTTTGGTGCCTGTCACCTTATTCAAAGTGCTTTAGTTATCAGCAGTGAATTTGCTTGGCTTATCTCAAACCTGAAGGTGTATATTTTCGTCTGTATTTTATGTAATCAGTCTGATAATCATTCTGTAAATAATGTTTTCAGACAATACCTGTGTTTCTTACAATAAAGTAACAGTTGTTTAGCCAAAAAGACACCAAATGTGGGATAGTCAGCCAGGGTTGTTCTTGATTTTTTTAAATTTTTTTACATATTGTGAATCTAGAAACAAATCTTGACTTTAAGGTCTGCACGTTCCTGCTATTTTGTTATTTATTATGAACCTTTGAAGGCAGTACTCTGACAAGTACTTATTTTCCTAGCTCTTTAAATGGTGTCTTTTGCTTCCAATTTCAGTGGAACATTCCTTCCATTGGACTTCAGATGCTCCTATAGAAATAATGTTATTCTGAAACTTGAAGTGTAAGCACAAAACATTTTACTCTGATTTGTCTGAGTAAATACTACATTACTCATTATCATCTGGAGAGTATTTCAAGTACTTTACCACATTTTGCTGTATGTCTGAATTTCTTGTATTTTTGAGACGTGCATGACATCAGTGTATGTGAAAACATGGGCTGTATTCGTAGATTGTTGCATTTCTGCTCATTTACCTTCCATGCACTGGCTAGTGCAAGATGAGTAGAGACAAAACGTGATAGCAAAACTTGCCATGTTTTCTCATCCATGTTGAGAAGGCAGTTTGTGAATGAATGCAAATGACCAATGACTGTTATACTCTGTAATAACAAAATGCAATTTTCATATCAAGTTTGAAAATGTTGGAAATCAGCGTTGTGGTATTAAAGCTTCAGCAGCAGTCTTTTAAAACAGTACAGTTAGACATTCAAGGGGATATTTTTTATCATCTTGCTGTTTTGTACATTTTGCATGCTTAACTGAGTGAGAAGCTGGTAGTTGTTTAGCTGCTAGATCTGTTCTGTTTAGCAATATCTGAACAGAAAACACGAGATTCTAATGCCATGTGAACACAGGTTGCAGTTTGTAGTCTCTAAGCTCAGACCGACACAGTTACTTATTAACCTCTGTTAAAAGGTTTTGTGTATGTATCTTCAGATATATTTAGCTACTGTGATTTATTTTTTTTTAAGATGGAAGCCAGGATCAGTTATGGATCAGAAAGGTTATATATTATTCATAGAATCATAGACCAAACCTTAGAGATTACCTAGTTCTAACCCCCCTGCCATGGGCAGGGCCACCTTCTATTAGACCAGGTTACTCAAAGCCCCATCCAACCTGGCCTTGAACACTTTCAGGGATGGGGCATCCACAACTTCTCCGGGAAACCTGTTCCCAGTGTCTTACCACCTTCACAGTAAAGGATTTCCTCTTAATATCTAACCTAAATGTACCCTCTTTCAGTTTAAAACTGTTACCCCTCGTCCTTATCACTACAGTCCCTGTTAAAGAGTCCCGACCGATCTTTCCTGTAGGCCACTTTAAGTACTGGAAGGCTGCAATAAGGTCTCCTGGAGTCTTCTCTTCTCTAGGCTGTACGACCTCTACTCTGCAGCTCATCTTCATGGCCCTCCTCTGGACCTGCTTGAGCAGATCCATGTCTCTGAGCTCCATGCACTCCAGCTGGTCATAGAGAGTGACACCCTCTCCTCGTCTCCTCTGCCTGCCCTTCCTAAAAAACCTGTATCCTTCCATTCCAACACTCCAGTCATAGAAGCCATCCCACCATGTCTCCATGATGCCAATAAGATCATAGCCCTGCATGTCTCAACTCCTTGTTTGTTCCCCATGCTATATGTGTTTGCATAGAGGCATTTAAGTTGGGCCCCCAGTGAAGCTGACTTAATGGCTGGAATTCCTTTTTGCTGCTCTCCAGGTGCTCTGCTGCTGACCTGTGATCCCTCTCCAGGCTCTGGGCTTCTATTGCTGGCACTGGCATCGAACTGGTAGGAGTGGAATGGATTGAAGTTCCCCTCCCCTGGCAATTTCAGTTTATTCATAGCTGCAGTTGTATTTCAGTTAATGCTTTGAAGCAGTCTTAAAATCTCAGTAGATTTCTTCATAAATCAGATAACTGGCTGTCTGATTTAGAGTAAGAGCTAATTTTTTTTTTCCTTGGGACACTTCACTAATTCTTTGTGTGCATGGTCTGCATCCATGGAAATTAAAGGCTTCTGCTGGTAGGATAGGTTTGTTGGAGACCTGCATGGCTTTTTTACAGTTCTAGGGCAAATGATATATAATAATAGGTTTAAAAAGACATACACAGGTATGTAATGACTGTGACTGCACTCCTATATACAGCTGAGACACAAACATTTCTGAGGGAGCTGCTTTTAGTGAGGAAGGACTACTTTAAAAGCCCACATTCCGTTCAGCACATACAGGCAACTTAATTTTGAGGGACGCATTTTTAACTGGTCTTTTCTTAAATATGTATGTAAAAAATTAAAACTGAAAACAGGGAGTAACATATCTTCCTCTGCTTTGTATGTTTGGTAGCATTTGCTGGACGATGCCTACATTTCTCTTTTTATTTCTCTACTCTTGTTTGCAAAGGTTTCTTTAACAGTGGAGAAAAGCCTTAGATGTGATTTTGAGTGTGCAGGGAAACATGAGTGCAAGTGTTTTATCTGGAACTGAAGATACCTTGAAATTCATTCCCCTTTTGAAAGTTATGGAAAATACTGAAATTTGACTGTGGATTCTTTCAAGAGCCATTGATGATTACTGAAACTTCAGTCAAGTTAATGGGAGCCCTCAACTTATTTTATGGCTTAATCAGCTCTGGTCCTTATTGAGGGAACTGACCGATTCCTCTATCCTGCTCCTTTCTGTGTAGTTGAATTTTGGTGCTAAAAATCTGGGAGAGGCTTAGTTTGGTAAACTCTCAAATCTTGACAATGAAACTATTTTGGGTTTTTTTTGTGTGTAACTGTGTCATTTAGCTGTGTTGCATACAAGAATGTGCAAAAAGTTGGATTTCAGTAAGGCCCTGTAAACAAACTTCAAAAATTCAAGGGATGAACATGAACATAGTAAACTGAAGTTTTGGGGGTTTTAGAAGATAAAGCAGCATGAGGACCACTAAAGGTGTTTCATAGTTTAAGGTTTATATATTAAATTTTTTAATTACAGGAATCTGGGAAGAGGGAAGTTATGGTAAGTCTTAATGTTGCTTTTAAAGGAGAGTGTCATTTCGAAGAAAAAGTCCAGAAGTTCTGTTTGCATTCATCTTAAAACAGTCATAAAAAATGCTAAAATAATGGATTGAGGGCTTTTCAACCTTTCTCATGCTCTGTATTTCATTGTTAATTGGTTGTCTGCTGTATGGGATAGAACTGTACTCAAACGCTTACACATACATTTCACTGTAGCTGTATTCTTAATGTCCACAAGCTGAAAAGCTTTTAGAATAGGCTACAGAAAAATTGATTAAGCTGAGACTTGATTAGATACTGTGAATTCTCTCTGGGCTTAAAATGTATATTTTCTATTCATGCTTATTATTCATTGGACAGCTAAATTTTGAAGTGTTGAACTGAAATCATGCCCTGAAAGCTAGACTTTATATCTGCTTCTGTAGGTTGTTGTGTCTACCAGACTTCATGCATGGCACCTGAAGTTCTGTTGTGAAGCATCTCCTTGACTCTTGCAGCAAGTCATTGTGCCTTTTGGCCCATGCATGTAGTTCCTTTGTCTGTTAATGACAACTCACTAATACCATGCCTTCTTTGCAGCCTACTGCGATCCAGTTCTTAAAAGTGAGTAGTTTCACATAATTATTGTAAGAGCAAAGAAAAACCATACAACATAGATGAAGGGAAGAGTAGAGAAGAACATCCAGACTCTAACCTGTATCTCAAATGTTGTTTTCCAATTCTCTTCATTGACCTATTCCTACCTACCTCTGCTAAAAACAGGTCTAGACTAGAAGAAAGAAACTGGTTTGTAGCCTGCTTTTCCAGCCCTTTTAGAAGTGCTACTGACTGGCAGTACCAAGTGCTTGGGTTTTTTTGCAGAAGTTGCTATAAAGTAGGGCTTATAAAATAAGGCAGGTTTCCACTAGTTATTTCTGAATTAAGTTGCTTCTGTTACATTGCTGTTAGATCTGGAAAGTCAGGCAACTTAACTTCTAAAACAGAGATCTGTGAAGAATTGGTGTTAAGAATTCGTGTGGCTAGAACATGCCAAATGAAGAAGTGGTGTGTTTTGACCATGTTGGAGGCAATTAGTTGGTGGCTTTAACCTTAGTTTGGTGTTTCCTAGTGCTACCAGATTTCTTTGAACTTAACAGCAGGGAAGAGAAAGAAAATGAGCAGTTAAGCACTTACAATCTTATTAAATCATGGGGTTATGCTCAATACTGTCAGTGGGTAGTGATCCCCAGACATCAAGCCTGGGAGGAAAAGTTCCTCTGCATTGTCACTCAGGTGAAGTTCAGATAGTTTGATAATCAATGATAGCTTCTTTCAGCAAGTACAGAATGGAGAACCTATAACAGTGCTGATGAAGTACATTTCCTTGGAACAGTGGTAAAGTCCTTGGCATTGCACCTGTGAGGGTAGCTAGTGCTTGTGAAAAATGCCTTGCTTACCTTCATTTTCATGCTAATTCTAGGAAGTTCCTCCAATGTTGTCTTGCCAAGCACAAAGTAGTGGTTCCTTCCTGAATGCAGACTACGTGTTAGAGCTGCATGCATAGGATTAATGTTTTGCACAACACAAAGCAGAGCTTGAGTATAACTGAAATCTCAGCTGCCCTTTGGGACTGCTGGGTTATGTGCACTGTTCCACCTCTCAAGGCCAGACTGCAGTTTCCCCAGCAGCGGCAGAATGTTTGCATAGGTCATTGGCCATTGCATTCTCTTCTGCTCACAGGAATATTTCAGGGGTGGCATAAAAGTGGAAACCTTGTTGCTCCTTAGCTGGGTCCTTAATTGTCTAACAATTGCAATGTAAAGAATGCTTTGTAAATAAGTTCAAATTAGTCTTGTACAGTTGCCTGTGCTTTATGAGTCAGTTGATATTTTCTGTCAAGAGCAGGTGATTGACCTGTGAAAGCTGTAGAAGCTTCGTATCATTTGTCACCCCTTGACTCTGTCCCTGGTGCAGAGTAGCTCTAGCTACCAGATGCCCACTGAGTGGGAGCAAAGGGTGACTCAGCTGAGCTGTGGTTCTCATCTTGATGAATCTTGCAGTGCTTCCTTGCTTTCTGTTTGGGTGAGCTTATTGTAGACTGCAGTTTAGACTGCATTAAACTTCCAACATACGCTCCAAAAATACAAATTCAGTCATTTTTTATGAAGGATACATGTTGTCATGTAGCTTTTATTACCAAAAGAGGATTAAGAGGCATTGTGAGAACTCCTGAAACTCTTTAGTGGACTGTACTGTATATTTGCAGTGTAGACTTCTAGAAGCAATTGTCATCTCTGATAAAGATTTGGCTTGCTCTGAGGTCTTTTTTTTTTTTTTTAATACCTGTAGTTGTGATTGTACTTTCTATACCTGTGATTTTTCTGGTTTGGGGTGTGTGGAAGGACAGAACAGATATTCAAGTCCAATTTTTTGCCATCTTTCAAGAAATGCAATGTACTGAGTAATTTTGCTCCTAGTGAAATGAAAATTATACCTGTATGTATATAAAGGTAATGTAGTCAAATTAAGCCTTGTTTAAAAGTAGATACAATGTTTGGCACAATGTCCTTGAACAGAATATTTTGCTTTGAAATGTATTTCGACTTAACCAGTGATCAATTAAAACAAACAAAATTATTTTGGATGATTCCTTCTTTAGCAAGGGAGAAGTGACCTGAATACCCAAAGCATTTCCACTGCTGTTTCAGAACAATATGCAAGCTTCTCATCAGTTATGTTGAGGTTGACTAAATCTCTTTGAAACCAAGTGTCTCTTCAGAACTGTTTCTTCTCCTGTTGGAGGGGAGTCCCTGCAGTGTGCTTTGTGGCTTGGGAGCTGAATTTCTTAGACTGCTCCCTGTATTGGACTGGGAGGGGTTCTTGCACAGGACCTGGTGCAGTGCAATGCCATCCTGTCCCCCAAGGGAAGCTCTTGCATAGGTGCATGACAGTAATCAAATCAAAGGAGAGCAGGAACAAGTGGACAAGACTGAGGCAGGAGGAAGGAATGAGCAGCCTGTAGGGAGGGTGAGGAAGTGGGACGTGTGGCAATGAAGGACTGCAGATCTGGGAAGTCTGTGAGGGAGTGTTGGAGAAGGGTGAGTTGCTGCTGGGATGGTACTAACAAAGTGCCCAGAAGCATCTTTTGACTGCATGCTCTCAAACAAGAATGGGGGAAGCGAGGTCATTTATAGTTGGGAACAAGCCACTTGGTGACATTGAGACAGTTTCTTTAAAATTTAAGAGCATAGCAGTGTAGGATTACCAGAGGGCTGTAGGATTACTGCACACGGAGAAGGGTGGAAAACAGGGAGGATATGGGAGAACGGATGGGTGTGACCAGAGGAGGATGGGTGGGATAAGCATGGCACAGGAAAGAGAAGCATCAGCAAGCTGAGAAGCAAGCACAGCAAAGTTCTGTTAGGGAAAGGCCATTGCCATTGGTCATGTTTTTCCTATTTTGCTTGCTACTTTGAATAGTCTGATGGGTTCATAAGAACTTAAGATAGGTTTTCTAGCATTTTCTCACCTAATAATCTTTCTCCCTGTATCCCATACAGAAATGCTGCTAGTTTTTTATTAGTCTGTTTACTCTTAAAATGCAAAGCTGCTGAAAAATTTATTGATACCTACTTCCAGTCCTTTACTGCTGCAGCAAAGAAGGATAATATTAGCTGCATTTTTCTTTGCCATATACAAAACCTCTGGCTACTCTGCCTTGTATTTAGAAAGACTGAGTTGGGACTACAGTCCACAGCAGATGGAAATCCTGCAGTGTTAAGGTGGCAGATGTCTGTAAATAATTATACCAGGTAGGCAGAATGTGTTACAAAGAAATAGCATGGCCTTAAGTTCAATATCAAACAGAGCAAACAATGGCAAGAACGAATGGGGGTTTACAAAAAGGCAGCAGAAACACTGTGCAGAACATGGTGTATACTGTGGTGTGCAGAGTAGCCTGTACCAATCTGAGCCAAAGCCTTTCAAGTCTGCACTGTGGACACCTGATCTGGATGATGGAGTGCTGAAGAGGATACAACTTGCTGTGCCTCAGCACCACTTCTTGTGAGGGTGAGAGGAGGACTTCTGGCAGATTTTTAGCCTCTATGGCAGAACTGAGCAAAAAGCACTGAAGAAGGGAAAATGGAGCATGTAGGTAGGTGAAGACTTGAACTGGAAGGATCCCTTTTTAATACTAACTGCAAGGGATCCTTCATCTCCTGTAATCTATAAAACAGTGCTGGCTGTTCTCCTGAAGTGGCTTCAGCTCCTCGTCAAAGAGGAGCACGCACAAAATTTTGTCTGGGCATGCACAAAATAACGGCTGTGAAGTTCTCTGGTGTGTAAAGCTGCTGGCAGACCAAAGAATTATGTAGTTATCTTTGTGTGAGTGTTCAGGGGCTCGTGTTTAGTAAGGCCTCACTTGGCTGTTATCAGTTGGTGAACTTGCTTGCTTCCTTGTGCATGGTTCTGGTGACCAGCAAGACAGCAGAAGCACCCTGCAAGTTACACTCTGAGGAGGTGGGATTGTTGGTGTGCTGCCTCCCTGCCAAACAATATACAATGAATTCAGCAGACTTCTAGTGTGCCAGATGAAACCTGAAGGGACAGCTCATCCAACATGCTCAGGAAGCTAATTTAAATGGCAAGCCTCTTCAAAGGTTTAAGATTGCAACTGCTAAATCTGTTTATTTCTACTGTATGAAATAAACTGAATTACATAGCTGTGAATTTTCAGTACCAGCCTAAACCTTGCTGGCTTTGGAAAGAGGAGTATTGTGTTTGTGGAACAACTTAGGTAGAAAGCAGAATGGAAGTGCCTCAAAATAGGGGGAAAACAGGAGACCTGGTTGTACTTGGTGCTTGTTAATGTAGGAATGTCATGTGCTGTGAAGCGCTGAGTGTTCCCTAGCTCTGTGCTTCCACTGGGTCTGCTCCTCTCCTGATCCCTGCTAGTTAGGTCCTGTCAGTTTCATTATGAAGCTCAAAAATGCTAAGTGATGTTGACAGCCTGCAAAGGATGCCTGCCTGCACTGTCAAGCACTAGTCTCAGAGGTGGCATCTTCGACATGTGCTCTCATAGAAGAGACTGGTCTCTCACCAGTGTTCCTATGCTGCACCATGAATGCCTCAAAATCCATCTGGTCAGCATGGTAAATACTTAAACTCAGGTGCTGAATTAAGTTCTGCCCTGGGAATTATCCTGTCTGAAGAAAGATGCCACCAGCTTAAAAAAAATTTGATCTGCATTTATTTACCCTCATGCAGGAAGGTATAAAATTCAGCCTATTGTGACAGCAGTTCACAAGGAGTTGATACCAACAAGACCTTAAAAGCAAAGTTTGAGTTTTACCTGGAGGAATGCTTGGAAACTGCATCTTTAATATGATCAAGCATCTTGTATATGGTAAATAAAATTAGATTAGCTTCAATTTCTAATTCTGTTGCTGTCAAGTGTAATGTGTCTGCTTCAACTCAGAAATGATAAATGCAGTGCTTCAATTTCAGCACTATGCAAATAGTATTAGAAAATTACTCCTGATGCTGGAAGATCAGCATCTGCTGGAAGATTAGCATAGGCTGGAAGATCTATTGCTGTGATCCATTATGGCATTTAATACTTCTTATTCTTTTCTATAGATAGACTGAAATACATTTCCCAAAGGCACTTTTCCTAGCACAGGTATTTGTTGTTTGTGCAGAAGCAAACAAGGAAGGAGATGGTAAAAGACCATGCACTTATCCAGGAATGTGAAATGAAGCTCCAGGTCTGCAGAACACTGGGGGACTTTGCATCCCTTAACTGGACAAAGGCTGCATTATTTTTAATGATCTCCACTGCATAATGCACAGGAGAAGGCACACATCCACCTGCTGCTCCCACATGTGTCCTCCTGCCAGACCCACCACTGCACTTTCTCCCAGGAAGTTGCTAGAGTTCACCATGAGCAAACCCAAGCATTTTTCTTCTACCCTTCTCTCAGAAATGGCTTGAGTCTTATGAATGAAAGTTTCCTGAAGCCTGTTTAGGAGAGCTTGGAGAAGGTGCCCGTGGCTGGGAGGAAAGAATTATAAAGGGTGCTGAGGGCTGTCTACACGGGAGTAGTGCTGCTGCCAGTCCCTGTGTGAACCCAAAGGCACGTGTTTGCTCAGAGCCCAAGAAGCTGGACTTCATCTGTGGGCACAGCTTTGCTTCTGAGCAGGCTCCTTTAATGTAAGAAAAGGAAAAGAGTAAAAAGTTTATCCTAAAAAGTACAATTCTTTACTTCTAGCACTAGGTACTTTGTCGCAATCTTGCATTAGCCTTTCCTGTGCGTTGCTCATTGGCATCCTATAACCTTTGCCTGGAGAAGTGCTCTGTTGGTAGCAGGCAATTTCTTCTTTCTTGCTCTTGGGTACCTTTAAGATGATCTTTGTGCGTTTTAACCCCACACTTGCTAATAGATTATACTTTCTCCTCTCCTATTGGTCCACAGGGTTAGTTATACCAGGATTACTCAGGTTTGCTGTTTCTTTGTATATACAAAGAAAATTGTATGACATGATTTCTTAGGAAGGGAGAACAACACAGCTGCACAAGCTAAACAAAACTTATGCTAAGGGAGTTAAACAATAGCACAAAAATCCCAACTCAAAACCGCAGAACAGTTACTGGCTGTTAGACAGTTTTGCTGCTGCAGCTAGGACAAGCTAGACAACATGTGTCTAATCCTATGGTAAGTTGCAGGTGATGCATCTTAACTAATTTTGCAGAGGTGGCTGAAATCAAGCCAAGATAGGTTCGAGGCCTGACAAGACTTGAGGTCTAGTATAGTGAGTTAATGTTATAAAGCTTGAGGTCTTTTACGAGCATGGCTGAGCTACCAGGCTGCAATTCTAGGTGAGAAAAGCCAAGTCCAAGGCCTCTTAAAACCTGAAACTTCAGAAATTCTTGTGTGCCAGTGATACGTTTGTGGTGAGCAAAAGCCCACCTGCCCCTGTAAGGTGTTTCCAAGAGTTAGGAGGAATGAAGTCCTTCAAACAACCTACAATACCATGGCCCTTGCAATGGGAGGTCAATACTTCTGATTATTTAGATAGCTTCTAAAAAATCTCAGGTTTGATACCTTTAGTATGGGTCATACAGGCCTGTGTGTTTCCTATATTCAGATGTTTGACTGTGTCTGAGATAATGTTTGCCCTTGTTTTACACATCCAGTTATCGATGCTGAAGCCATTCAGTTTTGGAGCAATGAGCAAGACCAAGAAAGCAGCACTCTTGGTGAATGTGCACTGAGGCAGAGCCTTGTTTTCAGATATGTGGCTTTCCCAGAATTATCTGCTTATTGACTTCTCTGCAATTCCTGTGTTGGAGTCATCTGAAATAGTAGTGATTTTTCTATTTTTCTTGCTATGGCATTTTTGGAAAGATGATGTGGTTCCCTTGGCGTTAAGCATAACTGCAGTCATACCTCCACCTAGCTTTTTAGCTACAGCTCAAGCTTCTGTAGCTAAAACCAGCCTGTGCAGTTGGGTACCTGGCTTGGGCAGATGTGCCTCCTTGGTGATGTGTGGGTGCTGTGCTGCCTGGGCTATGCCTGTGAGCTGGGCCCAGGTGTGGGTCTGTGGGAGGCCATAAGCCTTCATGGAGTAGAGAGAGCATTTCTGTGGCACGTGCTGTCTTCCCAGCAGGAGAGGTTAGTAAGAATCTTTGCTTTGCAGTTCCGCTTTTTGCTAAAGGGCAGAATAAATATTGAGGCGCTAGTAAGATCCAGCTGAGCTGTCTCAATAATCCTCTAATAAATTGCATAATAAAGTGAATTCAGTAGATCAGCTGTTTACACTGGTCTGTAATTGATCTCTAGCAAATAACACATCCACTTAGCATCTTCCCTGCTTTCAGATATGCCAATATGGACCTTTCAGCCCTAGGGACATGGAGGTGAGATGGCACGAGCTGTTTCCCTCCTCTACCTGCAATGTCATGGTCTGCACAGTCATCAGGATTAGGCATATTCTGTGTGGTGGGAGCCACTGCTGGCTAATGGAACCATGGGGCTTTGCATGAGCACCTTGCAGCTACACAGACTGGTGGTTGCGGTGTGCAAGCTGGCAGAAATACCTTGCTAGGCAGAACTGATTCTGCTGCTGCCACTGTAGGCTCCACACCAAAATCTGACAAGAGATATGGCTCAGCATTGCTGCAGGGAGGACTGTTCGCAGCAGCTTGCTCTAGGGCTTGCCAAGGCTGCTGCAGGGAGCAGGGTGGTTCTGGGATGCTGGGTACCTGCTGCAGTCTTGCACCTCTGACTTCAGGGTAGACATTTTGGAAACATGGCATATGACACCTGGGAATCTACATGCTGCTTCCCCAGGGACCCTGTCCTAGATCCACCTGCCTTGTGAGGTCTGGGCCCCTGGAACAGGGTCTTGCTGCATTTGCTCTTGTGGCTCCAGGGCAGATCAGAGCTTGGGGTTTCTGGAAAGCTCCCTGATACACTGTGATGGTGTGAGCCTGAAACATGAGAACAGCCAACCATGCAAATGCAGGTTTAATGGTTCAGCATGAGAGAAGGGATCTGCTATGAGGCAAGGGACTGAGTAAAAGGAATTGGGTGCCCTCAGCCAGCCCTCTGGAGACCCATGCTCTCCTGCTCCTGCTGCTTCCCCCTGCCATACCTCATGCTTGGGCAGGAGACCAGAGGAATCAGGCCATTGCTGTGTGTCCTGTAAATCCTGTCCCAAATGTCTTGGAAAGGGTGGTGATATCTGCCCCTGCTTCTTTTCCTGTCACAGTAGCTACAAAGCATTGGACATAATGTTCTCTTTATGGTCCAAAGTCGCACTTCTTAAGACTTCTACATGCTCTTCTGCAATAGACACATCTCTGCCTAATGCAATAGTGCAAAAGGCCCTGCTCTTCGGCCCTGCTCTTCAGCCCTGTCCTTCCTCCATGCTGCAGAAGGGCTGGCACTTCCCACAGGCTCTCCTCCCACTCCCCTGTGACTGACGATTGCTCTGAGCTGTAGGACATGGCACTTTTTAAAGCTTCCCACACTCTGCCTGAGGAGCTGCCTGGCAGCTGGGCCTGATATCTTAAGGTCTGTGCCTAGCACGGAGTATGGTTTGGCCCCAGAACAGGTTTTAACGTATATACTTTGGAGTCCTGCTGCACATCTGGGGGCAAGGCTTGTTGGGTTGCAAATGATGCAGAGCCCTGGGGAGATACACCCTGTCAGTCAGGGGGTCTGGGTGGTGGCAACTGGCTGACAGCAGCTCCATTCTGTCATCCGCACAGCATGATCTGCCTCCTCCTCGCTTGGTCTCTGTATGCCAGGGTGCACAGAGACTTAATTTGCCAGTGAACAGACCCGTTTGATATGCAGAGCACGTTGCCATACACATCGCCAGTTTTATTGCTAGGAAGGCTTTAGTGGCTGTGAAATGAGATAAGCCAAACAGCATTACCTTGGTATTGGTGGACAAAAGAACTGAAAGTAAGGGTTCTGCATAACAACAACAACCACAAAAAGATATATTAAGTCTGGTGTTAGATGGTTCATGAAATAATTACCGTTTCCAAGTATGTCCTAATTTCAGACAGAAGTGAAAATACAACAAGCTGAACAGAAAATGATGGGTTATGCTCTTGGAGCAAGGCACTTCAATTGAGCCAGATGGGCCCAGATGTTTCCTTCCACTCTGACTGAAATGATCACCTATTCAGAGAGAAATGTTGTGGGAGAAACTGTAACAAAGATGCAAGAGGAAATTTTCCACAAGCTATGATTACATTAAGGGGACTTCAGGCAGCTCTTACTGCTCTAGTGAGTCTACTTGTGTATGAAAATAGGAATATTTGAAGGCTGACTTAAAGAGGTGCCTACTGCTGCTCACACTTCAGTTTGCATTTTGATCCAAGAAAGGCTTTATAATCAGTTTCTTCTCATCAGATGGCTTTGACTCCAGCTTTCCTTTTGGTCGTCTGCTCTTTCTGTTTCTGTTCAATACAAGCAGACCTCTTCTCCCTCCGTTTCAGCTTTCCTGACAAGTTTGATAACAGAGACTATTATTCTTCTAATCCATTTTTAGAGTTTCAGATTGAAGTTGCACCTGGAAGGAATGGTTTTATATCATTGCAACATTTGATGTGATCAACCTAACCAGAGGTCTTTGCACAACATAAAGGTGTCCCTGCACATCCATCTGAAGCTGCCAAGGGCTTATGTGTGCACACGGAGGTGGGGAGCATGCATGCACTCATATGCAGATGTGTCCCAAGAAAAAGTGGAGATTTAAGACTACAACATTAGCAGTCTGACAGGTGTTAGGAAGATGTTGAGGCCATCAGGTCTGGAATGTGTCTGAGCATTGGGATGCTTGATTTGTCTGTCCTGGGTGCTCCCTTGCTAGCCAGGCAGTGCTCCCTGTTTTCCTGCTCATCCTCCTGGCTGCAGTCAGTCATATGTGGTATGATCAGAAAGAAGGTTTTGTTTATTTTTTTGCCCCAGGCTGTGGTGGTCATGTGCAGGGCTGTGTGGCAGTTGTTCTTGGAAAGCCCTGACTGCATACCTTAGTATCCTGTTACTTGATCCTCCTCTTTGCTGCCCCTGTCCTTCCCTTTCTCAGCTCAGTTCCCTCCTAAATAAACAACTCCCTCCAAATTACTGCTTCTCCACTGGCTCCAGTTTTGCTACATCCATACCCAAGCTTGGTATTTCTGATATGGTTATCTATACAATCTCTGTCCTCTATGCTATTACTGATGCAGTTCCTGGGTCACTGCTGGCCGGGCAAGAGTTGTTCCCCCAGAGGTCACCAAAGCTGCCCTCCCTGGGAAGTTCAGCCACTTCTCACATCTCTGAATGCCCTGTGAAACCTAGCCAGTCCTCATGGTGGCCTGGAAATTTCCATCTTTTTGCTCCATCACACTCTGTCCTGAAGAGCTGGCAGTCACCCGCAAGGCTGTGCCCCAGCACTGTCCATGGGTTATCAGTAGTCCAGCTCCACTCCTTTTCATCACAGCAGGGAGAGATGAGGCACAAAGAGCAGCTAGGCAAGTCATCCCTGCCATTGGCTTGTGGGGAGGGCAAGAAGGATGGGGGAGTTTGCAACTTGTGAGAAACAAATGTGACTCAGCTGCCTTGTGACTGACTTTTAATTGAAGCTCCTGTAGTATACTAATGGCCCCAGTTCATCTTGTAAGACTACGCTGGACACTGTCCTCCCAGCTGGATGGAGGTGGGAGCATCTCAGGTAGGCTTCAGCTCCATCTTCCCCTGCTTGGACAACATGCCACCCCAGAGCTGGGGCTGAAGCTGAGGTATTGACCTGCTCGTGTGAATCCCAGACACTGGCCTCATGCTGCAGGTGGGTGATGGCTTCATCCTGCCTTGCAAATGGCCTGGGGGGTGTCCTGGGTTCAGCTGGGATAGAGTTAATTTTTACAGGAACCTGGGAGGTGGGGGCATAGCCGGGGCAGCTGACCTGGACTAGCCAAGGAGCTATTCCATACCATGGGACATCATGCTCAGTATATAAATGGGGAGTGGGCCGGGGGGTGCTCTCTGTTTTTGGTGGGGGAAGTGGCAGAGCGTCGGGTCCCGGGTGGTGAGCAGTTGCACTGTGCATCACTCTTTTTGTATACTTTTTGATTAGTGCCGTTGTTGTAGTTGTAATTTCTTTGTGTTTGTCCCAGTAAACTGCCTTTATCTCAACCCTCGAGGTTCCAGGGTTTTTTTTCTTTTCTCTCCTCCGTCTCCTCCCCATCCCACCGGAGGGGGGCGGAGGAGTGAGCGAGCGGCTGCGTGGTCCTTTGGTACCGGCCGGGCTGAAACCACGACAGTCCTTTTTGGCGCCCAACGTGGGGCAGAAGGGTTGAGATAACGACAGAGCTGGCCAGAGCGTGTTGAAACAAATTTGTCAAATGCATTTCTTGGATAAATAGATGTTAGTCACAATGTTGTTTCATTTGTTTACATGGTGGCATTTTGTAAGCTCTTATATGCTCTATGTATTGCCTGTAGTTGCATATCTCATCTCTGGGAGAGTGATTGGGATTATCATTTTGCTGTACTGGGCAATGTCGACTTGTGAAATGATTGCATCACTGGTCATGAGGTTAAGCTGGTATCTGTAGGAGGCAGTGATATCATTTCCATACTTTGGGCACCTTCTGTCGGATTTTATTGGTAATTACACCCCATCCATGGGGAAGTTAGGGGGGGATACTTCCCCCCCGTCCGTTCGCCTCCCTTTTCTCCTTCCGACTAATTACAACAGTTTTCGAGAATTTTGAATATCCTTGGGATGCGCAAGCCAGTGTGCTGTTAGTGCTATGCCTCCTGAATATGTTTCAGGTCTTCTTTAGGGCTACAAAAAGGCTCTTTAAGAGTACCACTCAGAGATCTCCCCCAAAGCTGGATAATCATGGGTGACACAGCATGTGGGAGGATGTGGGCAGGTATCTAAAGAACTTCTCACCTCCAGTGACTTGGAAGTTCACTCCCGAACAACTACAGAACCCTCATGAAGTGATAGAATATTTGAAAGAAAAATGCTGTGGCTATCCCAGAGACACACAACTCACTACATTGTGCTGGGCCCTGGCCAGTATCTACCAAACACTGCTTGATACTAGGCAGCACCCTCAGGGGGAAAAGGGGGAAAAGATGGAAAACAGGACAACAGGCACCGTGGCTGCCCCTACCATGACAACAGGCACCGTGGCTGCCCCTACCCCGGTGACAGACACTTCAGCTAAACCAGAGAACCAACCTGTGCCAGTATCAGTCGCCCCTGTACAGAAAAAGAAACACACAAAGAAATCAGTTCGCTTAGTGAGAGATGAAGATGAACCAGGGTCATCGCGAGAACAGGAGGTAGAGGCAGAACCTGAAATAATTACCCGATCTCTATCCATGAGTGAGTTGCGTGACATGCGAAAAGATTTTAGCCGCCACCCAGGTGAGCACATTGTTACCTGGGTGCTCCGATGCTGGGATAGCGGGGCTAGTAGTGTGGAATTAGAGGGTAAGGAAGCTAAGCGGTTGGGATCTCTGTCTAGGGAAGGGGGCATCGACAAGGCGATTGGGAGAAAAACACAAGTCCTCAGCCTCTGGAGATGACTTCTATTAGGTGTAAAGGAAAGATACCCCTTCAGGGGTGAAGTTACATGTCACCAAGGCAAGTGGACCACCATGGAGAGAGGTATCCAGTGCCTGAGAGAATTAGCCATGCTGGAGGTGATTTATAATGATCCAGAAAATGCGCAGTCACCCACAGATCCATATGAAGTCCAATGCACACAACCCATGTGGCGGAAGTTTCTTCGAAGTGCACCACCAACCTATGCCAACTCATTGGCAGTAATGTCCTGGAGAGAAGGCTACGGACAAACAGTGGATGAATTGGCTGTCCAACTCCGGCAATACGAAGGAAGTCTCTCTTCCTCCCTACGGGCCTGTGTCTCAGCTGCAGAGGAGTTGTCCCGAGAGTTCCAGCAATTCAAAGTGGATCTGTCCTCCTCCTCACCTGTACAGGCAGGCCCACATCGCAGTTATTGAGATGTTGTGGTTTAACCCCAGCCAGCAACTAAGCACCATGAGCCACTCACTCACTTCCCCCCATCCAGTGGGATGGGGGAGAAAATCGGGGAAAAAAAGTAAAACTCCAGGGTTGAGATAAGAACGGTTTAATAGAACAGAAGAGAAGAAACTAACAATGATAACACTAATAAAATGACAACAGTAGTAATAAAAGGATTGGAATGTACAAATGATGCGCAGGGCAATAGCTCACCACCCGCCGACCGACAACCCACCAGTCCCCGAGCGGTGATTCCCTGCCCCCCCACTTCCCCGTTCCTAAACTAGATGGGACGTCCCATGGTATGGAATACACCATTGGCCAGTTTGGGTCAGGTGCCTTTGTTGTGTCCTGTGCCAACTTCTTGTGCCCTGGCTGGGCGTGAGAAGCTGAAAAATCCTTGACTTTAGTCTAAACAATACTGAGCAACAACTGCAAACATCAGTGTTATCAACATTATTCGCATGCTGAACTCAAAACATAGCACTGTACCAGCTACTAGGAAGACAGTTAACTCTATCCCAGCTGAAACCAGGACATGAGAGTAAGCATTCCTCTGCCCAAGAGAGAGGAGAGAGAAAGTACACTTGACGGGCTAACCTGTGGTTTTACCTGCATGACCATGGAGAGGACATGAGGAAGTGGGATGGAAAACCTACCTCAGTCTTGGATGCACGGGTACAGGAGTTGCGAGAAAAAGCAACCAGAAAAGAGAATTCTTCTTGGAAAACTGCTGCTCCAGTTTCCCGTGAGCAGTCCCCCAGATGCAGTAGATGGGCTGATCTCATTTCTGATCCCCTTGAAGGGACTTCTGATTCACATGTGCAGAAAGTGAGTAACGTATATTCTAACAAGGATTAGAGGGGCCCTGCTTCCAGCCAGGTGGAGGAGAGGGACAACCAAGTCTACTGGACAGTGTGGATTCGATGGCCTGGCACATCAGACCCACAGGAATATAAGGCTCTAGTGGACACTGGTGCACAATGTACCCTAATGCCATCAAGTTATAAAGGGGCAGAACCCATCTGTATCTCTGGTGTGACAGGGGGATCCCAAGAGCTAACCGTATTGGAAGCTGAAATGAGTCTAACTGGGAATGAGTGGCATAAACACCCCATTGCGACTGGCCCAGAGGCCCCGTGCATCCTTGGTATAGATTATCTCAGGAGGGGGTATTTCAAGGACCCAAAAGGGTAGCGTTGGGCCTTTGGTATAGCTGCATTGGAGACGGAGGAGACTGAACAACTGTCTACCCTGCCGGGTCTCTCCCAAGACCCTTCGGTTGTGGGGTTGCTGAAGGTTGAAGAACAACAGGTGTCAGTTGCTACCATGACGGTGCACCGACGGCAATATCGCACCAACCGAGACTCCCTGATCCCAATCCATAAGCTGATTTGCCAATTGGAGAGCCAAGGAGTGATCAGCAAGACTCACTCACCCTTTAATAGTCCCATATGGCCCGTGCGGAAATCTAATGGGAAATGGCGACTAACAGTAGATTATCGTGGGCTGAATGAAGTCACACCACCACTGAGCGCTGCTGTGCCAGATATGTTAGAGCTTCAATATGAACTGGAATCAAAGGCAGCTAAGTGGTATGCCACAATTGACATTGCTAATGCATTTTTCTCCATTCCTTTGGCAGCGGAGTGCAGGCCTCAGTTTGCTTTCACTTGGAGGGGCGTCCAGTACACCTGGAATCGACTGCCCCAGGGGTGGAAACACAGCCCCACCATTTGCCATGGACTGATCCAGGCTGCACTAGAAAAAGGTGAAGCTCCAGAGCACCTGCAATATATTGGTGACATCATCATTGTATGGGGCAACACGGCAGAAGAAGTTTTTGAGAAAGGGAAGAAAATAATCCAAATCCTTTTGAAGGCTGGTTTTGCCATAAAAGAAAGTAAGGTCAAGGGACCTGCGCAGGAGATCCAGTTCTTAGGAGTAAAATGGCAAGATGGGCGTCATCAGATCCCTGCGGATATGATCAACAAAATAGCAGCTATGCCCTCACCAACTAATAAAAACGAAACACAGGCTTTCATAGGTGTCGTGGGTTTTTGGAGAATGCATATTCCAAATTACAGTCAAATTGTAAGCCCTCTCTACCACGTTACTCGGAAGAAGAATGATTTTAAATGGGGGCCTGAGCAACGACAAGCTTTTGAACAAATTAAGCAGGAGATTGTTCACGCCAGTAGCTCTTGGGCCAGTCCGGACAGGACAAGATATTAAAAATGTGCTCTACACTGCGGCTGGGGAGAATCGCCCTACCTGGAGCCTTTGGCAGAAAGCACCTGGGGAGACCTGTGGCCGACCCCTGGGGTTTTGGAGTCGAGGATATCGAGGATTCGAGGCTCTCTATACTCCAACTGAAAAAGAGATCTTGGCAGCATATGAAGGAGTTCGAGCCGCCTCAGAAGTGGTTGGTACTGAAACACAGCTCTTCTTAGCACCCCGACTGCCAGTGCTGGGGTGGATGTTCAAAGGGAAAGTTTCCTCTACGCATCACGCAACTGACGCCACGTGGAGTAAGTGGATCGCACTGATCACACAGCGAGCTCGCATAGGAAACCCCAGTCGTCCAGGAATGTTAGAAGTGATCACGGACTGACCAGAAGGCAAAGATTTTGGAATGTCGCCAGAGGAAGAGGTGACACGGGCTGAAGAGGCACCACTGTATAATAAACTGCCAGAAAATGAGAGGCAATATGCCCTGTTCACTGATGGGTCCTGTTGCATTGTGGGAAAGCATTGAAGGTGGAAGGCTGCTGTATGGAGTCCTACACGACTAGTTGCAGAAACTGCTGAAGGAGAAGGTGAATTGAGTCAGTTTGCAGAGGTGAAAGCCATCCGGCTAGCGTTAGACCTTGCTGAAAGAGAAAAGTGGCCAGTGCTCTATCTGTATACTGACTCATGGATGGTGGCAAATGCCCTATGGGGGTGGCAACAGCAATGGAAGAAGGGCAATTGGCAGCGCAGAGGTAAACCCATCTGGGCTGCCGCACTGTGGCAAGATATCGCTGTTCGGATAGAGAAGCTAGTGGTAAAAGTACGTCACATAGATGCTCATGTACCCAAGAGTCGAGCCACTGAAGAACATCAAAACAACCAGCAGGCAGATCAGGCCGCCAAGATTGAAGTGTCTCGGGTGGACCTGGACTGGCAACGTAGGGGTGAGCTATTTATGGCTCAGTGGGCCCACGATACCTCAGGCCATCAGGGAAGAGATGCAACATATAGATGGGCTTGAGATCGAGGGGTGGACTTGACCATGGACACTATCGCACAGGTTATCCATGAATGTGAAACATGTGCTGCAATGAAGCAAGCCAAGCGGCAAAAACCCCTGTCGCATGGAGGGCGATGGCTGAAATATAAACAGTGGGAGGCCTGGCAGATTGACTATATCACACTCCCACGAACACACCAAGGCAAGTGCCATGTGCTTACAATGGTGGAAGTAACCACTGGATTTCTGGAAGCATACCCTGTGTCCCATGCCACTGCCCAGAACACTATCCTGGGCCTTGAAGAGAAAATCTTATGGCAACACGGCACCCCAGAAAGAATCGAGTCGGACAACGGGACTCACTTCCGAAACAACCTCGTAGACACCTGTGCCAAAGAACATGGCACTGAGTGGGTATATCACATCCCTTATCACGCACTGGCCTCAGGAAAAATTGAACGATACAATGGACTGCTGAAAACTACATTGAGAGCGATGGGGGGTAGAACTTTCAAGCATTGGGATACACATTTAACAAAAGCCACCTGGTTAGTTAATACTAGAGGATCCACCAATCGGGCTGGCCCCGCCCAACCAAGAGTTCCACATACTGTAGAAGGGGATAAAGTCCCTGTAGTGCGCATGAGGAGTATGTTAGGAAAGCCAGTCTGGGTTAGTCCTCCCTCAAGCAGAGGCAAACCTATTCAAGGCGTTGTTTTTGCTCAAGGACCTGGGTACACCTGGTGGGTGATGCAGAAGGATGGGGAAGTTCGATGTGTACCTCAGGGAGATTTGATTTCAGGAGAGAATAGCCAGTGAATTGGGCTGTATGATATTTAACTGCTAAATAACCTGCCAATGCATGTCATTGTATCTATAGTGTCTATATGCCATATCAAGGGTATTATTGTAAGAATTATCCGATGACTACAGAATGGATTTTTGAAACTGAGCCAAGTACAACAGTGATAGAACTTGAAATGGCACCCAGCAATTTCCTGAAGATCAACATCTTTGACCTGCAGACCAAGGGCATGAGTTGCACGAACTGTACTAGCCACAAGTTCCAGAGACAACATACAACGACCCAACATCTCACCATCTCTCTCTTATCCTGAAAAACTGTTACAACAGATAGAGCCCCCAAAATCGATGGACACATTAGTGTGAGAGCCCATAGGCTAAAGGAACACCGTGTGTGTGTGTGTGTGTGTGCGAGATTGGGGGGGCCGGGGGGGAGTCCATATACTTATATGTAAGACAAGGAAAGTAGTAGTGGTTGATTAGAAAAAAAAATGTAAGATCTGGACATGATGTAGATGGTATAGAATAAGGGGTGGCTAATGTCCTGGGTTCAGCTGGTATAGAGTTAATTTTTACAGGAACCTGGGAGGTGGGGGGCATAGCTGGGGCAGCTGACCTGCACTAGCCCAGGAGCTATTCCATACCATGGGACATCATGCTCAGTATATAACTGGGGAGCGGGCCGGGGGGGTGCTCTCTCTTTTCAGTGGGGGAAGTGGCAGAGCGTCGGGTCCCGGGTGGTGAGCAGTTGCACTGTGCATCACTCTTTTTGTATACTTTTTCATTAGTACCATTGTTGTAGTTGTATTTTCTTTGTGTTTGTCCCAGTAAACTGCCTTTATCTCAATCCTCGAGGTTCCAGTTTCTTTTTCTTTTTTTTCTCTCCTCCGTCTCCTCCCTATCCCACCGGAGGGGGGCGGAGGAGTGAGCGAGCGGCTGCGTGGTCCTTTGTTACCGGCTGGGCTGAAACCACGACAGGGGGTCATTTGCCACGGCAGCCCACAGTGGTGTTGCTGGGAGAGTGAAGTAACTGACTTCAGCACTAAGCAAGCCTTTGAAGAAAACTTCCCACGTCTGGGGGTCAATTCTCCTTTTCCAAATGCTCTCAGAGCTAGGAAAAAGGGCTTCTCCTGCCTGGTCCAGTTTCCAAAGTGCTCCACTGCCAGCCTCTAGGTTGGAGCTGTGGGTCTTCAAGCCCCACCACACCCCAAGAAGGAGCTGATGGGCCTTGGGTGGCACGCGGTGGGGCTTCTGCCTCTTCAGAGATGTTTACTAGGAGCTGCGTACCCTTCCTCCATAAGCTGCATCTCAATCCAACTCCCCTGGGGAGGATGGCAGGGGATCGTTGGTGAGTAGTACACTAATGAACATTGCAGAGTGGCATTTCTCTCTCAAGTGCGTGTGACCTGCTCCTCCACTACTGGGAACTGGTTCCTGCTAGAGGGTTTTTCACCAGGCTGGTGGAGTAAAAACCTCTAGGGCAACCCACTGCTTCATTATCCTCCCTGCTTGATGAGAGTGTTTGACCTAAGGATTTGGATTTGCTTTACAAACAGGAGGCTGTTTCATGTGGCTAACTCAGGGCAGCATGTTTCTCACCACATGCTTAAAATGCTGTTGCATGGGAGCAGGCACAAGCACAGTATCTGAGGTGGTGCTTGAAGTGTGGTAAGCTGCTGCATCCGTCACAACAGGGTGTTCTTGGGAAGGGATTCTCTAAATGAGAGCAGTGGAGGGCTGGACAGCACAGACCAACAAACATCCCTGCAGAGGCTCACTCCTCTTCAACTTGGCAGCTTTCTTTCAAGCTCCCATTAAGCACTGAGGCCAGTTGATGTTATGCTGCTTTCTGTGGGAGCCTGTTTGCAGGTCTCAAATGGTCTAGAGCTGTACTGATAGCATAATAGTCTCTGAGATTAACTGCCTTGTAGTTCCTATTCATCATATAGGAAAGGCTTAAAGCTGTTAGACAAGTCTTAGGTCTGCTCTGGATCCTTGTATGTGGATTAATCACCTAAAGCCTGAGGGAGCAGAGCTAATACTCATCTTCAGTTGTTCCAAGCAACACTACAAGCCAAACAGCTGTTAAAAAAACCCAACAAACCAACTTATGAAGGTAGTAGCTGCTCACCACCCCCTCACACCTGTTACCTAGTAGCTTACAAAATCTCCTTTCTGCTGATGGGAATAAAGAGGCTTTATTTATCCCTCTTTTCAGTAGGTTTCTAGTTAGGAGTTGCACAGAAACAAGAATTACACAAGTTCCCAGCCTGATCTTGATGTAGGAAGACACTACCCAACAGCATACTCTCCCATCATGGATACACCTGTAACAGAGAGCTGATCAGCAGACAGCAGTTGGGAGGGAGGAAGATGCAAAGGCTCCCTGTGCATCCTTGGGCAGTATAGGTGCAGAAAAACACATACCTACCTTGAAATATGCCTTGGTAGCTGGTTATCTGCAGCTATTGCCACCACAGGATCTCAGAAAGTGCTGTATATTCATTTAGGAAACCAACCTCCAGGGTAACTACCAGTCCTTCCTTAAGCACTTCTGTTATGATGCACAGAAGTGTATGAACCACAGCTTCCAAATGGAGACTGCTCCCTGTGTGCACCCTGGGATGTGGAAACATTGTTCCCACAGCTTTGGCAACCCAAATGCAACATTACTGACGATCTGGACAATTTTGGCCTTGTGACCACATTACAGGCTGGCTTCTTTTTTTCCCTTGGAAATACAGGGTGGTGAGAAGATGAAATAACGACAAACTGCAGTGCTGTGAGACACAGCAGTTCCTCAGCAGACTCACAGAAACTGTCCTAGGAGTGTAAAAGCTATTCTCATATCTCTGGTTCGTGTTGGTGTTTGAGTACTTAGCGTATGAGATACTGCAAGAGTCACTGAACCCTAATCAAACAAAGTAACTTTCAAAAAAAAGAGGAACTGCTTGACAATGAATTTGGACACAGCATTTTTTCCCTGACCAAGGTGTTGAGGCATTTTGAACCCTGGCATTCAGCAGCTCTTATGTGGAGGGACCCCTCTGGGTGATCCTGTAAGTACAGAGAACTCCCTTCAAAGCACCAGTCAGTTGCTAAACCAGGCACAGGGGAGTCTGAATATTTATTCAGCCTTAGCTCTGCCCCTTTGAGCGTGACACAGCAGCTCCCCATTGTGAATACCCCTCTGCTGCCAAGTCAACAGGACCGCAGCTTGGACTGGAAGTTGTTCGCAGAAACCCTGTGAAACAGCTTTTTTCATTCTGGAAATGCCATGCTCTGCTTCCTGGATGCCTAGAAATATGCAGGGATGTATCTGCCAGTATCTGTACACTCTAGTTTCTTCCAAAGGAAATACATCACACCACTTGTAGTAAAGGAATCTGCCTCACTGGGTACAAACACAGGTTTTATTTTTTTGGAAGCAGAAACAAAAATTCTTTAGTATTCCTTAATTTTCAAAATAATTTCAGTTTTTCATGAAATGTACAATGGTCAAATCTTCCTGTGAAAATAGCTGATCTTTGTTGCTGTTACAGCCTGTCCAGGGCATGCCTTCTCACATGGGACAGGTGACAGGTAAAGGCAGAAAGAAACTTCTTTTTTTTTTTTAAATCACAAGGGTCAAGTCACTTTACTGAATGTTATCTGGTTACCAGCAATAGTGTTGAGCAAACAGAAGCCACATATAAATAAATGATGACTAGCTCTTGGCTTGTGAAAGGAAATGCCTGCCTTATCACTGCAGTTGGGATGGCTCCCAGTAACAGCTCCAGTTCAGTCCTGGGAGGACACTTACTGTCAGCTTGTGGGATACTATCAGAATGAAAACAGCACAGGTCCTCATTTACACAAGCAGCTGCACCCTGGTCTGCCACTGCACTGCGCAGAAAGCAACAGTTGGGGCTTTTTGCTGCTGCAAAGCACCCATCCTGTCTTTGCTTCTCCCGATGTATTGTTGAATTAGGCAGGCAGACTCAGCTGCAAACTAGGAAAACTTGTTCCTGCTGATACAGCCTGGGCTGCACATTACAAGGTAGTGTGTGGCTCAGAGATGTCTGCTTTGTTTTCAGCTGTAATCCTGCAATCTAGTGGGTAGGGCATGGAGCTACTGGCTTGAACATGCAGTTTACCTTAGCAATGGTCTCCCAAAAATGCTGCCTTCTCCCCACCTTTCCCTTTGCTGTAGAACCTGGCTCATGCTGACCCACAGGCCATCTGGGGAAGCCAAGTTTCTGAAGACAGCTCCTTGTACATATGGGCATCAAACCTGCCTCCACTGCCACATGCAAGCCCTCCGTGCTGCGCAGCAACCAGGCACCTCCAGCTGCCAAGCCCTGGCCTGGCACCAAGCCCCACCAGTGAACCATGAGGTTGGGTCCCAGGCTAAGGCAGCCACTGGCAATCCTGTGTCACCTTCAGTGAGGGCTGTCCACACCTACACTGTTAAAAGGGATGTTCTTGTACCACCTGAAACCCAGGCGTGGACTGAGCTCTCTTACCTTCAAAGGCCCTGGAGAGGAAATTGGCTTTAAATGGATGATCAAAGGTTGCTGAGCAGTTGGCACAAGCAGTGTACTTGAGTGGTGCCCACCGCACCCTCTCCTGAGCTGTGGGCTGGGAGAGGGACCTGCAAGTGTCTTGTCATGGGGTGCATGTCCACCTGTTATGAATTTGGGGAGGGGTTGTGTCTGCATGTGCCCTTCCAAGGAGCTTTGCAGGGGCCAGGGGAAGCCCCTTACAGGTGAGGGGCTCTGTACTGCCTGCCCTGGAGCTGAGGGAGCTCCCTGAGACAAACCCCTCTGGCATCAATATATGTGCTACCTGGCGTTCCACCACCATAGGGCTTCCAGCGCCCAGAGGAAGACATGCCACGTCTGAGTACCTGTCCCAGAAACACATTTCTGAGGGTTCTCCCAAGGAGAAAAACCTCCTGATTAGGGTCAGTGCTGCTTCCTGCGTTTTGCAAACTTTAGTAAGGATGCCATTTGTTTCAGGTATCATGAAGAAATAAGTCAAATGCCTCACTAAATGTCAGAGAAACCTGTGCCAGCCTGGATGTTCTGTGCAACCACCCCCCAACCCCTCCAAAGAGATCCTGCTCTGACAATGGCATTCTGTCTTCCTCCTTCTCCCCAGCTAGTGTCAGATCTAACAGTAACTAGATTTGGGAGTTATGCTGTTTTAATGATATTATAATCATTCTCCCTCTGCCCTACTTCTAGGCTCTCTGGCATTCCAAAAGGTTAATGGTTTAATTCCTAAAGGAATGGATATATATTTCTTTTGTATCTGAAGAACTGAATAAAAGACATGGTGTTTTTTTTGACAGTCTATAGAGGGTCCAGACTAAAGCTTTCTTGTTATTGTAGTTCCCCTGGTATACCTGCATTGCATGGACTTTGCAACTCCAGCACGCAAAGAAGCTCTGTCAGCAAAAGGCATCTTTTGCTGGTTGGCATACATCTTGCCGATGGTAACACACCTTTTAAAGAACATTGTTTTGTGAAAATAGAGGATGCAGCACCTATGTGACAACAGCTAAATGTGCTGGGGGGGAGTCAAGCTGTCCAGGGAGCTGGGTGCAAGGAGAAAGAGTGATGGAGTGTACAAGAGAGCTTATGTGGGCTTGAGAGCACCTGTGAACAGACCCACAGATGTATCTTAGAGAGGATGCTGAGGGAAACTTCTCCAAGGACCCTGGGGGGTCTCTGGCTGCAGCAGAGGGGAATTACTGAGTGCTGGGAGGATGTGTGTGCCTGCCAGGAACTGCCTGCCCTGCTTGAAAAGTGCCTCAAGCTGAAGAAAGTTAATTTCTGTTTCACTGACAATGAGTTTCATCAAAAGCAGGTTGTCTAATGCCTGTTCTGACAAAAAGCTGTCCCAGTAAGGCTCATGATGTCTTCAGGAGTGCACCATGGCCAATGTGGCCACAACAGAGAGATGGCCAAAACATCACTTCTGTTTGTTTGTTCAAAGTGGGAAGGTGGAGAAGTGGTGCTTTCATTCCAGCAGTAAGGGTTGGGTGATGTGTTCTACTTTCCTTGCGTAGGTAAGAAGGAAGGAGGTTGGTGCCTCCTGTTCTCCCTCCAGACTCAGCAGGCATAATGTCAGCTCTGTGGTGACCCTAACTTGTCGGGCAGGTTCATGAGGACACAGAGCATGTGCTGTTGTTTAAGCAGATTTCCCAGGCCCTGGCCTGTAGATGAGAACTGAGTTCTCCAAGGGTTAGCTCAAAAGAAGGCAGACTTTGCAAAGGAACTTAAATTAGAAGTAATGAATTGAAAATGAACTGTGTATTGCAGCAGGTGAATTGAAATGAATACACTATAAATATTAAAGAGAATAAACAGCATGTGATATAAATTCTATAAATACAGCAGAAGGGAATACTTGTACTGAACATTTTGAAAGCTTGAAGATGTTAAAATACCACAGATGGGTAGCCAAACGTTGCACAGACTTCTGATGCAGCCTGGTTTTGTTACTTTGGTTTTACAAGAACTAGCCTGGCTCTCTATCTTGTAGTCAGTTTGAGCTACTAGAGAGTAAAGAAAAACCAAAACCAAAACAAACTTCTACAGCTTCTTGCTGAAGACCACATTCTCTGGTTCCTCTTTTCACTTTGATCCAGCTTAAGCTGAAAACCTTAACATAATACTCATAATCTTTCAAAGAAATCTAAGGTCTTGGAAAGAAATGCAAAAATTTATTGCAGTTGTTACTTTACTATTTCACAGGAAGGTCTGAACGCATTTCTCCCTTGGTGCTATGTCATATTGTCCTTTTCTTGACTTCCATGTAGTCTCCTGTTCGTTACAAACTTCAAATGAAAAAAATCTTTGTATTGAGAAAATATAACAAAGCTGCTGCTTGACTATAGCTCTTGCATTTAGAAGTGTGTTGGTGTTCCTTTCCTGGAGCAGCCTGGCTGTTAATGCAACAGTGTGCACCAGTCAGTGCCCAACCCTGAGACTGTCCTCGTGCAAATAATCAAAACCGTCCACAGAATAAAGTTCTGCCCATTCTAAGTGGGAAAAGCAGGTCCTTGTTTAACTTCACTGCCTTTTTCTCATCCTATTCTTATGGCAGCAGTCCCCAGATGGCGCTGTTTGGCCATCTTATGTGTTTTTTTCTTGTTTGCCTTTTTTTTTTTTTAAATATTCATAGGCAGTGTACAGTCTTTGAAGAAACACTATATTCTTCCATATGGAAGGAAGGCCTGCTTCCTAGGAACCATGGCTTGGTGATGGGACTGATTATTTCTTCATGTTTTTGGAGCCTCCTGCATAGAATGGCTTCGTTCTTTTTGACTGTCAGTGTTTCACAACGCTCTGCTCTCCCCAAACTCCTTCCTCCCATGACAGATCTTCTCCTCTCTCACCTTTGAATATTCTTCAAGTATTGCAGGCAACAAGAAGCTGATAGCAAAATGCTGCTGTACCTGGATAGATAATATATCCTGAAGCATCATACTCACAACCTGGTATCTTTCTTTGCAGCTCTAAATTTCCATACTTCTACTGTTAAGAGTGTTTGTGTTTCTTTTCTCTTTTAAATGTCTTTTTTTATGACTGCTTCCATTGTTAACTCATACTTCAACTACTTAAAGAAAACCAAGATGACTTTGATACATTTTTCTCCAGATGATAGAGTCTCAAGCCAATAAGGGACCTCTAAGCTGTTATTAACTACTAAGATTGCTATTGCTATAGTTTGAGGAAAAAACAAAGAATAATTTTTGTTGTTGCATTCAGTACTCAGGAAGGTGACATATGACCTCACAAAGCCAGGGTAACATGATGGATAGAAATGTTCAGGGAGAGAAGCACAGTGTTGGTGAAAACTGTTCTCAGGGGAGAGGGTTATGTTCCTCATCTAGTAAGGGAAATGGTGAGGTTCAGAAAGAAACAAAATGTCTGTTCAGTAAAGTCATGTTAAAACAACAAAATGAGGAAGACAGACTTACTGTTACTGAGTCTGGGATGCTGAGGAATACCTGATTTAGAGAGGGAAGGATAGAGGCGGTAGGTGCTGACTGCAATAGCCCATTCAGGGACAGGTCTGATCTGTGATGTCCAATGGATCATAACTTGTTTACATTTTTACTAACGATTTTTGGCACAAGAATTAGAACTGGATTATTTAAGGAGATGAGAGTGATGACACAGCATGACTTTCAGTAACCTAAAGTGATAAGATTATGCTCTTGACAACCAGCAGCCAGAATCTTTGTTAGCTGGAAATACATCAGAAGTGGTGTAGGAGAAACAAAACATGTGAGAGCATGCCAATTACAAGATGATCAGAGTACTGGTAGGGCACAACTGTGGAGAAGCTCTTCAGCTATGTCACATCCATTGCCAGCAGAAAGAAAAGGGACTCTTCAGAGTCACAAGCAAGGTATCAATGCCTCCTTTGAAACACTGTGTGCAGTGCTGGTCACTTGCAATATTGAAATGAGGCCCAGTGTGACAAATTATAATCTTGGCAGATGCAGCACAGCTGAAAGGGGCTGAGGTGCAATGACAATGTCCTCTACAAAGTCATCAGTGCAGGGGGATGGAAAACCCACTGGGACTGAGTGGAGCTAAGCTGGATGACATGCAGTGCTGGCACAGGAACAAGTTGTTGAGGGTGGAAATCAGCAGCTTTCTAGCAACTGCAAGTCATCTTTTCAGAACAGCCTAAAAAGCCTGAATAACAGCAAGATCGAGTGTGACAGTTTTATGGGAAAGGGATGGTTTCAGTGGCTGAGGGGTGTCCTCTTCATCTATTTTCCTGTGACATTTTGCTTGAAAAAAAGATGTGAATTGTCATAATTAGTTCTTCCTTGTAGAGTTGTATCAGACAGCTTTTTGGGACTGAGCTGAATCACTGTTACAAGTAAAAACCCACACAAAACAGAGGGAAAAACACAGACAAAAATCTTGACCTCCTGTTGTAGCTATTACACTGTGTGGTTTTGATGTTCTGGGTATATGGATAATTAAACTCTCAGTTCAGTCTGCTTCAGTTTAAAATGGAGTGGGTAATGGAAGACTTCTGTTTCAATAAAAGGGAATACTCTGATGCCTGTCCTAATAGTAGAGGCATTCAAGGAATGGAAAACCATTCTTACTAGAGGCTATATAGAAATCTCATCTTCCTGACAGTTCTAGTTCTTGACTCTTAGTTACAGTAATCCTTGTGCTCATTGAAAGCTTTCAAAAGTCATTGAAATGGACACAAAATAGTTCTAACTTTCTTTTTTCTTTCTGCTATCAGGAACACTGGTGACCTTTGAAAATCTTCTAAAAGCTCAGCCAGTTTCAGTGTTGCTCTGACCCAAGCCTCATTCTCCATCTCCACCTTGAGAAAATAGGCACTAAGAATAGCTAAAGTAAGGGAGAGGTCTTGCTTAAGCCTTGTTTTACTTGATGGATATGCCAGAAGCTGTTTTGAACATCAGAAGAAAGCTCAGACAAGGAAACTTTGTCAGTTTTCTAGTGCAGATAAGCTTAACAGCCTGCAATCGAATGTAAGGACTCCTTGCCTGATTTCCTCTATATATAGGACTTACAGGCTCATAGTGTCTCTGTAGGTCAGTGTCAGTGCATCTTAATGTTTTAATCCCCTTGTTAAGTACAAAGAAACATGGCAGAGAAGCAGCCATACTGCATGACTTGAGGAAATAGGTGGCTGAGGAAATAGGTGGCTGAGTAAAGTGGGGAAGACCTGTGAAAGGCTGGAAGCAGTAAAGCAAACTTCTGTCTTATTAGACAATAGGAATCCATGAGACTTCATAAATGCCTCAATGGCAGGGGAAGCAAGAGGTCCAGTCATCTTAAGAAATGAAACTGTAGAAAACCCAGATGGTTTTGTTTTTCTACTTGGCAAATCACCATTTTCTTGGCCTATCTGCAGTGGGCAGGTGTGAACACAGAGACAGGTAACTCAAATGCGGTGATGCCAGATCGTCTGCTTCAGGTACCAGCTTCCATCACTGCACCAGGCTTGACTCCCTGGGACCATCCCAGACAGGATGAGTACCCTCTGCTACCCTATGCTCCTTCCCAGGGCACGCAACAACTGACTCTCAGCTTCACCCTGAAAATGCAGCACCCTGCCATTGCAGAAGCAAGCTTTGGGAAACCCCCGAAGCAATGGTCTTGGAGCCCTAGTTGACTCGGGGCATGGCAGAGAGTGGGTCCAGGTATGATGCAGAATGACTCCGGCCCACCCAGGAGCAGCAAGCCCTTCCCCACCAGGGAGGAAGTAGGGTACGACTGCCTGGCAGGCTGCTAATTGGTGATGAAGTTATCAAAACAAGAAGTTCTAGCTACAGGGTATTAGAAGACATTTGTCCTGAAAATATAAACACTTGAAAACCTCTTTGAGAATTTACTGATGCTGCAGTTTCATGATGCTGATTCATAGCTCAAGTGACTAAAGACAGCTGAGTTACTGTTTCTTCCCCCCCCTCACACTTACTTTTGCTTATAGTAATTTGCCCACTGATATGTTCTTGTTTCCTGTGCCTGCACTGTAACAAGTAGTGTTTCCTGACCTCTCTGCAGCCACTGACACATCTTATTAAGGACCCTTGTATAGGTTCAGCTCTTCCCTTGGTGATGGTTTGGCTATACATTACTGAATTTGACAAAGTGCACACATCAGTTAGCAAATGGGCAAACAGCCTGCATTCTTAAGGCCTGCTAGCCTTTCTCATTTTCTTCTTTCTGAGGCTAAGCAGTTGAATAGTGCCTGGGCATTGAGATGAGCAGGTTTATGATGCTAGCTTGGTACAGCATGGTATTTCCCAGCAGTGAAAAGCAACACATAAGGACCTGTCTCCTGGAAAGAAGTATTTGTGGTAGGAAGTGTCACAGAAGCAGTTGGTTTCTAAAACAAGAAGTGCTTACATTACATGTTGGTATTTTTTAACATAAAGAATGTGGTGCTTAGCTATTAACAAATATCTAGGCTTAAAGTAAATCAAAAGCAGTGTTACTGAACAACTGGCACCTTCAGGTGAATTTTGTAGTTAGTTCATTTTAAAATAAAGACTTGGGCTCAGAGGACGGACAGATGTAAGGCAAGAAGGCTATAAAGATAAAAAAAAAGCTTGGCTAGGATTTCTTACTTAGGAAGGTTATTTCAGTAAATTAATACGTTGTGGAAGAATGATTTCTTCCTTCAGCATTGTAATTGTTTATCACCATTGTTCATAGGGACCAACGAAAAGAGGACTTCTGCACCATGAGAAATTCTCAGTAGGATGAAGACCACGTAACTAAAGAAAGCTCTATAGCCCTAGGCAAATCAGGCAAACAAGGAGCGCTGGAGGGGGCTGATGTTGTCACTTGCATGCTGGGGACAAACGTACTAATGTCATGGAGAGGGAGCAACTAAGCAGGAATAGGGGCAGTCTTGTTTCCTACAGTTGTGGGGTGCACTTGCTGGATTCCCCAGTGACCAAGATGCAAACATGGTTGTTGCACGTGTTCTGGTTGGGACGTTCATATCATGCCCCCTTTCACCCACTGCTCTGTGGATTCTTTGGCACCTGCTAAGGGCTCAGCTTATGCCACAGAGGGGATTTTTGGTGGCGGCACTGATAAGAGTTTGTTTGCTGTTTCCAAGTTCTCATTAAACGTGGAAGAGCACATTATCACTGAGAGACCGTCAAACATAAGAGCATGGCTGCACAAGCTTTTTCCTTAGGAATAAGAAGCAGAGTAGGATTAAAGGAGGAAACAGTAACAAAAGGGAGCAAAATTAGGGGGAGGAGGGATTTTGGAGAGTTTTCATGTATAAAGCAAAGCTGTTGCTTCAGCTGTGCCCTGATTTGGCTCCTTCTCTCAGTGCCTGTCCTGAAGGCTAGATGACGGGCATTGATGTGTGGAAACAAACTCTACAACTCGCAGAGAGTTATAAAGCAGGTATGTTTATTACACCACTGGGTCCAAGGCAGATCATTCCTCCTAACTTGCACACAGTTGCACAATTTACCAGAAATTTATACAATGTAAATATACATATTCATAGGGTTACTCAATACAAAACATACAAATGCATAAGTGAGGTGGAGTAATTAAAAAAGCTTGTGTCAGCAATTCTAAATTGTATATGTTATCATTGCACAGGCTCAGATTTTTCTCCGGTGGTCGTTTACTTCTTCAGGGGTTTTATCTTCCTCTTCCTCTTCTGTCCATTAGACGAACTTTAGTCATCTACGCATGCTCTCTTCTTACGAGGCAATTATAGCAGTTTTATGGTTGCTTCTCATATATGTTATCTTAGACCTATATTTCAGTTCTTGTTATCACTTCCTTGGTTTGACACATCAGTCCTTGACAAGTACCGGTCCCTGACAAGCTTAATCTTTGACAAACACCAGTGCTTGGTAAGCAAAGTTACAGAGAGATAATCAAGGCAAACTAGATCATTAAGCAATACTTAAAATTATTATAGCTTGTTAGTTCCCTATATCAATCCAACCCCCCCCACCCCTTTTCTTTTACCTTTGCAAATTCTTTTGCTATATGATGCCATTCCCTTTAAGGGTTTTGGCAAAGTATTTGCCACTTTCAATGTTCTGCCATAATTTGTGTTTCTTCCACTCTTCATAGCTACTTCCAGATTGTTTATACATCCGCATGAAATACTGCAACATACAACAAACTAATAACCTAAATACAATAATCATAACAATTACAATAAAGAGCTGCTTAAGCCATGTAAGATTAGGTAGCCAAGAAGTGAGCCTTTTCCAGAGGTTAGAAAATCCAAACAAAGTGTCATCCAGGGATACCTGATGTAAGACTTTGGCATGGTCCCAAACCTTCTGAATGTCAACCTCTATTCTACTTGATTAATCTACATAAGCACAACAGCTTTTATTGATCAAGGTGTATACCCCTCTTATATGAGCTGTTATTACATCTAGGGCCATTTCTGTTTTGAAAGACTGCTCACTTCAAGGATTTCACCTCCTGGTCTAAATGATAAATGGCATCTGCAGTTGAGTTTGCTATTACTTCCATTTCTGCCAAAATATTTACTATGGCCCGTTCTAGCTGTGCCACACCTAGGGTAGGGAGCAAAGCTCTAACAAAACTATGATATCCAGTACTGTAACTAACCAGAGGATTAGAGACAGCTCGCTTATTAATTTTCTCCAAATGCCTCCTATGATGCCCCTCATGTTATCCTTATGGAACATTTGCAGTGGAGGAACTAAGTAGCCCATAGTACATTCTCCTGTCCAATTTCGTGGTAGCTGCTTTCAGGCTCTTAAATCTCCGCACAGCCACCAATACCCATCTGGTAGGTCACACGTGGCGTTTATTGCTTGTAACACATTGTTAGTGCTCCTGCCATACAAGTACCCTGCCCACATTTGTTCATTCACTGAAGCAGTCTTTGTATAGGTTACCTTAAAGTCTCTTATTACTCCCTTGACCAAGGCTATTTCTGTTCAGTTGCCCTCTTTCGTTCCATTAAACTGTCCTAACGAGACTCCTGAAATATTATAACCTATGTATTGTACAGAGTGGTTCACTGATACTAACCTGAAGGTTACTTGTTCTAATGAGGAGTTCCCTGTCCGACAAGAGTATGAAGTGTTAAACAGCTCATACAGATTTATCTCCATCCAGTTACTTACAGGGACTCCAAAAAGTGGAGAATTAAGATCATCAGCTTGCCCACATATCCAACAATCCCTAATATTGGGGTATTTTACAATGCTTTTTACAAGGGATACATAAGCATTTGCATTAAAGGCTGCATCTATTAAGTCACAGTTCAACAAGGTTACAAGAACCCATATTACTGTCTTTGGATGCGAAGTTTCAAAGGTCCAGTAGGAATTGATTCCCATTGTGGTTTAGGGGCCTTCTTCACTCTAATGTGATGTATCCATGATGCTTGTTCTTTAATCTTGACTGCCATATGAGAGGTCAGCAATACTTGGAATGGGCCTTTCCACGTCGGTTCCAAAGGTGAATCTGAAAAAGATCTGACATATACATAATCCCCAGGTTCAATACTGTGCACAGGCCCATCGAGACCTCGGGCTCTGTTTCCCAAGACCAGCTTTTCTATCTCCCGAAGCTGTTTTGCAGGCTTATTACATAATCAGTTAATATTTCATTCCCAATTTGAGTTGATGTTCCAGCCTGTATCACGTAGGGCCTCCCATACACTATTTCAAAAGAACTTAGCCCTCCTTTGGTTCTGGGCTTAGTTCTAATTCTCAGAAGTGCCAAAGGCAATGATTGAGGTCAGGACAAACTGGCCTCTTGACCTAATTTTACAATCTGCAGTTTAATTAGGTGGTTCATCTTCTCTACTTGACCACTTAATTGAGGATTATATGGCGTATGTAGCTGCCAATCTACTCCCAAGAGCTTGCTAACTTGTTGAACAACCTTTGCAATGAAGTGTGGGCCCTGATCCGATGAGATTACTGTGGGAATCCCAAACCTCGGTACTATTTCTTGCAATAGTACTTTGGTTACTTCCTGATCTTTATTGGTGTGGCAAGGGAATGCTTCTGGCCACCCCGAAAAGGTATCTGTCAAGACCAACAGGTATCGAAACCCCTCCTTTCTTGGGAGTTCTGAGAAATCAATTTGCCACTGTTGCCCTGGATAATTTCCCTTCCCTATTTGTCCAGGCTGGGCTTTAGGGCCTGTCTTGGGATTATTCTGCAAACATGCCTCACACTGCTGTGTTACTTGCTTGATAGTGGTATACAGATTTCAGGCGAATATCAGCCGACTCAAGTATTTTTAGAGGGCTTCTGCTCCCCAGTGGGATTTTCTATGCTCTGCCATGACTACGGCCCACAACAATGCAAGTGGTATTATTATTTTTCCTTGTGAAATTTTAGCCCATCTACATTCTTTGATTTTCCCACCCAAGTCTTCAATTAGTTTTTGATCCTCTTTAGAATACCTGGGTTCACAATCAATTTGTATTTTACTGTCTGGGAGCAAAGACTGTACCCCTAAATCCCTTTTCTCAGCCACTCTTTTGTCCTCGCCGTCCACCATGGCGTTGACCAATTCCTGAGCAGTGTTTTCTTTCTAATGAGCTTTACAATGCATAATAGCCACCTTCTCGGGCAGCTGTACTTCTTCCAGGAGCTTAAGAATTTCTTCAGCACGTTTTATATGTTTCCCTTGGGTAGACAGGAGTCCTCTTTCCTTCCATACATCTCCATGAGCACAGACTACCCCAAAGGCATACTTGGAGTCCGTCCAGATGTTAATTTTCTTGTCTTTAGCTAGTTCCAGTGCTTGAGTTAGAGCTATTATTTCTGCCTTTTGTGCCGAGGTGTTCGGGGCAAGGGATTTGGACTCTTATTACCTGATCTGCAGTGGTTACCGCATATCCTGCCTTGCGGACGCCTTGTCAAACAAAGCTGCTCCCATCAGTGTACCAGGAATCTTCAGCATCTTCTAGTAGCTCCTCCTTTAGGTCAGGTTGGCTGGAATAGACTGCTTCAATCATTTCCAAGTAGTCATGTGACACTGGTTCTCCTGTGGTCCTGCTAAGGAAAGATGCTGGATTGACAATGTTAGTAACCATTATTTCCACATCATCTTGCTCCACCAGGATGGCTTGATATTTAAGGAACCTTTGTGGTGAGAGCCAGTGTCCTCCCTTCACCTCCAATACCACTGATACCATATGAGATACCAGTACTGTAATCTTTTGGCCCAGTGTAAATGTACGTGCTTCTTGAATATTCAGCACCACCACTGCTACCGCCCTGTCGTGGTTTCAGCCCAGCCGGTAACAAAGGACCACGCAGCCGCTCGCTCACTCCTCCGCCCCCCTCCGGTGGGATAGGGAGGAGACGGAGGAGAGAAAAGAAAAAGAAACCAGAACCTCGAGGGCTGGGATAAAGGCAGTTTACTGGGACAAACACAAAGAGATTACAACAACAACAACGGCACTAATGAAAAAGTATACAAAAAGAGTGATGCACAGTGCAACTGCTCACCATCCGGGACCCGATGCTCCGCCCCTTCCCACACTGAAAACAGAGACCACCCCACCGCCTGCTCCCCATTTATATACTGAGCATGATGTCCCATGGTATGGAATAGCTCCTGGGCTAGTGCAGGTCAGCTGCCCCAGCTATGCCCCCACCTCCCAGGTTCCTGTAAAAATTAACTCTATCCCAGCTGAACCCAGAACATTATCCACCCCTTATTCTATACCATCTACATCACGCCCAGATCTTACATTTTTTTTTCTAATCAACCACTACTACTTTCCTTGTCATATATATAAGTATATGGACTCCACCCTCCGACCTCGCACACACACACACACACACACACACGGTGTTCCTTTAGCCTATGGGCTATCCCTCTAATGTGTCCATCGATTTTAGGGCTCTATCTGTTGTAACAGTTCTTCAGGATAAGAGAGAGATGGTGTGAGATGTTGGGTTCTTGTACGCTACCTCTGGAGCTTGTGGCTAGTACATTTGGTGCAAATCATGCCCTTGGTCTGCAGGTCGAAGATGTTGATCTTCAGGAAATTGCTGGGTACCAGTTCAAGTTCTATCACTGTTGTACTTGGCTCAGTTTCAAAAGTCCATCCTGTAGTCATTTCGATAATTCTCACAATAATACCCTTGATATGGCATATAGACACCATAGATACAATGACATGCATTGGCAGGTTATTTAGCAGTTAAATATCATACAGCCCAATTCACTGGCTATTTTCTCCCAAAATCAAATCTCCCTGAGGTACACATCGAACTTCCCCATCCTTCTGCATCACCTACCAGGTGTACCCAGGTCCTTGAGCAAAAACAACGCCTTGAATAGGTTTGCCTCTGCTTGAGGGAGGACTAACCCAGACTGGCTTTCCTAACATACTCCTCATGCGCACTACAGGGACTTTATCCCCTTCTACAGTATGTGGAACTCTTGGTTGGGCGGGGCCAGCCCGATTGGTGGATCCTCTAGTATTAACTAACCAGGTGGCTTTTGTTAAATGTGTATCCCAATGCTTGAAAGTTCCACCCCCCATTGCTCTCAATGTAGTTTTCAGCAGTCCATTGTATCGTTCAATTTTTCCGGAGGCCGGTGCGTGATAAGGGATGTGATACACCCACTCAATGCCATGTTCTTTGGCACAGGTGTTTACAAGGTTGTTTCGGAATTGAGTCCCGTTGTCCGACTCGATTCTTTCTGGGGTGCCGTGTTGCCATAAGATTTTCTCTTCAAGGCCCAGGATAGTGTTCTGGGCAGTGGCATGGGACACAGGGTATGCTTCCAGAAATCCAGTGGTTGCTTCCACCATTGTAAGCACATGGCACTTGCCTTGGTGTGTTCGTGGGAGTGTGATATAGTCAATCTGCCAGGCCTCCCACTGTTTATATTTCAGCCATCGCCCTCCATGCGACAGGGGTTTTTGCTGCCTGGCTTGCTTAATTGCAGCACATGTTTCACATTCATGGATGACCTGTGCGATAGTGTCCATGGTCAAGTCCACCCCTCGATCTCGAGCCCATCTATATGTTGCATCTCTTCCCTGATGGCCTGAGGTATCGTGGGCCCACTGAGCCATAAACAGCTCACCCCTACATTGCCAGTCCAGGTCCACCTGAGACACTTCAATCTTGGCGGCCTGATCTGCCTGCTGGTTGTTTTGATGTACTTCAGTGGCTTGACTCTTGCGTACATTAGCATCTACGTGACGTACTTTTACCACTAGCTTCTCTATCCGAACAGCGATATCTTGCCACAGTGCAGCAGCCCAGATGGGTTTACCTCTGCGCTGCCAATTGCCCTTCTTCCATTGCTGTAGCCACCCCCATAGGGCATTTGCCACCATCCATGAGTCAGTATACAGATAGAGCACTGGCCACTTTTCTCTTTCAGCAAGGTCTAACGCTAGCTGGATGGCTTTCACCTCTGCAAACTGACTCAATTCACCTTCTCCTTCAGCAGTTTCTGCAACTAGTTGTGTAGGACTCCATACAGCAGCCTTCCACCTTCAATGCTTTCCCACAATGCGACAGGACCCATCAGTGAACAGGGCATATTGCCTCTCATTTTCTGGCAGTTTATTATACAGCGGGGCCTCTTCAGCCCGTGTCACCTCTTCCTCTGGCGACATTCCAAAATCTTTGCCTTCTGGTCAGTCCGTGATCACTTCTAACATTCCTGGACGACTGGGGTTTCCTATGCGAGCTCGCTGTGTGATCAGTGCGATCCACTTACTCCACGTGGTGTCAGTCGCGTGATGCGTAGAGGAAACTTTCCCTTTGAACATCCAGCCCAGCACTGGCAGTCGAGGTGCTAAGAAGAGCTGTGTTTCAGTACCAACCACTTCTGAGGCGGCTCGAACTCCTTCATATGCTGCCAAGATCTCTTTTTCAGTTGGAGTATAGCGAGCCTCGGATCCTCGATATCCCCGACTCCAAAACCCCAGAGGTCGGCCACGGGTCTCCACAGGTGCTTTCTGCCAAAGGCTCCAGGTAGGACGATTCTCCCTAGCCACAGTGTAGAGCACATTTTTAATATCTTGTCCTGTCCGGACTGGCCCAAGAGCTACTGCGTGAACAATCTCCTGCTTAATTTGTTCAAAGGCTTGTCGTTGCTCAGGCCCCCATTTAAAATCATTCTTCTTCTGAGTAACTTGGTAGAGAGGGCTTACAATTTGACTGTAATTTGGAATATGCATTCTCCAAAAACCCACAACACCTATGAAAGCCTGTGTTTCGTTTTTATTAGTCGGTGAGGACATAGCTGCTATTTTGTTGATCACATCCGCAGGGATCTGATGACGCCCATCTTGCCATTTTACTCCTAAGAACTGGATCTCCTGCGCAGGTCCCTTGACCTTACTTTCTTTTATGGCAAAACCAGCCTTCAAAAGGATTTGGATTATTTTCTTCCCTTTCTCAAAAACTTCTTCTGCCGTGTTGCCCCATACAATGATGATGTCATCAATATATTGCAGGTGCTCTGGAGCTTCACCTTTTTCTAGTGCAGCCTGGATCAGTCCATGACAAATGGTGGGGCTGTGTTTCCACCCCTGGGGCAGTCGATTCCAGGTGTACTGGACGCCCCTCCAAGTGAAAGCAAACTGAGGCCTGCACTCCGCTGCCAAAGGAATGGAGAAAAATGCATTAGCAATGTCAATTGTGGCATATCACTTAGCTGCCTTTGATTCCAGTTCATATTGAAGCTCTAACATATCTGGCACAGCAGCGCTCAGTGGTGGTGTGACTTCATTCAGCCCATGATAATCTACTGTTAGTCGCCATTCCCCACTAGATTTCTGCACGGGCCATATGAGACTATTATAGGGTGAGTGAGTCTTGCTGATCATTCCTTGGCTCTCCAATTGGCAAATCAGCTTATGGATGGGGATCAGGGAGTCTCGGTTGGTGCGATATTGTTGCCGGTGCACCGTCGCAGTAGCAATTGGCACCTGTTGTTCTTCAACCTTCAGCAACCCCACAACCGAAGGGTCTTGGGAGAGACCCGGCAGGGTAGACAGCTGTTCAATCTCCTCTGTCTCCAATGCAGCTACACCAAAGGCCCACCAGTACCCCTTTGGGTCCTTGAAATACCCCCTCCTGAGATAATCTATACCAAGGATGCACGGGGCCTCTGGGCCAGTCGCAATGGGGTGTTTATGCCACTCATTCCCAGTTAGACTCATTTCAGCTTCCAATACGGTTAGCTCTTGGGATCCCCCTGTCACACCAGAGATATAGAAGGGTTCTGCCCCTTTACAACTTGATGGCATTAGGGTACATTGTGCACCAGTGTCCACTAGAGCCTTATATTCCTGTGGGTCTGATGTGCCAGGCCATCGAATCCACACTGTCCAGTAGACTCGGTTGTCTCTCTCCTCCACCTGGCTGGAGGCAGGGCCCCTCTAATCCTTGTTAGAATATACGTTACTCACTTTCTGCACACGTGAATCAGAAGTCCCTTCAAGGGGATCAGAAATGAGATCAGCCCATCTACTGCATCTGGGGGACTGCTCACGGGAAACTGGAGCAGCAGTTTTCCAAGAAGAATTCTCTTTTCTGGTTGCTTTTTCTCGCAACTCCTGTACCCGTGCATCCAAGACTGAGGTAGGTTTTCCATCCCACTTCCTCATGACCTCTCCATGGTCACGCAGGTAAAACCACAGGTTAGCCCGTCGAGTGTACTTTCTCTCTCCTCTCTCTTGGGCAGAGGAACGCTTACTCCCAATAACTGCGATGCGGGCCTGTACAGGTGAGGAGGAGGACAGATCTACTTTGAATTGCTGGAACTCTCGGGACAACTCCTCTACAGCTGAGACACAGGCCCGTAGGGAGGAAGAGAGACTTCCTTCGTATTACCGGAGCTGGACAGCCAATTCATCCACCGTTTGTCCATAGCCTTCTCTCCAGGACATTACTGCCAACGAGTTGGCATAGGTTGGTGGTGCACTTCGTAGAAACTTCCGCCACATGGGTTGTGTGCATTGGACTTCATATGGATCTGTGGGTGACTGTGCATTTTCTGGATCATTATAAATCACCTCCAGCATGGCTAATTCTCTCAGGCACTGGATGCCTCTCTCCATGGTGGTCCACTTGCCTTGGTGACATGTAACTTCATCCCTGAAGGGGTATCTTTCCTTTACATCTAACAGAAGTCATCTCCAGAGGCTGAGGACTTGTGTTTTTCTCCCAATCGCCTTGTCGATGCCCCCTTCCCTAGACAGAGATCCCAATTGCTTGGCTTCCTTACCCTCTAATTCCACACTACTAGCCCCGCTATCCCAGCATCGGAGCACCCAGGTAACAATGTGCTCACCTGGGTGGCGGCTAAAATCTTTTCACATGTCACGCAACTCACTCATGGATAGAGATCGGGTAATTATTTCAGGTTCTGCCTCTATCTCCTGTTCTCACGATGACCCTGGTTCATCTTCATCTCTCACTAAGTGAACTGATTTCTTTGTGTGTTTCTTTTTCTGTACAGGGGCAACTGATACTGGCACAGGCTGGTTCTCTCGTTTAGCTGCAGTGTCTGTCACTGGGGTAGGGGTAGTCATGGTACCTGTTGCCGTGGTAGGCGCAGCCACAGTGCTTGTTGTCGGGGTAGGGGCAGCCAAGGTGTCTGTTGTCAGGGGTTGGGTAGCCACGGTGCCTGTTGTCCTGTTTTCCATCTTTTCCCCCTTTTCCCCCTGAGGGTGCTGCCTAGTATCAAGCAGTGTTTGGTAGATACTGGCCAGGGCCCAGCACAGTGCAGCGAGTTGTGTGTCTCTGGGATAGCCACAGCATTTTTCTTTCAAATATTCTATCACTTCATGAGGGTTCTGTAGTTGTTTGGGAGTGAACTTCCAAGCCACTGGAGGTGAGAAGTTCTTTAAATACCTGCCCATATCCTCCCACATGCTGTGCCACCCATGCGTATCCAGCTTTGGGCCAGATCTCTGGGTGTGGTCCTCTTAAAGAGCCTTTTTGTAGCCCTAAAGAAGACCTGAAACATATTCAGGAGGCATAGCACTAACAGCACACTGGCTCGCGCATCCCAAGGATATTAAAAATTCTCAAAAGCTGTTGTAATTAGTCGGAAGGAGGAAAGGGAGGCGAACGGACGGGGGGGAAGTATCCCCCCCTAACTTCCCCATGGATGGGGTGTAATTACCAATAAAATCCGACAGAAGGTGCCCAAAGTATGGAAATGATATCACTGCCTCATACAGATACCAGCTTAACCTCATGACCAGTGATGCAATCATTTCATAAGTCGACATTGCCCAGTACAGCAAAACGATAATCCCAATCACTCTCCCAGAGATGAGATATGCAACTACAGGCAATACATAGAGCATATAAGAGTTTACAAAACGCCACCATGTAAACAAATGAAACAACATTGTGACTAACAACTATTTAGCCAAGAAATGCGTTTGACGAATTTGTTTCAACACGCTCTGGCCAGATCTGTCGTTATCTCAACCCTTTCTGCCCCATGTTGGGCGCCAAAAAGGACTGTCGTGGTTTCAGCCCGGCCGGTACCAAAGGACCACGCAGCCGCTCGCTCACTCCTCCGCCCCCCTCCGGTGGGATGGGGAGGAGACGGAGGAGAGAAAAGAAAAAAAACCCTGGAACCTCGAGGGTTGAGATAAAGGCAGTTTACTGGGACAAACACAAAGAAATTACAACAACAACAACGGTACTAATGAAAAAGTATACAGAAAGAGTGATGCACAGTGCAACTCCTCACCACCTGGGACCCAACGCTCCACCACTTCCCCCACCGAAAACAGAGACCACCCCCCGGCCCGCTCCCCATTTATATACTGGGCAGGATGTCCCATGGTATGGAATAGCTCCTTGGCTAGTTCAGGTCAGCTGCCCCGGCTATGCCCCCACCTCCCAGGTTCCTGTAAAAATTAACTCTATCCCAGCTGAACCCAGGACAGGCCCTCAGGCAGCTAAGCCAACCCTTACTTCATCAAGCTGTTTGGAGATGTATGCCACTGCCCCTCAGTATGGTCCCAGGTTTTAGGCTAGGATTCCTAGGGCTATTCCTTGCTTCTCATGAGAGAACAGCCAGAAGGGCTTGGTGATATCTGGTAACCCCAAAGCAGGGGCATCCATTAGCTTTTTCTTTAGCTGAGGGATCGCTCTTTCTGCTTCTCTATTCCAGGTAAGGTTCTTTTGATTAGATTTCAACAGTTTGTAGAGTGGCTTTACCACAAGTCCATAGTTATATATCCATAGGCGACACTATCCTGTCATTCCTAGGAACGTGCAGAGGTCTTTAGCTGTCTGCGGTCGGGGTGTCTGACACTTAGCCTCCTTTCTCGCTGTCCCTAGGTTCCATTGGCCTGCAGTTATCTTGTATCCAAGGTAAGTTACTTGCTGTAGAGCTACTTGGGCTTTCTGTGAAGAGACTCGATAACCATTAAGTCCGAGGAAATTTAACAGACTAATTGTCCATATTATACACAGTTCTTTCATCTCGGTGGCTATCAGTAGGTCATCTACATACTGTAATATTACTCCAGCTTCATGTGGCCGCTCCCGTTGTTCCAAATCTTTGGCTAATTGATTTCTAAAAAGAGTGGGACTATTCTTAAACCCCTGTGGTAACACAGTCCACCATGTTAGTCATGTCTTTCACCAGAGTCTGGGTTTTCCCACTTGAATGCAAATAGCAACTGGCTTTCTGGGCTCAAAGATAGACAAAAGAAGGTGTCTTTCAGGTCCAATATGGTAAACCAAGCCAATTCAGGTACTAATTTAGTTAATAATGTGTCTGGGTTTGCCATGACAGGGTGCAGATCCTCAACAATTTTATTAATAGCTCTGAGATCCTGTACTATTCGATAATTGCCATCTGACTTTTTGACCGGTAGAATAGGAGTGTTGTATTCCGATTCACACTCTGTTAATAGTCCATACTTGATGAACCAGTCTATTACTTGTCAGATTCCTTCCCTATCTTCCATTCTAAGGGGGTATTGCCTAATCCTTACAGGCCGCACTCCCGGTCTGTGTTTGACTATTATTGGAGGAGCATTTTTCACCTTTCCTGATATCTCCGAGGCCCATACTCCCGCATATACTTGGTTCAGGACTTCCTCAGGTATTCCTGAGTCAACAGGAGTATTTAAGAGGGCCAGACTCAAAATTTCAACTAACTGGTCATTTCCCACTTGAAGTTCCACTTTTCCTTTTTCAAATCTTATTTCCACTTTTAATTGTTCTAATAAGTCTCACCCTAATAGAGGCTTTGGCAAATTAGGCATATATAAAAAATTGTGTATCCCCAGTTGTTTTCCTAATTTGAATTTAAGAGGTTTTAAGAAACACGCCTTTTCACTTTGGCCAGTAGCTCCTCTTACCGTTACAAAGTCATCATCTAGGGGTGTCAAGGCTTGATTTAAAACCGAAAACACTGCCCCAGTATCGACTAGAAATTCCATGCCTTGTTGTTTCCCTAGCTTTAATATAACCAGTGGATCCGCTAGGGTAGATTCCCCAGGTCCCCGTCAATCCTCCTTGACGTGGGCCTGTATCCTTCCTTTCCGTCTCTCTGGGCACTCGTTTTTCCAATGTCCCCTCTGTCTACATCACGCACATTAGTCCTTTCCCAAAAGTCTCTTAGGTCCCACACTTTTGAATCCTTTACTCTCTTGCAACACTGCTACCAATGCTCACTTGTCTTTCCTTCTGTCCTCCTCTTCTCTATTGCTAAACACTTGCCACACTTCATCCAGTAGAGTCTCCAAATTTCTACTTTCTGCCAGCCTCAGTTTCTGTAACTTTCTCTGGATATCACTCACTGACTGCCTAATGAATAGAGACACTAGCTGCCGGATTCCTATCTCCGATCCTGGATCTAGAGGAGTGTACCACCTCATAGTGTCTCATAATTTATCCAGAAATTTTGAGGGGGTTTCTTCTGGGCCTTGCCGAACGGCACATAAAACTGAACAATTGATTGTTTTAGGGATGGCCCATTCCATTTCCTTTATGATCCAATCCTTGTATCCATTCAATAACCTCATGTGGGCCCCTCTATTAGGGTTCCAATGTGGATCTTGTAAGGGAAAGTGTTCTTTTATGTTGTCTCCCATACCTTTAAGATTATCATTAGCCAGATCTTGGGATGTTTTTAAGATTACCTGCTTTTCAGTTTCTGTCAAGTGGTCTAGTAACAACTGAATATGATTCCAATCAGGATTATGCTGTTTTATTAGAAATTGGAAATGCTTGGTTACCCTCATGGGGTCACTTTGGTAAATTTTGCCACATTTTTCCATGTTTTGAGATCAAATGAGGAAAAGGGAAGTTGTATCAGGATAGGATCTCCCCCGGTCCTACTGCTTGCCTTAAGGGCGCCTGCAATACTGCTTGCTCCTTCTTACTCCGGGTGTGAGAGGATACTGGACTACCTGGAGGGGTTCCAGGATCGGAACCATCACTTCCCTCTTATTGTGCCCTTTGCTGGGTCCAGCCTCTTTCAGGTGGTTTATAATATTCTAGTAGATCCCCTGCTTCAGGATCTCTTACATTCCCCAGCTTCGTACATCTCTGCCCTATGCTACATGCTGAGCAACGTCTCTTCAACTTTCTTTTTCCTTCTTTCTTATACTCCTTCTCTAAAGCTAACACCATTGGGTCCTGTGGGACTGTCAATCCCCAGTCAGTTTGATACTCAGGGTGATTTCGGAGGGTAAAGAACATGTCCACATACAAGACCTCATCCCACTTCCCCTCTCTCCTCAAAACCAACATCAATTGCAAAAGGGTATTGTATTCAGTATTCCGTTAAAGGGCCATTTCTCTCCACCTTCTAATTTATACAAGGGCCACCACTGATTGCAGTACTTTATTAAAGTTTTCTTATCCATACCCCCGCTTGGCAGTACCCCTATATCCTTCCAATGGGCCAAAATGCAGCCTAAAGGGCTCTTCGTTAGTATGCCACCACTTTGTCTGTGACCCATGGTGTCTGCTTATATTCTTAACCAAGGAATATGACCTGATTATACTGACAGCAGTAAAACCTAACCCAGGGCAAGTCGTGTAAGTATGTACTTGCACTGCATTGGATACAACTAAACTCTAGGCAATTACTAAGATTGTGTTCCTGCCTTCCACCAAAGGAAATAATGTACTTAGGACAACTGGAACGTCTAGAGTGAAGGAACAATCAACAACGCTTACAAAGTGGACAGACACTAGTTCATGCTCCATTTGGAGGACTTTTTATATTTTCCCTTTTTGCGTTTCCTCCCATACAGTAACTAGATAACTTGCCCTTATCCCGCCCTTCTATTGATTCTTTATATTTCCCAAATTCCTACAAATTGCCTGCTTAAGTTCGCCTGAACGCTCAATCTCATCCCAGTCAGACCAGCTTCCTTGACAATGGGTACACTGAAAATCACTTCCAAATCATACTCGACGTCACAACCAAAGCACTTGACAATAAAGACTGAATTACATGAGAAATCCCAAGGTCTGTGTATAGGACACCAAAAATTAACACTTGGTTTGAATAATACTGTTCCAAAGTCTGTCATACACTTCATTCGTCTCTGGCCACTCTCCTCACGGAGAACACGGAGAACCGCGGATCAGAACTCCACATTCGCTTCGCAGCTGCGCTGCATCTCACTCAGACATTGCAGGCACTCATTCACACAAAAGGGCCCGTAACGCTTCTCACTCACACCACAAAATATGTCAATTAGAACAATAGTCAAGTTCATGTGTAGCATAAATCGTAAACCGTTAACCATTTGCCACAGGTCCACACCAATCAATATCAGTTAAATTATAATACACGGTACTGGATTTTTACATTTGATGACAATAATGGCAATACCACATACTACTCCCATCACCAAGACTAGGAGGACCCAGGACTGGACCCAGGATACTAACAGTTGGGGTACAAAACTCACCCTGCCACCACCTTATGGAGGCTCAAACTCCAACCCGGACAGACTTCCAGCAGTGAGCACCAATGCTCTTTACCTCGTGTAAGACGTCTCCTCATGACTTACAGGTATCCCCTTACTTAATTATAACATACCTGGTCCACCGAGGATGGTCCTTGTCTGATCCTGCGGTGATCTGGGTGAGTGGGGAGTCCTCCTGAGAAATCTTGGGGTCGCCCAGAGGAGTCCTGTCCTCAGCAGGTCCTGCAGCCGCACAGAGAAGGTCCCACCTGGGTCGCCAAATTGACAGAAACAAACTCTACAACTCATGGAGAGTTATAAAGCCGGTATGTTTATTACACCACTGGGTCCAAGGCAGATCACTCCTCCTAACTTGCACACAGTTGCACAATTTACCAGAAATTTATACAATGTAAATATACATATTCATAGGGTTACTCAATACAAAACATACAAATGCGTAAGTGAGGCGGAGTAATTAAAAAAGCTTGTGTCAGCAATTCTAAATTGTATATGTTATCATTGCGCAGGCTCAGATTTGTCTCTGGTGGTTGTTTACTTCTTCAGGGGTTTTATCTTCCTCTTCCTCTTCTGTCCATTAGACGAACTTTAGTCATCTACGCATGCTCTCTTCTTACTAGGCAATTATAGCAGTTTTATGGTTGCTTCTCATATATGTTATCTTAGACCTATATTTCAGTTCTTGTTATCACTTCCTTGGTTTGACACATCAGTCCTTGACAAGTACCGGTCCCTGACAAGCTTAATCTTTGACAAACACCAGTGCTTGGTAAGCAAAGTTACAGAGAGATAATCAAGGCAAACTAGATCATTAAGCAATACTTGAAATTATTATAGTTTGTTCATTACCTAGTTTGTTAGTTCCCTATATCAGCATTACTCTAGCTGGTGGAGTCTGCTAACACTTGGGGGGTTTCAGACATTTATACTATCAGAATCAGTCCATCTACTTAAGTGGTTTTGCAAGTTTTCCTTGAGCACTGATTCTTTCTCATTTGTGTTTTATCTAGCCCATTTAGACTGAATGAAAAACATTGGGTCAGAGCATCCCGAGACCCATTCTAACCAGCACCACATGTGGGGCTCAGGCTCAGCGATCCCAGCCTAGGCTCGCAGCTCTCAGAGAACCTGCCTGGATGGGAGCACAGTTGCAGTTCTAAATCCAGGGCTTTCTTAAGCAGGAACAACTGTTTACATCTCTGTGCAACCCTGTATAGGGGAAGTGGGATAGAGGTATTGCTACTAAGCAGTATAAGCTTTGAGTGCAGGGCTCTGGGAGAAACTAACAAGCAGCTTCTTTCTTCAATTAGTTCTTTCTCTGCAGCTTTGCTTTGCCTTTGAAAGCAAGTAATTTCATACTGCAGCAAGAAGAAAGTCTGCAGTCTACAGAAACAAAACAGACTTCAGCTTCCTACAGCTCACCACTTCAGGGGTTATCAGGGGTTATCTTCTTCAACGATCACTGGCTGCCTCAGTCTCAAATCCCAAAAGCTCTGCAAGCATGGTCTCCAAAGTAACTAAACCTGAAGGAAGACTCTGTGCTTGTGCATGCACATGTGTGTGTGTAAAGTAGACAATCAATTGTTTGATGTGGATAAAGCTATTGAATTTTTTTTTAATATAATAATTCTCCTGTATGTGCAGAAATTCCTATTCAGTCTCAGATTTGAGAAGCATGGTTTACAATCATTATGCTTCTGCATTGTCTTCTACAGACCTCTGGAGACTTTGCAGTGCACCAGAATGGAGGAAGAAGATTCACACTTCAATAGACAGTCTTTGATAACATTTTCTGATGTTTTACCACAGCTTAATATCAGCAGAGACCTGACATACATTCAAATTGCCAGGTACTGAAGACTGGAGAAATGATAGGAGAGAAAAAAATTACTATGTGCCCTTCTGGATTTCTAACTACATAGTAGTGCTTTCACAGTGTCAGATCACCTTGGAAATGCGTTTTCTTACTTCAGCTTCACTTAACTGATATGCTACACACACCTTGTATGTAAAAATGGTGGCTTTAACTTACACCAATCAATTTTGCCACTCTCCCCATTCCTGCTCCTCTTGTGTGTTCCCCTGTACAGTACTGGATGTATTAGGGACAAGTTTAAGAAGCATCATTCTGATTACAGAAGAGGGATGCTTGTTCAAGCCACCAGCATGAGCTGTTCACGTACTTGACTTTGTCAAGTTCAGATGAAATGTGCAGATTTCACATAAACACACACACACTCACATGTGAAATCCTGTTAAATTAGGACCAGAGAGGGAGAATACCTGAGGCAGTTCAAAGAGCAAGGTGGTAAGCTGCAGATCCCAAGTTACTAACTTAACAGCAGACAGAGACCTGAGAGCAAGACTACAAGGAAATCAGTCACAATAAGTTTAAGGAACAGAAGGGGAAATAAGAATAAGAAACTAGGGAAAATGGCTGCATATTGGCTGTATTTGAACCTACAGGAGAGGGGAAGATTGGGCCTTTTTTTCCAGTCAAAATGTGAAACACAAGAAGTGAAAGAAACAGGAGAAAAGGAGCTAGGGAAGCAGATGTGCTGGGTACTAACATGAGCAGTGTTTCATTAAGTGCTGGCAGAGGACATAGAGACTGTTGGAAGGTGGTGTGCTCCTCCCTCATGGGATGCACCAACCTTTTGTCTCATCTGCTTTTTAATTGTTGCCCTAGTAAAGCAAAGCCTTGAGGGATGCCAGAGAGATTAGCAACATGACCTGGGTGCTTTAACTGTTGGTTCCAAACAGCTTCACCAAAATGTGTTGCTACTGGTTTAGTAGAATCAGTGGTAGGCCTGGTGAAGACAAGGCTTGGTTGGCTTTCCGTCTGCTGATTTCTCAGCAGGTTTGGGGCAATGCCTCTTGTGAGGGCTGGGCACAGTGCTTTAAATTCCTTCTTCCTCAAGACACACCGATGTAAGTTTGCTTGAGTGGCTCTTCACAACGGTGGCAGTAGCAATGTGCTGCTCCTGTGGAGAAAGATGCAGCTTCATTTCCCAGGTGGATGAGTTGCACTGTGCTCTAAAACGCTTGCTGGCTCTGATGAAATGACAACCTTCTGAGTGGCATGAATTGCACTTTGCTGCACAACACTCTGACATCAACATTTAACTTTCTAAAGGCTATTTAAGTTAGTCAGTGCCCCTTGGCATAAATTGGTGTACACAATGCTGGTTGTGTGCGTACAAGCTGGGGAGCACACAAACTTCCTCCAAATTCTCATGAAATGACCAAGTCTCACAGGGCATAAATCTGTTATGCACAATGGAAGAGGTTACACCCAAAAACTTGTAAAATCGCCACAGAAATGCACCGTAGTGATTTTGAGTATATTATGCTACAATATACTTGTAGACTCATAGACAACTCTTCAGATCTAAAGTCTTGTGCAGCACTCAGATTTTTTCCTAGATATTCAATGCCTGCAGTTAAGTGCAGTAATAATGAACTTGAAAGCACGCTGCTGCAAGAACTTGCTAAATGGTGTAACTCAGTAAATGCCCAAAGATAGGTCCTGGGGAGTGTGAACCACATGCCAGCTAGTGTAATTACCTCTCTGGAGAAATCCTTTTGTCTGAACACAGACCTTATCATGTTACGTGGGAATTTGAAGGTATGAAACATGGAGAAACATGCAGTGTTTGGGGAATTTCCATCTTATTCCTGAAAGGGAAAGTGCTGTAGTATCTTCCAAGGAAATAAAAAGAAGACAGACTTTTCTCAGTTGCTGTTTGGTGATTTATAAACACTGCCTACATTAGGGTGCTTTATGTTTGTTAGTGGAGTTAACTTTTCTCATTTTCTGCTTGGAGAGTCTCACTTACTAGCTCAAGGTTTAAAGGAAAGCAGAAGATGCCCATAAAAAGTAACAAATACAGCTTTTCTGGACATACAAATAACGTAACTTCGAAGCACATTACCTAAAGACATCTTAGAGCTTGAAGCACACATACAAAGGCCTGCAGTAAAAGCCAGAAGTTTCCTTTTGCCCTTTTCTACAGATTTAAAGCCTTGCACGTTCTCTCTGAATTTCACTGCACCGTCCATAGTCATCTGCAGTTAATTACTGAATACTAATGTTTATGGGCCTTGAAAGCCATGCTTCTGAAAAGAAACAACTGAACCGTATTTACAAAAATGCAATTTCTTTTTAACATAATGGCTTTGCATTTTCTTAGGAAGTGTTAGAAGCAGTCTGACCAGAACCATGAAGTGGTAAGAGGGACCAGAAAAAGCACTTACTATGTGGCCTAAATGTAGCTCTGCCACGTAAACAGTGTGAGCCCACAGGACATGGGCTCCTTGACTTCTCTGTACTTGGAGGCCCTAGGAAACACTTGGAGGGATATAAAGATATACAAAGCTTTTGTCCTGAACTCACTCACAGATGTCTTTCACATCAAGGCGGCTTCACCTAGTCACGCCTTTTGCAAAACCCAGTATGAACAGCTGGCCAGTAAAAACTGGTAGTAGAAGCACAAACTGCCCAACCTAAGTGGGAAAACACTCTTAAAAGCAAGGTACAATGCATTTGGCCCATCTTTAAACAAAACAGATCTTTGAGTTGAGGGAAATGGCCCAGCAGGAAAACTGCTCTGGACCCCAGTTACATGGTACTTGTAGAGTCACATCAACATATACACAGCTATGGGATAATGCCTGTATACAGGTGAGGTGCCACACTGGCATCCAGCTGTTGCAGTGCAGCTTTGTCTGATAACGGACCATAACGAGCCAAGGTTCAGGATGGTTACTGCCAGACAGGCAGTCTGTGGCTGGTGGGGCAGTGTACTTGTCAGATCAGGTAAAGCTAAGGTGGGGCAGTGTACCTGTCAGATGCAGGTAAAGCTAAGGAGTTGTTTCTGTATGCTGCTAAAAAAAAACAAGTGCCACATCTTTCTAGCAAAGAGGTGGGTCATAGAGAAATCGCTTGGGTAGACATGGATAGCAGTTTTGTTTGGGGGAATGGAATTTTGAGTTTTGAGGCTATCCTCCTGGATCAGTAAGTGTAGCTAGACCACTAACAACTCTGCCTCACTTTGCAGAATGTCTTTTCATTTTTCAGAAAATGAAAGTCTTTTAAAAACTTACTTCTCCTCTTTGATCTGCCATGACCCACCTGCTACAGCCTGTTCCCTTTCCAATAGAAAGGAAAGGTTAAAAAATTACTACTACTCAGTATTATTAAAAAGGCTAGGGAGAGAAAGGGGAAGATTCTGCTTTGCAAACACCTGCAACAGTCAGTGACTTGTTTCCTTCCTCACCTGCCGTGCACCCTTTGTTGCAACTTTACATAAAACCTCCCTGCCATCACAGCTCAGGCTTCAGACCTGTGTTTTAGGGGAAGCAGCTCAAAGCACTGCTGGTTTCTGGAGCAAACATCAGCTCCCAGTACAAGCTGCACAAGCAATCGGCCGCAGCACAGTTTACCCGCGGGAAGCTGAGGCCCTGACACCTCGGCACTTTTCCTTCAGCACCGCCGCTCCGAGGCGGGACGGCCTCACGCCGCTGCCGCCGGGCCACAGAAGGCCGAAGGCAGGGCAGCTCGCCAAGGCCTCGCGTCCCGGGGCCCTTCGAGCGCCGGGCTCCAGCACACTGCCACCCGCTGGCCCCACGCAGCCTGCTGATGCTATCCCTTAACCCTACGGCCTTTCACACCCCACTGCAGCAGCTCCCCCACCGCCGGAGGACGCGAGGCTGAGGCTGGGGCTGGGGCTGGGGCTGGGGCTGGGGCTGAGGCTGGCCCTCCACCCGGGCCTACCCGGGCCCCGCGGCCGAGCGGAGGCTGCTGGGAAGCCTAGCACCACCCCCTCCCCCCCACTGGCTTCCCATTGGTGGGAGTACGGCGTTCCACTTCCGGCTTGCGTCACCCCTCTAGCGGAGGCGTTGGCTGGCCGCCAGCCAATAGTAGGGCTCGACGGCCAGGTGCGGTGATCGCTGGTTGGCCGGCGGATAGGCCAGGGGCGGGGAGAGCGGGAAGGGGCGGGGCGGGGCGGAGCGCCACCAGTGCCGCCCCGGGGGAGGCGGGGTTGCGGAGGCTGGCGCCGCCGGGGGAGCATGCGGCTGCGCTCGGGTGTCTTCGCCTCCTCCTGCCTCCTGGTGGAGGCCCTGGGGGTCGCGCTGTTCCTCCGCGGCTTCTTCCCCGTGCCCGTCAGGTCCCTGCCCCGCAGAGAGGCCCGCGGGGACCCTCCCGCCGAACCGGTCCCTCCCGGCCCAGGTAACCGAAGTGTCGTGTGTCCCCCCCCCCCCCCCCCCCCGCCCCGCGACGATCGCCGAGGCACCCCTCCTCCCCCGCCGCCCAGCACGGGAAGCTTCTGCTTACCAGGGCCACCACGCCCGCAGCCCTGGGCAACGGTTGCTGCCGTGACCCCCGCTCCTCGGCCTGGGCCAGGCGGGCTGAGGGACGGGGCCGGGCAGCCCCGGCGGGGCCGGGTGTCTTGCCGCTCACCGCTGCGTCTGCCGCCCTCGGTTCGTGTTGAGCTTCCCGGGTTGGGAGGTCGCGGAGGGAGGGGCAGCTGGTGCCAGCCCTGTGCCGTCGGGCCCCCCGGCGCCGTGGGACGGCTTTCTGTAGAGCCGCCGTGTTTCCAGACCCGCTGCCGAAATAGCTTAGAACTTAACTGATTTCGCCTGTGGTCCTCGACGGCCGCCAGCAGTATCTGCTCGCAGGTGCAAAACAGCCTCCGAGCGTCGGCTGTCACGTTTTTGGAGGGGTGCGCTTTTCTGTGCTTTTATTCCCCTTTCCCTATCTCTGATGCAGCCGCCATACCCGTGCTTGTTAACGGTAAGCTGTTTGTGTTAAATAATGACCTTTCAGGTCATTATTTCAGGTCATTATTTCAGGTCACGTGCTTGCTCTGTCAACTTACTGGTCGTGTTGTGCTTCAGGATCATTGTTTCTGTGGTGCTCACTGCGGTGTGTGAGTGGCTTAATACCACTTTAGGGAGACTTTAACACTTCAGTAGTGAGGAAAGCAACCGTCGTAATACGGGTTTCCTTCACAGTCCAGTCCGATTGCAAAATGCACAGTGTTACTGTCCAGTACCGTTTCTCTGAAATTATGGTCTCTACAGATCCTGCTGTATTCCTTAGCTGAAATTGTGAAACCAAAGTTTGCAAGCATCTTTTAATGAAGAGCCAGTAGAGGATGTGCTGATACATATGTGTCCTATATGTCCAGTCACAAGTTGCATTAAAATAAGGTGAAGAAGAGGACTTGAAGGAGTGTTCTTCACCAGTGTTTGGAACTCATGGAGTGAAACTTCAGGTTAATTGGTATTTTGCTCATACAAAGCTCTTTCTGTAACTGCCAAACTGGGTCTTTAGCCACTTGTTATTGTTAATTCTTCTAAAGTGTATGACATTATATATGTTGGGACAGGCTTACTTAAACTGTGAGAAACAGTAGAGGGAAGAGAAGGTTGTGTAACTCAGAGCACGGTGTGGTGATATCACTTTAGCAGGAACACTGAAAGAATCTAATCTGGTAACAGACTGGAGTGGATGCTGCCAAATGACAGGTTGCTTTTTAGCTGGCGGTTACCAAGACTGTTAAGAGATGCTTGACAGGCCACTGTGAGTGAAATGTCACATTCACATGTGATTAGTAGCAGGAGACTAACATGGAAGGAGACTATTTGGGTGGGAGGGAAGTGTCAGACAATTGGGTTTTGAAAAGACTGATTTGAGTTGAAGAGTATAAATGTCTACCACAGGGCTCTACAGTTTAAATTTAGGCATGTCAGTAGTAATCCTAGGTATAGGTAGGCAAAAATGGAGTGGCAGTGGAAAAATACTTCCTTTCTGTAGTTCTTGCATTACAGTTTGCATGCAGAGTGATCTCTTGGTCAGGATAATAAGCTCTAAAGGCAGGGGATTGCTTACTAAACCATGATACAGAAGGCTTTTGGCCTACTTTAGATCTGTTCAGAAAAGCATTTCTTCAGTGCTTCTGTATTTCCTGAATGTTTCACTTTGTAAGCCCTAACTGCCATTGAATCCATGCTGTTTTGCCTGTGGGATGATTGATAAAATGGTGTAGTTGCTTGTAAAACAGTGAATCCTTGCAGCACATCGTTGTAAATTTTTGGTAGAACCTCTGGTTTTCTTCACTGCTTACAGAAGTTCGGCTTCAGTTAAAATAACTGTTTTCTAAATAAACACAGCAGGGATAAATAAGCATGCTGCATGCCAAGAGTTGCACAATGTGTTGCTTTAGCCATCTTATAGTAAGTATTTTCAGATGGCTTGTAATTGACTCCTAATTCCTTTGCACTTCTCAATACTTTGACTTACTGATGAATAACACTGTAGCATGGAGTTCTGAGTAGGGTGTATGTGTTTGTGATCTGAACATTTTTGGTGTCCAGCAGGTTTTGTTTCCCTAAGCAAGCTATGAGAAAGACTTAACTAACAGTACAGTACATCCAGTTGTGCCTGCTTGTTTTCCACTGAGAGCCAAAGCATGCCTGCTAAGTTGATAATTCAAGTCCTGGAAAAACAACATTATCATTTGAATCATTGTTGCTGGCAGTTAGCAACACTTTGTTATTGTTGAGACTTCCTTCTTCACCCTGCTGTGACCCCCTCCCCAATTTCCTTATCTGGAAAAGTCACTAGCAGTAACGAGTCTGTGAATGTCAATTTATTGACGCTTATCTACATACCCAAAAATACAGTTTCTGAGGCTTTTTTTTGAGGTTCTCTTGTTAGACACAACATTGTGACCTTTCCAAATTGTCAACCACTTATTCAGAAGCATATTTTACTCTGAACAAGAGTAAAAACCCCTGACTTTATGTGCATTTCATTCACATTTTGTTTTCCTTCCTAGATGCTGTATTGGATTTTTTGTTGTTGTTGTTGTTGTTGTTGTTGTGTCATTCTTGTGCTGGATGGCCTGAAAACTCAGCTTCCTCTGATTATTCCTCATGTTTGCTATTGTTTGCAACTTCTTGCTTCTGAATGTAAAGTTAATAAAGAAGTTCGAAGCACTAATTTCTGTGATAAAGTTGTCCTTTAACTTCTGTGTAGCCCTTGTTAAAATTCATTGATGACTTTTATATACCCTTTTTTTGTTTTTTAGGAATGGTTTCTAACTGGACCAAAATTCCACCACCACTTTTCAAAAAAGTTGTCATTGTGCTGATAGATGCTTTGAGAGATGACTTTGTGTTTGGATCCAAAGGTAAACAGTTCATGCCGTATACCACACAAGTTGTTGAAAAAGGGACATCCTACAGTTTCATCGCTGAAGCAAAGCCACCCACTGTGACTATGCCTCGAATTAAGGTAAGTGGGGGTTTTTCCACTTAGGGTTGTTTTGTTTGAGAAAGTTTTGAAGGCTGAGTTGTTACATATGTTCAGAGTTGACATAAAAGGCAGGTTTGCTGTGTTACTGCAATTTGTGGCTGGAACTTGCTTTGCTGTAGTGGTGCCTGTGATAGAGTCCTGATTTGCCATGGCCCAGAGGTGCTTCCTGCAGGAAAGGTCAGGTCAGGGATTGAAGGAGCGTAGAGAGGCAGAGTAAGAGGAAGAGGTGGCAACTTCCACTTAAGTTCCCTTGCCTTGTTTCATTCCTTCATTTGGTAGCTCTGTGGTGGGAAGGTCTGTGAGAATCAGTTAAGCACAGTTGAGGCCCTAGTGCAAGCTTAAATGTTTGACATATTTGTAATCACAGGAAGTCAGTAGCCTCTCAGTCATTACATTTTCCATTTGTCTTCTATCTAAGAACACTTTTGATGCTATTTCTTTGTGTTCTTGTAACTTCTGGTAGGAAATCCAGTTTAGTGTAACGGATGTTTTGTCATAGGGATGTCATAGGGATGTTTTTGCAGAGCTTAAAAAGAAAATTGTGCCAAGTTCTGGGTAACTAAAAAATGAATTGTGGCTGTGTCATCAAAATACTTGATCAACCAGGCTTCTCAGTGGTAGATCTGAGTGACATTTCTTGCATTAAAGAAGCTGAGGGAGTGAGCTTTGGTAGGTTAGCTAGAAGGCCAGTGAGAGAGTGAGAGGGAGGCAGCCTGGTAACTCTTGATAGGTGGACTTCATTGCATTTTCTAGATTATTAGTTACTGTTTTGAGTGTGCTACCATTGTTATTGTTGTGTTAAGTCAGTTTACTTAGGCCTTCTAAACCACCTTTTTGGTGATTTAATGACCAGTAAATGAGGTGCATTTCAGCTGGCATACAAAGTCATTTTGCTGTCCACTAGTTAAGAAAATATTATTTTTACCTTTCCTTAAAGCAGTTATTATCTCAGACATCAGTTAGCACTGTGTTGTAGCAGGTGAAGTGATGTGGCATGGCAGCTTATGTGTTCTTTTACTTTATTATGTTTCTTTATTGAAAGTATAATTTATCTGCCCTCTGCTTCATTGTTTCCTCTTACAGTAATACTGTATTCTAAGTACTGTAAACTTTTTCTGTTAGTATGTCTCTTTTCTTGTTTTATGTAGGCTTTGATGACAGGTAGTATACCTGGTTTCATTGATGTTATTGTGAACCTCAATTCTCCAGCTCTGTTGGATGACAACCTGATATGGCAGGCAAAAACAGCTGGGAAAAGGATAATCTTCTATGGTGATGATACTTGGGTTAAATTGTTTCCAAAGCATTTTGTGGAATATGATGGAACAACATCCTTTTTTGTGTCAGACTTTACAGAGGTGAGAGGCTTTGATAATCCCAAGTTAAATTATGTGAGTACATACACAAAGTGGCAACTTCTAAGAACAAATGAGTAAAACTATCCTTGTTCTGAAATACAAACCTGGCAATTAAATAGAAATGGGATTTATATCTTTTTTTCAGTATTGACAATATGGAGCTAAGCATTTCAGTCCCTCATGCATATGCTGTGGGAAGCGTTTGGATGATACTGTAACAAATAGTGTGTTACTGAATAACTTTATCCTAAACATATATACTCACAAAACTTGTGGTAGGAAGTTAGACCACTTGCTTTGCTTAAAAATTCCACTATACATGTTTCCAGTTTGCTATCACATTTATATTGGTATGTGCCATTTTTAAAAGGCCCATTAATATATAATCTTGGTCTCTTAGAGGCATACTTTCTATAGTATTGTATCACTTTTGTAGTTGCAATATGGGTAGTGTTTCAGTATGTTACCAAAGAAGGAGCATAGAAAGTAATGAAACTAATTGTGAAAAATCTTATTCAGAGCACACTCTGGGCAAAAAAGTAAATGGCTAGGCAATATTAGTTCAAATTTTGAACCTTTATAATTTGTAAAACCTCAGGTGATTGGCCTGCTGCTACTGACGTATTTTACTATCATGTTTAAGGAAGTTATATAGGTCTAACATGTGAATTGGAAGACAGTTTTAATTGGTTACTCTAATAAGACTGGCAGAAGCTTCAGCATGGAGTGAAAAAGTGCAAACAAGCTGCTGGGTCTGCGATTATATGTCTCTCAAGCTCTTTATACAGTCTATGCTTTCTGAATATACTCCATTAGACAGAAAGCTTTTTATCATTTTTTAGGTAGTTACACTCACAGTCAACAAAGCAGTGTTGCATGTGAAATTTTGTAAGGATTTTTAATATCCAGGGAGAAATACATGCAACCAAAAATAGGTTGTCAACCTTAGCAGGAGAACATGTGAGTCAGGCCCCAAATAGCACTTTTCAAATAATTTTTCTTTCTTGCTATGTTGTCAGTTCTTTTTCTCATAGCAAGTACAATCTTTTTGCGTTTGCACAGTAGCAAAAATTGAGTTGAAAGAGCAGGAGTGGATTTTTTCCCCTCTGCTTCCAAGCACCAAAGAGAGGCTTTGTTCCTGTACCTGCTTCTTGTGAAGTGGTAAGTCAGGAGCATGAAGGACAAAAGTGACTGAAAATTTCTTGAAACAGTTTTTAAAAGTATATGTGGAAACATAGCAACTCAGTTTCTCTACTTGTATGTAACCTGATGCCCCATAACCAGAAAAGAGTGAAATGGGGTGAAGAATCTGTTTTGTAAGGCAGATTTTTTTGACTGCCTGGCATTGAAGTAATCAATCTGATTTTTTTCTTTTTTTTTTTTCCTTGTTAACGTTGTGAGTGACTGTAATTCTCATCAGCTTCTACAGAATTTTCGTGGGTAGTGTGATCTAATTTTTCTATGCTTTTTTACAAGAGGGAAATTTTTACCTTTTTATTGTTTTCCTTTTATTTCTGAGGTTGATGATAATGTTACCAGGCATTTGGATAAAGTGTTGAAGAGAGAAGACTGGGATCTCCTAATACTGCATTACCTGGGATTGGACCATATTGGACATATGACTGGGCCAAAAAGCCCATTAGTGGGACCAAAACTTCGTGAAATGGATAACATCCTGAAGAAGATTCATATTTCTCTTCTTTCAAAGGTAATATAGCTCCTTCTTGGATCAATGTCTGTTAGTTGTGGACTAACTTTAAAATGTTTGCTTGTTTGTGGATGGTAGCTTGTTTATTCCTAGACCAAAGCGGGTATTCTTCTTTTCCTTCCCTGGCCATTCCCCAGCTAACAGTATAGTATAGCATTTTTAAGGACTTGCTGGCTGAACAGCAAGGAAATAACTCCCCCTTGGTGTGCAGGAAGAAGAGAGGAATACGTGCCAGAATTCTCGTATCACTCATGAATTAAAATGGTGGTTGGTGTGCTTTCTAGTAATGAAATTCAGCAGAAAGAATAATGGGCATGTATAGCTAATGGCTCTGATTTCTACAGTTGTGAAGGCATACCTAATTCTTAGATATTTAAAAGATTCAAATGGAACTGGTGGTTGTAAACAGCATTTTTCTTATGCTAAATGTAGCACATAAATTACCAGATCTGAATCTGGTTTTAGAAACAGAAATATATGATGTCACTTATCTAAATAGTCTGGATGTTGAAATATCAAGTCCTAATTCCAAATGGCCTGAAGCTTTTTTTCTTGTTTGTTTTTGGCAACTGTAAGTCAGAATAGCTGCTCGTGAAATTTCAATAGTATTTTTAGACAAATGGATACTATTATATGAAAAGAGAGGTTAAATCCTGCTTGTGCAGGTTACAATCTCATGAACATTGCAGCGGTTTTACTGCAGTTTGGTATGTTTTCCTTTTGCCAACTATATGCAAGCCTTTATCTCTGTTTTAGACTACAGAAATAATAAAAGCACTTTACTTTTGGATACAACAGGTACTGGTAATAACTAGAGATGACAAAAAGCTTGAATGACAGTATTTTCTGGTGTCTTTGATTTGTAAGCTCAAAATTGTTGGACAGGCTTCACTTATGCTTCTCTTTCTTCAGAAAAAGAAACATCATTTGATATCAGTCATGTCAAATTTCTACCCCAAAAGCACTTGAGAGACTAGAGACTATTAGAAATAGGGTTATATTTCTATATTATTAAATATTAAATTATTAAATTTGTATTATATTAATATTTACAATACTAATAATTTAGCATTTATATTAAAAACTCAATGTTGCTGAAGGAATGTAGGTGAGGAATACTTCTCTGTTAATGCTGCTGCTCCTGGACTCCTGGTTTTCTTCCCACAGTATGATGACCTTTATTTAATCCTTCAGTCAATTTCTTGTGACTCTGTAAATGAGGGGTTTTTTAAAAGCTTTTTTGTGGTTGTTGTAACATACTGAGAAGTACGTTAGATACGTATGTGTGCCTTAGCTGTTAAAAATGAATATTACTGCATAATGCTTAGTTGCAGACATCTCTTGTAATCTGTCCCAGGTGCTGTGAGCCAATTTAAAAAATTAAATTTATTTTGAGAAATAATTATGTGTGAAAGTTATAAAGATAGTGAAGCATTATATATACACACATCTTGTTTGTACAGTAACTTAAATTTATTTCTGTGACTTGCAGGAAGAAGCTTCTCTGCCAAATTTGCTAGTTGTCTGTGGGGATCATGGGATGTCTGAAACAGGTAGTCACGGTGGTTCTTCAGACGGAGAAGTGCACACACCACTGCTGTTTATCAGCTCTGCTTTTGAAAAGAGAAGTGGTAAGGATCAAAGAGGCTTGACCTTTTTAATACACATTGCCATCTCTAATTTATATTATCTCTAGAAATTCTTCCTCAAAAGTGCTCTGGTTTGTCCTACAGATATCTGGCAAGGCCCATTCTGTGTGACCTGAACCTCTGGTTTAAAGCCACAGTTTGCATCTTTGTCATGGTGAAACCATGGCTTAAGCTTTGTAACTACTGAGAGAATTGGGTATTTCTCAGGTGATAACCTTTTGCAGCACTGTCCTACTGCAGTGTTGAGAGCTAATGAGTTCTGTTGTCAGGATCCTGGAATACTGGTAAATGGATAGGATTAGAAATAGAATCCTATTGGAAGTGAGTTTTAAGTTTTGTCTTTCTTGGCCTGAATATTTCCCTGGCCTCCATTCTTTCCTCTCAGGCAGCTAGGATAGATGAGTGAATGACAATTTCTCATGCTGAGAGTAGCAGGAAAGAGGAAGAATTGCTCTTGTTAAAGAGTGAGAGATGACAGCAGTGAAAACATGACTATTGATTGCTAAGCTTTACGAAAGAATATGGAGCATGTGTGTATTCACTGTATTGGCCAGGCAGTTAATTTTAACTCATTCATGTGAGTTTATCCGTTTCTGAAACTCATTTTCTACTTGTATAGTATAGCTTAAGTAAGAGGCAAGAAGGGAATGGTGTGGTAAAGAATCTTTAGCCTCCATTTGTAGAGTCTTGCTTGAATAAACTCCTTGACTGAGTGAATTGGTGAAGTGTAGTTATACCAGGAGCAAATACTTTCTTCAAAATAACACTTCCCTCTGCCTTTCATTCTGCCTCTTGCTCATTTCCATCTGATTTCCTTGCTTTTAAAGCCTGTTTGCAGAACCTTGCCTTGCTTATCTAGCTGGAGGTTCCTGCAGCACAGTGGAAGTACATTTATCAGCCTGTCCTTTATAGAGCTGTTACCCAGCTGCAATAGAAAGCATTGTTTGAGGAGTCATTGAACTCTTTTCAGATACAAAACCAAAACAAAGTCAAGAGCTGACCAAAGCTCTCAGGTAAGGTTTTGCTTTATAAATTTCACTGGTATGTGTTGACAACCAGGCCACATGAATGTAGACTCTGTAAATGCAATCTCTTGTTTACTGGGATTAGTTTCTGTTAGGTTTAAATTGAATGTCCAGTTTTTACAATACAGTGAAATGTATCTATTCACCTGTCTTCTGGGATCGAGTTTGTGATTCCTAATGATGCCCATGTAAATATCCAGCAGCTTGCTTCTCATTGCTACAGTAATCAGTATTCTAGCGACTGCTCCTTATGATCCTACTGTAAACAAAATGTACGGTGGTTAATTTGGTAGACCTCAAAATAGTAATCCTGTGGGCTTTTGCATTTAGTATGCTGTCAGAATATTACTTGTGTAGCCTTCTACAGAGACATGTCACCCATGATTGGCTAAATGCATTTGCTAGTTTGGCTTTTTTTAACCAGTTAAGAACTTGCCTTTAAAGATGGAATCTGAAAACTGCTGACATAACAGGCACTCATGCAAAGAGGCTTTAGGGATTATAGATGGCATTTGGTACAAGTATGGGATTAATCAGAGCTAGATGAGAAATGAGAGAAGTTCTAATGCTCTTAAAGGGAACCTTGAGAGTAATAAAGACTGTGTATATAGAATTCGTTCTGTACTATATTTAAGTCAAAACACTCAATGGCTGGAGTTGCAAAGAGAATGAAGTAAAGTATAATAGAAAAACACTGTTATGTAACTAGTAAAGCACACAAAGAAACAATTGGCAAGACAAACAAAAGGTTACTTACTTTAGTGAAATAATTCACACATGTAGATGTCTGTGGGACTGAAGGCTAATTCTGATAACTGCAGTAAGGTAATGGGATCCTGCACAGAACCCTTTAAAAATCACTTGGTTTGCCTGCATGGAGCCGAGCCATGGATTTGGGCCTCAGCATTCTTTACTTGACTTCTAATTCTGTTTCCCTAGCAACCTGATATTAATTAAATCTTGAGCTATTATCATTATATCGAGAAGCTTCTAGAATGCTGTCAGTATTATAGATTGTCATGCTTTGTTCATGCATTAAATTAGTCTACTGTAGTGCTTTCTATTCTTTCTACTGTAGAAGTTATCAAACCCTCTTAGAACGTAGGCTGCAACTTCATACTAAGATGATCTCCTGGACCATCTCTGTCCTTACTTGTACCTGTATAAAATACATGCTGTGTTTACAGTAGTTGCTAGCATTGAAGAGTGATGCTTGCTGAGAATTGAATAAATTTTGGTTTTACAACAGCAGAGGACAGCAGCTGAAAAAGATCACTCAGCTCTCTGTAGACCACTTGAACTAGCTGATCTAACACCAATGAAAAAATTTTGAAACTAACAAGATGCCAGCTGTCTCTGGAGAAATAGAATGGCCCTGCTATTGAAGTACTGTTTTCCTCTCTTTTTTTCTTTCTTCTTTTTCCTTTTTTTTTTTTTTTTTGGTTGATTCTAGGTCCACTAACCCAACCTGGATTTGTGCAGCAAACTGATTTAGCTAGCACGCTGGCAGTAGGTCTTGGTCTACCAATTTCAAGAAACAGTGTTGGGAACCTTATATTGCCAGTTGTGGGAGGCAAGACAATGAGAGAACAACTACGTTTTGTGCACTTGAATGGGTTCCAGCTTAGCAGACTGCTGCAAGAGAATACACCTGCATATGAAAAAGGTAAATTAGCTAAAAAAAAAAGTTACATATACAAAAGGAGATTGTTTATAACACAGTTTGGTCTTTTAAGTTCAAGATTACAGCATGGCACTGCAAATTAGCCATTCAGTTGAGAGCAGTTTTCGGAGAAATGATACTGAGTTCAGTCTTTACTGTAGCCTACCTGGCACACTGCCTCTGAATAAAGTTTTTTTAGTGACCATTACTACTCCTAGTAGGCAAAGTGCGTAAATAATGATGAAAGAGTAAGATTAAAGTAAAACTCCCAGTGTAGTTAAATCTCAGGGGTTTCATATCTGCTATTTGTGAGGTATCCTACACAGGGCACTGATTCTGAGCTATTTGGAGGAATAGCACAATGAAGTGAATTTTCTAGTTTAAATAAAAAGGTGCTTCAAGTAAACCTGTGAAATAATTTAGGATAAGTTATCTTTTTATTTCATTCTTAAGTATGACTTTATTTGGAGTGAGAACCGAAAGAACTGCAAAGTTGCTTATTAAAAATACATATATGTGTACATATATATATATGTCTATGTGTGTGTGTATTTGGAGGAAAGAATAAAAAACAAGTGGAAAAAATAAACCAAACCTAGCAAAATGTAGTATTTTGTTAGGAAGCATGATATAAACTGCAATATAAATAAGCAAGTTAATATGATAATTATGTGAAAATAATTGAGTCAGGGAATGAAGGAGAAAATTTTACCATGGACTTTAGAAGATGTTGTTGTCTTAAAGTGACTGTGAAGCTTGAAGTTCTTGTCACTTGATTTATAATCTGTTGAATCATTAAAATAACTGGATGAGAATGCAGAGCTTTGTTACAGCTATGAATAATTAAAGTGGGTAACAATGTAAAGTTTAGCAAGATGATCACTGTAGGTCAAGAATTAATTATCTTTCAACATCATGGCTTCTAATCACAATTAAACCCTGTCCAGGAGTCTACAAAACAAATGCCACTTATAGTAGGAACATGTCAATAGCAGGACCCATGCTCCATATATTCTGATTTTTTTTCTCTGCACATATTTCCTCACTTAACCCATTTGTGTCAAGTGAGGAAACTTCCCTTGGTGGTGGAGTTCAGGATATGGTTGTGTTACTGAAAATTCCAGCACTGTGTTTTGTGTTACACAAAATTCCAGCTTTGGGTTTCTGAGCAAGCTCATACCTCAGTGTAAGGTAGGCAGCTGTGGGTATCTAGTAATGCTTCCCTCATGTTCTGAACTTCTGAACATGCATCTAAATGATGAACTAGGATTGTTTCTTTGAAAGGCACTTCACAGTGGAATGAAGAGTCACACCTGAGAACAAGTTGGATGTTGTTATTAAAATGAGCATCCACTTTTCAATTTGAAACTAATCCTGAACTTGTATTACATGCATGTGTGTACTGAAATAATTTGATTGTTATGGGGAGATTTGTATATTGAAACTGGAGAAGTCACTTTTACATTATCCATTCTTTCCGTATATTTATAATTTTTTTTAAAATGATTGCTGCCTGTGACTGGAACTAAGTGAAATTGTTATCAAACAGATGCTTGGGAAGCATAGCCATTTGCATGTGATAACAATGGAGGGAGGCTGAAGCAGAAATTGCTAATGTAATACTATGCAAGTAAACAGTTGCCAGTGCTTTGGGACACTTGTAACTGGGCAAGCTCGCTTTGGATTTTGCCTTAAGTTTAACTTGTCTTGTGAATATCCAATGTAGGAGTGACTTGGAAATGTTACCCACCAGTTACCAAAATGCTTCTTCAACAACCCAGTCTGTGACCCTTCTCATTTTTTACTTACTGCATACAAATGTGCCACTGGACAGATATCATTGGAGTTCTCAAAGGAAATTTGGTAACTGTGATCCTTTATTCCTTTCTGCAGGATCTTTAAATCATTCCTTGTTATATATCAATTATAGAAATATGGGTGTGACTAAAACAGTCATCTTTCATAACATGGACAGAATGGGTTTGGTGGGCAGCAGCATGGAAAGAGGTAGATGAGAATGAAATAAAAACACTAAAAGGAATGAAGAAGTAAACAGGGCAAAAAGCATGAAAAGAGAGCAGAATAGGAGCAGATGATGTGGAGAGAATTTATTTAGATTTCAAAATATAACTTGAACTCATTTCAATGTTCTGTTTAATGAAATAGTGTTTTGTCAAATCTCAGTTTGATTAAAGCTCATTTTAGGTTATCCTTTATGGATTTCTAGATTTCCTCAAAAGTATGAATATTTAAATATTTCAAATATATTGGAAAAGGAATTTTCTAGGGAGTTCATTGTTCAAAGAACTACCATAGGGAAATGATAGTCTGCATGTGCACTGGCAGCTATCTTGATATACAGGTGTTTGCTGCTGGCTGAATTGTGCTTTCTAGTAGATAACTGCAAACCTCCTGCATAGCGGCATCAGCATGCTTTGGAGTCTGTTCAAAGTCTTGGGAGACCAGACTGGAAATTTTGAGTTAAACATTGCTTTCTAAAATTTTTGCTTTGAATTCAGCCTGTAGTAGATCACGAAGTGTCGTATATACTGATAAGAGACTTACAACTGGTAAGCACGATACTTTCATAACTGTACAAGAATTGTCAATAGAAATACTTCATTCATCTTCATTCAATTGAAATAAATTTTTAAATGTTTCTGGACTTAATAATGTACTTTTGCTGAAAAGGCTTAACAAAGAACGCATTGGGTTTTTTCCAAGTCTGATACACTGTTGATCTACCAGGAGTAAAAATGAGCTGTAACTTAAGTCTTTGTGACACCAAACTTCAGTCATTGCTTTAACCCTTGTCATCTGAAACTGTGCAGCAAATGTTTTACCCTACTTTTATCTAAGAAGGTAAGGATTGCAAGATGGGAAGATAATGATAGGCTTACTATATAAAAATTTCCAAATTGGCCTTTTTGCTCTTAAGTTGTCATTAACTTTCAAGTGAAGTCGCAGGGAAATAGCAAGGATTATTAATGTGAAGTGAAACTAAATATTTATTTCATGCAAAGAATACAGATATGTGTGAATGTTCACACAAAGCATGTCCAGTGAGACACAAGTTTCTGAAAGTTATGCTCTTGCTTTCCTTGTGTTGTCAACTGAATTTACATTGTGATTGTTTACTTTACTCAATGAGCAATATTTTAAATATCATATGGCGTATTGGAGTATGGGGTGATGCAGCTATAAAATGAAGAGGGAAAACATGTCTTAAGTGCTTTCAGGAGCAATGCCATTTTCCACATTTACAATAAAACACAGAAACTGACCTAATTGTTCTATTTTAAATGAATGCTCTTGAAATTAAACTTATATGAAGTGAATGGAATGCTCTTCAGGTGCATGTAGGACCCACAATAATAATTTTGGCAGAAATTGTTTTCTTTTTTTTTACCTTTATGCTTGTAGTGAGTGTTTACATTTTTTTCCATGTAAGAACAAAACGATGTTCTTCTGTTTTCACTTGCAGAATCTGGTTATTGTCACAGCTGAACATATCTTTTGGGGAAGCAAAAAGGCTACCAAGGCTCAGCTTTTTGCGCTGCAGTTTTTTGTGTAAATGTTTAGTAATAGGAAAGTTGATGGTGAATATGAATGGTAGCTGATGGGAGATACGCAGAGTACTTTCATGTGTCCTTTGAATCAACTTAAATCATCTCTCCACACCTACCCTTTGGTGTGTATGAATGAGAACAGTTAGCGTAAAGTAAGGATTCTGTGGAATAACTAGTGAGGGGAAATACAGGTAGGAGAAAAGCCACTGCAGCTGTGACTTGTAAAGGACTTCTAAAATGTAGGATTTGGCTGTTTCCTTATTTCCTGTCTCTCCTGTTGTCCTCACTCAAGCTTTTAAAATAAATTTAGAGGGAATAGAGTAAGGTAGACGTGTTTCTACAGTATAAGAGAAAAAGAAAAGAAACCATAATGTCTCTGTACCTAGATAAAAAGTATACTCACGTTAAAACGTGAACCCACAGAATTTAATGGCTGATCTAAAATTACTTCCTTCAGGGACGCAGTATAGTGCTAGTCTTGTCCTCATTCCCAGTTCCAAAAGCAGACCACAGTCTTCATATGTGTTGTCAGTGTTCACCTGCAGTCCTGTTTACACATGTATTTACCAGAAGACTTAATCAAAACTACATTTCTACAAGAAAATATTGCCTAGGCATGGGCAACGGATATGTGTCCTGGAGGTTGTTTTTTTTTCCTGAGTTTTTCTTAATCTATTATTTGTTTGGTTTTGGTTTGGTTTTTGTTTATTTTGCTTCAGGTCAGAATTTTTTAGATGTAGATAGGCCACCGTGAAATAACCTTCTGCCACAAGAGTCTGGCTTCCATAGGTTGGTGGCAGCATCAGGGTTTCTCTCTTTTAAACAAGTTAGACTGTGGGCCATCCTTACACTATAGCAGTTACGATGTTTCACTGCTGCGGATTGCTTTGCACCAGCTTCATAGTCCAAATGCCTAAAGCCAAACTGTGTTCTTCAGCTAACTTTTCTATTACTGCTTCAAAATCTTGCATCCTGTGTCTTTAACTTTGTGTTAGCAACTGACTCTCGTTAGTTTTGCAGCAAAATTGAGGTCCCCAATACAGTGTGTGTGTCCTTTGGTGTTTCCTCCAGAGATCAGCTATTTGATCATTTCCCACTTGGCTTGTACAATATGGCCTGGATAATGAGTGGCTCCAGTGGAAAACATGACTTTTTTTCAGGATTTAAAGCATTTTGATAAGTTTGTCCTGGAAATCTTTCGTAAGAGTAAGTGGATGTTTTAATATGTTTGTTACTTTTAGAGGTCTTGACATTTTATCAGGTTAGGGATTAATTACTTTTATTCTGAGTAACTGGCTCATTATGGTCTTGCTGCAGGAAAATAATTTAACTTTGTAGGTGTGAAAAAAGTTTCAACCCCCATAGCAATATTTTTTTTATACTATACAAACAAATTTAAAAATATGATCATATCTCTAATTAATCCTCCTTTGTTCAGGGATCCTCTTACCTCTTTTCTTTTCCTTTTTTTTCTTTCCTCCTCCTTAGATCCTGGCTATGAACATTTTAAGATAGCAGAAAAGTCCCATGGTAATTGGATCAAACTGTATTTAGAGGGGAATAATTCAGAAATACTCTTAAACCTTGGCAAAAAGGTCCTGAAACAATATTTGGAGGCCCTGAAGACTCTGAGTTCTTCACTAAGCAAACAAGTGGCACAATATGATGTGTACTCGATGATGGTGGGGACTGTGATCATTATGGAGGTACGAAAATACACCTTTCTATGAAAAAGCTAAGTGCAGAAACGTGAAAGTTTCTGGGTTTTGACTACTCTTACTGGTCTTTAGAATTACCGAGTATGAACTCTTAAAGTTGGCTGACTTTCTTCTTGGATGAGATTAATATTCTTTTTAAAGTGTAGCTTGGCCCTTAAAATGATTCAAGAGAGCTTTTGATAGAAGCTACTTATGGTTTGGTGTAACTAGTTACAGTAAATATGCAGATGTGCTACAACTTAAGTAACTCCCATATTAGTTAGCCTTCTACTTTTTGAGTAGCATTACTACATTAAAAAAAAAAAAAGTCTGGCAAGTAAGTTCCTACCTGTTCCTCTTTATCCAACAGTGAGTGTAGCTGCTTGGAACAGGCAATAACTTCTGTGAGCAATTTTCACAATTCCAAGAATTGTTCTTTGTACAGGTGTAGAGCCCTGAAATAAATACTGCTGTAAGGTGCTGGGTTGCCATTTTGTATCTCATGTAGGAATAAAGATAAGATATCCCATGTCTGGAATTTTAAGTGGTTCTCTGCCATTGATATTTTGGGCAAATCTTAAATGCTGAAAATATCCTCTGTGGTAATGCTTTGAGAATCATGCTGAAAGGGATACCATGCCTGGACATTGAACTTTTATGCACAGAAGCTTGCACTGGCCTTTTAGAAGACACAAGTGTCAACTTTTGTAATAATAAGCGTTGTTCCCTAGGATGGAAATACCTACTACAAGCTTAATTTAGTCCTTGCATGTGTGTAGTGCTGTACAAGACTGTGTAATTGCTGTAGTACTGCTCCCGTTTGGTGCCTGGAATGGAAAACAGTACATGAGCAGCTATTTAGTATTTGAGTCTCCTTTGTCCTGGCAGGACTCTATGCTTCGTCTCATATGCACAGCTCTGTGCATGCAGAGTACATCTGAAATGGCTTTCTGATAGACTGCTCAGTGGGGTTTATCACTCTGCTGACCACTTCACAGGACTTAGTTCCACAGTGCCTTTGGGAGATGAGATGGTAGGTTCTGTTCCCACTCTACAGATGGCAAATCTGGAGGTCGACAAAGCTCAGCACAAACTTGAAGTGCTTGTATTTCTTTTTTGTTCCTTTGTTTTGGGAACCTATGCATTCAAGCTCTTGACAGTTACTTTGGACCTGAAGCATTGGATTTCTTTTTTTCTTGAATGCAGTTGTAGGTGCTTACTGTTTCTAGAAAACAGATCTCAGCTATTTTACTCAATGGGCCTTTATCAAAAGAAACGTGCAGATACTAACCATGAAAATTTTGGTTGAGAAGAGCTTGCTCAGCATCACTGGAAGACTTTGCAAAACTGCTGGAGCTTTTTCCTTTCCCCAGTGCAGTACTCGAGAAACTGCCTTGCTTTCCAAAGTCTTTTTGTCTTGATACGTATTTTCCACCTTCGCTGAATAGATAAGGGTAGGGAGTCTCACAGGTGACTTCAAACTACACCATGCTATAAATGCCATTTATCCTGTATTTCAGATGAGAATACCGCTGGGACATAAGCTGATAACAGTGCATTTGCTCAAAAAAGCTAAATTTAGATTTGTAGATAACTACAATTCGAGCATTTTCCTATCATGAGTGCTGTCTTGTTTTATTTGTAAGTGCTGTGTTAAAAGGCAATACCTAAGCCAGTTTGATACTGTGAAACCTCATATTTTCATTACCAAGTGAACTGTGTGAAGTTGAGTATGAAGAAGAAGGAAGACTAATGCAGTGCATTGGATTTTTTTAATCTACTTTACTATATCTCACTGTATTGTGGGAAAAATTTTAGGCAGAGGTCTTCACAAGTGCCAGTGAAAGATTACAGGTTGGCAATGGTTTGATACACTTGTTTTTATCTTGATTTGTTGTAATCTTGCCTTAGCACAAGCTGATTGAGCTCAGTCTAGTCCTTGCTCCATCTGTGCCCCTTGCAAAGTATTTTAGCATGCGGCTGAATTTTCCCTTTACTTGTAAAGGTTTGCACATGGGTAGCAAAAATTATTCACGATATTATTAATCTCCACTGCTACAGTTACCTGAGAGGAAACTTGGAATTCTGCCTGATCTATGTGCAGGTTAGAGCAAAGTGAAAGTAAAACCAATAAATCAAATTAAGATGAGGAGATGTGTAGAAAATAAATACCGGGAGAATTCATACACTTGTGTGATAGTATGAGAACTTTCCCTAGTCTGGGAAGCTATGTGTATGTGTATGTGTATCTCACACATTGTGAAATTAATAGCCTTTGGCAGAGTCTGTATGTAACTTTAGGCATTTACAGGTGATAAATAATGGGTCAAATTTGTTTACTTCAGAACTATTTTGATACTGGGAGTTAAAGCTCTTACTTTTGCAGGGAATGAAGATCATGCATGTGATCAGGTACCACAGGTGAGGAGGCACATGGCAATTTATTAAACTCCAGCAACTTGTGTGCCCAAGACCTTAATAGATGAAAACATGATCTTTGATTCTCCCATTTATATGGTAATATCCTACTGGGGATAAAAATCCAGCATAGTTCTTCACAGTGTTTTTTTTGATGAAGTATGTAGATTAGCAGAGTGATGTGGATGACGACAGTATGATTTTTTTGTGTGAATTCTCACTGCATGCTTTAGCTAACCCCAATTCTTTAAGTATTAATTCTCTATTTTTTTTCTAGGTTCTGCTGCTGCTTTTGCTCAGCCTTCCAAAAGCCCTGAGCAGCCAGGCAGAATTTGAAGTGTCCCTGTCCCCTCTGCTGTTCTCTCTGCTGTTTTACTTGATGTGTCTGATGCTGTGTGCAGTTCACGTCATTGTATGCACATCGGCAGAAAGTTCATGCTATTTCTGCAGTATGTCCTGGTTAACAGCAGTTGGAGTGATGATGCTGATTTCTGCACTCATGTGCAGTATTTTATCTGCCATTGCAAAGATCTTTGAGAATTCCAGACCTCCACTGAAGGTGAGAGCATGTGTTAATTAGGGTTCAAAATGTTTTGCTCTTCATGGCATACTTTCAGATAAAGTTTTATAAAAGTTTTTTCTGTGTGTGCTTAAAGAAATTGTTATTTGTAATGTAATTTGAATAATTTAAAATTGTAATTGAAATGTGGTGTGTTCACTGTGGCATGATACTGATTGCTATAATTAAGATCATAGAAGTGCTTATTTTCATGTTACTTTAAGAAATGTTCTAATTAGTGTTTTGCAGTTGATTTTATGAGATCAGAAACAGTTATGCTGTGTATAAATTTTATGCTGTTACACAGTGATGTTTCACAATTGCAATTAAAGCAAGATGTATGATATTTTGCAAGAGCATCCACTGGTGATGATCTGTCCTTTCCCAAATACCACAGACATGAATGCTCTGAGGCTAGTAAGAAAATACTTTGCCAGTACCCTTTCTTATATTGGTATTCTTAATGCTTTTTTAAAAATAGTTTTGAAGCTCTTAACAGAGGGAACAAATCTAATCTGTCTCTTCTACTTTTTAAGTTAAACTTTTTCAGTTTTCTAAATTTAGGAAATTGAGTTTGTTACAATCTTTGGAATGCTCAGAAGTGTTCTTAGTTGTGCGAGCAGTTACCTTTTGTAAAGTACTTGATGAGTTTTATTGTTGTATTGAATAGAATTCAGGTAATTCCAAGGAAGTAGTATTTGCAATGTCTTACTCTTCTTTCACTGTGAAACTTATATGCCAAGAACTGTCAGCCACACCATAAAATAAGCTTCTAGCTGTTTTTTCTGATGCTTGTTAGTCATATCTTTCAAAGGTCTCGGAAATTCAGTAACTTTAATGCTCACAGCGCTCTATTTAGTGGTGCAACCTCTATGCAGTACAGTCCTTTGTCCGTCTGGGTTTGTCTTAATCGTGTTTGGGGTTTTAGTATCTTTTTTTTTAGTGTGTGACAATGTGTGGCAAGTACCTTGCTTTCAAAGATATGATGACATATTCCTTCAGGCTAAAAAGCAAACTTTCTGACTTAGAGAATCATTTAATAACGAGTATTCTTCATATAATTCAGAAAATTCACTACTCCTGAGTGGAGATTAATATTGCACTCTCTGCAACTATATGCTGTAATTACTGAGCTTAATTATAAATTTAAATTCTTATAAGTAAGTAAGACTGCTGATTTTTATTATTCAAACTATACCATTTTATAATTTTGTTTCTGTAATTTCTGTGTTTGTGTTATTCCTCCTTGGAAATGCTGCTTTTCTGAGAGAAGCCTTGGACTAAAAGTAATGCCCTTCTCTCCTGAGCACTGCCTTTTTTCTTTTTTTCCTCTTTTTCCGTGTGCTTCAGTGCAATTAATTTCAGTGTATTGAAAATGATTAAAAAGGGATTTGCTGATAGAACATGGTGTTTCATTCTTATGTTTATATTTATCAGTCACATAAGATTTAGGTTTGTCTGTTGATCATTTAGATAGACTAAAATAGAGTAACAAGTCAGCCAGCAGCATCTGCTTAATGAAACTGGGGAAGGAAGTTTCACCTTGGGTATGGCTGCTAACAGAACAGTCTTTGTAAGCGTAAAACACAGTTTGCTTTTGGTACTGAAAATTTTTGTGTCAAAGTAGTGTTAATGTTTTGCTGCCAAAGCTAGTGATGCTTGTGTAGGATTTTTTTAAAGCCGAATAAAAGAAGAACGTAAAATTAACCAGAGTGAATGGAGAAATACGCTGAATGAGATGTCTAGTTGTACAGTTTGTTAACAGTGTTGGTACTTAGGGGTGTGTTGGTCTTTAAATGGACTCAGTTCACTTCTGCCATTTCTGAGTTGTTCTACTTAGGGCCTTTATTAGCTCTCTGTATTTTATTGTAAACAAGGTAGAAATCATTCTTAGAAAAAAGTAAAAGAATATGGTCTTGAAATAATAATTAATGATCCAGTGTATTCTGTAGAAACTTAACATTTACTTGTTGTGTGATAATAAACAAAGACAACTGTGGAAGACAAGCTCATTTTTCATCTTAATTGTTACCAGTTTTTCTAATTTTAGCAAACAGTAAGAACCTAAAAATGATGACTGTCCAGACCTGCATAAAATTTACAGACGCTCCACTTCAATAGAGATGAGAGCAATGACAACAGATAATAGCTTTCTCCTCCAGGTTGATAATTTCAAAGAAATTCAGCCTGTCTGTGACCAGAACTCTTTCTTATATGGCTAGAGATGAGTTAATTCCTTGTGACACCCACTACTGTAGGAGTAACTTTAAAGTAACTTTATATGACGCAGGAAAAATGCTTTCCTGCTAGGTCAAAGACTGGAATCTAGGAAGATGCTGCTATTCCTTGGCTATTACTAACTTTAGAATAGGCCGTTACCAAGTATCGGTTGACAGGTATGAGCTTTGCCTTTTTAGTTTGGTCTGAGTCATAGGGTTTCATTCCCATCTGTTCTTGGCATGTTTTCATCCTTGTTGGTGAGAGACAGCTGCTGGTGTGAACAGCTTCCTGCAGGTGGCTTATATATTGCTAATACAGCTGCTCTGTCAGTGATCACAGCAGCAACTGCAAAATATATCCTGGTATTCAAAACTTGAGTTGGGCGGAAAGGCTTTTCTTGTATTAATTGCTAGCTCCCTGATGGAGGCAAATAATTCCTCAAGGAACACATAAAAAGAAGCACCCATATAATCCATGCTGTTCCATTTTTAGAATTAATCTTTCTGAGGAACTTTAGAGGAGGAAGTGCCACTTCCATACCTGTAATCTGTTGGCCATTTCTGATGATTCCACCTGGTCAGCTATGCCTAGGGAGCAGGGACAGGAGTATGTGTGAGAAGTTAGCTCTCCTTTCTATTTCAGTTGTCTTCTTTCTCCACCCTTGCTTTGTCTGTACATCTGCCCTTGAGGACAAACTGAGCAAAACCCAACTGATTAGAAATTACATCCAGGATACTGTATCCAGTTTCATCTTTGCCTTCAGCACCCCACATTCTGCATATGCAAGATGGCTGCAGCTTGAGCTTTCTCCCTGGTTGATGTTGGGGCTTTGGATCCAATCCCCTGTTGCTTGAAGAAGGATGTTACAGCAGCAGCTTGTCTCCTTTTCCTCTTTGGTACCAACTATGAGACCATCTGAAATTCAAGAAGTGGCAAAAACGCCTTTTATTCAAAAGTGAAACTTGGTGTCACTGCTGATTACACTTCTATCACTTTAGGACAGGGATCAGTTAGTGTTTCTTGGACATGAAGATGCTTATTTTCACATCACCTTTGAAAACATCTCCATTTGGCTGTAATGGAATAGTTATCAATTCAAGCATTCTTCTTGGAACTAGAAAGGTGGGGGAGTATCTGAAATTGGTGCATACATGTTTTCTGGAGTTTTACTGGGACCTCAGGACATACCAGCAGATGATCAGATCATCTGCTTCAAGTTGATAATATGTGAATTAGGAGGTTTTCAGCAATGTTTTCCAGAAGCTTTGTATGTTTGTTTGTTTTTCCAAGGCTGGGGCAGATAGGAGTAAAAAATACTGGATTCTCCATTCCAGGTCTGTCTGTGATCATGTTCCTACCTGAGACATATCTGAAAATGTGGGAAGCTGAAGTATGTCTTAAAAAGTGTAGGCAATAGTAACACTCATTGAGGCAGACATGACTTTGTATCCAGACCTGTAGAAATCCGTTTTCATCATTCCATCCTTAATACTATTCCATAGGTGACTGGATTGTTGGATATATATCTCATCTCATCAATCAGATAGGCTTTGCTGTCTCTGTTCAAGTTCCAAAGCAAGCTTGAAATATTTTGTAGATTTAGTAAGTTCTCCACTCCAAACATGTATAAAAACAGTGGCCTGGATTTGATTTACATTTTTACCAGTCTCAGGGCTGTTGCAGAATGGTATGGTGGTTTTTTTTGCGGGTGGCTGCTTATACAAAGATAGAGCCTGGAGAATGTGACAGGAGCAGTGGATACTCTGGTGTTGCTTGCAGTATGGATGTGAGAGGTTATTTACTGATAACTGTGGCACAAATACTGTAATTCACAAACATTATGTCCCACCTTCCATCCCCTTTTCCAATAGAATACCTAGACTTTGGTGGAGAAACAGGTTGCCTCTGTATGCTGTGTGTTGATCTTGAAGGGCCTTCTATGTGAGTTAAGAGTATTACTTATGCTAAAATAACTCTGAATCCAAGCGTCTGTGACCTGTGCGTCTCCACAGTGCAAATCTGCGTATGGGCACCACTTCTGAAAGAGCTCTGAAAACCTGCTCTTCTGATGGCAGAGGTAGAATCCTGCCTGAATCAGGGTCTTGCCAGTTAAAAAAGCTAAAAGCATTTTCTAAGCTCATGCTATATGATAAAATGTAGGTATTTTAAAAGTAATTAAGATAAGCTTTCTTGTTAATGGCTTCAGAGCTATTTTTCTTCAGATTGTTTCTGTTCACATCTAAAGATTTCTCTGAAGTGCTCTCATTTGTAATGCTTTTTTTCCACCGTGGCTGAATATAGAAACTGATTACCAAGTTCATGAATTTTCTGAAGACCAGTGCAGACAGTGTTAGCATCTGCTTCCTGACTGTTATTTATAGGTTCTGATTACTATGTTTCTAGCAGCACCAGTCCTTTCTTTTAATGACACTTCAGGCTTTAAATAGTTCTGCAGCCCTTTATGAATTCCAGAAAATCATCAAAAAGTTTAACTTCTTGTTCATAGCTTCACTCTAATTGCTTGATAGTTGACTTAAGTACATTATTTACTACTAGTAGTTTTATCTTTTTTCCTATTTCTGATAGAAACCAAAACGAATAGTTTTTTTTAAACAGAACACAAAAGTTAAAGCTTGTCCAATACAGCTTTTGAGAATTTGCATTATGCAGAATTACGGTGGTTTTTTCATTACGTGAAAAAAAGTCCCTCTTTCTGTTTATTTTAAAATGCCCTGTTATTTTAAAATATTTTTGTTTTTCCTCCTCGGTGTGATACTCTTACTGAATTGAACGATGAAACATTTTTATGCAATTGTACCTAAATTTTTTTTTGCATTTTTTGACTTGGGGAAGAAAAAAGGTGATTGGATGATGCCTTTACTGGGTAGGTTTCAAAAGTGATCCCAAACTGCTGTGAAAATGTAGGAGCAAGTGTGGTCTGTAGTACTCTGTCATAGGAAAGTTATCATCATTGAGAATCAAGACAAGGTCTTTGAGCAGAGAGCACAAATATAAGAAGGGAAAAGAATGGTAAGTATTTAAATTTGGGGTGATGGTGAGCATGATAAAGAAAACATTCTTCATCTGAAAAGCGATTGTGAAGTTCCTCAGGCATTAACTACAGATGGTTAATTTTTGCGCAAAAGAACTTTGCTCTCAGCCATACAGAAGACATATAATTGGAATTGGACCCAGAAGACAGACTACAGGAGGTTTGATTTCAAAGTGAAGAAAACAAGTTTCATGGGCAGAGATACATATACTCCATTGTTTATGTGCTGGCACTTCTGCAACCTAGCAAGATACATTCGAAGATAGGGCAAAGAGGTCAGTTTCTGTATTACTTAATCACTAATGCTGTTGCATCAAATGTTAAAGCTACCTTGGCTTGAGACATTTTAGGCTTAAATTGAAAGCCTCGCATTTATAAATTTCTAAACCAAAGATTCTGTATTAAATCTGTTTGCCAAGGTAGTGGTGCAAGTCATAGGATTCTTATAGTATCTGGAGTGCCTGCTGAGTTCCTGAGGGCTGGACATGTTCAGCAGCTAGACAGAGCTGTGAATATCAGAGTAGGACCCACATTTCTGTGCCTGTAAACCAGATTTGAAAACTAAGTACAATCTAAGTAATCTAAGGTCAGGCTGTATAAAAAAACTGTAATGATGGCATTCCTAATAAGGCACAGCTCATATATGAGGGATTACCAGCAAATTTAGAAAAAAATGATGAAGCTATTTTCAGTATTTCTTAGATCATCAAGGCTCAGGACATTATAATTTGCAGGATAATTTTTCATTTTGCATAGTGACTAACTCTGGTCTGAAATGTGGTTTATCAATAAATGCCATTGGGCTTTAATCCTTTGATGTGAATATAAGAGTAAATTTTTTCTCTTTTCACTGGAGTTGTTAGAGTCAGACAAGCAGGGAAGAAATACAGATTTCTGAACTGGGACATTTCACACACTATCATTTTCTTGAGGCTTTTGCATGTTCCCCATAGATAATACATCACTTCTTCAGTTTTCGTATCAGTGCTGACAGCAACCAGATACAAGAGAGCAATCCTTATATAGATTTTATGTTGTGTCTTATAAAGAAGATGTATTGCATTGAAGACTGGTTCATTCTCATTTGTTGAGGATCACAGATTCCTTTGTTTCTGCAAGCAGACGGTGCTTATGTGCTTGCTCATTATTTAGTTAGCCAAGATCTTTAAGGTCAGCGTGATGGAATTATTGGAGTTTAAACTTTTTGTAGTTCAGTCATGTACTGTTCTTGTCCCAGCTTTGTGAATTTCATGGTCTTTGATCTCTGCATGGACTACATCTCTACCTTGTTCTTTTGTTCCAAATACTAGCTTATGGTAGTAGAGTACTAAACAAAAAAGGGGTGGTTCTTAGAGCACCAAAGAAATTTCAAGTGCTAGTCAATTTAGATTGGGCCTGGGCAGTTTTTCAGATTATGACTGTTCCTGTGCTAAATTTTTAGTGGGTGTCCCCCCCCCCCCCCCCCCCCCCCCCCCCCCGTTATTGTTGTGTGTAACCTCATGGGAACTTTTTCATTGTTTTTTTGTTTGTGGGTTTTTTTTCAGTGAAGTGACTTTTGGTGTAATATATTTCTTTAACAACACAAGAAATGGAGGGGATGTGAATAGGTGATAACTTTTAACTATCCTTCCTGCATTCTTTCACATACATCTTATAAAATCTTGATTTTGCAAAAGTTTTTTTCCTCAAAGCAAAATTCTTGCTTCTTGCATCAAGTGTGTGTGTTGTCCTCTCCATGTTACTTTGTCTTGCTTATTGAACATAATAACATACATATAACATACATATGCTACTGTCAGTAAATCTTAAGCATAAGTGAGACTTGCTTCTAAGATAATCAGGGATATTTGTATCATTTACACCCATTTTCATGTTACCTGCTCTAAGATTAGTGAGTTTCTATATTCTTCTAACAAATGATTAAACAGTTGAGGAATCATAGTACACTCTGCATCTTTGAATGTGAGTACATTCTCTGTGAGATTTATCTGTATGAATATTCAAGGCAGTTTTTTAAAGTTTGTTCATAAGGTCAAATATAGGAGGATGATGTAGTTGAAGTGTGCAGTTAAAGACATTAACATTGAAAGTAGGTTCAGAGATCTTTGGTCAGAAGTAAAAATGGCATGCCATAGTTTCAATTTGGCTTTTAAGTTGTTGTTTATCAGGTGTTTAAAATACCGGTTTAAGAGATACGCTGTGATATTCTCTAATAGAGGAAAAATTAATGAGAATATAAAATAGTAAAGGATGATTTTTGAGAGTGTCTTTCCCAAAATGCTTCATGAGTATGTAACCCTATTTGCTAAGGCATGTTAGGAAGCCCCTGCTGGCTCTGTTGGCCTCCAGGGCTGGGGCATTTGTCCTGCCTTGCTGCTGGAGCCCAGCTGTGCACGCCCAGCCTGGGCCCCTGTCCCCACCTCTGGACTCATACTTTGAGAAGTTACAAGTCCTTCCAGTCAGTGGGCCTGTGACCTCTCACTCATGGGTGTGCACACTGGGCCCTCCAGTGCTGATGCAGACTTACAGGCTTGGTCATCCATGGTCGCTTTTCTTGTTGCTGACACCCTGACCTCTCTTGCACTCTGATCTCTCAGCTGCTGGCACCTCAGGCTCGCAGTCCCGATGGCCTGTGGTCCCCACTCCGGTCTCTGGCATGTGGACTCTCACGCGCTACAGTCACTGGCACTACAGGTGCGTGGGTTCAATGACCCATAATCCCACTCCAGCTGCTGGCATTTACTTTTACTCACTCTGGTCTCAAGTTGCTGGCCTGCAGGCTTGTCCCCAGTTACTTGCCAGACCCAGTTACTTGTCCCCAGACCTTGCAGCACCCACAGGTGGGACAGAGAGTGGAGTTGCACAGAAAGAGAGGAGAGGATTTAGTGACAGGATAGACCACAGTGATCAGGCACAGGGCTCAGCCAGAGAAGCGCACTGACTGGCGCCTGCTTATATGTAGCTCTGGCCCCTTTATCCTTCCTCCTCTCACTTTGCCCCCTGCCTCCAGCCTGTTCCTCACTATCCCCTCTCGCTCACCTTTGTCACTTTCCTGAAGCATTGCTTAATGAGTTTGTATAGATCCACAGGCATCATCAGATATCCGTAAGAGTCATGTTCTGTCAATTCCCCCTTATCTGTTACAAAGTCCACGCTGACGCGCTTCAGAGCTATTACTGTGGTTTCTTAATGGCCTGTCAATTAATGCCTGAAGAGTTTTGGTCATCTTTATGATCTCTCTTCATGCTTAATTTTCAGGTTTGTGTCTGTGTGGTCTTTTTATGGTTTTCCCTGTTACTTCTTACTCCATGTGAGGTCCTTTACCTGATAATGCTCTCATCTTCCACATGCTCTTACATTCTCTTTTTAGCTGTATCATCTTCCACATGCCCTTACGTTCTCTTTTTAGCTGTATCATTGAGGGCAGTGATGATAAGGCGGTTCCAAGTAGCTGCTGTGAACAGGAAATCGAACTAATGGAGGCATTAGACAAAGATACCATGGGTTTAGATAGGCATAGCATGTGAAGTAAGTAATAGATGGGTAAGGTTTAAAGTAGATTTTATGATGAAAGACACATTTCAAGCTAAGCAAGGTTAGGGGGTGCCATCAGACTGTCTGCAAGTAACTTATAAATTTGAGTAGTGAAAGCTGTCACTGTACTGAGTTGAGGGTAGCACACATTTAAACTATTAGAAAATTACCCATTATCTGTATCTCAAGTTTGATTTCTGCAGGATTTCTATTTTTACTTCTACAAATGTGCAACAGGGAGACAGCTTGTTTTGAACCTTCTGTCACAGGGTGGTAAGGAATCTTAATCTGTACAGTTGTGATGATTATTCATAGAGGAGTTTTTTCCCTTAAACAGAATGTCATTTTAAAATGTATGATTATGTTGCCATGCTAGCAAAATAGGCTATACTAAAATGATTCTTTTATAAATTTGGGGGATTTGTCAAGATAGAAATAACTTGTTTCATTGTTTATTTTGTTTTCTTAGAGGAAATTGCTGTAAGCATACTATGAATGCTTAAATAAGTGAAATTTTTATATACTTTCATCACTGCTATTTTTTTGTTTGTTTGCAGAATCCAGTTGTGTCCAGTTCCAGCTGGTCAGAAATAGATGTGCTGATTCTGGCTGGAACAATTGGCCATGTTTTGAGTTTGGGGGCAAGCAGTTTTATAGAAGAAGAACATCAAACCTGGTATTTTCTTATCAATACACTTTGTTTGGTGCTGTGTCAGGAACTTTGTAGGAATAATTTTCTTCTGAAAGAATGGGACCCTCAGCATAGCACCACAGTGAAACAAAATTTTGATAGTATTGGGGAAGCCTCTGAGTGCAAGAATATAGACATTCCAGCAGCACGTAATTCAAAACTGGGCGAGGCCACCTCTTCAACTGAATTCATAAAAAGATCAGATAAGTGGATAAGCTTAGCAAGTCCATGGATCATCCTTATTTGCTGTCGGCTACTTCGATCCTTGAATCAGACAGGCGTCCAGTGGGCTCATCGGCCAGACTTTGGCCATTGGTTGACAAGGTGGGTATCTGATTTATTGTCGTACTTTCTGTCTTATTTAAAAATTAATGTATGTTTCATTTGGTGAAAGATGTATACATTGCTATACAGTCTCTTGTTTACGAAGTGCTGCAAATGTGCAAAGCAGGTAAACAGTGAAGTATCAAAAGGAATTTTTCACTGCTGTTTCATGCAGGAGTAATTCTTTGTATACTATCAATAGTTTATAATCTTTGCCCTACACCATGGCTTATCTAATTAATGCCAATTATACACAATAGGCTTATCAGAGGCAAAAAGTAAGTATTTTCCACGTATAAGTCAACAGTGTCTGGTTTGGGAAATTAAAAACTGCTTAATAGAATTAAACCCTTCAAATTAAGGCAGAAGTTTCTGCGGAATTCCAAACTTTATGTAGTTGCAGGAGAAGATGCTGCACATAGAATTCTTCCTTGTCTGTCATAGACATTTATTGTGTGGGTGGAAAACTGAAGGAATTTTTCAAGTGTGGTATGATAAACAAGAAGGGGAATTTTTTACAGCTTGAAGTACACTGGAGAAGGGCTTCTACTTTTTCTACTACCTTTTAGTATTGTGAAGAGCTACAGTCATTATTCAGTAATAAAAGCACTTGATATTTGAACTGTCTTCTGTACTTCAGCTGGTAGATGGAGAAGCAATACCTTGTGACTGACTAGGTCAGGGTTTTGCAGACAGCAGATGGGGAGGCTGTGCTGTGTAAGATAAAGAGATTTCTTGCCGGTGTCTTACAACATGTGGATGAAATGTCATTCATCATTCATTAAAAGCGACATGAGCAAATGAACTAATATGAGACTAGTTGCTTATTGGCAACCTCACAGATAAAATGCTAATTGCTGTGACAGGCATGAATGCTGAAAGACATGAGGGAATTTATGGCATTATAGCAGTTATTCTATCCCAAAGCTTTTGCCATGCATTCCGCCTCTTGAGATGCAGTAAGGGATTGAGGAAGGGATGTCATATTCCCAACTTTATGTCCACATGACAGAGAACTCCTTCATTTTGAGCTAAGCCGGTGTGTGGGTAGGATTAGGTGTGATTTGGTGCGACTGGGAGGATTTTTATGATTAGTCCTTAGCATCTTCCAAAGATTTATTTGCCCAATAGCTTCCTGGGCCAGATATCTTCTTCAGACTGTCAACCCTTTTCTTTGGTGTGTACTAGTGCCACAATGCTGTGAAACAAGGACTTAATATTCTTGCAGCTGAAAAATTGTGTTTGTTTCAGAGATACGCTTTTGCTTGTATGGTCCCCCAGGAATGTTTACTGACACTTGGAAATGTTACCAGCCTTCTAAAAATTGTGTGTGCATGCCTGGACTTAACTTCCAAAGATCCTGTTTTGGTTAAGCATGCTCCCACCTCTGATTTCCTGGTGCTAGATATCCCTGTAGAGCAGCAAAATCTGTTATAGCCTTGGGCTGTGGGGACTCAGGCAGATAGCACAGGCAGAACAGTCTGCAGCTAGAGCAGGTGCTTCTAGGGCTTCCTGATTTGTACCAAAAGCTGTGAAATCCTGTATGGCCAGCTCTAATACTATTGCCTGTCAGGAGCTTCCATGCAACCCACTCAGGTAAACCAAGGTTCTTTACACCTGTTCTGGCTCAGTCTGTTTTTTTGTTGTTGGGGAGGGAGGGGGGAGAAGGGAGGGAGGAGGCTATTTTTGTGTTTCTTTTATTTCTCCTGTGAGTTGGAATTGGTGTGTTTTGCAGAATTCTTGTCTATCTTTGAAAACAACAGAGTCACAGGATCTGGAAATTATTTCGTTCAGTCCCTCTACTCAAAGCAGAGTGATGTGGAACAGATTGCTCAGATCCTTGTCCAGCTGGGTTTTTGATATCTCCAAGCATAAAGACTCCATAGCTATTCTGGGCAACCTGTTCCACTCCCCCCCCCCCCCCCCCCCCCCCCCCCCAAATATTCCTTTTGTTAAAAAAGAATTTCTTTTATTTCAACTTGTGTCCATTGCCTCTTCTCCTCTTGCTGGGCACCACTGAGAAGAATATGGTTTCATCTTTTTTTTAACACCCTCCACCTTGAATTAGGCTGCTAAGATCCATACTGACCCTTCTTTTCTTGAGTCTAAACAGTCCCAGTGATTTGAGCTTCTCCTTGTATGACAGATACTCCAATCCCATCATCATTTTCACAGTCCTTCACTGCACTTACTCCAATATGTCCATATCTTTGTCTGTACTGGATAACCTGTAATTGGACCCAGGGCTGAGCACAGGGGAAGAAACACCTTCCTCAACCTGCTGGTAACGTTTTTGTAACGCATCCCCAAATGTCGTTGGTCGTCTTTGCTGCAAGGGCACATTGCTGGCTGATGATCAATTCAGTGTCCGCCAAGATGCTCAGAGCCATCTCTGAAAAGATGGTCAGCCCCCAATCTGTCCTGATGTGTGTAACTATTTGTTCCAAGGTGCAGGACTTGCCTCTTCCCCTTGTTGAACTTCATAAGGTTGCTGTTGGGCCATTTCTCCAGTCTGATGAGGTGCCTCTGAGTGGCAGCAGACCCATCTACTGTATCAACCACTAGTCCCAGTTTTGTATTGTGTGCAGACTTGCTGAGGGGGCACTCTGTCCCATCGTCCAGGTCATTAATGAAGATGTCAAACAGTATTGCTGTGCCAAGTCCTGGGGCTGATCCTTAATGACTGACCTCCAGGTGGACTTTGTACTGCTGATCACAACTGTGTGAGCCTGGTAGCTGTGCCAGATTTTAGTCTACCTCATTGTCCACTTTTGTAGCTTGGACTGCATCAGTTTGCCTGTGAGGATGTTATGGGAGACACTGTTAAAAGCCTTGTTAAAGCTGAGATAAACAACATTGCCTGCTCTCTGCTTTTCCACTGAGCTAGTCATCTCATCTCAGAAGTCTGTCAGACTGATTAAGTATTGCTTCCCTGTCATAAAGCCGTCACAGCCATATTATTAAAGCTATCTGCCTCCCCCTTCAGTAAGGCTGAAGTACAGCAGCTAGATATCAAACCCAAAACTTCAGTTTTACAGGTGAATTGCTCCATGTGCTTCCCCACCAAATTATAGCCTCACATTGAGTATATTTGCTTGGGTCTTGAATATGAGCCAGCAGTGTGCCCAGGTGGCCGAGAAGGCCAACAGCATCCAGGCTTTTATCAGAAATAGTGTGGCCAGCAGAGCTAGGGAAGTGATTGTCCCTTTGTCCTCAGCACTGGTGAGACTGCACCTTGAATAGCCTATTTAGTTTTGGGCTCCTCACCACAAGAAAGACACTCAGGTGCTGGAGCGTGTCCAAAGAAGAGCAGTGAAGCTGCTGAAGGCTCTGGAGCACAAGTCTAATGAGGAGGAACTGAGGGAACTGGGGTTGTTTAGCCTGGAGAAAAGGAGGCTGAGGGAAGACCTTACTGCTCTCTACAACTAACTGAAAGGAGGTTGTAGTGAGGTGGGTGTCAGTCTCTTCTCCCAAGTAACAACTGATAGGACAAGAGGAAATGACCTCAAGTTGCACTGGGGGAGGTTTAAACTGGATATTAGGAAAAATTTCTTCACCCAAAGAGCTATTGAGCATTAGAACAGGGTGCCCAATGAAATGTTTGAGTCACCATCCCTGGAGGTGTTTAAAATACGTGTACATGTGGCACTTAGGGACATGGTTTAGTGGGACTTGGTGGTGTTAGGTTTCAGTTGGACTTGATGATTTTAAGGGTCTTTTCCAACCTAAATGATTCTATGATTCTATGAAATGCATAGAAAAATAGCAACATATAGTCAGACCTACAGCATTGTAATTGCATTATGGCACTAGGAAAGACTAGTACAAGAACTCAGAGTTGAAAGTGTTGCTTTTGTTTAAGGCATACACGCCTGGCACCTTTACAAATATGTGAATGTCTTCCAGAAACTTCACTTTGGCGGCTCAGTAACACCATCCTACTTGTTTGGCTATAATAGTATATTAAAGGAGCTCTTACCTTACAAGGCAAGGTACCTGCTGTCTTGCTCCTCCCCTCACTAATGGCCCTGTATTTTACCAGCACAGCTGTTGCTTTGTCAGTATGGTGAATTAAATCATTGAATAGATGTGGCTGGAAAAATAACCCAAGTTGTCATGGGAAACTCTTGGCTTTCAGATGGATCACTTCCCATTCTGATTTACCATCCAGCTTCACAGGCAAATGGGCTGGCTTAGTATCAAGAACGCAGGAAGGGAAGAGTGTGCAAGCCAGCACTGATGCTGTTGAAATTCCTGTAGAAACAAAATATGGAAGTATCTGCATCTTTTGAGGTGCTACAGACACAAACAGTTTTTTCTTTCTGCCGTTGCCAAGCATTCCTTACAAAAACCCACATGCCTTTCAAATCTAATTGAGAAAGAAGCAATGATTCACAAACTTCTACTTTTGGGGGATTTAAAAAGATTGTGGAACAGTCCAGAGTGCCATGCCATGGCAGGATAAGAGGATGTGTCATTGGGGCTGCCACAGTTCTGCCTTCTCCCTTTCTTTGGTGTAACTACTTCTGCCATGTTTAGGGACTGGGTGAAAATGCAGAACACTAGCAGCCCTGGCACAGGTTGACTTGGGCTACTGTGGAGCTACATCCTGACTTAAATCAATGGAGCTGCTTTTAGCCTACCAGGAGAATATAATATATGTCACCATGCTGACATATACTTCAGTTGCTTTATAGGATTTAAAGATTGCCGAAATAGCAGCATTTGAAGTGCACAGTTTTGGGACTTGAGTGATGGGACGTAGGTGAGTTCTTGGGTCTGAAATGGTTCACTGGACAAGCTTCAGAAAGATCAGTCAATAATGCAAATAAATCTTTGCACATCCTGTGGTTTGTAGAGTATCTGTGAATTCCTATTTGGCAAGCATGCTTGCATTTTCTTTGGTTGGAGGTTTTAATATCTTTGTTGCTTCTCCTTCACAAGAGAACAGCGTGGTAGAGATGTCTGTTTCCCTAGTGTTTTCATCAGGATTGAGATGATGTGTGTTCCTTATAGCGTAAATTAAATGTTGGTGATAACCTGAGTTGCATAAAGCACTTATTCCTCTTCCCAAAATGCATTACTAGCCTGTAAAGTTGATTGTTATTCTATTTTTAGTATGTGTTTAATTTGCATAGTTATGTCTTAATAGCGCATTTTTTAGTAGTATGAAATCAGAACCTTACTTAGATTATGTATACCCTTGTTAGTTTGAGTTAAAGCTACTCAGGCTTTTTCTAGCCAGCCTTCTGTTTTGTGTCTTAAGACAAACTAATGAACAAACGACCCTCTTTTTTTCCTCTTGTATTGACCTTTTAGATATTTGTGCTCATGGTCAGACATATTTTGCTTATCTGGACAGTGATTAAGGGGCTCAGCGTTTGAGACAGAGAGACTATTGTGCAGGTTTGTGCATGGAAAAATGTAAGCAGCAAAGCACAGAAAATCAATCCACTTATAGTGTGTTGAATTTGGCTACTAGGGATGCACTGAACAGTAGTGAAATATGGAAAACGTTCTTCGTTATTTGTAGAGAGACTCTGTGAAACCTACTACATAGGAAAAAAAAAAAAAAAGACTTTGGAGGGAAAAAGAAGAAAAAGAAAATCAGGCAGTAGATGAAGTGGAAGAGAACATACAATCCCTAAATTTGCCTGGAAGTTGGATTTTCTTTTTAATTAGTTGATTCAGTTAGCTTCATTTGGCTGTTAATCTTGGTCAGAGCTGATACCTGGAAGGTGTCAGAGCTACTACCTGGGTCACTGTGGAAGGGGTGAAACTGTCTATGACAGCGTCAGCTTGACGAGAAGTGACGAGAAGCAGTGCCATGGGAAGATGATAATATTTTCTTTTAATAATGTACTTAACTCTCCCCAAATGCCCTTCCACCTGAAGCTAGCATACCATATGACTCCTGTGTATTTTATTGTACATAGTAGAATGAAAGTAAACAATAAAAAAAAGGCTTTATCCACATAAAATATGAATCATATGCACATTTATAATTCCTTTCACTCATATTTGCAGTAGTGAGGTGAGGTCAAAGCAGTGGGAGGATATGTCTTCAATCTTCATTCTGATACCGGAAGTATGAAAGTGTAGACCACAGTAAGAACATACAGCTGAAGGTCTCTTTTTCTCCTTACCCCTTCCCTAGGTTCTCTCTCAGGAAATGATCAGTTCTTCACTTTCAATTTTGTGGTTTGGGCAAAACCCACTACATTTCAGCTGAGATCAGAGTGGCACGTTCATGCTTATATTTCTGAGTAGAATAACAAAATCATTTAGAGCTTTGCTAAATGGCTGGACTCTGGGTTGAGCAGCTACAATACTCTTTCAAAATAGCTGCTAATTTAATATGCATTTAGCTGCCTAACTGTAAGAACCTTGGCTGGAAAACCTTGAAACTGTAGGTGATTTATGCTGACCTGACTTCACTTGCTATAAATTCTTTTATAGTTTCTTCAGCAAACTCTGTGAAACACTGGAGTAGGCTTTTTTTCAACAAATTTACAAAAATCCAAAACAGAAGTCACAGAGGACTATTACCAGAAAACCTGGACACAAGTTGAATATAAAACCCTTTGCTAGCAGTCCAGAATGCACTATTAATGACTGATGTACATGTGACTTTGAACATACCCTTGCTGTCCACTGGGCCTTCGCTGAGAATTTTCTATCTTTTGGTGGGGGTTAGAGTATGATTTCAAATATACACTGTAGGAAATTGCAGCTGTTGGTGAGTGTCTTGCTTGATATAGCACCAGCAATTACTTCTTTCAGGTAGGAATATTTTTTAATTTTTTATGTGTTGCTATGTTAGGTTTGCCTGCAAAAGTCTCTTAACAGAAGTGCATTGACTTTTTTAGGTAAAGGGCTAAAGACAAAGATGATAATGATGTGCTTTTATTTATCCCTGACTTGTTTTATCTCACTCTCATACAATGAGCAGCCGAAGGAGAATATGGCCTGAAAGCTTTTAAAATTTTCCACAAAGGTTCATTTGAAAGATGCAGTGGCTACTAAATTATTTCTTTATGCGTTGATCATAAGAGATAGTACAGACACTATCTTCACAGGTTGCTGCAGCAATCCATTCACTGCTTCTACTGTCTGTTCCTGTAGAGGAGGAACAATAGTGAGGAGAAACATCAAGACTACATTTTCTCTCCCATAGTGTTCTGGTTCTTACTCCTTGGGAGTCTTGTTAAGTTGTATGAAGTGCTTGACTGGGTCCTGCAGGGAGGACTAACAGGACAATTCTTCTGCCCCATATTCTTTCCTGTGTGACTTTCCAAGCACAACAGTTATTGGTTCAACTCCTGTTAAAGCATATACTAGGGAATAGGAAAGTAAACCTCTTTGAAGTACTATAATTTTAATTAAAACAATGATAAAACTGGAGTTTTGTAAGTGCAGTCAGAGTTAATGCAGGTAACAGCCCAGGTTCACTGTCAGTTTGCTGAAGTTAGTGATCTTTTATTATGGCATTTTGAAGTGTTGGAAGACAGAAGATGGAGCCCTTGGCTCTCACATTCTATGTGATGTTCTTAACAGAAGGTCAATCTAACAAAATTAGTGGTTCTAGGTCATTTGGGATACTGGGAATATTTGCAGTAGGCAAGGGTTAGCAGTTCTTGGATTACAGTGGGCTTTCTGAAATTGCATAGCTAGCTAGAGTAGGGGTTGAGTGCAGACCTTTACCTTACCCCATTACATTTTGCAGTGCTAATTGATATTACTATAGATTTAAATACAAAATGTTGGCAGCATACTCAATGAAATGCCCTTGATTCTGGAGTGCATGTTACCTATTTAGGATGCAGGGCAACAAACAAACTGTACCTGTAATCTTCTTGGCCATGATGCAAATTTTGTGACTTTATCTCTTGTATGTATTGATCCAGTACAAGGTTCTGTAGCTGTGTAAAGGAATTAATCATATTGTGCTGAAGTGTTTGTATGTGTATGTTTTAAACTATGAAGTATATTTCTGGTCATTTCGGCTAGGTAATGTTTTGTATGTCTAAAATTAAAACAAATACATGTGCAGTTATTTAAAAAGAGAGAATAGTTCTAATTCTATAGTGAAAAAATCTTTTCTGCCTTATGCTAGAAAATGAAATGCTGTAGTGCACTCTTTCAAAATGTATAAATAACAAACCCCTAGTTTAAAAGCATTAGACCCTTTCCTATTATGCAATATGCAGCTCAGTTTTTATATAATTAACAGAATAACTTGCATATGATGGAACACAATAATTACACTTTTAAACATGCATGCTTGAATAGAAAACCTCATTAATGAAACCACTTTTTCTAAAAATACTCAAATATTTTACCATAACTCTTGGAAAGTTCATAACAGATGTCAGTGCAGTGATTTGGAAATACAGTGCTGTAGCTAGGGCTTTGTCAAATGCGTTTAGCAGTAATTACAGTGGTTTGAAGGGTTTTTTCGTTGTATTTTTTTGTTGTTGTTGTTTTTTTCTTTTTCCCCAGCTCTGAACAGAAATCTGAACTCTCCTTCTTGGCTGCAGTTTCTCTACTTATGATCTTCTTTCTGGTTCAAAGAAGATGCTCCCTGGTTTCAAAAATTGCTATGGTGCTCGGGCTCCTGGGAGTCTACAGTTACCGGGCAGCTATTGGAAATGTCATATTTCCATGGCAACATGCCAGCAAAGGTATTTCAAAGTAAGTTAATCAACAGATATGTAACTGTATTTCTGGAGAGGTGTTAACACTTTGGATATCAGGGGATAAGGTGGGAGGGTATGTTATGTCTAGGCTGCAATCACATTTTTGTGAATAAAACTCTATTTTGTAGGTGGCCAGCACTCAGTTTTTGTGGTATGTGCATAATTTTGAGCCCCATGAAGGGTCTTCTGACTGTGACAGATCAGAAGCCAATCAGATAAGAATTAATACAAGGAATATCTAACGGTGATACCCTGTGTTTTTGCTACAGAGAAACTCCAAATACACCATCTCCTCTTGTTTTAGATGGACTTGCCTCATTTGGCAGAGCATGTGCCAAGATCATCTGGCTAATTCCTAGTTTTGAAATTCTTAGGCAGTAATTGGGAGAGTTGCTTTTCCATATCTTTCTTTTGCAGGTGAGTGTTCTGTAATGGATGGCCTTTCAAGATAAAACCACGTCCTTTTTGAGGGCTAGGCTGTGCTGCACAATGCATACAAAGAATTTTTATGTGGATGTTACATTTCTTATGGAACTAGTCCATAACTGTAAGGAAGCTATTAGCTCTTTCACCAGTAGCTACTTTTGGAATGTAGCTAAGTGGCTTTAGTTTTCTTAGGATACTTTTTACTGTTGGATTGTACCTGGCTCTGCAGCCTCAAGTTTTTCTAAATGTCAGAGAGCTGCAGAAAACTCCCAGAGTTAGTTAGGACATTTGATGAGAAGGAAGGGGTCATGGAGGAGAAGTTGTAAAACAATTGTCTTCTAGATATAATAAACCTTCCCCTGCACTCATTTTGAATTTGATACGGATGCAGATGGTTTCTGTTGGAGCTTCTTAATCAGGGACCAGAAATTCACAAGATGTGCAGAGATGGAAAAAACCCTGGAGGAGATCTTAGGACATATAGAAGATCAGATTTGCTAACCAGGCATGTTTTATAACAAATATTTTATGTATGTATATCTACATATATTTACATACATTCCATCTCTCCACATATTGAAGATAATTCTAGTTGTATACTAGTGTTAACATTGTGTGCCAGCTCTGCTGGATGCAAAAGTAATGGTAATCTTTACTTAGTCTGCAGGATTTGGTTCTGTGTTTGAAATGTGCCTGATTTCTGAGTGTGACCTCTAGTTTTGCTTTGTGTTTGCGTAACATCCTTGGAGAAGAATACTGTCCTTGCAATAGGAAGAAAAATATTGCAATGTGGGACAGAACATTAATTACAGCAATTGAGCCACAAATAAAATGTGATTAGAGAAAGAAGTGGAGTACTTAAATACTAAAGACAGAGCATTTACTGGGAACTTGCTTATTCTATAATCAGCATATTGATCGCAATTGTAACAAGAAAGATACAGGCTTTTAGTGTTATTTTGCCTTAAATAAATAGTGAATATGGTGATTTAATTAAATTATGTCAGCCCTTTATATTTCTCTTGTTATATACAGGTTTAAAAGTTACTGTCATGTTTCAAAGCTTTGTACCCTTTATATAGATCATCTGTGTAAGTGGTTTGGTGAAAGCTGGTAGGGTTAGCAAACACAGGTTTCAACCTTTGTGTCACCATGTGTTCGGCACCTGGGGCAGGTAGCGTGGTGCAGGGCTCTTTCCAGTTGTCAGTAAGAAAGGACCAACAACAAATATGTAACAGATAGCTGTTTTAATAAGATAGAAAAAGGAATATAGGTAGTGAGTCCCTTCAGATGCTGGGAACCCTGCTTTCATGCAGCATCAGACAAACCCCAGATGAATCTTCCCATGGCAAGCTGTGGCACACGGGTCCCATCTCTTGAGAGGTTCTGCTTCCCTCACCATACCATGGTGCCTTTTTTTTTTGTGTAAAAAAAAAAAAAAACCAAACAAACAAAACACCAAACCAACAAAAAACCCCAAACAAAAAAACCCAAACCACCACCACCAACAACAAACCCCTAACAAACCAAAACAAACCCATGTGCCTACTCTTGCCAGGTCAGAATGTTATCTCTGTCATAATGCCCACCAGTGGCACAACACAGGCCAGCACAGGGGTTCCAGCATTGTTCCTTGCAGCAGCTACTCAGGCTAACGTGGGTTTCTTGAGGCTGAAGTACAAGGCCTAATAGAGCAGCCGTGGCTTGCCCAAGATCACTAGCCCCTTAAACACATTATCTTCAGCAAGGCTCCCAATACAGCATGTGAAAAAAGATGGTAGACACATTAGTAGATTTCAGATGTGATGTGTTGACATAGTGATCCTAGCTCATCTTTATTAGGTAGCTGATGTGATAAATAGTAAAAGCCCATTTAAAACGCCACCAGGAACAAAACCAGGGCTTTTTTTTTAAATGTGTCTAGAGGTATCTTTAGTGTATTCATGATACAGAATAACTCCAGATCCAGGTGCAAGGTAGAGGTAGTTTTGTGTAATATGAGAAAAAGCTGTAGGCAGCCGCTGCATTTTTCATGCATAATGCTTTCTTCTGTAAGATGGAGGATCTTTGCTCTGAAATGTCCCTTCTTTGTACCTTTACTGAAGATAAGGTTTTTTTCTCTGAATGTAACAACTGCTGGAAGGTAGATGAGGGAGAAGATGCTATTGAAGTGTGTCCCATCTTCAATAACTAAGATAACCTCTAAATTAAAAAATGCAAGGAAGTAATATGGCATTCTGTTTTCCTCAGAGTTCTTTTAAAAAATGATAGTTTGTGCAATGAAAAAGGTAAGTATATACCATACTGAAACAAAACCATTTGCTGAGAAACTTGGTTTTTTTTAGTTTGAATTTCCATAAACAGGTTAATTTCAGTTTTCACTTAACTCATTTAATAGTGACAAATACCCAAAGCTATTTCTTAAAGTTTTACCTTTAAGTCACCTGAATGTATCTGAATATTTTATGGTAATAATTACATCAGAATCACCAGAGATGCTGAAAAAGGGCACTGGATTTCTGCAATAGCCAGAAACACAGGAACTCTCTAAACTTTACTGGTTTTTATTTTTTTCCCCTAAAGGAAGAAGCCAGTGGACCTTACAGGGGTTTTACAAAGGCTTGCTCTTTAAGGGAATAAGATAGTAAAGCCCCTTTGCATAGACCATTAGGTATGAGTTTGAACCTTTGAAAGCTAAAGCACAAAACAGAACACTGTATTCAGGTTTAGGAAGGCCACATCACTATCATGTGGTGGGTTTGCCTTTTTTCTTGGTTCTGTGGGTGCAAAAAGAAAACTGAACATGTAAATACTGTTGCTTATTATTCCTTGTCTTGATTTTTGGTTCTCTTTCCTGTACGTGGAAAAGAGAGATTGAATTCAAGCTCATTTTTTAGTAATTGTTTGAGAAGGAAGGTGACCTTCCGAAGACAGAAAAAAAAAATAATTAAAGTTAAAAGGAGAAATTTCTTTTTAGAAATTTTGACTAGTGGTGTTTTCTGTGGTCAGCTAGTTACACTAGTTACACCAAGTCTAATCACACTTTTAGTATTTTTAGTGTTGTGGTCTAATCTACCATATATTATTAAGTCCAGATGACTCAAGAATCCTCACTTCTGAGTGAATCATATTAACTTTGCAGGAGACCTTGTTCATTCACCACTCATGTATAAAGTGACTGGTGATCCCTAAGGATAATGTATATAAAATTATGGAGTAAGTGGGTAGATAATGTGTATTTTTACTTTTTGCAAGATAAAAAAATAATTTTATAACCACAAAGTTTTTCATATGCTCGTTTAGTGAGTTCAATGGATTATTATAGCTTAGCTCACACTAATGTGATCTGCGACTTTTTTTTGCCCAGTAAACCTAAGAATATCAGTGCATTCTGATTGATGTCTTCTTTCACTTTCTTTGTTTCTTGGGCCTTGCACTTCTAGAATAGCAGGTCACAGTTTTTAAGGTTACTGGTCCTTGTCCTTGTCAACTTTTTGGATGAGATGCTGTGTTTTCTTCAGAAGGTGACTTTTGCTGGAAATGAAGAAGCCAATGAATTTACAAGTGCAATGAGCATAGCAGTAGATGCTAATTACACTTACTACTTAAAACATTCATTTTTCTGTACTGGGATTGCTTAGGGATTTGAAAAATGTGTGCAGTTACAAGGAAAAAATGTGCTGGTATAAACTAGCATATCTGTATATCTGTGCAGCTGTGTAAGGTGAGAAGATGTCTGAAGTGTGCAGAAGTTTCAGACAAATAAGGATCTTCAAATACTGTCACAGTCTTTTTGGTTGACTAAAAGGAAACACATTTGTATGAGTGAGTTGTGAAAAATCACTGAACAACTTAAAGGGAATAGTAATTTTTAAGTCAATACCTGAAACAAAGTTTCCATATCACTCTAAGGAGTATTTGGAGGGAAATTAATTCATTTTTGAATGGCATACTTATATGAAAGTATTTATGGACCTAGACCTTGAATAGTAATAACATAAATTTATTTTGGTTACATTAATTGACATATAATTTAATTTTTATATTTTAGGTTAGTTTAGTTTTTAGCACACACAGTTTTCTTTGCTAAAGTTGATTTGGAGGTGTTGTAATTCAAGTATGAACCATTTTTAGAGATTTTGTATTTGAGAAAGCTTTCTCATTAAATTGGCCAGTAACTAGCCTTAGAATTTAACCTGTTTGGCAGAATTGCATTGGTCTTGCACCTCTTTTGAAAGACTTTTTGACCTGTGAAATAGATATAAGTAAGTAGTTCATCTTTCTCTTTTATTTATTTATTAATTTTTTTCTATTTTTTTTTTTTTTAATTTCCTCTTTAGGGGGATTACTGAAGCTCGTTTTGTTTATGTCTTTGTTCTTGGCATAGTCTTCACTGGCACTAAAGATTTACTAAAGTCACAGGTTATTTCTGCAGACTCCAGTGTGAAGAGTACAGGATTATGGGAAGTATATAGTGGATTGGTTCTACTAGTGGCCCTTCTATTTAGACCTCACAATTTACCAGTCTTGGTGTTTTGTCTGCTGATACAGACAATGATGACAAAATATATCTGGAGACCTTTGAAATTTGATGCAGCACAGATTACTATCATGCACTATTGGTTTGGCCAAGCTTTCTTCTATTTTCAGGTAAGCTGAATACTCTCTCCCTGCTACAGGGGTGGGAGGGGGGAATAGGTTTTGAAAGCAATATTGTCTGTTGTGAGTAAAATGCCAACTAAGTCTCAGAGTTGAAGAGTTTACTAAGTTGTCAGAAGGGTTTAGTTTTTAACTGTATTATTAAGGTTTTGTTTTCAGAATCAGGGAAAGATACATACCTTGATAACTTATCCTCAATACAGACTTTCAAAAGTGTTAAAAGTATCGGATACCTGTACCGGGTGTGATTTTGGTCTGTTAGTGGGCCTCCTAAGTACTGTTCTGGTGATAATACATTTAAAAATTTCAGCTGAGTTGATTAATACCAGTAAAAAGCTTTTTGTCCCTGATTCTTGAGGCTTACAAAACCTTCAGTAGCATCACAATAGGTCTACATACAGTTTAAGATGGAAGAGAAGTTCTGTGACGAGGTAATGTCTCTTATGAGAATCATAGCTAATTGGCAATCTTATTATATCAAATGGTATCTTCTTTCCTGAGGAGCCTTACTAGTTTCAGTAACATAGTTCTCTGCATTGCAAATAAGGTTGCAATTCCACAAAAACTTTCCTTAGCATTGAAGCTGGAGAAGTTCTTTCCACTTCTAATAATGTTAGAGACTTAGTGTAGCAGACTGTCTGTCGTGGTTTAACCCCAGCCAGCAACTAAGCACCACACAGCCGCTCACCCCCTCACCCCCCCACCCCAGGGGATGGGGGAGAAAATCGGGAAAAGAAGTAAAACTTGTGGGTTGAGATAAGAACGGTTTAATAGAACAGAAAAGAAGAAACTAATAATGATAATGGTAACACTAATAAAATGACATCAGCAATGATAAAAGGATTGTACAAAAGGAATGTACAAATGATGCACAGTGCAATTGCTCACCACCCACCGATCGACATCCAGTTAGTCCCCCAGCCACCATTCCCCTGCCCCCACTCGCCAGTTCCTGTACTAGATGGGACATCCCATGTTATGGAATACCCTGTTGGCCAGTTTGGGTAGCTGCCCTGGCTGTCCCCTGTGCCAGCTTCTTGTGCCCCTCCAGCTCTCTTGCTGGCTGGGCATGAGAAGCTGAAAAATCCTTGACTTTAGTCTAACACTGCTTAGCAACAACTGAAAACATCAGTGTGTTATCAACATTCTTCACATACTGAACTCAAAACATAGCACTGTACCAGCTACTAGGAAGGCAATTAACTCTAACCCTGCTGAAACCAGGACACTGTCTCAAGAGGGCATTTGTTAAGTTGGAAATCAGGTTGTTTCTGGTTTAGGGGGATAGGCTTTCTGATTTGTTGCAAAATTTCAAGGTGAGACCTGCGTTGGCTTGACTTTTGAGGCATGGCTGAGGATGTTAAAACTGTGGTCAAGCTTACAGTACTTACCTACTCAGTTGCTGATCCTGTTAGTACTGGCTGAGGATTGGCTTGACTTTGCTCTGAGAGTGCATGTAAGGATAGGGAATTGCTCATAAGATCATCCTGATTCATCCCTTCCCAACCAGCTTTCCTGCTCAGAGGATGTAATGTTTTTTCATTGAATGGCTTTTGCATGTCTTGAATGTTGCTGTTCAGGCAGTCATCTCTGATTATGGCCGCCTGAGAGCATAGTTGGGTTGGGTTGGCAAGAGGCTGAAGGCAGGGCCCTCTCAGTACTGAGGTACCAAGCAAAAGCAGCTGTCAGAAATTTAATGGTGGGTAGGCTGGCAAGAAGATCCTAATTATGGAGAAGGGACTAATAAAGAGTGGTTTGAATGTTTTCATAAAGCACCCATTTTCACTGATGAATTCTTGGTACAGTTGGGTGAGAATTTCACAGAACCAACAAATCACCAGATAGTTGAGTCTGGAAGGCGCCTCTGGAGATCATTCAACCCAACCTCCCCTGTCCAATGGCAGGTCAAGCAGATCAGGTTGGTCTGGACCATATCCAGTCCAATTTTAAATACCTGCAAGGATGAAGACTCTGCAGTCTCTCTGGGCAGTTGGTTCCAGTGCTTGACCACTCTAGCCAGTAAAAAAGCTTTTTCTGATGTTTAAACAGAACTTCTTGTGTTTCAGGTTGTGTGCATTGCTTTTCATCCTTTCGCTAGTCACTATGGAGTGACTGAGGTGGTCAGAGTCTGGCTATGTCTTCTTTACTTCCCCCCCCCCCCCCCCCCCCCCCAATCAGATATTTGTACACATTGTTATGATCCCTCTTGAGTTTTCTCATCCTGAGAGTAAACAGATCCAGCCCTTTCAGACAGATGTTTGTATGACAGATGCTTTGTTCCCATCACCATCTTTGTGTCACTTCAGTGGATTTTGTCCAGTACATCCATGTCTGTCTTGTGCTGGGGAGCCCAGAACTGGACCCGGGAGCCCAGAACTGGACCCGGGAGCCCAGAGCTGGACCCAGGAGCCCAGATGTGATCTCATCACTGCTTTGTAGAGGGACTAGAGCATCTCCCTCAACCAGCTAGTGATGCTCTCCCTAATGCAGTCCCAGGTGCTCTTGTTCTTTGCACAAAGGGCAAATGGCTGGCTCACAGACAACATGGTGTCCACCAGGAACAACCTATGTCCTTCTCTAACAAGCTGCTTTCCATATGGTTAGCCCCCAGCCTGACCCGGGGCATGGGTTTATTCCTCCCCAAGTGCCACATATGTCATTTCCCTTTGCAGAACATCATGAGTTTCCTGTCGGACCATTTCTTTAGCCTGTCTAAGTGCCCCTGAGTGGCAGCAGACCCATCTGCTATATCAACCACTAGTCCCAGTTTTGTACTGTGTGCAGACTTGCTGAGGGTGCACTCTGTCCCATTGTCTAGGTCATTAATGAAGATGTCAAACAGTATTGGCCCCAGTGCCAAGTCCCAGGGCTGATCCTTAATGACTGACCTCCAGGCGGACTTTGTGCTGCTGATCGCAACTGTGTGAGCCTGGTAGCTGGGCCAGTTTTTAGTCCACCTCATTGTCCACTTTTGTAGCTTGGACTGCATCAGTATGCCTGTGAGGATGTTATGGGAGACACTGTTAAAAGCCTCCTTATGAGGTGAAAGTGCATTAGATACATATAGGCCATGTATCTCTGGCCAATATGGTATGATGGAATAGAAAGTAAGGACTTCCTGAAATAATATCTTTGCTGTGGAAGTGTAATTGGGCAGGTTAAATTTTGTGTCTTCTTTGATCTGAGTGCTGCAAAAAATTGGGGAATAACTTTTCTGAAAGAATTTCCATGAACTTTGGAAAATGTGTTTAGCTGCTTCAGAAATAAGCTATCAGAGGCTATCAAGAGCATGATACCTCCTTCCATTTGACAATGCTATGCCAAAGGTTTTTTTCTATACCAATAAAAATGTGTTTGTTCAAGACCAGTAAAAGCTAAGAGATCTAATAGCATGTGTTGGGGTTTTTTTGTGGTTTTATACTGGTAGTGGGAACATAGAAATGTGTTTTAAGATTTTTTCTTTTTAATAACTTACATTTTGCACTTTCAACTACCCTTGCAATTGAGGAGTTTTTCGGTGTTTAGAAGACTGGAAGAAGTGATTTCCATTTTAATTGGCCGCACATTGTGCTGTTGGATATCCTGCATTGTCTCTTGCACATAGAAATGCTGCTGAATCACAGCATCCAAAGCTCAGAAAGGAGAAATTCCCCATTGTTTCATTGTGAGCCAGATTGCTTGACTGGTCATCTCCTGTCACTCTAAGATCTGGAGAATGAAGGGTGATAGTTAGTTATCAACATTTCTGGTAGAAGCAGACCAAAGCTTTTTTTCCCTCATGTTGTTTCCTATGCTGTTTATTACCAAGTCCAAGATACAAAGTAGAGTAGATCCAGATAAAGAGCTGCCTTTTTTTGTCCCATCCCGTGTCTGTAAACTTAAGCTTTGAAGAGATTCTTCTGAATTTAGCAACGGCTTAGAAAAAATTTTGACAAATTCTTTCTTTAGCACAGGGCCTCTTAAAAAATGTATCAATTTCAGAAGAACTTGCCAACAGTATTTTGCAAATTTCTTTGGCTGTCTACTTGGAAAACCAAGGTGTGTGCCTATTCAGCATGCCCAAGGCAGAATAAAATGACAAATTAAGTGTAATAGAACAGGAGAGAGTTTAGAAAGAACAGTTTTGATTGTGGCCTATTTCTCTATTTTCTCTATTTATTTCTTTATTTTTTTCTATTTTCAAAACATCCTAGAGATGTTTCAAAAATAGAGAAATCAATTCTGATAAGGGAAAAAGTGCTTTTAAGAGTCAAGACAGATAGAATTTTTTTCTACCCCCCACTCCTTAGAGAGCAAGTTTTTCGTTCTCTTTTAAAAATGCTGTAAGTACATTTACATTAGGTGTCCTTTCTAGGATGGAGATTAAGAGTTTGACCAAAATATCACTCTTCAGATGTTAGCTTTGTTGTTTTACTCTCTGATGAAAAAACTGTTCTGCAGGTATGGAAGAGAACAAATTGAATCATACAAGGCTAAGAGGGGTTTTTGTTTTCCCTTCTCAGTTGAAAGCAATTATCTGATGTGCAAAATATTAGTGTAGAGAAGTAGAATGGTTGAGCTGGTAGCTCATAAAATTACAGAGGCTACAAAGGTCCCTCAAAATCTAATTAATGTTCTCTCTTCAATTGCTAAACTTCTCCCAGTTTGTTCTGAGAATAGATTTTCCTGTCTGGGACTGTAGATCCCAGGATGGGAGAAACTTCTTCCAGAGATTATGTTTAATTTCATGCTCTTTGTATGTAGGTTTCCTTAGTATGTAGCATTCTGATCTGCACTAGCAGGGAAAATTAAAAATCTGACAACCTACAACCCCCACTTCTTCAATAATTATTTTTCCTGGATATATTTAAGTTTCTCCTTCCCTTTCCTTTGAGTTCAGAGTCTAGAGCACAAATGACTTGTTTTAAGGGAAAAACTGCTCAGTTTGTGTAGCTTAAAATCAGGATTGAAGTGTTTTGTTAGTGACACGTAATTAACTGGCAATCATATATTAATGGCACTTAATTAACTGGCAGTCACTGATCTATAGATGCAGGTTCCATACCAGGTATACAAGAGATGGCCACTCATCAATTTCTATGCCATTTTGTACACCTGATTTGAAAAAGATCTAGCCCCCACCCCTACACTGTGACTTCCCTCTCCCAAACACATAGAAGTTTACCTCCTCTTCAGGTGTGTTACAAACACTCTCTTCTCATGTCAATGCGGGTTCCCCTGTTTACTCACACGTTTTGTGACAGATGCAGGCACTCAATCTTTAAGTGTTAATGTATATCTCAAGAGTACCATAGGCAAGTGACCTCAGGAGAAGCCATAGATGATTTTGTGTGGTTATGTACACTTTTCAGCTCTTCCTTACCTGAGTGATGGAAGGTGGAACTCTGAAAGTACCTGTACTTTTCATGATGTAGCTTTTGTTTAGTAACAGATTTTAATTGTCTGAATAACCCATTTAATCTTTTTCCTTTACCTTGTGGGAAAAACAATGTCTTTGCCTGGTGACAGCTTTCAGATCCCCTTGTTACTTCCAATGTCTTCCAGTGAAGGTACACCATTCTTACTTAGTAAAGTGCAGGTGCCCCAGATTTAGCAACTACCTGTCTTCACCATGACTATCAACGTTGAGGTGACATTTTGGCTGACTTAGGGAAGGGTTGTATTTCAGACAGTATGTGACATATATTGTTAAATACTGAATAAACATTAAGGAAATACAACTGTGCTATTTCTGTTGGAGAAGTCCATCAATTTCTCAACTTGAATATTGACCTCTGTTCAGCCTACTTGTTTGCTGCCTCTGGAATGAGCAATATATATGCTTCAATGCTAGGGGAGAGATGTGAAGGAAGCACAACTGTATTATTAGGCATGATATGCACTGCTGGCATAGATGTAAATGTATTCCCTGACTTTCCTCAAGTTTTGTGGTTACTAGAGCTACCATTATTAAACTGGGTGGATTCAGAGTGGTGCTAGGTTTTTAATTTCTAGGCAGGCATAAAGATCTAATGTAGCATACAAAAATAATAGCAGGTTTATGGTTGAAATACAGACTTTGAAAAACACTGAAATTTGTTGTTGATGTAGATCAGATTGGATACTAAATTTAAACCGTGCTCGCTAAATGAGGCAGGAGAAGAGGAATATAAACTAAATATAAAACCTCTTCATCTGAAAATAGGAGTGAGATTTGGAGAACTACTTTTTGCACATGTCCTGGTGTGATTATGAGGAGAATGAGACTTCTTGCCCATGTTGATGAGCCTTTATTAAATCTTGGTAGGCAAGAGGGTATGTAATGACAAAAGCAGTAACTCTGTCTCGCTAAGTGTGGAATGTAAGTGATGGCCTTTTGAATATGTTAGTGAGTAAAAATAGCCTTGTTCAGGATAGCATATTTAATGAATGAGGCAGTGTGCTTTTGAAAAAAATTTTGTAGGGTCCTTAAAGACTTTATGGAAGCATAGCTGTGAAAATCCTAAGTGTACAGAGTAAGCAAGGTTCATAGGAACAGATACTATTTTTCATTATTCAGTTGGTATAGTTGATAAAAGTAGGGGGAAAAGATTAAGTGCCTGGGTGTGGAAGCTAATATTTTGATCTTAAGTAGAAGTAGGAAAAAAACCAAATTAAGTATGGGTTGAAAACAAATGCCTTGAGCTTACACTTGGTTTTGCGTTCTGTACTTTATCTGTGCCAGTGCATCTCCTGTCTAGGAGTTTAGCAGAATTCAAGGTTATCTCCTTCACTGAGAGGAGCTGTTGGGAGAAAACTGTATTATTAGGCATGGCCTTAGAAGGAAAGGCCTGGCCCTCCTTTCTTTTGGGAGCTGCTCTTAATCTGATGCTTTACTGCCTGTGCTGTGTCACAGCTCTGTAAGCAGGTATGGCTGTTCCTGTCTCGTACCCTCTTGATCCTGATTTGGACCTAGACCTGGTGACTGGGCTTCCTGGCTAATCTTGGACCTGCCTTGTCACTGCAGACTTGCTGTGTGATCCCTGGACTGCATCTGGCCCTAACCACTGTCTCTGGATCCAGGCCTGACCTGGACATGCCACTGAGCATTCCCAGTCCTCCTGACTTACTGCTCTCACCTGCCTTGTTTTCACGCTCATTTCCCAGCTTACCTTCCCTTGCAGAACCAGCTGGCCCTTGCTGCTCTCTGACAGTGTGTACCCAGAAGGCAAATTTATTAAACAGTTGTAACTTACATGGGAAGACTACACATTAACTCATTTTTCCAGCCCTTCAGCAAGATTTTTGTGAATAGCAAGCAGTGGAAAAGGTTGCTCACACAGGCTGAACAGTCTTTATGCTTGGAGGTTTTCAGAGCTTGGCTGGATAAAATCCTCTGTTATTTATGTGAAGCTGGGTGAAACTACATAGGTTTTTTTAGTCTTGTTTTAGTAGTTAGCATCTTTGCTTTATTTATTGCTTTGTGTAAACCAATGAGAAGAAGCAAAGTTAAAAATACTCCAGTGTTGTCAAACAGATATGAAATTAATACACTTAGTCAGAACACTACTTACTTGTTAGGATATTATTGCAAGCTTGAGAACCTCTTATTGAATTTTTCAACAAGCTTGAATGATTGATTGTTTTCACCTAAGCTCTGAGTTGTCCACATCTCATAACTTATCAGTCATTTCCCAGAAGCATACTATATCATTGCTACTTGCCCTTCAGATGTGGCGAGAATGGAAATAAGTATCATAGTTGTTTTTCTTAACTATAGCAGCTCCTAAAAAAATTATGCTGCTGTAAATATTTCTTAAAACATTTTAGTTACATTGAATGAAAGCTCATAAATGAACAAAAATTCCATGTATTTATTTATTGGTCTTTTGGTTTTTTTGTTCCCATCCTTAGAGCAGTCTATCTGCAGAAGAGGAGAAAGAAAATACAGTCTCAAAACCTTTAAGACTGGTTTATACTTTCTGGTATTTTTTATCACTGGAGGAGAACAGAATAGGTTTGTACATTTTCAGAGTCATTTATATCTGATTTATCTTGCCTTTAGGTAGAGAGATGGACTAAGTGACATTTTAAAGTGGCTTATGGCTTTTTCTTGTTATGATTTGAAAACATTGTAGGATAATTTATGTTGGAGGGGACCTCAAAGGCCCACAGTTCAACCCCATTCTCAGAGCAGTATCAGCTGTGAGTTCGGACCAAGTTGCTCAGGGTCTTGAAACCTCCGAAGACGGAGACAGCAGAATCTTTCTGACCAACCTTTTCCAATGACTTTATTTTTTCACCTTAAATTATTTGCTTCAAATCATTAAATTCCTCATTCTATGCTTGTTTATAGAATTCCAGTTACTAGAAAGGCATACAATTGTGTGAAAGGCTCAGAGGAAGTGTGATAAGTCTGCTGTGTTAAACCAGTCATTAAACAAGCCAGAAGCATGTCAGTTTTGTCTTGCACTTCTGTACTTCTCAGGCCAGCGAGAGTCATTGAGATACTGCAGGTAATAGCTCATATTCAGTGAGTGATGTGGTATCTGAAAAGTTTTCAGAAAAATCACTGCAGCTTTGAAGAGGGTTTTAGATTGTTTTCATTACTGTCTATGGAGGGATTCTCCTCTGTTACTGTAGCAAATATGCTCGGTAGTTTCTCTAGCCAGCTTATATTTGTGCTTCGTTGATCTCATGACGGATTATCATGGAATGCTTTTATGCAATAGTGCATTGCCTTCTGTCACTTTCTACCCTTACCGCAACATGGGTGATACTTTAAAATAAAACCAAACGCTCTGAATTGTTAGTTTTTTATGTATTGTGTGAAGTATTAGAAGTCATAAGTTACTAAAATTCAGTTCAAATATATTAATTAGTCTTGGAGAAATATATCTCATGTGATGAAAAAATGCTTCCTACTGCTCAGCAGGGCTCTTCCAGTAGTAGCTGTGGAGCCATTCATTAGGCTCAGCAGATTCCTGGTGAGAGTAGGGTGTTTGGACACTTAACATCCTGTGTGGTTGGAGTTGTAAGTGTGTGGATCCAAGTGTGTGCATCCTTGCTCTCCTTGTTGTACAGCTGCATCACTTTAAACAAAGTCAAAGATTGGTGTAGTGAGCCCTGTGTGAAAGGAACCGCAAATTGTTGGGGAGAAGGTGGAAAGCAGTGTTCCTTCCTCCTATTGCCTTCTGCCCTCACTACCTTCCAGAGGAGAGCAGACCTTTTTGCCCTGTTGTGCAGGACCAGTGACATGCACTCCCAGGTGCTGCATTTATTCTTGCTCCTTCTCACATGCAGTGGGATGAGGAGTGGCCCTGAGGTGCCAAGAATCAGCCATGTGTATGTGCAGGTGGAGCAGTGTGAAGAGACCTTTCAGCTCTTCATGAGGTAGAGCAGGATTGCCTGATGTCTCAGCTTTTCTACTCTGTGCACATCATACCGAGAAGGAGGGGAGAGAAAATAAATAGATGTGGTGGGGAAAAGACCTGTTGCTGTGGGCAGGGATTGTGGGAAAAGACAGCAGGTTCTCTCCCTACCTGTCCCTGTCAAACTTTTGCTTGTTGAGGAGCAGCACCTTGCCCTGCTCTCCAAGTGCTGCACCTGACCCATCTGTTCTTGCCATGTCCTCAATCTGTAGCCCTTAAACCTGAGGAGGCTTGTTTTACAGCTTTCTTTTCCAGTCTCATCTTACAGGCTCTAGGGCACATATACTCTTTTTCTTTAGCTGCTCATCATTAGTTATTCTTTGCTCTGCTCCTGTCATTGCTGAACATTATGCTAAATGCATAACAATAACTTATTACACTGGTGCAGCGTAAGAGTAATTTACTACAGTGGTGCATGGTGAAGGTCAAAAGGAGGAAGACTGACAGTCATAAGTCAAGATTTTTCTCCTGTATGATGTCTTGGTAAAATCCATACCTTACTGCCCTCTTACAGATTCAGACTCCCCTTACATTCTGGGGATATCTTCATGGTAGGATTCATGGGGGATAATGAGCTGTGAATGGTTCTGTCAACAAGGATGGCTTTTTTTCCTTTAGAATTTAGAGCTGTTTCAGGAACAGGGGTTTTGCTGTCCCTGGTGCCTAGTTACTTATGTATGTGAAAATGCTACCTATTTTTCGTGCTTCCCTGTGTGCTCTGGATTTTATAAGCAACCCAGACATGTATTTGATGATGGCTCTTTTTTGCTGGTGTAACTTGCAGTTCAAGAAGACTGCAGTCACTAAGGTGAGAGATCAGGTTGGAGGGAAAGGAGTAGCTGCCATTCCTCATATGCTCCGAGGCTGTCGGTGGTGACAGCCCTTACATTTGGATTGCTCTAGGATTCTGTAGGGAGGATTGAAGAATTTGATGACTGTTAGAATACCAGTGCTGTAGAAACTAATCAGCTTCTCCAGGTACTGTAAGAATATCCACGAGCTTTTGCACTAATTTGAGGAAACCTATGTGACGTGCCAAGCTAATCACAGTGTGTGTTTGCTGCTTTAGATGTTTGAGTAAAGTTAAATACTTGGGCATTTCCAGTGGAAAATACTTCCTTGAATTTTATATTACCACTTGTTATTTAGTGGTCTTAGTCACTGAAAAAGAAAACTAGGTAAAATGTAGAAGTCTTCGACAGCTCTTGATACTTTCACTGCTGTGTGTTCCTTGTGGTTTTCTCTTTCTAGGCTTTAAATGCCTTTTATTGATGATTCAGGCTATCTAGGCTGACTTATGGTCTATTTCAATGCAATCTATTGTGTTATAGAGATGTGAGAAACAGAAACATCTCTGAATTTGCCTGTCTAACCTGGTTACATGCAACAACTTGTGTTGTGGGGCAGGCAGGTGGGCATTGTAATGTTCTACTACAGCTCTAAATTAGCACCCTGTTGTCTCTATGGACAAGAAGTATTTATTTCCTGGTGTAATTTAAGGCAACAGGCCTAAAATCTTGGGTTTGAACCATATATGATGAAAAATGCATTTTTTTCATTATTGTGACTAAAATCGGCAACTGTAGCTGCTTGCTTTAAACTCTTTTTGATGGAATGTATTAAACAACAGGCTTGTTAATTTACGGACAAAATAAGACAAGCAAAAGATCATGCTGTTCATGCCTTCCTTAGTCTGTAAATCCTAAATAGAAGCTCTTGCTTGGTAAGCTGCTTTATTGAAATTCTGATGTAAAGAATATGGCTGTACTGTAAAGTGGCTTGAAGAGTAATTTCTTCAATGGGTGCAATAATTAATATTATTCTAATGTATTCTAAATGTTTCTTTGGAGATATTTTAATCTTTACTTTTTTATTCCTATTTTCAGGGGAATTCAAATGGCATTGCTACTGTGGATGTTTCAGCAGGTTTTGTGGGACTAGAAAGCTATGTGGAGATACCAGCTATCTTCCTTACAGCATTTGCAACATATGCAGGACCTTTGCTTTGGGCCATTCATCTGCTGTGCTACTTGAGTTCTGAAGTTAGCAGGTAATCATGTTTTGAACTAAAGTAATGCTTCTCTGTGGGCTGCAGATATAAATACCATCCATGGAGTGTATACCTTTTCAAACAAATAGTTTTGTTCACATAATTTTTTTCCATGGAAGTTAGTTTTCTATTAGGAAAATGCATGTTCTTTTTTTGGTATGAGTTTGTATCACCTCACTCTTCCAGTTTCACTTTCTCTGCAGAAGTTTTGCACTGGGAATATATATGTATGTCTTACTAATTTTTTTCTTTTCTTAATGACTTCTCAGTTTGCTGTGCTAAATTACTTAAGATTTTATTACTTTCCGTTGTAACAGCATGTGCTGCCGAAAAACATTCTTCTTGGAACCTATTAAGCAGGACATCTGAGAAGCACTTTTTAAAGTAATAGAATAGAATTCAAACTTAACTAACTTGCTGTTCTTTCAATGTCTGTCCTTGTTTTGCATAGTGACATACAACATTTTATAAATAAACCAGATTTATTTTATTGTATGTTACTGGTTATTGCAGTCATTTGTAACTAAAATATTGGTACTTTTGGGTATCTTGTGTAGCGGATGGATTAATGTAAAATGAATTAGTGCATTTGGAATTTTAAGAAGACAGTTGGAAAATGCTTATGTAATGTTGAGTGTGCATGTAAAATCCAATTGGACTCTCCAATATTGCATTTAGCTCATCATCCTGGGCATTCAAACTGAGAGATGCAGTATGTTAAAATAGAGAGAAGTGTTGTAAATTCCGTATCGTATAATGCAAAAACTTGATATATTTTCACAGAAATAACATCTGACAGCGGCTAAATTCTTACCATCCAGAGTCTTTTCTCTGTTATCATGGAATATAAATGTAATTTTTTTTAATTTTTTTTTTTTAACGGGGAGCAAAATGTTACAGCAGGCTTGGCAGGTAGGATTTTAGACAGTGTTTAGTTTATCACAACTCTTTGCCTTATGCATTGTCATCCTCTGTAAACCTCTGACTTCCCTTTATGTACAGAGTGTCATCAGGTCTCATCCTGTCAGTGCTTTTTGTTTTCTGGCTTCTCTTCTCATTTCGCTTGTTTGTTTTAGGCTATACCTACACTGTGAACTTGTGTTGGCATGTGTGTGTTCATCAAAGTTGTAAGGAGATGGGATCCACAGATGAGCAAGCTGTGTAGGCTAGTGGAGGTTTCTGAACCAGGAAGGACCTGTTCTAACAGGCTAAATTCCTGCACAGTTATTTTGTCCATTGCGCTGTATTAACAGGCACCTTTAGCAGGCAGATTTATTATTCACCTTATTCACTGATTTGCCTGTCTGCCATATTGCTCTCTAAAGATGTCTAGCTCTCTACTTTATAATGCACTCCTTAGTGTAGATTGAGACTCAGTGTAGAACATAACCTCTTAGTCTAAGGTCAGCTACCTTGAAGTCATCTGTGGTCTTATTGATACTGTCAAAGTACTGGTCTTTATGTATAATGCCTCTGAAAACCAGCCTTTTCTGTGTTCATTCTGATTTTTTTTTTGCTTCAGGAGAAGTAGATGTAGAATACACTAATTATTGATGTCTGGATTTGTATAACGACAGAAACCCCTTTCTTGAATTTTCCTTCGTACCTGGTGTCTTCACACCAAACTCAGTTTTATCTCTGTGTTTCTAATGCTCCTCAGCTTAGCTTTAGTTACTGCTTTGCTCCTTCAGTACATCTTCCCAGTATCCAAGCTCTTCAAGTTTTCTCCATTCTTTCAACTCTCTTTAAAAAGAGTTACCATGTACATATAAAAAGCCCCACCTCTTGTCTTCTGGTACATGTGACCCATGACCCTGGGTATTACTTACCCTCTATTAATGTACTGTTTTTCCCAATTCCTTTATACCCCTGTGATGCTTTGTTTAAAATAGTGCTAGGTGGTTTCACTGGTCACATCCATGTTCTTGTGGTGTTGTGGTTTTTTAGCAGTCCCACTTTCCATTCTTCATTATTATAGTGTAGGTGCTTTGGAACTGGAGCTTTTTGCTTGTGCTTGGAGGACTCCAAGCACAGTGGAGTAGACCACCTCAGTGCCATTGTCTAGGGAGAGAGAGGGAAAGAAAAAGAGCTCCTGTAATGTTTTTAAAGAGCTGAAGTTTTAATGTTGTTTAAACCCTAGACTGCAGACTGTGATGAACACTAACATACAATGAAGAGAAAATTATACCATATATAGCATGTTTTTTGAAAGCTCTTCTAACAAAATAATAAAAAACTTTCAGTAACAAAATCTTTGAGAACCTACACTTGTTTAGTATTGTTTCAAATAATGTGTCTCTGTAGTAGTGTTGGTTGTTGTTCTGATGTTTTCTTGGTTGAATTTTTGCAGATTAAAAGCTCAGCTAGTAGTGTTGCCAGGTACAGTGCTGGTTTAAACTGCTCTCAAGTGGGTCGCTGTGACCTGTAATACCCACATCACTTATGTAAGTAGTTTCCATCAAGCAGCTTGTGTGTGTGGCCATTTTAAGGTTCATTTGGGTCAACTGGTAAGGTTGTTTGCTCTACGAAACAGTACGTAACTCTGGCCTGGAATCTCTGTAGCTGCTGGGACTTGTTTAAATTGGTATGTTGTGGTGCCTGGAACTTGGTCTGTATGCTTTTTATTTTACTCTTGTGTTCTGCTGTTGCTGGCCAAATGATTGTTTCATTACTTTGTCGTTATTCCTTGGAGCCAAATCTGAAACTTGCAGAAGGCAGAAGTTCAGCTGCTTCATGTGTTTTCTTAAATGTATGGGAGACTGACCTTTTAAAAAAAACTGCTGGATGCTTTAGAATGTTCTTTATAAAGGCTTCTGATTAACTGTTTTATAAGCAATATGCCTTGGTTAGTAAAATTCAAACCCTTTCCTTTTTTTATGTGGTCCTGGGTGCAAGATGAAGGTCCTTTCCCCACTTCCTCCAGATAGGAACGTCTGAAAGAATCCAACTGCCCTGGGTTTTTTTGGAGTATGTTGAGTGGGTCCTGTCAGATTGCCACAGGATGTTGCCAGGATTCCTGACACATCCTGGTAGAATCTTAGCTGGATGGATGTGCCCAGAACTGCTTAGCAGTGCCATTCTTAGCAAAGTCCCAGCATCCTGCAGCCTGTTTAGGCTGAGGAAGTTGACCTTGAGAGGGAGGCCTGACTTCAGTGCTGACTATCTTTGTTTATTCCAGCCACTTAGCAGAGCCCATGTAATTTATAGCTGCATCAGTTGGGCTGGCTTACCAGAGCTTCTTGCTGGAGTTCTTAGAAGCTGAGCTCCACTGAGGCATCACTTCCTAGGGGCAAGTACACATACATACCCTTCCCTCTCTCTGCACTTTGCATTTATGAAATCACTTGAGTCTGGAGTCCAACCCTCCTGTCCAAAGGAGGGTCAACCAGAGCAGGTTCCTCAGGGCCACATCTAGTTGTTTTTTTAGTATCTCCAAGGATGGACACTCCAGGGTCTCCTTAGGCAACCTGTTCCAGTGTATGACAACCCTTGCAGTAAAACAGTTGTTTTCTGATGTTTAAGGGGAGTTTGTTGTATTTCAGTTTGTGTCCATTGCCTTTCATCCTTTCACTGGGCACCACTGAAAAGAGTCTGGGTACAACTTCCTTACTTCTGCCCATCACATATTTATGAACATTGGTGAGATCCCTGCTGAGCCTTCTCTACTCAAGGCTAAACAATCCCAGCTGCCTCAGCCTCTCATTTTATGTCAGATGCTTCAATCCCTTCATAATTTTTGTGACCTTTCAGTTGACTTGCTCTAGTACATCCATGTCTGTCTTGTACTGGGGAGCCCAGAACTGGATCCAGAACCCCAGATTTGATCTCAGCACTGCTCAGCAGAGAGGAAAGATCACCTTTTTAATCTGCTGGCTCTACTTTTCCCACTACAGCCCTGGGTTGCCTTAAGGGAACATTGCTTGCTCACATTGAACTTGTTGTCCACCAGGAACAACTATGTCCTTCTCTGCCAAGCTGTTTTCCAGATGGTCAGCCCCAAGCCTGTCCTGGCGCATGGGTTTATTCTTCCCCAGGTGCAGGATTTGGCATCTCCCTTTGTTAAACATTGCGAGTTTCTTGTCAGCCCATTTCTTGAGCCTGTCGAGGTGCCTCTGAGTGGCAGCAGACCCATCTACTGTATCAACCACTCCTCCCAGTTTTGTATTGTGTGCACATGTGCTGAGGGGGCACTCTGTGATGTTGTCCAGGTCATTAATGAAGATGTTAAAGAAGTATCAGCCCCAGTGTCAAGCCCTGGGGTTGATCACTAGGGACTGGCCTCCAGGTGGACTTTGTGCTGCTGATCACAACCCTGTGAGCCTGGCATCTGAGCACTTCTCAGTCCTCCCCACTGTCCACGTTCCTGGTGGACAGTTCCTCCTGGACTGCATCCATTTACCTGTGAGAATGTTACAGGAGACAGTGTTAAAAGCCTCCTTGTGAGGTGAAGGTGCATTAGATACATATAGCCCACGTATCTTTGGCTGATGTGGGAAAAGGGAATAGAAGATAAGGAGGTTTTGAAATAACACATTTGCAGTGGAAATGTAGCTGGAACTCCTTAAACAATTTGCTTCCATCTGATCAAGAATGTGGAACTATAAAATATTCTCCTCATATGGAAAGGTAGATATGTTTCTAAAATAATTAAGTGGCATGTGATAGACAGTAACATGGATATTACTGCCTCTTTTAGTCCTTCAGGGTCTCCTAAAGAAAGTTGGCAGCTTAAATATGATGGGATTTTCACAGACAGAAATAGTAAGAAGTACTCTTTGGCTTTGGTTTCCATGGAAACTGTGCAATAACTCTTGAAACTATTTTTGAGACAGGGCGTACTGATTAAACTGATGCCTGAACTTAACCAAGTATTCTGTGTGTGATTTGCATAAATTCCAGAGAGCACCTGATTCATGTAAAGGGTAGTTTTTACAGTGAGTGCTCTATTGCTCTGATCTGAAGTAGAACTTTGGATTTTGGGATCCTTATGACTGGGAAAGGGGCCATGTTGTTGGACAGTCTGACCTATATTGTGTGACATCACTGTGCAGTACACTCCAGATGGCTTCAGTTTTCAAGCTCCTGCCCAAACAAAATTGTTATGTGGGTGACGTTCACAGTGTTGTGTAATTACCACTCTTCAGCTAGGCATCGGGATAGTTTTCAGATTACTTCCACACTGGAAACTGTGTTTTAATAAGTTTAATGAGTAATGTATCAGGGTGAACTGGTGGATGTTTCCTAGCATTAGAAGGTTGCATACTTATTGGCTTTTCTTCCTTAGTGATCAAAAGTTATAACAGTGCTTTTATGTTAGCAGATGGATTTCAGGTATTGAAAATGGAAGTTATGGCCAACAGGAGGGTGTTATAGTTGCAAAACTTTTAATGTTATGCCATGACTTTGTCAATGCAGAATGCCAGCACAGCAAACTTAAGTTTTGCTGTGAATTCTTTTATAAAGCTGATCACAACAGAATTAGGAAGGCATGCTAGCTAAAGGAATTTCAGCAGTTAACATCAGCTTTTGCCATCTTCGAACTAATGTGTTTGATTCATTAAGTCCCCCATTCACAACCCACGTTAATACATTAATCCTTTTTCCTTCTGACATAAACTGGACATGCAGTGAGTGTTTCAATATACCTTTTTTTTTTTTTTTTTGAGTCCCAGGTAGAAAGTGCAGCCCTCCTTAAAGATAAAGGAACAATCCAAACATTTTTCTCTGAACCCTTCATTATTTTACATAAATAGTTTTTGATTCTGATGGTTTCACTCCATTCTTTTTCCTGAGGTTAATTAAAGCTGAAAAAATGTTTGCAACTAAAAATATACTGCTGCTGTGCACTCTAGAATGCTAATACCTGTTATCTATTGTATTTGCCAGCAGTCCTGTTCTCTAAATAAAAAAATTAATAAAATGTATAGAAGAAGGTATCTACTTGTTCACTGATCTGCATGGAAATCTGGAATTGATTTTATAAAATTGGAATGGGGTTTTATTGCCACAAGCTGGAAGAGTATTTTACTCACTTAGGTATCTCCTGACATGTTGTCATTGCAGTGATGGCGGGAGATTTCTTTTAGACATCATTAGTGCTCTGTGATGGATACCTCTTCATTCATTCCTTTGCCATGCTGGTGAGACACTGACTTTTCCTATGAGGTTTCCTTCAGGCAGCCATGGCTCTTATTATTGGAAAGTATTTTCATAGTAGTGAAAAGTGATCCAGCAAAATAGGGTTGCCTGCAGTTGCCTCTACGTCATAAAAGAAAGACAAGTTGTTTCAAAGCAATTTGCAAAATAAATGTCATTGTCTTGCTCCAAGGACCAGCTATGCAGCTGTGTTTTAGGAGCTGAAACACTTTCTATGTAGGTGTTAAGGAAAGTTCTGTGCACAGAATTTATAAACCCATAGATGTAGGGTGGGGCAGGTTTTTTCGCTTTGTGTAGATAGAAGTAAGCATCTGAACAGATCTGGATTATGATCTAATTTTTGGTAGAGTTGGCATATGTAACATGAGGTTTGTTTTGTAGTAATGACTGATGACCCTAATTGAAAACCTGTGGTCCAGTGTGCTAGCTACTGCCCAAATGCATTGTAGAGTGGGCCATACAGCTTTTAAATGGTCTTATTGATGCTATGTAATGCCATTGCTATGAGATTTTTCTCACTGACAGAACTGCTGGCTTAGGTAGAGACCACTTTAAGTAAGCATGTAAGATACGCTTTTTAATTTTTAAGTGGTCTATCACTTTTTCTTTGTGGTTAATCTTGACTTGAAAGGAAAGAGTTCTGAAATGGTTTTTTATTTCTGCCCAAACTCTAATTTGAGGTTTTTATGGTTGCATTGTCTTCCTCCTCTTGCTCTTCTGGTGTTCATCTGACTTATGGAAGTATGCTCAGAAGCAAATAGCTGATTTGACTGCACAGCCTTCCAGTTCTCAGTGTATCTGTAGAGCTACAAGCTTCTTACTCTACCTAGAGTGCAGGTGTGCAGTATCAGTTTGCTGTACAAAAGGGTGTAGGATTTGACATTTATTCTTATTTGGAACCTCTGCATTGTGAGACAATATTTTTCTGCAATCCTGTATGGATAGATTTACAAATGCTGCTTACGCAAAAGAGTTCATTAAATTTAATACACACATAAGCTTATTGAATCTGTTAGGAGAATCAACGTTAATGACATTGGGCATGAGTAGCCTAGGGGACATCAATTTCAGGCAGAAATTTGGGGATCCAATGGTAAGCAAGCAGAATTTCTTCAAAGAATAATGACAATCAAGACAGGATATGCTAGCAGGACTCTAGAAAGACTTGAAAAGCCTCTGAAACTATGGAAAAAATAATGAAAGGAAGGTTGGTTAAGTTTTGTGTCTGTAAATAAACTTCTGGTAGTCTTTCCTATTGCTACTGAACCACGGCCATAGGAACTTAACAGAGGAAAGCTAACTTGCATCAGAGTTGCAGGATAGCAAGTGGTCATGTGGCATGTTAGTTTCAAAAATCATAGGCACTGGGGTGCAATAAAAGGAACTTTAGTAAATTCTGATGAAAGGGATTAGGTTTGTCTATACTGACATCTAAGTTAGTTATGGACATTGATTAGTTCACACAGCTGTTAGTAGGGAAATGACCCTGAAGCTTGGTGCTGCTCTAAAATGAAATTATACTTTCCTGAGTGCTTCCTCTCTATCTCTGACTCACTGTCCCTCATTCTTTCTTGCTTGCTATCCCTCTCTCTCACTTACTTGGTATCATTCTCTACCTTGCTCAGTATCCTCCCCATTCCTCTCTTTCTTCTGCTCTTCCCTCACACACACCTCACGCCCCATACCCCAGCTTCTCTTCTCTCTTGGACACACTTTACACCGCTTTGATGTGCTTTGCTTCTCACGTGCATGTGCTTTGCCCCTCTCCCTCTCACACTTGCCTCCTCTCTTATGTGCTTTCTGTCTTGTCACAAAAATTTGCAACTGACCCATGCCAACTGAGGAGAGAGGTGAGGAGGCAAAGTATAGAATTACATGAGTAAGTATTTATTCATGTGCATGAGGTGTCCCAGCCAAACTGGGGCACCCTGAATGTGGTTTCACACAGGGTTCTTATACCTTTTTTCATGCTTCTCTGTTGTTATCCTTGTCTCTCTGTCTCTCGCTGTCTTGCTACACACCTGTGCCCTGCCACCCCCTGGCTATTCCCCTCTCTCTCACTTCCCCACCCTCTCTCAGATGCTTCCCCACCTCATGCACTTCTCCCATCTCTCATGCCTGGGCTTTCATCATCTCTCAGGCGTGGATGCTCCCCGTCTCTTTTGTGTGCAGGCCTTTCCCACCACTCACCTGTGTGCTTCCTACCTCCCATGCATGTGCTTCCCCTCCTTGCACATGCTTACTTCTCTTTCACGGGCTTCCCCACTCTTGTGCTCTCCTCCCCCATGTGCTTCTGTCCTTCTTGTTCTTCTTTCCCTTTGCAAGCATGCTTCGCCCGTCTCGTGCTTCCCCATGCGCTTTCCTCCTCACGCTCTTCCTCCCTCACACTGCACCCCCTCACAATCCCTGATCATGCTTTTCCTCTCTCCCTGTTGTGCTTTCTCCATCTCACACATGCATTTTCCCTGCCTTGTGTGTACTCTCTCCCCTCCTTGCACACACTTCCACCTTCACTTACATGCTTCTCCCCTTCTCATACATGCTTCCACCTTCTGTCACACACTTCTCCCCTTCTCGCATGTGCTGCCACCTTCTCTCACATGCCTCTCTCCCTCTCTCATGCCTGCTTCCCTCTCCTTTGTGCTCTTCCCCTGGCTGGCACACTTCCATCTCTTTTGTGTGTTCCTCCCTTCCTTTGTCTGTTCCCCTCTCACACACTTGCCCCTCAGTCTTCACACTCTACCCTCCATATGCTTCCCTGTCTCACACATGCACTTTCCTCCTTGCACATGCAATTTCTCCCTCTCACATGTGTGCTTCTCCTCACAAATGCTCTCCCTCTCTCACTTGAATGTACTTTGTCTCTCCATTGCTTGCTTGCTTTCTTGTGCACTTCTGTGTGTCTTCATCTTGCATGTCCTTCTGTCTCTTGCTTTTCCTTCTGTCCTCCTTTCCCTTCTGTACATTTTCTCCTTTCTTGCGTGCTTTCCCATGTCTCACACTTTTTCCATCTCTCTCACACACACTCAAATTCCTACAAATTCAAGTTCCTTGCATTTTCCCTCTGTCACACATTTCAATCTCTTACCTGGGTCCTCCTCCTCTCTCATGCCTTCCCTCTCTCACATGGCTTTTCTTTCTCTTGTACTTCCCTCCTTCATTCTCTCTTTGCTTCTTTGTCTCTTAATTTCCCTCTCCTTTTTATGCTTTCTAGTTCCTGACAGACTTCTTTCTTGCCTGCACCTTCCCTCTCTTAAGCTTGCAGTTTCTCACTTGTGCTTTCTCCTCACTTACTCTCTGTCCCTTCTATCTGTAGAGTTTTTCCTCTCAATCTGTAAAGCTTCCCCTAACCATACTTGGCTTTCTGCTTGTCTCCGACCTGCTTTTCCTCCCTCTTAGAGTTGCATTTTGCCTCATTTGGGCATTTCCCATCTCTTGGATGCACTTTACCTCTGTCTTTCAGGCTTTCTTGAGTCGCTCCTCTCTTCCCATCTCACATTCCTCATCCTGAGGCTTCCCCTCTTTCTCTCTCCACTTGTATTTTTCTCTCTCTGACTCTCTTTTCCTGTGTGCCTTTTCCCTTTCTCTCTGATGTGCTTTGCCTGTCCATCATGTATATTCTTATCAACGGTCTGGACGAGGAGATCGAGTGCGCCCTCAGTCAGTTTGCAGGTGACACCGAGTTGGGCAGGAATGTTGATCTGCTTGAGGGTAGGAAGGGTCTACAGAGGTATCTGGACAGGCTGGATTGATGGGCTGAGGCCAATTGTATGAGGTTCAACAAGGCCAAGTGCTGGGTCCTGCACTTGGGTCACAACAACCCCATGCAATGCTATAGGCTTGGGGAAGAGTGGCTGGAAAGCTGCCTGGTCGAGAAGGACCTGGGGGTGTTGGTTGGCAGCCAGCTGAATATGAGCCAGCAGTGTGCCCAGGTGGCCAAGAAGGCCAATAGTATCCTGACTTGTATCAGAAATAGTGTGGCCAGCAGGACTAGGGAAGTGATCATCCCCCTGTATTTGGCACTGGTGAGGCTGCACCTCGAATACTTTGTTCAGTTTTGGGCCCCTCGCTGCAAGAAAGATATTGAAGTGCTGGATCATGTCCAAAGGTCAATGAAATTGGTGAAGGCTCTAGTGAACAAGTCTTACAAGGAATGGCTGAAGGAACTGGGGCTGCCTAGTCTGGAGAAAAGAAGGCTGAGGGGAGACCTTATCACTCTCTACAACTACCTGAAAGGAGGTAGCGAGGTGGGTGTTGTTGGTGTCTTCTCCCAAGTAACAAGTGATAGAATGAGAGAAAACAGCCTCAAGTTGTGCCAGGGGAGGTTTAGATTGGATATTAGGAAGACTTTCTTCACCGAAATGGTTGTCAAGCTCTAGAACAGACTGCCCAGGGAAGTGGTTGAGTCACCATCCCTGGAGGTATTTAAAAGATGTGTATACATGGCACTTAGGGACATGGTTTAGTGGTGGACTTGGTCGTGTTAGGTTAATGGTTGGACTTGATGATCTTAAGGGTCTTTTCTGGCCCAAATGTTTCTATGTGCTGTGCCTCTTGCATGTATGTTTCCTCTCTTATGCTTTCTCTGCTCCCAGTATCGGGGGTGCATTTCTTCTGCATGTTTTGGCTCTCCTGCATTTCACCTGTCTTACATGCTGTGCCTCTCTCATGCTTTTTTCTTCTACTTCCCTACTTCCCTATCTCATTCTGTCACTTTGGCCCTTGGACATGCTTGTGCACTTTCTTCCACTCACGTGCTTCCCCTTCTTGCATGCACTTTCCCCCTTTTGCATGCTGCTTCCCCCTCATGTGCATTTCTGTCCTTCATGCATGTTGTCTTTCTCATGTGCATGTTGCCTCTCTGACACAGTGTGCCTTTTGTGTGTGCTTTACCTTTCATGTGCTTTGCCTCTCTCACACACATATGCTTTGCCTCTCTCATGTATGCATGCATGCTTTCTCTCACTCTCACTCCTCAGTCTCTTCAGCTCATGCTTTACCTCTTGTGCACATGCTTTGCCACTTGTTCCCTCTCTCATATGCACTTTGCTGCTTTGTCTTATGTGCTTTGCTGCTGTTGTGTCAATCCAGGCACTTTGCTCTCTCATTTTCTCTTGCCTTCCTGTTTAACATTCTTTCCTGCCCTCTCATGCATTTCCATCTCACAGTTTTCTCTCTTATTTGCACTTTTCCTCACTTAAGCTTTCAGTCTTTCTACTATACCCCTCTGTCTCGCTTGCTATCCCACCCTGTCTTGCTATACAACTCTCTCTCTTGCCCTCTCTCCCTCCATCTCAATCACACCCCCAACTATTCCTCTGTCTCAAACTTGTCTCACTCTCAGTTTCTTTCTTCCTGCCTCCCCCCCGAGCTCTCTCTGTCGCCAGCTCTCTCTGTCCTCTCCCTTTTTGCTTCCTCTCTTCCAGACATGTTTTGCCTCTGTTCCTCACACACTTTGCTTCTTACATGTCTTTTTTTCTCTTGTGCTTGCCTTTTTCATTCTCCCTTGCCTTGTCTCTCTCACTTGCTCCATCCCTCACATGCTTTTCCATCTCTGACACATTCTTGCACGCACTTTTTCTCTTGCTGGTGCTTTCAGTCCCTCATTTGTGCTTTCCCTCCACTGTTTGCTATTTCCCTGTTACTCCCTATCCCTCCTTCTCGCTCTTGGTATTGGTCTCCCCTCCGCTCCCCGCCCCTGCTACCCATCTCTCTCTTGGGCTTTCCCAATGTCTCAAATGTGCTCTCTTTTCCCCTCACAAATTACCCCTCAATCTCACTCTTACGTTCTTTTTCTCTGTTTTGCTTCTGCCTCTTTGTCTCTGCCTTTCTCTGTACTCCCTATCTCTGTCTTTCAATTTATCTCTCTTCCTCAGACATGCATCCCCTATTTGCAATCTGCTTTCTTGCTGTCTCAGTTTCCTCCATCCCTCCAACCTTTCCCTCTCTCGGTCATGTTCTGCCTCTCTCGCGGACACTCTGTCTTTCAGATGTGCTTTCCCTCTCATTTTGATCAGCTTTCTCTGTCACAGGCCTTTCCCCTCTCTGACAAATCTTAAATACATGTTTCCGCTCTGACGTAGTTTGCCTCTCACACGTGCTTCGCCTCTCTCTTGGTTTCCTTATCTCTCATGTTCTTGTGAGCATTTGCACTCTTGCATATTTTTCTATTTTCTATTTCTTCCCTGTTCCCCACTTCTGCCCGTCTCCCTGTTGCTTTCTCTTTCCCTTGCTCTCACTTTCCCTATGTATGTCTCTCTCTCCTCCCCTTCTCCCTTCAAATTTTCCTTCTTTCTCAGACATGCTTTCCTTCTCTCAGATATGCTTTCTCTCTTTCTATAATATGTTTCTGCTTTTGCAGTTTTCCTCTTTTGCTTGCGCTTTCCCACTTGTGCTTTCTTTTACTTGTGCTTTTCTTCCCTCTCTCTTTTGCTATTCCTTGCTATCTGTTGCTGTCCATCTCTCACATTTCCCTTTTCTCTTGCCTTCCCTCTCCCTCTCGTCTTTATTGTTCCCTTTTGCCCTCACCCTTTCACTCCCCGCCCTCTGTCCTGTGCCCTTCCCACCCACCTTGTTTTGCCTGCTTTTCTGTCTTCACCCACCTTGCCCCCTGCCCCCTTTTCCCTTGGACTGTCTTTGCCTGTGTCTCACATGCTATTCCATCTCTGACAGTTTTCCTCTTTTTACACGTACTTCGCCTGTCATGCTTGAAGTTTCTTGCCTGCGCTCTTGCACTGTTGTTCACTATTTCACTCTCAATTGCTCACTTCCTCCCTCTGTTGTTTTCCCTCTCCTCAGCTTTCCAGTTGTCTCAGACATGTTTTCCCTCTCTTTTGAATGTGCTTTGCCATTCTCTTGGATGTGCTTTCCCTGGTGCATGTGCTTCTCTTCTCCTCCTTGCTTTCCTTGTCTCCTTTGTGGGCTGTGCTCACACTCAGTAGCACATCCTTTAGCATGTTTCTTTGTCATGGTCTCTTGCTTTCTCCCTGTCTTGCGTGCTTGCTTTCCTCTCTTCCATGCACTCTCCAGCTTGCTTACTTTTCTATGTGTTCTTTCTTCCTCTTTCTTGTGCTGCCTCTATTTCATGCTGCACTTCTCTCTGACACAGCTTTCCTTTGTATTGCTTCACCTCGCGCATGGTTTGTCTCTCTCATATGTGATTTGCCTCTGTAAGAGTGTGTTGTCCCCCCCCATGCACTTTCCTTCTCTCGCCCCACTGCCCCTTGCTTGTCTTCTCTCTTGGACACACTCTCTCCCGTCTCATTTTTCCTGTCTCTTGCACTTTCCTCTCTTGTTCTGCCTCACTTTCCCTCTCCCTCTTTCACTTTGCCACTCTGTCTTCTGTTTTCCCTTGCATGCTTTTCCATCTCTGAAACATTTCCTTTCTTGCATGCACTTTCCCAATTTATGCTTTCAGTCTGTCCTCATGCTTTCTCCTCTCTGTGGCTCATTATCCCTCTCTCTCTTGCACACTACACTCCCCATTATCCCAGTCTCCTTCTGATGCATTTCGTGCTCTCATGCATGCTTTGACTCTTTCATTCTTCCCTTTTGTCTGCTGTGTGCTTTGTCTCTTTTGTGTATTTCTTTTTTCTCTTGTGTTTCCCTCTCTCACTCTTTTGCTTTCCCATTCTCTCTTTCCTCATCTTGCATGCTTTCTCCCTGTTGTACAATTTTCATCTCTCCTGCCTGCAGTTTTCCTTTTGCTCATGCTTCCTGTGCCTTGTGATTTTCCTCCCATTCTTGTGGTAGTCCTTGCTAACTCTTACTATCCATCTCTTTCTCTTGCTTCCCCCTTCACTTCTTACCCTCTTCCCCTTTCCCCCCACTCCTTTCTTTCTCTCCCTCTCGATTTACTTTTCTTCTGTTTTCCCTCTCTACCCCTTTTGTTTTCACCTCTCCCTCTCACTATCCCTATTTGCCCTCTCTGTCTCTGACACACTTTTCCTCTGTATTATTTTTCCTCTCTCTTGCATACTTTCTGTCACCTGCTTTCTTCTCTCTTGGTCTTCCCTCTTACGGGTGCCCTTTCCCTGTCACATGCACTTTGCATCTCTCTGTAGTTTCACAGTCTTGCATGTTTCTTCTTTCTCTTGCGCTTGCTTCTCCCTCTCTCCCCCCCTCTCTAGCATGCTTTCTCTCTGTTGCACAATCCCTTTCTCTCCTGCTTGTACTTTCCCTCACTTATACTGTCTGTTGTGTTTTTCCTCCCCCCCCTTTTTTTGTTATCCCTAGCTGTCACTATCCTTCTTTCTCAATTCCTTTCTTTCTCTCACTTTCCCTCTCAATCTCTTGTTCCTCTTTCCTTTCCCCCTTTTGCCTCACTCTGTCCCCACCTCCACCCTCCCGTCTCCCCCTGTCTCTTTTCACCCTCCTTGCTTTTGCTCTTTCTCAAACACTTTCCTCTTTCACTCTCACGTGCTTTCCCTTTTGTCTTAAGCTTTTTACCTCTCACATGGTTTCTCTCATGTCCTTTGTCCCTCTCTCACGTTTTGACTCTCTTGTGTGCTTTTGCTTTCTCTTGCACTTCCCTCTCATCACTCTTACTTTCTAGTTCTCTCTTTCTCGTGCCTTTCCATCTCTGACACATTTTTCTACTTTCTTGTCTGAACTTTCCCTCTTGCTCATGCTGTCAGTTTCTTGCTTATGCTTTTCCTACTTCTGTTGCTTGCTGTCTCTCTTTCTATTGCTTGCTATCCCTATTTCTCTTTCCATCCGTCTCTCTTTCCCTTGCTACTCTTCCCTCTTTGTTTCTTTTGCTTTCCCATTGCCTTAGGCATGTTTCCTCCCTCTCTCCCATGTGTTTGCTCTCCCCTCTCTCCCCAGATTTCTCTCTCAAGCTTTCACCCTGTCTTGGTCACGGTGTCTGACATGCTTAATGTCTTGCATGCACTTTGCCTCTCTTGTGCACATGCTTTGCCTCTTTCAGATGCTTACCTGCTCTTGTGGATTTGCCTTTTTTGCTTTGCCTCTCTTACATGCTGTTGCACTCTCTAGTGTACTTCCCCTCTCTCTGATGTGATTTCCTGCTTGCCTGGTGCTTCCCTGATGTGAATTCCCTCTTGCTTGTGCTTTCAGTCTCTTAGTTGTGCTTTCCTTCTCTCTATCATGCTACCGCTCTGTATCTCTTGCCACCTTCTCTCTGTTTCCCTCTCTCTTTCTGCCTCTCCCCATCCCTCTTCTTTTTCGTCCCTCTTCCCCCCCACAGTTCTCTTCTTTCCCCACCCCCTTACTTTCTCTCTCTCACACACTTCGCTTCTCTGTCATTCCACTTGCATGTCTCTCTCCCCTGCTTTGCATCTGTCACATTATTGCTTTTTCTCAGACATGTTTTACCTCCCTCTTTCTAGTGCTTTCCTGCTTACATTCACTTTGCCTCTGTCTCTTGTTTGCCATATCTCCCATGTGCTTTTGCTGTCTTGTATGTTTATTCTTTCTCATGTGCTTCCCTCTCTCCATGTCAGTTGCTGTCAACTTCTTTATCTTGCATTCCCCCTCTCTCATGTGCTTCCTGCCTCTCACACAATTCTCCTCTCTTTTGATTGCAGTTTTCCTCTTGCTTGCATGTTTACTTGTGCTTTTCCTCCCTCCACCTCCTGCTATCCTTGTGTTACTTTGCCTCTTTCCCTCTTCTCCACCTCTCCTGCTTTTTTCTCTCACACTCTTCCTCTCTGTCTCTCTCAGACATGTATTTCCTCCATATTGCTTTCCTTCTCTCTCTCATGCACTTTCCTACTCCCATGTCTCACACAGTTTGCCTCTTTCACCTGCTTTGCCCTTCTGATGTGTGGCTTGCCTCTGTTCCTCTGTCACCTAGTTTGCCTTGGTCTCTCTTGCACATGGTTTACCACTCATATGCTTTCTCCTTCCGACTTGCATTCCCTCATGCTCTTTCACACTTTCCCTCTCTCTTATGTGCTCTTCCCTCTCAGGTGCTTTCCCTTCCTCCCACAGGCTTTCCTTGCATAGGCTTCCCTTGCATAGGCTTCCCTTGTACTTTTCCTCTTTCTGTCATGCCCTCTGGCACACCCCGTGCCTGTCTCTCTCAACAGCTTCCCACCCCCCCACCCCGCACACAGTCTCTCTCATGTGCTTTCCCTCTCGTGTGAATTTTGCCTCTCTTTAATGCTTTCCTGATCTCTCATGTGCTTTTCATTGCTTGCTGTTTTAATTCTCTCGCACTCCCGGCCCTGTCTCTCAACTACCCCTCCTTTCTGTGTCTTTCTCCCTCTCTTGCATGCTTTCTCTCATACAATTTCCCTTCTTGTGGACGCTTTCCATCTTACTCATGCTTTCTGTCTTTTACTAGTGTAATTCATCACTTTCGTGTACTGTCTCTGTTGCTATCCATCTCTTGCTTCCTCTTTTTCTCTTGCTTTCCCTCTCTTATCCCATTACTTCTTGTTGCTATCAGTTGCCCCTTCCCCCTCTCTCCCTTCAACTGCCACCCCCCTCATCTCTGTCACTTTCCCTCTCTCCCTCACACACTTTCTCACTCAGTGTCAAAGGGTTTGCCTCTCTCACCTACTGTACCCCTCTCTGTTGTGTGCTTCTGCATGTCATGTGGTTTGCCTCTCTTGTGCTTTCCCCTGCACTCTTACGCACTCCCCCCATCTTCCCTCTCACTGTCATCTTTCCTTCTCTTGCATGCTTGTTCTTTCTCTTGTGCTTTACTGTTTCCCTTTTTTTCTCATGTTGTCTCTTCCTCTCTTGCTGACCACCTCTTGCATGCTTTCCTACCTTTCTCACACTTCTCTTTCTTGCATGCTCTTTCTCTCTCACTCATGCTTTCAGTCTCCTGCCAATGCTTTCCCTCTCTAGCTTGCTACCCCCTACTCTCTTGCTCTCTTTCCCTCTCTCATTTTCTATCCCTCGCACTTTCTCTAGCTTTTCCTGTCTTCCTGTATGTTTCCCTCTCTGTCATATGCCCTTTCCAACTGTCTTGGATGTTCATGCCCTCTCTCTTGAATATGTATTCCCTCTCTCCTGGATGTGCTTTGCTCCCCTCCGCCCCTCTCCACCCCTTGCTTTCCATATATCTCTTGTGTGCCTTCACTCTTGTGTGCATCTTCTCTCTCTTGCACACCCCCCTCTCTCTGTGTCACTCTGCTCTTCTCCCCCTCTCTTGCATGCTCTTCCAGACACACAATTTTCCTCTCTTGTGTTTTGCACTCTCTCACTCCCACTGTCAGTTTCTTGTGTTCTTTTCCTCCCTCTGTCTCATGCCATCCCTTGCAATCTCTCATTATCGCCCCTCTTGCTTTTCCTTCCTCTTGTTTTCCCTCTCTATTTTCCTGTTCCCTTCCCTCCCTCTCTCCCTCACCTCATCGCCGTCTTTCCCTCTCTCTGACACATATTTTCTCTGTTAGTTTCCCTTTCTCACACACTTCCCCCTTCATTCACATGCTTTTCCTCTCTCTGCTGTCCGCCCCCCCCCCCCCCGCCTTCTTGCATATGCTTTCTCCAGCACTCCCTTTTCTCACTCTCTCCATCTTTCTCTCTCTTACAGCCCCACCCCCCGGTTTCCTCCCTCTCTCCACTGTCTCAAGCACCCCCACCTGCCTCCATGTGGTTTTCATCTCTCTAATGAGCTTTCTTACCCCACCCCCTCAGTCCTCGCCCCCCCCTTCCAGCCTCTCCCTGAGCCTTCCACCCATCTCTGCTTTCCAACTCTCTTGCATGCTTTCCAGTTCTCTCATGCACTTTCCCTCATTCACATCTTTCTCATGGTTTTCCCTCTCTTTCTCCTTCACTTTCCTCTCTTCTGATTTCCTTCCCCTTCTTGCATGCTTTTCCACCCCTCACACCCTTTTCCTCTCTTGCTTGCACTTTTCCTCCTGCACGTGCTTTCAGTCTCTTGCTCAGAACCCCTCTGCCCTGTTCCCTCTCTGCTGCTGTCCCTCCATTCACATTCTCTCCCTCCCCTCTCCCTGCCCCATGTTCTCTCTCCTCAACAATTCCTCTCTTGCTGGTCTTCCCTCTTTACCTCTGCCTCTCTCTTCTCACCTTCTCTGACTGTTCCTGCCCTCTCTTCCCTGCCCCCTGCTCCTCTATCTCCCTCTCTCTTGCTTTCACCTGCCCCCTCACTCCCCTTCCCCCCTCCCGCCCCCCCCCCCCCCCGTCTTGGAAGGTGTTCGAGGTCTCTTTCACGTGCTTCCCCACTCTCTCTTCCCCCATCTTCCTCATGCTCTTTCCTGTCTCGTTCTCTCTTGCTTTGCTCTCTTGCAGTTTTCTCCCCCTCTTGCATGCTTTTCCAACTCTCACTTGCACTTTACCTCTTGAACATTCTTTCAGTCTGTTGCTTGCTCTTTCTTTGTGTCTCTTGCTCACTAGCACTCATCATCTGTCTTACTAGTCCTCTCTCTCCCTCCCCCCATCTGACGTGCAGAAAACAGTCTCCACAATCAGTGAGATTGTAAAGTATGTATGTTCATTCAGTGCAGGGCAGCATGGGGGGATAGTCCCACCAAAGTCGTGTGTGCCTGATTTGGCAGTTCGCTTTAAATTTATACAGTGAAGTTTTACATATACATAGAGTTTCGCAATACGCCTATACATAGGCATTACCTATCCCCGCTTTATATTAAAATTAGCTCTAGGAATTCATTTCCATAGTCTCCTCTCAACCGCGCTTGCGCAGTGCCTCCTTATGGTGGTTGTCTGGTGGTCGTGAAGATGAAGGCTGTATGTCTTCTCCATGGTGAACTCTTAACCTTCTGTTCCTGCGCAGACTCAGTTGTCCCTTGGCATTTATCCAGATCACAAGGCTGGTCTTGGCTGGTTCTTGGAGTCGACTGCTGCTTCTTATCAGGGTCTATCTCCTGTCCCAGCCAGCCTCAACAATGCAATCGTTAAACATCACTTCTCATCCCCTTGGGCCATGTCTACCTCTATTGAAACTTCTTTAACTTCATTATAGCTAGATAATTATTAAACAATTCCTATCTACATTCATATATCTACTATATCTAGTAAGGTTCCTTTGGTTCCCCATCTCACCATCCTTCGCTGTATTTCAGTCCCTCATTTTGTCTTGTTGCCCTCTCACCTTCCTCCTCAAGTATTCCCCCATTTCCTCTCTCCCCAACACTCCCTCTCTTGCTTCCCCTCTGTTTCCCCCTCTCCCTGCTCCCCCACCCCATTTTCCTCCCTTGCAGGCAGCCTTTTCCTCTGTTTCTCATATGCTTTTGCACTCTGTTGTACACAGTTTCTGTCAGTTTCACATGCTGCCCCCTGCTCCCCCTCCTACTGTCTGTCTCCTGGTCACTCCCTCTGTCTTCGAGTCCCTCCACTCTTCACTCTTCCCTCTCACTGCCCCCCCTGCTTTGTCCCTCTCCCTCTCTCTCTGGCTCTCCCTCCTCTCCTGCCCCAGCTGGCCCTCTGGCTACCCCATCAGTCCTGCCCTTGTTCTGACCTTCCCTCTCTCTTTGGTTGCCCCCTTATCAATGCCACCCTCCTTGCTGTCCCCATACTCTCCCCGCCATGTCTCCCTGTCCCTCTGTCTTGCTTGCTGTTCCCATCTTTCTCACTTGCTGCCCCTATCCCCACACTGTCCTTCCATCTCTTTAGCTGTTCTTCCATCTCCCTGTGTCTCTCTCTGTCTCGTGACCCCATCTTTCTCACTGTTGACGCCTCTCTGTCCCTTTGTTTCTCTTGCTGCCCTTGCTGTTCCTTTCACTTGCACGGTGTCCCTTCTCCCTCTCGCTGTATCCTTTCTTCTCTCCCTTTCAGTGTCCTGCCCCCCTCCCCCTTCAGTCGCTCCCTACTCTTGCTGTCTGTCTATCCCTCTCACTCTTTTCCTCCCACTGTCTCTCCTGGTCTTCTCTCCCCATCCCCAGCTGTCACTCACTCTCTCCCCTTGCTGTACCTCTCTCTCTTTCCCTCTCACTGCCCCTACTGATCTCCCTCCACCTCACTGTTCCTTATATTCTCCCTGTCTTGCTCCCCACCTCTCCTCTCTGTGTCTCCGTTGTCCCTACATCTCTTTATCTCTCTCTCTCACTGCCCCTACATGTCTTTCATGCTTACTGTCCTTGCCCCTTTCTCATAAATTCCACACATTTACACCCTTTCTCTCTCATCTATCACTCTCCCTTTGTCTGTCTCTCTCATGTTCCCTCTTTTGCATATTTTCCTTTCTTGGACACAGTGCCTCTCTCACAAGTGTTCTCCCTGTCTTGTGTCTGGCATGCTCACTGCCTCTACTGCATGGTCTTTACTTTTCTTGCACACTTTTCCCCTCCCTTGAATAAGCTTTCTGTCTCTGCCTTACAGGCTTTTTTACTCATATTCATTACATCCTTTCTGTCTCAGGTTTCTCCATTTCATGCTTTCCTTCTCTTGTGCATGCTGTTATGTGCAACCTGGCATGCTTGAGCTCTTTTGTACACTTGCCCTCTCTCAACACTTTTGCATTCTCACTTCTGCAACCTCTCTGTTGTATTTGCCCTGTCTTGTGTGCTTTCACTTGCATATGCTATCCCTCTCATTTGTGCTCCCCATCTCATGGACTTTCCCTTTCTTCTGCCTTCTCTCCAGTGCTTGCTTTCTCTTGTGCTTTCCCTCTCCACAGGTATGCTCTCCTGCTCCTATATGTGTGCTTTCCTTCTCTCTGGCATGCATACGCTTTCCCTGTCTTGCATGCGCTTCTCCTCCTATGGGTACTTTACTTCTAGTGCATGTGCTTTCTCTGTCACTCACTTTTATGGTTTACTTCTGCCTCCATTCCTCACACATGAATTCCTTCTTCATTGTGCATGTCCTTTTTGGTCTGCATCTCTCACACATTCCCTCTGTCCCTCTTATGCACTTTTTGTTTCTCCTCACACCTTGTGCACTTTTCCTCTTACTCATGCTTGTGCTTTCCCTCTCTTTTTCTTACTTCCTCTTTATCTCTCTCACCATTTCCCTCTTTCTCACACAGTTAACTCTCTCACTTCCTTGCATGCTTTCTCATGCTTTCCTCACATGACTTCCCTTCCTAGCATGTTTTCCTTGTCTACTACTCTGCTGCATATGCTCTTCCCTATCTCTACTGCACCCTTTTCCTCTCTTATGTGCCCTTTCTTATTTTTTCCTGTTCTTGTCAGTTGTCTCTCACACATTTTGTTTCTCTTCTGTACTTCACTGCCTCTAATGCTTTCCCTTTACCACATGTAGTTTCTCTTTCCATTGAACAGTCTCCCAGTCTCTCTTGCTTGTACTTTTCCTCCCTCATGCACAATGTCTGTCTCTCCCTCCCTTCACTGGCTCTTCCACTTCCTCTCTTCTCTCTTGTTCATGCTTTCTGTCCCTTTTTCACACCTTCCCTCCCTCTCCTTTTCTTGCACTTTCCTTTTCATGCATGCCTTCCATTTCTAGTGAGCTTTCCTTCTCACACATGCTTTTCCTTTTGTCTATTGCAGTTTTCCTTGCTCTTTCTTGTACACTTTTCTCTCTTGTGTGTGAATACACTTTCCCTTTCTCTTTCCCTCTGCTCTATTGGTTTTTCCTCCTTTCTTGTTTTCCCTGTCTTGTATGCATGCTTCCTGTCTCTCTCTGTTTTGTGTTTCCCCTCGTTTGCATGTGCCTTTCCTCTCTTGCATGCTGCCCTCCTCTCACTACCTAGCACTTTCTGTCTATGGGTTGTGCTTTCCATCTGTCTTTCTTGCTTGTACCTTCCCTCCCTTGGGCATGGTTTCCCTTCCTTATGCAACCCTTTTCCTTCCTCCCTCGTGCTGTCTTGCATGCTTTCCCTCTTCTGTCACATGCTTTCTCTCTGTCATGTGTGCATTCCATCTCTAATGAATGTCTTCTTTTTTCCATATATTTACTGTCTCGTATCTTTCATCTTTTTTAGTGTGCCTTTCCCCTCTCTGGCACCTTTCCCGTGCTCTTTCTGTTGCACCTTTCACCTCTCTTGTGCATGCTCCCTCTCTTTCTCTCACTTTCACATATGTGCACTTCCCTGCCACCACCCTGCTATTTGCTTTCCTTTTCTGTCTCTGGCACACTTTTCCCTCTCTCACGCATTTCATTTTTCTCTCATGTGCTTTCTCTCAGTCACAGTTTCCCGCTCTATCATGTGCATTCCCCCCCTCATGTTTTCACTTTCTCAGATGTGCTTTCCCTTTTGTTAGCTCAAGCTTTCCTTGTCTCTACTGTGAATGTTTCTCACTTTCATGCTCTCTTGAGCTTTCTCAGTTAACACATGTTCCCCTCTTATGCCTCCTTTCCCTCTCAGATACTTCCCTTCTTCGTTGAACTTGTCTCTCTCATGCTCTTTTACTCCCTCTCACATGCTTTCTCTTCCTCCCTGCCGTGTAAGGTTTCGTTCCCTCTCTTATGTGCTTTGCCTCTGTCCCATACATCTGTCCCCCTCTCTCTTGGACACTCTTCATGCTTTTCAAGTCTTTCTTGATTTCTCTTTCTCTCTCTCCCCCCACATTACTTCTCTGTCATGCACTGTTTCTTTATTGTGTGTGCTTTCCCTTCCTCCCGGGCACACTTCCTTTCTCTCTTTTACCACCCCTTTCTCATGGATCCACTTTCCCTGACATTCTGCCTCGCCTTTTTTTTCGTGGTCACATTTATACTTTCTCTGTTACATGCTTTTTCACAAACGGTTTCTCTCTTTCTCATCCCTCTCTCCCTTGCCTGTTTTCCTGCTCTGTCTGCACTTTCCCCTGCATTTCACATATCTTACATGTGCTTTTCTCTCTTTTTCTTGTGCTTTGTCTGCCTTGCACTTTCTTTTGCTAACACTCACACTTCCCCTTCTGACTTACACACTTCCTGTGTCTCAGGCTTTCCCTGTATCTCATGCTTACCTCTTGCACACAGTTTGTCTTGAATGGTTCCCCCTCTCTCATGCGTACTCTGTCTTTACCTCTCGTGTCTGCTTTCCTTATAGATTCTGTGTAGTTTCCCTCTCTTGTGTACTCTTTCCCTTAATCTTGGGCATTTGCTCTCTCTCGCACCTGCACACTGTCCCATTTCTGTTGCATGCATGTTTGCTTTTCCTCCTTCTTGTGCTTCCCCTCTGTTGTGCCCCTTCCTCTTTCTGTCATGCTCTTTCCCTCTTTCTTGCGTGTGAGGGCTTACCGTCTGTCTTGCGCATGTTCTCTCTCTTGCATGCTGTTTCTTGCTGTCATGGGCTTTTTATGTCCTCTCCTGCAATTTCCCCTCTTGTGCACTCTCTCCTTCCCTCTCCATCACACTTTCTCATGCTTTTTCTTGCATTCTTTCCCTTTCTCACATGCTATTCCTCCAGTGCATGTTTTTCCTCTCTTGTACATCCCATTTCCATATCTTTTGTGTGCTTTCCTTCTTGCTTGCTTGTACTTTCTCTTGCATGTTTCAGTCTCTCTCATACTTTTCCTCTGTAGGCTTTCCCTCTGTCATTAATTTTCTCTCTGTTATGGGTTAACCCCAGTCTGCAGTTAAGCACTGCACAGCCATTTGCTTTGCTCTCCTCTCAGTGGGATGAGGGAGAGAATCAGAAGGGCAAATGTGAGAAAACTCATGGATGAAGATAGAAACAGGTTAATAAGTGAAGAAAAGCTATGTGTGCAAGCAAAGCAAAATGTGGAATTTATTCACTGCTTCCCATTGGCAAGCAGATGTTTAGCCACTTGCCTGGAAAATAGGGCTTTAGCATGCATAACAGTTACTTGGGAAGACATACTGTAACTATAAACATCCCCCCTTCCTCCTCTTCTCCCCCAGCTGTCATTGCTGAGCGCAACATACGGGATATCCTATTGGTCAGCTGTCCCAGCTGTGTCCATTCCCAGCTTCCTGTGCACCCCCAGCCTACTCACTGGGGGTCAGCATGAGAAATTGAGGCCTTGATGATATGCATGCAATGTTCAGCAGTAACTAAAACATCGGTGTGTGCTCCCTCTCTTTCTCTCACTTTCACATATGTGCTTTCCGGTGTGTTAACAACACTGTTTTCATCACAAATCTAAAACACAGCACCATACAAGCTGCTATAAAAAAAGTTAATTCCATACCAGCCAGACCCAGTACATGCTCTTTCATGCTTTCACTCTCAAGAATTCTGATGTGCACTTTCCCTCTCTGCGTGCTTTTTCATGCCACCTTATGCTTTCCCTCTTACTCTCTTGCTTTTCCCCTTGTGCTCTCTCACTTTTCTCTTTTTGCCTTTTTCTTGAGTTCTGGGGCTTCTCTTCCTTGCATGCAGTTTTTCTCTCTTGTTTTCCTTCTAATGCACTCTTCCCTTCCGTTTTGCAGCACTCTTTCCCACTCACGGTCTCATGCTTTTTAATGCTTTTTGACAGTCTTTTGCAGACATGCTTTCCCTCTCTTTTCCTCTCATTTTCTCTACCCCTCTTTTGTTCTTCACATCTCTCTCATGCTTTCCCTCTCTGTTTTGCATATTCTTGCTTTCTCTCTAGCATGTTTTCCTCACTGTCTAGCATATGGCCTTTTTCTGTCATGTGTACACCATCCCTCTCTCCCTTTATCACTCATGCTTTCTCTCTCACGCATGCTCTTCTGCTCTTTTGCACACTTCTATCTCCATCTCACAAGTGCTTTCCTGTTATTGGGCTTTCCATCTCTCCCGTGCTTTACCTTTTCCTTGCACATGCTTTCCTTTTGTTGTGAGTATGCTGCAACATGTTTCCTCTCACTCTCATGCATGCTTTTCTCCTTTCTTGCACACACATGCTCCCTGATTTTGTCTCACGTGCTTTCCCTCTTACTTGTGGTTTCTCTCCTGTATGCCCCCATCCCCCATGCTTCTGCTCTTTCATGTTCTTTTCCTTTCTTGTGTGCTTGCTCTCGCTCTCTTTCTTGCTCTCATTCTTCTGCAGGCTTTCCTGCTTTCACACTTTTCTTACTGTGTGCTTTTCCTCTCTCGTGTGATTTTCCTGTCCCATGTACTTTCCCTCTCCCTTGCAGTCTCCCTCTGTTTTACTCTCACCATCTCATTCCTTCTCTCGCTCTTTTCCCCATCTTAATTTCTTAAACTTTCCCACTTTCTCTTGCATGCTTTTCCACTCTCATGCTTGCACCTTTCCCTCTCCCATGCTTTTTGTCTTGCATGCTTTCCCAATCTCATGTACCTTTTAAAAAAGTCTCTCTTTCTTTTGCTTTCTTTCTCATACAAGCTTTCTTTCTTGTGCACTTTTCACCCTGTCACTCTTTTCTTGTTGCTCTCTTGCTCTTCCATTTTTCTTGGAATCTTGCGCTTTACTTCTCTTTTGTGTGCTTTGCCTCCCCCTCCCACTCATAGTATCTCTTCCTTACTCATGCTGCCCCTCTCTCATGGTTTCCCTCTGTATTGCATGCTTTCCTTATCTCATATGTTCATGTTTTCCTGTGCTTGCTCTTTCTTGTGTGTTGTTTTTCCTCTGTTCTCTTTTGCATGCTTTCCCTTTTGGGGGGGCATTTCCCCTCTTTCCCCCCTCACATGCTCCTTCCCTCTGTTGCATGCTTTTTCCTTCTCACTGTCTTATGCTTTTCCTCTGCCTCTTGTGCATTTTCTTTCTCATTGATGTGCCTTCTATTCCTGCCTGCCCCGCCCTCCCCCCACCCTACCCCGGCTTTCTCTGCCTTGCACACTTTCCTTTTCTGTCTTGCCTGTGTTCTCTCTCACACACCCCTTCCCCCTTCCCTGTCTGCTACTCTCTCTTGCCACTTCCCCCATCTATCTTGTGTTTTCCTGCTGTCTCTTAGTGACAGAATTTCCCCATTTCTCTCTCCCACACTTCTTGCATGTGCATTCATGTCTTCTCAGACATGTCCCCTCTCTCTTGCATGTTCTTTCCTACTTTCTCTTTTCCCTCAGGTGCAGTATTGTTTTCTCACCTCTCCCGTGTGCTGATGTGCTTCCCCCCATGTCTTGCTTTCCCCCCTTTTCCCCTTTCTTGAGCATTCTTTCCTTCTCTCATGAACACATGATCATTCTCTGTCACTCTCAGTCTTACACACTTTCCCTCTCTGTTACGCTTTCTCCCTTTTGCATGCTTCCCATTATATACATGCTCTCCTCTTCTTGTGCGTGCCTTTTACCTTGCATGCTTTCCCTCTTGCTCTCATGGGCTTTCCTTCTCTTTCTGTGTCCCTTCTCTCTCTTGCATGCACCACCACCCCACTCCCCTGCTCCCGTGCATAGTTTTCCATACTCATGCACACTTTCCCACTCATATGCACTTTTTGTTGTTCTCGCAGTTTCTGTCTCACTCACTCTTTCCCTCTCAATCTTTCACTCTTTTAGTCTTGCTCTCCTGCTTCCTTTCTTTTGCTTTTCCCCTCTTCTTTGATTTCTTGAGCTTTCCATCTTTTTCATGTATGTATTCTGTCATGGACGCTATCCCCCCTTGTTCAAATCTCCCTCTCTTGCACATGCTTTCCTCCTTTCTTACATGCTTTCAATTTCTTGTACTTTCCTTCTTATGCAGTTTCTTGCATGTGCTCTTCCCCTCTTTCTTGCATGTTCTTGCCCTCTCTCTTACATACCTTTTCCTATTTTTCACATGAATGCTCACCCTGTCACATGCTGTCCCTCTGTCGTAGATGGTTTCCTTCTCCTGCACATGCACTTGCTCTCGCTCTTTTCTTCTCTTTTTCTTGATATCCCTTATGCGTGCTTTCTTTCTTAGGCACGCTTTCTGCCTTGCAGATGCTTACCCTGTCTTGCATGCTTTGCCTTTTCTCATTGCTTTCCCTCTTTCTCTCATGCTCACTCTTTCCCTCTTATTTACTCTTTCCTAATGCCTCCCTGTAATGTGCTTTCCCTCTCTCTCCTTTCTCCTTTCTCTCACTCCCTCTTTCCCCTCCCACTTTCCTTCTAGTCTTTTGTCACACTCCCCCCCCGCTCTCTGTCCTTGTCTCTCACTAATTCCCTTTTATTCTTGCTCTTGCCCTCTTGCTTACTTTTCCATCTTTCTTTCCCTTTTTCCCCCCTTGCTTTCCCCTCTCTTTCCTTTGTTTTCCTTCTTTGCCTATTGCTTGCTGTCTTTGCCTCTTGCTTTTCTTCACTCTCACTCACTTTCCATCAGCCCCTCTTTTGCTCTCACAATCTTTCCGTCTCACTCTTTCCCTCCTGTTCTCTTTGCCTCTTTCCTTCTGCCTTTGTGTCCCTCTCTCTTTCCCACTCACTTAGCTTCATTCTGCATTTCTCCTTGATCACTTTCTCTTTCCCTCTCAGCTGCTCTGTTTCCTTCTGCTTGTCTGTCTTGTTTTCTTCTATACCCACTTACTTCCACTCTTCCACTTTTCCCTTCTTCATTCCCTGTCACTGTTAATGCTATTTTGTCCCCTCTGACTCTCCCTGCCTCTCCTTTCCTTTTTCTTGATGTCTTTCATTTTCATGTGTTGTTTTTCTCTTTCATTTTTCCCCTCTGTCTCAGCTCACCTCTTGCCCAGTGTCCTTCCCTCCCTCTCTCTCGTTGTCTCACCTTCTGTCCTGATTGCTCTGACTTGCACAACCTCTCCTGTCTGCTTCTCATTCCCTCTTGCTCCCTTTGTTTACCTCTCACTCTTTCCCTTGTGTTTGCTTTCTCTTTTTCCTTCTGTCTCTGTCCCTCTTGCTGTCTCACTTTCTCACTGACCAACTTTTCCACCAATTTTCTTTCATATACATTTTCACCTTGCCACTTGCTTGGCCTCTTCCTCTTATTATCTCTTTCCCTCTCAATTGCAGTATTTCTTCCACTCTTGCACTCTGCCTCTTTCCCTTTCTATCTCTCTCTCTTCTCCCTGTCCTGATCACTCTTCCCCTCTTGCTTGCTCTTTCCTCTGCCTCTCTTCCATTCTTGCTCACTCTTTCCCCCTCTAGCTACCTCTTCCTATTCCTGTGTCTCAGTCTTGACTGCTCCTTTTGACACTCACTCCCTTTCTTTCCCTCTTGCTCTTTCCTTCTGCTTCTTTCTCTCTCAATTGCTTTCTTTCCCTCTGCCTCTATGCCCTGCCCCCCACTCTTTCCCTCTTGCTCCTTTCCTTTCATTCTCATACCTGCTTCACAGAATCACAGAATGGTTGAGGATGGAAGGGACCTCTGGAGGTTGTCTTGTCCAGCCCCTGTGCTCTAGCAGGGCCACCTAGACCCTCTTGTTGAGGACCATGTTCAGATGGTTTTGAATATCTACAAGGATGGAGACGCCACAAACTCTCTGGGCAACCTGTGCCAGTGGTCAGTCATCCTTCAGTAAAAAAGCATTTCCTGATGTTCAGAGCGAACCTCCTGTGTGTGTTTGTGCCCATTGCCTGTTGTCCTGTCACTGGGCACCACGGGCCTGGCTTCATTCTCTTGGCAGTCTCCCTTCAGGTATTTATATACTTTTATAAGATCCTCCCTGAGCCTTCTCTAGGCTAAGCAAAACTAGCTCTCTCAGCCTTTTGTCATAGGAGAGATGTTCCAGTCCCTTCATCATCTTAATGCCCCTTCACTGGACTCTTTCCAGTAGCTCCATATGTATTTTGTAGTGGAAAACCCAGAACTGGACACAGCACTGCAGGTGTGGCCTCATCAGGGCTGGATAGAGGGCAAGGATCCCCTCCCTTGACCTGCTGGCAGCACTCCTCCTAATGCAGCCCAGGTTACCATTGGCTTCTGCCACAAGGGTGCATTGCTGGCTCATGACAGCTTGGTGTCCACATGACCCCCAGGTCCTTTTCTGCAAAGCTATTTGCCAGCTAGGTGGCCCCCAGCATGTATTGGTGTGGGGGCTTTTTCCTCCCCAGGTACAGGACTTTGCACTTCCCTTTGTTGAACTTCTTGAGGTTCATGTTGGCCCATTTCTCCAACCTGTTGAGGTCCCTTTGAATGTCAGCACAGCCTTCTGGTGTATCAGCCTTTCCTCCTGGTTTTGCATGATCAGGAAACTTGCTGAGGGCACGCTCTGCCCCATCATCCAGGTCATTAACAAAAATGTTGAACAGTATTGGACCCTGTGTTGATCCCTACAGCACTAGTCACTGGCCTCCATCTAGACTTTGTACCAGTGTTCACCACGCTCTGGGCTTGACCATTAAGCCAGTTTTCAATCCCCCTCACTGTCTGCTTTTCCAGCCCACACTTACTAGCTTTTCTCTGAGGATATTATGGGAGACAGTGTCAAAAGCCTTACTGAAATCTAGGTAAGCTATATCCACTGCTCTCACCTCATCTACTCGGCCAGCCATTTCACTGTAGAAGGTTATCAGGTTGGTCAAGCATGACTTCCTCTTGGTGAATCCATGCTGACTACTCCTGATCACCTTCTTGTCCTTCATGAGCCTGGAATGGTTTCCGGGAATAGTTGATCCATCACCTTCCCAGGGATCAAGGTGAGGCTGACTGGCCTATTGTACCTTGGGTCTTCCTTTTTGAAGATAGGAGTGACAGTTGCTTTCTTCCAGTCCTCAGGCACCTTTCTCAGTTCCCATGTTCATTCAAAGATTGAGCCCTTGCAATGACATCAGGCAGCTCCCTCAGTATTCACAGGTGCATGCCATCAGTGCCCATGAACTTAATGTATGTCCGGTTTGCTTAAGTATTCTTCTCTAACCTGATCCTCTTCCACCAGGGGTGAGTCTTCCTTACTGTCTGCTTTCTCTGGGTCTGAGAGTGCTTAGATTTCTGAAGAACAGTCTTATTAGCAAAGGCTGAGGTGAAGAAGGTATTCAGTACCTCAGCATTTTATATGTTTTGTGTCACCAGGTCCCCTGCTGCCTTTAGCAGCAGCAACATGTTTTCCCCAGTCATTCTTTTCCCATTCATGTACTTGTATAGAAGCCCTTCTTGTTGAGTTTGACAACCCTTGCCAGATTCAATTCCACATGGGCTTTGACTTTTCTACCTACATCTCTGTACGCTTGGACATACAGAGTGTCTCTGTATTCCTTCCAGGTTACCTGTCCCTGCTTCCACCTTCTGTATGCTTCCTTTTTATGTTTGACTTTTGCCAGAAGGTACTTGTTCATCCGTACAGGCCTCCTGGCATTTGTGCCGGAATTCCTGCTCACTGGGCTGAACTTGAGCTTGGAGGAGGTGGTCCTCAAATATCAGCCAGTTTTCTTGGACCTCTCTTCCCTCCAGGGTCTTTTCCCACAAGATTTTGAAGCAGATCCCTGGAGAGGCCAAAATCTGTTTACCTGAAGTCAAGGGTTGTGATCTTGCTTTTTTCCCTCTTCCCTCCTCTCGGGAGTCCCCATTGCATGGTCACTGCAGCCAAGGCTGCCTTTGAATTTCACAGCCCCAACAAGTCCTTCCCTGTTTGTGAAAATGAGGTCCAGCAGAGCACCTCTTCTCATAGGCTCCTCTGTCAGTTGGATCAGGAAGTTATCACTGATGCTCTCCAGGAACCTCCTGAATTGCTTATGCCCTGCTGTGTTGTCCCTCCAGCAGATGTTGGCGTGGTTGAAGTACATCATGAGGACCACGGCCCACAAACATGAGGCTATTTATAGCTATCAGTAGAAGTTCTCATCTACTTATTCTTCCTGGTCAGGCAGCCTGTAGCAGACAGTGTCATCTGTACTGGTCTGCTTTGTAATCCTTACCTGTAAGCTCTTTCGAAAGCACACCTAGATCCTCCTCAGCTTTGATGACAGTGAATCTTTTCCATAGTTGAAAGCCTTCAGGTGGAGCAGGAGCCTTCCTCTTGGTGCCGAAGTCATGGTCTTCCAGCCTTGACCTTCCACAGAGTTTTCACTTATCAGTCTGCTAGGGACAGACTTTGGCTGTGTCTACACTGCAGTTGGGGTCCAGAGCCGTCAAAGCTATAGGGTCTCTGAGAAGATCATGTCTCTCCTTCATCCTCTCTGATGGTGCAAAGCCTTCTCACTTCGTCCCGTAACTCCTCCACTTGGTGACACAGCTCTTCAACAACAGTGTATCTGATGCAGGAAAGAAGACCATGTCTGCAAGGCTTAGGGGGAGGCCTTTGCACAATCCCTGCAGCTGGGGACTTGCAGACCTGCACCTGCTATCGAAAACTCCATCTGGGACAGCTGCTCCAAGAGCTGCTGGAGAATGTACTCTGGTGCATCACTACTATGCCTGAGAATGTTCAGGCTGGTCTGAATTGAGATCAGGATCCATTCATTGCACCCTACTGCACAAACTGCTGTGTCTCTTAGCCATGCTCTAGGCCTACCAGCTGTACAGGTGCTTGACCCTTTCTTGCCAGACAACAGCTATAACAAAGTCTTCAGGCACCCTGGGTCAAGGGCAGCTGACTGAACACATTAGAAACTGCTGGAGCTTCCTGTCCTGGTTTCAGCTGGGATAGAGTTAACTGTCTTCCTAGTAGCTGGTATGGTGCTATGTTTTGAGTTCAGCATGCGAAGAATGTTGATAACAAACTGATGTTTTCAGTTGTTGCTCAGTAGTGTTTAGACTAAAGTAAAGGATTTTTCAGCTTCTCATGCCCAACCAGCAAGAGAGCTGGAGGGGCACAAGAAGTTGGCACAGGACACAGCCAGGGCACCTGACCCAAACTGGCCAACAGGGTATTCCATGCCATGTGACGCCACATCTAGTATATAAACTGGGCAGAGTGGGCGGAGGGTGGGGGATCGCCACTTGGGGACTAGCTGGGTGTCGATTGGCGAGTGGTGAGCAATTGCACTGCACATCGTTTGTACATTCCAATCCTTTTATTATTGCTGTTGTCATTTTATTAGTGTTATTATTATCATTATTAGTTTCTTCTTTTCTGTTCTATTAAACCGTGCTTATCTCAACCCATGAGTTTTACTTCTTTTTCCCGATTTTCTTCCGCATACCACTGGGTGGGGAGGGGAGTGAGTGAGCAGCTGCGTGGTGCTTAGTTGCTGGCTGGAGTTAAACCACGACATTCCTCAGGCCCACAGCCCTGTGGCTCCCCTTACCTTGTTCTTACCTTGGAGGGGCATGTACACTCAAATTTCTCCAAGGGTTCCCAGGAGTCCCCCAGTGTTCCTGGACCCTGTCACCAGGAGATCCCAAAGGAGAACCTAGAAACTGTTGTGCAAACCACTTGCTCTCTTGCTCCTTCTCTCCTGCTAGTTGTCTTTCCCTCTCCTTTCTCTGTTGCTCTTTGTTCCTCTTGCTCTTCCCTTTCCTCACACTTGTTTCCTTTGCCACTCTCCCCGGCTCACTTGTGCACTTTCCCTCTCATTCGCTCTTTCCCATTCACTGTCTTTTGCTCATTCTCTCTCTTTTCCCTCTGCCTCTCTTTACCTGTTGCTGTCTGTCCCTCTGCCTTTTCTCTTTGCTCATTCTCTCCTCTTCAATTGCCTGCTCCCCTCTCTTGTTCTCAATCTCTCTGTCCCTGTTGCTGTCTCTCCCTTCCCTTTCCACTCTGAAACTGTCCCACCATGTCTCTTTCCCTTTTGCTCTCTTTACCTCATGCTCACTGTCTTTCCCTCTGCTTCTTTCATTTTGTGTCCTTCTCTCTTGTTCACTTTCTGTCAATCTCTGCCTGTGCTTGCTCTTTCCTTCTGCCTCTCATCTCCTTCTTGCTTGCTGTCTTACCTTTGCTTTTCTTTACCTCTTCCTGACTCACTTTATTTCCTCTCACTCTTTGCTGTATGCTCTTTTTTTCCTCTCAGTCATACTCTAGCTTTCTTTGCCCTGCTTCTATTTCTGTCTCTTTGCTTCTCACTCAGTCTGTCTATCCCACGTGCTCCTTTCCAAGTCTCCCTCTCATTTGTTCTCTTTCCCTTTGCCTGTCTTTCTGTCTTGCTTCCTCTTTCTTTCTGCCTTTCCTGTGTGACTCCACCTTTGTCTCTTCCTCTTTATTCACTTTTCTCTCAATCCTGTTTTCTCTCACCCTTTCCACCTGGTCTCCTCACTTCTCTCGCCATCCCCTCTGCTCACTCCTGATGTCACTCTGCCCATCATGCTATTTTTTGTTCTTTCCACTTTCTTTCTCTGCCTTCCTATATCTTTCCCTCTCTTTTCCCCCACTCTGTTTTCCTCTCTATTTCCCTTGTCTCTTGTTCTCACTCCCTTGTCCCTCTCACCCTGTCCCCATTCCCTCTCTTTCTATTTCTCTTTCCCTATTACTAGCCCACTTTGTATCACTCCCTCTCCCATTCCATCTCATTCCATCTCATTCTCTTGCTTTCCCTTTCTCATCTCCCTCACCCCCTCCTTGTGCACTCTCTTCCCCTCTCTCTGTCTCCATCTCGCTCTTTTCCCTGTGTTCCATCTCTTCCTCTCTGCCCTTCTCTTCCCCTCTTTTTGTCCTGCTTGTTCCCTGTATCTCACACCCTGTCTTCTCACTCCCTTTCTCTTACTTGCACTTATTTTCTCCCTCCCACTTCTCCTGCTTCCTCTTTCTCCCTTGCCCTTCCCCTCCTGCACCCTCAGCCATCTCTGCTCTTCTCTCCCCCTGCTTTTTGCTTGCAGTGTCTCTCTTTCCATTGCTATTGCCCTCATTCTTTCTGTCTCCTTTTCTTTCTCTGCCTCCCTCTGTCCAGCAGATGATGTCCACATTTTCCTCAGAGCTGTCTTTTTAGGTTCCATGGCCACTGAACGTACTCAAACTGCAAAGTAATATCTGCAGTCTTCTGAAAGTTGTGTACTGTCTTTTTACGTTCCTTTTTCTGTGTCAGACCCAAGATTAGCATTACAGTATCACCAAAGCTATGGCATGAAAAATCCTGTGCTGATTTTTCTGCATTGTCCTCAGCTGAAGTCCAGTGAGGTAGGCGGTCTGCAGCTAGTGTACCAAGGTATCTTTCTCAAAAATCAAATTGGTCTTGCACTTAATTTCTTGCCAAGGTGAAACCATTTTTATTTACTGTTCCTTTTGTGCTTTGTGGTATTAGCATTGTCTCATCCTTTGCAGAGAACCTAGGGTATGGGTTTACAGATCCTTCTGTAATCCATTCTGCTTTCAGGAGAAAGCATGTGGGGCTTTACCATCTTTATACTAACATTGAGTACTGTTGCTTTTAGTTATTCAACTTCATGCAAATTATTTGTAAGTCCAACACTCCTATAAACTTGCCAAAGTAAAAAGTACGTATGATACTTGGCCTCAGTAAAAGTATCCTTGCATAATCCCAGAAGTTATCTCATTGCACCACAAGGAATAATGAGTCTCTGAAGATGAATTCGCTGCACGTTGCACCAGAAAAAGCTGTGAAGAGAGTTGGGGGACAATATTCTGAAACTTTGCATGAAGTATACACAGTGCATTAAAGGAATTTTCTCCCCTTCAGTACTTTGGATATTCCTTCCTCTTAATTCTGAAACAGAAATCTTCAGATTGAAGCATAGTACCAACTTTATTTCTTCTCTACAATTAGTAAAGGATGCATGATGATGCTGGGTTCTCAGTGGTTTATATTACTGCTCAAGCAGGAAGCAGAGCCATTCAGAGGGGCACTTCTGGAAAGAGAGGATCACACTTGTAGACTTTTGCTTACATACTTCTTTACTGTAGAAATGTTTCTAGAAGTAACCTGTACTTTTTGCTATTAATGGCTTTGTCTTACTGTTCTTAGTTGCAGGCTTTTTTCTTTTTTACCATTAGTTTTCTTTCCTTCTCTGTTCTGTGGCCAACATAACTGACTGCTTAGTTCTGGTAGCTGTGGATAGGACTGTACATATGCTACTGTCCTTCTGCATTTATCCAGGATTTTTCTATGTTCTGTTCTCACACCTTTTCTTGAAATGCACGAGTTCTTCTGAAATGTGTGTGTTACTGGGGTGGCAGGAGTAATCTGAGGAGAGAGCTGTTATTTTAGTGAAGTCACAAGTTTAAAAATAGTTACTGTAATGGAAAAATACAAGAAAGAAATGACTCTGCCCTCAGTGCAGAAGAGCAAGCATTGTTTCACAGAACCATAGAACAGCCCAGGTTGGAAGGGACCATGAAAGATCATTTGGTCCAACTTTTCATGGCAAAGGGAGCCTCAATGAGATCTTCTAGCATCCTGTCCAGTCGCATCTTGAAAACCTCCAGTGATGGGGACTCTACCACATACCTGGGGAGATTTTTCAGTGATTGATTATTCTCACTGTAAAAAATGTCTTTCTTATACAGAGATTAAACCTTTCCTGGTGCAACTTGTACCCATTGCCTCTTCTCAATGTGTTATCTGGTGAAGAAACCACCTCTGTCCTCTTTGTAGAGTACTGGAATCCTGTGATGAGGTCTCCCTGAGCCTTCTATTCTCCAGGAAGAGGAGACCTAACTCCTACAAGTCTTACCTTGTAGGGCAGGCTCTCCAGCCCTTTGATCATCTCCGGCCCTCCTTTGGACCTTCTCCAGTCTGTCCACATCTTTTTTGAATTGTAGGGACCAGAACTGAACACAGTATTCTAGGTGTGGCCTGCTAAGCACTGAGTGGGATGATCACATCTCCATCTCAGCTAGTAATCTCCCTGTGGATGCAGCCCAGGACCTGATTTACCTTTGTTGCTGCAGCGGTGCTCTGCTGACTCATGTTCAGCTTGTTGTCTACCAGCACCCCCAGGTCCCTTTCAGCAAGGCTGTTCCCCAGCCACACAGATCCTAGCCTGTATTGGGCCCTTTGGTTATTCTGTCCCAGGAGTAAGACTTTGCACTTGTCTCTGTTAAAACTTCATACAGTTCTTGCTAGCCCACTCTTCCAGCCTGTCCAGGTCTCTGTAAGATGGCTTTCCCTTCTGATGTGTCCACCTCACCACCCAGTTTAGTGTCATCAGCAAACTTGGTGAGGGTGCTTTCAATCCTATCTTTCAGATCACTTATGAAGATGTTGAACAGCTTGGGGCCCAGTATCAATCCCTGGGGACCCTACTTGTGACAGGCTGCCAGCCTGAGTAAAAACCATTGATTACCACCCTCCGAGTGTGGCCTTGTTGGCCAGTTTCCTACCCATACTTAAATAATTTCCTAGCCATTACTTAAATATTTGTGCCTCACCCCTCTAGAAATGCCTTATGACACTTCACGTATTCTGAACTGGTAAGTTTGAATTTAATAACATGATAACAGTCTATTTTAAGTCTCTTCAGAGTCTGTGTGTCCAGAACAATCTTTGGATACAATTTTTCTTTACATCTTTAGCTAAGATGATGAGGAGCTGTTTGTTTACGAAGGTGGGCAGGAAAGCCTATAGATACACCTTAACAGAAAATCAAGCTATAAGTTTCCTTGTTGTTTCCTGTATGTATGATGCTGATGTAAAATGCTTCAGGCTTTTTGCTAGCGGAAGTCTTCAGAAGTGCTAAGTGGATTTTGGAAGAATACTTGCAGAAAATTGACTAATACTGGGCTTTGAAATAATGATGACTTGTGTTTTGCTTGTTAGAAGTTTTAATGATTTGGGTATATCTTGTTGCTTTAAACTCTGGGCCAGTGTCAACAGGAATAGACTGATTTAACTTTTTTGGTTTTCTTGGAGCTGAACAGAGTAACACATACTAAGGATTAACCTGAACAGAGCCTTATGAGAAAGCTTGAGGCAGTGATAACAGGCAGGAACTGCATATATACCAGTATGGCCCACGGCAGAAGTAGTGAGGAAAAACATATTAAGCAGAGCACTCGGGATTTCATGCAAATCCTGTCTTTGAAGAATGGCTGGAACTCATCAATAGCTGTTGTTGCTTACATGGAGAAGGCTGGTTTCCTGAATCAAAGGTACCTACTGAAAAGGAGTAGCTTCTTTGTGGTGAAGAAGTCTAGAGATTATATGGCCAGGTTGCCAAGAGTGCAGTTTAGCGATCTCTTTGCCTGCAATCCTGAAATAGACACGGATGTTTGATCTTGTGAAGTGTTTTTTTCTGTAAGGGAAGGTGAGGACTGATCAAGTGAAGCTGAAAAGCGGAGGGTTTCCAGTCCTTTGTAAGTTGATTGCCACAGTATCAGTATATTGGGGGAAATGAGCAAATGCAGGGGATGAATTGTATCTAGTGGACATCTTTCCAGTTAGGTTGCCAAGATTTTTGGAAGCCTTTACTAAAGGTACAGCTGATTTCTTTTCCTAGCAGTTAAATGATAATAGCCATTCAGAGTGGCTGTTCGGACCTTCTGGCCCAATGCCAGCATAATTGGATTCCTACTTGCAATCTAATATAAATCTGTTGGGTATTCAATTTAGGGAGTTCCTCTGAACTATTTTTAGGGGCCAAGCCTGACCGAAGAATGGAAAAAGAAATCTGAAACTTAATTGATACATGCCCTGTGTTTTAGATAGAGCTCTGTTCTAAGCAGGTTAGCTAGTAGTGGATGTCAATGAGAAGAGTTATCTCTGCTGGGTGACTGATACTACTTCTCTTTCTGACAGGAAGCTCCCAGCACAACTGATTATGCCCGCAGTGAAAACAGGCAAAACCATTTTTATGATCCTGTTTTTCCTGCTCTTGATGCTGAAATAAAGAGAATCGAACTTTCAGGTCTTAATAGCCTTTTACAGCTAAGTCTTCATGAGAAACTGCTGAACCCTATATTGCAGTCCACTGTAACTTACTGCCATGGACACTTGACCTTGCTCAGGTAATTGCAGCTTCTCCGCCTCTCTTACTGGGAAAGAGGATACACAGGAAAATCAATGGCCGTCCCCAAGTTCCTTCATTTCCATGGCCGTAGAATATACTCTACAACCCTTTTAGCTTGCTGGCAACTACCCTTTTTGACACCTGCCTGTTGATAGGATTTGGTGTCAAAAATTGTGAATCTATAGAATTAATGTTGTTTTGATTGGTAGTCTATACCACAGTTGATCATGTAGATTTTGAAAGGACTTTTGGTTCCCTTGGATCTGCTAAAAATATGAAGTGTTTTTCCGTCAGTGCAGGTTTGTGTGCTATAATCTAAAACAGCACTGTAAGAATTATACTAGCTGAGCATATGGGAGAGACATAGTAAATTTGTTCTTGTTGCTAAACTAATTGATATTTGCTTAGATTAGACGAATTTCTTACAGATTGCAGATACTTGTAAGATGTCACAGACAGACTGTTGGAGTGCGACAGGGTTTGTTTCTGACTGCAACCCTTTATTAATATATGCAGGACAGATTAACGAAGTGCCAAGTATTTTTCAGAGAGCACTAAACAGGGAGATCTTGCAAACTGAAACTGCAGAAAGCCTAGAAAGAAAAGTACCACTAATACAGTAAAAATTGCCTTCAAATATGCAAATTCAGCATCCCCAGTAAGAGGTAATCTAGGCAGTGATATTCAGCTAGAAAAGAGGAGCTGGAAGGGCAGAAATGCTAGAGGATAACTTCTGTTGAAAGGATTCAGCTCATTTCTTACTGAAACCCTCCAGACATGACCCCCGTCCCTCAATCCCAGAAAAATGACAATCCTAAGGTATTCCTCACTCATATGCTTGCATATTTCTAGAATGTTTATTTAATTTGGTGGGTTAGAACAAGGGTTGGAACAATGTAAAGTAGTGTATTTTAAAATTCCTTGTGGAAGCATTTGTAGGGCTGTCTGTGGAGGTTATTTGCTTGATTTTTAAACTACAAAACTTGTGCCACCATCCACCAAATATTCTATATAACAGGGAGACATGCTTTCACAAGAAAAGAGTTGTTTTTCTTTCAAGTTTTTGGCATCATAATTTTTTCATTTTACAAACATTGTATTACCCATTTTAATACCACCTTAGAGATGGAGTGAGAGGTGAAGGATTTGTTGACGAAACATTGGCAGTTAGGACTTCGGAGATCCCAAGAAGTAGAAAACCTATTAATAGCACAATTTCTTGGCCATATTTTTCTATGTATTAAATATTCAATTAAAATTCAATTAGGATTTTTGTTGAAAGCCAGTATGTGCTCTAGACTATGCTTAATGTTTGCAGTCTAAATATGGTGTGTTCAGTGATGTGAATCTGTAGTGTTCTTTGCTTCAGAAGCTTCCGAAAGCATTGTTTTTTCTAGCAATCTTTAGCATCAGTCTCACATGAAGTTTGGATATGCTTTGTCATCTTTAACAAAGTTGGATTTCTCATTCAAGTCCCCAGAAGCTAACTCGCTAAATGAGCTCAATGTCAGAGGCTGGGTACTTATTTTTTTACTCCTGCATTATGCAGAGGCCTTAATATTGGGCTGGTTCTGTCAGAACATGGAGGTAGTGCATACGGTTTACACCCCTCTATGCTCTCCTCCTTTAAATAAGAAAAGGCATTAAATGCTGCAGAGGCAGTTCAGTGTGGAGTAGTTACAGGTTGATGCTTTACATGTTTCCTGTAATCTTCCACTGAAACAGCACTGAGAGGTTGCAAGGTTATTCATTACTGGCTGATCCAGTTCATAAATGGTAGGATACATGAGTGGCATGCCACAGCCAGCTTTATGTGCTCTCCTGGTGACTTCTTTTGGAAGAACTCGGGAACCAGCTGAACTGCCTGGATTGTCTTGGTCATGTTATCAGCAGCACCTTGATCCCTGTTGGCTGTGTTCCTTGTAGCCTGGCGAAGCCCTGTACCCTGTGGTCACTCTGTGAGCTTAGAATGAGCAGGAGTGTGCAAAGTCATTATTCTTAGCTATTCCGCAAATTGGGTGCCTGGCAGAAGCAAGAAAGAATGGTGCTGTGCTCAAAGAACTAAGTCATTGCCTTAGCATCAGAATAGCCAAGTAGGTCTAACTGCTTGTGCTCAGTCATTCCAGTGCTCTTTCTTCAACAACACGTGTGAACTCTTATACTAGCTCCAAAAGAAACTGAATTATCCTGCTATTGAACCGCGTTAACAGTTTAACTTTGTGGATACAGTGTGCTTCTGTTGCCTTCTCTAAATTGCACCACTGTATTATACTGTGAAACTGTCCAAGATTTCCTTCTGCAGGTAGGTGTCTATCTTTTGTTAAGAGATAAAGCGATTGCTGAGACCTTTTCGATGTAAAGGTATTATGTAAGCAGAAAACAGTTCATTATTTTTACTGTATCAGAATACAGAAAGAATTGTACCATTTACTTATTGACTTGGGAATTCTTTGCTAGTAATCATAATGTGAACATGCAGAATTTAAATGTTACTAGTAAAGATTACTGTGTGCTCTCATTCTAGTTTAAAATGCAAGTATCTAAAGTATTACATCTACCTAATTTTTGAGCCAAAGATGTGAACACACAGAGATTTGATTCGATAATAATCTTCCAGCCAGTTTCTTCATAATTAAAAAAGTAGGGATTTCAAAAATTATTAACACCATTGATTTACGATTAGGAGCTTTCTCACAATAGGGTACTAAATGTGTTGTTAGGTGAGCACAAACTAGGGAAAAAGATATGAACTGAAATTTAAATTTAAAATGCAGGGCTCTTGAACAACCTAGATGTATAAGTTTGTGGACACTCTTACATCTCTCTTTTAGGATTCCCTTGAAAATGTCATCATTGAGCTTAATAAATATGATAGCTACAACCACTGATAGCCTTCATCTAGCTGGTCTATCAAGTGCATTTTTTTACTCTAGAAAATGGTTTAAAAATTGCCTGTTTGCCTATCTGACTCAAAAACTATTTTCTCTGTTTATTCAGTTATATCATCTACTACAAATACTGGTTTTACAGTATGAAAACAGCTAAGACTGAGTGAACTGCAGTTGTTTAATCCTTGTCAACAAAATCAGTTATTAAACATAAAGCTGGTTATTTACACAGGCTCACTGAAGACTTAAGATAGTGATGCAGAAGCAGGGAGCAGCCTAGTTCACTCCTAAGTCACAGTTTCCTTGGCTAAGCAGAGAGGGAGATAGTTTTCTGTGAACCAAATGTATGTTTTGCAATCATTCACACCTGCTGTTGTCAGCTGATTTTTCAATGCTGCTTTTGTGACCTGTTCTTTCTTCCACTGAAAGCCTTCGGAATTTGCTCTTGACTTTGCTGGAAAACAGGACTGTATCCTAATTATTTTGATTTAAAGAATAATAAGATTAATGGTTTATGTAAAATACTGCATTCTGTACCTTACTTAGTCATAAGTGACTAATTTACATCTGATGGAAGTGCTAGTCATCTTAAATTTTTATTACTTGGAACAAGATCAGAATTAAAAACCAGGAGGAGCAGAACAGATTCTCAGATCAGGATTTCAGTGTAAATCATTTCCGCTTTTTGCCAATGTGTTCTTTGGGGAACTGATGATGTAAAATATTTTGATCCAGAGAGGAGAATGTTCTGCTTATTATTCCAGTGACATAGCTTTATTCCTTCCTTTGTCTGAACAGGTGAGTATCTGAATTTGGTGTGAATTAGTCTCTGCACATGTGGTTTGAGGAAAGTGGACACATGCCAATGCAGCATCATTGCTGCACGTTTGCACCTCAGGGAAGGGATTAAAATGAAAGTGCAGAAAACCCTTTCACTTCCATTTTCATCTGACTCCTGTCACCCACCAGAATACCTCAGTGCAGCAGATATGGGCCACGTAGGTTATGTACAGGGCAGACATTTCTTGCAATACAGTGGGCCCAGCTGATCTAAGCTTCTGTGACAGGAATGCAATGTATTGCTCATGTAAGCCTAAGAATATTGTATTCTCTGGAGAATGTTATGTTAGCTAGCTTTGCAAAGTTTTCTAATAGCACAATTTTTGTGTTGTTTTGTACAATGTTACTGGCTGTGGGCAGCAGTGTACTCTGGCAAGTTTTATGCCCTTTACAAGGAGAGCAGACTCCATCTGATTATCCATCGTACAGGTTAGGCAGCTTTGTGAAGAGTACTGAAGTCTTTCTTCTCTGCCTCTTACCATCCAGATTCTGCGGAAAGGCACTGGAAGGCCAATAAGAGACGAACCTATCTTGAGACTGCTTAATGGAGATTTTAACAGTTAGAACAAAGTATATTAAAGCACAGAATCTTTTAAGTGTGAGGTGTACTGCTGGGTGCATTTACGACAGTTGCTATGCTTACACTTAACATACTTACACATTATGTCGTATGTAGAGGTGATAAAGACAAGCTTTATTAGTTACATTGTTGCATCAATAATCAGTTTTCTAACACAAAGTGGAGATCTGTGAATATTCTTTGTGTTGTGAAATAATGCTAAAGAGGAACTCGGATGCCTGCACTAAGTTTGCCTGAGAATGAACTCTCTGTTTTTGTTACCAGGAATTCAGCAGCAGTGGGTCACGGCTGTTTCTGCTACGCCCTAATGCGTTCAGTTCCAGTTGCCATCTACATAGTTTTGGTAACAGGTCTGCGTTACCACCTGTTCATATGGAGCGTCTTCTCGCCAAAACTACTTTATGAGGGAGTGCATGTGTTCATCACAGCCGCTATCTGCCTGTTCTTCACAGCCATGGATCAGAACCACTCTCACAAAGTGCAAGATTGAAAATAAGTGTGCAGTACACAGTTCTGCATTGCAATGTCCAGTGTGTCACTAGAATGGGAGAAGGAGAATAATGGCTTTAAATTGTTGTGTAGAATTTGATGAGTAACTTTGTTTATTTTAGTCAAGATCAGGATTTGAAGGGCCTGTCCTATTTCAAAACTGAGTTTGCTTTAACAACGTTGAATTGAAATAAACTGTTCCTTCATGGATAACTTTTGTTCTATAGCTGTCATTATAGCACTCTCCAAATAATAGAATGGCAATATTACATGATTTGAATTAAAAAATGTACATCTTAATATAAATACAGACCAGCACCTCATGGGCACTGGAAAAATCTTTTGCAGATACAATTTTTTTACCTTCTTAGACTACAGAATCCTAAAAATATGCAGTATTTCTTGGTGCTGTTCACAAGATCTTATATTTATTAGCTTTGGGGATTTTTTCATTAGTTTTGTTTCTAGCATGTGCACTGAAAGTATTATAAATTATTGTAATATTTTACAAATATCCCAGGTAAGAGATTTTTTTTGTTTGTTTTGCATAGGCAGCATTTCTATTTAAAGGCAGTATTTTCTTTGTAAGGTGAGTGCAATCATTATCTGTAATGGATTTCGATCTGCACTTCAGGCACTGGATAAGAAATGCTAATGGGCTAACAAAGTCATGAATCTTCTATGGAGTCCATTCACTGCTAAAGTGTTGTGTTTCTTTTTATTACTGTATAAATGTTAAATCAGGTTGGTGGCAGCTGTGCTGAACATTTGATCGTGTTTTCCGCACTTATGATCCATGAGCAGGGAAATAGTTTAATGGGCTAAGTTACCAACAGAATAAAAAGTGTGTTTGCATCACCTTTCCCCTAGTGACCTGTCCAGCCACCTCACTTGAGTGTGCTATAATTAATTCCTAACAATGTTGTTTTCCTTGCTTCTGTCAAGAAGATACACATTGATTACTATACTGAGCATCAGTATTCTTTATGTGGGGGTTTTTGCCTCATATTTTTGTCCATGTTAGCAGCCAATAGGATTTAATCTAAATGTATTAGACCTGTAGCAGAAGAGAAGCATGCAGGGAACTCTAATTTTTGTTATAAATGTGAAAATAAAAAGAGTTTAGGCCCTATATAGCTGACAGCACATTTGTTAGGATCACTGATACACTTCTCATCTCATGTTTCAGATAGAGCAAATCTCAAAAAGTAGGCCTTTCATTTTTACACATTAATAGTACACCATCTTGATCACTAATAATGACATTTTTTTCACCTGTAAAACAACAAAATTTTCAGTACCCTGGCCACATATTGCTGTTCACCTGGAGAAGGCACTACTGGATCTTAATGATTCACTGTGACCTGTTGGAAGTTTGAAAATTAAATACTTTTAATAAATTTTTTTTCACTGCAAATTACGGAGTATTTAAAATAGTTTGTATTTGTGAATGTTGTACACATTTACCATTTTCAACATTCTCATTATTTTTCTGGTTACCTGTTGCCTAGCAACCATATGGGGATTATTGACATCTTCTCTGCTTACTTGGTTAATTCCTAAGCAATCCTCCCTAATGCCATATAGAATATGTTCATAAGAGATTTAACTCAGAGAGAAAGGGTGCTAATAAAGAGATGGAAGAGGTGGAGGGGAAGTTGCTTCTGGGGTACAGAATCCTAAAACAATGTGGCCTGACTTCCACAAGATCTTCTATTCCTTTATTCTGGTATTTTTTGCTTCTAGTATATCTCTTGGACATTGTATCAAATAATGGAATCTAAACTATTGTGTGTATATTAAGGTTGCATTTCTTCAGATTACTTACTTAAATAATCCTAGTGTCCCCTTTCTTCTCTGAAGTTGAAAGATGTCCAGACTGAATCAAGGAGAAAATAAATGGCATGGAAAAACTATGGTTTTCAAGACCAGGAGAGGAAGGAAGAAGGAGGAACTTTTCAACTCTGTCTTGGTTAACACATGGTTTGGGTGATATTTCAAGAAAACATGGTGCTTTCAGCTTCAGAATTGCCATTTTTATTCTTTTTCACCCTTTCTCTTTGGGTATAGGCAAATGAAATACTATTTTATCTTCATCAGCTTTTGGGGAGACAGTAAAGAAGTGAGTTGGTTCTTGCTGCTCTGGCGTGGTTATCAGCTGGGGGTGCAGCTTCCACAGGAGTACCCTGTGCACAGGCACAGACTCCTCCTTAAATATTTTCTAAGCAAGGATGTTGTGTACTTCTCTGTTTGGGTTAAGTTTTGACACATGGTAAATTTTGCCACTGAGCATCTTTGCTGCTGGTCACTGCCAGGTTCAGCCAGTCTATAGCTTCCTCTACTAGATTTCACTAGATCACCATTGGTCAGTGTGGCTTACTGCCACTCAAAGCTTGTAACATATGTCCAGTATGGTCCTAAAGATCCAGAGTGTGATGAAACTTGAGCTAAGAAGAGACTCTTGTAAATGAATTCAGGTTTAAGAAGAAAAACCCAACCTATTCATATTTCAGATACTATATATCTGTATTTCTGCTCTGTAGAAAAAAAAACAAGTTTTCCTTGGCTCTATATAAGACAGCAGAACATCCACACCACGCGCCACAGCCTTTGCAGCAGTGCTAAGCCACTGCTCCTGTGTGGTGCTGTCCGTAAAGGTCAGGGCAATTTTTGGAATTCCTCACATAAAGCATTTGCAAATTAAACAAGATTTATCTCCACAACTGCACAGTCACAGGAGGAGGGGGCACAGATGCAAGTTGCCATGAAGGGCTTCCTCTGAATAACCAAGAATTCCCTGCGTGCTTCAGCAGCACAAGGAGGGGAAGGAAACTAGTCGCACTGATCAGTTGGCCAGGAAAGGGAGATGGCTGATCTCATTGTAGGCTGCCAGCTCTGTGAAAGGCTGTGATCGGGGGTTGTTCATGAGGCTAGCATTGTGCTGTCTTCCAGAAGTGTAAAGAGGGTCTGGGAAATGACTGGCCATTAGCCCCTCCTCAGTCCTGTCCTGGTTTCATCTGGGATAGAGTTAACTGTCTTCCTAGTAGCTGGTACAGTGCTATGTTTTGAGTTCAGTATGCGAAGAATGTTGATAACACACTGATGTTTTCAGTTGTTGCTCACTAGTGTTTAAAGTCAAGGATTTTTCAGCTTCTGGTGTTCAGCCAGCAAGAAGGCTTGGAGGGGGCACAAGAAGTTGGCACAGGACACAGCCAGGGCACCTGACCCAAACTGGCCAACAGTGTATTCCATACCATGTGACGTCCCATCTAGTTTAGGAACTGGGAAGTGGGGGCGGGGAATCGCTACTCGGGGACTAGCTGGGTGTTGGTTGGCAGGTGGTGAGCAATTGCCCTGCGCATCATTTGTACATTCCAATCCTTTTATTACTACTGTTGTCATTTTATCAGTGTTATTATCATTATTAGTTTCTTCTTTTCTGTTCTATTAAACCGTTCTTATCTCAACCCACGAGTTTTACTTCTTTTCCTGATTTTCTCCCCCATCCCCCTGGGGGTTGGGGGGGAGAGTGAGTGAGCAGCTGCATGGTGCTTAGTTGCTGGCTGGGGTTAAACCACGTCAGTCCCCAGGCAGATGATGGAGAGGGAGACTATTTCCCAAGAGCTAGATGGAGGGGAAATGACAAAGAGGGATTTACCAGGACAACTTGTGCCTGGCCCTTTGGTGCCTGATTGCCTTTTCTGAAGAGATGACAGACTCTGTGGAGAAGGGAAGAGCACTGGATGTTGGACAACTTTACTTTAGCGAGGCCTTCAACATGGTGTACTTGGTGCCCTAGTGGTGAGCTATAGATCAGTGGGCTTGAAGGTGTACTGGATCACTGGTTTCTGAGGGTTGACTTGAGTGGTTTGTGGTCTCATGGTTATCTGGTAAGCAGTGGTGTCCCTGGGGGGCAAGGCAATTTAAGATCTTTCCTAAGCTGGATGAGGGGATGGCAAGACCAGAGCAAATCTGGAGATGGTACCAAACTGGGGGGAGCTGGGTATATGCTGGAGGGGAGGGCCACCCTTTGGAGCGACCTTGTCAGGCTGGAGAAATGGGCTGCTGGGAAGCTGCAGTATGGCCTGGGCAAACATTGAGTCCTGCCCCTGGCTGGGAAGAGCCTGGTAGTGATGCAGGATGGGGCCCATGGGCTGGGGAACAGCTCTGGAGCCCCAGTAGACAGCAAAGTGGACCATGAGCAGCACTGACAGCCCAATCTTGTTCCCCAGCTGATTAGTATTCATGTAGCAGACACACACGTGTGCACACACTCACACACGGACACACACACGTTTGCATAGATTGTTTATCCAACACCTGGCCCAAATCCCCATGGCCTCCCCTGCTGCTGGCACCCAGACAGGAACCCCAGACATTTGCAGCCATGCTCTGGTTGCTGGTATCTTGACTTCTTCTCTTATTGGTGTCCTGCTTGAAGTTCACTGGTTTTCACACATACCTACTTAGAGTAGAGTCTGCACTCACAAAGAAGAAGTAGGATTTAATGAGAGGATGGGGCACACAGCGGTGATGAAGTGAAAGGCTCCATCAGAGAAATACACTGACTAGCAACTTGTTTATACTCAGCCAGCCCTTTTTATCCATTTTTTCCTCTGCTCTCCCATGTTTGTTCCTCCCCAAGCCATCTTGATCCTTCTTTTTCCCCTCCTTTGGTCCTTTCTCTGAGCATTGCATGATGACTTACATGTTCTATCAGTCCCCTTAAAAATGTCCTGTAAGTTTTACAGAATCCCCAAGTGCTCTTCCCTCTGCATCCCATAATGAGTCCTGTGCTCATTCAGGCAGTATCCTAGTGGGCTTCACAGCAGGGGCAATTGTCTAATTGCTTAGTGAGTGATTAGATTATCATCTAAATAAATTACTGTAAACTGCAGATTAAGCAATTAGCTTAGTAGAGATCCTCAGCATGTCCTTGTTCATCTGACCCTCTCCAGACCTTTGTGTTAACCATGAATAGTCTTTAATTACTTAAGTTCACAGTGATTAGTGCCTTGTTATGGCCTGAGGATGAGAAATCTCAGGGAACCCCTTTGGCTGCAGTCAGTTCCCAGAAGGGAGGGTGTGGAGATGTTGAATGTGGACTCTTCTCAGAAGGGCACAGGGACAGCCCCAAACACAACAGGCACAACTTGCAGTATGGGACATTGCCAGGAGGTCAGAGGAGCCTTTTCTCCTCTGGGTGTTTACTGTCTAGGTGGGAGATTTTCCCACCTTGAAGCAACCTTATTTAGTTGGCCCTGCTGTGTTCTGGACATTGTATTGGGTAAGCTCCAGTTGTCTCTTCCAGCCAGTGTTTTTCAAGGATTCTGTGGTTTTGTTATATTTAAAGTTGACTCTGCCATTTTTTTACTGACTGTTTCACAGGCTATTTCCTGAACTCAAAGAGCTTTGTCATTCATTTCACAACAAAAATAAAAAAAATTAAGAAGCAGGAAATAAAACATCTGTGTCACTGGGTTTTTTTAAGAGATAAACATTGAAGCTGAAAACTGCTGTTAGTTTTGGTTTTATTTTATGTAGCCTTGTATTTATACGTTAGATACAAGAAGTGAGCATCACTGGAAGGAGAAGTTTAATGCCATCTGCCCGTAGCCATGCCAGCTTCAGTGCCTCCATAGCTTGAGGATTCCCAGATTTGATGATGAAAGGTGCTATTTTGCCATTGCTTCTGTTATGATTCAGATGATTCCCCAAAATGTTCAGCTTGCCTATTAGGCCTGAAATGAAAGTTTGTGGGCTTGCTGTGATCGCTGCAGGCCCATGCTGGGAAGACACACACAGGTGACTTGCTTTCTGAAGGTGTTTTTCTGGCTTCAGACTGAGAACTAAACCTGTGAACATTAATTCCTCGATTTTGCCTCATGGGGGACATAGGTTCATCCCACAGGACATGTTATCTCCCAATATCTGATAGAAACCTGGGGTTGCTATGAGGAATAGCTTTGTTCCTTCAGCAGCTGTCTCCCCCACTCAGTGTAACACCATTGTCCTCCCAGCTGGGCAGGGTGTTGAGGACACATTTTCAGCCTGGTACTAGCTGACGGTGTAACTCAATTCAATCTGTAGCTCAAAGCACACCCTTTTTGCATGACGTTGTTGTCAGCTTAAGGATGAGTGTGCTAGCCAGCAGAGATGGGCTTCAGGATAACAGTCTCCAGACAAATTACCCATGGTAAAACTTGCATCAGCTATGCCTTTTTCACGCCTCTGATTTTACCACTGTGGTGTGTTATATTTGGTGATGTTGACTGCAAAGACCACTGGTGATGCAGAATGATACAGCAGGGCTCACACAGCAAATGTGCACCCCATACTGCATGGATGGTGTATTGGTCACCATCAGGAAGACACAAAGTCCAAAACACTCAAAAGCCTCTGCAGCTGTTACCCTGAGAGTTGGTTATATCTGGTGAGATAGGAAGACTTGAGCTGAACTTTTCCTGATACAAAAAAAAGTGAAAGCTGCTTGAAGAGCGCTGTCTTTGGAGGCCGTAGGACTTCCCAGTGGGTCAAAATAGCCCTGCCTGGTCCCAAGCTTTTGCTGAGCTGCAGAACCTGTTTGTATGGGGTGGTCCTCTGAAAAAGCTGAGTCTGTGATTCCAGTGATGGTGCTGAAGAGCAGTGTAGTGTCTGCAGTTGTTAAGCCTTGCTGGTTTGGCACAAGTTAGTCACTATTTGTGTACAGCAGTTGCTAAGCAGAGTTAGTCTGTAGATCCTTTGGATGGCTGAGCACAAGATCAAATTAAAGAAAACATGCCACAGAATCATACCTAGGGCCTTGAAAATTAACATCTTATTATCTAAAAGTGGCCTTTAAAAGAGAAAGTGACAAACAGATCCACTGGCCCCAATTCTGCCTTGGTTCCTGCGTGTAGTAAGCTGTAGACTTCCAGAGGTGCTTGACTGATGAGAAACACAAGGCATGGGGACAGAAGGGAAGTTTTGGGGCAACATTTGCATGTATTGTGGGTGGCTTTTTGTTTTGAATAAATGCTTAAAAAGAGACTAACATGACCGGTGCAGCTCTCTTAGCTGGAGTCAACAGCCCACAGGAGCAGCTTAGGAGTGGGTGAGCAGCCTCTTGCATTTTGGCTGCACATGAACTTCCCCTGAACGTCACTGCTCAGGACTTTCGGCAGTGTCACTTAGAGCCTAGTTCCTCCACAAAAGCCATGCTGGAGGTGCCTTGCCAATGGAAGAAGGTCCTTGGTCCTCCCCTTTCACAACTGGGACACAGGAGACAGTTGCTGAGGAAAGGCAGAGGCCCATTAGAGAGGACTGCCACAGCTGGAGATGCAGTTATGACTGGGTATTTGTTGCCTGCAGCTCTCCCAGTGACATGTTTGTGGCAATGTGAACACCTGCTTTCTGCTGTGGGTGTTGACAGAAAGCATCCAGCATTGCTGGTTTAATCTTGTTAGGCAGAATGCCACAGCACAGAAATCCTGGGCTTGCTTCCTGCTTTCCCATAAACTTACTGGGCTAGCCTGTGGAGATACACCACAGGAGGTAAACGTGCATACTGCCAAGGAGACTGCAGCAAAGCACTTCATGCAGGTACTTGCACTGAGGTGTGTGTATATGATAAATCCTTCAGTGAACAGCAGCGTGGACACAGCTTTGGTTTACAAAGCAGAGCCTCATGTGTGAAAAATATTAAAGATGAATGCATGGAGAACTACTGTCACTCACATATTTGGCCTTCTAGAAGCAGGTCCCTGAGGGGTTAGGAGCTCCACACTCTTCAGGTGTGGAGGAGGGGAATCTGGGGAAGTCCTGTGGAGGCACTGGGGCTCCTTCCTGAGTCTTTCAGTAGACAGCTGACATGATCCCCAGGTGGGATGGGAAGAGCACTTCAGGGAAAGTAGAGCTGTGGGGAGGGAGGTACAGGGGCAAAACAAAATAACAGTTGCTGGAGGCAACTACCTCCTGTTGTGAGGTAGTTTCTGCAGGGTGGGCAGGGCCAGAGGAGAGTGCTGTAAATCCCATCTGCCCTTTTAACACATGCAGCGTCTCTGAGCGAGCCAAAATTAAGCCATTTTACGAAAACTGCAGGGGAAAAAAAAACCAACCACAAAATCAAGACAGTTGTCTGACTGGGAGCAATACTTCACCTACACATAAGTTCACAGTAGCTGAATTCCAATATGCTTTCTTCTCAACATCCAACTCAAAGAGTTTTACTGGTGGGGGAGAAAGGGGACATAAGGAAACAAAATGTGCGTGAACTTATTTGTACTGCTGACCTGTTTCAACTAAACCTGGAGCAAAGCAGAGGTCTTCTGATAACCTGAGTTCCTGTAACTCTCTGCTAAGCATCAGCAGTGACAAGGATCTCAGGGCATACCCCCGCTAAAGGCTGGGCAGTCAGGACCTAGCTAGTGTCCAGTCCACATAAAAGCAGCTGTCTGACCAGTCCATGCAGGTATGCTTTGGACAAAGGATGGATGTTGAAACCAGGTTTTTCTAGTTTTCCTGTTTCTGGAACAGCTTTCCTTAAATGCATTCTGAAGAAGCTCCAACAAGTTCCTTCTTACTCCCTCCAGAGAGTAGTAGCTGGAGTCACCTGGCAAGTGTGCCTCAGTAGCAGAATTTTTCTAGGCTTTTGATGTAGGCTTCTTAGCTCAGACCATGGTCAACACCTGCAGCTCTGCCTTAGCATCCTTGCAGTGGAGTCTGGACAGCTGTTGCCTGTTCTGGCTCCTGAGTACAAGTGCAGTGTAGAAATGAGACACCCCTTCCATGCTTCTCTGCATTGCTGCATCTATCAGTGTATATGACACTGTCTGCACCGGACTCTCACCTCAATGGAAGGGGAGCCATAAGTGCCACACAGCCTGCCTGGGACTTGACTGTGAGTTGGGGGTGAAAGTCTTTTCCCCTTCGCAAAATATTGTGGAGACATACCTGGGGGTTATCTGCTACCGGAAGGGACTCACAGTACTCCCAGCTTGCAGATCAGCAGACACAGTTAAAGAAAGGTCAATCTTTCCTTCTTCATCCCCTGCAAAACTCTTGTGTAGAGCCTGCTTGCTTGCCCTAGGGTGAATTTTGCAGAGCCAACATGATGATACCAAAAGTATACCATGTGCTATAGCATGGCTAGCAGACAGGTATAGCACAAAAAAAGCTATTTAAAGCCTGAAATTCTGATGATAAAATACTAGATGATTAGCAAAGTAATTTTACTCCATTTGCAATAAATGTCCTCATTTACATGAAGAGTGCAGTGAACGTAGATTAGCTGAAACAAAAGCACAGAGATTGGGCAGTTTTCCTCTTTGATGCAAAGATTATAATTACTGTGTATTTTTGTATGTGATGGTTTGAAAATGTCTTAGCTGAATACAGAGCAAGTGTAACTTCGGAAGTGTTTCACATGCTGTTGGATGCTTAACTCAGATTGCATCAGATCAATTAGATTTTGTTACATTCTTACATGTGACATGCCCCCCAAACCCTTCTGAAGATACTTTTTGCTTGGAATGAGCTTTTTAATGTTATTGTTTAATGGCCTTGCTCCATTCCCACTGAAATCAGGGGAGTTCTGCCAAGAGAGCCCTAACTTGCAAATCATTTCCGGTTCCTATCATTGAAATCTTCTGCTTGCCTGATGCTGTATTGTTTAAAATGTCTTAAGCACTCTTAGAAAATAAAGGCCGAATCAGTTTAATTCTGCATATGAAATGTCAGTGCCATGCTGCTTTTATGTAGGCATATGCATACTGAGTATTATTTTCTGAGTGTAATTGCCTTAAGTGCTGTTGATCGTGCAAAGAGAATGATGCATTCTCTGACTCAAGGGTCTGCGGATCAAAGATCCAAATCCTGCAGATGCTTAAGCATGTAGAGAAAGCCCTCTCAAGGGATGACACAGATATCCAGCTACTCTTGTGTTCAAGGCTGGAGACCACATTTAGCAGACTGAAACCAGCAGAAGCACACAGCATCTCACCCCTGAGCAGTACTGGTCATTGGAGGGAGGGACTTGGCGGGAGAGAAGGGGAAGGACTGGTGAGGACAAATGCAGGTAGGAGAAGAGCAGCACAGATGGAGTGTTTGGAATCAGATGGAAGTAGCCAGATGGGGCATAAAGAACACCAGGAAGACAAATTCACAGAGGAAAAAGAAAGGAGGACTGGGAAATGTGTGAATCCAGGGTCAGGCCGTGATCCTTCAAATTACTGGTGGTAACAAAAAAAGTTAGGTTGAAAACTGTTTTCAAGGTGTTTGTAGAGGGCTTGTTGTGACTAGCTTTGCTCCACTCTATTCCTGAATTGAAATACCAAGAAAATAAAGGGGGGGTCTGGAAAGATAGGCTGGACAGAATGAGCAGTGCTGGAAAATCAGATCAGTTTAAAGACCAGTAGCATTTATAAGAGTTGCCAGTTCAAAATGCATGCTTTTACTGAGCACCCTACCTCTCCATTTTGAGGAATATTCATTCTGTTTTACATTGCATATTTTCTCTTGAGCAGTGTCCCACATTACAAGCTAAGGGTGCTGAGATCTCATAATCCGTAGTGTTTTGTGTTGCCTATTAATCTTTAGACTGGTTTTCTGACTAGCCAGCACTTCATGGGATCCTGTCATGGTCACCCTTGCAGCTACAAATGTGTTCAGAGCAGTGTCTTGATGTAGTGGAGGCAGAAAAACAGCACAGAAAGACATGGACATGTTGGAGCGGGTCCAGAGGAGGGCCACAAAAATGATCAGAGGGATGCAACACCTCTCCTCTGAAGAAAGGCTAAGAGAGTTGGGGTTGTTCAGTCTAGAGAAGGGAAGGCTCAGGGGAGGCCTTACTGTGGCCTTTTCAGTACTTAGAGGGGGCTTATAAGAAAGACGGGGACAGACATTTTAGTAGGGCCTGTTGCAATAGGACAGAGCATAATGGTTTTAAACTAAAACAGGGTAGATACAAACTCGATGTAAGGAAGAAATTACTTGCAATGAGGGTGATGAAACACTGCAACAGGTTGCCCAGAGAGGTGGTCGATGTCTCATCCCTGGAAACATTCAAGGTCAGGCTGGACAGGGCTCTGAGCAACCAGATCTAGTTGAAGATGTCCCTGCTCACTGCAGGGGGGTTGGACTACATGATCTTTAAAGGTCCCTTCCAACCCAAACTGTTCTATGATTCTATGATCCTATGAAAAATAGGGAGGGGTTGGGAAAGCTGTAAATGTAACGTACAAATATCCATAGGCTTTACACCCTGAGCATTGCTAGAGTTGATAGTACAGAACAAGTTCCTTTTTCATGCATGAATGTTTTACAAAACACTCTTTTGATGGCTCTTACTTCACTGCTTTGCTTGCGCCCTGAGGGTAATGTCTAAGGAAAGGCCCACAGCTTGTGAATGAAGGAGGGAAGCTTGTTTTAAGAAGGACCAAGCCAAAAGTCTTAAAAGTGGTTAGGAATTTCTTTGCTTTAGAGAGGGTTTTGATGGTGAAAGAAAAACCACAGCAATCTGCAAAGAGGTATTATATCTGGGAGATCCCTCCTTTTCTGGACATGCCCTCTTACAGGAACATGCAAGATCACTGCAAGTAGAAGACAGCATGTGTGTTTGCTTGTTTTGCCTATTTCCTTGATATCCCTTCTACCTCCCAGGCAACTGCTACTCTCTCTTGCTCTATCTACTGCAGCTGCTAAGTCCCTGAACCACTCAGCTGCACACAAGCCAGCTTGTGGGAACACCACTATCATATGCCTCTTACAGGGTGCATTTCACAACTTTGTCCATGCCTTTCTGTGTATGTGTTTGTCCTGCATTTCACATAGCTGTGTTGAAGAAACCCAGCTAGGTTTCAAGAGGGGGAAAAGTTCTTCTATATAGTGGTCTTGTGCCTCTACCTCCACATGGCAGTTACTGCCTTGTTGGTATGTACACACATGAGGGGTGGGAGGAGTGTCTGGGATCCTGTTCCAAAAAATTAAATGACAGAGATCAAATTCATCCTCTTCTGCATGCTTCTTCATAACTGCTGCCTGTCATGTGAGACAACACTTAGAAAACTCAAGTATTTGAGTTTGGTGACTGATGGGGCCAGCAGCATGCTACTGCCTGGCAGCTGTAGCTGGTCCAGGCTCTGATTCTGCAGGAGGAGGCATGAAGAGGGCAGAAAGGGAAAAGTTAGGCTATTCTTTCTTCTGCTGTGTTTGAGTAATGCATTCACAGCAAATTGAGCTTCTAGCCATGCTGAGCTTCCCCAGTTCAGGCTGAACTCACTACATTGATTTTATGATTGGAGGGGACGTGGAGAACTTGGAGATCAGTCACAAAATGGGGCTGAAAAGTGGCAGTGGCAGCTCTTTCTCCAGAGCTCTCTCATTAGAGCATTGCACATGGGGAAGATGAGGGGACAGTTGCCTGAGTCTCCAGCTCCCAGGCAGTCAGGAGCACTTACCCCACTATCACTGGTAGGTATTTTTACCCTCTTCTGTTGACTCTGTTCTCCTTTGTATGAAGCAGCTGAGTGTCCATTGGAGCTGAGGTCCCTCCCCACCAGCAAGCTGTCTTCTTCTGCATGCTATGAATATTTACATGTCTTATGCAATCTGAAAAGCTTCATGGGAAATCAAGGAGAGCTACCCTCAGCCCAGCTTGCAGTGTGACCTGCAAGGATCCAGGCGAGATGTCCATGTGCACAGGGACAGTCATTGCAGGTCAGATCTGGAAGGGGCATGACTTCTTGTAATGTGGCTGAGAGAAATGAGGCAGGGTTTGCAAGGGGAGGGAATAAATTTTATTAGCTCAGGTAAAAATCAGGCACGTTCTTCTTGTATGCATGTGTACACAAAGGACATGCATGTGAGGGAAATACCAGTGGTAAAAAGCGGGGGGGGGGGGGGGGGGTGGAAGCCAAAGGAAAGCATGTGCAACCTAGGGACATCGCCTGGAGGACCCCAGGACCAAAGGACAAGACTTCCCAACTGAAATGGCAGATGGGGAGCTATTAATTTATGCAGCTGGCTTCTGCTGTACAGAAAGCCACCACTCTTTTCCCAGGTGTGTAAGTGCTGGTTTGGGAGATTTTATTTTTGAGAGTGTGAAGTCTTGGCACGGGTGGGTTGTGAGGGAAGAGAGAAACCCCACATCTATGATGCTGGGTACTAGCACTGCCTGGAGGTCACTGTTGCTTCTATCTCATGATGATCTATCCCAGAGGCCTCACATCGCACTGTGCAATTCAGCTTGAACATGGCAGGCAGGTCATGGGAACTTCTGAGATCCTTGGTGAGAAGGCCAGCCTCTGCAGATGTGGGTCACCAATGTCAAGTTTTGGTGCTTATGCCAAGGCAGCCGCACTGCAACTATATGAGGGTGAGCAGCTGCCATGTCTGCTGGAGCAGGGTGTAAAACTCAGCCCTGGGTCAGCAAGGTCTCTCCACAGGCGGATTGCAGTGGGTTTTCACCATGTCCTTGAAAGCAGGCCCATGCCTGCACACATTGCTGAATTGGGGCCTCAGCCCCTGGCCTCCTGTCTTACAAAGGCTGCTTCACAGTCTGAGCAGCTGGAGCTCCCTGCATGGAGCTTGTGCTGAGATGTCTTTCAGTGAACTGAATAACAAACCCAAACCCACACCCTACGTTCAGTTGTCTGCTATCTGCTGCCATTAATCCACTTGAGATAATTTGGCAGCAGCAATCAGAATGAATTAATTTGGGATTTGCAGACTGTCGAACGTTTTTCCTCAGGCAGCTTTCTGCTGAATTTGTGGACTTCGGGGATTAGCTGCTATTTAAAGCAGCAATGTATGAACTTCCATGATGGCTAGTGCTCTGTCTGTCCAGCTGAGCCAGAGGAAGAAGTGATGTGTGTATGTGCAAGCCTGAAATTCAGTGCTTGGCTGCTCTGCCTTGCCTCCCCCATCCCTGGTGGGATTGATCTCACAGAGTTTTTAGCATCAAGACGTAGGCTTTCAAATCTTCCTAATGTCCTGGGCTCTGCTTGATGACAGCTAATGTTACACTGGAGACCTGTACAGCCTTGACCTCTCCAGGAAGGGACTGTTACTGCTTAACAGCCATTTCTTTGGGCCTAAAGTAGCTGTTATTCCCTGTTTGCCTCTTGACGGAGACAATTCAATCTACTGCTTCCACTTGCAGAGTTCATCCTTTGCCCCAGGGAGACCAATCTTCAGTGCTGGGAGTAAAGCAGCTAAACAGAAGGAACGAGCTATGAAAAAGGAGCAGAGGAGTCTGGGGAGTGGCGCAAGGACATGGTGAGCTGCTGTGTAAGGGAGCTGCTCCCCAACCTGTTCAGAGCAAAAGCAAGTGCCTGCGGCCCATGACCTGGATATGCTGTGCAGGTCCTGCCATTTCCCTGGCCCGGCCCAGCAGTAGCATGGGCAGGAGAGCCCATGGCAGCAGTGCATCCAAAGAGGATGTGCCATATTTCCCTGCCTGCCTGAGCATTTAAGCACATTATTCATACTTTTCATACCTGGATGTCCATACCTTTTTTTAACAGACTTTTGACACAGTGAGGGCAACTGGAGTCACAGGAGGCTGTGGCAAGAGCCTGGAGTCTGGAAACCACCTGCTGAAAGGCAGGTACTTAAAAACTCATGTAGAGGCTGAGATCTGCAGCCTGACTTTCAAATGGGCAGAGAATATGACATTTCCCACAGGCTTCAACAGCAACCATCTGGAAACAAAACAACAAAACTACGCAACAGATTTGTCATCTGTGTGCCTAATATCAAGTTTTCACCTTCTTTTTATACCCTGGTCCACACGTTCCTCCTTTTTCTACTACAAAGAAGCTTTTGCATGCTTTGCAGTGGGAATTTAAAGGGGGACCTAGGATGAAAAATAGAGTAGGTTTATTGGGTCTTCAGGTCTTGATCTTGCAAATGTACTTGTCTAGGATGCTGCAACCCAACATGAGGTCCGTGGAGAATGCTGTGTTCGACCACAATAGACCTCAATTTGCATTGGCAGAAGCCTGACCAGCAATCCTGTGTTCAGAAGCTATAGCTCCATTTCTCCTAACAGCTGCTGGAGCAAGCCTTGTACTAACTCCTGGATAGACTAATTCTTTGACCTTATCTGTAAGCTGTGGTCTAAAACCGTTAATATGCTTTTAAAATGTTTAGATAAGAATCAGTGCTCAACCCACACCTTCCTGTTTTCAAACTAGGAATTTTTAACTGGGCAGAAGTGTAGACCTGTGGCAAGAAGAGATGGCAGCTAGAACTGTTCTGGTGACTGATTTTGCATTTGCAAGTTACTATAGAATACTTTTGAATCCAGAAATATTTTAGCTGGCACTTGTTTAAACTGGATCCTCTTAAAATAGCATGAGTTATTTTAGAAGTCTTTTCTGCCTTGAGCTTCTTAGTACCTATTAGGAAATATTAAGTGTGCGTTCACTATGCTAAAAAGAATAATGGAGATCTCAGAGCAATCAGTTTTGTGTGGGATGCTTAAAGCGTTAACATATTTTGAAGTGATTATTTCCAAATTAAGATACCTAGAGTTGGAATTGATCATAATGTGACTTCTGTGGTTGAAAGACATAGAGTAGGAAATATAGAGAGCTAGCAGCATGTATGTGTTCTGAATTAGGATTGAGTGTTTATGTGTGCACTCTGTCAGCCCATTGCTATAGCATTATTAATATCCTTCCATACATAATTGATTTAAAAGCTATTGACTCTAAGAGTCAGTTTCTGTGATCTGAGAACTTCACACAGAGCTACCAGTCAGCCAATTTAAAGCAAATAATGTTGTTTTTTATTGTACAGCTGGTTCTATTGTTTCCTTTTTTGTACATAGAAAGAAATTTTATTTTCAATGGGAAAATAACGACTGCTGCCACAGCAAAGAGAACAACCTTTTGCCCACGTCTTCATATTGGGTGGAGAGGCATGTGCCAGAGAAAGCCATGTGACGCTGGACTGGCATGTGCAGGGGTGAACTTCTGTCAGGCGTGGCTTTGGCCATCCTGCTGCCCCTTGGGACGGTTGTGATTTTGGGAGTTTTAATATTTGCTTCTCTCTGGAAACCCCAGGAAGCTTCGGGTTCCCCAGCTGATTTGGGGCAGGTGCTCCACATCATAGCAACCTTCAGGCTTTGAGATGCTTTTTCAACCTGCAATCATGAGGAGGTGGCAATTGCATGGCCCTGTTGGAAAGGAGAACAGTGATGCTGTGGGGGGACCAGCAGCTGAAGCAGCTCACAACTAAGTCTCTGCCTCCCTCCCAGGGCAAGGCTGTGGTGCAGAGAGGATGGCAGGAGGAGGAAGGACCCACACCTCAGACCAGCATGGTCTGGTGGGGTGAAGGCAGGAGGTAGGCAGGGGTAGTTGTGTCACAGGCTGGAGCAGCAGTTTGCAAGTGTATTTTTGCAAGCTTCTGGGGGCTATTCTGACAAGAAAGAAGTACCGCAGGGTAGGCACAGCCTGTAGGGATGATAAAACTAGTGTCCATTTTCCCTGCTGAGGATGCCCCAGGGCCATCCCTGCATCTCTGCTTGCAACATCCAGAGCAGACCTTCCTCTGTTTATGTGAGCATATCCCCATTTCTGGCACTTTTTCTGTAAAGTGTATTCATAAAGATGCTAATCCTCCCCCCAAACCAGAAAATGGCGCATGACAAAAGGTTTGGCTTAAGCCACAGCATGGTAAAAATTCCATGCTCTTTCTTTTTACTTGTGCTGCTGCTTGGAGCCAGCAGTTTAGGCATATATCTCTCTAACTGCACAATCCTGAAGGACAGAGGTTTTTCTCCACTACATGGGCTGCTGATGCTCTTTCTAAGTCCACCTTATTACTGAAGCTGCTTCTACTTTGCCAAGGAATTTAACACAAATACACGTCTCTCACACACACATGCATACGTGCCCATGCACACACACACAATTTGACAGCTCTGCATGTCTCCATCCAAAAACCAAATCAAAGTATGTCTGGTCTGCATTTAGTCTAAAAAATGACCCCTAGTCTACTGAATTAATGATTTCTTTTCCTTATGCAATGTGCTAATAGCTATGCTGTTAGAAAGGAAGCGTAATGTCTGTACTTGGGGTTTTCTCCTTACACAAAATTGCCTCAGCCTTCAAGGTCCTTTGCATTGTCTTCAGTGCCTTGCAACAATGTCTCCATGTTTATCAAAGGAAATGATAGTTTTTTCAGAGTGTCTTGAGTAATAGTGGAGCCAAACAGCTTCTGGTGGGAGTTAAAATACTTTTCTAGTTTGAGGTTTGTACAGCAGATACTTGTTAACAAAAAAAAAAAAGGCACTGGTTATTGGCACCTGCTCGAAAGGCAGCAAATTTAATTCGAATCAGATTGAAACCCATTGTGCTCATGCCTTACGTGGCCCATGTAAAGCAGACCTCAAGAGAGTGTTTAAATACAGCCCTGTGGAACTTTTCATCAAAATGTCTTTTAAATGAAAAGACACTTGTTATGTTTTAACCCCAGCCAGCAACTAAGCACCACATAGCCACTTGCTCACTCCCCCCAAGCAGGATGCCGGGAAGAGAATTGGAAGGGTAAAACTGAGAAAACTTGTGGGCTGAGACAAAGACAGTTTAATAGGGAAATCAAAAGCTGCACGCACAAGCAAAGGAACACAAGGAATTCATTCACCACTTCCCGTCAGCAGGCACGTGTTCAGCCATTGCCAGGAAAGTAGGGCTCCATCACGCATAGTGGTTACTTGGGAAGACAAACGCCATCACTCCGACGTCACCTCCTTCCTTCTTCTTCCCCCAGCTTGAAATGCTGAGCAATGAAGTCATATGGTCTGGAATATGCTTTTTGTCAGTTGGGATCAGCTGTCCCAGCTGTGTCCCCTCCCAACTTCTTGTGCACCCCCAGCCTACTCATGGGGTGAGATGGTGGGATGAGAAGCAGCAGAAAAAGCCTCAGTGTAAGCACTGCTCAGCAGAAACAAAAACTGTATTATCAACAGTTTCTAGCACAAATCCAAAACATAGCCCCATACTAACTACTGTGAAGAAAATTAACTCTACTGCTGCCAATACCAGCACAATGCTAAACAAGTATTTGTCTAAAAAATGTTTCCCAGTGCCCTTCTGCCCCTCTGAGCATTTTGGGCTCACACTTGTGCTAAGCAAATCTTTAAATTTGTAGTAACTGCTCAGATGGGTAGCCTGGAGAAAACTCGTAATGAGGAAGAAAAGTGAGACAGTAACTGGATTTGAGCCCTTCAAGGAAAGCCATCTAGGGTCTGTATCTGCATAGTGGGAGCTTTAGCCCTGGCTGGGATCATGGAGTGGTCCTTTTTTTTTAACACCCCTTGATGATAGGCCAGGTGGCTCAGGCCATCTTTCCAAGCACAACTTCACTGACATGGAGGGCCCCTCCTGTTCCTCTTGGCAGGAAGCAATTATGGGCAAATCCTCAGCATGGGGCAGAGCTGGGGCAGATCCTTTCACACATTAAACTCACAAACAGCTGGAAATACCTTCAAGGTTTGTTCCAGCAGCTGAGCAGAGAGAAGGAATAATAATCCACCTTCTCCTCCTCCCACTCTGCATGAGGCCACCCTGAACTTTGCAGCAGTGGTTGTGTTGTTGCTGCAGATGGATGCTGGGTGAAGGAATGGCACAGGTTTGGAGACTGGCAGCCTGCCATGTTGGTCAAGTCATGGTTGCCCCTGGTGCTCAAGTAACTGACAGCAGGAATGTACATTGGCCATGATGCAGTAACATAAAATGAGGTGGGAGCTGGGGGACACTGTGTCCTTGTGTGGACATCAGCACTCACATGATGACTTGAAATTGCTGGGCCGTGTCACTTCTCAGTGAATGGCTACAGCATGGCACAACAGACATGGCAAGGGGACAGGAGCATGGATCTTACCTGCAGTGCTGGTCCTCTGTGGCGGTGAGGCCATGGCCACAGCGCCATGGCCACAGCACCATGCCCATCTTCCTTGCTTCCAACTTTTGCTAAACAAGGTGCAGAACTGGGGGCTGAAATCCCACTCTCACTGGAGAGTGGGTTTCCTCAAGGAGGGTCTTCTGGCCAGTTTGGTGTATTTCAGCCAACCATGACATGGGCTTGCTGGTGATATCCCCCAGGAGCCCCTGTCAGACTGACAGCTCATGGAACAAAGCTTGTTGACATGGCCTGGGATGTCTGCCAACACATCACTCATTGCTGGATAAATTTGCCCTTGTTGTTAGGACAAGAGGGAATCCTGCTGTCCACTGTGAGGAGCCAGATAACTGGGGGGCATGCTGCTGGATTGGATAGAGACATTAGCGGGGCATAAAAGAAGTTACAGTACAAAGATTGTGGTAAACACAGATGGGAAAAGGAAATGATTACTGAGATAAGTCAATTCTCTGTGAAATAACCTGGAACCCATTTGAGCTGGGTGCAGACAAACCATTTGGACAAACAAGGTCTCTCAGCTGGCAGCGAAGAAGAATGCAGTCCATATTCAGTGTGACAGAGCTTATCCTGGACATTCATGTGGAGGAGTGTCCCAGAGTGAGGCTGAGATGCAAACAGCAGCATCAGGGTGGAAGTGGAGCAATGGTGTCACCTCTGTGCTTGCTACTGGGGTAACTGCAGCAGAAATTATGTGTCCAGGCCTGAGCCTGCAGCTCAGAAACACTAATTGCTAATTTAGAGGAGGCTCTGAGAAGAGCAATGAAAACAACTAGGAGACAAAAAACCTTGCCTTTGTAATGAAAAGAGTTGGGAGTTCAATTTATTTGACTTACCATTGAGGAGGCCAGGGGCTGACTTGATCCACATCTGTAAGTACCTGCTGACAACAGGGATGTGATGACAGAGGGGGTCTTTGGTCAAGCAGGCAGACAGATAACAAGACCCAGGTGCTGCAGGTTAAAATAAAACAAATTCAAAGCAGAAGTGAAGGGTGGCTTTTACCAGCTGGGTTAATTCAGGGCTGCAGTGGGGTCTCAGTCTTGCTCCAGAGGTTGCATTTGAACCTCAGCACTCCTGCTAGCTGGAAGGCAGCATTAGCAGAGGAGCAATCCCTGCCTTGCAGCTCACCTTGGGGAAGGCTGGCAGGGTGGTATGGGCTTGCTTTAACCCCCAGGGCAGTGCAGCTCTGTGGACAGCCCCAGTGGGGCTTGGTCTTCTTCCCTACAATGACTTGCAGGTGTTGCATCCTCCAAAGTGGAGGAATCGCACAGGAATGCAGCAGCAATGCATCTCCCCCGCTGGCTCAGCTCAGGGCTTGCTTTACTGCTCTCCAGGGTTGCCAGGCAGGGTGGACCACTAGCATGCTCCGTGGCATTGGCACTGCAGGAAGCACTGCCCTGGCATGGGTTGCTCGGCCAGGGGTCCGAAGTGAGGGTGCTGCCTCCCTGCTGATAGGTCCCCATGGTGCACAGTGTCTGCGATACTAGGGAAGGGACTACCTGCAGATCAGAGATCTAGCATCATGTCCATTCACTCCTTTATCTCAGCATAACCTTTTGCTTATCCTCCTTGGGCTCCACAACTGGCTGATGCAAGTGCAAGGCAAGTCTGTCCTGCTTTTGGCTTTTGCTGGTGGAAGCAGCAACGGACGGAGGGAGGAAGGGAGGGGAAGGGGCCACAACTGGATGCCAGGTCCCCTATTTCCTCCTTGCTACTTCAAGAAGAGAGAGGCCATGCAGGTAGTACCTCAGCCTAGGCAAGGAAGGCCAAGGGAGGAAAAAGCATGGGCAAGACATGTGATTACCAGTGTAAAGTCAAAGCCAACTTTTGTGGCACATGTGTTTGGGCTGTGTCTGTTGCCACAACTCTAGGCAGCCTGCAGAAAAAAACCCCAGCATCTCAAGCTCACTGAAGTGGATGGACTTGTGTGTCTGCTGCTTGGGACTAGCACATCCACATTTTGTGGCAGATGACTCTTATGCCCTCTGGATCCCATGCACTGTCTGTGTGCCCCTGAAAAAGGATAACCTTTTGGGGTGAAGGTCTATAGGATGATCATGGGGAGCTGTCCTGGGCACAAGGCACCCAAGAGTATGCGTCTGTCTGTCTGTCTGAAGAGGGTAATGGAAAAATTATCCTGTCAGCTGTGCACAAATTTCCTCCAAGAGGGAGTTAGATTGCATGAAATCATTGCTACCAGTCTGGGATCAGAATCTGGGAGTGAAAAAGACAGACCCTAGGCCTGGGCTGTTGATATGGATTTGCCTACAGTGCACTGAAGTACTACTTCACTTCTATTGCTATGCCTGGTTATATTAATGTTTTATAAGACCTTGCACAAAAGTTTGGCAGGGTTTTCCTTGCTAGCTGAATGGCCAAATTTTCACTGTTATCCCAAGGATTAACTCTAGTGCTCAGATAGCTATGTGTTTTTATTTCCTGGCTATGGAAGCAACTGATACGGTCTTTGAGAGACTGTATGACTTCTTCAATGAAAAGGGAAAGCACAGACATTTTCTGTGAGCTGCTCTGCTCCGCTACTCAGTAACACGTGGTACTTGTTCATAACAAACCAATTCTCCCTAGGAAAGGATTTTCTGCTCTTCTTGGTGAAATATATACACTGAAGTCTTCTAAAGAGGACATTTCTGCTTGCAAGGGAAAAGCTTTGAAAATCAGTTGGATTCAACCTTTCCTCCCTTGGAGGGAGGTGAGAAGAGTACTGCATGCATGATACAAGTTGCTTTTATACACAGTTCTGTTCCCTTTCTTAACACATTCCACTAAGCTAACAAGAAGGGACTATTTATTACCCAAAGCTGTAATACTCTTCTAACCTCTCCCTCTGTCATAAATATTTCAGACTAAAAGCTGCAGACCTAGGCGATGTCCCATCTGCATGTCTATCTCCAGTGGCCCCTCAGCTGTGTGTGCCAACTTTGTGTTTTGGAGCAAAACATGTTCCCTGCTTTCCAGGTTCCTCTGGGTGTTTGGACTGTGGGGAGCCTGGTTGCAGCTTTTGTGATTTCCTTCCTTTTTCTTTACTCCTGGCATTTTCCGTGATGGCAGCCAGCTTTGCCCATGGGCCTGCTCGTGTCTGTACTTCCACACCAGGCAGGGAGGAGGCAGTGAGTGCTGGTACAAGGTGAGCCTCGGGGGACTCTTGAAACTTCCTTGTACTGTCTCCAGAGGCCTCTTCTGAGTTTGCCATCTAAATGGCTTTGGACTGGATAAAGGCAAATCCTTCCCTGACAAACTCTCTAGAGATTGCATGTATACTCAGTGCTTGAATCAGCAGAAAAAGTTTTAGTGACTCTATTGGCTTTGAAGGAGGCACAGGAGGATAGGCTGGTGGTGAAAGCAAAGAAAAGCAGAGAGCCTAGTACCTGAGCAGCAGAGGGTGAAGGACAAGAGAGACAGGAATGCTCTTCTTTTCTCCCCCATATGAACTTCTATACTAAAAGCCAAAAAGACTGTTTTCTGTTGCAATTGAAAACTGATTTCGTAATGAGTGAGTAGGAGATTTCAGTTCTGATAGGACTGGCTGGCTCAGGGCTCATAAAACTGTTACGCTTCCAGCTCTTCCAGATAGGCTGTCTTTGCTGGAAATTATGTTTGGATGAAATCTACCGTCTTTGGATGCTTGCCCGTAATTCCAGATGTTCAATGGCCTGGTCAGAGTTGTTATGAAGAAATTTAGAGTCCGTGCACTGTAGATGAACTGGTGTGTCCTGTGCCCATGCCCTACTTGCTAACACTGAAATAGATGTGGTTTTGTGCATGATGCAGAGAGGGTCATGTGCTCAGGATGCCAGGGGATCACTGCACAGGCTTGTCTGTGGTGGGACTCGTGCTGTGCAGTGACCTGGACATGCATGTGCATGATTTTTGTCCTGGAAAACCCTCCGTGGGAGGAAACATGGCAGCCCTGTTTGGGGGAAGGGTGTATGAGACTGAATAATTTAAGTGCTTTCATGGTTAACAGGCTGTTGAAAACCTGTACCTGGCAAGACGAGGGAGATTATCTTCCACTGGAGGCTAAGACCCCTGTTTTGCAGGTGAAGTCCATAAACGTAAGTGTAGGAATGCTTGATAGGACCACAGACCACCCAGCTCCATTATTCAGTCTCTGACTATGACCAGTGACAAACACTGTACTGGACAAGCATAACATGCGAGATAATACTTGGTGACAGTTTGGCAATTCACCTAAAATCCTGTTCTTGACAGCTCTGACAGCTAAGTTATGTGGAGAAAAAGACTTTTTCTGTGTTGGGGGTAGGCTGCTGTGGAATTGAATGATGGCTTTCATTCTGTGATGTGAGATTAGTGATTTCTTGACTGTCAGTCCATGACTGTCCTCACCTCCCCCACCTGTTCCTCCTTGGCTGAAGTCTGTGTCACCTGTCCTCATGCAGGGGATCCATCCTTTCCCTGGCCCCACTGTCTGTCTCTGGTCCCTCTGCCCTTTACAGCCACCACTGTGGCACTAGGCAGCTGGTCACCTCATGTGAGTGCAACCAGCTCCCACTCGCTTTCCCAGCTCTCAATCTCATCATAACATGGCACCTTAAGCATCTTCTTGTTACTTCCACTCATGGTTCTCTTTGCTGACCTTTGGGAACTGAGCTTGCAAAATGTCCCTGATTTGCTGCAAGCTGGAGGTGAAAGAGTAAATTTTAATCACCCTCTGAATCCAATGGGTTGGACAACCTCTCCCTGCAGCCCCAAAGTGCTGTGTGTTCTGTTCTGTAAATCAGGTGCTTTATTAGGCTCACTGTAGCAGAAAATGCAATGTAAAACTGAGCGTAGATTTATTTTAGACACAGTAGTAGCAGAATTAAGAGGGGAAATATCTTTGACTTACTGGGGGAAGTCATTTAGGAAGAAATTGGAATGGTTAATTAGAGAAAATTATCTCAATCTAATACTTTAAGGCTAATTTAAATGCTTCAGTCTCTTTCATGTAAGGAAAAATCTCTTTTAATAGCTTAGATTATTATCAAGGGATGTAAGTTTAGCAGTAGCAACAAATTTTTAAAAATTTTCCATCTAGAAATATTGTTAAAGTGGCACACAAAACATTGCAACAGAGATGTAAAAATCATAGTGGGCTTTTTTTTTTTTGTCTTTTTTTTTTCTTGGGGAGGTAGGAGTTGGGGACAGGGAGAGGACAAGGAAAGAGATTTATGAAGCTTTTCTAATTGTGATGTACAGTAAAAGGGCTAGAAACTTTGAGATCAAAAGCCATACCTTTGTGATTCCTGAAGTGTAAACTATCAAAAGAAACACTTAATCTCTTGACAAAAATCCCAGGATTTATCGGGGTGCCAGTAACAATACTTCATTTTCACAGTAGGTATCATATTGCAAATTCCCCAAACATTTTGGTTGATTTAAACTAAGAAATTTTAAAAAGACCTCAGGTTAATTACCTACCCTTCATGAATTTAATCTTTTACCCAGGCTCCCAGTTGTTAAACTAAGAGCTAGGGAGTGATGTTTGACAACTTTCCCAAAGCAGAATTATGGCTTTCACTTGCCAAGGACCTGAGGTTTTGCAGGTTGTGTTGCCCGTGAGGTTGTAGTAAATGGTCAGATGGTAGAGGTGCTGCAAAGGCATGACCAAAGTGGGAGAGAAAACCTGTTTGTCCCATTACCACTATGTTCCATCTCCTTTGCCTTGGTTGTGGTTGTCTGTCATTTCCTCGTTATTTCCTTTGCTTTCTAATGCAGTAGTTTTCTAGCTGAAGAGACTCCCCTCTTTGGACACCTGCTACCTGATTGCTTGCTAAAACCCTGATTGTTTAAGAGAAGCCTTGGTTGGATTTACTGATTTTCCAGTTAGAAGAGGACGTTACTCTTTTTCTGTCTGTCTAGCTTCCTGTGCTGCCCAGGCTGTCCCACCTGATGCAAACGAAGCCATGTATTAGAGTAACAAGGACAAAACAGGGCCTGGAGATGGACTGTGACTACTACTATCCCGGCGAGAGTGCCACACCAGCATTAGTTGCTGTCAGCACAGTACTTTTTCTGCAACAATACGAAGCATTTGGATACCAAATTTTTAATTCCTACTTTCATTTACCTTCATTCTCAGAAGAACTAAAAGCAAGCCAGCCGACAGCTCCTCCCTCACTCAGAAAACCCCTTTCCTTCCAAAAATCAGTAAAAACCTGTTGCATAGTTACACATTTAGCATGAGTGCAGGCACCAGCCTGTGTATGGCCATTAGGCTGTGCATGAGGGAGAGTTTGTATGGGAGACTCCAGAAAATTGCCTTAATGAGTCAGTACCATACAGCCCACATAGGAGTAGCCTTTTATTTTCTTCTGAGAGGTGGTAACCTACTAAGTTACTCTAAGATGCAGCTCCACCCTCACACCTCTGGGAGGGATGAATGCCATTTAGTCACTGGGTAGATAACACATGTCTCATGACAGTATCTGCAATTACCTAATGAGAAGTTGTAGGATATTGTTTCCCTTTGGGAGATACATTTTCAATGTAATTATATATCTCCTACACCAGGGATGCTTTGCTTCAGCTAGTGTAAATTCTGCTTTTCACTGCAATTTTTGCAGAGGAGCAGGACAGATTCTGCTATGTTTATCTAGAATAAATATGCAGTGATTCATATTTTCAGTAGAATAATTCCATTATGCCAATGTTACTATAATAAACTTGTAATTATTTTTTTTTCTGTATAGCACAGTTCTCACAGTATTGTGTTTTGAAAAACATTAGAAAAGTGGATTAATTTCCGTAAAAGTGGTCAGCACTCCGCTTCTTATATAAGCATGATGTGGCAGCTTTGGGACCAGAATACAAATGGCTCCTGAAGGTGTCTTTCTACCTACAAATTTTAACGTTAGGAACTCTAATAATGGTGAAATGCCATGATGACTCCTTTGTGCCGCTCTGGCACAGAGCTGGTGAGCAGGGCATGTACTGAGCTGATGATTGCATTCCTTAATGTTCATTAGCATTTAGCCCACAACTTTTGTAAACGGGACCAAAATAGGTATTCACCTTAAATTACAAAAAGGAGTTCTAAGAAAGTAATCAGTGCATCCAGTGCTGTATGCATGCTTTCAGGCACACATCAACCTTCAGCCTCAATGGAGGTTGGGAAGAAACAACCTACAAGCGAGTTCCTTGGTAATAACCCAATGCCTAAGACTTTCATGCTTAAGACTTTCAGACTTCTATGGAGCAGCTAATTTTGGCAAAAGGATTTTAGCTGGATACACCACTGGAGTTTTCTAGTATCACAGATGCTGTGTTTACAAATGCAATTAAAGATTTTTGGAAGGGATGATGTAATAGCACATGGGGCAAAACCTGAAAATAGTGCCAGATTCTGATCTCATTTGGATTAATTTTAATGTGGAGCAAATCCAAGAGTTTAAGTAAAATTAGTTCATGTACAGCTACTGTAAGCTGAGCCTGAGTTTCCTGCAAGCTGCCATACACCTCAGTCCATCCCCCGCAGCTTTCATTTCCAATGCTCAGGCAGGATGCTAGCCCCATGTTGTGCTGGCCACAGGGAGATGGTTGCTCTGTGCAGACTCATGCTCCTTGGTGCTTTGTTAGCTCTGTGGCTTTGCAGAGGCTGGGAACGACCAGCCCAGATGCCTACACCAGACCTAGGTTCCTGCCAGCTGTCGCCACTAGAAGGCATGGTAGCAATGAGCAATGTACTCAAAATGATGGGTTTCCTATACCCTCTACCTGCATCTGTGATGCCCAAAACGTGCAAGTATGAATCCTGATGGGGAAAGGGAACTTGCAGGGCTAGGATGTAGCTGTGGAAGCAAGGGAAGACAGCAAAGGCTGAAGTGGCATGGCAGAGAAGAGCTGGGTAGGCTGGGTATGAAATGTAGGGACAGAGAATGGCAGGGCAGAGCTGGGAAAGGCTGGGGAAGAAAAGAGGCAGACAGCTGTTCAAGTGGCTTGAATCAGTGTGGAGAGCTTTACTGAACAGGCCAAAGGGAGAAAGGGAAGTCTCTCCTCCTATTTTTAGCCAAGCAGCTGAATTGCTCCACTTCCCTGCCCACGGGGGTCAAGCAGTAATGGAAGCCACCCTCCGAGCAGCCGCCAAGCAGGAGCAGGGCTGCGCTTTGCCTGCAGGTATGGCTGATTTCTGAGCACTGCATGATGGCACATGCTGTGGCGCAGACCTCCCTTAAGCTGAAGTTCAGGAAAATGAAAAGGCTAAGGGGCCCAGCCATGGATGGGCACATGCGTACTGCTGGCCATACCAGGGGGCCTGGGGGCACTGAAGGCTGCAAGTGATCCTCCCCACTTGACTGCTGGGAGACCACAGCTGTGCCTGGGCAGAGATGTGTCCCATCCTGCAGGCCACCTCCCCACCAACCTTGTGTGGAGCATTCAATCTCCATTTCAGCACTTGGTGCATTCCCTGTGCCTGTGAGCTTGCACACCACATTATTTTGGGCTTCTTTGGTAAATCCTCAGCTATCTAGGGAGATTATCTTCCTAATTTATCAGCAAGCACCTTGTACTTTTTCCAGAGGGCAATTCAGTGCAGCTAAATTAGATTCCTGCCTTGCTTTGTGCTTTGAAAGAGCCTTTATCTCTGTCTAATGATTACAGAGTACACGATTCCAGCTCACATGCTTAAGTTAGGTGATGGTGTATATATACTAATGATTTCCCCTGGTCCATGTCCAGGAACTAACACCACGTATTCCTGGCTTTGTGGGATGGCATTGTCTCAGAAATACAGATCAAGGGTATGCCTAGCTGGGCAGATAGGACGGGAGATGATGTGTAAGGCTGAGGGTGATAAAGGAAGATAGAGGATCAGGGCTGTGCTGACATGAGTGTTAATTACACCTACAAAGACCTGCCTGGGTTTCCTTCTCTACAGGGAATTCTTGATGATGTATTCTCAGGAGCTATTTTCAGCAGTGGTGGTCTGTGGGGAAGTATAAAAAATCAGTTCATTGTGCAAATTTTTTTTTTAATTAACATTTTTATTTTTACTATAACCTTTTTTTCTTCCATGACAACCCTGAAGGTGGTGTTTGAAGAAGAAATGGATGAATTGACATCACCTTTTTTGTCTTCCAGGGATCTGTGAAGAGAAGAGGAGATGAAACATAGCAGGTAATTCACCACTGCCAGGATCATAACTTTTATGCAAAACACGGCCATCAGGTTTAGGTTTTGGTTTTGTGATTTTGAGTTATTATCCACAAAGGGTGCGTGCAAGGACACCACAAAGAATGGGATTCTTGTGTCTGTCCATTGAGACATCCCTTGCAACTCAGCTTGTGGCTGGTGAAAAGCTGGGCTTTGCTGGGGCTGTGTGGTTTGCCAAATGCAGGCAACAGCATGGCTTGTTGCACCATTGCTGGTGGTACCCTAGGAAGAGGCAGAGCTGATTCATCCCCTACAGATTAAGAGTGGTGTGAATGTGGTGGCCCTGTCAGCATCACACAGCATCCATGGCCACAAAATAAGCCATCTAGTCCTGCTGTATCTGCTGCCCTTGCTTAGTGTACATTTGTGGCTATGTGTGGCTCACGGTGAGAAGAACAAACTCTCTGGGAAGAAGCTGGCTGGAGGGAAGGAGAATGAGCTGGCTCTGAGTTACAGCCAGCGGCAGCCATCCTCTGGGCAACTTTCTTCCTTTCCACTTCGGTGTGGAAGTGAGAAGCTCTGGCAAAGATTAGTGTCTGTTCTGAAATGGGTTTAGGCACTTTAAAGGTATTGTGTGCCAGTGTCTTTGGGTCGTTAGTTTGTCTAAGTGTCTCAGATCAGCATTGTTGAGGAACTGGGGACAGTAGGAACACTCAGTGCTGGTTTCTTTCTGATGATCTCTCTGATGATGAGGCAGCAATTTGTATGATGTGTCTGGCTAACTGTGGCATAGCAAATCCTTTCCTGCCCTAGGTGTCTTGCAGAAGCAAGGTATTGATGGCACCAGTGCTTTTCCACCTTTAATTACCTTGGCCTGTGGTGCCTGATGAATTTTGTCACCAGCATGTATTAAGCTCCATATGCAGTTTCATCCTTCGGTTTCCCTCAGCTCCTTGTGTCCTTGTCCCAGGACACAGCATGTGTGAGGACCACATGCTTTTCCCCACCTCCTGCAGCAGATACCAGCAAGGTGGGATGCTGCTGGCACTACCTTCTCACATGCAAAATGGTTGCACAGCTCTCTCTGAGTTTGCTCTTGGCAGGGCTATGGCTTGTTTGAGCAGAGAGAGAGGTCAGAAGTCAGGCGGGCAAGATGCAAAGAGTAAGTAGAGTTACACCTGGGCAATTTCTGGGATGTTTTCTGGGCACTTGGTATGTTAGTCCCAACTCATTTTGGCATGGACCTTGGAGTCATGCCTCACTTCATGCTGCTGTTACTGCCCTGGCTGCTGATCTGGACGAAAAGGTTGTTAGGAAAGGAGGAAAGCTTGGAAGCAAAGAAATTGCCTTTCTGTGCATATTCCCAGTCTTCACAGGGGCTGCAGGAACAGCCAGCTGAGGCAGGTTTGAATCTGAATAATTCTGATTTGGGAAATTTAGCCCAGTTGCTGCTCTGGGTCTTTCAGCTGGTGAATGCACTGCCAGAACCTGGAACAGAGCTGAGTGCAGTGGGCAGATGGCTCCTGCTGAGCTCAGAGCTGCTGCCTGCCTGCTGGCCCCAAAGGAGGAAGAGTAGCACCCCATGCTCCCTGCTGAGCTCAAGGGAAACGTGATCTTGCTGTAGCAGCTGCCTTTTATGCTGAGTGACACCACTAGGTTTCAGGTGGTGTCTCACAGCTCAGGACCTGTGGGGAGCTGTGACCTGGCACTCCCGTTCCTTCTGCACAGAGGCAAACCAGACTGCTCCATCTGGAGTGCCAGCAGGAGCTCAGTGAATCTTATGGCCAACAGTTAGTAAATAGGCAGAAGCTGGGCACATGGCATACTGCTACATCTCACCTCTGCTCTAAAGTCTAGGCTCTGTGCTCCAGTGCAGTTCCAAGGTGGGGGCTGGTGTCATTCTTCTGCAGGGTGAGTTGCTGCAAAAGGAGAACCACAGGCACTCCTATCACAGGTTTTCACCAAAGGGAAAAAAGATGCTCAAGTATCAGTCAATCAGCATCTCTGTCCTGGCTTGGTCCCCATCCACCCTCAGGCTGATTTTGGGGACTCCAAGGAAAGGAGCCAGGAAATTAATTTTTACCAGGGATGCCAGACTTTGAGAGTAAGCAGTATGCCTCCCATTGAATGGCTGGAGATGTGCTTATCTGCCTTCAAGAAAGGGCTGCAGGTGGCTCCAGAAGCAATGGAAGAGTGCCAAGGAGTTTTTGGACCTGGCTGGTACAATTATTTTAATATTGCTGAGCTTTTTAGTATACCCGTGATGTGTTAGGGCACTGAGAGCCTTGGGCAGACATCTTTTTATTATTGTTTAACCTGACATGATGAATGGCTGTTGGTACCTGATCTCAGCTAGATCTGATATAGTGGCTGTCTGTACCTGCTGTTCTGGTCTTGCAGATTTTTTCATTGTGCAGTTTCCGAAGATAAGATCTGTGGTGTGATTTGAACATGAGGTATTGGGGGTACAGAAACCACTGAGATTTTCAGGAAGCTGAAAGGTACACAAGCAAGACTTCAGTGATGCTGCGTGCTTTGAGTCTTGGCTTATTTGGAAATCCAACAGATGAAACCATCTTCTTCAAATTTTGCTGGCAGAGGAATCACAGATATATCTGGAGCACATTCCCTTTTCTGGCATTACTTCATCATTTGAGCCAATTTGGCCTTTCTTCTTCTGCTTCAGACCTGCTGTTCCCCAGAGCCTATTTCATCCTGAGTCCTCTCAGGCAGCGTATGGGTCACGGTGGTTCATGAGAAGACATTTAGCTCTTTGGCTTCATCACAAACACTAATTGACTATGCATGTTTTGAGGTGCATGGCAGCAGATACCTCAGGCAAGCAAGGAGAGAGGCTAAGGGGCAAGGATGTGCTGTGGATGTATCCTGGAAACACTGCTACGTTATGTAAGCATGAAGAAACTGGTCTTAATGTAAGCATTTGATCACAGCCTTGAACATATCCCTGCCTCTGCCAGCAGGCTCAGACTAAGCTGCTGACATGCACAACAGCTTCAGTTCAACAAGGCTTAACGTGCATGGGTTTAATGCTCCCTTGCCTATGCCAACAGCCTTGTTTTTGGAACAAATCAGGGTAAAGCAAACAAAGCCAAAAGGAAAGCAGGAAAGAGGAACTGCTGACAGCAGTTACTATTCAGTTCAGGCAGATGAGAGCATTTTATTATCCCTTGCACAGTATCCAGGGGAACCTCAGGAGCTCCCTAGCAACAATGCAGCAGGAAAAGGAAGTGTCTTAATTCCTGGAGCAAGCGTGTTTGTGCAGGGCTATTGGCCGATGCGCGCTATCTGTCCTGGTTGTAATGGAATGGAGAGATGCTACCTCCTTCCACAGTAGTGCCAGGCAGCAAAAATGGCAAAGGCTGCAACTTCTGGAACTGAGAAAGAGGAAGAAAAGCACTCATGGTCTAAGGGACTATGTGGTTGCTCCATGAGGAAATTCTTCTCCAGTCATTAGCTGAGATGCACGGCCAGTCTGTATATCTTACAGAGTAAAGCTGTTGTGACCTGCCCGTTTCCCCTGCTCCTATAAAATTCTGCCTTTTCAAGTTCCTTCTCTCCATTTAATCATGCCTTCATCCAAATCTAATGTTTTCTTGTTTCTGAAGATGGCATACCTGATCTTGCCACAATTGTTTCTGCCACTGCTCTGCTAAAAGTGGATCATTCTGAGAAAATGGGAAACTGTACCATCTCTGTTCCCTCAGGATTGGCTTTATAAAGAATCCAAATTTAATTGATGGCAAAGCTTTCAAAGGTAAAATGCAGCCTTCTGCAACACACAGGTAGTAAGGTCGTTTAGGAATTGAAAGACCACTGACACTGCAGACAAATGGCTTGATGTGTAAATGTCACCTTACGTGTTTGATTTTAGATTTTTAATTTTGAAACTGTGCTTAGGTATGTCCACCCTTTATTATATAGGCCATCAGTGCATCTTTAATTTCATCTGCATATGGGATTTGTTCACCTGATACAGTTCCCCTGAAAGGTACCATGACCAGGTGCACTTTGATCATGTTCAACTTCAGATGAAGGCACTATCTGAGAGTTTGTGTCCCTTCAGTTCTTCCAGCACTGTGCTTTGTTTCACTTGGCTGGACTGACACATAAATATCTGTAACCAAAACTGAACTGTTAACAAAATCCCCCTCACTCTTTCCCCATAAAGTCTTGAAAAAACACCATATTGCACTGTTATGTCCACATGTAAGCTCTGCTCTTGACAGACACAGGTGTGTCTTCTTTCAGAGATGGGATTGGTGGAAAAGAGTTCATAGGTAGTCCCAGGTGTCCGTGGGACTGGTAACTTCTTTCTGTTGCTCACCAGGTTGTAACTTCCAGGCATCTTGTTAAGGTAAGAGCTGCAGACACCTGGAGCAGAGTTTGCCTTTCTGCTTGGGGAATGCATGAGGCATTTTGTTCAAAACATTGTGGTTTTTCCCTAGCTTGTTCTAATAATTGGAAAGGGATGAAGCACTCCCTTCACCCACAGGATGCATTGCCTTCCCCTGTATTGACATGAAGAGTTTTCCTGACTAAAGGAGGCATAGCCATAGTTGGGTAATTCTCCTGTTCTTTAGAGTGCTCTGACTAAAGGGGAATAAAATTGGCTTTACCACTGATGCACATTGCACTGCAGACACCTTGTCATGGTGTATCTCTCCTTTTTTTGACTCTGCCATGGATATCTGTGCACTATGCCACTTTCCACATCAGCAGGGTAAAATTTTGCCAGCTTCATGAACATCCAGCATCCCCTGTGCTTGGTCATCTGGAGATGAATCCGTGTGCCCCCCAATTTAGTGCTATTGCAGCATTTGCAGCCATGATGAGCTGAGCAGAACTTGGGCTGATGATTCATTACTGGAAGAGTGTTGAGCATACAAATTAGAGGGTACAATCAGCAGTGGAGCCTGTTTTACGTATTTCTGCTCTACTTTGCTTCACCAGTAGGAACATTTCTAAGACCAGCCTGCAATCCTTTGCAGTCCTGATGGCCTGCTCTCTGGCAATGTAGCACTGTAGAGAGTCTTCTGACATGCACAGACAGTGAAAGGAGTCTTGTACTTACTGAATGTGAAGTGCTGCTGGCATGCACCTATGCTAAGCACCTCCTCTCCTGGTGGCCTCTATTAGTGCTTTTTATTAGTAAGGCAAGTGAGCAGTTTAAACAAATACTGAAAGAAAAAATAATGGACATATGCATCTCACTACCCTCCTCATATAAATCAGTGTGCAGTGATGAACCCTTGTTATTTGTATGCTTCTAGCTTCTTGTAGATGGCCATAATCCAGATTAGATGCTCTGTGCCAGTACATCTGATTGTCAATAAGAGGCAGCTTGACTCAGCTGAAGCAAAAGCTTTTTCTGCATATGACAGAAGAGTGTTGCTAAAGTTGGCTTACTCCTGGACTGTGTAGGACATATTCCAACTATTATTTTTTTTAATTTTATTTTTTTGCTAAACATCTTCCAGCTTTTTTTTGAAGAAATGCATTCAGCATTTCCCATAAGGCATTTGGCAAAGCTGACAGTCAGCACTTTACATGCTTTGCTCTCCTTCTGGTGAAAAGAGGCAGTTTTTGGTGTAATTCTATTGACTGCAGTGGTTTCATTGCCATTTGTCCTCATCAGAGAGGTCAGAATCAGAACGTGACATTTATACATTGGTGGCACAGAGGTCAGTGCTAGTTGAAAGGCAGGTGGCGGTGGAAGGGAACAAGCCTCAGGGAAGGACATACAAGGATCGAGGTACCAGCCCCGTTGCTGAGAAGTCTCCTGTTAGTGCCAAAGTGGCCAGCAGAAATAGGTGGTTCACTGAAACCAGCAAGTAGTGGTGTGGTAGACCAGCAACACACCCATTTTCAGTGCAGTTGCTCATGCAAGCATTTATCAAGCTCCTTGGGGAAGCAGCTGAACAGGGCTATTATGCTCCCTCCCAGGTGCTGAAATAGCCTGTTGTCTCTTTGCATTAGTTATCTGTGTTGAGGTTCTAGTGGTATTTCTAAGTTAAAGTGAGTAAATGTTTGTTCTGGAGATGCACTTTGATACCCATCTCCTCTGAGCAATGCAGTTATTCATAGAAGTGAGGAAATTTAGCATGCAATAGCTCAGGAAACTCGCTCTTTCCTATTTGGAGCCCTAATTAGAGCAATTAATCACTGCTGCTTCTGCCATCTAAGCTTCCAGGCTAGAATATATTGTCCTCTCTTGTCAGAGAAGAAATGTAAAAATGGTTTCCCTTTACCTAACACTTTGCCAGTAGAGCCTTTATCAGTGTCTGCCTCCTACCAGCTTCTATCTTGCCGGAGAGCTAGAGATTAAAATGTAAAGAACAAATTGATGTGACTGTTCCAAAAGAAAGAAGAGGTGTGAATTTTTAAGAGATCAGCTTCTACTTTGTGTGGGGTTTAGTTGGATTTGTCCACTTGATTTACCTTTTTAAGGAATTTCTTGTAGGTTTCCATTTTGCTGCATTAAGATGACCATTTTTCTGGAAATACCCAGACAATTCCACCATAGAGGGGGTGTTCTTTCCACTTGATGCAATTAAAACTTCTCCCCACAAAGTTCCTACCTACCAAAGCTCTCCAGCTAGGTATCCAAGGCAGGCTGAAGATAAGGTTGCCTCTGCGTGTTTTAACTCCATCTCTGCCCCTCGGCTGGTCCATCAGTGCTTAGTTTAACTGGTTAAATGCACGATTGTCACTTCACTCCCCCATGTATGAGTGTGCATCAGCTGATGAGCTGTAGGGGCTGGGGATCACAGCACAGCACCATGACCCTCTCTGTCTCAAACTATGCGGCTCTGTAAATTAGAGATATCAGTGCTTTAGTCTGTCTTCCATGTGGTTTTGTGACACAGATGACTCTTTCAGGGAAGAAAGGCATTTCTTGTGGCACCTGACCTTCTGGTGTGCTGCACCCCATGGTGTGCTGAGGCCCTGTGCTGCTGCATATCTGTCCTTGAGCAGCTGAAGATCTCAACTTCCCCTTCTTGCCTCTTTTCCTTGTGAGACTTGTGCAAGTGTGGCGGTACCTTCCTGTTCACACACCTGCAGGTTTCACCGCCTCCCCCCTGCCCATGGAGAGTGACTAGGGAAGAGTCAGGTGTGGCTCCATGATGCTGGAAGTGCCTGCACTTCTGCTGGGGTTTAGTGGCTGAGTGGGGGTTCTCTCCTGCTCTGCTGCAGTGCAAACAGAATGGGTGAGCTTCCCTCACCAGTGGCAGTGACCCAGCTAATGATGATGGCCATCTGTCCACAGCCAGCATACACATTTTAGCAGTGCACACACAAGACTAAAAAAACCTCCCAATATGTAGCTATGAACACAGTAGGTACTGGACTGCAAGTTTAGTCTAGTCATGTATGAAATAGTTTTTGAATAGTCATCTGGAGATTTGAAGCATTTCCAGCTGCGTGTGTAAGGCAAGTTGAAATTCCTGTTATTGTTAGCTTTTGCTGCACATTAGGAACTGTGTGATATCAGAATTGTGAAATATCCATTTTCCTTTGGTGTAAATACCTTCTGCTGCTTCCTTATTACACAGCTTAAAAACCTCTTACAACAAAGCAATTCTCTTGATCTGAGATGTTAAGGCTAATGTTTGTCTTTTTGCTGCCCTTGATGAAAAATTAATGAACTATGAGTGAATGAACAGTTCTGCCCTATTTATGTTTTTTTCTCCTCATGCTTGGATGCCGAGATGCATTTACTGAAACAGGGCCAGGGTTGCTTTTTGACTTTTGAGGTAAATTGGTCCAGGAAAACTTCCAACAGGAATCCTCATTCTTAGAGCTCTGGATCATGCAGACCTTAAGCAGATAAGAACTGCCATGGCCTTCAGTGAAGGACAGCCCAGAGCATCATACAGCTCTTCAAGTGTGCCCAACATATGACACAGGCAAAGGTTTTTCATGTCTTGTTGCTCATTTCTATTTATTGCCTCACCAGCTGATCAAGTAATTCAGTACTCCATTGGCAGACTCTCCCCCTAAGCACAGAGGAAGTAGGGAGCATGCACTTTGCCACCCCCAGCCTGTGTGCATGCTGTGCCTCTGGAGAAGTTGCTAGGGGGAGCAGAGGATGAAAATTAGCCCAAGACAGAACTTCACACCTCTGTCATGAAGGTCTGCAATTTGATCATTTGCATTTTGTTAAGGGGTGAATAAAGACAGTCCTCCTCTCTCCATTCCACTTAACTTGGGCATTTTGCTTTTGCGAGAGCGACCCAGGAGCAGTTCCCCACATGAAGCCTAGGCCACTCCACACCCAAGACCACTGTGTAGCCAGTCTGGAGCTTTTGCATCATGACAGCAACCTGCCTTCCCCATCCTGTAACACAGGACAGTTTCACCTGGGCTGCAGCATGTCCTGTCTTACCTTCTCTCAACACACGCACAGAACAGTACCACAGCACACACATTTTCAGGGGTTCGAAAGCTCCCAGCACATATCCAGCAGGTGCTGGCTTAGCGGCTTCACAAGAGGCAGCTGCTTGTTCCCACTGGCAAGACAAGACAGCATGTGGTCCACTGCATATGGGAACATGAAGCTCAATGCACTAAACAATGGTCCAGGTAAGCCTGGATGATGGTGGTGCCTTTCAGTATTTTCTGGTAGCTCTCCAGGGACTTTACTGAAGAGGAATTCTCTCTGCCAGCCAAATGCATTTCTGTGCAGCTATCTGCTCCCAGTTTGTTGAGAGAAGCACACTTCTGTTTCATTCAGCATAACAAACCATATTTCTTAGCAACAGTTTCACAAAGAGCTGTATCTGAATTTCTTTCCTTTTGATTTAGAGCAAGGGAGGGGTCGGAAAGCAGTATATGATTTTTCTCAATCTCCCAGTCTTATTTGGTGGTAGTAATTTTTTTGGTTACTAATAATTTTGACTTCTTAGGTCAGAAGGTACTGCTCCTGGATTTAACACAGCTCTTGATTATACATAAAAAAAATTTTGGACAGATTAATTAGTTTTCGACACTTGCATTTCCCTTTCTTCCATTTTCCCAGGAGTCTAATTTAGATGATCTGCATATTCTGGTAGATTCTGGGTCATTCAGCAAGAGGCAGATATTCCAAAACAGAACAAAATAGAAATTTCTCAGTGGCTTTCTCCTTTCCAGTGCAAGCATGAGCTTCTTTTGGTAGCTCTTTTCCATGTTTCTAGGAGCCGTTTGGCCTAGAGCTAGCAAGTTGAACCTCTACTCAGATCCACCACTGATAATCCCTTGTGAATATCTTTGTGAGGGCATTCATTTTAATCATGAATGCATGGTAATTATATACACCTTGAGACTGCACATAGCTCATCCAAAATCCATGACTGCCTGGTTGCATGGGACTGGATAATATCATCTGGACCTTTCCTTTCTTTAGCACAACTTTGTGCTGTTGCCTCCTTCATTTGTGAGGAAATGCCAAAATTTTCATGTTGGCATACAAGGCCTCATCTGCACCATGTGCCAAATTCCTTATCTGACCTCTACAGGAATTGGTGGCACTCAGTAATTTGTAGGACAGCTGTACTCAATCTCCCTAAATTTAATAATTTAAATGCTTGGAGATTTTACTGAGTATTTTTGTGAGATGAGATTTCATTTAAAATGTAGAACCTGGGACAAAAAGCAGACTCTGAAAGAACCTTCTCTAAACCCAAGTATTAGGTTTCCAAAACTATATCCCTGGAAAATAATCCTTTTAGATATTATAGGTATTCCTCCATCCCCAAATCCAGTGTCTTAACATAAAACCAGTGAATACTCTGGAATGTTTAGTCCTCTGAACCCATTAAGAGGATCATGATAAGCTTTTTCTCCTCCCACACTTCACTTTATCCTCTGCTAACTATGGCCACAGAGGAGACCAACTGGTGAGGATGCCTGCGAAATTTAGTAGGTGTTTAAGCCCTACGTGCTGTAGTGAAATGAACAATTCATTTTCAAAGACCATGAAATGAACTTCCAAATATCCCCATTAGACAGAACCATGCCAGGAGTAGAAATCAGAAGTGAAACACTGGGAACTTCTGCTGGGTTGTATTGCTACTGGACAGTTTCACTTAGGACATTGAATTTTCTGTGATCTGCTCATGAGTTAGAGCCATTTTGTATGTGTTTTTCACTAGACATGTTTCCTTCCATAAAGCTTATGGAGGTCTTCCAGAGATCTAAAACTCAATGAGCGAACAAGTAGCAGTCTGCAATGTCATCTCCACTCCTACCTCAGGGTAAACTCACTGAAGGTTAAGGCAGATGGGTCTGAAGAAGGAATGAAAGAGGACACCAGGATATTTTTCCTTTGTAAAGGAAATACGTTTTTCTTAAGAGAGTCTTATGGCTTCTTAAATAACTTGATCTTCAGCCGCAGATTATCTAGGGTGACATCAGGGTGACATACCCAATAAACTTCAGCAGAACTTCACCAGGTGCCTGAATGTTGGGTGGAAACCACATAGCACAGCTGGGCAGCTGAAAGTGAGGCAGCTATTTGAATCAAATTTTGAGAACACCAATTTGTGGATTTCAGTCTTAGAAATAGGCAGGGGAGGAGTTTCAGGACCGATATTGTAATAGAAACAACACACAACCCCCCTATACCCAACTTAAACTCTCAGATTTCTTCTAGTTGCTTTGTTTGGGCAGTGCCTCCTTTTGGGCAGGACATACCTTACACCACGTTGTTGCAACAATGTATTTGAAGATTTTCCCCCAGCACTACATTAGCCTGTGGGCTTCCTGGGGACCATCTTTTATCTGCTAAACTGTTACTAGATCATCTATTACCAACTCTGGAACATATACTAAGCACTAGTCACATGCTATTAAGTACTGAGAGATAATCAAGAAATTTAAAAACTGGACAGTGACCATAAGGAATTCAATCTTACCTCCACACATTTTAATTGGAAATATGAGCCTGTATTAAGGAGCGGTGACTTTAGCACACTTGAACAATGCCACCATATGAAATTAACAGATCTAGATTTTTACCAGTGGAATTTATCTAAAGTACTAGAACATCCTGTAACCAAGAAATACCTAACTTACAGAAACAGACTCGACTTCATGGTAAAACCTGGAATTTTATGTCAGGGTTCCACTTGTACAAGTTGTTAAGTCCCTGAAAAGCACGTTTTTGTAATGAAAGTGGTAATTAAATCCCTAGTTTCAGTTGTACTGTTAAACATCCATCTAAGACAATGAAGAATATGAAATGAAGAACATTAGGCTTTTCTTATAGGATATGCTGTGCTTTAAAACGTATTTTATTGATCCTAAAATTACAAGATCAATTGCTGACATTTTCTTGAGGATCAATCTTGGATTAAATGGCAAAATGAAGAAAAGGTTTTCATATGTACTATGTCCAAAAGCAGAAACAGATTGCCGTTCTCATGTGAACATTCAGAAACCTTTTCTGATGATTGAACAGTATGTCTGAAATATATCTAAGTTATACCAGCCACCATAGCGCTTTTTGGTGAACCAAAGAAGTCCTACAGTGAAATCAAACTTTTGAGTAAAATCTGTACTACTTTCATACAATTTCCCTCTAACATAATTTTTTCCTGTTTTTAGATTCACATATATTCTGTCTGTCAATTACAATGCAAAGTATAAATAACAGATTTAAGCAAGGATGTTGGAGTGTGAAAATAATTCATGTGAATTGCTAATAGGCTGGTAGGAATACATTTTTTCTACATGAAGGCAAATCCTGTCGCATCAAAGACAGAAGACTTGATTTTCCACTGTTTCATCCCTTGACTAGCCACTATTACCTGCAAAAGGGATAGGAAAGCTGGGAGTAGTCTGCTACCAAGTCAGTACTTCCTTCACTGTGACCAAAACAGCAGTATTGTGTCTATTCTTCTCTCCCTTGGAACAGATGCTAGTAAAGCTGTAAGCAAATTAAAAAAAGCCACGGGACAAAAAGCAGTCTTGCCATTACTTCAGCTAAGCAAAATGGAGATTTGACAGCACATACACGATTCTCTTCTGTTCCCCCTGGTTTTGCTACTTAAGGCAAAAGCCTTGCAGTTAATGTCCTCCAGTGATATGAATCGATCAGGCTTGCATTCACCTCGACAATTATGTGACAGGGAATGGAAAATAAAGGGACAGTATGAGTCCTCTCAGGTAATTAATGTACGCTCTGATGCTTCCCACACCAGCCTATTTTCAATTTCGGCACAGTACAGTTTATACACTCTAACATTATTGCTCAGAAGATAGAGTGATGATTCAGGTTTACTAAAAATGGCTTCACAACACTGCAATCATGCTTGTGAAGCTTCATCCTGTATCCTGTATTTATAAGTTTCTTCTCACTGAGAAATAAATACATGTGGTGTTTTATCAGAAAAGTTAGTCACCAGATACCTGAAACACTTGTATACCATCTTTAAGAAAACATGGCTTGTTTGGTCAATTTGGCTGCCAATTTTTTTCCCCCGATTTTTTAAAAACCGTGTGTAATACCATAGGTGACCTCCCTTAATACTGCTGTCCATACAAATAATAAATAACTGAGAAATAATATGCCACTGCTGCATCTTGTCATGCCAGAAGATCAATATTACTTTAAAGATTATTTAGAGTAGGTGTTACATATCATTTGTGCCCAGACCCAATGAAGTCAATGAAATGACGCCTACTGGCTTCTGTGGGAGTCCAGCTTGGACGTTATTCTGGCAATCTGTCCACCACTAAATTAAACTATTACAGGGGATAAAAGCCCAAATGAAGAAAAGTAGGAATTCAGGAACTAAAACTGAGCCACAAATAAATATCCTAATACAATGGTATTCTGAACAGACTTAAATAAAACACAAACACACTTCCATATGCGTGTACGTACACACACACACACACACAAAAAAAAGTTATGAATTTAACAATCTTAAAAATTCATAGTTTAAAATTTCTTACATTTAAACAATTGAGTATAATAGGTAGCTTTCTTGACTTTCCATTTATTTCCCTGAGCACTGATCTTTGGAACATCTGGAGTTTCAGAATTGTCTAGTTCATAATTCCTACAATAGTTGTCTCAAGTAAAATACTGTCTTTTTATGTCAAAAATCAATTCCTTAAGTAAAACTAAGATACAAGGTCCATGAACTACAATGTATATAGCCAATTTTTTTAAAGCCAACAACTATTACTACACTTCTACATCTGTATTTAGGCACCTAGCTGGTCTGTTTCTCAAAATCACCCTGCAGCCTAGCAGTTCCCATTTAATCCAGTACAGGGTACTATGCTGTCTCATAAACTCATCTAATTGGAGACCTACATAAGTATTTAGCCTCCTTGCTTTAGTTACTCAGTTTGCAAAATCTTGGCTGTATGAGCAATACAATATGTTATGGGATTGGTTTTGTGCCTAAATTAGTATTATAGGTAAAGACTACAGGACTTCCCAATCACTTCCCCTAAGGGGTTAAGGAGGTGCATCTGCAGAGAGCCAGCATAAAACCAATCTTCCGTACTAAAACGGGACTTAGCTAGGGCATATGTTTTAGGCTGGCATTCCGCACAAGGAAATCTGCTGGCCAAAAAGAGCTGTATTTTAAATTTCTGCTATTTGGAACTACTTGGCAAATTGGCAACTGCTGCTTTTAACTGTCTTCTCTAGATTAGAGCTTTAATTGTGAGCTTCACAGACATCAGTTTGCAATTTTAAGACTTCTCAGGCATTCTGCATTTTAGATTATACAAAGTGTGCAAGTCAAAACACTTTAGAAAACAAAACAGTGCAGAGAGATTTCAATATTTTTAGGCTAAAATCTTCTCCCTCCTATTCTAAGGCTGTAAATTACGTCAGTCCCTCTGCAGCTAGAAATTTAAAAATAATTTTCCATCAACCACAGAAATACACTGTAACTCTGCATTCCCTTAACTCTCTCCCTCTGGGTAGCTGATAGACTGGCATTATGCAGCAGGCTCCAAACACAGGATTAACAGAAAGGTTATTTTGTAACATTTCATTTCAGTATGCCATAACTGGGGGAGGGGATACTGAACCAAATGCAATCTGAAGAGTTTGCTTTTTGGTTCTTTGTGCCACATGAAATTAAGCCTTTACCTGTTCTTGAATGATGTACTTACTAAAATATGCCATACCTGCTTCTCTTTAATGAGCACTTTCTTAAACTATCCGGTACTAGCATTCCACAACAGAATCCAAAAGGAGGATTTAGCAGTTCTTCTCTTTGCAGAAAGCCTTTTTAATACCTCTAAGTTCAGAAAGAGTTAACAGCATACAATCCCCTTGTTGTCCTCCTCCCACCCACCCCCACCCCACCCCCCTTTCAGGAATTAGTGGCCTCTTTTTTTTTTTTTTTTTTTTTTTTTTTTTTTAAACACAAAAGAAAATTCTTGCTTTGTAATAGGAGTATACATACTGTTTTGAAAACACATTTGGAAGATGTCTTCCAAGATGGTTTATCTTTTTTTTCCCCCTTTAAAACTGTGACCACTGCACCAGTTAAGGCTGTTTTACTATATATATATATATATATTTCAAATAAAACTTTTAATATTCAAGCTTACCAGATTGATGAACTGTAACAGGTAAAATGGAACTCTTTACAAGGTAAACCATGTAGTTGTACAAAATAGAATTAAACCCTTCACCTGTGTAAAACAAAAAGAAATCCTGCCTTGCATTAAAAACACAGAACCTGTTTACAAAAAGGAATGTGTATGACATTTGGACTTTCTTTTAACTGCCATATCCTAGCAACATCTCAGTTGTTTTAGTAAAGGAACTAATCATCAATTTTAAACTGCAGTGAATTTACCAAACATTTTCACTATAGACTTCTGAAAGCTTTTACAGTAAGAAGTTATCAACAAAAGCAGGCACATTAGTGTACAAAAACGTTGATATTTTTTTTTCCTGTTTCTTTTTCAAAGTGCAGGTTTTTCTCAATGTGCATCTTACAAGACCAACGAATGTTTTAACTCACTAAATCTTAAAACAGAACTCAATTCTCCCAAGGAGTAGTGTAAACGTTAAAGATCCCCAATACACCTCTAGTAAACGTGACACAAATGTCTCTGCGTTGTTTAGAAATTTAGCTCTTTTGAGAGGTAAAGAAGCTTCATGACACCTTTTCCTTGCACTGGCTGGTTATCATAAATGGGTAATTCTGGACTGCTAAAGCTGGAGACTGATGAATTACTTGAAGGGAACTAAACTTGGCTACGGAGGAGAGGCGGCGAGAGGAACCAACCCTCAGGCGTTTCTTGCGCATCCTTTGTAAAATTCTGCCGCCGGCGGAGGGACAGACGCACGGACGGAGGGTCGGTGGGAGGAAGGGAGGGAAGGGGGGAAAGGAAGGGGAAAGCAGGGAGGGAGGGAGGAGAAGCTTCCGCAGAGCCAGAGGCACGGCGGCGCCCCGCCCGCGGCCCGCTGCGCCCGCGGCGGCGGGGCCATCCCGTCGGTGGTGTGAGGGCTGCCCCCGAGCCCCGCGGCTGCGAGGCGCTGGCGGTCCCGGTCCCGGTCCGGCGCCTGGTCCCGCTCCCGCTCCCGGCTGTCACGGCGGGCCGGGGGGCCGGGCAGGGAGCCGGGCGTCCCGCCGGCTGTCGGCGCTAGGTGCTGTGAGCGCAGGGCTCCCCGGGGTAGATCTCCTCGTAGGCGGGGGGCTGCTCGCTGGGCAGAGGGTAGCAGTAGGGGTAGGAGGCGTTGAGCTCGGGGTCCATGGGCGAGTAGCCGGGCAGCTCGACGGAGGGATGCCCGCCGCAGTGCACCTCCACGCCGGCCTCGTCGAAGACGTGGAAGACGCCCACGTTGATGTAGGAGACGGCCTGGAAGGCGCAATCCCCGGGGCTGAGCTCGGGCTCGCCGCCGGAGAAGAGGGAGCCCTGGCTGTGGCGCGGCGCCCGCCGCCCGCCGCCACCGCCGCCGCCGCCGCCGCCGCCGCGCCGCCGCCGCCGCCGCCCGCCCGCCGCCGCCGCCGCCGCCGGGGTCGCTCTCCGCCGCCGCCGCCGCCGCCCGCGCTGCTGCGAGGCCTTGTAGTTCTTGACGAGGAGCAGGTTGAGCAGGCCCAGGAGGCACTCCAGCGCGTTGAAGACGGTGGAGAGCACCAAGCCTTGCTGATAGTCCCGCAGCTTCTGGCAGCGGAGCGCCGCGGCGGAGCCGTCGGGGGCCGCGGGGCCGCTCCGCGGGCGGGCCGCGCCGCCGGGTTGCAGCAAGCAGTAGTGCGAGTACTTCCTCTCCACCAGCGACACGGTGTCGCCGTCGATGACGGCGCCGGCGAAGGCGCTCAGCACGCCCAGCATGAACACCAGCACCCCCAGCAGCAGGAAGTTCTGCCGCCCCCCGGGCGGCGCCTTCTCCACCGGCCCCGACGGCGCGGCCGCAGCCTCCCCCCCGCCGGGTCCGCCGCCCGTCGGGTCCGGGTCCCCGGCCGGGCCCAGGACCGAGGCCGGGGTCGGGTCCGAGGCCGCCGCCGGCGCCGCGGGCGCCTCGTCGGGCGGGCGGCAGCAGAGCAGCGCGGCGGCGAGCAGCGAGAGGCCGGCGGCCAGTAGCAGCCCCGAGTAGAAGGCGCCGGCGGCGGTGCCCAGGCGGAAGGGCTCGCCCTTGAGCTCGGAGCCCAGCGAGAAGCACTTGAGGCCCACGGCGGCGGCGCTGAGGGCGCAGGCGAGCAGGAGGCAGCTGGAGAGCGCGGCGCAGGCTCCCCGCACGCTCCACTTCATCCTCCGCGCCGCCGCCGCCGCCGCCGCCCCGCCGCCCGCCTCATCCTCCTCCCGCGGCCCCCCCCAGCCCCGCGGCGGCGGCGGCGGCGCGGCGCGGCGCGGCCATGCGAGCGCGGCGCTCCCCGACGGGGCGGCTGGGCTCCGCTCCTCTCCGCACGGCAGGCAGCCGCCGGCCGCAGTGAGCCGGGCGCGGCGAGCGCACACGCTCCCCCCCCCCCCCCCCCCCCCGCCTCCCGGCCGCCACCGCCCCCTCGTCCCCGCCCGCCCTCTCTTATCGCGGCGGCTGCGGGGAGGCGATTAATTATGGATGGGAGCCGCGGCGGGCGGGGGGACGGGGGACGGCCCGCTGCGGGTGACGGCGGGGGGTGAGAGTGCGACCCCCAGCTCGGCCCGGAGGCGGCGAGGCCGGGCTCCCCGCCCTCCACCACCTTGCGTGGCACGGGGGTTGCGGGGGGGCCGCAGCGCGCCCTCCGGCCGGCTCCCGGCCGGGGAGAACGGCGAGGGACGCGCAGCTAGGGCAGGGGTCGGCGGGGGCTTGCACCCTACCCCCCCCGCCGATTCCGATGCGGAGGGCTGCCGCTTGATTCCGGGCTCGCGTCCTCTCTTAATTTTATTTTTTAGCGCTTGCTCTTGCAGGAAGCCGGCGGGCCGCCGTGCAGCCCTGGGACTGCGTTGCGGTGTGTCGGCGGCTCTGATGCAGCGGACCGAGACCTCCGAGCCGCGCTGAGCGGCACCAGCCCTCCGCGCCCGCGGAGGCGGCCGTCCCCAGCACCCCTCTTTGTTCCGTGCTCTGCCGGCGACCCCCGGTGGGATTGCTCCCCGCAGGGCCACGCACCCTGCTCCGTGGCCGGCAGGGGTCGGGGGCCAAGTGCCCGCAGCGGCGTCCCCCGGACGCCCCGTCCGGGACCGCTTGCAGCACAGGCGGGCGGAAGCCGCTATTGGGGGGCCGCTGCCACCGGCTCCGGCCCCGGCCCCGGCCCCGGCCCCGGGTGGCTTGGCTGCTCCGCGGGGAGCACCCGGGGCGGCCTCCCGAAGGAGAGGTGGGAATCTCAGGCTCGGAGCGGGGAGAGCAGGGGGACTGTGCCTCTGCCGGCAGCGGGGCGCCGGACGGCGAGGAGGGTTTGGGGAAGGCTCTTCCTCGCCTGTCCCTTTTCCTTCCCGGAAGCTGGAGCCTCCAGCTCCCCCATTTTCCCCTTCTGCCGTGCGCACGCCAGCCTTGGGTATTTTTAGCTGGCGCCGCTGTGATTAGCATTCAGGGGAGCAAGCGAGGCAGAGAAAGCCTTTTTCCAAGCCGTTTTCTTTTCCCTTTCCAACAGGGCCAATGCACCTGTTGGTGGCAGGAGGTGTGCGTGGGGCGTGATTTGGTGTTTAGCCTTCTCCAGGGATACGATCCTGCTCCCTCTGTTCCATCAGGGTGGGCCCCCTCGGCACCTCCCAGAGCAGGGTCAGCACCCTGCAGCACGGGACTCTGCTGTTGGAGCTGCTCCTCTCTGAGAGAGGCTTCTGGGCCTTGCGTGGGGCAGTGGCCTCGCAAGGGCCCTTGGTGAGTCCAGCCCTCCCCAGTGGCACCGTCCAAAAGTATCAGGGGCTCCAACGGGACTTGTCATGCTGCCCCTGGGGGCCACACAGACAAGGGAATATTGCCCCCTCCCTCTTGTTCACAAGGGGCTTGTGAAGTACTTTGTGTGAGGGAACACGGCAATCCTGGTAGTCCAGGGCTGGCTGACCTGCAGCCACCTGATCCCCTTGCTGGGTTGTAGCCTTGGCTGTGGGGGTAGGACCAACCTTCTTGTGTCCCTCCAGGAGCAGGTGGCTGCGCATGCCACCCGGAGTCATCTTCAGCTCTTACCCTTCCCAGGCTGTCCCTGGCTCCTGAGGATTGGGGCACGCGGGTCTGCTGATCTGTGGCCATGTGAAGATTTTGCTGTAGGATCTGGGACCAAAGTCTGCTCTGCTTGTGGTGAGTGCCTGGACCACCGGGGAAGATCTTCAGATATCTTTAAAAGAACTGGCCCTGAGTCCTTATGACTCCTAAAAAATAAATGCGTAGAGGGTGCACAGCATTTTGCAAAATACAGCACCCATCTCCTGAAGTCTATGTTGAACTCTAAACATTGCCTTGGAAAGCAGATAATAAACTCTCAATCCAGCTGCCAATCTACAGGACTGCAGGAGACACACTGCGTGCATGGGTGTGGAGGGAAAGGAGCTGTAGCTAGTGGGAAGTGGACACTTAATACACAACATAGACTGACTTACATGTGAGGGAAATGTGTGATTTGTATAATTTCATTGTTAATGTCAAGAGCTTAATGGCATTCCGAAAAGGATTGTTTATTATGAATAGTGAGAACATTCACTTAACACTAAATAAATACAAAATTAAGAAGAGATCTCAGCCTTTATGCATCAAATTATTAATCAGCCCTTAACTGGCAATGGTTAGGGTAGGAAAAGCAAACCTTCCACTGGGGGCAGATTGTTCCTTTATTGTGCAGAGTTTCTTGATCCTTTCCTGCTTCCTGTTTTGGCAGCTGCCAGAAGTGGGCAGCAAGGCTTCTCCAGCATGGCCTTTCACCTGTTCTTACAGCTGTCTCAGCTGTTCAGTCTTCCTCATCTTGAATGTTATCTTCTAAGGAAAGGACTTTTCGTTCCCTGTGTTTGTGACGGGAGACTGACCTTGGATAGCACCCCTAAAAGCTGTGCATTGTGAGAGGCCAGGCTGACGCACAGGTTTAATAATATAAATAGTAATTCTGCTACACCTTTTTATTCTCCTGTGGAGCAACTTGCTACCGTTAACCTTTTCCAAATCTTACCTGTTTCTCCCCAGAATGACTCTCCAGCTTCTGAACATCATGTTCAATATGCAAGGCTAGATGTTTCACTACTAACATGCTTCCCCATGTGTTATTTATTATTCATAAACTTCCTGTGTTTCAGTGTCACTCTGAGTTAGCACAGTTTTTCATATGGTTATTTACAGCTTTGCACTGTGGCACATTTTCAGTAAGAGGATACTTTATAAACACACACAACATACACACAGAGTAACGTGCATATCTTGCATGTTGAAGTTCAACTGTCTTTGGATAAAATGTCTGAAAACAGTAATGATGTTGTATTAATAATAATAGACATAAGACTCTATAAATAAATACTCTATCACATCTATATATACACTGAATAATTTATTGACGATTGAATTGGAACTACTGTAAAAAATGACTGACCTACCAGCCTAAATAAAGGTTACTAGAGAGTTCTCTGGATCCCAAAGAGTACTGCTGATCACCTCAGTCCTAGCTGGTAGTCCCTTCAGATCAATGTTAGGATGTCCATCTGCATGTTCATAGCTGATATATGTGTGTCTGATTGATCAGCCAGGTCTGCCTGCTGAAAAAAGAGTATCCATGTTCAACAGAAGATGACAGAACTGCAAGCCACTTGGCCATATCAGTCCATCACCTAAATCAGTCACTGCAAGCAAGTTGGTCTGTCAGCCTCAGTGAATAGCAAAGTCAGAACTTCATGGGACTCTACTGCAGCTGCTGACTATAAAGTATGGTAGGTGCCACATGTTTTGAATCTCTGGGTGTTAGTTTTATCTTCAAGCTTTGTTAGTCAGATTTTCCTTTTTAATTGCCCAAATTAAAATTTATCACAGTTGTTTTCAAGTGTTGTTTTGGTGGATTTCAGAACAGGTGTGTAAGATTTTGTGGGATAACACAGACCTGGGACATGTGTTCCTAACACTCTCTTCATGACCGCAGAGTGAACTTTCTGTGTGTTACAGGGGAAGTAATTTATGGCCAGATCCTGCCTCCAAAGAGGGGTAGGGAGATTTGGTCCAAGGTTCTAACTCAAAAGGGAGCTGAGGGGCTGTGCTTGCTGGGTGCCAGTTGGGAGCGGGCACTGTCATGACTGGCAATGAAGACTTGCTTTGCTCAGTGTGCACAGAGCTGGACGTTTGCAGCAAGGTGCAGGGCAGCCTCTTAACTTTTTGTGTTGACTCAGTGGCACAAAGGACGACAGAGCTATTAATTAGCTCTTTCCAGGCTGGAAGCTAAACTGTGTTTGTAAAATAGATGGACATCTTCAGCTTATGCCACCAAAGTGCAAAGCAATGCATTACTTTATTGTCTGCCTCTCCTCCCACACTGCATTTATGGTAAGATATATGTGTTATTTCAATGCCAGTGTGATAAATGGTTGTCATAGCTTTAACTATTCAGTCATGATAACCTCATGATTACCATGTGTAACCTCTCATAACTTATTCTGTTGCCTAGTATGTTTTTTTTCTGTTTCTATAGGGGACATTATGGACTATAAAATCTTTTTACAAAAATTGCTTTACATATGGTTACTAAGAATACATTAGAAATTAGAAAATTGAAACTCTGAAGATGCAGCCTATCATGTTTCTTTCTGGTCCTTCTTCTCTTCCATTTGCAAGTTCCACCAGGATGTGTCTGCATGCCTGAGGCCTGCTGTTCTCTTACTTTCACAGTATTTTATGTGGAAGACTCATCTCTACAGGGAATGTATGGAAAATACTTTAAAGGAACACATGTTGGGAAAGGCCCTACACCAGGCTACAAGTTTGGAGCTGACTGGTGGCTGGACAGTGATGAATGTCTAGAGATGCTGCTTCAATGAGTGACATTTAAAATAGGAAGCAGAGAGGTTGGGAAGAAAATGTAAGAAGTTAAGATAGAGAAAGCAAACCCTATGCTAGAAGCTGGACGTGTCTTGGCAGCTGTTAGCCCTAGGAGTTTTGGATTACGGGAAATTAAGGGAATTGAGACAACAATTTCATTTGCATTAAATGATCATGGGATAGTTAAGGTTGGAAGGGACCTTGGGAGGTGCCTAGTCTGGCCTGCTCAAAGAAGGGACATCTCTGGGGTCAGACTGGGTTGCTCAGGGCTTTGTTCAGTCCATGTATCCTGTATCAGCAGGATACAATGTTTGTTTAATGTGAGCACTTCAACAAGTTTTTCAGAACTTGTTTGTTTCTTGGCTCTGTTCCCTTGTCCTGGCTTCAGGTGATGCTGGGGCATCTGAGAAGACCTTTTCAGGGCCCTATGAAGAGTCTTTATTACCATTTTAGTTTAAAATGCTCCAGGATATGAATAAAAAAGAGTGGTTTCTCTGTGCAGTAGGATTTAATATTTTCAGTCAAGTGGTAATTATGTGAGGAACATTCTTTGTTTACAGGGCTATAGAATAAGGCACAAGGTATTTTGAGGAGAGGTCAGATGCTTGCTGTGGCATTTGTAAAATCGGTTATTTGATAAATTACTTAAACAAGGACATCTTTCCTTTGCTTATTTCACAGAATTGTTCAATTATGACCAATTTGCAGAAAATATACCTGATGCTTTCCTAACTGCTGTCCTAATGGTGGGACCTGGATGGTATTTTATTGTGTAGGTTCTAGGAAATTGCTAACTTAATGGTAAAAGATTGCTGAACAATTTGCCAGCCAAAAGGACTCTCAAAATCCTTCTCTTTGGGCTTTCAGATTATTTTGAAGTGTGTTCCAGTTTAGTCTGAATATTTGATGTACTACCTTATCCTTGAAATCAGGGCTGTGCAAAGGCTTAAGGCTGATGCATCTCTTAGCTTCTAGTGAGGCCTTCAGCACAGCACCTGAGCAGAAATCATACACCTCTGCTTTGCCTTCTGCTGAAAGATGAACATGCTGCAGAAAGATACCAAGAACTTCAAGAGGTCAGCAGGCCCTGTTCCAGGTTGAGGGGAAGGAGAGCTAACTTCCTTGTGTGGAAGAAAGAGGATTGCTTAGCTGTGTGTTCTGTTGTTTGACATTGTACCTTCCAGTGAGTTGGGACAAAGAACCTTTTCACATCTGAAGGGAGGAAGTATGGTGTCCCAGGTTAGTTGAGATGGATCAGATGTAATCTTTCTTGTTCAGTTATTGAATCAGGTGTCTTGTCAGTCTCATGCCCAGATCCAAATTTAGGTACCGGGCTTGACACGGGGATCTTGAAAACTCCCTATGTTGATGCTGCTTTGTCTTAGAGGAGTCTATCCTCAGAATATGCCTTACTTCTGAATTTTAAAGTTTTCCATGCACCTAAATCATATTTTATCCAATGACTGTTTCGTGTCAAGGTCATAACCTGCTCTTGAAGGAGGGACTGGAAGTCTAGCAAGTGTCCTGCTGAACTGTGTTCCCTTTTTGGGTGCATCTTTTTTAGCCTAAACAACCTTGAATTTCCTAGAGAAAGAAACTGCAAGGCAGGAGTGGAGGGGGAGAGCAGGTCACCACTCAAGCCAGAGTTGTGTTACTGGGAAAGTGTATCTTAAGATCCCTTCCAATCCCAATAATATGGGAATCATTCCCCTGCCCCAGTGCTGGTCTGTGTCAAAAAAAGATGTGGTGGGAAGGTCTTGCTTGCATCATGACTTCTTCCTTTGGCTGCATTTTGGGACAAGGAATAATCTGGCTTTGTCCTTGAAAGCCAAGGCCATGGTGAGCCTGCCTTCATGGTGGGAGATTTCTCCTATGTAGATCTGCAGTCTGGGAAGTACCTCCCCGCTGCCTGAGGGCTTGGTGTGGGGAGCCATGATTCCTGCTCTGGCTTGGTACCAAAACTGCTGTCCCAGCTGCCTGCCACACCTTGTCCCTCTGAGAGGTCTCTGTCCTCAGCTCAGCTGCTTGTCTGATTTTTCCCTAGCTTGTTATTGCAAGTGATCCCCATCAAAGTGCATCCTTTTTCATGTCAGTCAAAATCACTTAGAGGTGTAGGTTAGTGAGTGGTGAGCAATGAAGCCAGAAGAGCTGAAGAAGCAGCAGCTGGTGGGGGAGGGGATGTGCTGTCCTTTGTGTCTGTGGCAGCAGCTGCTGGGGGGACTTGACTTTCCAAGGAGGGCTAAGTTCCTTGATGACACAGCACTGCCCTTGGTGTTTCTTGTTGGCTAGTAGATTGCTGCCTTCTCAGCTCCCTGCCTGGCTACCAGGGTCCTCAGGGTGAGCCACCTCCAGCAGCCTTGCACCTCCACATGTGCATCGCAGGGCTGTTTTGGGTGTAGTCTTTAATTTAGCTCCTGCCAGAGCTGCATTCTTACTCCCTTGAGGAGCCAATATTGCAGCCTGCCATCTCATGTTTCAGATCCTGACTTGCCTGGTCTGTGTGTTAGAAGTATTGTGGGGTGATGATGGGCAGCACTGGGCTTTTCTTGAGTCCCTGAGACATTCGTAGGCTACTTTTAAGGGATTGGTGAAAGCTAACCTTTTGACAGGGGACTTAAATTCACTGTATAAGAGTCTGCAGCACCACTGGAAATATTTTAAGGTTAAAAAATGGGTGGAATTGTTGGCAAATAATGGAACACAAGTGACTTCATAAGTCAGCCCATGAAGGCACACATCATGTACCTATCATGGCACTCATGAGCAACTCCCACTTTTTTCTTGAAGTCTTTGGCTGCCTGTTGGAGGCTGCGCTGACCCTGATGGCTCTGATTGATAGAAACCTCCTGACTGCCTCTGTGCTAAATGTATTTTATGGCCAGCTTGCATGCATTTGTTCTATGCCAACATTGTCCTTTAACTTAAATGGCTTTTCTTCTTCTCTGATGTTTACTCTCTGGATATATTTATAGACAGCAAACATACCTCCTCTGAGCTTTCATTTTGCTAGATTAAACAGACCAAATATTTTCTCTTTTTTTTTTTTTTTTTTTTTTTTATTAAAAACTTTATACTCTGCAGTTTGAGTTCATCCTTAAACATATAATGATGACAGTATGCTGCATCTTTTATGGTCTTACCAGGGCCCTGAATGATGGTATTAGAGCTTCCTCATCTCTAGTGAAAAGTCCTTGACCAATTATCCTAGAATTCGTGATTGCTTTTTACCCAGGTCCTTTCCATAGGAGGCTATATCTGTACCTAGTGCACCTCATTCTTTCTCCTCCACTGTTGTTCTTGTCTGTGGGGCTGCCAGTTGGTGGCACTGATGACCTTTCCTCTTGTTTGACTGACTTTTCCCCCCTATCTCTGTTATTCCAGTCCTGAAGGTAATTCAGCTTTTGCCTTTCTGATATTTTGAACGTCCTCTCTGTTGACAATACTATTGTGACTTCTGCTCCTCAGAGAACCTTATTTGTTACCTCCACTCAGTTCACTGTACAGCCTTCTGTAATCTCCCTCTTAGCAAGCTCCTTCCTCACTTTTCAGCTCTTGTACCCATTTCTGCCAGCTTAACATTTAGCTTCCCACATAATGCTGTTTCATGTGCTTCACTGAAGTTTGGAGGGAGAGACAGTTAGGGATACCACCTAAGGAGAGTGGAGTGTTCAAAGTCTGGGAGGCCTGTGCTGTGTTTTATCTCTGCTTATTTTAAAATGTTCTTTTATTACCCTCCCTGTCCCCCCAAATTGTTCTGGTGCCTGGTATAGATCTAAATAATGTACCCAGACTTCTTCTTACTTATTTCAGAAGGGGCAAATGTATGTTTAAATTTGTTTTTCTCCACCATATTCCAAATTTTTGTTATATGATGATTATCCCCACCCTCCAGGTTTGCATCTGCTCATCCTCCTGTAACACTAGGTTGGAGCTGTCCATTCATCTCAGTTTGAGTCTGTGAAACTTTGTGAGTTTAGGATCAGCTTTGAGTGAGATAGCTTCCTTGTCTTCAGTGCTTTCTTTTCCATGGGCTGCCCTGCCTTTGCTTTAGACTTGGTACCATCTTTATGGAAAACTTGTCAGGGCATTCATGCAGGATGCTCCAAACTCCTTTTTTTTTTTTATTCCTTTCTTCTTCTTTCCTTATCTTCCTATTTACATAACTGGCAAGCTCTTTTTCTTGTTAAATCTTTTGTGCAGTGTATCTCTGTTTGACTCTTGGTAATTCTCACTTTGCTTTCCAACTCTTGACCATATTTGTGGGTGAGGTTTTCTTCCATTCTTGCTCTTCTGCTTCCATGTGCGATTTAGAGGTGGATTTCCAGTTCTCTTCCTTATCATTCTTACCATTCTTCTGTCTTTCCTATATTGTTTTTTTTCCTTCATACAGCCTCTCTTTCTCTTTCTTTCTCCTGTTAGGCGTGCTGCTCCTTTCTTCCTGGCCATCCCATCTCCTTCTCTTATGTAATTCTCCTCCTCATTTTCTGGGTGCGAACAGTACCTCAACTCTAGTGGGACTACCTCATTCCTCTAGTGGGAGTCTTTCTTTGCAGCATCTTTTTTGCTCTGTGCATCGACCAGAGAAAAGATCTATCTTGTTCTGTGTATCTTCATGCATCTTCTTTCCTTTCTTTTCTTCTGCTATGGCTGCGTATTCCTGTTGCTTTTCTCAGGGATTTTTTTTCCCCACAAGAAAGCTGTCAAGGATTCTCAGCATGCCTCATCCTTCTCATCTGCTGTTGATGTCTACAGTTTTTTCAGGTCTTCCCATCAGTGTCATAATTTCAGATTTTTCTTTCTTGCCTTCATCTTCAAAAGCATGGAAGTTCTTCCCACTGCACTTACCACTTACTATTTTCTGTTTGCTGGATCCCTTCATTCCCAGCTATTGACTATTTAAATTCCTCACTCAGTTGTCAAGCTAATTTTTTTTTGCTTCAGTTGCTATCTCATAGAGGTATCTCATGCCCTAGAACCTCTTTTGTGGATTGCCTTAGAGAACAGAAGAGTGTGAAAAACAAGTGAAAGTCTTGCCTTTTTTTGTGTGTTAATGCTGGGTTATTATTGCTGGCTGTCTTGTGCCAGAGCTCAGGATAACAACATTTATGGCAAAAGCTTTGTAGCTATGTGCTGTCAACCCTTAGGAAGAAGATTTGGATTTGCTATTTCCTGTTATTTGGAGGATGTTCAAGCTGTTTATATCTATTCTTGTTGAGATGGTGATATTAAACATTGAACTAGAATGGGGAAAGAAGCTCATATCGATCAACAGAAACTGGTTAGGCAATATCCCAGTGTGCTTGTATTTAAGTTCTTTCCCTAGATCTAATCCTACTGTCTTTCAAAATGGGTCTGTGTTTGTCCTGGTTTTGGCTGGGATAGAGTTAATCTTCTTTCTAGTAGCTGGTATAGTGTTATGTTTTGCATGTAGTATGAGAAGAATGTTGATAACACACTGATGTTTTTAGTCGTTGCTAAGTAGTGTTCATATAAGTCAAGGATTTTTCAGCTTCTCATGCCCAGCCAGCAAGAAGGCTGGAGCGGCACAAGAAGTTAGGAGGGGACACAACCAGGGCAGCTGACCCAAAGTGACCAAAGGAATATTCCATGCTATGTGATGTCATGCCCAGTATATAAACTGGGGGGAGTTGGCCAGGAGGGGCGGATTGCTGCCTGGGGACTAACTGGTGACTGGTCAGTGAGTCGTGAGCAATCGCATTGTACATCACTTGTGTTTTCCAATTCTTTTATTGTCATATTATTATTATTACTATTTTCTTCCTTTCTGTCCTATTAAACTGCCTTTATCTCAGCTTGTGAGTTTTACTTTTTTTTCCCGAATTCTCTCCCGCATCCCACTGGGTGGGGGGGAGTGAGTGAGCGGCTGCATGGTGCTTAGTTGCTGGCTGGGTTTAAACCACAACAGTGTTGTAAGTGAACTAATCCATGCTGTCATTTGGTAGACAGTGTGTTTCTTTGATGGCAGTAACCCTGGACAAAGTTGCAGGTTTCAAAACTGGAATGCTGTACAGATAATTCTTTTTTCTTGGGCACGAGAAAACCCAGCTGCAGTCTTGGAGCTGACAGCCAGGAAAGACCAACTGATACGAGTCCATCATGTACACTGACTGTGCCTTGGAGGAGAAGGAGTGGTTTTAAGTGCACAAAACCCAGCATGAAACCCATTTCCTATTGGAGTCATAGGTGGTTGAACAACTACATTGATACAGATTGCTGTAAGGGGCTCTGAAGTAGCCCCCAGCCCTTACCAGCTTCTTGGGGAGATGCTGAGCTGATTTGTCTGAAGCAAGCTCTCAAGGCACAAGAAGGTGGGCTGAAGATCCTGAAAAGACTCAGTTATCTCTGACTCTTTTCTGGGGATGTGGGCTGATTCCCCTTTCCCCTGATAAGGCTCTTGTTTAATCAGAATCATATTCTGTATCCCACTGTTACCATTTAGAGAAACAATGTCTTTGGGTGATGGGTTTGATTTTTCCTTTTTCTTTTCTCTTAAACCCTCCCTATAAAGCACTGCCTTCTCTGAGCCTGACACAGCTTTCTTGGCAGTCACTGGCACTAGGCCAGGTGGCTGTGCTCAAATACATTGTTTTCCTGATGTAGCACATCAGGCAGTGGTTTTGTGAGGCATCTGGACCTGAACATCAGGTCATCATCAGTCACATCTCCCTTGGTGACCTCAAGCAGGACCAACTTCCTGACAGATACAGCACAGTGTTTCTTAGCCTCTTTGCCCACTTGATCTCACTGGCAGTGATGTTTTCTGTTAGCCTGCAAGGACTGCAGATCCTGGAGTGCCTGTCTGTGAAGAGGGTTTGTGCTTGTAGGGGGAGGGACGGGTGTATGGGCCCATGTGCTCTCTGTGGGACACAACTGGAAGGAGGAAGGTGGTGGGTGTCTTTCAGTAAGTGAGTGTGGGGAGAGAAGGGAGTCCCGTGCAGCCCCTTGCAGGTGCTCTCAAAGGGATGGTGTGAGCAGTTGCTGCTGTTCAGCAGTTGGCACTGTCTGCTTTTGCTTTTGTGCATATCTAATATGTTTTTTCTTTAAATCATCATCGTGCTCCATATTATACGTGCTGTTTGTAGCTATTAAACATACTTGTTTTGAGATAACTCTTTGCAATATGGCACATACATAATTGGGTATAATTAACTCCAATTAACCATATTAAGTTTTTCAACACTTCTCCTGCCATATCCTGAAGCTGGCTTTAACAGGTTTTGTGACTAACAAACCCACATTTGCAGGTTCAAGTTATACAAACTCATGCATATTCCAGGTGTTCCCTTTTTCATTTCAGTACTGTGCCTTTGAATCCGATCATTTGTTTTTCAGTTGTCTGCATAATTAACTTGCAGCCTGGAGGACTCCTTCCCTCTGAGAGCATGATTCTCACAGTGCATCTTTGGTGCTCTTCACATGACACTGCTGGGGAGCTGCTGATCATGATGGCATCTCAGTGCCCGGTTTACAAACTCCTTAGCTTGCCACAGGTAGTTAGATGAGTACATGCTATGTTTGATAAAGGCGTAAGTACCACATTGGTGAATAACCTTTCTTATTTAAACACTGAGCCAGAATTTTGGCTTTTATTCTTTTTAAAGTCTGCTTCTCCCTACCTTTTCTTTTTAGTATTAATTTTGTTGTTGCTTTTGTTGTTCTTGTTGGAAAGTGCTCTGAAGTGTCATGCATTAAGTTATATAAAACAAGTGATTGATTGAAAGACAAATGCAGTTTGGCAATAAGAGAAAGATGCTAATGCAGTTTATGTGTGAGGACCATACTGTGGCATATTGCGGCACCCTCTGGTGCCCAGCACCCTGCATCTCCAATGAAGGAAAATCGTCATGTTCCCTTGCAGCTCAGCCTAGCATTTGAAGGTGGCTCATGGTCCTCTAGATGTTGGCTAACACATTTCTTAGCATATTGCCTCCTAAAGAACAGCTGGAAACAGCAAGACTGCTAGTGTATATTGCAAGGTCAACCCCATGTCCAGTTCATGAAAAACAGAAAGTGCATGCACAGAAATGCTGACATTGGCACAAAAGGGTCTGTCAGTTGGGCTCCATACAAAACAGTTTCTTGAAATCTATGAAATAGTTCATAACTCCCCAGTTTTTCAAGGCTGCATGGTTATTAATTTGCTTCAGGTTATTATCAAGCTGTCACTGATTTTAATGGGCCTTGGATCAGACAGGCCTTAGTTTTTATGTGGTTTCCATTACAGTGTTAATTGACTTAGTATGCAGATTTAGCTATGAAGCTTAGAGATTTCATTTAGTTTTTATAATTTAATTGTGGAAACGTGGCAGTAAATGCAGGTGAGAAGTTATGTGCAATTAATATTGACCCAGGACTACTCAAATGTCAGACACTTGTCTCTGAAGATTCACTAGGAAATCCAATGTGTTAAATAATGATTTTGTATCGTGGCATTTTCAAACAACCTTGGTATTGGCCTATTCTTCCTGAAGCTGTATTCTTCCTGGAATCAGGACTGTGTGAAACCTTGATGTCTGCAAGAGCCAATGCTGAAAGTCAGAAAATCCTGTCACTTTGTGATTCAAGCAGCAGTGTTACCTCCTGCAACTGTTTTTCAAAAATGCTGAAACAACAAATAGGCTGAATTAGCCTTTGTGTGGGTGTGGGTATGTGTGTGTGAGGGCAGGTAGGGGATTGTTTTAATAGCTTTTAAAGGAATATAATTTAGAGCCATTGATATACAGCTCATGGAAAGTTTGGGCAATGAAGTGCTCTTATCACAGCAAATTGTACACCCTTGCCTGGCTTGAAGGAGTCCATGCAATGGTGGGGAGGGGAGTCAGTTTCCCTGCTGGCTTTGTCCTTGGCATAGTCCACAGGCTGAAAGATAGGCTGACTACCATAAGATGTGTTGATATTAGTCTGCTGAAATCTCCATCTGTTTTAGAGAAATGGCCCAAAGTGGCACTGGGGTTTGTATGGTAAGTGGCAAAGACTGCCATATTGAAGAAATGAGTAACCTGTTGTCATATCTGCTGGCAAGATTAGTATTCACAGGTTTAAGGCAAAACTTTCTAGCTGTCTGGATACTGAACTGGGGAGCACGTAGCTTGACAGGGTATGGAAATGGCGTTACTGGAAGTGTCCAATAACAGATTGAGCAAGTACCTGTATAGGTCATTCACGTAGAGCTGGTCCTGATGAGGTGCCTCTTTAGCCTGATTTTATGAGAGGTTGGCACACTGCTGTACTTTTTGATTATAGCTGGTGTTTGATATTTCAAGGAATGAAAAGTCCTTGCTTTGCTGTGGGCTTGGTGTGGATGGAAGAGGAATTCTCCTCACCACAGGCATCCTCAGGCCTCTGGGATGGCCTGTCATCTGTGAACATTCACATGGTGCTTAACATAGCACCCTGTGGAAACTGGGAGGGAGGGCGCAAGACCTTGCCTCTTGTATAGCCCTTGAAATGTGAAGTTTAAAAGCCCTCTAATTACTGATATGTGTGTGGCTAAAATTGTTACTAATACCTTAGGTAAAGAGGCAGAAAAAATGAAATTCTTGAAATAGTTGCTAGATTTAAATTGGAGGTAATGGGGATTGTTCAGGCTGCATCTTCTTTAGATTCACCACGTGGCAAGAGGGGAACAAGCAAGGAAGACAGATTAGAGTGACCTTTGTGCCTTGAAAATTCAGGGGTTCATTGAGTTGAAAGATGCCGTTAGTCTTGTAGGGCAGCAAAACTTGTTTGTTTGAAAACAACACAAAGAGGCAGTGCTAAAAGCATTTCAGCTGTCAGAAGGGACAGAGACAACAGATTGCACAGGTAGAGTGCTAAACTGCATGTTAAAGGCACAACCACATGGGGAAGCTCAGGAATGGCTCTGGTCTGGCATTTCTGGAACGTGTTGCTCAAATCTGTTGTGCATTGTGGTCTGCACAAGACTTGGATGTTTGACTGCTGCTTCATGCTTCCTTTCTGGCTCACCAGCAGCTCCATCATTCATGATACTTCAGTCTTTGGCCTGCCTTGGGAAGCTCCATGTTGCAGACAACAAAATATGTGGTATGTTGTGCCTGGTACTGGATGGGGGAGGAAAGAGAGGTGTCTGTGTTGTGCTGTTACTAAAGGATGTCTCTCCCATGGCTCCCTGTGCTGGAAGTAGTCCCACCTTATAGCTTTGCACTTGAAAGACTGTCCTGATGCATGAATGGACATGCCTCCAATATATGACTCCTCATTCCTCCCTACCCATTCATTTCATCTGTCATGTAACTTAGCCTTGGGAGACAGGGCAGTGGCGGGCAGCAGAAAGTCTATGCCTGAGCATATGCCTGAGTAGGTGTCAGAGAAGGGGTCCCACAAGGTTCTTTGTGTTTTCGCAGCGTCCCCCCTTTCCCATTGTATGTAGACTTTCAGAAAAGAGGGAAAAAAATGTGATCTCTTCCTCCCCCAGTCTCCACCCTGCTTTTGAAAGCAGGCTGAAAGAAACAGCATCTGGAGCAAAGTGATGTCTGAGCCTGCAGCTTATTGCAATTTTCAGTGCATTGTCTCTCCATGTGAAAAGCTGAAAAGCTAAGCTGGGACAAACAGCCCCTAATTGCCGCTCCAGCTTCTCCTGGCAAAGCTCCACTTTGGTCTATGAAGTGAAAAGCTGTATGGGGGACTGCCTCCAAGCATTGGCCCCAGACTGTTGTTTGTTACAAATAGAAGAAAATACCCAGTTACCTAGGATCATTTTGGTGGCATGGTTTGTAGCACATGTGCACACTTTAGCTGCTTCACCTGCTTCAGGGCATCTGACTGTGTTGAGTTACATGTAGTGACTCAGAGGGCTTTCCCTTGGTGGAACATAAAAGTTCACTTGCATCCATCAGCTTATGTAAAAGTTTGAACTATTTTTGAAGTGCATTGCCATACATTTTTAGACTAGCTAAGCTTCATGCACACACTGTTTGCCAAATCCACCACTTTGCTACATCCAGTGAGAGGGTATCAAAATCCCTCTGAAGCTTTTAGAGACTGCAGTGGTGCAGAGTGCTCTGTGAACACAGCCATATTGCTTGTGCATCCAAATCTCAGGGGGAAAACTGCTAATATGTGCATGGCATAATTCCCACTTTCTAAAAGTTACCAAAACCATGAAAAAAGTCTAACTCAGGAGCTACTGCTCAGATTTAGAATGTACTGAAATAGACTAGGGTAGGTCCTTGCAGATTGCAGTCATTAAAACCCTCATGATGTGAGTGTATTCAGTATTACCTTTGCTATTATACAAACTAAAGCTGTACATCTCTCTGCCTTTTCTGGTTTATCCTCTACTCCACTTCATGCCATGGTCCATTTCACTGTGCTTTGACTCCTGGGTCTGTTTTGTCAGTTCCTTGAAGGGTCACCTCTGTGTCTTTTGCCATGAAAACTCCTAAAACAGATTCAGGCTCACACTGAACCCACTTGCCAGGCCTCTGGACATACTTACTCATTAGGGCTGCTGGATGCTCAAACCATTTCCTTTTTCTTCTTTCGCTTCCCTAATCTCTGTTCTTGAAGTGCAACATTCCGACTACAGGACCCATCCTTCTGTGTTGCGAAGGAGCTTTGCACATGCTTGTATTTTTTTTCTGTGCTTTAACTCCGTCAGAAGTAAAATGGGAATGCCTGCATGGTCTAAGATTTTAGTTTTTAAAATTTTTTTTTGTTACACTGGAATTGCTACTAGAGATGCCTTCTTGTAAAAATGGTTTCCAAATGTCAAGTTTTTTATGAATTAATTTGTTTGTTGCTCCCTGCTGTGTCCCAGGACACTTTAAAAATGAGACTTTTTTTCAAGAGTTTTATCCTGCTGTGAATATTTATATACATCAACCTGTAATAAACCCAAACAATTTTCTCATTAGCAATGCAGTCTGCAGAAGTTAATTTCTCCTGTGGCTGTGTCAGGGACACCATGCACTTGAAGTAGAGGAGATGAAAAAAGATTTCAAAAAAGAGGACTCAAGATTAACATCATGGACTCTAATAGAAGTCTTGAAATTAGCTCTTTTATCATACCATATTTATTGTTTTAATTTACTTCGGTGGCATTTGGTATTGGTGCATGAGTTATGAATGTCCTTGCATACTGCATGCATAAGGCAGAAAGTAAAAGGATTTTATAGAGCCCCTTCATATGAGGAGTACCTGAACCAGACCATGGCGCTGAATGAAGTTAGGTGAAAGCAGCACTAAAGGGTTTCCACGTGGGACTCCCTAAATGCTGAAGTGTACATGGTTTCAGAGAGGTGTGTGTTCAACAAGGGACCTAACCTTGGGCTTCACTCCGGCAATCTTTGTTGCAGAGTTTAGAGCAGTCTTTTGGATATTGTCGTGATTTTAGCCCAACCAGCAAACGAAGATGCTCACTCGCTCCTCCCCCCCACTGGTGGGAGGAGGAGGAAAAAATATAACAAAAAATTCTTGTGGGTCAAGTCAAGGACAGCAAGGGATCATTCACCAGTTCTGGTCACAGACAAAAACCAGACTCAACTTGGGGAAAAAAAAAAAAAATCAATTTAATTTACTACTAGTCAAATCAAAACAAGGATAATGGGAAGTAAAACCAAATCTTAAACCACCTTCCCCCTACTCTTCCTTCCTGGTTCAGCTCCACTCCCCATTTTCTCTACCTCCTCCCCCCCAGCAGCTCAGGGGGACGGGGAATATGGGTTGCGGTCAGTTTGTCACACATTGTCTCTGCTGCTCCTTCCTCCTCAGGGAGAGGACTCCTCACTCTTCCCCTGCTCCAGCATGGGGTCCCGCCCACTGGAGACAGTCCTTCACAAACTTCTCTGGCATAGGTCCTTCCCATGCGCTGCAGTTCTTCATGAACTGCTCCAGTGTGGGTCCTTTCCACAGGCTGCAGTCCTTCAGGCATAGGCTGCTCCAGTGTGGACTTTCACATGGAGTCACAGCCATCTTTGGGGGCAACTGCTTCCCCGATCACCTCCATGTGCTGCAGCGGTATCCCCTCCTCCAGAACACCTCCTCCTCCTGCTTCTTCATTGACCTTGCTGTCAGCAGAGGGGTTCCTCTCACATTCCAATCTCCTTCCCTGCTGCAGGTTCCACTTCTTAAACCTGTTCTCCCAGAGGCACTACCACCGTCACTGATTGGGTCAGCCTGGGCCAGAGACAGCTCTGACTTGGAGCCAGGGAAGCTTCTAGCAGCTTCTCACAGGAGTCACCCCTGTAAGCCCCTCCCCTGCTACCAAAACCCTGCCACACAAACCCAAAACAGGTGTGCACCTTTATGCTGGAGGAAAGTCCCCATAGCTTTGGCAGCTGGAAGAAGAAGGACCCTGCAGTGGTCTTTGCTGCCCATGTCTCCAGCTGGGCTGAGTGGAGCTCTGGTGTCAGTAAAACTCTGAGTCTGGGTTTCCGAACAGTGAAGTGCTTGTGGATGACAATAGACACTACTGCTAGACTGAAGGTCTGTGTGCTCCCAGCTCTGTCGAGGCTGCGGGGAAGTCAACAGCTTCCTCTGTTGGTGTTCTTGCACCTGGCAAACACCTACCAACCTCCCAGGTTGGTGCTGTGGGGAATGCAGGCGTGGGGTGTGTCTGTCAGGGTAATTTTGGGGAGGAAGAAGTGAAATGAAGGAAACAAGTCATGGCATTAATGGGGCAAGAAGGCAAAAGCCAGCAGTGGTCCACAGCACTGATGAAGGTGGCATAGTATCTGAGCCAGCAAAACTATCATGACTTGCTGGGATGCTAGTCACCCATTAGTTGGTGTCTTGTTCCCATCCCACTAATGCAGACCAGCGGTTCAGAGACAGCTGGAGGTGCAGCATCTGTGTGTGGGTGAAGAAAACGCACATTTTCCTGCGGGGCAGCATATGAGCTCCACAGACCAAATAGAGGCTGGTTGTGTATTTTCTTTTCACCTGTCAGAAAAGTTATAGGGTGACTGTTGGGCTGCTGATGCTTTTGCTTGGGTGCAGCTCTTGAGACCTCTGTTTGTTCCCACAGCAGGATGTCCATTTCTGTCCTGTTAGCGTGTCCATCACCACAGCACCAGATCTTTGCCACGAGCAAAGAACAGGGCTAATAACTGTTGTGTGTAGATCTTCCCTTGCTCTGTTCCCTGGTGGGGAGATCTCTGTGGTGCTTTATTAAATAGCTGATGTTCTATGTGCTGTTTGCTCTCCAGTAAACTCCAGCAGTGGAGATGGAGCTTATAAAAGAGATAGCATCTTTTCCCCTGTTGTTTGTCTCAATCTGTGCCCATTTGTAAGTATTTAGCATTGACAGGCTCTACAGATGTGCTATTGTTTCCTTTAGATGAAATCCCATGGTCACACAAACGTCAAAACCTCACACTTGCTCTGTCTGTGTTGCAAGAGCCTTCCTGATGCAGTAGCGATGATGTGCAGAGTGGTGATATCTCATCTCCAGAACTGCCTCTCCTCAAAAGCTGGACCGGACAAGCAACTCTATGGAGCAGAGCAGGCATTCCCCCAGAACATTTTCAGTTTTGTTTCCCATTCAGTAAAAGGTTATACTGGTGGCCCTGTGAAGCTTGCTTCTTTTTTTATTCATTTTACTCATTCAGACAGGCACTGTGATAGCAGTCACTGAGTTCAACCCTCTGACTGATGAGTGTCCTCAACTTGCAGGGGAATGCTGTCCATCTGGAAGCCAGTGCAAATACGGAGGAATAATACTAGGATTTTTTTTCAATGATCCAGTTGGTCCCTTTTGGCTGGACCCTATGTTGGTGTCACAGGTGTCATGGTCTGGGCCGTGTCCAGCACAGCTTAGAGCTACAATCCTGGGCACTGGCCAGGCAAAGGCATCTGCATGAGTGATGTATTATGACCTTTTCCATCTCAGATTTTGTTCCATCGTGGGAATCCAAGTGGGATTAGGAACTGAAATAAGAAATGAACAAGGGATGTAATAAAAATAGGAAAAAAACTGTACTGAAGGGAGTTGGGGATATGATGAGGTGGGGAACGGCAGGCAGTTTAGCTAAGAAATGTTGCCACTGAGAGTGACAGGCACCTGGTTTAGTATTTGGAGATGAACAGAGGGTGCTGGAAAACTGGCTTTCTACATGTGGAAAGAGAAGGTACCTGGGCTCAGTGCTTGTCTGCCCATTTATAGTCAGAATAAGCTGCTTGCTAGGTCTGCTTTTCAAGGCTCATGAAGGTACTCAGGAGCTGGTGCTGGTCAGAGAGAGGAGAGGGTCTGGACCTGGTGCTGCAGGGTCAGTAATGGCAGAGCACCTTGATGGCTGTCCTGGACTCACAGCCACTGATAGCATTCAGTCTTCCTGAATTTGGAGACTATTAGAAAAAAAGTGGAAATCCCCCTGACCTCCTGTCCCACATTTGATGATTCCTTGGGTTTTGTGCAAAAGCAGACTAGGTCTTGCAGGAGGGGAAGGCAGGTAGCAGTATATTCCAGATCAGGCCCAGGAAATGGGAAAAGACCTGCTGAAGAGCTTGTTGGAAAAGCAGGCTGTGTTGAGGATCTGCACCAGTGGGTGCATCTGCAGAAGAGAAATGGAGGGAACACCATGAGATCACTGCTCAGAAGGCAAAAGGAAAATGAGGGTGCACTGGGAGGACAGCAAAGAGGGAAACCTATGTGCAGTTCTCAGGTCACCTTTCATTGTAGAAAGCAGCAAACTGGAGGTCCTTCAGAGGGGAGCTGTGACAATGAGAGGAGTTTCTGAAATAAGAGAAGAGCTGGGGCACTCAGGGGAGAAAGACAAGACAACCCTGTTTACACATACATAAAAGGCTGCTGCAAAGATAAAAGAGTTAGACCAATTATTTTCAGTCATTGGCAAAGGCTATTCAAAGAATATGGATTTTGAGGGCCAGCAAGGAAAATCATTGAAATACTTCAGTGAAACTTGTAACCTGCCAAGTTTTAGTTCTCTTGAAGCAGAAGGAAAGGATTTCAGGAGGTATGGGATCAGCAGTGTAACCAAGAATACAGCTGGCAACCTGGGCCAGCTGTGAAATAGCCAGTGGATGGACCTTTCACACTAGAGAGTTTGCAGGGAAGAGCTGAAATATGCTGCTGTGTGAAGGGATGCTTTTCTCATGCAGATCCTGACACAGCCCCAAATCTCAGCCTCTGCCTTTCCAGGAGAAGATACAATTGCTACAGTTACAGAAGGGCTCTTTTAAAATGGGGAAGGAGAAGTCAGCTTTGCTTTTATTTTTGCGATTAGCTAAGATTTCATAGAGAATGTGGTGATATGTACTTCAGTCCAGTTTTACGAATGCAGTAGCTACACCTTGTCACTCTATATGGATTTACACTATGCATGTCACCGTGGTATAGTGCAGATGAGTCAAACAATATGGCCTATACTTTCCCCAGAAATGCGAAAGCATGTAAGGGAATGGTAGTAGATTAAGGTCTTGGACTGCGGCACAGGACTCCACAGTCTGCCAAGGTGCTGTGTGTGTACCTCCTTCCTTCTCATGCTCTGGTCAATACAGTAAAATAACGGTGCAAACTGGGTACTCTGGGTTGACTCCAGCTGTATGAATGCAAATTCTAGCCAGAGAGAGTCAGCAGCAAGAGCAAGTTGTAAGCGGTAAATCTAAATGAAAGATCCAATTAATCCTCACCTGTTTATCTTAGTAACTTCTGCTGAGTGGTCTGTGACAAAAATGCTGGAATATTAAACCAGGACTATGATGTAAAATGCATTTCCTATCTCTGACGAGTACAATTTCAAGCTAGATTCTCTCATTCTTACTTATACTCAGTAATAACTTTTTGGCTTATGTAAATCCATTTGCTTGGTAAGAGACAGATTACTGTATAATGGTCTGGCCAAATACTATGGAAAAATTATAGCCTGGTTTTGCTTATACCTAACTCTAGCCCTATCTCCATTTTTGGCATGCACTGTACTTTATTCTTGAATATTTTTTAGCCCTGCTGACGTGTCAAACTAGATACGCAAGACCATATTTGTACCGTCTTTGTTTATTTGATCAAGCACTTGATCTAGTGCTTGAAATTTCTTCCCTGCGTGGCCTCTTGCAGTACTCTGCTGACAACTAATTCACTGAATCTGGCATGCAGTAATTCTTTAGCACTAAGTTTCATGTTTTCATCCGGTCCAAAGTTATTTTCCCCCTTGCTTTCTGCCTTCCTTCTCTGGCAGCAGTTTTCACCCCAGTGGAAGGCTGCTGCATGGAGGGCATGCTGCCTGCAGACACCCTGTCAGTACTTCTTTCTTAATATTAGCTGTAAACTGGCAGCTGGAGAGTAGGTACAGAACCCATTCAGCCACCCTTATCAGCTGGCAGAGGGAAGGGAAGAGAAACCTACAGCCACTGTAGTCATCTCACACCAACTGGGCTGGTAATGTGAGCAGAGCCTGCTGCCCACTTTAGGATAGTTTACGGAATCTGCAGGAAACCTTATTGTATATAGAAGAGAAACTAGCACAGTAACTGGAAATTAAATGTATTCTCCCTACATCACAGAGAAAGCAGTGTTTATTTGTACTTGTCTGTATAATCTAATGTAGTGGTGTGCAGCAGCCTGACCTCTGGACTGATTTTGCAGTTGGGCTTACATCACTGGAGCCTGTTCTTAATTTCCACAGGAGAGCGTGAGGGGAGAATTGAAGATGCGTTATTCCTACAGAAAGTGTGCAGTCGCAGTGAATAATGAGTGATGTCTCTGCAAGTAGCCCTGCAGTCCTTTATGAGGTAACGTGGTCTTTGACGTCAATGGGAGGTATGCTTCCACAAAAGCTGAACAGGGACTGCAGGATTTGGTTTCATGGGGTTTTATGAAGCGCAACTGTCAGAGCTACTGAAAGAAATCAGGATGTATTTCACTGGCAGCCCTGCTGGTGTATCTATTCATGATGCTTTTTGCTCTTACCTTGGTTTACTGCATTGCTTCTCTGGTGTATATTTTTGTGTCCACACTCTCCAGTCAGTTTTTCTTCACCTACTCTGCTAAGGTGATGAAGTGGGGGAGTAGGCAGGTTTGTTCTTCACCAGCTTCACTCTGAGTCACTCTTGCAGGAAATGCAGGGGCACATGAGCTTTTGGGAATTCAACAGGGTGCCAACCTGCTGTCTTCCTGTTCAATTTGGGTAGAAGAGCACTGTTCATAGCCTGTGCTTGCAGTACGACCTCTAAGCCGGTAACACCCAGTTGTATGTTTGTGCTACTCTGGATGGTCAGTTCCATTGTTTTTTGTCTCCCTGTGGGGGACAAGATCATGAAGGTGCAGGGGAAAACACACTTCTCAAACAGAAAAGACTGAGAGCTTAAGAGAAATATGTGCTTTTGGACAGCAGGGCTTTGGCAGTGGGTGCAAGAGAATAGACTATCTTGCCCACTCATTTGGTAAACTCTGATAAGGACATATCATCATGAACCCAACTTATTTTTCCTGCCTGGCAGCAGGCCACTTGATGTATTTGTTTAGTGACAAGCTTCACTTCCACATCAGGGTAATGTTCACATTCTCTTTGATAGGTTGTATTAGGTATCTTTGTTTTGTGAGGCTGATTTTAGGGAACTCTTCCCTCTCCCCTCCCCAAGCTGGGAACTTCCCACAATCCCAGCAAACAACTTTCATTGTTGTGCACAGACACCTGTATTTATAAAAACTGGGAAAAGCTTTTCTGATCTTGTCCTAAGGCAACTGGCAGGGATGAGCAAAACATGAGTATGCCTATGTGTGCATGAAGAGATGGGACCTGAGGATGAAGCCAGCAACAGTTCTAAGACCAGTCTTAAATGTATGAAATGCATTTTCAGAGTTGGGGATAAAGACAGTTATTTGCAGTATCTCAAGGGAGGTTCATTGGACAGTGCTCAATTTTGGGGCATGGAGCCCCATGGGGAATTTGGTGCCTGAGGGGAAAGACTTGGCTAAGTTCACGTGAAGGTTGCAGTGGTCCTGGTGGGTGGAGGGAAGCAGGCATAAGGAAGAGCAGTGGCCAACACTAGCCACTTTTCTTGCAGGGCCACGTCTCCTGGGCAAGACTTACAAGAGAGGGAGAAATTCTTGTCACGTTTCAAGAGGGGGATGAATGAACTTCCTAGATAGTGAGGAGCACAGACCTGTCTGGCTTTTTGGTACTTTCTGTGCTTTGATAGCTTCTGTGCAGATTTATGGCTGTGTTAATGTAACTTCCCACTACCCAACCCCCGTCTAATTCCCTGTAGTGTCATGATGGGGAGGGGTTATGCTTTCTCCATTCATTCATTTTAATGGAAGAAAGGGACAAGGAACATTGGTTTGTTGCTACCTGGAGCCACTTTCTCTGTGGTTTGTGGTCATTTCTGTATGTGGTGGGCTGACCTTGGCAGGATGCCAGGTGCCCACCAAGCCGCTCTATCACTCCCATCCTCCTGAGGACAGGGTGGGTAGAAAATAAGATAGAAAAACTTGTGGGTCAAGATAAAGGCAATTTAATAAAGCAAAAGCAAAGGCCATGCACAGAAGCAAAGGAAAACAAAAGATTTATTCTCAACTTCCCATCATCAGGTGATGTCCAGCCACTTCCCAGGAAGTAGGGCTTCAGTACATGTAGCAGTTGTTCCAAAAGACAGATGTCGTAATAAAGAATGCCCCCCCCCCCCTTTCTCTTAGCTTTTATTGCTGAGCAGATGTCATATGGTATGGAATATGCCTTTGGTCAGTTTGGATCAGCTGTCCTGGATGTGTCCCCTCCCAAGATCTTGCCCAGCCCCAGCCTACTGGTGAGGGGTCAATGTTGGAGAGACAGCATTGATGCTGTGCAAGCACTGCTCAGCAGTAGCCAAAACACTGGTGTGCTACCAACACCTTTCTAGCTACCAGTACAGAGCACAGCACTGAGGGCTGGTGTGGGGAAAATTAACTCCATCTCAGCCAGACTCAATACAGTGTAATATCACGCTCTTTGTTTTCACAGTTTCTAAACACTGCCATCGTTATGGAGCACCACCAGCAACTTGTCTTTCTATGCTAGAGCAACCTGAGTACTTGGGCTTGTAAATAACATCCATTTCACTGGTGTGACAGCTAGAAAGGTTATTTGTCCAAAGACCCATAGGAAATAAGTGACAGGAGGAGAAAAAATCTGTGCTGGTCTTCAAATTACTAAGTCACCATGTAATCAATTAGGTTTCTCCTAGGTGAGGCCGTTACCCTGTTTGTTTTGGTTTAGCCATATGTAAAACCTTGTATCACATCAGTCATTTTCCCTTGTGCTGCATAGAAGTTTTTGAGCCTGTAGACCTCAGTTTTCTTCAGACATGTGGGAAAAATCCTGCCACTTCTAGATTTGCAATGAAGCCAAGGGATGTAGTGATGAAGTGAAGATCATATTTTGATGCTGAGTGCGGTGCTTGGGAATAACTGTTCTGAGTCTGGCCACCCTGACTGGAATCTTGCCCAGTGCAAGGGAACACAAGCTGGAGATGAGAGGCCGGGACTCCAGCCTATAGCCATTGTGTGTGGGGGATGCTGGTGTCCACACTGCATTAATGCCTGTGGACTGTGTTGGTGTGAAAATCACTCACCAGCTAACAAGCTCACTGGAACACAGAGTGTGTGAAAGAAGGGGTGCTGCTTTGTGGTAACATCCCTCTGGTGTCTTAATGCCCAAGTACTCCCTTGACAATGAAAGCAATCACAATGGAAAGTGCCAGATTGTCTGTACTGGTGTGAGAAAATTAGGGTGGGGAATGCTGTGGAGAAGGGATGGGTCACTGTGCAATATGTTTGCCAGCAGGATTTCTCAAGTGGTACATGGGATCTGGGAGCAGTGCCAGCCTCTGGCAATTCTGCTGTTTTTCATTAAGTTGTGCCTCTATCTGAAACTGCTGGGGACTCAACCCCAGTTCTGGAAAGCTAGGTCACTGGTGTCAGAAGACTATGTGGGTGGTGTAGGTCTTTGCTAGAGTGCTAGCGTCCTGATGGGGGTTGTGTAGGCAGGGTAACACAGAAAGAGGTCAGGTGCAGACTGGTGACAACTGGTGTTCCTGGTGGAAGCTGTGTTGGGGTGTCCTATAAGCAGAAATAGTCACTTCCTTCCATTTTGGAAGTTTTCTTAACAGGACTGGGTGGTGTGCTATGTTCTTGGTGCCAGTAATCAGGGGAGTTGGTACAGACGTGTACTGACTGGATAATAAATTAATGCTCTAAAAAGCCTCATTAGTTAAAGCAAGTCTGACCAGAGTTCAGCACAGCTTGTGACACAAGGGGTATTTTCCTTTGCTTACTGGACACTGTATTTGCCTATCTGGTAATCAAGCTGATTGGTTGGTTTAACAAAGAGTTTAAAGCAGTAAGCTCTCAGTTAGTTAGTTTCTAGCAGTGCTATTTTCATTCTTTGAACTTGCCACAGACCCGTCAGATCCTGCTTCTGAGGAAAGCGAGGCTGGCTCATGACATCTTGCTTCACTGGGCTAAAAACACTGGATGGGCAGTTTCTGTCTTCCCAGTGTTGTAGCTGTGATGGTCTGAGGACACAAGGCAAGATTTTGGGCATGAATAATAAGTTTTACTAAATTAGCCAGTATAATGGATAAAGCAAATTACATAGCTGGGTATTATGCGAGCTTTCAGACACATGACTTTTCTTCAGGGCCACTCTAGATATTAATGTATGTTTTCCAGTCTTGCTTGGTAACAACTAGAAACTGTTCCAGCTCTCTTCTGCATTTTTTGTTTGTTTGTTTTTGTTTGGCTTCTGTGCCTTTTTGGGGGAGTTGGGGTTTTTTTTGCTATTTTTTCTTCTGAGTTTATCTTTGCTAGAAGTCTTAGGTCTAGACAAGAGTGTAAGTTCGTGCCAGGCAAGTGCTACTCTATGTGAATATATGCACACAAGATACTAGTGACAGAAGTGTCACTAAGTGTCATGGACAATCATTCTTCTTGGTGGCTGAATAATTTTTCAAACTGTACTTTAAAATGTACTTATGTGATTGCTCTGCTATCTTGAGCAGGCCTCTGCAATTTTATGTAGATGAGTTTTCCACTTTACAGTGGGAGGCACATGAGATGAAGTCTGATTGTTTTTATTTAGGTATTTGTACACAACTCTGGCATTTCATTTTGCAAAAAAACCCAGGTTATTTTTATACAGAAAAATGCATGTTGTTCATTTAAGTGACTGCAGCAATTCCGCCAGCTCAGGCATTAAGAATCCTTTAGTAATACTGAATGTTTTCCAGAGGACAACATAACGTGACAACATTTACTTCAACTGCCAGAGCTGAAGTTGTGAAGTTGGTCATCTTTTTAACCTGAGTTAGTACATCCTAACCCAACCACCGTCTTAGCTAGTGACTACATCTGGGCCTTTCTTAGCTTTAATATAATTTGTAGTAAGAAGCAAAACCAGATATGTGAGTCAGTGGGGAAGTTGTAAATTTTACAGCATAAGTGATAAGAGTGTAGCACTTTTACTTTTTCCTAATGTCCTCTATGGATCTGTAAGCAACTACACTGGGTAACAGAAGTGAAAAATAAATGGTTGGTTTGGGAATTTCAATGTAGAAAGAGGTCACCAGTGGAGTCAGACAAGGGCCTGTGCTGTTAAACATATTTATAACTGTTATGGCAAAGGAAGTGAATAGTGAGTAGAAAAGTTTGCGGATAATACTAACCTTATTCAGAGTTTTAAAGATAAGGCCTGTATCAAAGAAGGATCTCATGAGACTGACTGCAGAATAAACAGGCAGCTGAAATTCTGTGTAGGCGGATGTGAAGTAATACCCATGGGAAGGACAATCCTAGCTTTACACATAAAGGGCTCTGAGCTGACTGTTTCTACAGAGGTGTGAGATCTTGGGGTTACAGTGGAGCTATGGAAATGTGAGCTCAATGCACAGCAGCAGTAAGCAAACAAGCAAGGGCACAGAACAACATAGCACTGGGTAATACTAGGAAGGGAGCAGGAAACCAAATGAAGAACACTGTTATTTCACTGCACAGTTCCATGGTGCTCTGCGGGTAGTCCCTACCATGCACAGTCCTGAACAGTGACAGAATAGAATAGTTATGTGGAAGGGACCTACAATGATCCTCTAGTCCAAATGCCTGAACCACATCCAGGCTGCCCAAAAGTTAAAGCATGTTATTAAGGGCATTGTCCAAATGCCTCTTAAACACTGATAGGCATGGGGCATTGACCACCTCTCTAGAAAGCCTGTTCCAGTGTTTGACTGCCCTCTCAGTAAAGAAGTGTTTCTTAATGTCGAGTCTGAACCATCTATGACACATCTTTGATCTGTTCCTATGCATCCTGTCACTGGATCCCAGGGAGAAGAGATCAGCACAGGCCTCTCCACTTCCCCTCCTTAGGAAGCTGCAGAGAGCAATGAGGTCACCCCTCAGCTTCCTTTTCTGCAAGCTAGACAAACCTCAGCTGATCCTCACAGGACATACCTTCCAGCCTTTCCACCATCTTTGTTACCCACTTCTGGACACATTCAGGTGCCTTAACATCCTTCTTAAATTGTGGGGCCCAGAACTACACACAGCGATTCAAGGTGAGGCTGCCCCATCACTAAATACAGTGGGACAGTCACCTCTTTTGACCGGCTGGCTATGCTGTGATGCACCCCAGGATGCGGTTTGCCCTCCTGGCTGCCAGGGCACACTGCTGACTCATACTGAGCCAGCTGCCAACCAGCACCCCCACATCCCTTTCTGCAGGGCTGCCCTCCAGTCACTCCTCTCCCAGTTTATACTCGTGTCCAGCATTACTCTGTCCCAGATGTGGAATCCTGCATTTATTTTTGTTAAATTTCATGCCATTGTTGATTGCCCAAATGTTACAAGGGTTATGGTCAAAGACGAAAAGGTTCAGAAGGTGGTGGTATGGATGAAATAAGGAATAGCTTCTACTATCCTGGCTTCTTTGGAGTTGAAAACCTGGAAAGTACCCAAAGGTCTATGAAATGATAAATGGCATGCAGGAAAGTGAAGAGGAAACTCATTCTTTCTTCTGGTCCAAGGACTAGAGGGCTTGCAAAGACACTAACTTGTAGTGGCTCAGATCAAACCGGAAAATATCTCTCTCCAAGGAGCTCACACCCAGGGAAGTCTTTGTCACAGGCATACTGCAAGTTTTATACAGGCTCATAAAACAGATGGCAAAAGTCATGGGAGAAAGGTTCACTGAAGGTTATACAACAGCCCACCATCTCTGACTTGGGAAGCTGCTAGCAGAATATCACATTATGCTTGCTGTCTTCACATGCTTGTGGTCACAGCTAATGGCAGGGTACTCGGGACCTCTCTTATGGTCCATATATTTATTCTTCAGTTAGAAATAATGTTTGTACTGAATGTACAAATGAGTGGTTGCATTGTTTTTCCCTTTTCCCTGACTTAGAAAATGTTCCTTTCTGGCTACTTTAGCATCTCCAGATCCAACCAAATGGGATGGTATTGGTCTTCTTGGAGCTCCACTGGCAGCCTAAGAGGGAAGTCTTGTGCCTTTGTGCTCTGTACTGCTCCAGCTGGTTCTGTCCCTTGCGGACCTCTCAGGCTAGCTTTCATGAGGACCTGGTGCAAGATAAGAATTAAAAGCTCTGGGAAGAATCCATGTAAAGAGGTGTCTCATATTTGCAGTTCATCCAGTTCAGCAAAAACCAAAACATTTCATGCAATCATGTGCTGGTGTTCTGGGACTGCACTGTGCGTTGGGATGGAAACAGATATCAGATTCCTTGCCCCAGTGCGACTAGATTTTGTTCTCTGTCCCACACTGCTCATCTTAGGATGGAAATGGGAGTTTTTACTGTCTAAAACCTAAAACATAGAGGATCACAACACTGAAAGGTACTGAAAGTGCTTCTAACCCATCAGTGGGCCATGGCGAATACCTAGGAGAAAGGCAAATACACAGTGAGCTTTCTTACCATAGTCCCCAGCTCCCAGCACAGGGTCTTCCTGAGCCTGGGGAATCCTTGAAGTTAGAAGCTGGATTTTATTCCATGGATTTGCCTGATTTGCCTAGAAGACTTGCCTTCTTACTAGTCCAAACTGGTGTCACACTTAGAGTTTGTCCCTGGCACCTGCAGGCTGAGAGCAAGACTGGGGCATCACTCAGCTCCATGGCATTTGACAATGTCTCTGCCTGTGTTTATTTGGTAACATGTATGTTCCTGTCTGTCTGTCCCTCCAAGCCTGCAAAGAGCACTGCCTCCTCCACTGTTACTTGACAGTGGGGCAATGAAACATCCTCTAGCTTCCAAGGAGTGTGCCCTTGCTTTGAACCATGTTAGTGTGGGCACCCTGGCAGGACTTTGCCCTCTTGATGTGCTTGAGGATGTGCTGAACAGCATCAGGCATGTGGCCCAGGTAATAATGAAATATCATGCATACATATCTGTGCTGAAAAGCTGGGTTAAATATCTTAACAGTGGTGAGACAAAAACACCCCCCCCAAACCCTCAGGAAAAAACAGTAAAAGAAGATTGTGTTCTGTGAAACAGGATCCAGTAAGGATTGTCCATGGATGAATGGCAAGAACTATCTGCCAAGTGCAGTCAGAGATTTTGCTCAGAGGGTCACGGTATCACAGATCAGAGTAATACTACTGCACTGGAAAAGGTCTGAAACTGTTTCCAGAGAAGGCTAAGCTGCTGACTCCTCACACAATACTGCAAGAATAGCTAATGCTGCTTGAGCCTACTGCAAATTGTCTATTTTCTGTCCATTAATAATTTTTTCCCTGTATTGCAAGGAAAAATTTCATGCTAAGTTCCACATTGTGTCATCTTTCTCATATTGACAGTTCTCCTGTGCCGCTATTGAATTAGCCCTAACAGAATTATTTTCTCCCAGATTCTTCTTCCTTAAAAAGATTCCAAAAAAGCTTTGGAAATAATGTGAACATAGTTGCCTATAAATATGAAAATCTGAAAGGTTTCTGACACCTAATTTTTCTCAACAGAAACTATAACATCTTTTTTCAGAGCAGGTATGCATATGTTACAATGACAACAACTCTGTTAATAAATTATTCCATTTGAGAACAAAAGAAACAAGGGCAAAAATCAGAAGTCTGTGAAGAGTTTTTAAGAAGAGGGCAAATAACAAATGCATTGCAGATTTTCTTTTAACTTTCCTGTCTGATGCATTCTCTTGAAGCATAAAAATGTTTTAAGAACAGTACGTGGGGAAATTTTGAATCTGAGCTCTGCAAAAAGGAAAAAGAAGGTTGTCAGGTACTTTAAAGAGATGGGCGTAGTATTAAAAATGTCATTATATATACTGAAATAGGTGTATCAAAACCCCACCTCTAAGTTATTAGAATCAAATCACAAAATCTTTAGCATATAAAACTAAAGGTGAAATAGAATTTTATTTCTTGTGAGAAAACAAAAAATCAATAACCTTCAAATCATTTCTAACATGAATGGAAGTCATAACATGAAACAAAACATTATCGTTTATCCTTGAGTCATGAAGTGGAAATAAAAGACAAGTGGAAGATTTGAGCCAATTACTGCCTCAGGACACATCACCAGAACTTCACTGAAGTTACAGCTGTAGCTGTGGGCTGAATTAGACCCCAAATACAAGGCTTAAGGAGTATAATTTCTACTGATATAGACTGTAGCTTTGTATTAATAGTAAGTGTATCCTGTGTAATTCTTCTGCATTACGTGTGTACAATTGCTCTTCCTCACTTCCAAAATAGAGTATAGCAAATCTGGCAAAAGTGCATGTGGTTGATGGAATCAGTCTCTTTCACCTCCATCACTCCTTCCACCTCTGTTTTCTGACACCTAAATAAAAGATTATTTTATTCATAAGTTTGGTTACTGAAAATCACAATATGAAAAAGGTTGTATTTATGGAGGGGAATGCTCTCAAAGTCTTCAGGAAAGATTTTTATTATGCATGCATGGTTATCATTATTATTCAAAGCATTATTATTTTATTGTTCACATATTAGAGTTACTGAATAGTTAAAACATCTGATGGATAATTTATGAGTGGAAGAAGAGGACCTCCCTGTTTATTAAGATGGGCACACAAGCAGACAGAATCATATAAATCTTACATGACCATTCAGAAGGAACAAAAATTTGTATTATGTCATTTTAATGAACAAGGCCTAGGTTCAGATTAACCAGGGCTGCAGATATTATTTGCAGATATTGTGATTTTTAGTAGAGGTTTATGGCAGTGCCACTGCTAAAATTCATGACTTTTAAATTTTCTTGCCAAGCAACAGAAAGAAAGAGGAGCACCGCTGTGCAGGATGAACCTGTGCTCATTCAAGCAGGTCTGGTCATGGCAGACAGGCAAATGCTGTAGGTTTCAGTGCTTCCTCCTTGGTCAAACTTTGTTACCAATGTGGTTCATGGGAGAACTGCTTTGGGTGGCAGCAGAGGCCAATCAATGCAGGGCTGGTCAATGCATTGCACCTTGGCTTTTAACTGTGGAAGAACTGCTCTCAGGAGTGAACACCTGGCAATAAAGTTTGACACCTGTTGCCCAGTACAACATGAATGCTTCAGATGATCAAGGGGATGTTAGGTTAGAAGGGTTGACAGGCAGCATACTCTGTGTGGTTACAAATAGTACCAGACCTGTGCCTCCACAGAGCCACAGAAAGGCTCAGCAGGTGGTGAGTCCTGGACACACAAAGCGATGGACTCACGGTTGTAGCCCAGGGAAAACAGTGTAGGGATCATCTCATGAACTATTTCTTCTCTCAGACAGCTGGGTGGAGAGAGTTAGTGTGGCATCAGCTAAGTGAGCACCAGGGCTGCCTGCTCACCTGCAAGGTGGCCTTCACAAGGGCAGCAGAAAGTCTCCAGAACTGATTGCCTCTTTGAGGCTCCATGGTAAAAGCACTGCCAAGTAGCACGGAGTTTCAAATACTGGTTATCTCATGTCAGAGCCTGTGCACAGAGTTCTGCACAAAGGGCATGCTCAGTGAAGTAAGTGGGAGCACCCTGGTACTTCATTTGGCCAGGACTGCCTTAGTATGCAGATCTACTCCACATGTTCCTTACCTTGGTGGAGCAAGAGCAAGACTTTGGTAGGACTCTTGAGTGATTAATCCTGAAGGTCAGGTTATTTCTGTTAATAACTTTCTCATCAAAGCCTGTTTCTTCATCTAGGAGGAGTTTCCCACGAATGCATAAGGGCAGGTGCACACAGATGAGTCCCAGTCTGTGCGGATGGACTACTATGGTGCTATAGTATTTGTATGTGTTTACTTCTGTCCTGGTTTCAGCTGGGATAGAGTTAACTGTCTTCCTAGTAGCTGGTACAGTGCTATGTTTTGAGTTCAGTATGTGAAGAATGTTGATAATACTGATGTTTTCAGTTGTTGCTAAGTAGTGTTTAGACTAAAGTCAAGGATTTTTCAGCTTCTCATGCCCAGCCAGCAAGAGAGCTGGAGGGGCACAAGAAGTTGGCACAGGACACAGCCAGGGCAGCTGACCCAAACTGGCCAATGGGGTATTCCATACCATGTGTGATGTCACATCTAGTATAGGAATTGGGGGGAGTGGGGCTGGGAATCGCCACTAGGGGACTAGCTGGGTGTTGATCGGTGGGTGGTGAGCAATTGCACTGCGCATCATTTGTACATTCCAATCCTTTTGTTATTGCTGTTGTCATTTTATTAGTGTTATCATTCTCATAATTAGTTTCTTCTTTTCTGTTCTATTAAAACGTTCTTATCTGAACCCCTGAGTTTTACTTCTTTTCCCGATTTTCTCCCCCATCCCACTGGGTGGGGGGGGCGGGGGGGAGTGAGTGAGCGGCTGCGTGGTTCTTAGTTGCTAGCTGGGGTTAAACCACGACAACTTCGTACCCAGGAGCCATGCTCTTTAGGACATGCTTTAGTTTACCATTTTGAATGCATTAGAAACTGCATGTGGGTAGTAATACCTCCTTAATTTTTTATCCAGAAATGTATTTGCACTGCTTAATGTGAGTTCCCCTGACAGTCTGAGAGACCATTTATACTTCTAATATGAACCCCTAACTGGTGTGAAAAATTTGCTTTGCTTTGTATCTTCTGTTAGACAGACTAATGTACAAGCTGTAAACTGAATTGAAGACGTATTTGGAGCAGCATACTGTTCTGATTTTTTTCGCAAAAACTTCAATTAAAAACTGAGTTCTCTGCCTAAATCCAGCAGTTTCAGCCCCTCCTGTATTTTTTTACTTTGTAACATGTTTATTAGAGCTACGATGTCATAGAATAGTTTAGGTTGGAAGGGATTTCCAGAGACCTTCTAGTCCAACCTCCGGCTCAAAGCAGGTCTAATTGGATTAGATTGCTCAGGGCCATGCCCAGTTAAGTCTGACAACATCTCTGGGCAACCTGCATCAGTATTTAACCACCTTCATGGCAAAAATATTTCCTAATTGTAGGGTTAAGTTTATTCCATGTGGGTCCCAGACAATAGAACACCAATATGATAATTAAAGTCGCCACTTTATTGAGCCTAGCTGTTCATTCTTATGCAATTCTCTAAGCTGCCCAGAAGCTCCAACTGGCTGCTGCATGCAAGCATTTGGTGTCCACACGCACAAACATAAAATGTGATTGGTTATATCAATACTGTCTACGTGTATAAACATAAGATACAGTTAGTTATACTCACTCTCTACACGTGCATAAACACAGGACATAATTGGCTATATTAACTAGAGCATGCAAAACTTGTCTCAGTCCAATTGGCCAAGATAAGCCCCTGAATTGAGGTTGTTTGTGCCAAGTTCCCTTTATCGTGGAATGTGCACCTGTGTTTTTCTAATTGGGATCTTTCTTTTTCTATCTTCTTGTTTATTCTGTTCAAGGCCTTCTAAAGGCGTCTGGAATGCTCTTGTGACCATGAGCTACTTTCAGGCCCAGTAACTAAGTTCCATATAATTGAACCCTACACCTACTACTTAATCAGATCTTCCCACGTTCTAACTTGTGTTCATCGTTTCTTGTCCTGTCACTATGCATGTCTGGGAAGGGTCTGGCTTTATCCTCTCTATATCCTCTGATCAGGTAGTTGTAATGAACAAAAAGATGTCCCATTTCCCTTCTCTTCTCCAAGATGAACTTTTCCTTCTTCCAGAGCCTCTCTTTGTACATCATTTGCTCTGACTCCTGACCATCCTGGTGGCCTCCAGTGGACTTGCTCCAGTCTGTCAATGCCTGTTTTGTACTGTGGACACCAGAACTAGACACAGGACTCCAGATGCAGTTTTGCAAGTGCCAAATAGAGGGGAAGGATCACTCTACTGGACATGCCAGCTACGCATGTACCAATACAACCCTGGATGCAGTTGGCCCTCTTTGCTGCAAAGACACACTGCTGATTCATGTTTGACTTGCTGTCCACGAGGACCTTGAGATCTTTTTCTGCAGAACTGCTTCTCTGACAGTCAGGCCCAGCCTGTATTGTTGCATGGGGTTATTCTATCCCAGAAGCAAGACTGAATTTTCTCCTGTTGCACTTCACCAGGTTCCTGTGGACCATTTCTCCAGGTCCCTCTGAAGAGTAGCCTTTCCCTCCAGTGAATTGACCACTCCTCCCAATTTGGTGTCATCCACAAATCTGTTGAGAGAAGACACCGTTTTATCATCCTGGTCATTGATGAAGACATTAAACCATCTTCGTGCCAGTCTTGATCCCTGAGGGATGCCACTGGTTCCCGGTCATCAGCTGTCCAGCCAGTTTCAACCCACTGCATTGTCCACTTATCCAGTCCATATCTCACCAGTTTGGTGGTAAGGAGATGTGGAGGTTTAAGCCCAGCTGGCAATAAAGCACCATGAGGCTGCTCCTTCACTCCTCCCCAGCCCCTCCAGTGAGATGGGGAGGAGAATCAGAAAGGAGAAAGAACTAAAAAAAATAGCACCTCGTGGGCTGAGATAAGGACAATTTACTGGGACAACACAACAACAGTACTAATAAAAGAATATACAAAAAGAGTGATACATAGTGCAACTGCTCACCACCCAGAACCTGATTCTCTGCACTCGTCCCACAGAGAGAACACACACCACACACCCCACACACCCCCGCTCCCCAGTTATATACTGAGCATGGTGTCACATGGTATGGAATAGCCTTTTGGCTAGTTCAGGTCAGCTTTTCTGGCTGTGCCCCCACCCAGCTTCCTGCGAAAGTTAACTCTATCCAAACCAAACCCAGGACAGGAGACTATGGGAGATTGTGTCAAAGGCAGTATAAAGTCAAGGTATGCAACATCCACTGCCTTGTCCATGGCACTGGTCTCCTCATGTGGAAAATGATGAGAAGCAACCTTGAGTGAAGTTCCTCCAAAGAATTGTCTAGCAAAAGCAAACCTTCCAGGGACAGTGCTAGCTGCATGGGACTCCTGGGGACTGGTAGTCTCACTTAGAAACAGACAGGCTCCCTGTTGAGGGTGTGCTGTATGTATTGGTGGCATAGCCCATGTCCTTGAAGCACCAGAGGCAGAAGGATCCCTCCAAAAATAGCCATTATCTATTGTTCCAGACAGCACATTTTGGAAACAAGTGTTGCCTCTTCAGTGTGCTTACCAGGTGCCCTATGGTTACAGGAGGCTGACCACTGTCTGCTCTTATTTTTGGCAGTTAGTTTTTCTGCAGTCTTATGTGCCAAAGAATCTTGCAGGTCCAGCCTCAGGAGGAACTTTAGTCTTCTATCTGAGTATACTAAGCAAAGAAGGCTGTTGCTTCTGCTTTTCTTGTCCAGTCTTCTTCTGAAGGCCTCGTAGATGTCCCAGTTATGACCTGCAACTTTTGTGCCAGACAGGCTAAGGGAGAGGTTGTGTTATAATGAGGCAGAAGAAGGGGCACATTGCACAAAAATGTTTCAAAATCTGCTGGCTAACTGGAAGCTGCTGTAAATTCAGTTATGTGAAGGACTTACAGCTCTGTGGATTGTAGTCACAGATCCCGAAAGGCAGAATAATTTTTGTTTAGCTGCTGACTTTTAAGCACATAAGTCCATCTGGGGTCTTTCTGACTTTGTATCTTGACCCCAACAGGCATCAGGAATGGGTGGTTAGAGAAATAGTATCTGGCAACTGTGCATTGGCATGCACACAGACCCTTGAACAATGCTGCACCACTGGAGCTTTCTGGTTGTCTGGAGCTTGGCAGCTCCATGACACAGAACTTGCATTTGCATCACTGTGCTTAATTATTTGGGTGAACTGTGGACTTTTCTGGTCACATCTCTTGAACTTGCTCAAGACAGTACCTGAAAGTGGTCCTGCTGCCTTCATTAGCTTGCAATTGATAAAAAGCCTAAATACCCTCTCTCTCAGAAAAGTCTTGGGACTTTTTAGTATGTCTGTTCTTAGTGTCCTGGGAAGGCAGAAGGTTTGTTTAAATATCTGTGTTCAAAAAGTCACAGTCTGTGGTCACAGTGGCTTGGCAGAAGCATGTGAAATGATTCATCAGAGGACATCATTGCTGCTTTGGGTAGCAGGGCTCATGGTGGCTCACAAGATCTCCTGGAAGATCATGAGAATCACCTGGGCCAGAAAGTATGATAATTTAAACTAAATAATTTGGGTGGGTGGGTAAATAGTGAGTCACTGGACGGGGCCTTCATAACTACATTGTCAACTGCAAAGTGAACCATTCACTAGAGGGATAAGCAGAAAAAATATGAGATCTCAGCATATTATGAAATCTTATGATACCAATGAAGAGGGGGAGTTTATGAGAGAAACTTTGAGAAATAAATTAATTATATTCCTTAAAGTTGATCAAGAGTTTGTAGACAGGAAGACAAAGTTTACATGGAAGAGTTCTCTGGAGAAAAGAGATCTGTAAGCAGTTCTGCATTCAGAATTCATGTGAGCCACTCAAGGCTAATAACTGGGAAGGACAATCTATGCAAAATATTAAAGAAGAGGACAGTTCTTCTCAGGGATACTGAGGGCAGCAGTCAGGTTTTACCTGCACGCCAAAGCTCACCTCTCTCTTTGATGTTTTACAGAGGGTTCTGGCCAACCTTACTCTGCCTTTGCAGTTCTTGCATTACTTAACTACAGCATGAGCTGCAAAGTCCACAGTGTAGGGATGTTCTACAATCCTGCCTTCTCGGTGCTCACAGAAAGGATTAAGGATTATATTGCTGCTGGTGTCAGTGTGGAGGAAAAGTTGTTATAGGTATAAAATTCCTCTTTCACACATACACACAAAAAGAAATGGGATTCTGCTGTTTTATTAAGCACTTGCTCAAACCTTACAGAGAACATTTGTAAAGCATGTGAGTACATTTCTGAAAACAAATGAAGTTCTGATGCCAATTAGGTGTTGAAATGAATACCATTAATGCAAAACTCTATAGCCAAAGTTTTCAAATTTTAAATATCTCTGTTTGCACACTTTACTGGCCAAATGACTGTGTTACACAGGCTGTCTGTCTCCAATGTGCTCTACCTGCAAGATCACGGCCACCTGAAATGAACCTTGGAAGGTCATTATTTTTATCTAAACTACAGAAAAGGTGAGTTTTAAGGGGCTTAATAAAATATGCAAAGTTACTAAACATGACCAAGCTAAATTATTCCATTTGAGAAGAGCACACATGTTTTAGGAAATGATTAGACAGTGGAGAAACTCAGAGGTGTGATCTTACTAGGCAATGTTGCATTTTGTGCAGTAGCATGATATGCCTTGACAAATTGACATGTGCTGAGTTTGCTAAACAGAAGCTTTGAAATACTTTCCTGGGTTTTTAAAAGTCCTCAGCTGATCAGACCAAAAGAGCCACTAGTCTATATGCATGGATAAGAGCTTATTCTGCTCTGCTTTGCTCATCATGATGTCATTTAAATTGGTGCCAAGGATGCAAAAAAGGTTTAAAGATTTACCTTTTCTATTTGTTTTGTGCTTCTTGTATGTAATACCTGCATGTTATGGAAAGGAGCATGGTCTTCCATGATGGAGTTCCAGTCAGATTTCTGTATTTAGTGCCGTTTCCTGCTATATTATTTGGACTGACATGGGGCTGGTATTTCAATGTCACCTTAATAGCAATGAATATCTGTATGTAAGATTTTATGTAAGTGATTTAGACATTGCTCTTCTGTCATCTCTCTGTAATATTATTTTGTGTTCTTCTAGAAGAGAAAAATATTCTAGCTCTTGTTTTTATCTATAGACTAAAATAAATAACTAGAAATATTCAGAAAGAAATAAATTATTAATGCCCAATGTATTGTCCCACTTTTATTTATCTTGAGGATATGTTTACATTTTGCATGCCTCTAGATGAATAGATGAATTTTTCTTGGTTTTTTTAGTTGCTGTTTTCTATGAGGAAAAATTATAGTGTTGAGAACTAGAGACTATTATAAAGTGTGGCCGCTGTAGTCAAGAAGTGTGTGTTTTCTCTGGGATGAAATGAAATGTCTCCCTTATTCCCTGTAGAGGAGGGAGTGAACATAAGCAAACTAAGTTATTTTTACTCCTAGGCACTGTAAGGAGACTGAATCAAATTGGCTCTGGAGCTGCGTTCTACTTGTCTAATAGGTTACTTTTTTTTTCTTTTATGGGTTTTTGTTTTAATACATTTCTGATGAAAAAGGGACATGAAACACTCCTCTGAAGAAATATTTTCTTGAAGAACTACCTCTTTTACCAGATCTGAAAGCTCATGTTCTTATGCAGATTGATATTTTCATAAAAGAACTGTTTTTCTCTACCAAATGTTGCTACTATAGATGCAATCTACAAATGGACCTTTACAAGGTAATGATTTATATTTACAAAAAATGGGTTTGATATAAAATATAGTTCAGAACAGAAAGGATAAGAAATTTTTGAGTGATTTTTGCAAAGTTCATTTCCAGAATACAATTCAGCATAACCCATGTATATAGTTCAAGGGTCTGTAAGTTCAGCCCACTTCCACTGTGTTTCATGTTGGAAAAAGGACAATGATCTTTCTTCTCCTTTGAGAATCAAGTAATCTGACTAACAATTGGCATCTGGGAGCTGGAGCAACAATGGAGGTGGCTTTTCATGAAATATGCAGCTACCTTAGGCACAGTAGTAGGAAGGAGGCACAAAGGTCAGTTTTAATCTCTACTTCCTGAAATCACCAGAATTTTGTATCTGAACCACAAAAGCAATGAAAAAGGAAAAGTTTTTCTGTGTTTACTGATTGACAGGTAGTTCCCCATTTCTTCTATTTTTTGTGACTTTTTTCTGTAACTAATTTTATGTGTGAGATTTCACTTCAAATAAACTTTTCCTTACTGTGCCCCTTATCCTCCCTAGAAAATGACTTTATCAAAAGCAAAGCTATCACCAATCTTCTGCAGGATAATCATGTGCTTTGGAAACTCATGTAGCTCTGCCTATTTGCAGAGCTAAAGAAGTGGTCCTTAGTGATTTGGGTTAATTTTATTACCCTGTGATTCTTTCAAATATATTTCTGTTTGTCTTCTGTTTTTCTCAGGCAATTCTAGCATGAATGGTGTCTCTAATCTGTACAAGTTGAACAAGAGTACTTTTAACTAAGTTACTTAAAATTCAGTGCATCAGTGTGAATCTTCACACCTCAGAATTTGAATGGTTGTGTCTTGTCATTTCAGCATCCAGCTATTTGTCCAAAATGACTGGATTTGGGCCATATATTTAACATCATTTTGTTATATACTAGAAACTGGGGTTTAATTCAAAATCTCCTATGTCAGTTACTTGGCAATCTTACTGAGACCACTGTCTCAAATTTTTAAAGTGCTAATTCTTAGGTAGTTCTTTTGGACACACTAACTCATACTCAGGTATTTTATGCACACATTGGCATATGGTTAAATATTTTGAAAATGACCTTTTCATGGCTAAAAAGGATTTACCTCTGATTTCTTTGTATTTCTGATCCTCAAGCTATAAACTTGCATTTTAGGGAAGAATTTTAGAGAACTACCTTATGTTGTAAATCCAAACTTCAGAGGTTACAGAATTTCTTCGGGGTTTTTTAGCTGCAATTTTTTCCAAGTAGATGATAATAGATTTTTTTTTATTTTTAAGAGCTCTTTCTTTGAGTTAAATAACCATTATCCTTTAAGTATAGGTTTCATTAGGATGGACTATCTTGGAAGGAGTTTATCCTAAAACTTAAAGAATTTGCCCAGCTTCTGTTAGGAGTCACTGCTGTAATACAAAAATTGGTACCTGAAACTCTCTTCATCTCTCTTCGATTTATCTTTTTTTTAAAAAAAAACAGTTTTTACAGGCTTTTCCAATAAAAGACTGACTGAACACTTCTATTTTTCTATTTTGAAGCAAACTTTTCTTTTATGTCTCCATCACAGTTTGTTTGGGAACAAGAAATACTTTTTGATGAAGAAGAATCTCTTCATTGCCTGTATTGCCTGGTTTTCCAAGTCAGGTGTTAAAGGTCTATCAAAGTCTGAAAAGTTGAGGGATTATTGCAAGTTCCTTGATTAGTCACTTCTTACTTTTCTTTCTGTAATGCCACTCTATGTCCTAAAATATCTTAACTAAACTTTAGGCTGCTGCGTCCACTGTGTGCCCTTTGACTGCAGTAAAAGCATAGCCATCCAAAGAGAATCTGTTTTAAAGCCAGAAAATCAGTATCAGATGAGTTTACCCTTTGGAGAAATGGGCCTGTCCCACCACAGGGAAGGACACAGCCTCAGAGGACACTTGACCAAGCTCCCCTTATGACTGCACATCCTCTCTGGATGTGCAGGTGTGTGGGGAGTTTCAGTCAGCTCATCTGAAATACAAAGCCTCATCTTCCAGTACCCTCCATTAAACTGCCTTGCCTCCTCATTGCCATTCAGTGATGGTGCCAAACTGCATATGTTGGTTGGGCTTGGAGAATAAGAACCATGAAGGTGGTCTGCACAAGACTGCCTATTTAAAAATAGCTGTCTTCTGGGGTTGAGCGTGTTTCCCAGGTGAGCTCAGGATACTTATCATGGAGAGACAGGCTCCAGTCACTGTTGGTGTCAGGCAGCCTGCTGATTTCTGCTGGGAGCTGCTCCTCTCTTGCCATTGCTAGAGCAGGTCTATCTTGTTGACGTGTTCTCTTAAGAGCTAAGATCATTGGTTCATGCCAGTTTGCATGCCTCTGGGGTGGCAAAGGACTTTTCACAACTCAAGACAAGTCAGCCCAGGAATGCCAGAATGTAATAAAATTTCATTGGGTTCAGAAGGTAATAAAAATTACACTAAAATAGCCTGCAAGACTTAAAAACTCATCCTGGCTTTTCTTAGCCTTTCCATAATCCTGGACTTTTTATCCAGGAAACTTTTCTTGTTTGGGGGTGCTTAGTACCTGTAAACTGTTCTCCTTTCACTTTGATGCCTGTAGGTCAGAAGAAACCAGCTCTGTGAGGGAGGCAGGGTCACTGAATCTGCTTTCTATCTGGATTTATTGCCCTCTGTGTACCTGTAAATCTGTAGTCAAAGAGCTTTGGAGCCAGCTCCCTAAGAGCAATGAGGTTGGTTTGCAAAAGCTGCCTCCAGCTCCCTTCCCACCACTCCCTGCACAGCACCTGCCTCTCGGGAGTTCTCTTACGTTTAAAGGAAATGTCAGCCACTGCAACCTGCGTGTGAATGCTTCAGGGTCGAACGCCTTCGTCTTCCTATTGAGTGTGCTCCCCTGTACCTGGGAGGGCCCAAGAAGCTCTCTGAGTTATCACAACACCAGCCATCTTTACTTCTGGAGCTCTTTTCTTCTCGTGCAGCAGGAGCATCACCATGTCTCTGGGTATGTTTTCTGGATGGAAGGAAATACATGCCTGTCCTTGGTTCAGCTGGGATAGAGTTAATTTTTACAGGAACCTGGGAGGTGTGGGCATAGCCGGGGCAGCTGACCTGGACTAGCCAAGGAGCTATTCCATACCATGGGACATCATGCATAGTATATAAATGTGGAGCGGGCCGGGGGGTGGTCTCTGTTTTCGGTGGGGGAAATGGCGGAGAGTCGGGTCCCGGGTGGTGAGCAGTTGCACTGTGCATCACTCTTTTTGTATACTTTTTCATTAGTACCGTTATTGTTGTTGTAATCTCTTTGTGTTTGTCCCAGTAAACTGCCTTTATCTCAACCCTCGAGGTTCCAGGTTTTTTTTCTTTTCTCTCCTCCGTCTCCTCCGCATCCCACCGGAGGGGGGCGGAGGAGTGAGCGAGCGGCTGCGTGGTCCTTTGGTACCGGCCGGGCTGAAACAATGACAGTCCTTTTTGGCGCCCAACGTGGGGCAGAAGGGTTGAGATAACGACAGAGCTGGCCAGAGCGTGTTGAAACAAATTTGCCAAACGCATTTCTTAGATAAATAGATGTTAGTCACAATGTTCTTTCATTCGTTTATATGGTGGCATTTTGTAAGCTCTTATATGCTCTATGTATTGCCTGTAGTTGCGTATCTCATCTCTGGGAGAGTGATTGGGATTATCATTTTGCTGTACTCGGCAATGTCGACTTATGAAATGATTACATCACTGGTTATGAGGTTAAGCTGGTATCTGTATGAGGCAGTGATAACATTTCCATACTTTGGGCACCTTCTGTTGGATTTTATTGGTAATTACACCGAATCCATGGGGAAATTAGGGGGGGGTCCTCCCCCCGTCCGTTCAGCTCCCTTTTCTTCTTCCGACTAATTACAACAGCTTTTGAGAATTTTGAACATCCTTGGGATGCGCAAGCCAGTGTGCTGTTAGTGCTATGCCTCCTGAATATGTTTCAGGTCTTGTTTAGGGCTACAAAAAGGCTCTTGAAGAGTACCACTCAGAGATCTCCCCCAAAGCTGGATACTCATGGGTGGCACGGCATGTGGGAGGATGTGGGCAGGTATCTAGAGAACTTCTCACCCCCAGTGACTTGGAAGTTCACTCCCAAACAACTACAGAACCCTCATGAAGTGATAGAATATTTGAAAGAAAAATGCTGTGGCTATCCCAGAGACACACAACTCACTACATTTTGCTGGGCCCTGGCCAGTATCTACCAAACACTGCTTGATACTAGGCAGCACCCTCAGGGAGAAAAGATGGAAAACAGAACAACAGGTACCGTGACTACCCCTACCCCAGTGACAGACACTGCAGCTAAACCAGAGAACCAACCTGTGCCAGTATCAGTCGCCCCTGTACAGAAAAAGAAACACACAAAGAAATCAGTTAGCTTAGTGAGAGATGAAGAGGAAACAGGGTCATCGCGAGAACAGGAGGTAGAGGCAGAACCTGAAATAATTACCCGATCTCTATCCATGAGTGAGTTGCGTGACATGTGAAAAGATTTTAGCCGCCACCCAGGTGAGCACATTGTTACCTGGGTGCTCCGATGCTGGGATAGCGGGGCTAGTAGTGTGGAATTAGAGGGTAAGGAAGCCAAGCAATTGGGATCTCTGTCTAGGGAAGGGGGCATCGACAAGGCGATTGGGAGAAAAACACAAGTCCTCAGCCTCTGGAGGTGACTTCCGTTAGGTGTAAAGGAAAGATACCCCTTCAGGGGTGAAGTTACATGTCACCAAGGCGAGTAGACCACCATGGAGAAAGGTATCCAGTACCTGAGAGAATTAGCCATGCTGGAGGTGATTTATAATGATCCAGAAAATGCACAGTCACCCACAGATCCAGATGAAGTCCAATGCACACAACCCATGTGGCGGAAGTTTCTACGAAGTGCACCACCAACCTATGCCAACTCATTGGCAGTAATGTCCTGGAGAGAAGGCTATGGACAAACGGTGGATGAATTGGCTGTCCAACTCCGGCAATACAAAGGAAGTCTCTCTTCCTCCCTACGGGCCTGTGTCTCAGCTGCAGAGGAGTTGTCCCGAGAGTTCCAGCAATTCAAAGTGGATCTGTCCTCCTCCTCACCTGTACAGGCCCGCATCGCAGTTATTGGGAGTAAGCGTTCCTCTGCCCAAGAGAGAGGAGAGAGAAAGTACACTCGATGAGCTAACCTGTGGTTTTACCTGCGTGACCATGGAGAGGACATGAGGAAGTGGGATGGAAAACCTACCTCAGTCTTGGATGCACGGGTACAGGAGTTGCGAGAAAAAGCAACCAGAAAAGAGAATTCTTCTTGGAAAACTGCTGCTCCAGTTTCCCGTGAGCAGTCCCCCAGACGCAGTAGATGGGCTGATCTCATTTCTGATCCCCTTGAAGGGACTTCTGATTCACATGTGCAGAAAGTGAGTAACGGATATTCTAACCAGGATTAGAGGGGCCCTGCCTCCAGCCAGGTGGAGGAGAGGGACAACCAAGTCTACTGGACAGTGTGGATTCGATGGCCTGGCACATCAGACCCACAGGAATATAAGGCTCTAGTGGACACTGGTGCACAATGTACCCTAATGCCATCAAGTTATAAAGGGGCAGAACCCATCTGTATCTCTGGTGTGACAGGGGGATCCCAAGAGCTAACCGTATTGGAAGCTGAAATGAGTCTAACTGGGAATGAGTGGCATAAACACCCCATTGCGACTGGCCCAGAGGCCCCGTGCATCCTTGGTATAGATTATCTCAGGAGGGGGTATTTCAAGGACCCAAAGGGGCACCGGTGGGCCTTTGGTGTAGCTGCATTGGAGACGGAGGAGATTGAACAGCTGTCTACCCTGCCGGGTCTCTCCCAAGACCCTTCGGTTGTGGGGTTGCTGAAGGTTGAAGAACAACAAGTGCCAATTGCTATCACAACGGTGGACCGACGGCAATATCGCACCAACTGAGACTCCCTGATCCCCATCCATAAGCTGATTTGCCAATTGGAGAGCCAAGGAATGATCAGCAAGACTCACTCACCCTATAATAGTCCCATGTGGCCCGTGCAGAAATCTAGTGGGGAATGGCGACTAACAGTAGATTATCGTGGGCTGAATGAAGTCACACCACCACTGAGCGCTGCTGTGCCAGATATGTTAGAGCTTCAATATGAACTGGAATCAAAGGCAGCTAAGTGGTATGCCACAATTGACATTGCCAATGCATTTTTCTCCATTCCTTTGGCAGCGGAGTGCAGGCCTCAGTTTGCTTTCACTTGGAGGGGCGTCCAGTACACCCGGAATCGACTGCCCCAGGGGTGGAAACACAGCCCCACCATTTGTCATGGACTGATCCAGGCTGCACTAGAAAAAGGTGAAGCTCCAGAGCACCTGCAATATATTGATGACATCATCATTGTATGGGGCAACACGGCAGAAGAAGTTTTTGAGAAAGGGAAGAAAATAATCCAAATCCTTTTGAAGGCTGGTTTTGCCATAAAAGAAAGTAAGGTCAAGGGACCTGCGCAAGAGATCCAGTTCTTAGGAGTAAAATGGCAAGATGGGTGTCGTCAGATCCCTGTGGATGTGATCAACAAAATAGCAGCTATGTCCTCACTGACTAATAAAAAGGAAACACAGGCTTTCGTAGGTGTTGTGGGTTTTTGGAGAATGCATATTCCAAATTACAGTCAAATTGTAAGCCCTCTCTACCACGTTACTCGGAAGAAGAACGATTTTAAATGGGGGCCTGAGCAACGACCAGCCTTTGAACAGATTAAGCAGGAGATTGTTCATGCAGTAGCTCTTGGGCCAGTCCGGACAGGACAAGATATTAAAAATGTGCTCTACACTGCAGCTGGGGAGAATGGCCCTACCTGGAGCCTTTGGCAGAAAGCACCTGGGGAGACCTGTGGCCGACCTCTGGGGTTTTGGAGTCGGGGATATCGAGGATCCGAGGCTCGCTATACTCCAACTGAAAAAGAGATTTTGGCAGCATATGAAGGAGTTCGAGCTGCCTCAGAAGTGGTTGGTACTGAAACACAGCTCTTCTTAGCACCGCGACTGCCAGTGCTGGGCTGGATGTTCAAAGGGAAAGTTTCCTCTACGCATCACGCGACTGACGCCACGTGGAGTAAGTGGATCGCACTGATCACACAGCGAGCTCGCATAGGAAACCCCAGTTGCCCAGGAATGTTAGAAGTGATCACGGACTGGCCAGAAGGCAAAGATTTTGGAATGTTGCCAGAGGAAGAGGTGACACGGGCTGAAGAAGCCCCACTGTATAATAAACTGCCAAAAATTGAGAGGCAATATTCCCTGTTCACTGATGGGTCCTGTTGCATTGTGGGAAAACATTGAAGGTGGAAGGCTGCTGTATGGAGTCCTACACGACTAGTCGCAGAAACTGCTGAAGGAGAAGGTGAATTGAGTCAGTTTGCAGAGGTGAAAGCCATCCAGCTAGCGTTAGACATTGCTGAAAGAGAAAAGTGGCCAGTGCTCTATCTGTATACTGACTCATGGATGGTGGCAAATGCCCTATGGGGGTGGCTACAGCAATGGAAGAAGGGCAATTGGCAGCGCAGAGGTAAACCCATCTGGGCTGCCGCACTGTGGCAAGATATCGCTGTTTGGATAGAGAAGCTAGTGGTAAAAGTACGTCACGTAGATGCTCATGTACCCAGGAGTCGAGCCACTGAAGAACATCAAAACAACCAGCAGGCGGATCAGGCCGCCAAGATTGAAGTGTCTCAGGTGGACCTGGACTGGCAACGTAGGGGTGAGCTATTTATGGCTCAGTGGGTCCACGATACCTCAGGCCATCAGGGAAGAGATGCAACATATAGATGGGCTTGAGATCGAGGGGTGGACTTGACCATGGACACTATCGCACAGGTCATCCATGAATGTGAAACATGTGCTGCAATTAAGCAGGCCAAGCAGCTAAAACCCCTGTCACATGGAGGGCGATGGCTGAAATATAAACAGTGGGAGGCCTGGCAGATTGACTATATCACACTCCCACGAACACGCCAAGGCAAGTGCCATGTGCTTACAATGATGGAAGCAACCACTGGATGGCTGGAAACATACCCTGTGTCCCATGCCACTGCCCAGAACACTATCCTGGGCCTTGAAGAGAAAATCTTATGGCAACACGGCACCCCAGAAAGAATCGAGTCGGACAACGGGACTCACTTCCGAAACAACCTCTTAGGCACCTGGGCCAAAGAACATGGCATTGAGTGGGTATATCACATCCCTTATCACGCACTGGCCTCCGGAAAAATTGAACGATACAATGGACTGCTGAGAGCGATGGGGTTGGAACTTTCAAGCATTGGGATACACATTTAACAAAAGCCACCTGGTTAGTTAATACTAGAGGATCCACCAATGGGGCTGGCCCCGCCCAGCCAAGAGTTCCACATACTGTAGAAGGGGATAAAGTCCCTGTAGTGCGCATGAGGAGTATGTTAGGAAAGACAGTCTGGGTTAGTCCTCCCTCAAGCAGAGGCAAACCCATTCAAGGCGTTGTTTTTGCTCAAGGACCTGGGTACACCTGGTGGGTGATGCAGAAGGATGGGGAAGTTCGATGTGTACCTCAGGGAGATTTGATTTTGGGAGAGAATAGACGTTCAATTGGGCTGTATGATATTTAACTGCTAAATAACCTGCCAATGCATGTCATTGTATCTATAGTGTCTATATGCCATATCAAGGGTATTATTGTGAGAATTATCCAAATGACTACAGGATGGACTTTTGAAACTGAGCCAAGTACAACAGCGATAGAACTTGAACTGGCACCCAGCAATTTCCTCAAGATCAACATCCTCAACCTGCAGACCAAGGGCATGAGTTGCACCAACTGTACTAGCCACAAGTTCCAGAGGCAGCGTACAACAACCCAACATCTCACACCATCTCTCTCTTATCCTGAAGGACTGTTACAACAGATAGAGCCCCAAAATCGATGGACACATTAGAGGGATAGCCCACAGGCTAAAGGAACACCGTGTGTGTGTGTGTGCGCGAGGTCAGGGGGTGGAGTTCATATACTTATATGTAAGACAAGGAAAGTAGTAGTGGTTGATTGGGAAAAAATGTAAGATCTGGGCATGATGTAGATGGTATAGAATAAGGGGTGGATAATGTCCTGGGTTCAGGTGGGATAGAGTTAATTTTTACAGGAACCTGGGAGGTGTGGGCATAGCCGGGGCAGCTGACCTGGACTAGCCAAGGAGCTATTCCATACCATGTACATCATACTCAGTATATAAATGTGGAGCGGGCCGGGGGGTGGTCTCTGTTTTCGGTGGGGGAAGTGGCGGAGAGTCGGGTCCCGGGTGGTGAGCAGTTGCACTGTGCATCACTCTTTTTGTGTACTTTTTTTTTCATTAGTGCCGTTGTTGTTGTTGTAATCTCTTTGTGTTTGTCCCAGTAAACTGCCTTTATCTCAACCCTCGAGGTTCCAGGTTTTTTTTTCTTTTCTCTCCTCCGTCTCCTCCGCATCCCACCGGAGGGGGGCGGAGGAGTGAGCGAGCGGCTGCGTGGTCCTTTGTTACCGGCCGGGCTGAAACCACGACAATGCCCCTCTCTCTTCCTTCTTTCCCTCAGCTGTTGTGGGAAGGCAGTTGTGGGTCCGTGAGTCAGGCAGTAGCTGTGTTACTGTGACTCAGAGGGACACAGTGTATAATGGCAGCAGAGATGCCAAGCTGTTACTTGCACTGCCACTTCCATAGTGTGCTGTGTAGCATGTCTTGTGAAAAAGTCACAACTCTATGCATATGAGATCTCTCTGCCATACTCTGCCCTTCCAGAAGCCAGGGGAGAAGTCTGAAATCTAAACTTAAAAACAACTTGGTTATTATTCAAGTTATGTAACTCTGCTAAGCAGATGCTATGTCAGGCACACCACCCATTTGACCAGCATAAATTGTATTCCTATTAAAAGCTGCTGCTGCACAGTGTCACATCACCTTAGCCAACCTGTGTGGAAGTGAGGGTCTAGAAGCTTGTCCCAGCAGCATGACACCTCCACAGATAGTCACTGCCAACAAAAATGAAGCAGTGTTGCCTGATCCAGCATGGTCCATAACTGCTTCAGCCCTCTGGGGAAGTGACCACTTCACTGGTGAGCCCTGGAGTCTAATCAGGAAGGTGACAGGTTTCCATCTCTTCCTCAGAAACATGGGGAAAGAAGGGATGTAAATTCACTGTGGGAGAGAGCACCGTAAGCTAGGGCTGATACAAGGACAGTAGGAATGTGTTGAAATTTTAGAGGGAAAATTTGGAGCCAGAGAAGAAGTAGGTGAGACTGCAGTCACTACACAGGTACACCTATGACAAGGTGCTTGGCATGCACAAGAAATGCAAAGCCATTGGCTTGAAAAGGCTTTGCCTATAGGCAAAAAAACCCCCATAATCCAAAAATCCAAGCAATTAATAGGACAATCATACAGCTTTTCCTGGAGTTTGTTGCAACTGACTCCAAGGGTTGTAAGGGAGAAGGACTTGGGGGTACTGGTGGATGAAAAGCTGGACATGAGCTGACAATGTGCACTCACAGCCCGGAAAGCCAACCATACCCTGGACTGCATCAAAAAAAAAGCATGGCCAGCACATTAAGAGAGGTGATTCTCCCCCTCTGCTCTGCTCTGCTCTGCTCTGGTGAGACCCCAGCTGGTGTACTGCATCCAGCTCTGGAGTCCTCAGTACAAGAAAAACATGGACCTGTTGGAGCAGGTCCAGAGGAGGGCCATAAAAATTATCATAGGGATGGAACACCTCTCCTATAAAGAAAGGCTGAGACAGTTGGGATTGTTCAGCCTGGAGAAGAGAAGGCTCCAGAGAAACCTTATTGTGGCCTTTCAGTACATAAAGGAGAAAGATGGGGACAGACTTTTTAGTAGGGCCTGTTGCCATAGGACAAGGGGTAATGGTTTTTACACTAAAAGAGGGTCGATTTAGACTAGATATAAGGAAGACATTTTTTACGATGAGGGTGGTGAAACACTGGAACAGGTTGCCTGGAGATGCCCCGTCCCTAGAAACATTCAAGGTCAGGCTGGACAGGGCTCTGAGCAACCTGATCTAGTTGAAAATGTCCCTGCTTACTGCAGGAAGGGTTGGACTAGATAATTTTTAAAGGTCCCTTCCAACTCAAACCATTTTATGATTCTATGATCAGTGGTGTAAAGTCCAGCTAAAAGCCAGTCACCACAGCAGTACCCCAAGGTAGATACTGGGGCCAATGCTGTTCTGCCTCTCCATTAATGCCTTGGACGAGGGACAGAGGGCATCATCGGCAAGCTGCAGACTGTCCAAGAGGGGAGGAGCGATTCATGCACCAGACAGCTCTGCTGCCATTCGCGTATGCAACCCTGAGAAACCTGCTCTAGTTGACCCTGCTTTGAGGAGGCGGTTTGGACTAGATTGTCTGCAGAGGTGCCTTCCAGCTGCAGCCATGCAGATTTTCTGAAAGAGCTTGCTCTAATTTTTTAACAAGTTTTGACAGATATTTGCTTTTTACTAATGCTTATCTACTTTGCAGACCTTTCTTGTGTTTGTGTGTCTGTGCACTGAGGGTTTCACTGGCTCTCAGGTTCACAGCAATGGGTATGTGGCAGCTCAGGCTGAGTGTGAGAGAGGGTGTGTAGGAGAAAGTTACATTGTCATAGCTATTTTTTCTGTTTACTAGTATATATTAGGCTGTTGTCCTCTTGTTAGTATTGACAATGAATAACTTTTACTGTATTTATTTCATACAAAAGTGCTCTTGTGAACCTCTACGCATTCTGCCTTACACACTTTCTTTCTTTCTATTGCAAAATTTTCTTCTTTGGAGTCCCAGCAGCTAAAAAGCATCAGGGCCGCCACAGTCTTAGAAGACTGGAGGATAACATGTCTTCATTGGCATACCGGACCATGGGTCCTTGCAGAAGTGAATTGTGTGAATTGTGCCTTGTGTCCCCTGAAATGGACAATGGGTTTCCGCTGCAGAAACGACTTTTTTTTCTGGAGACCTCATTTGCCATATAAGTCATAAAGCAGTGGTCCAGGACATGCACATGAAATGGCCTGTTTGCTTCACAGGTGTGTCTCTTGACTTCCTGGATCCCTGCTACTTTATGTTGGGGTGATTGTAGGGTTATTTTAGGCTGATCCTTTCAGATGGATTGTCAGACCATGCTTATCATGCTTGTGAAGTTATCTAATATGATTTTTAAAAAAAAAAGAAAAAAAAAGGAAAAGTGATAAAGTGAAGAATGGTTCATGTGGCTCACCACAGTTGGGTGATCATCTGACTTTTTTAAAAAAACAAAATCATACTAAGTATAAGCTCAGTCTCGCTCTTTACTACAGAGGGGGGAAGCCACATGTAAGCAGGTGATTTTGGCTGCCCCACATATTTGTTTGCCATCACTGAATCTGCCTTACAAAGGAGACTGAGAGAGGCACATACTCTGTGGTATCTGGTGGGGCATGGGCTGTCTTCTCCTGCCTGGATTCTTCAGTGTCTAACAAGGATCAAGCCTACGTTGTATTATCCTCTTTAGTGAAGTACTGATAGGATGTCTGTCTTCTGTCTGTCTGATATTTCTGAAACTTGTTGAAAATTGTAAATTTTTTTGCCATATTTTGCCTACTGTCAAGTGTTGTTGAAATTGGTTGAGTGCAGAATTTTTTTCAGGTGCAGAAGGAGGACGTCAGCAGACAAGGAAAACAGGATCATGTATGCTGGATTTTAAGATGTCATTATAAATGCAGCTGGGTATAAAAACACAAAAAGTTCATTACATTTGCTAGTCTCTCAGGATCTGACAGTCTTTTAAGAGTCACTTTGGACAACAACTTCATTATAAGGAAATGGGGCAAGTATCTTTTATTCAATAAATATAAGGGGGTGTGTTGTTTTGGGTTTATTTTGGGTTGGTTTGTTTGGGGTTTTTTGTTAGTGAAAAAAAGAAAAGGAATAGATGATTGCTCTGAGTTTAGCCTTGGCAAATCACAAAGCTACTTTACTTACTAAAAACCCAGCTGTCCCCAAAACACATGTTCTGCACTGTCAACTGGCAACATCAACACTTTCCCATGGTTTAAAGGCCAGGTTGAATATCTTGGCAGTGAGACATTGGAATTTCATTTTGCAGAATGTCATGGTAATTAACAACTTTTCTTCTACCAACTAAAAGAGTTTTTTACTGAATTTGCATTCTCTAGAAATAAATATGCTTATTAGGAAGGAGGACATTTTTAGTGATACAAAAGTTATTAAAGGCAGTAAATTAAAGCTCTTAAATGAAAACCTTACCACAATGACAATATGTAATTTGATACTAGAAAATGGAATTTATCTGGAAGACATTCAGGTTTGCAAATCTAAGGCATTCTCTTTTTGTAGGTAATAGAGGTTTGCAGACAACTGATGCAACATACACATCTTGATTTATTGATGTTTAATACTAGCAGTATGTGAGATGTGTCCCAGATGTAGTGGTAGGAAGTGTGAAAGATTATTGTTCATTAGCTTTCTGCGGGGCACTTGTTCCTAACTAAATATTTTCAACTGTGATGTAATACTTGCTCTCCTTTTGCTTTCTTGCTGGATGGCATAGCCTTTGCAGAAGCCGAATCTGAAGGAGACAATTCTAAGAGCCAACAGAATGCATCTGTGTCCATTTAGGTATTGGAAAAACCAGGCAGACCGAGCAATAGGTCAGGCAGCATTCCTGGAGCTACTGAGCACTTGTGCAGAAGCTCTTTTCTCATGGGTAAAAGACCAATAATCTGCAGGATATTTTCTCCTTGCTGTCTCACAAGGAATACTATCAATCTGAATTCTTGAAATACACTAATTTAAACTGTGCAAGTTGCTGACCATTCACAGTCAAGTAAAATGTGCTGGATGTAAAAAAAAAAAAAAAAAAATTAAATTAATTTTATTCTGTCCCTTTATTCCTGTTCGTGAGGCCATGAGCAGAACAGGTCTGGTTGTCTCTGTGCTATTATGAGGCAGAGTGCTGCACTACCATGGGCCTCCCACAATGGTTAGTATGCACTGGCAGACAGTACCCTGCTCTTCTGAATGTTCCTGCATAAAGTAAATTAGTAAAACCCCAGTGGCTGAGGAACTACAGCAGAACTGAATACGTCTGGCTTTCATTCCTGGCTTTGCTGTAGATTGTCTGTATGACCTTGGATGGAGTTTGGTTTCTTTTATATGGAGATGGAAGCCAGATATGAGTTCTTTTTCCTGTTTATTTTGGCTGGAGCTTCAGGGCAGGGGCTGACTCTCAGTGTGTTCTGCAAGATAGGGAATGGCAGGAGCTCCCCATCCAGGAATTCAGGACTGGTGTCCTTTGCACTGTTGGGGAGGCAGTGGCTCCTCACTGCTCACTGGATGTGGCTGCTCACCTGCTTGCTATGGAGGGATCTGGAGTCACACTAGATAGTGCCAGAGCCCCACGAGTAGGTAGGTCTCATTCCTGACAGCAGCAGTCCACAAGAGAAATGCTAAAGGTAGCCTTAGCTGAGAAGTGAATTAAAATGGTTGTCTTGTTACCAGATTAGTCATAGGTGTGTTGTAGGGGGGGCAGTCTGGCAGAACTTTGTTGTACTTATTTGCAGAAGAAAGTGGAAAAGCATGTTCAACAAAAGGAACAGAAGCCAAGCCAAGTCCCCAGTGACCTAGTCTTCTTCCTGCTAAGAAGCTACATGTGTTTTATTGCTGAGCAGCCAGCAAAAACTTTCAGGGAAATTTGGGTGGGGTGTGCTGGGACTGCTGACTCAGTGCAGCTCTTGCAGCCTATTCAACAAAAACATCTGGTACAGCTCTGATTTACACTTGTTTGAAAAGAGAAAAGCAGGTGCATCTATTGCTGCAGTGGGAAGCTGTTAAACGAAGGGACCTTCTCCCACACCACCGCTCACCAGCGTGACTCTGCTGTGGCTTAGGAGCCATCTCTTCTGTGACTGTTACACTTCAGAAGCCTCATACTCTATCTCAGCATGTAAGTGTTAGACATCCCTCAATCAACTGACAATGAGAAAGCACTATTTCTTTCTTACATGGAATAATTTATCCCTAATGAAGGATTTGACTGTTTGGTGTAAGTGTCCTGTTTTCAACCAGTGGGGTGAATTTAAACTGATTTAGATTTGGTGGATTGATCCAACTGAATGGAAAAGATCTTAAAATGAAATAGAAATGTGCACCCAGGAGCTAAACAACCAGGAAAAATTGTTACAGCTTTCTCCTGCAAAAGAAGTCTGACCTAACAGATCCACTTAATAGAAGTATTAAGTACTGATAACTTTGCCATGCTACCCTGCCACAATCCAGGAAGATGAGAAAGAGTTGTGAGGTGAGTGTGCCTCTCTGGTGTTGGTGCTGAAGAAGGTTGAAGGCCAGCTCTGTGATGGGTGTAAGCATGCACAAGCACCAGTTGAACTGTCCTGTTTTAGAGCCTCTTGGGCATCGATGTAGCCATCCATGAGGAATGCCAGGATATATTCCCACCTGCAGTTCTCCTTTTCCAGCAGTCTGGCACTAGTTTGAAGTGTAGTGACCATTTGCATTGTAAAGCTAAACTTAATGAAGTAGATACAGTTGGGCTTAAAAGCTGCAGTTCACCAGTGCATGTCTCTAGGATTAGGCTGGCATGGTTTCTTTGAAATCACTGGAGTTAACACTGCCATGAAGTTGCAGTAAGTGCCAAATGGAGCTCTAATCCTCTGTCATCAGTCAGCAATGTGTTCTTGTGGCAAAGTAGGTCAACAACATCCCGGACTGAATTAGGACAAGTGTTGCAAGGAGATCAAGGGAGGTGATCCTTCCACTCAGCTCAGCACTGGTGAGACTTATCTACAGTGCTAGCTCCAACTCTGGGGTCTCCAAGAGAGAGACATGGAGAGATTGGAAAGAGTCCAGCAAAGGGCCACAAAGAGGATGGAGAAGTTCAAACATCTGACATAAGAGGAGAGGCTGAGACAGGTTGGACTGCTTAGCCTGCAGAAGAGAAGGATCAGGGGCAATCTCATCACTGTATACAAATACCTGCTGGGAAGGAATAAAGATGGAGTCAAAATCTTTTCAGAGGTGCCCAATGAAAGGATAAGTGGCAATGAGCACAAAAGGTTTTTTGGTTGTTGGTTGGTGGGTTTTTTTGTGGGCTGTTTGTTTTTTTGTTTTTTTCTGTTACAGTGGTTGAACACTGGCACGGGTGGCCAGAGAGGTTGTGAAGTCTCCATCCCTGGACATATTAAAAACCTGACCAGATGATATCCTGAGCAACTTGCTCTACATAACCCTGCTCTGAGCAGGGTTTGGACTAGATATTTCCAGAGATCCCTCCCAGCCTCAACCATTCTGGGATTATGTCACTGAAGAAAGTCTCGGTATAACAGCCAGCTGCACAATGGGTACTGAACTGCCATGGTCTTTAACTCACCTTAATTGTGGGTAGATCCAGTTCATGTGCTACCTAAACTTCTCTTGGCAGTCTTTTTCTTCTAAACATGGTTCATACTAATGCAGATAACAAGGAAACACTGTGACGGATTATATTAGGGCACAAAGGATTGTCTGAAGTGTAAATAACCCTGAGAATTACAGAAACATCTGGTGAGAAGGGTTAACAATGCCCTGACTGTAACTCAGTGACTGTCAGAGTAAATAAGCTTAGCTAGCAAACAGGTAAGTGCTCTCCTGAGCCAGTCAAATGCAAGGTGGGATCTGTAAGTCAAACCATTATTCAGTTTTGCATGTCATTTTGTTATAAAAGGCCCCATGTGTTAAATTCCATGTACAGTTTTCATATGGTTTTGCAGTTACATGTACTGGGATTAACCCTGCGACTTGTACTTCATTAACAATGCTTCATGCAACGGTTGAGCTGAATAGAACCTGGATAAATCTTCCATAGTTGTTTCAGCTTTGCAGGACCAGGAATTTGTAAGAAACATGATTAACATTGTTACTAAATTTAGTTTTCACAGGTTTGCTTTCCCAATAAGATGGCATTTCTGTAAGGCAAATATGGGTAGAATAAACTTGATGAGAACAGAAGTCCCAGATCTAGCCTGTGATGTGTGTAGCAGAAGACTGCCCGAAGCATCCAGCTAGACACTGTAATCCCAAGGAGTTTGGCCAAGGCTGCTCTGCGGTTTGGGAACACAAGTTCGCCTGAACCTCAGGGCAGTATTTGTTAACTGGCAAAGGCCTTGCAGACAGCTTTTGAAGCCTTCCTGGGTGGAACAAAAGCACTCTATGCTATTCTAATTTTTTAGATCTATGTGAGTGATCCCTAAACTTCTGAGAAGCCCCAGTGTGAGGGGACAGTGAGGCTTTACTAAAGCAGCTTCTTTAAAACGCTATACTATCTATGCAAAAACACTTCCATTGTAACATACTAGCTATGTTGAAAGGGAAAAAAACCAATCTGAATGTTTTGTGGCAGTGGCAAGGAGTGCTGGGGATGGACTTGTGGATTATGATGTTGTGAGAAAACATTTTGACTGATGGAACCCACCAGGTTCATACCCAGCCAGTGTTCCTTTGTGTTTGCAGGTGCTTGCTGTATTTCTGTTTGTCTCTTGACTACTGTTTTCTCATTTCATGTGCATTTGCTCGCTCAGAACACTGTGCTTTGGAACACAGCTATTATTTTAAATCACCTGCTCTCACACACAATGAACAAAGGCTGTAAAAGCAAGGGTGACTTTTTTGTTCATGTATGTGATGAAGTCTCTTACCTGGATACTGACCTTGTCACCCATTGTTCTTGGCTTTCAGCTCAGCAATTCTGTCAATTACCAGGCAATAGAACATATGACTGTGGCTTAATTAGGGAATGAAGAAATGAAACACAGCACTTTCTTCCCAAATTGAAGAATGTGACTGCAGTGTTCAAAAGGCTTTCCTGTATGTCTTGCTCCAGGGTGTAGCATGGTGCTAATGGTGTTTAGGTTCTTGGGCACAGAGAGGGTATTAGCAAGGCCTTCCAACCCTAAGGGTCCAGTGGTGAGTGCCCAACATTATAATAGGAGAAGAGGTGCAGCCAAGTGAGGTCTGTCAGTGTGCTTGCCTTTGGAGTGTGCCCTCAGCAGCAGAGGGGCTAGGATGCCACTGGCCCTGTAGATGTCCAGGTCTTGAGCCTCCCTCTAACCAGACTCAATCTTCTTTACACATGTGACCTAACATCCTTAAGAATAAGTGGACTGAAGTATACTTCAGTTTGCAAGAGGCCCCACCTTTGTCCAATTAGGTCTTGAAAGACTCTAAGGATTGAGACTGCACATCTTCTTTGGGTCCCAGCTCCACTGCTGGGCTGCCCATGCAAGAAAAAGCTTCTGCTTATACCTGGTCTGAAGTGGTCTTGTTCAGCTTTTGCCCATTGTCCCTCACCATCCCAAGAAGAGAAGTGCCTGGCCCCAGTCTCATTGATCCCTTCCCCATGGGTACTGGAGTGCTGCTCCCTGCAACCTGGTGTCAGCTGAAAACTTGAGAAGAATCTCAACCTTCCCCAGCTCCCTAATAAAGGTGTTTTTCTCTACCTCCCCGGAATAGAGGTGTTACCATTAATTATGCTAAATCAGACTAGCCTAGCTAGCCTGAAAAGTGCCTTTTCACCCTGAGTTCTGCCTACAATTGTACAGGGAATGACCAAATATTTTATCCTAGTTGGTTTTGCATTTCAAACTTCATATCATTGAATGTCCTTTTGATCTTCTGCCCTGAAAGAAGCAGGATGGCATACTGCTGACTTATTTTCCCTGTTCATTTTTAACATGTGCCCCGCCCCCCCCCCCCCCCCCCCCCAACAAACGTAATCTAATCTTGACAGTGTCTTGACTCTTTCTTTTTATTCTTTCACTGTCCTCTGGGAGGTGGAGTGACAACTGATTAACCCCAGTGTTCAGCCAAGGACAATTGATAGATGCTCTTTTTCTGTATTACGACTTGTTTCTTGTGCATCCTGTTAGGTGTCTAACTTCATAAATCACTGTTTCATGTGAAAGAAATTTTTATGGAACTGATCTTGCTGTGTGCCTTTCTTGAGCAAAGTTGGTGAATTTTAAACTCCAGGGAGTGCACAAGAATGTTTATGTGAATACACATGTACAAACATGCAAGCACATACACACAAAAGAATTGAATTTTTTTTTCCCCTCCTGCAGCTTAGAATTTTATATATAAGAATGTTTTCTCCAACTGGTGTATTATTTCTGCTTTTGCTTTTTAGTGTTTTAGTTATGTAATAGTCATACTGCTCCTTCATGTGGATTTAAAGACCACAGCTGACTCCAGTTTCCTTCCTTCACAGAGATGCTGAAGAAGGTGGCTGGAAGTAGCTGGGCTACAGCCCATGACAGTGTGTCTGTTTGGGATTTCTGACCCACTGAGATGAACACCGATTAATTGTTATGATCAACTAGTCATGTGGTGATAACAGTCTGTCAGGGAGGTTGATGCGGGAGGTTGATCCAGATGGTTGCTGTGGAGTGACAAAGAATGCCTCCACAGCTCCAGGTGAAGGACTTCTACGCTGAGCTGCAGTAGATGAAGCTCTGACCTGTTATTTATTTATTTGGTTGGTTTTTGTCACCACTGAGGTGAAAGCCCTGTTCCTGGGGCTTACCTGTAGCCTGATACAAATGAAAGAATTGTAATAAATGAGGTCCAAGCTGTGTGTAGGAAGGGAAGTACAAATATGATCCTGTAGCAGCAATGTAATGATGTACGAAGCAAGACTTAAAAATATAGTGTGGATAATGGAGAGAGGGGAGGAAGGAGTGAGAAAGAGGAAGGAAGACAGGAGAGAAGGGGAAAGCGAGGGAGGGAGGGAGGTGGTTTTGGGTTCCCTTACACAAATGCCTTCCTGTGGCTCTTAAATGAGCATTTCAAGCGCACCTACATGATAAGGCTACCTCATGTGTTCGATAGCTGACGCTGCTGTCCTTGCTGGTGACCTGGAAAGGGACCACAGCTCTTTGTGTGGGTGACATTTACAGCTGGTCCAGTGTAGACCAAGAATGTGAAGAGTAATGAGGACAGGGAAATAACATCATGTGGTTATTGCAAAATCTGAAAAAAAGGAGCAAAAATTTACACAGTGACATTGAAATAGGGAAAATATAAAGTAATCTGAAATGGAGCACACACATGTTCTCTATGGGTGAGAACGATGTGGGAAGCGTGGAGCTGGAGGAGTGAGCCACGCACTGTTGTCAATGCTGAATTAGCAACAACTATGCTGTATTCCCTGCACTGCCTGAGCAAAAGCACTGTGTCTTGGAAAGAGGAGAAAGTAGGCACTGTCTGTACCTACTCCAGTTCAGCTGCTGCATTCAGGGCTTGGCAACAAACTTCTAAAAACCTCTTAAGGGGCTGGAGGGAACTGCCAAGTGATGAGGGTCTGTGAGGACTGGCTGATGTGGAACCTATGAAATTGGGAAGGCTGAGAGCCTGGCTAAGTACAGGGGTGTGATTGCAGCTTGTCTGTCTTCAAGGCACAGGTGGAGGAGCCTGTGGCTGAGTTACAGACTTCAGGTTTACCACAGACAGCTCTCAGCTCATGAATTTTCTGCATTTACTAACGAGAACACTAAAATGTGTGTTCACACTTGGCCTGCTAAAGCCCTGCTGGGTTTTCAGAAGGAAAAACTGACCTATAAATAAAGACAACTCCTTAGTGGTGGAGTATAGAATAAAGAGACAAAAATTTAAAACAAAGCAAAGCTGAGCTTTCTGGGACTAATGAAAACATACTCAAGCCTTGTGTTTTGCAAGGGACTGCAGTGGATGATGTGGTATGTCTGTCTTTGCTTAATCTGTACAGCTAACTAGCAAATGCAGGCACAGTATGAAATCTCTGCTAGTTGTTTCCATCTGGGAGACAAAGATGGTGGTAAATTTCTTAGAAGATTTTGTGAAGAGCTGCCAGTGGCCAGGTCTCAAGGAGACTGGCCTGAGGAGCATGGACTCGGTTGGGAGTCTAGCAGTTGCACTGACCTGCATGTGGGAGTACATTTGACAACTGCCTGGTCATTTCAGAGGGAGATAAAGTCAACTCTGGTTGCCACAGGGATTGCTTCTGCAACAGCTGGAGATTGTTCCTGAATTGGCATTCTTTTCTACCAGGAGAGAAGTGTGGTATTTTGGCACTGAGCAGGAATGGTGTTGCTGTCTTGGTACCATTTTTTCACACCTCTCAAATGTTTCTTGGACTGGATTATCAGACACAAAATTTGTTTGCACACTGCAGCTCTTGGTACATCACTGTGCAAAAGATGTTTACTTGGTTGTCTCTTTCTGCACAACCTCTTTTAATCACCTTGCATTAGGATTTTGCTGTAAACTCATGTATGCAAGATCTCATTTTCAGGCTTGCCTGTTTCTGTTAAGTTAGGCTCTTACCCAAGCAAACACTTTACCATGTATTTGAAGACAAGCCTCCTGCCCTTGCTGAAGTCATTAAGACTACTTGGGTCATTAGTTCTGAATTATGTGTGCATACATGTGACTAGCAATGTTGCTTAGTGGCTATGAGAAAATACTTCCCCTTAGGTAGACTGCTGACAAAACACAAGACAGGGCACTCTGTCTGTAAAAATCATGCAGTTACAAAAACTCTTCCCCTTCAGCTTAGCCTGATGAAATCTGTGGCATCTATCCAGATGAAGACTGGAAATGTTTGTGTTCCTTTTTTAGCTCACTGGGTTTGTGTGTGTGCCACAGGCACTTTATATCATTCTAGTATATTTATACTTTCAACTTATTGATTGGTAGATGGGATGATAGGCCTTTGGATTTATTTTGCTGCTCATTTATAATTAATTTGGCACAGGCATAAAAAAATCAACCTTTATTCATTTACCATCTATTCACCATGATTGTTTTTTAGAAGGCTTAAAAATAGAACATCGATGCACTAGGCAACTGGGTGACATACGCATGGTTCCAGACTGTTGCCATAAGATCTGGCTGTAAATTTTATCTACATTTTTCAAAAAGGGGGTATACTCTTAGGCCACCTGTACAGATGTGAGGAACCGCCAGCCATCCTGGTGAGTGCCTGTGCAGGGCTGCTGAAATGTTTGTCGGTGTGACTTCCCCCAGTATGTAGTATGGCCCTGCTGGATGGAACTGAGAGCATCTCTGTGTGCCCTGCAAGCTCTTGAGGGTGATCTGCACTGGGTGGAGTAGGAGGTCACAAGAGGATGGCCAGAGAAGTGAGCTTGGGGCTCTTGGAGAGAAGGCAAACCTGCTACTTTCCCCATTGGCAGTCCTGTTGCTGGAGTGATGAACCTGTAGAATAACCATGCTGCTCCTGAGTCCTGATAACTCATACTCCACTAGGCTGATCACACACAGTTCACAGGGACTATTCTCTGTATCGCTTTCCCTAGCTGCCAGTAAAAACTGCTTGTAATTTGCCTTGATAAATACAGCAGGTATGAGTGTTTAATTCAAAATGACAATTTAGGTTTCAAAGCAATTCACCTGCTCTGCAATGCTTTAAAGATCTCCCAAATGCAGTCTTTTGTATGTACTTAAAATCTGCCTCTGCCACTATTCAAATATATTTATAGGCTACTGGTGGGCTGCCTATGAAAATTCTCATCCCACAGTTTTTCCTTCAGGTTGGTGAATGCTGATATGTTTCATGAAGGTTAATGCTACAAAGAGAGAGAAGCAGCTGCTCAGGATAGGATTGTAAATGCCTGCTAAGCCCCTTAATCTGTGATCTCAGTAATGTGTTCACTGCACACTGTAGAAGCACAGTTCTGTATCACTCATGAAGAATCAAAGGGTTGTGTCACTTTCCTTGATCCTTTCTGTATACCCACCTATGACTCCTTTGAATCACTCCTCCAAATTATTTTCTGCAGTATTCCACTCCTGTCCAAAAAAAAAAAAAAAGAAAAAAGAAAAAAGAAAAGGCTCAGTTCCTCCCTATTTTCCTGCCCCTCCTCCTCCCTGTGTGCAAGCATGCCCAAGATGAATCACTGTATAATTATATTCCTATTGCTTGTATCCTTCCGTTGGCTCTCCCTTTCCGCTTGTTTCATGCTCACTTGCCAATCAAGCCTGATATGTGGGGGCCCTGGTTCATTAACGGCAGGGAAGACCTTCAGCAGCAGTCCAGTGGACACTCGAGAGCCTCCAGCCCATGTCATGGTCCTAGAGGGAGGGCAGGCTCAGCACAGCTTTGCAGGTACACCATCTTGTAATGTGCCCTGAAAAATTGAGCTCTGCTTTAGGCTCCTGGCCACACTGTGGCTTTGAACTGGTGTCTGAGGCAAGAGAAGAGATTGCCTGAGTTTCCAGCTGTGCACAGGGAGGCATAAGCCAGGGGTGTGCTGGCTTTCAAGGGCAATGGTGGGTGGCAGGGCTGCAGTTACGCTGCAGTCTCCTGTAATAGTGGGGTTGACAACAGGGAGGGAGCCAAGGTAGGCCAGTACTTGGTAAATGAGGTGAGGATTTGACAGGGATTTGGGGCTTCAGGCTTATGCTGCATTTTCTGCAGACACACCGCTGTGTTTGCTGGGGTGGGATCTGGCTCTTTCTAGGCACTCCCCAAGAGGACAGACATGTCTGTAGCATGGTGACCAGGGCAGAGCTGCAGTCTTTGAAGGCTTGACACAAGCATGCCCTAAAATCTGCTGATCAAGATTAAATATCAAAGTAAGAAATGGGGGCTGAATACTCATGGAGTCAGAGATCTGACCAGGTAGACGTGGTCCTCAACTTCCCTCACTGACAACAAGTTACATGGGTTGAAGCTCTCAGAGGGATCCCAAGCATGTCAGGAGCCTAAAGCAGCTGGGTGCTATTGCAGTGTCTTCCTTCAAACCTCCCAGCTGCAGAGCTGAAACACATAGCTCTGTACACCAGGAGTGAGGAGCCTATGGAGTGCAATTGTAATCTGTTGTATGTGGTGTGAAAGTTGCAGGGACACCTTACTGGTGACCTCTCCTGTTTCTCAGAGCCCTCATTACTGACTCAGCCTGTCTGTCAGTGTATTGTAACCCATCTCTGTTCTTTGAACTCTCTCTTCTTTGGATTTCAAGTTTATGGCCTAGGTATCAACACTGTAAGCCCATTTGACCAATTAAGAACACAGTCCTGTTTCTATAACAGTTGCTGTTCACTTGCAAAATTTTGGGACAGTAGGTTACAGATCATCACACTTGCAGAGTCTTCCCAGCAGCTATTTGCACATCAACACTTGTGTGCCAATGTAAATTAGTTCCTATAGCCATAGTGGTACAAAACTGTGACTGGGAAGTGCAGTGGCTGCTGCGCATTTCCGCATGCAGTATTTCTCCCAGGATGTTTAAAGGAGCCATGCCTATGTACAGTTTTGACAGGTAAGCCCTATGTGTTGTCCCTCCTGGCTTCTATGGAGGTAGCATCTGCCATCTCTTTGTATTCCAGGCACATCTCACTCCACCGTGAGTATGTAATATTGGTTAAATCATAATTTTGTTTTTGCACAGGGGAATGTCTTGTGGGAGAGTGAGCAGTATCTGTTTTTGGAAATCTGGCACTGGGGCTTTCTTGATGTGAGGAAGAGCTGAGATGTAATGCTGGTTTACTTTGTGGAGGTGCACTCAGCCAGCACCCTATTTGCTTTGTAGTTGCTAAAGAAAAATGAGACATACAAAATGGGCGTTTCTTTCAGTGGTGCTAAGATACTGCGATGAAAAGCTAGCATGGAAATATACTCACTTCAAAGAAATACCAGCCCAAAATGTGTTCTTGCAGAGTTTGAATGTTAGTCAGCTTAATTAACATTTTGGCAGCTAAATAGTAGCACTTCTATTTACAGGGACAATGGCCAAGGAATAGGATATTGGACGCTGCAGTTCTGATCTGTTGTATGTGCCTGACCTCCATTTCCACCCTCTCTCTTTGGTTTCACTAGTTTGCTCAGCCTGTAGCCATAATAATAAGGGCATTCTTGGAGTGTTAGTGGACATCCTGTAGCATAGCCAGGTGCTGCTGGAATACCACTCCCTGTGGTTTTCAACGTTGCTTAGCACCCCTTGGTCCCCATCCTTGCAGAGCTGTGTAAAGCCACCAGTTCCAGCCAGCATCCCTGCTTTCGGGAGGGTCTGGGTTTCCTGGTGGGACCTGGGGACTTTTTCTCTCCCTGCTCTGGCTGCGCCTCACCTTCTGGCTGTCACTGCTTCTTGCACCTGGTTTCAGTCATCCCTGCTGGATTGCTCTGTTCTTTTCTGGCTTTGAGCTTTGTGGCTGCAGAGCACTTGGACTCCCCAGGCTGCAATTTGACCTGTTGCTTTTCCTTGGCCAGCTTTGTCAGTTTCAGCTGTGTCTGGGCTGCTTGTTTTTCTGTTGAGGTTTATGTGATGACTTCATTTCTTCTTTTTTTTTTTTTTTTAAATTTTTGTGCTGCAGAGCTCCTAGTGCTTCAAGACCCTTTTGCAGGTTTATTCAGTGCATTAGCTCCCATTTCGTAGCTGTAAGATCTTCTAGCCCCATGTGACCATGCAACACCAGCACCTCAGCCAACACCTCACCTGCCCTTTCTGTGGAGCAGGGGTCTCCTCTGTTTCCTGGAAGGCAGGGATGCTGCTTCGCCTTTGCTTGGTGGGTGTTTGCAGCAGAGGAAGGCAGGCCATGGGGAGAAAGCAATGCTCAGTTCTTCCTGTGCTGCTATGCCCTCTGCAGCACCCACAGAGCTGGGTAGCTGAGAAGAGCATGCTGTATCCTCCTCTGCAGCACATGCTACCTCTAGGATGTGCTGGGCACAGTAGTCCCCTGGCACAACCCTGCCCAGTGTACGATTTTCCCAAATAGATACAATATGGTTCTTAATGCGTAATTCTTATTCTGAAAGAATTATTTCCTGCTCCTTGCTGGAAAGATGATTAATACTGCATTGCCCAGCCAGTCACACTATCCCCAGTAGAGCTATAAATAAATACCACCCAGCAGTTGCATACAGCAAGCCCTATTTTATTATTTTCCATTCATAATACAAAACATGAGAAGCGGTTACCGTTTAGAGAAGAGGCTGAGTAACAGCTATAGTTTTGTAGGCACCTTGCTCTGTCATCCTCCAACATCCAGGGGACAAAGAAATCCCACACTTATTTTTGTGTAAGTTTTACTGTTCTCTAGTTATGATGGTTATTTGTCCATCTAGTTGTCTGGGACACATGATTAAATGTGCCATGTGCTTCATGTGGCCCTATGTAGGAAGGTTTTTCCTGTTCAAAATGAGGTGAAAACCCTTCACCAGGACTTGCTTTGTTCAGTGGAAAAATGGCTTCTTAGCCAAAATGCAAACAACTGTTATGGTTGCCATGGTATCTTCATTTCTTATGAAACAGAAGTCCCTTCCAATGTTGAGCAAGCAGGTTTTTTGTTCCAAAAAAAAAAGAGATAAAATATTTTAAAAATACTCCAGTTTTGGATATTAAAAATGTCAAGGGAGGACTAAAGCCCTTCACAGGAATGGTTTCCACTGACATTTTATTAATTTATTTAAGATTTGGAGTTTTCCTTTTTAAAAAAGTAAATCATGAAAACTATGAGAACCCCAAAGCTTTAGAGATTCCTACCCAAAAGTAATTTACAGCCAGCTGTATTAACGACCGTGCCTGAGCGCTTCAGGTGTGAGTCATTCCGGAGGGCGGGTGGATGGGAGGAGGGATGCGGGAGAAGGAAGGGTCTGGTGTCTCTCCCGTGTGGGATGGGGCAGGTGAGGGGGCTGGTGGTGCGGATGCCTCCGTGCAGAGGGAGGATGGGCTAGGCTCAGGGTGTGCCGCCGGGTCCCTGCGGGCGCTGGGGACACAAGCCCCTGCCTGCCAGACAGCTGCCTTGCGAAGTCTCAGGCGGCTCCATGAAGTATACCGGCTCCTTAGGTACCAGCCCCTCAGCGGGACTGTAAAGCCTTGCAGGGGAAATGCAGTTTTCCTGCTCTTACTGTCAGTGCGTGGCTCAGGGACTTGGGAAAGCCTTTCACTGCTGTTAGATGAACGCTTCCAGTTAGGAGGGTTTTGTTTTCATACAGCTGCGAGCTTTCTAAAACGTATCAGGAAAAAAATTCTGCCATGACAGTACTATTCACCAAAGCATAGTTTTTATCAAATGCAGTGCACAATAACCTTGCAGAAACTATGTGATTTGTTGGAAAAAAGTTCAAGGCATTTAGTAAGATGTTTCATAAGATTCATTTCTTTGTTGTACACCTCTAAAAATTAAATCCCCCCAGACCCCTTGCACACAAATTGTTTTATGATCTTTTTGTGTGATACTTCCTCCAGCTTACTAAGGCACTTGCTTAATGATTAACTGAAAGAACTTGGTCCTGCTAAAGACACACTTTCTTAGAAATCAGCCTATGGAAAGTCGTTGTAGGATTGCAGTCTTTGTGTTTTTGCCATAGGAAGTCAAACACAGAACTAATAAAAACATAATTGAAGAAATAAATCAGAATCAAGGTAAGGATTTACAAAAAGAAAATGAGAGCTTGATCTTGTGAAAGCCACTGGATGGTGGTCATATAATTAATTGCTAAATCCTCATTGCTAGAAGCTCCTTCTTGCTAGCTTTTGGTGAAAGAGGATTGTATTTTTCACAGAACACCAAGTAAAGTGTAGAGTAGTCATAAGCAAAAACTGGAAACTTTAGGAAAAACATGAGAAAACACGCCTATAGACAAACATCCAAATAACTCAATAATCACTTACTCAGGTTTTTGGCCCCCTATTCTGAGACTGGGGAATGAAGGTTATCAGTTATACATCCCTATTGTTCAAAAATCATGGCTCCAAATTTCTAAGATTTTGTTAGAAGTCACACGCTTGGGGCTGGAGGGGAAAGCCTTTTCTCTTCTAAGTGCTCACACTTCTCTGTTTTTCCTCCCTTTGCTTTAGTAATGTAAAGCAGCAGAAGTTTCCTCTCCACTGCACAGACTTCAGGAACCGGTGCTGCTGAGGGCACTGCCAAACCCTCAGGAAGGCCCGTGCTTTTGCCGGGGTTAGTGGCTGGGATGCATTACTCTGGTGTCGTGCGCAGCCAGTGACATCCCCTCACATTACCACTCTCAGTTAGGGTTTAACCTGGTACTGCTACAAGAATCGCCACACCAGTGCTACAAGCTGCAGCTGTGATCACTAGGTACAAGGTGCAAGTTCATCTCCAGCGATCCATCCAAAGAACCTGATGCAGCAAACCCTACTGCTTTCAGAACTTTAGCCTCCACTTGGGCTTGACCTGCTGGCCCTTTTTCTGAGATTTCTTCTGCCTCCTGTTCAGTAAATGGCATCTATCAGAAGAAGAGGCATGATCCTCCATAGGGATTTTCTGCATTGTCAGCAGGGAGAGAGCAGAGCCTGCCTAGCTGGACCCTAGAGAGCACCCAGCTCTTCTCAGATCATTGCTAAGGACTCTCGATTTCTGTGTGGCTGCAATGTGAAAAGTCCCCACATCTGTGATGAAACTGGTCAGGTTCAGAGTGAAGATTTTGTCATCCTGACCTTCCTTTTCTTCCCCAGTTGGGAAGTTGTGAAACTGAAGAAAAGGAACACAGTGTGATGAAGCCAACAATAGTAAGGTGGCCACTTGGAGGCTAGTCTCAGAGGACATCCAAGCTGCGCTTGGGAGTCTATTTAAACTATCAGGTCAGGCTACCAAAGTGAATTCCCAATGTGATGGACTATACGTGCCCTGTGCCCACCCTGTTCCCTGTTTGCCTCTGACAATTCTGTGGGCTTGTTTTCCCATCGAGGGGCTCCTTTCCCTCACAGGCAGAGCTGGGAGCACTCCCTTCAGCAGTAAGCAAGGAAAGTGTGCAGCTGGAGAAACTTGTGAAGTGGGAAAAACAACAGCATAAAACACGTACTAACTTACTTAGCTGATGTGTTGTGCTGATCAAACAAGCAAAACCTTCTGCAAACATTCTCAAGTGCAGGCCCAGAATTTTTTTTGTCAGACCACATTTAAAATTAAGAACTGTAAGTCCAGCAAAGGAAAATTTTGAGTGGGTCTGCTCTGTTTTTTCAGAGGTAGATAGAGAGTCCACAATAAGAAACCTTGTCTCAGCTGCAGGCTCAAAAATCCACTGGTGATCCAGATTACATTTTTTTGTTTTCTGTCCTGGGTTCAGCTGGGATAGAGTTAATTTTTACAGGAACCTGGGAGGTGGGGGCATAGCCGGGGCAGCTGACCTGGACTAGCCAAGGAGCTATTCCATACCATGTGACATCCTGCCCAGTATATAAATGGGGAGCGGGCCGGGGGGTGGTCTCTTTTTTTCAGTGGGGGAAGTGGCGGAGCGTCGGGTCCCGGGTGGTGAGCAGTTGCACTGTGCATCACTATTTTTGTGTACTTTTTTTTTCATTAGTGCCGTTGTTGTTGTTGTAATCTCTTTGTGTTTGTCCCAGTAAACTGCCTTTATCTCAACCCTCGAGGTTCCAGGTTTTTTTTTCTTTTCTCTCCTCCGTCTCCTCCGCATCCCACCGGAGGGGGGCGGAGGAGTGAGCGAGCGGCTGCGTGGTCCTTTGGTACCGGCTGGGCTGAAACCACGACATTTTCTGAGCCCTTTGTATATGCCCAAGGATGTTAGGCTAAATTATTGCCCACGGCAAGACACTGATAGGTGTGACTTGCAGAAAAATGCATCAGCTGGGTGTTTCCTACACTTGTGGCTGGAGGTTGCATGTCCTTCCTTCTCTGAAGGCAGGGGCAAGGATTCATGTCCTGTCCTTTCTTAGGATGCTGGTTTAATTCAAATAGGAAAAGAATCAGGAGCAGAGCTGGACTAAGCACTTCTTCTAATAGCAGCTTTATGCATAGCAAGTACATGAGTGACAAGTGCACAGGTACGCAGATGAAGACTGCAAAGTGTTTTTCCTGGTTCTTTTCCCTTGCACTCCAGCCTGGTTCCATACAGGGACACACGTATTTTATTGCTGATGTTATTTAGTAGACTATGTACAGGTCAGGGTCTTCAGCAACCTAAATGTTTTACTTGACTTCCCTGCTGGTCAGCAGATGTTCTTAAATACTTAATCTTTTTTTCTTCTCACCTTCTGTCTGGTCCATATATTTGTGGCAGAAATGTGTAAGTGCATATTACATCTGTCATGGTAGATTTTGTTCCCTATTCAACCTACCATATATGATTACAATTCCTGTGTTGGCTTCTGCATTTCAGCTATACAGTACTGCAATATTTATCCTCGGCTGTAGGAACTAAAGCACTTCAATTTTTTATCCCCTAAAAACCTGCATATTGCAGGTGCAGTACATAAGCATTAGAAATCACTGGACATTTAGCTGCTTAATGCTTAAGAATATGTACTGCACCTGGCCACTTTATTTTTTAAATGAAGATTTGTATCAAATAGCACATTAGAAACAAAAGACTTTTTTTTTTCTGTGTCTTTTTTTTAAACTGATTATCTCCCTTGATATCACATTTTAAGAATTTAAAACCAAAACTGCTCAGTCTGGAAGATCATAGCTTTGTATTTGATCTCAGACCATGCATTATTGATTTCCAGTATGTGAAAAATATCTAAAATGTCTGCAATACAAATGCAAAGAATAAAAATGCTTTCACTGTTTTTGAAATTAAAATCAATTTTATATGCATTATGTTGCAGCAAGTTGAAATTTGTTAAGTAGGTTAAGTAGTGGGAGGAATATTACAGAAAATGATTGCATTTCATTGTAAGATAAATTAGTAAAAAATATAGTATAATTAGTATAGAAATAAAATGAATTCTGCAATTAAATACCAAAACACAGTAATGCAATGGTATTGCTAAGTGCTGAGAAACAGGTAAAGCAAAGGTTAAGTCTGACCTATAACAACCATCTCCTGTAAACTGCTGACAGTAACTGTTCCTTTACTTAAGGGATCACAGGTTGCATCCCAGATAATAGTAATAATAACCTCAGCCTTTAAGTCCCAATCTTAGTGCCTCTTTGCAGCCTTAAACCCAGACTGATAGATGACAGCACAAGGTATTTACCTATTTGTAGTGGGCCAGGACAGGGCTACTGTTCTGGGCCCAGGAAGGAAACACTGTGTTTCTCCCTGCTGTCCTTCACTCTGGAGAGGAAGAGTTGTGGGGGGGCAGCAGGGAGATTGCGGTTTAAGGTTCATCCCAGCTGTACTTGACTACAGCACCATGCAGGCTCTGAACTACCTGCTGAGGTTGTCTTTGCAGCTGGTGGGTAGCAGCAGGCAGTTTGCTGCATCCTTGTGGTGGGTAGAGCCATGTATCCCCACAAGCTGTTGTGGAAGACCAGGCGACAGTGTCCCATGTCTGCCTACACCTGGGCAGCACATCTAACATCAGTGGCTCTCTCAGATCAGCCTCCTTGCTCTGAGTTGCTGCTCATGAAGCCTGGCTGCCTTGAACCCTGCTGACAAAGCTGTGGGTGTGCGGCCCTGCTTCCTGGGCAAGAGCTGCATATAGGTGCCTCAGAATGCGTGGGGTTTCCCCAGAGACATGTATTGGCTCTTTCTAATTGGAAAGGTTAGCAGTTCTGGAAGAACCTGGGATTTTTTGTGTTTGTTTTCTTGAGAGCAGCCCTGTTTTTCTTCTTTTTCTCCAGAGAGCAGTTCTAGTTGGTTTTGCTACTGCAAGGTATAGGATATTGCCCTTCCATCCTGACCGTTTCTGAATGGAGTTCCCAGGGGAACCAATCTTCTCACTGTCTGAGCAATTCTACAGGCAACTTTCGAACACAAATCAGTGTCTGTTTCCCTCCTCCTCCTCCTCCCACCCCCTCAAAGTGCCATCTCATGCACGTTCACGTTCAAGTTTCTCCTTATTTTCATTATGTATTAGAGACAAAACAACTCTTGACCTCTTTGGCTTGCAGGTTCTTATACCAGTGGGAGCCATAATGACTGGACAGCTTTGATTCACTCTCAGTTACATGCAGAGCCCTTTCACAGACCCAAAGAAAAGCAGACTCTCACCTCAAGCTTCTCTTATTTGCTGCCTTATTCCTAGGTACTGCTGCCAGCTCTGCCTGGTACAGGAGAAATTGTGTACTCTGGATTTTCTGCTTTCATAATATTTATTGGCAGTCTCTTCTGTGAGTATAGATAGCAGCCTAAGGGACAGCTGAGCTTCCTCTGGGGTGTCTCCGTACCCCTGGCACTAAAAAAGCCACCCTCATTACTGTGAGGTTCATAGGGATTTTTAATGTATATTCTACTGGAAAATACCTAATAGAAAAGATTCAATTAGCAGAGGTAAACGTTTATTCCCTTGCCTTTGTGGTGACCATCTCTTCTTAACATTAAATACAGAACTTTTTTTCCATTGCTTGCTTTCTGTTATTCTCTTTAAAGAAAGGATAGTAAAGGTATATATACCTGTACTTCTGTGTAGCTGATGGTGGCCTGACTTCTGAGCTTGTTTACTCATTTTTGAGAACCCTTAACATTTTCAAGGACATCCAAGGATGCCCCTGGTTTTTCCAGGGTTGCCGAATGGTTTGATTTGATTTGTATTGCACCAGTTTCCAAAAATGCAAGGTTAGTTCCTCTCCCTTTGGTCTTCTTTCATGGGTTTTGGTTTGTTTTGGTTTTTTTCCAAAATAAACTGCACTTTACCCTCTCTTGCCTGATTCCACCAGTATAAGGCACACTTTATTACATTAGGAGGAGGAGGAGGAGGAGTTGTAGATATTTTGCTTTACTTGGCCAAGGAACAAGGTGGCTGGTTTTTATGGAGCGATTTTTGTGGTGGTTGCTTTTTTCAAGGGGAAAGTGAGACCCACAGCTGTGTATAATTGACTATATTGCATCTCCTTTTCTTTTTTTCCCAGAAGCAGCTAAGAGAAAGAAGCCATTGGCCTGCGAAGTTGAGATAAAGAAAGAAAATAGAACTATCTATACTAACAGGTAACTAATTTTCCATGAAACTCTATTTTCCTCGTCTTAATGCAGTTAGCTTTCTTTAGCTTGGGAGTTTGTGACTATGTAAAATAACAAGATCATACATAGATTAGCATAATAGCAATTGCAACAATAGTGTTTTTTAATAGATCATTTAGTAGTGCTTTGATGTTTTTAACAATCCTTAATGGTGGAGCATTAGAAATGATTCTCTAAGTGCTCAGAAATTAGGCCTTAAAAAGAAAAGAAAAAAAAAGTTGCTGTCATTATACAAAAGGCCCCTATTGATCCCTGTCACAGAACTGGGATGCTATCTCACCCTCTAGTGCTTCTGAATAAATAATGGCCTTTGACATAATGCAGCACTGAACAGGTTAGAAATAGCAGCTAGCCAGTGAGAAAGGCTGAGATGTAACAGCTCCTCAGCTAAAATGAAGCTGAGAACTGCTAGGGGTGGGGTCATCTTTTCACTCAGTTTCTGCCACAGGGTCTAAGGAGAATGACATGTATTCAAAAAATGACCTGAGAGATTCTTGCTGAGGAGGTTCTTTTAAACAGGGAAAAAGGGATCTGAGACTCTGTCGAAGTCCTCAAACAGGACCCTGTGGTTGCGCCTGAGGTCCTGGGGCTGGATTTACCATAGCATGATGCTAGTGACAGAAGTGGGCTTCACTGCTTGTTCTGCAGCAGAACTAGAGCCTTTTGGTACTGGGACTTGCCTTTTACAAACACTTAAATGGGACCTTTGCAATTTTTCCCCCTATTCTAGGCCAGGATGTGCCTCCCTGAGCTGTTAGCAAGGCAGTCAGAAATACCATCTGCCACGAGTATTTATTTATACAAGACCTGTTGTCCCCTAACACAAGGGCCTGCCCTTCACATTGTTTGGTCTCTGCTGAAACCCTTCAGATGAAGCCTGCTGATCAGCGCAGGCTGTGCAGTATTAGCTTGCATGGAGGTCTCCAAGGAAGGTCAGCTTGTTGCCGTCTTGTAGTAGTCCATCTCAAGGCACTGCCATCACATAAGCCACAGGCCCTCCAAGTGCCCTGTAACCTCTGGAAAGGTGGTTTGTGTGGGGATGAATGTCACCTTTTAGGACATAATGTCAGAGGATTAAATACTGCAGTATGCATTTGCAAGTCACTGTCAGGGTTACCATTTTACTCACATTCCATGTTCTAGCTCTGTGTGCTCTGGTGGTCCCAGCTGAAAGCCTTTGGGCTCTTGCTACAAGACATGGTTCCTGATCTTTCCTAACACAGGTCACATTAGTCAGTAGTGGTGACCCTGCATGTCTCTGATGGAGCACAACAGTTTATGCTTTTCCCTTTGGAAGCAGAAGTATCGCTTTTTTGTTAACAGAAGGATTAAGGCATTGAGAAAACAGGCTTTCAAAGTATCAATCAACACAAAAGGCCAGTTCCTTGAGGCACCAGAACAGGGTCTGTGTGGTGGTCTGAACCACTTTCCCCCAGGCTTTACTCTGTCTGCATAAACTACCTTTCTATCCCTCTACCATGCAGAGTCTGTAAGAGCTGCACTGAGATGTTAATCACAGTTGGCTCTTACCAGAACCAGGAAGGCTTGTGGATGTGGAGATGAGAAGGTACAGAGACAAGAAATTAGTGAAACCCAGTTGCTAGGAGTGGGGTCTTGGAACTAAATTTTAGTGATGATCCAAAGCTGCTGAAGGTTGGTCATTTCCAAGAAAAGCAGAAACAAATGCTTATGATTTTTAATTACAGGACCTCTCAAAAAACCTGATGTACCAGTCTCCTTTCATTATGTACTTGGGCAATAACTTTCATGAAAGTTGCACAATGTCTCCCAAACCTCCTCTTTCTGAAACAGAAATATCCCACACCTCATTCTTAAACTTTGGGGAAACACGGAAAGCTCCTAAAATAATTTTCATTCATTTTATAGAGAAATAACATCAATGCCAGTAAAATTAAGTTGAGCCATCTTGTGCTTACTCAAAGGCGCTTTCGGACTAGCTCTTTCACATCAGGGGTGAAGCACTTGCAGAGACACTAGGTTGCCAGCCTTATTGTCTTCTGTGAGATGAGCAGAGGAGTGCACCACGCTTGGGATTTGCTGCATGTAGAAACAACATCTCCTTGTGGCACATCTCTGTGGGGCAATGCAGGGTGTGAATGAAACAACAGAGAAAGTGAGAGTCTGAAATCATATGTAGGGTGGATACTGAGTCTGGGAAGGAGAGGGAGACACAGTGAGAAAATTCCAGAACAAACGTAAGGGAGAGGGTACTACAGCTCTGTGTGTGACAGGAGAGAGTTTGGCTTTTTATGAAGCAAGGGGAGAAAAACAGAGAAAAGCACATGCAGTAATTCTGCATGGAAAGTATATTCCTGCTAGTGGATAACAGGGCAAAGAGCAAAGCAAATTTAAGAACCGTCCAGGACTGGAGATCAGCACGAGTGGGGAGAGAGCTGTTAATGAGTGTGTGGTGATGTCGGTAAAAGATATTTGCTCGCCCTCAAAGCTGTGAATCCAGTATGGCTTGTGTAAGGGTCTGTCTTAATGGCAATGAGTGAGGGGTGCAGATAAAAGACGGATGGGAGGGGAAGGAAGATAGGCAACAGTGTGTAAGTGGGTTATTTTGAGGGGTAAAAAAGTTTATGAGGAAGGCCAGGGTCATCAGAAGAAATTTCATGCTTAGCTGGACCAAGGCAGTTTGGGGCATATAAGGCCAATAAGTTCCTACATGGGAGTGGTAAAGATGTTGATAATGCAGGAGAGGGAAAAGTATTCCAGTTATTTCTATCTTCTGTGCTTGGAAGAAGCAGAATGAAATGCTGCCTACTGTATTGGAAACCAAGGATAAATCAACTGGGATTTTCAATCAGCATCTAAGTAATTTGCCCCCATGATCTCAAAAGAAAGAAAGAAGCAATTCCTCCTCCCTCACTGAAAAAAAATAATATTTTATTGATAGTATAAAAAAAATCTATTAAAATGCTTGGAACACTGACAAAGTATCTGAAGACTCAAAGCTGGCTATTAGTAGGTAAACAAGATGACCCAGAAAATTATAGACCAGTTGACCTGACATCACTCCTAACCAAAATAATGGAAAAATTGATACAAGATTAAATTAGTAGAGAAATAAAGGGCAGGAATATAATTAATGTCAGTCAACATAGTTTTATGCAAAATAGGACTTGTCAAACAGAATTTATTTCATTCCTTCAGGTGTAAGTGTGGTTAATGAAGGCAGCTATGGAGGTATAAGATTCTTTGTAATAATTTTGATCTTGTACCGTTATCTTTCAGATAATCAAACACATGCTATTCAACATTGAAATGTGTAGGTACTAAGAACTGGCTAGCTGACACAAGTAGTTTCTAAGGGAATTTATCATAAATATGGGTCATTTCAGTGTGTTCTATAAAATTTGCTATTGACCTTATTCTGTATCTCTCCCAATATCTGAAGGAAAATACAAACTTACTGAAAAATACAGTTGACAATGTCAGGTACAATGGCTGCAAACCCAGGGGCAAAAACCTGCTGTACAAAAGGAGCAATCAGGATTATTCAGCAAGCCATTTTAAGACAAATGGTTTGGTACTCTTCAGTGCAAGGCTGTGCATGTGTGGACAGGGAACGGTGGCCTGACCTGCAGAGTGTGGGATTGAAGCCTGGAAAGTAGTTTGGGGATCAGAGTGGATAAAACAGCTGAAACATGAACATGCAGCTGATGCCACTGCAGGTGGATCCAATACTGTCTTTGGAGATATATGCAATTGAGAAATGAAGACTAGAAATGTGATGCTGAATATGCAATATAGGAATACAACATTTGCCCATGACCACAGGAAATACTGCAGAAAAGAGATAATGGTGTGGGAGTCATGGGGGTGGGGAGACAGAGGCAAAACTGTCTTAAAATGCAGAAATTGGGCCTTTTCTTTGTTGCAGTGTTTGGAAGTGTTGTTTGAATTAGCTGTAGGTATGAATTGTAGAAAGGCTGAGCTCTGCTGGGTTGCTTTTTACACATCCTTATTCAGAAGGTGTGACCTTACTTCATTATGAAATAGTTACTTCCACCAAAAAAGGAAGCAAAACTTAATTGAAGTGCCTTTCGCTTTGACTGCTGATTTCCAAAAGGAACATCACTTTCAGCATTAATTCAGATCATCTTGCCCGATAGTCTCTGCACAGGCAAGCTTGGAAAGCATTCAAGAAATCTCATTTGTCCCCTCCCCACAAGTGACATTAAAGCACAAGTACCAGAAGGATGCTTTTGGTATAGAAAAGAAAGACATACAGGGAAGTAATAGTTAAAAGTCAGATTGGATTTTCACGCTAGAAGAGAGTTATGTGTGTTTTTAACCATGTTGGACAAAGTCGTGAAAGAAATGGTATCCCTCTTGTACTGTCTTTGAGCAAAGATGGGGGGCTTTTCTGGAAAAAGTGCTAAGAGTCAAAGTAGTTCAGGGTGCTCAGTAAGAGGTTAAGTGTGAACTATTAAGCAACTTGAGATATGCAGGAGATCCTGATACAGCATCTGACAATGTTTAGTCTTAAATGTGGTATCTAAAGAGAAGGTCATTGGCCAGTGAAGCATGTCAGAAACAGAAAAACTGAGAGTCCCAGTCAGAGGTAGTGCTGAAAGAGATGCCATAACAGATAAAGCCGTGCTTTTGCTTACATCAGGGAGACTGGAGTTGGGCAAGGATTTCTGGCTGTGTTACTTCTGCTCAGTCACAATTTGGCATGTGGCATTGACCAAGGCTCAGAGACCCACCATAAGGTTTAGGTGTATCAACATCCTGGGAGGGCTTCACTTCCACCTAGTGTGCAGAGAAAGATTTTTACCTATTTGCCCATTCCTGAACCTTATAAAAAGCAGGACCATGGAAAGCCTTATCTGAAACACCACAGAAACGGTCCAGTCCTTGTCTTCACACAACACCTGTCACTCTGCACTAGTCTTTATAGTTGCTAGTTTATGGCCTAGTGTGGTTAAGTGCGCATAAATATTTTCAAGCCATTACACTGCTTCTCCAACACCTGCTCTGTTGTTTTCATTTAGCATGGAAGTGCCCCCTGAGACAGAAGGAAAGTTAGGTATATGTTTGAAACTATCCTTTTCCATTTTTCTCAGCAGCCCTGGAAAAAAAAAAAACCCAAACTTTTAACAGGTTCACAAAATAAAGAATGTAGCCTTAAATTACTGAGAGTATTTCCTTTTGCTAACTAAGTGTAATGTCAAGCAACTGTCTATTTTTTCCCCATGTTATCTCTTTGCCTTTGTCCCTTAGGTACGAGTGACTCAGAATGGAAGCTTATAAAATATGAAGAAGAACATGCAAAGTGTCTCACAGAATAAACAGTATTATTTCCTGACAAAACTGCACACTGACAATCATTGAGCAACAGCATGACATGCAGAAGATACAGAAACCCTAAAAATGGAACTGACGTGATTGTAAGACTCCCACACAAACCAAGAGTAAAAGAGATTCACAGGTAGGACTCAGTTAAACTCTCCTCAACATTGCTGCTCACAGATTACATCCCCAAGGAAAGGGTATGTTTTTTGACAGAGGTTAATGACACCGTTTGGTGTTCTTGATAATAGCAGTCTTTTGCTTGTGGGAGCAGGGAATGTATGGTTTAACACTTAACTGCCCAGACTCTCAAAGAAGTTCATCCTCCATGTAAACACACACAGCAGAAGTGCTTAGGTATCCAAATGTGCTCAGTGCCTGGCACTTGCCATCTTCACTAAGATTTCTGTTGCCTGGTGGTGCTTGTAACCCTATCCTCTCCTGAATACTCTACCTGTGTGTCAAGCTGATCCTTTCCTTGTCTTGTTGAACTCTTCTGTCCACCTCTCTCTCCATCCTCTGTTGGCATAGATGTATCTTTAAGCAAGATGTGGGGTTTCATTGTGCTGATAACTCTCTCCTACCTCTCTGCTTTGAATCAGTTGCCTTATATTCTGCTTCCCCCCAAGCACCTCTCCATGTGAAAAGGAATTTTGTTTTTTCCCTCTGACATCTCTTTGTGTTGTCAAACACAATGTGACCAAAATGGAATTCGAGTTGCTTCCCATCAGAATAATTCCCTTTCCATATAGATGTTGAGGTTGACAGTAGTATGGTGTCCAATTCAGTGGCTTCAGAGAATATTAAGCAAAAGCCCCCAGACTCCAAGCCCCAAGCACCAAAGCAGGCAGGTGTGAGATCTTTTTAAATGGAGAACAGCTTAAAACCAAGGAATCTGGTTTTATCTGTCTTGTCTTTTTCGCCTCTTGGGTATACTAATCACGACAGCTTCTCACTGCCCTCTATTCTGGCAGGCACACCTCTTCTGGGACTGGGTTTGTCTGTCTCCCATTTTAATGCTCTTATTTCATTTTAATCATTTCACAAAGTGCTGCACCCATTGTCTATAGCTGCCCCTTTTACTGTCCATCGTGTTTCTCCTCTAATTCCACCTCTGTGAGCTCACACCTGATGAGAATGAGGCTGGTGGCAAAGCACAGGGGTTGATTCCTAATGTGCCAGCAGTACTTAACTTAGTGCAGTTAACATCAGATCAGTTCTCTGTACTTGGCACTGATGAGGACTTCTTTTAGGAAATCAGAAACAAACCAGAGAGTCCACAGGAGGAAAAAAGAGCAATTAAAGGTGAGAAAGTCTACAATCAGAAAATGTTGAAAGAACACAATTTCCTGAGAGAGAGAAAAGGAAAGGATGAGATAGCCTGTTTTTAATACGTCTTCCACTGCATTAGAACAATATTTCTAAAGAGGTCAGTGAATAATTGCTCCCAGGCCCTGGGAGGGTGAGGCAGGTAGTCTGCAGTGAGCGAGAGCTGCTTTCACCTTCCATGTCACTGCTGTGCTTGTGACAGTTGCGGTGGGGTCAGAGCTGCCTCACAAGCAGGTATTGCAGGAGGACACTGATTTCCAGCAGGAGTTTCTTGCAGACACATTTGCTGCAGAACAGGTCAGGTTTTTGTCCTGCCAATGAGCAACCACCAAAATAATAGCTGCAGCCCAGCAACATCCACCCTTGGCCACTCTGTAATCAAGCCTGACAGAGGAGCAACATCTTTCTGTCATGCTGTAGGAGCTTGGCAAGATGACAGTGCCACAGACGCTGCTTGTGCGTTTGAGTATCCAAGAAGTTAGTGGCAAGGTAGGGTTGTTTTCTGACTGTGTCTGGATCATGAGACCTGGATCCCATCATACAAAGTGACAGAACTTCTGGATTTCCACCCACATGCAAATTTATTGAGTACACCTTACTTCAGTTTATTTGGAGAAAACCTCCTATATGAAACAGTGCTTGTTTTGCAATTAAGGCATAGCTCCAGTGTGTCATATCATGCAAGCAGAGCCAGTATTTTGACAGGGTGGACAGTGGCCTGGTTTAATAAAGATGCCCTGACCTCACACTACTCTCTGCTGCTAGCCTGCTCCTTCATCACCTCCCCAAACAAACTTTTGTGATTTGTCTAGGTGACACCTTTTAAAGTCTCAGCACAGCTTGGCCTTCTTCAACTCCAATGAGAATGACAAAATCTGCTTCCTGCAACTGCAGAAGGAATTGTCCTGTGCTTGTTAATAGGTCCCTGGAATAAATGGCCAGGGTAGGAGGCTGGAAATTGGCTTCACTGAGGAGCCTTGCCTTTTGGAGACTTTCTGCAGAAGTGCTGTTTTTAATTGGATGGGGTTATGAACTTTCAGAAATCACATGCTACCCACAGCAAGTTAATCTGTTGCGCCTTTTCTCGTGAGATTGTTAAGGCTCTGAGCATGGATATGCACAGCTCTTGAAGATGCTCTGTGTGTGTAGTTTGCTTCACCATCAATTCCTCCACAGCTGTGGAGAATGCTTCTAGCCTGCCATAACATCAGCAGGAAAGAGCGTTGCTCAGCTCTGCCTGCTTATTTCTGCAAGAGCCCTGAGCACTTTTTGCTGTGTGCAGAGCAAATGTTGCTGTCACATGTCACGTTTTGCCATACATAGAAGCAAAGCCCTGTTACTTAACTCCTTGCACAGGGAAGGAGCATTAAAATCTGAGACAGAGAAAGAGGGAGAGAGTACACTGACCTTCTGCCATATTAATTACCAGCAAGGTTCAAAAAAGCTGTTGATGATCATGGTATGTGTGGTGCATGGCCCCATGCTAGCCACATAGGATTGGTTTTTTGCACCCTGCCTAACTCAGATCACTCCTGCAATTAAAAGTAACAGAGAAAGCAGAATGACTTCTCTAGGACAGCAGCATTCCTGGTAAAATTAACTTCATTTTTCGATTTCAGCAGGAGGGATGCTGAAATAGACCTTACACATAAAACAAGCGTTCGCTGCATCCAGGGTCAGATTGCCCCATCTCTCTTGGCCAAAGGGTCCAGTCTTTTATCTTCTACCTTCTTCTCGGATAGTATGGACACAGTATGGAGGGATTTGTGGACTCTTTTTTTTCTCTCCTTATGAATCCTACTGCATCTTGGGGGGGGGGGGGGGGGGGGGCTTGTTTGATAAAATCTTCCTTTGCTGATGGCAAACAGAGTGTGAATCTTAGAATCCAGGCAACTTCTGTCGAAAAAGGCTGGCAAATATTTCCATATGATTTCATATGTTCTCATCATACATAATTAAAGGCAAATGCAAGAAAACAGCAGGCATTTTCCTTTGCTCATAAAAGACACAGGCTAAAGGATTAGCTTTGAAAAGTGCCTCTGAGAAGTAATGGCTGTTCCTGGTATGAATGTAGTAAACTATAATTAAGGTATTTGGGGAATTGAAACAGATTTTGAGAACAATGGCTCATAATTTCACATTAAGTAAGAATATAGCCTCTGTATAATTAAAAGTAAGCACTTAACTGCTGTTATTCTTTTCTTGTCTACAAAAGCTATTGTTTGTTTAGAAGTGAAGAAAAAAGGAGGGGCTGGGAGCTATGTGCATTATTGCAAAACAAAAAGACTAATTGGAGAACTCTCTCCAATGTTGCTAATAAGCAAGATGTTGAGTGATGCACAACAGTAAACAGTAGTCTCAGCTCTCTTCACGTGGAAAAGGCACTGTTAATATGGTGTGTTTGTGTGTGTGTTTGTGAGCTTGAGGAGGGGGCATATGCCTTTGTCCCTAAGAAGAAATATTACAAGTTCTCAACTGCACTCAGAGTTTCTTGTGGTCACTCCTGGGAATAATTACTCACAAGTCACCGTGTTTGCATATGTGGTCCTGCATTTCAGAAGACATTTCTTACCACCAGTGACTGTCTTATATATGTTTCAGTGATGTACAGGAAAATTTGGTCAGAGTGTGTTGGATAGGACTCCTCCACCCAACAGCAGAGCTTTTCTGCAAGGACAACTTAGAGCCATAAGGCGACACCACCTTCTCCCACCTTCCTGGTGCCTGTGCTGCAGGGTGGCACTTAAACTGCTGTTATTCTGCTGAAACATGTCCTTTTCTGTCTTCCAGCTGCTGGAAGCACCAGGTACCCTGGGAGAATTTTGCTTATGCTTCCTGCTTCTCTCCGCCTTTGTCTGATAAGAAGACAAGATGGGGAAGAAATATCATCACTACATGTAGGAGACATACAGAGCCAGTTTTTATATACAATTAACGTCTGAGGGGTGAAAGTGGGTTTTGAGAGCAAGAGTTCTAAGGAGGCATCCATCGTTCTAACAGAAGAGCTTAACACCATAGCCTCTCTTCTCCTGCTGAACGATTGCATAGCAATGTTTTGCAAGCCCTGAAAGGCATGAAAAGCAACTGCCCTGCTCTGGCATATTTTTCTCACTGAAATATCTGCCAGTCACTCTGAGGAGCCTGGTTTGGGGAGTGAATGACATGCCTTACACTGCTTATCCTGATAATGAATGCCACATTCACACAGGACATGAACACCCAACATGAAGTCCAGTGAGCACTGGAGATTGAGTCCAGGTCTGGCAGAATGCCAAGAGGATGTGTGTCATTGGCTTTTGAAAGGACCTGGCATGGGTATGTAGACCTCTCAAGGACGAAACCGAAGTCTGATGACCTAGCAATATTACCCTACAGTGATGAGCCTGCACATGTTTCTGAAGTGGTTGGTATTCCTCCTCCTCCTCTTTCTCCTCCTCTGCTGCCTCCTCCTCCTCCTCTGTATCTTATATCTAACAATTCATTTTCAGGAAATGGAGCATTTTATATTCACCAATGCCAAGTTGCTCATGACTGAACCAAGAGCGTGCGTTTATCAGTCACCTTAACCATCCTCCATCAAATGGCAGGCTCAGCTGTGCTGCATATGATCTTTGTGGCAATTTTTGCTTTCTCATAAAAGATCCTTTCCTACAGCAGCTTGAAGCTATGCTCAAGCTCCAGCTTTCCCCTGTTAGTATGTCAGGACCCCAGCGGGGGGTAATCGAGGCAGTGAGTTTGCTTTGGCTCTTCCAGCCTCACTGGGGGGCTCTTTTCTGCAGGCAGGAGGTCTCATCTCCTGGGGACCCACAGGATCACACAGGTGAAAAAAGAGAAAGCAAGTACCTATTCTTGCTTCAGTCAGAGGGTAACGGCTAATGGCTGTTGCCTTCCCTTGCTGGGCAGGCAGCATGCTTTTCTACTGCCAGTCTCTGCTGCCGAGTGTACAGCTTACACCTTTAAGCACACATTTCTAGTAGGTGAGCAGATATAGAAGGCAGTATGGGATCCAACTCAACTCACCTTGCTTCAGTGTACAATTTCAGCAGCTGGATTGGGATTGTTCATGGCTGGTATTAATTTCAAGTTTAGAAATATTTTTTCTTTCTTTGAATGCTGTTAGTGACTGGCCACAACAGAGGGCCAAATTATTATGTACTCAGATATGCTGCTTTCTAATGAATGATACTTTAAATCATACTGCTAGAAGGACTCCATCTAACTTTTAAGTGCTGAAAAAGTCACCTCACTGGAATCCTCCCCTCCCCTTCTCTTCTTATTCTCAGCCCCATCTTCCTTGCCACCCTCTTTCTCTCTTCCCTTTCCCCCTGCTTTGCTGGAAAGAGGCATAACTCTCATGAATTTGGATGGTAAAAGCAGATGTGAACTTTGCACTGCCCATTGTGTTCACCACCTCCCTTTTCCTGATCAAGGACAGCTGCGTGAGGTTAAATTAAGAAATTGGGTGCAGAAGTGGATGTGAACAAGCCTTCATAAATTTGTGTGATTTGTACTGCTGAAGAATCTGTGGCTGAGTTTCTGATGGAGCCAGATAGTCTGTCTGTATTTGGCATTTGTCTTTTCTGTCTGTGCTGGATGCACAGTTGCAATAAGGACAGTATCTGTGCTTGGTTATGGTATGGCAGTGGGGTGGCCAGGGCAGAGGCTGCTAATCCCAGAAGATGAGCTAAAGGTAAAAGAAGCTCTCTGTCACACAACTATCTGCTACCCAAATGCAATGGGGTTGGGGAAGCAAACATTTTGGTTATTTCTGTGTGTCAGGGTGAAATTCATGTTTCATACTGTGGCTCTCTGCCCATCTCTTAGATTGCACACAAAGGTATGTAAGAGAGTGCAATGGAAGAGAAGTGATCTCTGCCACCTAAGGAAAAAGGGTGCTCTCTAGGCAGCAGCAACCTTTGGAGACTAATTTCCTGGTTATTGGGCATGGGTAGAGATCAAGGATGATAATTTCAGCCATTCAGCAGATTACAGCATGGCTATTTTGTCTGTTCTTACCCTACCACCAGGTGTTTTTCCAGACTGACAGGAAAACAATGCTTATAGGAGCATCAGTGATGCTCAGGGCAATGCCAGAGGAATTCAACACCCACTATTTCGGATGCCGGCCATGGTGTTGGGTATATCTAGCGTGCCATGTCACAAAATCTTTACTTTCCAAAGAGGCTGGACTACTAATGATGGGTCCCTGTGTGCCTGTCTTCTGCCAGCCTTGCTGTTTTAGCCATTTTGTGTTGATTTACCAGTGCTTGGACTATGATTCTTGGGTGTAACAGGGAGTGCTATTTTCCTAAAAGAACAAACCATGCGCAAGTCATACCTTTTGCCAAATATCCTTAGAGCTGGTCTGCATTTTAGACTGGTGACCTTCTTCGCAGCTGCGAAAAAAAGTACCAGCTGCATCTCCCATCTTAACAAGTAACAACCTCTGCATGCCTTGGTGATTATACTTTCCACAGTGGGATCACTGTACTTCTTCCCTGCTGTAGTGAATGTTTTTTACAATCCCTAAAGATATGCAAATGGCTGGGAGTGCTCAGAGAGTACATTGTCTCCCTGCTGTAAGGCTCTCACTGGTTTTCTGATCCCTTCTCTTCCATTTCTCCCAGGCTTTTCTAAATGTCTTTAGTTTGGCACAGGAATTAGTTCAAAGAGAAAAATAGCCACTAAATGCTCCTCATCTTTATCCTGAGTGGGAAATTTTTGCTGTCCTGATGCTGTAGGCAATTTTTCTGTGAATTCTGTCACCTGGAACTGATCAAGAGTAAAAAAAAAAAAAAAGCACTCTTCCTCTTAAACCATTTTCACATCATATTCATTCACCTCTCCAAAGCACCGCAAAGCTTCACAAAGTTGCATATTTAGCGTTAGATAGTACAAGCCTGTTGATGTTAGCTGCCATTGCACAGAAATCCCTGGAGAAAAGCATGATCATTTTTACTTTGTGACTCTTTACTCATTGAACACCTTTTGTACTTCCTTTATCTCCTCTATGAACAGCACAAATGTGGGCGCACCATGCAAGGACAAGGCTGTGAGTGTTAAGCAGGCTGTGTCTGCAACATGCTTTGTAAGAATCACTAGTGCTCCAGCTCATTTGGACAACATAAATATAGAGCTGAATTTGCAATGGGAGTTTTAAACTCTGCAGTGTGATTTTCGAGGATATCTGTCTTCAGTTACAGATATTGTGTACTTCCAGCTTTATTGTGAAGTGTCTACACTTTAATCTGGGATAAAAAGTCATGTCATCCACTACCCAGGAAGACTGCTGCAATGACTCCTTTAAGGAGTTTGTGCTTGCTTTTATATGTTTTTTATCTTTTACTAGAAGATGTGATGGTGTATTATCATGGTACTTTTTCAGAACGGCTAAAATGCTCTTGGAGGTGAAGAAAAGATCTGTCCTTTTAATACTTTTGTCAGAAATGTACTGTTACTTTTCCTTTATGTTAGGGCAGAGGTAGTCAATAACACTGAAAATGAGTAAAGAAATAATGCAGACTTGGATCAGGTTCAGTGTTTGTGCTGTGTTTCTTTTGGAAAGAGAGCTGGAATTTGTCAGTAGAGCATCTCTAAATAGCATAGATTTTCACTAGTTGCCAGGAAGAATATTTAATAGTGCTTGTATGAAAAATGATAAATTTTTGAAACACATAGCTATAGTGTAAGAAGAATCTGTGAAAGCTCACTCAGGTTTCTTTGCTATTTTTTCTAACTCAGTCTGCACCAGAATTGGTATCAACAATTTTTCACTTTATCATAATCTTCGTTCCCATAAATAGACCACTTTGGGTAAAAATTTTGATTAAAAATTTTGTTTCACAAAGCAGCAAGACCTGTTTCTAGCTCTTCATTTTCCTGTCATTCACTGAGTGGCTTCTCACTTTCCCCTGAAGCACTCAGCCTCTTTTTGCAAGGGCACATGTCAGTATCTCTTCAAAGCAGTAGCCTTTTTGGTCAGTACATGCTTCAAACCTACCATCACTGAAAAATACTTCGGCTACTGGGCATCTGCTCTTCCCTGTGTCCAGTTGCACATTTGTGCTGTGATGGGATATGAAAGGATGAACACCTGGGCCCCGTTCCACCACAGCTCTAGTCCTATTGGAGGTGCTTGCTGAGGCAGGGACATGCTGACCTTGCATCCAGACACATGCCCATCCTCCTCCTTGAATGGCCCTAAACATCACTGAATGTTGAGTCCTGCTTCCCATGGCCATCCAAGCTGGAGGTGTAACCAAAGGGCTGCATGCTCTGAGGTGTTTGTGGTTTTATGGTTACAGACACTGTTGTGTCTTGGGTTAGATAAAGGGTTCATAAGAATGAGATAATCTCTACTAACACTGTGTTGTTGATGCCTGGAAGCATTTTCTATATTGCTTTCCTTAAATCTTGCCTGCATGCTCCAAAGAAACGTTGCAGCCCTGGAAAGAGATGTGGAAGCCATTGTATGTTGCTCCAGTGTCGACATCTGTGAAGTGTTTTCTTTCTGTTTTTTTGTTGTTGTTTCTCTTCCTTTACATAACCTGAGCTATTGCAGTGTCATGTAAAAAATGTCTGTGTAAGAATATGTGGAAGGGTATATAAGGGCATGTGGTTTGTAGGTGTATCTCATTAACGGCTATTCAGCATAAAATCCAAGACAAGAGATGGGAAAAGTAATCAACCACACCTAGATAAACACACGCTAACAAGCAGGAAGTAACAGAGACTACTGAAGTCTAGAGAGCAGGTTGCTCCAGTAGTTGGTGGGCAGGAGCCACTCAAAGCCTTGGAGAAGGTCAGCCAGGAGAGATAGGAAGGGAAGAAATTAGGTTACCATGGGCCTCAAGGGAAAGAGAAAACTTGCTGTGGGATGTTTTTCGGTGTCATAGGATTGTGTAAAACTTACTGCAAGATTTTTCAAGGTGACCGTGGGAATGCATGTTACTTATCATGGCATGTTCAAGGGAAGGGCCAAAGATGGGAAGGGGGGATTATTGTGGATCCTGGAGGAACAAGTGTGGGGAATGGGTGGGGTGGGAAGAGTAGAAGAAGCTGGTCACAGAGTAAAACAGGTTGTTGGCCACTGTCCTTGTGTGGCTGAGTCCTGCACCTGGACACTGCAGCTTGTCCTGCCTTGCTGCTAAACTGCCTCTTCCGATTGTCTTCCACCATCTCACTCTCTATTCAGTGTGTCTTTGTGGGTGTCTAAGTGCCAGCAAATGCAGAAGGGACTTCAGGTTATAGGGGCCCAGGTGTCTGAAGTGTCAGTGGCTGGGAGAGACCAGTGTGTATGCTACCTTCCTAGGGGACTTCAGCTTTCTGTGAGTGTGTGTGTGCAGCTATGCTGTGTATGCGAGCAATCTGGTAGTGAGCTTCAGGCTGGTCTTGCCCCTGAGCAGGAGATCTGCACTGGGAGAGACCAATGTTGGAGACGATGACTGTGTAAGAAGCCCTTGGATGCTGGATGGTCTTAAGGTCTCATCCACGGTTTGAGGGACTTGTGAATGTGTGGTTGGCTGTGAACCATGAGAGTGAGGGTATAGATTGCTCTACTAGTGAATGTCAGTCCTCACTTCCTGGAGAGGAATACCAAGCCTGGTACCATGCCTGGCATTGCTCTCCATGGGGCCACCCATGTATGCACTGTGTATATGTGTGCGTAATGGGACTGCATGCTCAGCCTTGCAACTGGATGGAGCTACAATTGGCAGAGGTAGGAAAAAAAAATAGGGAGACTTCCCCAGGCATTTTCTGCTGGATTTGGCTGCCCTCAACAGTTGTTATTGTCACAAGTGCCACCCTGGGCAGCCCTCTGCCTCCTGGACTATGCTGCATAGGATGGTCTATGGGATAAGGGCACAAAGTGCCCGAGTGATAAGCCTGTGGTCATATGGGCTGCCTACTGTGGAGCAGGTTAGCAAAAATGCTGCCACGGGGTTATTCTTCCATGCCTTGGAGACCAAAGTCTAAAGTGTTTTTTTTATCACCAGGCATTCCAAGCAAATCCGTCACCAAAGCAGGTATCTGGGGCATCTCTTTGTTGTAATCAGATTACAGGGGTCCATCTGCGAAATGATGAATATATAATTTTTTTTCCCCAATGTTACCATTTTTGATAAAGCAGCCACCAAAGGCAGTGGCACAGTTCTGATGTCAGTAAATGCTGTAATTAGAAAGTCCCAGAAAACCCAGAGCAGTTGTTCCAACAGCATCTTTTTTTCACCTATTTAGTTAAGCTATCACAAGCATGTTGCCCAAGTAATGAATATTTCAGCAGAGAAAACACACACACTAAAGTACTCTTAAAATGGCTAGACAGTCCCAGATAAAGCTTTTGCATGTTGACCTTACCTTTCTCTTTCAGGGCACAGCAGAAACATATCTGCCTTGCTGAAAATGAAACAACATATTCTTTGAATGCATCCTTTTGCACCTTTTGTGCTCACAGTGATTAATTACACAAGGTTCAGGTGCGACCACAAGCTGTTGTTAAATAGACATACAGAACAGCGTGAATCAGCATAGAATAAATGTGTGTAATTTGAGGCAAGAGGTTAGCCTCATGAACTAATGTAATGCCAAAGCCAGATCCTGGCACTAACAGCTTTTTGTTCTCCGTACACAAACAGCCTGTCATATCTCATGTAATTGAAATCTGCTGATTCCCTTCACTGACCTCAAGAGAGGTGACAACAGGATTGGTGAAGAGGAATGACTGTGGCTCCATTTACACATGCACTATGGGAGCACATAGATTAATGGGTTACACTTTATGTGTTTTATGGGTGACAAACTGGCAGTGACATCACATCATTGGTACACTGGAGGGAAGGGTTGCCATTCAGAGAACTTCGTAATCTGAAGAAATGAGCTGATGGGACCTCAAGAAGTTCAGCAAATGGGAATGTGAAGTCCTGCCCATGGGATAGAATAACGGCAAGCAACAACTCAGGCTGGGGGCCAGCTGAATAGGGAGTACCTCTGCAAAAAGTAAACCAATGGTGGACAGCAAGCTGAAGAGTTAGCAGTGTGCCCTTGTAGCAATTAGGAATAACCACATAGTGGGCCACATAATGAAAAGTGTAGTCAGCAAATGGAGGAAAGTAATTACTCCCCACTGCTCTTCAGATTTGAGGCCTCAATCTGGAATATTGTGCTAAATTTTGGGCACTTCAGTACAAGTGAAATATTGAGAAACTGTAGTAAGTCCAGCAGAAGCTAGGGATTAGGTTGGGGAGTTTGGCAGAGAACATGGTATCTGTTGGGAGAAGATGGGTTTATTTAGCCCGGAAGAGAAAATGCTAAGAAGGAGCCTAATTTTGGGGTGTTGGTCAACAGCCAGCAGTGTGCCCAGGTGGCCAAGAAGGCCAATAGCACCCTGGCTTGTATCAGAAACTGTGTGGCCAGCAGGACTAGGGAAGTGATTGCCCCCTGTACTTGGCTCTGGTGAGGGTGCACCTCAAAATGCTGTGTTTGTTCAGTTTTGGGCCCCTCACTACAAGAAAGACATTGAGTTGCTGGAGTGTGTTCAGAGAAGGGCAACCAAGTTGGTGAGTGGCCTGGAGCATAAGTCTTATGATGAGCAGCTGAGGGAGCTGGGGCTGTTTAGTCTAGAGAAGAGGAGGCTGAGGGGAGACCTTATTGCTCTCTACAACTAACTGAAAGGAGGTTGTAGCGAGGTTGGTGTCAGTCTCTTTTCCCAAGTACCAAGTGATAGGATGAGGGGAAATGGCCTCACGTTGTGGCAAAGGAGGTTTAGATTGGATATTAGGAAAAATTTCTTCACCAAAAGGGTTATCAAGCACTGGAACAGTCTGCCCAGGGAAGTGTTTGAATTACCATCCCTGGAGGTATTTAAGAGGCATGTAGACATAGTGCTTAGGGACATGTTCTAGTGGTGGACTTGGCAGTGTTAGGTTTGAGGTTGGACTTGATGACCTTAAGGGTCTTTTCCAAACTAAATGATTCTATGATTCTATGATTCTACAGAGAAGAAAGAGGCAGGCTTTCCTCAAAGGTGCAGACTGAAGGGACAAGAAGCAATGGGAACAGGTTGCAGCAAGGGAAATTTCTGACTGAACAGTGAAAAAAAGTCAGGACAATCCAACCATGTAGACTTTCAAAACTGGGGTGTTGCAGTGAAGACCTCCAGTGCAACACAAATTATTCTGTGATTCTCTAAGGATTTGACATGTAGCATTTCTTAATTTCCAACATGCTCATACTGTCATTGTACTGCCGGTGTATGGCTTCTTCTGAGTGTCAGGGGTATGATTAGGGGTCTTCTACACAGCACATGTGTCCTTTGATGGACTCGTGCTGTACGCATAAGAAGGTAATAGAAAATCGTTTGTACAGCATCACAGGCTTGCACAGTGACAAGGACTGATCACAGTTAGCAAAATGCTGTCTGTAGCTCATCCTTCCAAAATGAAGAAAAACAAATCCTAAGAGGTTATTTATCTTCTGAAATAGCCTCTAGACACATGATGATTTGACATGATTTTTTTACTGGGCATCTTCCTATGCCTGAAATGTATTCTCATAAAACATTTTTTGCCGTTTAAAATAAAACTTTAAAAAATTATTATTGATTAATTTCTGAAGGTAAGTCTACATGGTATTCTGGAAGCATGTACATGGTCACTCATTCTGTGCTCTGAGCCAAATCCAGTGTAGGAGCTCTATGACTGTGGCTAGATAAACATGTGCCTAGGGAAGAATCACCACATAGACACAGGACATTAACTTAGCCCCAGCACCACCACAATGCAGTTTCAGGCTTCCAGTCAGCACAAAAGCTGCAAATTGACCTCCTTCTGCAAAATTTGATGAAGGTATAACTTATGTCTTACCCCCTGAGCAGGCACTACAATAACTTGCTGGCAATATCTGCATGTACACTTGTCTCTTTATGCAGAAATTTAGTCTCTAAAGTTGAGGGAATGTGAACCAGTTTCTAAACCAAATATTTCTTTGAGGTTTTCATCATCCTCAATATTTATAGATATTTACTGAAAGTGGCAAATTGCTATAGCAAAATATGTCAGGCCTTCTCAGAGGGGAAAGGGTGAAGAAAGAAAATTAGGCAAAAGCAATTTTTAGCAACACTTTTTTCCCCCATTTGATTGTTTATAAAAGATGCAATTCTTTTATTTAGGTTTTATTGTTTATGGTTACTTGCTATGTTTCTGAGATGCTTTTTGAGTTATAAATTGCTCATTGCAAGTATTGGATGTTAAAGATTCAATTTAATGTGTACTGGTTAATTTGGGGTAGTCACATGTGGGACACCACATGTTCCTGTTCTTTTTTATTGTCTAAATTGCAAATGTAGAACTTGCCATACACACTGAACTCTCAGTGTATGTTCTTCAATTTTCACATAGATCTGGCTGAATCTTTTTATGGTCCTGCCAATAAATTGTTTGTTTAGAATATGCAGAGAAAGCAAGTATGCAGAATACAAGTTAATTTGTACTGAAGTTATTTACTTGCTCAGTACTGGCAATACTGGTGTCCTGGTAAATGGAGATGGAGTTTTGATATTAAACATTATATGCTGTACTATCACATGTTGCACAAACTTTGGTTCATTCAGTAAAAGTCTTTCAGCCTGCTAAGAATCACTGGAAAAACATAATGAAGAGAATGAGCTTTATGATGATATTGTTAAAAGAGGCAACATGTTCTGAACTGCATAGATTTTGAAATGAGCTTGCAGGAAAGCTTTCTCCCACACTATACTGTAACATCTCTGTACTTCAATTTGATAAGACTTGGGGTCAACTGATGCCTTTAATATTAAGGAAAAGGAGCTTTAGTTAAGAGCAGTTTCAGTTGCTAAGACAACCATCTCGTGACACTGCAGTGTGGCAGAAAAAATGGACTATTGTTAAATGATGCAATGAAATTAATGATCTAGAAGAAACATAGTGCTGACACAGACTGAAGCCATTTTCCCTGGAGAGCTATTCTGATTTGCACAAGACGAAGATCTAGCATGCATTTCCTGAAAGGAAAAGGTGCTGATTTTTGACGTGTGCTGTCTGTTCTCGGTCCAGCCTGAGACCACACAGTTTGCTGTTGCTGTGCAAGTCAGAACTCGTGACCTGGGAATCAGATCTGTTCTTTCACCAGCCCATGGGATAGTTCAGAGGAGACCACTGATCTCCAGCTGGCAAATGGCAGCAGCTAATCTGGCTTTCCTCTCTTCATCTCCCTCCTCAGGGCTGGAGCTCAGCTGCCACATAGTGCAATGGAACAGCAGGATTTATTATCCCATCTGTAGGGTTACAGAAGTTCCAGTGCCACTGCTGGCATGGTTCTGCTTCTCCAGACCTAGTATAAATAAACCTTATGCAGATGATGACAGCCGAGACAATGAAACACTTACATGTATGAGGAGTTGCCTCCAGGTGTGATCCAAGTTCACATATTAGAGTCACAATAGGAAAGTTCCTTCTGATACTTGATGAGTTGGACCTCCCTGGTCTTCTCCACGCTTTTCAAGGTATTTTCTGCCTTCTGCGAGTGTACAGAAGTACTTCCTTCCCATAGGACCAATAGCACTGCTTATTACTGTTATTACTAACCAACATCTTCTGTTCCAGAAACAAGTTACTTACTGATCTGAACTCTGCTAAAAAATCTAACTTTTAAGTTTTCTGTGTTGGGTGCTAGTCTTAGGTTGTTCATTTATTTTTAAAAAGTCACTTAGACTCAGGCTGCTGTACCTACCAGTGATGCCTAGAGGGAAAAGACATTCCAACCATCTCAAAATCCAATAGATCCAGGTGATACTTCACTTGCTGCACTCAACATCCGTGTCTTCTGGTATATAGGTCTAAATTTAGCAGGGTGAAGTATCCCTCTCATCACTTATGTGAAAGCTCACTATTTGGTGATGTTTTAAGCTACTGTGAGAGCAGGCCATGATGTGGTGGTAAGGTTGGTCAGCATATTCTTCTATGAGCACCTGTTTTAATTTGTTTGTAACTTTGTTCTCCTGGTGAGATAACAATGAGGACCTAGTTGTGAGATTTTTCCATGCTTGTTTTCCTTCCTCAGACTGGCTGTTTTGGAACAAATATTTGAATGTATCTTATCTTATTTGAATATCTTATCTGAGATAAGATGTGGTAGGAAAGGAAGCTGGAAACATGTTTACCTTTAAAAAAAAATTCTGTAACTATCTCAATTTTTTTCATGTGTTTGCTTCCCTAATTTATGTAAGGAACTTGTTGTTCAAGAACAGGATCATATTTTGGTAAAAAACCTCACTGTTATGTCAATGTCTTTATTTCTTTCTCATATGCATCAAGTTGTTCTTAATGAACTAGAAAAGTTGTCTGAATCAGAAAGATGAAATTCAGTAATGAACAAGAAATCAAATGCACAACTACAACAGAAGAAAAGAAGTCACACAAAAGCACTGTGGAAAAGGATGAGGAGATATCAGGGCCTCAGACTGAGTTAATTAGAAGATATTGTTATGAAAAAGTCAAATTTTGTTCTTGAATTTATTACTAGGAGCATAGTCTGTGAGACAAAAGAGATAACTCTTCCAAGTTTAAGGCTGGTAAGGCTGTATCACAGTAATTTTTGAAGTTGTATACCAGTCTTTAAGAAGATACAGACAAACTGGAGAGAGCCAAGAGGAGAATGATAAAGACTTAGAAAAAATGAGCTGTTGAGAAAGGCTGAAGTACTTGAGTTTGATCTAGAAAAACGAGTGGTTGAACAGGACTTGGTAAATCTTCAGAAGTATAAAAGAATTGAGGATGATGATTAGTTGTTCTTTGTATCCAAGCAAAGCACAACAAAAAGTAGTTGGTTTAATTTGTAGGAAGAGAAATACAAGTTAGGTGTTGAAAGCCTTTTCATATTTTTGCCTTCATTACACACTGCAATTGAAGCAGTCATTAAACAGGTGTCCTGAGGTGGTGGTGGACCCTGACTCACTGGATGCTCTGTATGAGCAAACTGGAGGAATATTTGCCAGGGGTGGTTTAGATGTTGCTTGTTCTGTCATGGATCTTGTCTCCCTGTGGCTGTGTTACGGTGTGTATTACTTAAACACACCACACAACCTTCCCAAGGTAGTCCTGTAATAGGACTGCCCCTTGACCTCTTCCTAAGACCAATGTTGTGGATATAGGCAAATCAAAATTTTTAGCAGCAAGGATAATTTCCAGTTCAGATTTGTTTTCCCATTTGATGTTAACTCATAACAGAAGAACACATGAAGGCAGCTGGGAAGAAGTCAATCATTTGTGGATCAGGAAAAAGAGTGAAAAAAAGGAGAAATTCCAGCCTGGTTGAGCTTCTACATACACAAAACCCTTTTCTAACACATTCTGGAGTGCAGGACTAACGCACAGCTTGACCACACAATTTGGCTGGATCAATAGACAGCAAAGTGTGGGTGGGTGCAAATGAGACCTGAAGAGTAGAAATGCAGGAGTTATAAAGGGTAACAATGATTTGTCCTTGTTCCCTTAAGTAAGGTGTATTTTTCTTGTGCTGAGAGCTTGACCTGTTCAAATTAACCCTGCTTGCAACACAAGGCATTGCTTTAATTTAATTTGATTTAATTTAATTTAATTAATTTAATGCTATAAGCCCCTTATGTGATGAAGTTAGCTGAAATACTAGCTTGTTTTTCTGATGTATGATTTGTTTTCTTTTACTATCATAGTTATTTTTTCTAAGACACCTTTTTCCTAAGTAATTTTTCTTCTTCCTCTATAGACTTTTAAAATCCAGTCTTTCTTCTCAGTCTCTCCCACTAAATTACTTGTTCATTTCTAATGTCAGTTACTGTAGGATCCACCTACCCAAGCCCACCCAATTGTTAGTCATCTCCCCACCCTACCATCTGCAGGCCATGCCATTCATGGCATCCCTGCTCATCACATTTCAGTTACTCGTATCTTCCTTTCAAGGCATGGTTTACTTGGATGCTGTGCTTCTGCTTCCTCCTTCCTGCACACCTCTCCTACTTAACCTCATTTCAGGCTTCAGAGTTACAGGCAAAAAGATTTGTTGGATAATGAGAGAGATGGTCTAAGCACCATGGTGTGGTTCAGCTTTCATCTTTCATTTCTGAGATCCAGGTGTGCATGTATGGTGATGGCTGCACAGTTCTCCCGTTAATAGCTTTTGAATTATATTCATTGCTGGCTGCTATCCTCTTACAAAAGATAATGACCTTTCCAGGACATTATCTCAATGATATATCCCAGACCATGTTTGCACCTTGAGAGAAAAATGTCACCAGTGAACTCAGAGGCCAAACAGTTTCTGGATGCTGAGATTTGGGGGCATGTTGGATGCTGTACTTCACAAACGTAAGTGGAAATTGAACTTGTTGGGAAATGCAGTGCTGGCTATAAGTGCTAACAGGCTGAAAACTGACCCTGGCATGTATGGCATTTCAAGGGCATGCGTGACAGGAACAGGACAAAGGAAAGCACGGCAGTGACCTCCTAAAAACTGGAGCAGGTGAATAGTTCAGGTTGGGCTGTAGCTTTTTCAATTACTGGAAAGACTGCTGTTTTAGAAATGGAAAGGGGTGATGAGGGCAGAGCTGCCCACTTATGTAATGCAGTGGGAGGAGTGCCAGCAAGTGGCAGCTGCTTGCTGCACAGCCGCATGCCTGTGGCGTTAGGCAGAGGGGTATAGGTGCAGCCTGCAGGAAAGCCAGATGGAACACTTAACCCCCACCTTATCACTCCACCAACGGTGAGAGAGAGGCTAGCAGTGGATTTTGTCCACTTCATGGGGTATGATCGGTTTTGCTGGAGAGCAGAGCAGAGGGCCAAACATCTTCCATCTCACTCTATTATTCGTCTTGGCAGCCTAACCTGAGCCGTGTGTCTCACTTGTGCAGGAGCTCTCCTGGGACGTCTTCACTGACTTGCAAGGAGCAGAGTTGTGCTGGGGCATCCCAAGCTGGGCTGGTCACCAGGACCATATTTTACCTGAATCCCACCTCCTTACAGGGATGTTGCTTATGATCATGCAAGGGTGAGACCCCAAGGATCAGAAATAAGAGTAATTTAGCAACATGTGAGTTTTGGAAGGACGTGTGGAGATTCTTTTCTTCTGCTGCCTGTAGGAGGGAGAGTGAGCAACAGAGAGCTGAATTTAAACCTGAACTAAATGATTTTTAGTGACTTCTTTGAGGAAAGAAAAGACACACTCTGTAGTCTTCCTAAGTAATTTAAAGTGACAGAATCTGGTGAGAGAGAGCAACATTTTATTAGGCATAAAACCTTGAAAAATATCTCACAGCCGTAACCCTGAGACAGAAATAGAGGTGCAAAAATTCTGTAGTGTTTTGAGTGGCATGGTAATATCAGCACATTCAGTCCTGCCTTTTCAGAAATATGTCAGCCATCAGTGAAAGAAGGAGTGTGGCGAGTGAGAAGCCTGGTTCAATCAGGGATGAAGAGGATTGTTCTGATTTTTTTCCTTTACATCTCAACATAGAAAAAGACAGAGAAGGAAGGGAGGTCTTCTGCCTACTCCTGGTGTTATACCCAAATCAGAAGTCATTTTCAAAACAATTTGTGCATTTACTGAAAACAACATCTGAAGTAGATACTATCTGTGGGGAAACAACACAATGTTTTACAACTAGGGACTGTGAAACATAGTGCTTTACAATCTTAGAAACACTCCAATATGGTAAAGAAACAAGTACCAGGTAATAAGTAATGATAGGCTATGCAAAAAGGAGGGCATGAGACCCTTTTCAATATTGAGAGATTGGAGAAGGTTTCAGTACAAACAATGTGCAATGCAGCTGTATCTGCCACAGCATGAGGGACAGTGAAAGGCACTTCTGCTGTTGCTTGCTGCAAGGGCAACAATCTTTCCAGCACACTGCAGGGAAAGACTGCGAAGGCCAGTGTTCTGCATTTGCCTTTGGAGATGGAGGTTAAAATGCTCTGCAGCTGGGTATCTGGTTGGTAACTGACAATAACACAGCCAGGTAGGCTGTCAAGCATGAACTGTGACCTGTTGTTGATGCTAATGGTACCAGCTGCTCTGTGCACACAAGGATTTTTTCAAGAACATGTACCAGGATCTCAGAGGTGGCAGCTTGCAATTAGCACCATGAGGACCTTAAAATGAGTTCTTGTCATGCAAACTTGGATTGACGATACCACTATCCAGCCTCTCCTCCACCCGTGGGTCCAGCATCCAGCCTGTCTGCTAATGAGTCCCTGGTGAGTTTTTAACTCCCATGATGTTTCCAAGTTACAGGAAGCTTGTCACCCCTCCTGACTCAGTTAGAGGTATACATGAGTGAGTCTTGGGGTAAAAGTAGGCATTGCATGTAGACAGACCAAGAATTGCCATAAGTGCATTTGTGCACTCCATCTATTTTGAATGTGTGCTGGTTTTGTAGAATCTGCAGGAAAGCAGAGATGATATTTGGTATCATCTTAATGAGGACTACATATTTGTCGTGGTTTCAGCCCAGCCGGTAACAAAGGACCATGCAGCCGCTCGCTCACTCCTCCGCCCCCCTCCGGTGGGATGCGGAGGAGACGGAGGAGAGAAAAGAAAAAAAACCTGGAACCTCGAGGGTTGAGATAAAGGCAGTTTACTGGGACAAACACAAAGAGATTACAACAACAACAATGGCAGTAATGAAAAAAAATTATACAAAAAGAGTGATGCACAGTGCAACTGCTCACCACCCGGGACCCGACGCTCCACCACTTCCCCCACCGAAAACTGAGACCACCCCCCGGCCCGCTCCCCATTTATATACTGAGCATGATGTACGATGGTCAGCTGCCCCGCCTATGCCCCCACCTCCCAGGTTCCTGTAAAAATTAACTCTATCCCAACTGAACCCAGGACATTATCCACCCCTTATTCTATACCATCTACATCATGCCCAGATCTTACTTTTTTTTTTTCCAATCAACCACTACTACTTTCCTTGTCTTATATATAAGTATATGGACTCCACCCCCCAACCTCGCACACACACACACATGGTGTTCCTTTAGCCTATGGGCTCTCCCTCTAATGTGTCCATCGATTTTGGGGCTCTATCTGTTGTAACAGTTCTTCAGGATAAGAGAGAGCTGGTGAGATGTTGGGTCGTTGTATGTTGTCTCTGAAACTTGTGGCTAGTACAGTTGGTGCAACTCATGCCCTTGGTCTGCAGGTCGAAGATGTTGATCTTGAGGGAATTGCTGGGTGCCAGTTCAAGTTCTATCGCTGTTGTACTTGGCTCAGTTTCAAAAGTCCATCCTGTAGTCATTTGGATAATTCTCACAATAATACCCTTGATATGGCATATAGACACTATAGATACAATGACATGCATTGGCAGGTTATTTAGCAGTTAAATATCATACAGCCCAATTCACTGGCTATTCTCTCCCAAAATCAAATCTCCCTGAGGTACACATCGAACTTCCCCATCCTTCTGCATCACCCACCAGGTGTACCCAGGTCCTTGAGCAAAAACAACGCCTTGAATGGGTTTGCCTCTGCTTGAGGGAGGACTAACCCAGACTGTCTTTCCTAACATACTCCTCATGCGCACTACAGGGACTTTATCCCCTTCTACAGTATGTGGAACTCTTGGCTGGGCGGGGCCAGCCCCATTGGTGGATCCTCTAGTATTAACTAACCAGGTGGCTTTTGTTAAATGTGTATCCCAATGCTTGAAAGTTCCACCCCCCATTGCTCTCAATGTAGTTTTCAGCAGTCCATTGTATCGTTCAATTTTTCCGGAGGCCGGTGCGTGATACACCCACTCAGTGCCATGTTCTTTGGCCCAGGTGCCTAAGAGGTTGTTTCGGAAGTGAGTCCCGTTGTCCGACTCGATTCTTTCTGGGGTGTCGTGTTCCCATAAAATTTTCTCTTCAAGGCCCAGGATAGTGTTCTGGGCAGTGGCATGGGACACAGGGTATGTTTCCAGCCATCCAGTGGTTGCTTCCACCATTGTAAGCATATGGCAGTTGCCTTGGCGTGTTCGTGGGAGTGTGATATAGTCAATCTACCAGGCCATCGCCCTCCATGCGACAGAGGTTTTAGCTGCTTGGCTTGCTTAATTGCAGCACATGTTTCACATTCATGGATGACCTGTGCAATAGTGTCCATGGTCAAGTCCACCCCTCGATCTCGAGCCCATCTATATGTTGCATCTCTTCCCTGATGGCCTGAGGTATCGTGGACCCACTGAGCCATAAATAGCTCACCCCTACGTTGCCAGTCCAGGTCCACCTGAGACACTTCAATCTTGGCGGCCTGATCTGCCTGCTGGTTGTTTTGATGTTCTTCAGTGGCTCGACTCCTGGGTACATGAGAATCTACGTGACGTACTTTTACCACTAGCTTCTCTATCCAAACAGCGATATCTTGCCACAGTGCGGCAGCCCAGATGGGTTTACCTCTGCGCTGCCAATTGCCCTTCTTCCATTGCTGTAGCCACCCCCATAGGGCATTTGCCACCATCCATGAGTCAGTATACAGATAGAGCACTGGCCACTTTTCTCTTTCAGCAATGTCTAACGCTAGCTGGATGGCTTTCACCTCTGCAAACTGACTCAATTCACCTTCTCCTTCAGCAGTTTCTGCGACTAGTCGTGTAGGACTCCATACAGCAGCCTTCCACCTTCAATGTTTTCCCACAATGCAACAGGACCCATCAGTGAACAGGGAATATTGCCTCTCAATTTTTGGCAGTTTATTTATACAGCGGGGCTTCTTCAGCCCGTGTCACCTCTTCCTCTGACGACATTCCAAAATCTTTGCCTTCTGGCCAGTCTGTGATCACTTCTAACATTCCTGGGTGACTGGGGTTTCCTACGCAAGCTCGCTGTGTGATCAGTGCGATCCACTTACTCCACGTGGTGTCAGTCGCGTGATGCGTAGAGGAAACTTTCCCTTTGAACATCCAGCCCAGCACTGGCAGTCGGGGTGCTAAGAAGAGCTGTGTTTCAGTACCAACCACTTCTGAGGCAGCTCGAACTCCTTCATATGCTGCCAAAATCTCTTTTTCAGTTGGAGTATAGCGAGCCTCGGATCCTCAATATCCCCGACTCCAAAACCCCAGAGGTCAGCCACGGGTCTCCCCAGGTGCTTTCTGCCAAAGGCTCCAGGTAGGGCCATTCTCCCCAGCTGCAGTGTAGAGCACATTTTTAATATCTTGTCCTGTCCGGACTGGCCCAAGAGCTACTGCATGAACAATCTCCTGCTTAATCTGTTCAAAGGCTTGTCGTTACTCAGGCCCCCATTTAAAATCGTTCTTCTTCCAAGTAACTTGGTAGAGCGGGCTTACAATTTGACTGTAATTTGGAATATGCATTCTCCAAAAACCCACAACACCTACGAAAGCCTGTGTTTCCTTTTTATTAGTCGGTGAGGGCATAGCTGCTATTTTGTTGATCACATCCACAGGGATCTGACGACACCCATCTTGCCATTTTACTCCTAAGAACTGGATCTCCTGCGCAGGTCCCTTGACCTTACTTTCTTTTATGGCAAAACCAGCCTTCAAAAGGATTTGGATTATTTTCTTCCCTTTCTCAAAAACTTCTTCTGCCGTGTTGCCCCATACAATGATGATGTCATCAATATATTGCAGGTGCTCTGGAGCTTCACCTTTTTCTAGTGCAGCCTGGATCAGTCCATGACAAATGGTGGGGCTGTGTTTCCACCCCTGGGGCAGTCGATTCCGGGTGTACTGGACGCCCCTCCAAGTGAAAGCAAACTGAGGCCTGCACTCCGCTGCCAAAGGAATGGAGAAAAATGCATTGGCAATGTCAATTGTGGCATACCACTTAGCTGCCTTTGATTCCAGTTCATATTGAAGCTCTAACATATCTGGCACAGCAGCGCTCAGTGGTGGTGTGACTTCATTCAGCCCACGATAATCTACTGTTAGTCGCCATTCCCCACTAGATTTCTGCACGGGCCACATGGGACTATTAAAGGGTGAGTGAGTCTTGCTGATCATTCCTTGGCTCTCCAATTGGCAAATCAGCTTATGGATGGGGATCAGGGAGTCTCGGTTGGTGCGATATTGTCGCCGGTGCACCGTCGTGGTAGCAACTGGCACCTGTTGTTCTTCAACCTTCAGCAACCCCACAACCGAAGGGTCTTGGGAGAGACCCGGCAGGGTAGACAGCTGTTCAATCTCCTCCGTCTCCAATGCAGCTACACCAAAGGCCCACCGGTGCCCCTTTGGGTCCTTGAAATACCCCCTCCTGAGATAATCTATACCAAGGATGCACGGGGCCTCTGGGCCAGTCGCAATGGGGTGTTTATGCCACTCATTCCCGGTTAGACTCATTTCAGCTTCCAATACGGTTAGCTCTTGGGATCCCCCTGTCACACCAGAGATACAGATGGGTTCTGCCCCTTTATAACTTGATGGCATTAGGGTACATTGTGCACCAGTGTCCACTAGAGCCTTATATTCCTGTGGGTCTGATGTGCCAGGCCATCGAATCCACACTGTCCAGTAGACTCGGTTGTCCCTCTCCTCCACCTGGCTGGAGGCAGGGCCCCTCTAATCCTGGTTAGAATATCTGTTACTCACTTTCTGCACATGTGAATCAGAAGTCCCTTCAAGGGGATCAGAAATGAGATCAACCCATCTACTGCGTCTGGGGGACTGCTCACGGGAAACTGGAGCAGCAGTTTTCCAAGAATTATCTTTTCTGGTTGGTTTTACTCCTGTACCCATGCATCCAAGACTGAGGTAGGTTTTCCATCCCACTTCTTCATGTCCTCTCCATGGTCACGCAGGTAAAACCACAGGTTAGCTCATCGAGTGTACTTTCTCTCTCCTCTCTCTTGGGCAGAGGAACGCTTACTCCCAATAACTGCGATGCGGGCCTGTATAGGTGAGGAGGAGGACAGATCCACTTTGAATTGCTGGAACTCTCGGGACAACTCCTCTGCAGCTGAGACACAGGCCCGTAGGGAGGAAGAGAGACTTCCTTTGTATTGCTGGAGTTGGACAGCCAATTCATCCACCGTTTGTCCGTAGCCTTCTCTCCAGGACATTACTGCCAATGAGTTGGCATAGGTTGGTGGTGCACTTCATAGAAACTTCCGCCACATGGGTTGTGTGCATTGGACTTCCTCTGGATCTGTGGGTGACTGCGCATTTTCTGGATCATTATAAATCACCTCCAGCACGGCTAATCCTCTCAGGTACTGGATACCTCTCTCCATGGTGGTCCACTTGCCTTGGTGACAAGTAACTTTATCCCTGAAGGGGTATCTTTCCTTTACACCTAACAGAAGTCATCTCCAGAGGCTGAGGACTTGTGTTTTTCTCCCAATTGCCTTGTCGATGCCCCTTCCCTAGACAGAGATCCCAATTGCTTGGCTTCCTTACCCTCTAATTCCACACTACTAGCCCCACTATCCCAGCATCGGAGCAGCCAGGTAACAATGTGCTCACCTGGGTGGCAGCTAAAATCTTTTCGCATGTCACGCAACTCACTCATGGATAGAGATCAGGTAATTATTTCAGGTTCTGCCTCGACCTCCTGTTCTCGCGATGACCCTGTTTCATCTTCATCTCTCACTAAGTGAACTGATTTTTTTGTGTGTTTCTTTTTCTGTACAGGGGCGACTGATACTGGCACAGTATCTCTGGTTTAGCTGAAGTGTCTGTCACCAGGGTAGGGGCAGCCACAGTTCTTGTTGTCGGGGTAGGGGCAGCCACGGTGTCTGTTGTCAGGGTTGGGGTAGCCACGGTGCCTGTTGTTCTGTTTTCCATCTTTTCTCCCTGAGCGTGCTGCCTAGTATCAAGCAGTGTTTGGTAGATACTGGCCAGGGCCCAGCACAATGTAGTGAGTTGTGTGTCTCTGGGATAGCCACAGCATTTTTCTTTCAAATATTCTATCACTTCATGAGGGTTCTGTAGTTGTTTGGGAGTGAACTTCCAAGTCACTGGCAGTGAGAAGTTCCCACATGCCGTGCCACCCATGAGTATCCAGCTTTGGGGGAGATCTCTGAGTGGTACTCTTCAAGAGCCTTTTTGTAGCCCTAAACAAGACCTGAAACATATTCAGGAGGCATAGCACTAACAGCACACTGGCTTGCGCATCCCAAGGATGTTCAAAATTCTCAAAAGCTGTTGTAATTAGTCAGAAGGAGAAAAGGGAGCTGAACGGACGGGGGGAGGTATCCCCCCCTTATTTCCCCATGGATTGGGTGTAATTACCAATAAAATCCGACAGAAGGCGCCCAAAGTATGGAAATGTTATCACTGCCTCATACAGATACCAGCTTAACCTCATGACCAGTGATGTAATCATTTCATAAATCGACATTGCCCAGTACAGCAAAATGATAATCCCAATCACTCTCCCAGAGATGAGATACGCAACTACAGGCAATACATAGAGCATATAAGAGCTTACAAAACGCCACCATGTAAACAAATGAAACAACATTGTGACTAACATCTATATATCTAAGAAATGCGTTTGGCAAATTTGTTTCAACACGCTCTGGCCAGATCTGTCGTTATCTCAACCCTTCTGCCCCACGTTGGGCGCCAAAAAGGACTGTCATTGTTTCAGCCCGGCCGGTACCAAAGGACCACGCAGCCGCTCGCTCACTCCTCCGCCCCCCTCCGGTGGGATGGGGAGGAGACGGAGGAGAGAAAAGAAAAAAAACCTGGAACCTCGAGGGTTGAGATAAAGGCAGTTTACTGGGACAAACACAAAGAGATTACAACAACAACAACGGCACTAATGAAAAAAAAAGTACACAAAAATAGTGATGCACAGTGCAACTGCTCACCACCCGGGACCCGACGCTCCACCACTTCCCCCACCGAAAACAGAGACCACCCCCCCGGCCCGCTCCCCATTTATATACTGGGCAGGATGTCACATGGTATGGAATAGCTCCTTGGCTAGTTCAGGTCAGCTGCCCCGGCTATGCCCCCACCTCCCAGGTTCCTTTAAAAATTAACTCTATCCCAGCTGAACCCAGGATAATATTACATCTGTGTGCCTTCCATCTCTGTTTTACCTCCTTCATCCTACCTTTGCTTACCAGACCAGTGCATAATTAAGATGCCTATGTCTCTTCATGGACATTTTTATCAAGCTAAGGTTTTCTTCTGTAAACTGCACCTTTTCTCTTGGGAGACTTCTTTATTTTCAGCCCCCACTGGAAGCATTTTGGAGTTTGCCTACCATGTGCAATGAAGACACACCAATATTCTTTGAGGTCCAGAGATGTTATGTAGGTGTGTTAGTAGAGCAATCTATTTGAGGCTAACTAATCTAGCCAAAAAGTAGGATGGGTTAACTGAAGTGTAGCACCAAACTAAGGTGTCCCCTGTACTTCTATTTTCTCAGGTTTCTCCATATGCTGCTGTGTCACGGTGCATAAGCTCACCCTTGCTTGAGTTCAGTGGGAAGTAGGTCAGACCAGTACTGCCAGACTGAATGATTTCATTGCAACCTGTGCAGTTTGGGGGTGTGTTTTTGAAGCTTCCTCAGAAAGGATGGGAAGGAAGGCTGCTGCCTTACAAATCTGCCCTCATTCGAAGTCTTCTGTAGCTGCCTGTAAGACAGAGCCAAGCCAAATGGCTATTCTTCTCCACTTGAATCCTGAAATGCAGCATCCAATTTCAGCTGTGTTGAAGGGATACCCACTGGCAAAAAGGCAGCTGCTCCAAACTTGGGGAGGGTGAGGTGCTGTGGGGAGCCTGGCATGGAAAAGTGAGAGGGTGAATACTGGAGGGGAGATGCACGACAGAAACAGAAGAGTTGAGTTTGGAAGAAGTGCTGAGTGCAGCAGGGCAGGTTATTGAGCCCCTGCCCAGAAAGGAAGGACAGAAGGGTGGCATTGCCATCCTCATTAGCTAGCTGAGACTCAGAGGGGAATTGGTGAGAGCTGTAAGAGCTGTTATAGTGACGTGAGAAACCCCTTCAGTGTCCAAATTTTTAAGAAGGGGCAGAAGTCTGTGGAAATGCATTTACAGGGACACAGCAGCAAGGCATGTCTTCCTCAGGGGCTGAGCCTCCCTCTATAGAGGGGACTCAGGAGAAGCAGGAAGCCTAAAGGATGTAGGAGGGATGCTGGCTCTCACAGCCAAGGGAGGGGAAAGGAAACATGTCCTTTGTTCTGTTTGGGAAATCAAAATTCAAAGATTTGAAGCAATCGGTCTGAAGTTCAGATAAATAGAAATTATGTGCTTTGAAATTATAGGAACAGGAGATTAAAATTACCCACTGACTATAATTATAACTCTTGCCCTCTGCTCAGATTAACGTATTTCCAGCAGGTAGAAAAGTGGCAGCTGTTGTAAAAACATTGTTCTACTCTTATGTGTAAAGAGCTGTGCAGTTCACAGAAGTCAGCAGAAAAATAAGTCAGTAACTTGATACATAAGGACAGACATTTATTATGGTAGTTATGGCTGCTAATTTTCTTTCTGTTCTCTTTGTATTGGAGGGAAATCTGAATCTGGAGTGAAAATAGGGAGGAAATGGGAACTATAAAAAGGAAGTTCCTGCAGCTTTAGAGGGTAAGTGGAAGGAAAGTAAATTTCATAACCAAGAAGCCAGGCTACTTGCAGATCACTTGCAGCTGACTTTGCAACTGAAAGTATTACACACACTTTGGCAGGAGGCCTCAGGAGGCATAGCCATTTTAGGCTGAACACTGATTTGTGTTTTCTTTTCTCCTGCTTTCAGTCCCATGGTGAGGATAATGGTTTCATGACATCTTTTCTCATGGCAGAGGGGGATCTGGGTAGCTGGCAATACCGAGAATGCCATAAAGATGACCTTGGTGAGGGCAGTGTTTCTGGATCTTTGGGAAGTCAGACATGTGTACCGTTCTCCTTGCTTGAGAGGCAGGCATCACCCTGTGTCTGGACCACAATACCTTCCATGCTCCTGCAGGACAGCCTGTGTTTCCTCCTGCCTTTTGGAAAGAATTGGCAGTTCCCCACCAGGGGCAACACGCAGCTGCCGAAAGGAGCAGGCATGCTGATTCCTGCTACATGGACCTGAATAAAATCAACCTACACGCTCCATGAAAAGCAAATGAGGTAGCACTTATCTAGATTCTTGTGCAGTCCAGCCTCCTCACAGTGTCCAAGCTCTTCTGTGATAGACAGCCACATTAAAAAAGTGAGATTTGAACACAGTTTTGCAGGCAGTCCAGAACGTGCGTTATGTGAATCTTCCACCTGAGCATATTCCATTACCTGTGTTCAGTCAGGGTAAAGGAGAAAGCAAAACTCTTACATTGCCAGTGTTACGCAGATTGTGTATTCATAGATTTTTCTTTTGAGAGTAGAGTGACTTGGCAAACCTTGGATGTGACATGTGACTGGAGATAAATTTCCATATACTGTTTAAACCTTGTTACTATCACAGTTCACTTGTCATTTGTACAAAGAATACATGTACCTTAAGTGTAAATATCAACACACAGAGTTACTACACTGTAGCGACTTGTCATCCTGCAGATCTGTCTTCCCAATCCTCTTTAACTTTGTTGCAGTGTTAGATGTAATGCCAGGATGTAGCAGTTAACATAAAAGTCTACTAACAGGGATTTATGAAGTTCTCAGTATTTCTGATGTATTTATACTACAAAAGCAAGCTGCTTTGCCTGGGGAATTGCTCAGTGTCTTTGTGAGTGGGTAGCCACATTTTCATTCTTCTTAGCTTTCTCATTCTACCCTTCCCAGCTCTTCTATAAAGGTGTTTATTATGTCTTGACCTACTTGATCTTGGTTTTACATTAACATTGATTTGGATATTACAGTATTGCTCTTTCTGAAGCTGGTTTTCATGGCAGAACATTTTTAACAACCATAATACTGAGTTACAAAAGAAACCTTTTCTTGGATGAAGTTCTTTTTAACCCTGGGTGTCTCCCAGAGAAGTAGAGACAGTTGTTTGATCTTAAACAGAAGAGACAGTCAGAGAAAGATTGACAGGAACAATCTGAAAGGCCTGAGAAGTACTTGTTAGGTCATTGTTTTTATGGCCACGATGCTGTTTGCACTTCCTGGATTTGTGCCCATTCATCTATTGGACTTTGAATTTTTCTTATTTGCTTTTATGACAGAGTGAAAAAGGTATGCCCTTTGGTCTCTGAAAGGCAGGGGGAGGGGGGGGGGGAATCAATATTTCAGCATTTAATTATGATTGTATACTTAAAACTACTTTTGCCACCTTTGCCCTGGCTTTCCATTCTGGAGGTACAAACCAGATTTTTAACCAGAGGATAAAATACAGCTTTTCCCTGAAACATCTTACTTCTGACATGCAATTTTATTGTTGCACTTGCTTTTATTTCCTCCCTTAGCAAACATTTAGCACCAGTATTGTCTCATTTCTGTCCCATAACTCCTAATCCGAATGTGAGCTCTCTAGGGAAGGATCCACTTTGTGCATAGAGCACTCTGCTGGGATGTGGGGCAAGAAGGGGTGGGGGAAATATGTGCCACTACTTAACTCTTAGGCTTCTAGGTATTACTGCAGTATAATAAAATAATGACAACTTCCAGATTTTCACCACCACTGGGAACAGTAGATACCTTCCTGCCCCAATTGCCTAAATCCCATTGAAAAGGGGCTAGGTCTGATTTTCTGGCAGACACAGAACAATTAGAAAGCAGTATGAGTATTAGGACCTTTCATTTTGCTAGTCTGTGAGACTCCAAACACATTTTGAGCTCCTCATATAAATGGCTTAATTATTTCCTGCCATGTATTTATAGTGAGGTAATTATTAAGCAGTAAGTTTTATTTATCTAGATTGCTTGAGCAGAAAGGAGTCTTGTTCACATGAGTGTTGTCGGGAGGTGAGACAGCCACCTGGATACCCTCAGGTAGTCAGCCTGAACATAAAACGTCTTTGCCCCTGAGGAGGCAAGTGTGCGCGCACCAGCTGGGAGGGAATGTCTCACCATATGGCAGGCAGGCATGGCAGGACTAGGCAGTAGAGCACTTTGGGGGATTGCTGGTCTTAAATAGCCACCAAAGTGAGGACCACTTGTGCCTGCAGTCACACCAACCACACCAGAGTCATTCATAATCCATTGCCCTGAAGGCAAAGGAGCAAATGGGGAAACTGGGGCAAGGGGTGCCGCAGGAAGGATGCTTCCTGGGAGAGACCTGTACAGGTGAAGGTCAGGTGAATGATTAAGGACATGAACCATGTGCCCTGAGGTGCATTGCTTTCCCTTGTCCTGATAGCCTGCGAGTCTGGCATGGTTGTGTTTGCAGGTAACAAGCTGGGTGGGTCTTTGCCTTCCTCTGAAGAATGCAAACCCACCGTTTGCATACCAAATGTCTCTCAGGGGTCTGATGCTTGACTGCCTGAGCTCTGGGAGTTTCATCCCATGATTTCTAACCCTGACATTTGTCGTGGCAAGGATTTGAGACATTATCATATATGACTTTTTTTTTTTTTTTTTTTTTTTCATAAAAATGAGAACAAAAAGAAAATTAAAGCAGAGGCAAGCTTTCAGTAACTCATTACTTTGCAATAATTACCTTTTTTTTCCACCCATAGTGTTTGTTTCCATGGAGACTGGAGCAAACCAGTGGCTAGAGCATGCATTCTGCTGGTTCCTGTTTCCACAGAAACATGTACACTGGATTGCCAGAAACTACGTTACTGTTGCCCAGCCAAACTCACGAAGTCGTGCAGTTCAGGAATAGCAAGTTTCCTTCCAATTTTGTGCTCAGGTGGTCACTCGCAAAGTAGCAGAGCAGCTCGTGATGATCTTTGCTCGTGTGTAGTGTGCTAATCCCAGGACATGCCAAGGAACTTTGCTTGGCTGTAGGATGTGATTACCAAACCGAAGACACCTAGAAAACATCAGTGGTGCAATATGGTTGGTAATTAATGCTGCAAGGAATGAATGATGATTTCTGTGCAAATAGAGACTGCCTTGTCATTGCAGTTTGGTGTCATCCTTGGTAGGCTGTGAGACCAGTTATAACTGCCTGGTATGCACACATAACATACATGTGCTGTTGTAAAGGGCATCCAATATGAACAGCATAAGGAATTCCCAGAGACATATGCTTGTTCTCTCCGGTATCTGGGGACAGCTGCTCCATTATTGAGCACTGGAGATGCTTTTGCATGACCAAGCAAATAATGTGCTTACATGATTTGTTCCTGCTGCTACAAGAAGCTCTCCTGTTACAACTGCTCAAGTTGTCTTGCTGCCTGAATTTAGGAAGCAGACAGCTGGCTGCTGTGAACTTCAAGTTGGATAATTTAGGGAATACACTTGTAGTGCACAACATTGTCGGAAATGGAGTTCATTTAAGTCAGAAAAAAATAAGATTTGACTTAATTTCTTATCAATTGTTATACAAATTGCTTTATAAGTAACAGATAGCTAGTAGAAAGGTTGGTCCCTTGTGTGACTATAAATATATGACATTTGCTATGCTTTTGTTTATAATGTTTCTGTCACTGGCATTTGTTGGTTCTATCTAGAAGATGCACATTTTTGATTGCAGCTATTCTGCTTTTTAGACAAATGCTAAGAATAATGTTCCTGGCACAGCAGATCATTGGAGAAGGGCTTGAGAAATGATACCCAATCCAGATAACATTGCCTTCAACTGGGACATCGCATCAATTTCATATTGATCCCATTGCATTTCTTTAGGAATAAAAAAAGGACAATTTTTTTTTAGTTTGGAGATACAGTTTTAATATGCTGAATTGTCATTAATAGTCAGATTAAAGGCCATTGTGAGATAAAAATTATCTCCTAAGTCTGATCCTCCCCTTCAAAACTCTATTTGCAGTAACCGTTGGGTTAGGTATTTTTCAATTCATTCCAGAGAGGGCCAGATATGAAGGCCAAAAGAGATATCCACCCCAACCTGCTGCAGTGGAGATTATACGTTTTCCTCTATTACTGCTTTATATAGGACCATAACCTTGTGGAATAAGCTTCCCTGCCAAGAAAATATTCTTTCTGAATTGAAGCAAAAGAGGAATCCACTGCTTTCAGAAATGGTTTGTCTTAATGGTTAATCATCCTTGATGTAACAAATTGCTCCTTGTTTCGAATTTGTCTGGCATTAACTCCCAGCCAGTGAGTTTATGCATGTCTTTTTTATTCATGTTAAAAATCCCTTTAATATTTGTGATTTTGTCTCTCTGAATCTACCTGTACTTTATAATCAAGTCACCCCTCTATCTTCTGGATTTTTTTTTTTTTTTTTTGGTGATGGGATAAGAAGCTCAGGCTCCTTGAATCACTTATACAAAAAGGCTGTCCACAAACCTCAATTTCTTTTCTCATGACAGTCTTTTCAATTTATTTTTAACATCCCTTTAAAAGCATAGGCATTTGAACAATTTATGGAATTCTGATGTTGAACTCAACAGTTCTGTTTAGAGAGCTGGAAAGACCTCGGTGCTAAATTCTATTCCCTCATTCATGCACCTGGAAACCCATTCACTTGTTTAATATCATCATGTTGCAGTATGGGCTTACAAGTAATTTTCTGTTGTGAGTCCTAGAACTTTTTTGCCTCTCTTCAGCATTCAGTTCTTCTGATGTGGCTTAGGGTGTTGTCAGTGCTACCTCTTTACATCAGACAATAGCTTATGCCTTTTAACTTGCAGATCTAATTTTTGCCAACCAAGTCTCACTCATTTGTCCAGTTTTATGAGGAATCATGGGTGTCTGGACATGGGACATGCCAACAGAGTTGCTCTTGTGCACTCTAGTGTGGTACTGAGTCCGGTTGATCACATGCTGACTGTCACAGTCCAGCTCCAAAGACTTGGTCCCCCTAGAAAGTGCAAGGCCTGGCAAAGAAAATTAAATGTGCATAATATACGTGCTCTGTACTAAGGAGTTGTACAACTGCAGTGCAGGGAACTGGATACACTCTTCACACTGGAGTGGTTACCTTCCCTGGAACCATTATTCATTTATTTTCCTTCCCATGTGTTACTCTGTGCAGCCTTTCATCTTCTGCAAAGAACATTTATTTCTTTAAAAGATATTAATTTTAAGTGGGTGTATTCTATTTTTGACACATTCATTTCATATCATTAGACTATCACCCTGCAGCGCTGAGGTGTTTTTTTCCTTTTTTTTTTTTTTTTAATTTTTAGTTTCTCGTATATGCGACTGGCTGTCACTATGGCATCTTTCCTCCATGTGAGTCAGGAGAGAAGCTGGTTTCTCAAGTCATCTGTGTCTTCCATGTGTCAGTTGGCAGCTGGGCACCAAGAGGGATGGAACAAAGCAATCCGCTGCAAATTGCTCTTGGGCTCCTCTGGCGGGAGAGGCACGGGCATCTCCCACACCACTGACACTGATCTCTGCCTCCCGTACCGCTGAACACAGCCCTAGCTGAGGGCTGAAATAGGATTCCGCTGCCTCATGCTAGGCTTTGTTTAACAACCTGACTGTCAGGAGATTAACAAGAGTGTCCAGCAGGGCAGGCGACCTTGGTCGTAGGTGCTGAGGGGGCATGGGATCAGGTTCACGGCTGCCCCAGCAGAGAAGTGGGTTGCCTCAGGGCTGCCTCTGTCCGCTTTTCCCACATTGCTCTGTGTGTCTGCAGCTCTGGCACTTGCAAGGGGAAGTATGGAGAGGCTCCATTTGCCAGTAAACTTAAGAAGGAAAATAACCCTTTCCTGCCTTGATCTCTGGAATGAATTGAAAACTACCTGACCTGATGGTTACCGCAGATGAAAGTTTGAAGGTAAGGATCAGACTTGTGAGATAAACAACTTTTTGCCTGCCTCTCCCAGGTGGGCCTTGTGTTATCCTGCTGGTAAAAGCCTGAACAAGATACTGGACTAATCAGTGTTGGCTTTGTTTGCCAGCAACAATCCTTCTGTTCATATGAAAAATGATATTATGGCAAGAAGAAACAAAGATGTTTAAGAGTTTAAAAAAGTTAATAATGGGGACTCTTTGGACCAGAGTTTTGAATCTGAATGGAGGAAGAGCTGGAAAAGATTTGTATATGTGCATGTACCTATGCGTGTGTGTATGTGCGTGATGTCAAGTGTTTGAAGTTAAAAAAAAAGTAAAAACACAGTAAAAACTTAGTATCATTTACAGAATCAAACGATTCCTTCAGCTCCAGCAATTGGGCAAACAATTAAAAATTACAAAATTACAAACCTACTACCAATTTTTGCTGACTGATTTAGTCAGTGCTCTCTAGTGCTTTTCCTTCCTTGGCAGGGTATTGTGCAGGGCGATGAAAGCAGTAGGCTGTCCACAGCCAGCTTGGTCTGAGCCTGGAGCAGGACTCTGGGAGACTCCCAGGCAGGAGGGGGAGAGTCAGTGTGCCGGAGCTCAGCAGGTTTGATGAGTCTTTGCTAATTTGGAAGGAGCGTATCTGGAACAGAAAAATGCAGGCATCAGGTAAAACAGCAATGCATGCCAGCCTTTAATTTAACTCTTAATAGGATGGCAGATTTGTCTCAGAGCAGGAGAGGAACAAAATATGGTGAAGCTGACTGGAGCATGTTTGTCATGAGGGCCTTCACTTCAGCCTGTTTCAAACTATGCCTCCTATACCAGCTGTACTGTTGGGTACAGAGATGACTTCAGGGCTGCATAAACAATTCTGCATACAGCTCTGTCCTACTGCCAGGAGGTCAAGCAAAATGCTAATTCATGAGACAACCACAGAGTAACCATGGAGCTCAGTGTAAATGCTGCCACAAGCTCCAACTTCTCCTCTGTGTCATTCAGCATCCAGCCCCAAGTCAGCCAACAAGTTCTGTTGCTTCACCAACCTTTATCTTTGCCCTGCTGGTAAGCGCATGGCATGGTACACATTTGTAGGTGTCTGCTTATAGGCCGAGAATCATAATGACATTGCAAACCCCTGCAGTGCTTTCAGATCCAACTGCTCTGAGATGAACTGGCAGCTGACAGTGGTTTATTGCGGGATGGTGTTTTTTTAGCACTAGCCCACCCTCATGGGCAGTTTAATACACAGGATGGCAAACTGGGCACTGAGACACCAGCAACATCATCTTCTGTCAACTCCATGGCAGCTTCCAGTGGGCAGTGGTGGTGGGAATTGTCTTAGCCTGGCGCAACCAGAGCCACAGCAACCCCTGACAAACAGCTAGATCTGTATTTTGAGATTATGATTGTGTATGCATTTCCAGTGATGTCTGATACATGTCACTTACAGCACTGGGCACCCTGTATCCAAGCAAGTGTTACTAAGTAAACAAGGCCCCTATTTGCTGCTGGCCCCAAAAGAAAAGAAAAGAGCAAGGCTGGATGCAGAAGTGCTGCAATGGTGGATAGAGCAGTGGCACATTTTCAACCCACTACCTCACAGAGCACGGATGAGAAGCTACTTTGCGTGTAACTGGAGGTCTGTATTCCCTACAACTGGAGGGAAGCTGGAAGAAAGTTTCAGCAAACCTGGTGCAAGCCTGGTCCTTTAGTCTTATGTTTATGTGATTGATGTTCTAGATACATTGCCAAGCAGCACAATGTCTCTGGAGTTTGCAGTAAATTCATGGCAGTCAACCCATTAGGTTTACAGAAGAGGATTTACAGTTATTGTGAAACTTCCCATGAGATGTTGTTTATATATAGGCTTAAGTTCTTCTGAGTGTGGAAGCAGGGTACAGCCCTCAAAGGAACACTTTTATTCTTAAATTTTTGATGTAGCAACATCTCTGAAATATATCTGCAGTTTTCCTGGTTGCAGTTTTCTCTGGGCTTTTTTTTTTGTGTTTAGCATAAATTTTGGGGAGCCAGGAATAGTTTTGGGTTGTGATCTGTGACAAGTGTTCTTACTGTGTAAGGAGTAAACTAGTATCCTGGCAGAAATAGAGTTATATGATATTACACAAACTCTGTATCTTTGACTTCTTTTCCTTTACAAATTCATACTACAAAACTTTGACATGTGCTGCCTCCCAGCAGAGAGGCTCCTGTAACAATTACTAAATGATATGTAATAGTAATCACTTGAATTACTTCATACACTTACTAGCAAGTCAATACTCTCCTGTTTCCTAGCAAATATGCCTATTGATTATACAGGCTGGTGAACAGGAGACAAGTTCAGAGGCTAAAAGCTTTTGAGAATGTATTTTTCTCAAGACACCAGATATTGATCAATGTTTGCTAAATATGTATCAATAGATAGTTAATAAAATATCTTTGTGCTTCTGTAACAGCAGAGGAAATAGAAATGTTTTAGTTTATAGGAAGCCAAGGTCATACTAAAGAGACTGTGGTACAAAGAGGGAAAAGGTATATACCTGCAGGATAGACATATTTCCAGTCTGATGAAAATGCATAAGGTACTTGTGAATACCAGGCTGAGAGGAACACTGTGACATAGAACAGGGGAGGAGATCTAATTTCTTGACAGTTCAAGTGCCAAGAAAAACGGTGAATAGGAAGTGAAGAACATTATAAGAGGCAGCTGAAGAATTGATCGGCTATAGAAGCAGAGGAATTTTCACATTTATGCTGTGTGTTTGCATCAGTATCAGAGACAGACTGGTACCTTTGTACCCTGCTTTTCTGAAGAACCTTCCTGTGTGTTCATGTCTCACCTGTGATTTACACATCCAGGTTCACCCAAGAGATGCTGGCACCCAGAAGGACCAGAGCTGCAGAGCTGCAGAGGAGGCTGAGCCCCAGCTGGTCAACAAAGCAAAGGAAGCAGGCAGCACAGATGATAGGTGGCAAGGAGTGGTCCTCCCTCACCCAGGGACATTCACAGTGGTCCACATGATCAGGGGTACAGAGAAACGGCTTCTTGTGAAGAGGAATGGGCTGCTGAACTAGCTAGAAGCAAAAGACCAGGATAGTACCTCACCAAGGCAGCCTGCCCCTGTAGCATCTGTCCTTTCTGGTTGAGGAAGCAGACCAGCAGCTCACAGTCACTCTCTTTGATCCCATGTAGGCGGTCTGCAGCATCGCATGAACCTCACGTGCTTTTGTGGCAACATTTTATCCAGAATGATGTTTTCTTTCTCAGCTGGGGCTTTCAGCTGAAATGGACAGTTTCTAGAAGAGATGCTGTACGGTACATGCTTGAAGTGGGGATGCTGGCTCGGAAATCTGTCCCAGCCTCATGGCACGGGGTTAAATTAGATGGCTGTTACCTGGCCTTGCAGATAATAGCAAATAATGCCTCATTGCCTGATACGAGTTTCATTGTGAAACAGGTCTTTGGAAAATATTTGTGGTAGCTATATATAAAAAGTGGGGTGTTGAGGTTTCTATTTTAGATTTAATTTTGCTCCTTAATAACAATGTGCAACAGATTTGTGATACATAGCACTCGCCAGGCTAAACTGTACTTGCTCAGCGTGATATAGAAAATCTTAAATGCATCTAAATAACACCCATTTGGCACAGTTCAGGCTGTAGCTTTCTGGACCACTTTTGTGTGTGGTACAGATATGGCAGAAAAATCTAATAGATTTTGGAAGAAGCATCAGTTGCAAATTGGGAACAATCAACAATAAGAATGTAAAAAATCCCCCGGATATAAAAATTCTGTTCAGAGAACAAATATGTGTGAAAGTACATACCCACCACTTGCCAGAGGATGGTTTACGGCTGATTATCTTTTAAGCCTGAGAAAAATCCATTCATTAGAGATGATACAATTTTTAAAATACACCTGATTCTCACGCTCATGCACCTGGCTGTTTGCAGATCTAGGTTTTGTAATCTGCTACTGGAGATGGTGTTTCCACAGCCTGTTGCGATTCCAGGCTGTTAATTGACTGCAGTGCCAAGGGATGAGGATTAAGAGTCTGGGCTGTGAAGCAGGCACACCAGGGAGGATGACAGGATATGTGGTAGGATTGGAGAATGAGTTTGTGTACTACTCCTTCCTCCATTACCTAGGTAAACAGGCCTGCGTTCAAAACAAGACTGTCAGCCTCTTTGAGTGCATTTCTCAGGAAGCAGCAGCATGACAATCAGTGTTGCAGTTCTTGTCTGAAGGCTGGCAGTGGCTGTGCAGCCAAAGGCCATGGGAGTGGTTTGTGCGTGTAGCAGAACTTCACTCTTTATGCCTGTGGTGTACACTGCCATGTCTGTGCCATTTGATCAGAGCAGCAACCTCCTCCCTGGGATCTCCTGTCTTTACAGTTACAAATGCAGGAGCTTGTAGCAAAACCACCCAGCAGAGTTCTGCAACTTTCTAGTATCCAGACAGTTTCCTGCTCACAGAAAAATGCTAGTGCAAGGCTATTGATTTTAACCAGATGAGCAAAGCCAAACCCTGGAGTGTGGGTTAGCATCCCCAGTTCCAAGAGAAACTGTTTCCTTAAGTGGATGTCTTAGGCAGAGTGCCACCAGTATTTTCTGGGCTGTGCACCAGTAACTCAAGTCCTCCTGACCTTAGAGCCTTATGTGGGCTGGACCCTGATACAGCACTACATGGTTCAGAAATCCCTAATGTTTTTTTTCCCCAGTACATATATGTAAAACTCCTTGCAAAGGACCTGGGATGAGTGGCTATGAGAAGGCAAACAGAAGTGGCATGGTGAAGCAGCAGTGAGTCAATGCTGCCTGGTAGGACTGGACTACCACTTTGTCAATCTCTTGTCCATGGCACTGCCCCTGGGACTTACCTGCACCACTTATCCTGTGTTCATCCTGTGGCAAGGGGGCCTACAGGTAGCAGGTTATTCCTTGTGATTTGATTCCTTCTCAAGGTTTTAATTCCCTCCCTCTGCCTAGCCTCAGGCTGAGTGGCAGAGCTTAGCCTTCTGCTGTGCCTGAGCAACAATGTGAAGGGTGGCATTGTGTTGCACTCAAGGGAGGTTTTTGCATTGCCAGCCGTCACTCTGACAAGCCCCCAAGTGAGGCAATTCCATGCAAATGAGAGCAGCAGCAAAGATAGGAGTCATTGTTAAAGAAATAATTTTTTTAAAAAAGGCTTGCTTGGAGCAGCTGGGTCTCCTCTGCCCCCAGTCTCCCAATATCTGGAAAAATTACATATGGATCTTTGTCCAATGCACAGGCTTACTAAAACAGTAATTTTCCCCCATGAATATTTCAGTTATTCTGTCAGATTACAGACAAAAGTATATTTTTTCCCTATTGTCTCATCACTATGCTTTCTCCTGTGATTGCTGATGGTACACAGTGCAGCTCTATTTCTCTTTGTGATTCTGGGCAATGGCTTCCTGCAAGTCTTAGTGTGATATGGGTGTTTCTGTTTCCTAATTTCTGCATAAATTAGGATAAAACTTTCATTGGCCAGTTCCTTGGCTCTTTTTACACAATAGGTATTTTTTAGTGTCAGCTCCAGCACCAGAAAAGGCTTCTTGCTTTCGAAAGTTGAGATATTTTTTTGCTTCCACTTTTGGCACTCATGGCCCCAGCATACATATTGGGTCCTTGTGAATTTTGGCAAAGTTGTTTGCTGGGGGAAGATAGCTCCAGCCTTAACATGTCCTGTGATGTCCATGCAGAGTAATTTTCATCTCTGTCTCTGTTGCTGATTTGCATGTCTTGTTCGTTCAGCTCTACATCTACTACTTTTCGTGCTCCTTCAGCTGACAGTTTATACAGACTTTTCAATACTTTGCGCAGACATTATTGCTTTTAGCATTGTGTGGCTTCCAAGACCTGGCAGATGTCTATTGCTTTTTTGCAAGCACAAATCCGTCTCCCTTAATAACCTCTCTCCCAGGCTTTTGTCAGTCACACGGAAAACAGTTTTGTCTCTAAGCATATCATCTTCAGTAATCTCAGATTCTTGCTGCTGCTTTTTCTGTCTTAGTTTGGCTGTATACTTGTCAACCCCATTTGTTCCAACATGATGAGGCAAAAATTGGTGCTGCTCAAATACAATGTTCATTTTAGGATTACAGCGTTTCTTAAAGTGGCCAGCAAAATGCATTTGCCTTCTAGCTGCTGTGTTGATAGATTTCAAAAGCTTCCTCACCCACTGCCTGGGGAAAAAAATAAAATCCAACCACTGCTTGAAAATTTTCTTCTATTTTACTTAACATTCAGGTTTTTTCAACCAGGTAAAAGCATTGTTCCCCTGTCTCCGGTTCTCTGCTGCCACCCAAGAACTGTAGTGGCTGCCTGAATAAGTCTGGGATGCACAAAGCACACTAGCTTTGGGGTACACAACTTGTTTTGTGCCTTGTGCAAAACAAATGTTGGAATTTCACGGTGCATAGTATGAATATTGTCAGTATGATAATAATACTAATTAAATTTGGGTAAGGTTTACTAATGCTTCTTCAGTTTATGATTGAAATGTAATAACTGATTTCAGCTCTGGTCATAATCCCCTCTCTCCTTCCCACTCCCTGCTTAGTATTTACCTGCAAACTAAGAAGAAACAACGAGCTGGTGCTGTTACGTCTGTACAGCTCTATGCACAAGGAAAGCTGTGATCAAGGGCCCCTAATTCAGTGCCAGGGTGGAGCACCCAGCCATACTCAGACTATAGCCGTAGTCTATAGGCAGCAGGGTGGGAACACAGCAGGGTGCGGGCAGTGTGGTGGTTGAGTCTCAGGCCAGCACTGTTTGAGCAGGTCTGCTGGAGAGCAACACGCCATCCCACTGCACCAGTGACACAGACCATTCACTTTGCAGGATGCAGGGTGGGGAGCAGAGTGTAACTGTGTTCTCCCATGCTTCCCAGTTGCAGAGGGAGTGGCAGCAGCAGAGTATTGATTCTTGAGGCAATCCTGCCAGTGAGGCGTAATGAGTGGAAACACCACAGTTTCTGCTTAGGGTGCAAGAAAGCAGAGATAGCAGTTGCAAACTAGAGAGGTGCAAGTGCCTTTGGGTAGGCAGGGGAGGAAGGCAAACCTTAACTTTAGTATGAGGAAGTGGTGCCAGCATACAGCACCCACTCTTTGCTGATAGGAAACCACACATCCTGTTCTGCCTCTGTATAATCAATGACCTCAGCTGTAGACATAAGAAAAACAGCCAAGGGCTTTTAAGAGTATCAGTATCCTTATTCCATGCTGGATCTGGCTGTATTTTGAAGAAATTTAGTTGAATTATCTGAATACTGACGAATAAAGATTGTGGGAAACAGAGGTGCATGTGCTCATTTTGGGAAAAGCTCTTGTGTAGGGAGCGGTCCTGCTTTCCCAGCGTGTTTGCCTTCTTGCCCCAACAGCTGTGACAGCTCTAGCTGAGGCCAGCGGCTGCGTGGGGAGCACAGTGCAATACTCTCAGTGTGGCCAGGTGGGCACCAGAGTGGCTGGTGCTGCTCCTCTGCAGTCAGGTCTTCCTCCTTTGCAGCCTCACTATGTGGGGCTGGCTCCAACCGGCATGGCAGCCACAGGGTCTTGGCAGCAGTGGTCATGTTCAGCCACCACTGCCTCTCACTGGTGCCCAGGGCACTATGGCTGCAATAGGCAGGAGCAGCTCCAGCAGCCGCATCGTTCCCACAGCCAGGTCTTTTGCAAGGATGTTTCCAGCGTAACGCAGTCCCACTTCCCCAGGTAGAAACACCAGCCATGCATGAGTTAGAGAGGTGATTGGGGCTATGCTTTAACTCTTGTAAGACATGAAAAGGGAGGACAAGGCTTATAAAAGATGTCAGACTACCGTTCAGTGCTTATCATGTGTTGAGGAAGGCCTTACGTGGGCGGAGTCCCAGCTGTTAGGTATTTCTTTTAGGTGTATACAGACAGCCCCACCACAGCCTATGACTAAGTGCAGTGGTAAACCTAATTAGTCGGCATGAAATGCTATGCTAAGAAAACATGCCCTGTCTGTTTCACTGTTTTGCATAAATTGTGAATTTGTATTAAATCTGTTACTGGTCCTCTCCTCCTCCTTTTTGTGTCTCCCTGTATCTTCCTCAAAGATATACCATGTGCACAGATAACCTATTACCCTCTTGTTACAGAGGTTATCTGCAGAAATAAAGGTGGGTGCTGGCAGCACAGAAAAAGATGGTGGGAGAATACCTTTCCAGTGGTTTAGATCTCTAAGAAAGGCTTATGGAATTCCAATAATGACTTAATACTTAATAATGAACTTAGTGAACACTCGAGGAAAGGAAAATTAGTATGATGTTTATGGCCTGTATGTACAGATCTGCTTTTTTTTATTTTTGTTTCAACTCAGTTCCTGTTTTCTAGTCTCCTCACTATCCTCTATGTATTTGGGTTTAATTTTATATTGATCTTGAACATAACTAAGCCTTTCCTTTCTTTCTGAACTGGTGGGAAAAAAAATTAAAGAGTGCGAAAATAACTTAACTGGACCTATCCCTGAACAGAAGTATTTAAACAGCACACAGGGTGAAAGCAGTCATGTTACATGAGGTGACAGGGCCATGGGAACACTTGGGATCTGTCTACATGGGCAGCAGATAATAACTCTCTGCCTAAGTTCAATCCTCTCAGAAAGGCACAGGTAGCCTGGACCCATGATGGTGTTAATATAGCAGCAAGGCTTTGGCCTCAGAGTTGGCTCTTAACCAGACATCTCAGGGTGCAGACAGGCATCAATTACCTCTGCCAAGTCCCTTGCAGAACGTCGTTTCTAGTTTTCTTTCTGCATGATAGGTACCCAGCTCCCTTACTACAAACCAGGACGGATTGAGAACTCAGACAAATTCTGTCATCCTTGGGATTGTCTCTACTGCACTTTCCCCCTCCCCATGAACTCTCGCTCATGGTGAAGAAGTTGGTGCTGGGGGAGGGTAGTTCAAGGACATATTGCATAACCTTTTTCTGCAGTTGTGTTGCTAGTAGTTACCTTCTGAAGTCTGGTATAACCGTACGCATTCTAAGTCCCCTGATACTTGTGCAGTTGAAGTGGAATAAGGCTTTATATTATTATCAGATTAGTCACAGAGCACATTTGGAATGCACATAGATTAGTCATCGAAAAGATAGCTTCAGCTGTCTGGATGGGTCATGTGAACCTAATTTTCTGCGGTCCTCCATGTAGAAAGAATAGCAGCTGGAGCTTTTAGGTGTCCCCAGGATCAGACAACTGGAGCCTCGTGTGTCATGGTGCTTTTTCCTGAAAGAACTCACCGGTTCATCTCAAACTGAGTGTGTGAAATTCAGATCACTTCTGGCATGGCTCTAAGTGGTCCTTCATAAGTGTCTCTGGATAAGAAAAGGCAGATAGTTGGCTCTAAGTACATAGGAAATAGCTGTGGGCACCTAGAGGAGGGCGATGGGAAGCCTGGCAGATGTACAGGTGAGATGGGCAGATACTAACTCTTCAGATCCTTGAGCATGGAGACAGAAACACCTTCAGCAGCAACGCTAGTTCAGCTGGAAGAAACTATTTTACTGCAGCACTTTATCTTCTGTTCACCTGACCACCTCTCAGATAAATATGTCTTCTGTTCATTGCAGTGTTCAATCCCGTACAGAATCCCAAGCCACAGGTCAGCTTGCAGAGACCAGTCACTGTGTTGACTGCCTGCAGCTGAATTCCTCCCTGAGTCCTGCCTGCCGCCACCCTACAGACTTCAGTTGGCATGGCAAGTGGTCAAGGCGTGATGTAGCTGAGCTCACCACATGTGTCTGGAGCAGTTTGTTCTGTCAGAAGATTTCTTGCTGTGGTGTTCAGCAGGAAGCAATGTACTAGTGATCAACCTCCCATTCACTATTCTACAGCATTGTGCCTGGTATTATCTGCTACTGGTCAACAGTGTAGGACACTGAAGTTGAACACATTCAAATTTTTTTTAAATTCTCTGGGTTCTGTTCAGCTCCTTTCTTTCAAGGAAGCCTGTCACTTCAAAAATGTCATTTTCTTTTAAACATTCAGGTCTAAACTAAATTCTGTGTTCCTCCTTCACATTAGTATTGCTTCTGTTCTGACTCTATTAAAAAGTCATTAAATTACTTTAACTGTAATTATCTGCACTGGTTCTTTTCTCTAGGGCTTCATTAGCTAGACTTCCTAGCTCTGTATGTATGGAGGGAACCGTTAGGTCAGTGGCAATACGTTCTGGGTGGAAGAGGTCTGATTCTCCACATCCGAGGTTTTTCAGGTTCTGTTTGACTCATGCAGGACATTTGAGAAGAAGGAGAAAAGAGTCACCACTCAAGGATTTAAGCCTTGTTCTGCAGATCTACTGACTGGGCTATAGTAGGGGGAAACCTTATGTGTACAGGGCAGATCCCATGACTCTATCCTTTGCATAATTCCCACCTTTGTATGTAATGGCTGTGATGCTTAGGAAGACCTTTGCAGTCCAGCTAATTTCGTATTTGCTGTAGTTAGCTGCAAGACCAAGGGAATTGTTGGAGGATCTTTCAGTGTTGTTCCCAGAGTGCTTGTGAGGCAACCAGCATGGATATTAGACATACTTACTGAACTTGCGCTGAGCCTTGCTGCTTACAGTGAAATTTCAGGGTCTCTGAAATGCATGGATCTTGATTCAGGCCATTAAAATACATTTAAACAGTGTAATTTTCACAAATTTTACACCCAATTGTTCCATCAGATTGCACGGTAAATTGCCAAATTATGCACCAATTTAATGCACTAACTTGTGATGTTTATATGGTCCAAAGGAACAGAGAAGAAAAATTTATTGTAAGTCTAAAAATGTCTTGAAGTCCTGTCAAATAATGATTATTAGTCCATTAAATGATACTAACACACATATATTACAAATGAAATAGTTAATTTTTTCCAATTTAATCTGATTTCATCATTTATAGTGACTTTTTACTGAATGCCTGTTGATCTCTTCTCTACATCTGAAAATGACTTTATCAGATCTGAAGGTTGCATTAATTTGCTGACCAGTATTTGATCTTGGTGAGATTTAGTAGTCCTGGTATAGCTCCGGTTATTTTCCTGTGATGGTATTTTCAAGTCCTCTGCTTTCTGGGCACCTTTCTGCTGCATATTTGTTCTAGGTTGATAGGTAATTACACAAAATAACTACTTGCTATTGCTATCTATCTTTCAAAAGGAGAAATAACATTTGGGGCCGTGTCCCTGTGAAGGCTGTGTACAGTTCAGGCACCCAGATACCATTTGTGCTTGACAATTTTCTCATTTATTGTAGTTAAAACAGATTCCATGAAAAGAAACAATATGGCTATTCCTTTTGTGACAGAACTCTGTTTCCTTTATTTGCTTGTGTGAAGCATCCTGAATACCTCTGGTTTTGGTGTCCTTGTAAAATGAATTTTCGTGGTCTTGTAACTCATTCCATTCATTGAAACATTTGCTTTTTTAAAATTAATAATTCTTTTCTAGTTACTGAAAAAACGCTGACAGTCTAAGTCACTTTATTTTAAATATATAAACTGTTCTAATTGCTTTCTCCTGAAACAGACTCCTTTTTTCTTCTTGAAAGTAATTATGCTACTATATTACACAGATCCACGCTTAGGATATCATAACTACCAGAGGTCCGTATTCGCGCAAAAGAGTTTTTTTGGACTCTGCCATTTAAAAAAGTTACTATTGTACTGCAAGAAAAGCTTTTTTTTAATAGAATGAAAGGTTGCGTATTTCATAAAACTGGCATTGTTATTCTACTTTTTAATTCAGCTCCTTTCACCTGAACTAGTAAAGACCCAGCAGCAATGCAATAATGGTTTTCTTGAAGATGGAAGGGAAAGGGAACAGTGGATATTCAATATCTGAAAAGGCAGAGAGAACAGACTCAGTTAGGATGCAACGGCCATTTCCCGGAAACAGTGCAGAACTGCACAGAAACTAAAGCGCATCAGTTTGTTACAGTAAACATTGCTAAAAGTTTGCACAGCTGGGCATGTTCAGAGTTGCAGCAGCAAGAAACAGCTGCAGCTGTGGGCAGTACTATTTTAGGACCTTGCTTCCTTAGATAGAGAGTGCTGTTTGCCAAAGCATCTCAATCCCAATCTTCCTTAGACATAGGACTTTTGTGGGAAATATTGGGGGGAACTAGCAAATGCAGTTTAAATCTTTATTGTGTAAAAAAGTGCTATCTCTGTTCTTACGGCTTCTTTATGCTAGAGAACGTGGACATTCCCTTGGGTGAAATTGGTCAGCTTCTCAGATACTGTCTTTTCTTCTCTATTAGCTACGGTTACAGTGGCCGCTGAGCTCAGATTGCCCAGAGGAGATGCTTGGCAGGTTATGCTGTCTACGGGTTTTGGGAGATCTCCCATCCATAGAAATGACAGGTGGAATTTTCCTGCTTCAGGTTATATAAGTTTTTTGATGGTCTGGGTTTTTTCACATTCTCTGTAGGGTGAATGAAAATGGTCTTTGCCTGTCATTAGCTGCAAAGGAAAATGACATGGCCAGTGACTCTGTGATCTGCATGCGCGTTAGCATTGCAGCAATTGTATCTGCACATAAGACAAAACAGTCACACTTTTTTTAAAGGTAAGCTATTAAAATAAGTATAGAATGTGGCCGTATACTCCCCTCAGTGGCACTTTATAAATAGTTTATCCCTTTTGAAGTTTAAAAAAAGACCATATCAGGACCTGTTAAATATCCTTGATTTCTGTGCTTTTAAGCAACAGTGCATACGGTTGCACATCAACCATTCACAAAGCTCTGATTAATGTGACGTCTAAGTCGGTAAGCATCAAAGGGAGGTACTGTGTTTTAAATCATTCTTTCTTCAGACAGCAGTTCAGCAGTGCCTTGAAGGCTGTGCTGTACCTTTGGAAAAACAGAATTTGTCTTCTTTCATTTTTAAGTGATTCAGACATGTCAGTTGTTTTTATGATATGTAGGGCTGTGAAATGGAGCAAATGAATATTCAGGAGAAGTTGCACAAGTCCTCAGTTGGAGCAGCAGCGGGGGGAAGATGCTAGATTTGTGTTTAAACGTGGTAGTGATTGGGTTTTGTGGTTACTGATGTGGTACCTGCCAGCTTAGGGTACAATGCCAGAGGAACCTGTGCAACAACTTTGAATATCCAGGAGCCTGTGCCCGGTTTGCCCTCAGGGGAAGATGGGCCCTGCAGAGGCACAACTGGAGCTGGAAAGCTGCTCAGTGGTTCTGTTGCCTGCTCATGGTCCTCTGCAGAGTAGTAGAGGCTTTTCCAGCACCCAGATCAGAGCCTGTGTTATTGTTGGCAGAAGAGAGTTGTGCAACACACATGGAGTAGCCCAGCACGGTGAGGCAGCTTTTAGAGAAAACAAACCACTATGAAGATGCTGAAGGATGAATTTGCAACGTCATCTTAAACTTTGCAACACACCGATTTTTCTGGGGAGATCCTGGTTGTTCCTCATGACCCTGACATAAGGCATCTATGTTCAGAAGGATGGAAGAAGGCAGTCTGGGAAAGGCAGAACCTGAGCTGGAGGTATCCATTGGCAGAGCAGTCTTCAGTTCTCTCAACTCTCATGCACAACTGAGCTAAACAAAAAAAAGAGCAGGGTTGAGCATGTGGCCTGACCATTGCTGTTTTTAAGTGTAAGCCTGCAGAAACAATTTGTTTTCATCCTGATGAACTTATTGGTAAGGCTGAGAGAACTGTTGTAATATGGAAGTAATGCAGTAACATCTACACTTTCTGTGAAAGAAAATTCTGTGTCTAACAATTTCAAGGTTGACAGAGAGACAGATTGCTGCTGAGAAATGGATAATTTATTATTTTATCCTGTAATTAAGTATTAAGTAGGTGAATTTGCAGTAACCTTAACTCTGTCCCCTGATGCATATGGATTATGATTTAGTCTATAATAACAGTATCAGTGTTATTCAAATAATACACTATGCTACCATATATTCTGCAAATGTATCCTGGCCACTTGTTGTAGTTACCTTTTGATTTAGCTCTATTCCTCCCTCCTACTATCTTTTGTCTCTAGCCTGCTTACTGTAATTATTTGGCCCTAGATCATGTCTTCCGAGAGGTGGTACTGTGGCCAGGAGTGCAGTGCTCTACTGTCCAAGGAAGCACAGGGGAGTGCTTGTGCCTGTTTTAGTCTTTCTCAGTGCAGAGAGTTTAAGTACTCTTCGGGGGGCACAGAGGTGGACTGCACTACTGTGACGGTTAGGTGCCAATTGCTCGTGCCAGCTGGGCTGTGTGTTCATAGTAACCTTCCTGCCCTGCATGAAGTAACAAGCAAAGCAACCTATCTCCCCCATGTCCTCATGGCATCAACCCCCTCTCTCTCGCTTCTCCCTCCTTTTAGTCCACAGTGCAGGCCTAAAAGACAGCAGTTCTTTTTTTTGAAACTGATATAGGGGGATGCCCCAGAGCCACCCAGTTGGTTTTCATTTTCTTTACCCATACCATTGCCTTACCCTTTCCCCTTCCCTCTGGATGGTCTGTGAGATCAGGGATGGCACACCGGCTACCTGGGAGCCAGGGAAATTTCCTCCGGTCCCTGGCTCTGGTGCCTGGGTACCATGGCTGCATCAGGCGTGGTGAATGGAGAACCACATAGGCCCAGGTTGCAGAGTTTGTCAGGACAGGTGATTAACTACTGTGAAACCCCCAGTTCTTGCAAAACTAGTCTTGCACTAAAGATAGGTTCTAACACTGAAAAGTCCGTAAGGCTGTGGTATCTGCTCCAAGGAGGCTTAGAAGCATTGTCCCCAGGAGCCCTCTCCTGAGCTCTTCTCTTCCTTCTGCTAATGCTGGGAATAACATCATTGAGATGGGCAGATAATGTAACTCCTCTACACACCTGGGGCCACACTGTGGAGTCGCACATGCCCCAGGGCAATAGATTTGGCCAGAATGAGCTCTTTTTCTTGGCTTGTTTTCTAAGAGCTATTTCTTTTGGGGCAAAAAAAAAATCTTTGTGATCAGTTACAGGGCTTCTGTTGCAATAACAGTGATGACTGTTACTAAATTCATTCCTCCTTGCCGTGGCCAAAGGCTTAGCTCTTGAGAATTTTAGGAGATTCATACACTCCATTTTGTTTATTCAGCTGACATCTCTCAGTACTACCATTATCACTGCAAGTAATCATTACCCGCCACAATCTTCAAATGTAGCAAAAAAGGCTTGGGGACATAGACTTTTAATTACAAAAGCTAGGAGCTTATGATACCCACAGATTAAAACTACTATCCACTATCCTATTTAAAATGTTCCTCTTGTTCAAACCCTCTGACTGCTGCTGGGACTCTATGGCAGCAGAACTATTGTTCAGACTTAGGCTTGGCTATTTGGCAGGTGATTGCCTCCTCCCCTCATGAGATTGTTGTTGCATTAGTGGGGTGCCCTCATTCTCTTTCCGTACAGATAAAGGCTGATGGTAAGAGCCCTGTGAAAAACTGTGCTTCTCTTGATGTCTTTGGTGCGTGTGCTCTGCAAGTTGTACTTTCTTGCGATGCCTCCACATACCTTCTGGGAAAGGAATATAGGCACCTATATGACTTGAGAGACTGCTGTATTTCTTTCAAGACATTTACTTAAACAAATTACATGGCCATAAATATAATTTTCAGTAGCACTTCAGAAATAAGAGTCTCTGCTTCCCCCCCCCCCCCCCCCCGCAGAATTCAAGCACCTTATTTTATTGCACTGAGTAGCACATATTACATCTGCCTAAGCTATGTCATAACCGTGCGTCCCTGTGAAAAATGGTTTATGTAGCAAAGTAGTCACAACAAAATACTGTATTTCACTAGTTTCATGGGGCTATGTGTTTTAGTGTTTGCTGGTGGAATTGCAAGATGAGGAGGCCTGGGGATACTATCATTATTATTAGCTTTTAGAGGAGCCCCACTCCATGACCTGGGGCCAGAAAAATTTCTATGCAGACTTATATGGGGGCGGGGGTAGCAGGTATCTTGACCTGGGGCACCTGGTGATGCTCGAACCTATACAGATACATTCAGCTTTGGAAAAGGCTTGTGGTTATGTGTATCTTTGCTCTGGCCTTTGTAGCATTTTTGCTTCTGAGGCAGGCATCAGCAACTGGTAACACTGGTTTGCTTGACTGTTGTAATTAGCTGGATGAGCTCCTTTAAGATAAGTTGCATCCATCATTGCTTTGTCAGCATAGGAGCTGGAAAGAGTCATAGTGCATTTTTTTTTGTACTGTGTGAAAGCTATTCCAGCCACAGTGTAGGCTATGAAGTTTGTTACTTTTCCCTGTAGATGATCTGGCCAGGCAATTTGGCTCTTCCAGTGGTGACTATATTGCTCTACGATAACTCTGTATTCTGTTTAGAACCCCATGAGAAAATATTTAATGGTATTAAATTTTAACTGTAATTAAATTAAAACAGATTTAGCTGCCAAGATTTAACTGTATTAAAAAAAAAAAAAACCAAAATATTTTTTGTTTCGCCATAGCTTACAAAATATGGGTTAATGCATGTTGCCTACTTTGCTTTTAATGACTCATGTCTTCGATCATGAGCTTTGGATTTTACTTTTCACTGGTTATCACCTCCTTGCGGTACCACACAATGTGCAAACCAAAGCAAAGTCAAGACACAATGAAACACTGGCTATGTGCATATATTTTGCACAGGAAAGTCTACAAAGGCATTTTGTTAAAAGTGGGTCCTTTCTGTAGTTAATATATCCACAGGCTGCAGCCCATTGCTTACATCATGGCCTTGTGTTTCCTTTTCTTTAGTGTCGTGGTTTCAGCCCGGCCGGTAACAAAGGACCACGCAGCCGCTCGCTCACTCCTCCGCCCCCCTCCGGTGGGATAGGGAGGAGACGGAGGAGAGAAAAAAGAAAAAGAAACTGGAACCTCGAGGGTTGGGATAAAGGCAGTTTACTGGGACAAACACAAAGAGATTAAAACAACAACAACGGCACTAATGACAAAAAAAAGTACACAAAAAGAGTGATGCACAGTGCAACTGCCTACCACCCGGGACCCGACGCTCCGCCACTTCCCCCACCGAAAACAGAGACCACCCCCCCGGCCCGCTCCCCATTTATATACTGGGCAGGATGTCACATGGTATGGAATAGCTCCTTGGCTAGTTCAGGTCAGCTGCCCCGGCTATGCCCCCACCTCCCAGGTTCCTGTAAAAATTAACTCTATCCCAGCTGAACCCAGGACATTATCCACCCCGTATTCTATAGCATCTACATCATGCCCAGATCTTACATTTTTTTTTCCCCAATCAACCACTACAACTTTCCTTGTCTTATATATAAGTATATGGACTCCACCCCCTGACCTCGCACACACACACACGGTGTTCCTTTAGCCTATGGGCTCTCCCTCTAATGTGTCCATCGATTTTGGGGCTCTATCTGTTGTAACAGTTCTTCAGGATAAGAGAGAGATGGTGTGAGATGTTGGGTTGTTGTACGCTGCCTCTGGAACTTGTGGCTAGTACATTTGGTGCAACTCATGCCCTTGGTCTGCAGGTCGAAGATGTTGATCTTGAGGGAATTGCTGGGTGCCAGTTCAAGTTCTATCGCTGTTGTACTTGGCTCAGTTTCAAAAGTCCATCCTGTAGTCATTTGGATAATTCTCACAATAATACCCTTGATATGGCATATAGACACTATAGATACAATGACATGCATTGGCAGGTTATTTAGCAGTTAAATATCATACAGCCCAATTCACTGGCTATTCTCTCCTGAAATCAAATCTCCCTGAGGTACACATCGAACCTCCCCATCCTTCTGCATCACCCACCAGGTGTACCCAGGTCCTTGAGCAAAAACAACGCCTTGAATGGGTTTGCTTCTGCTTGAAGGAGGACTAACCCAGACTGTCTTTCCTAACATACTCCTCATGCGCACTACAGGGACTTTATCCCTTTCTACAGTATGTGGAACTCTTGGCTGGGCGGGGCCAGCCCGATTGGCGGATCCTCTAGTATTAACTAACCAGGTGGCTTTTGTTAAATGTGTATCCCAATGCTTGAAAGTTCCACCCCCCATCGCTCTCAATGTAGTTTTCAGCAGTCCATTGTACCGTTCAATTTTTCCGGAGGCTGGTGCGTGATAAGGGATGTGATACACCCACTCAATGCCATGTTCTTTGGCCCAGGTGCCTACGAGGTTGTTTCGGAAGTGAGTCCCGTTGTCCGACTCGATTCTTTCTGGGGTGCCGTGTTGCCATAAGATTTTCTCTTCAAGGCCCAGGATAGTGTTCTGGGCAGTGGCATGGGACACAGGGTATGTTTCCAGCCATCCAGTGGTTGCTTCCACCATTGTAAGCACATGGCACTTGCCTTGGCGTGTTCGTGGGAGTGTGATATAGTCAATCTGCCAGGCCTCCCACTGTTTATATTTCAGCCATCGCCCTCCATGCGACAGGGGTTTTTGCCGCTTGGCTTGCTTAATTGCAGCACATGTTTCACATTCATGGATGACCTGTGCGATAGTGTCCATGGTCAAGTCCACCCCTCAATCTCGAGCCCATCTATATGTTGCATCTCTTCCCTGATGGCCTGAGGTATCGTGGGCCCACTGAGCCATAAATAGCTCACCCCTACATTGCCAGTCCAGGTCCACCTGAGACACTTCAATCTTGGCGGCCTGATCTGCCTGCTGGTTGTTTTGATGTTCTTCAGTGGCTCGACTCTTGGGTACATGAGCATCTACGTGACGTACTTTTACCACTAGCTTCTCTAACCGAACAGCAATATCTTGCCACAGTGCGGCAGCCCAGATGGGTTTACCTCTGCGCTGCCAATTGCCCTTCTTCCATTGCTGTAGCCACCCCCATAGGGCATTTGCCACCATCCATGAGTCAGTATACAGATAGAGCACTGGCCACTTTTCTCTTTCAGCAAGGTCTAACGCTAGCTGGATGGCTTTCACCTCTGCAAACTGACTCAATTCACCTTCTCCTTCAGCAGTTTCTGCAACTAGTCATGTAGGACTCCATACAGCAGCCTTCCACCTTCGATGTTTTCCCACAATGCGACAGGACCCATCAGTGAACAGGGCAAATTGCCTCTCATTTTCTGGCAATTTATTATACAGCAGGGCTTCTTCGGCCCGTGTCACCTCTTTCTCTGGCGACATTCCAAAATCTTTGCCTTCTGGCCAGTCCGTGATCACTTCTAACATTCCTGGGTGACTGGGGTTTCCTATGCGAGCTCACTGTGTGATCAGTGCGATCCACTTACTCCACGTGGTGTCAGTCGCGTGATGCGTAGAGGAAACTTTCCCTTTGAACATCCAGCCCAGCACTGGCAGTCGAGGTGCTAAGAAGAGCTGTGTTTCAGTACCAACCACTTCTGAGGCTGCTCGAACTCCTTCATATGCTGCCAAGATCTCTTTTTCAGTTGGAGTATAGCGAGCCTCTGATCCTCGATATCCCCGACTCCAAAACCCCAGAGGTCGGCCACAGGTCTCCCCAGGTGCTTTCTGCCAAAGGCTCCAGGTAGGGCCATTCTCCCCAGCTGCAGTGTAGAGCATATTTTTAATACCTTGTCCTGTACAGACTGGCCCAAGAGCTACTGCGTGAACAATCTCCTGCTTAATCTGTTCAAAGTCTTGTCGTTGCTCAGGCCCCCATTTAAAATCGTTCTTCTTCCGAGTAACTTGGTAGAGCGGGCTTACAATTTGACTGTAATTTGGAATATGCATTCTCCAAAAACCCACAACACCTACGAAAGCCTGTGTTTCCTTTTTATTAGTCAGTGAGGACATAGCTGCTATTTTGTTGATCACATCCACAGGGATCTGACGACACCCATCTTGCCATTTTACTCCTAAGAACTGGATCTCCTGCGCAGGTCCCTTGACCTTACTTTCTTTTATGGCAAAACCAGCCTTCAAAAGGATTTGGATTATTTTCTTCCCTTTCTCAAAAACTTCTTCTGCCGTGTTGCCCCATACAATGATGATGTCATCAATATATTGCAGGTGCTCTGGAGCTTCACCTTTTTCTAGTGCAGCCTGGATCAGTCCATGACAAATGGTGGGGCTGTGTTTCCACCCCTGGGGCAGTCGATTCCGGGTGTACTGGACGCCCCTCCAAGTGAAAGCAAACTGAGGCCTGCACTCCGCTGCCAAAGGAATGGAGAAAAATGCATTGGCAATGTCAATTGTGGCATACCACTTAGCTGCCTTTGATTCCAGTTCATATTGAAGCTCTAACATATCTGGCACAGCAGCGCTCAGTGGTGGTGTGACTTCATTCAGCCCACGATAATCTACTGTTAGTCGCCATTCCCCACTAGATTTCTGCACGGGCCACATGGGACTATTAAAGGGTGAGTGAGTCTTGCTGATCATTCCTTGGCTCTCCAATTGGCAAATCAGCTTATGGATGGGGATCAGGGAGTCTCGGTTGGTGCGATATTGTCGCCGGTGCACCGTCGTGGTAGCAACTGGCACCTGTTGTTCTTCAACCTTCAGCAACCCCACAACCGAAGGGTCTTGGGAGAGACCCGGCAGGGTAGACAGCTGTTCAATCTCCTCCGTCTCCAATGCAGCTACACCAAAGGCCCAACGGTACCCTTTTGGGTCCTTGAAATACCCCCTCCTGAGATAATCTATACCAGGGATGCACGGGGCCTCTGGGCCAGTCGCAATGGGGTGTTTATGCCACTCATTCCTGGTTAGACTCATTTCAGCTTCCAATACGGTTAGCTCTTGGGATCCCCCTGTCACACCAGAGATACAGATGGGTTCTGCCCCTTTATAACTTGATGGCATTAGGGTACATTGTGCACCAGTGTCCACTAGAGCCTTATATTCCTGTGGGTCTGATGTGCCAGGCCATCGAATCCACACTGTCCAGTAGACTCGGTTGTCCCTCTCCTCCACCTGGCTGGAGGCAGGGCCCCTCTAATCCTGGTTAGAATATCCGTTACTCACTTTCTGCACACGTAAATCAGAAGTCCCTTCAAGGGGATCAGAAATGAGATAAGCCCATCTATTGCGTCTGTGGGACTGCTCACGGGAAACTGGAGCAGCAGTTTTCCAAGAAGAATTCTCTTTTCTGGTTGCTTTTTCTTGCAACTCCTGTACCCGTGCATCCAAGACTGAAGTGGGTTTTCCATCCCACTTCCTCATGTCCTCTCCATGGTCACGCAGGTAAAACCACAGGTTAGCTCATCGAGTGTACTTTCTCTCTCCTCTCTCTTGGGCAGAGGAACGCTTACTCCCAATAACTGCGATACGGGCCTGTACAGGTGAGGAGGAGGACAGATCCACTTTGAATTGCTGGAACTCTCGGGACAACTCCTCTACAGCTGAGACACAGGCCCGTAGGGAGGAAGAGAGACTCCCTTTGTATTGCCGGAGTTGGACAGCCAATTCATCCACCGTTTGTCCATAGCCTTCTCTCCAGGACATTACTGCCAATGAGTTGGCATAGGTTGGTGGTGCACTTCGTAGAAACTTCCGCCACATGGGTTGTGTGCATTGGACTTCATCTGGATCTGTGGGTGACTGTGCATTTTCTGGATCATTGTAAATCACCTCCAGCACGGCTAATCCTCTCAGGTACTGGATACCTCTCTCCATGGTGGTCCACTTGCCTTGGTGACATGTAACTTCACCCCTGAAGGGGTATCTTTCCTTTACACCTAACAGAAGTCATCTCCAGAGGCTGAGGACTTGTGTTTTTCTCCCAATCGCCTTGTCGATGCCCCCTTCCCTAGACAGAGATCCCAACTGCTTGGCTTCCTTACCCTCTAATTCCACACTACTAGCCCCGCTATCCCAGCATCGGAGCAGCCAGGTAACAATGTGCTCACCTGGGTGGCGGCTAAAATTTTTTCGCATGTCACGCAACTCACTCATGGATAGAGATCGGGTAATTATTTCAGGTTCTGCCTCTACCTCCTGTTCTCGCGATGACCCTGGTTCATCTTCATCTCTCACTAAGCGAACTGATTTCTTTGTGTGTTTCTTTTTCTGTACAGGGGCGACTGATACTGGCACAGGCTGGTTCTCTGGTTTAGCTGATGTGTCCGTCACCGGGGTAGGGGTAGTCACGGTACCTGTTGTCAGGGTAGAGGCAGCCACGGTGCTTGTTGTCGGGGTAGGGCAGCCACGGTGTCTGTTGTCGGGGTTGGGGTAGCCACGGTGCCTGTTGTTCTGTTTTCCATCTTTTCTCCCTGAGGGTGCTGCCTAGTATCAAGCAGTGTTTGGTAGATACTGGCCAGGGCCCAGCACAGTGAGGCGAGTTGTATGTCTTTGGAATAGCCACAGCATTTTTCTTTCAAATATTCTGTCACTTCATAAGGGTTCTGTAGTTGTTCGGGAGTGAACTTCCAAGTCACTGGGGGTGCGAAGTTCTCTAGATACTTGCCCATATGCTCCCACATGCCGTGCCACCCATGAGTATCCAGCTTTGGGGGAGATCTCTGAGTGGTACTCTTCAAGAGCCTTTTTGTAGCCCTAAACAAGACCTGAAACATATTCAGGAGGCATAGCACTAACAGCACACTGGCTTGCGCATCCCAAGGATGTTCAAAATTCTCAAAAGCTGTTGTAATTAGTCAGAAGGAGAAAAGGGAGCTGAACGGACGGGGGGAGGTATCCCCCCCTTATTTCCCCATGGATTGGGTGTAATTACCAATAAAATCCGACAGAAGGCGCCCAAAGTATGGAAATGTTATCACTGCCTCATACAGATACCAGCTTAACCTCATGACCAGTGATGTAATCATTTCATAAGTCGACATTGCCCAGTACAGCAAAATGATAATCCCAATCACTCTCCCAGAGATGAGATACGCAACTACAGGCAATACATAGAGCATATAAGAGCTTACAAAACGCCACCATGTAAACAAATGAAACAACATTGTGACTAACATCTATATATCTAAGAAATGCGTTTGGCAAATTTGTTTCAACACGCTCTGGCCAGATCTGTCGTTATCTCAACCCTTCGTGCCCCACGTTGGGCGCCAAAAAGGACTGTCGTGGTTTCAGCCCGGCCGGTACCAAAGGACCACGCAGCCGCTCGCTCACTCCTCCGCCCCCCTCCGGTGGGATGCGGAGGAGACGGAGGAGAGAAAAGAAAAAAAACCCTGGAACCTCGAGGGTTGAGATAAAGGCGGTTTACTGGGACAAACACAAAGAGATTACAACAACAACAACGGCACTAATGAAAAAGTATACAAAAAGAGTGATGCACAGTGCAACTGCCCACCATCCGGGACCCGACGCTCCACCACTTCCCCCACCGAAAACAGAGACCACCCCCCCCCCCCCCCCCCCCCCGGCCCACTCCCCATTTATATACTGGGCAGGATGTCACATGGTATGGAATAGCTCCTTGGCTAGTTCAGGTCAGCTGCCCCGGCTATGCCCCCACCTCCCAGGTTCCTGTAAAAATTAACTCTATCCCAGCTGAACCCAGGACATTTAGCAATAGTGGCGTTTTGAACAACTTGTCTCCTCACCTTGGCTCTGCTGTAGTCCCTCTCCACTCTTCATGCCTACCCATATAAGGGGTTTTTTTTTGTTAACGGAAAAACAGTAGTCAGGCTCTGAAGTAACCCATAAACTTGCAGACCAGTTTTCCTGCTGCCAGCCAGGAAGGGATGAGAACTGATAAATCTAGCTGAGATTTATAATATGCTTATGTAGTAGCAATATGGGACTTTCTATAGATTTAAAGACAGTGATTATTGAAATTATGATGCTATTTGTTGTTTTAACACCTATTCTCACTGAATTTTCCAAGGGTCAAAACTTTTTGATTCATCTTACAATCTACACTGGAGCTAAATACAATATTCTTATCACAATGCAATACGTGGGCCTGCTTGCCCCGCACATACTCTTCCTTGAACTGTCTGTAGTGCTTGTTTATCAGGAAAGTGGATGAGTGGGTGTGTAAAATACAAAGAAAAGGTGCAAATTTTCTAGTGTTGCTAGAAGTAAAAGTCGAGATTTTTGCAAACCAAGATTCTGAAAACAGAGCGATGGCATAAGTCAAGATTTACATTTACTACCTGGGATTGCAAATGTCTTTCATACCTCTCATGCATCTGGGTCAGAATCACCGTATTTATATTTATATTTCAGTTAAATTCAATTCATTAGTGCCTACTGATATCCACAATAATATCATAAATTAGACATATCCAAACACTATACTGTATGCAAATGTAATGCCAACAGCTGTACTGGTTGACAAACAGAGACCCTCAATCCTCTGTCCTCTTCCATGCAGAGCACATAACAACGCCAGTGTAGGGTAATTGTCCCTTCTTGGCACAGGTTCCCATCTTCCAGTGATTGTAGCTCAAGGACTTCTGAACGGAGGTTTGGCTCTCCTTTTTAAATCATTACACACTGGCTACGTGGAGTCTGATTGTCAGCAAAAATGTGCTGCGTCAGGGAGAGGCCACGCAGCACACTGGAAATGCCAAAACTGCAACGGGGTTGTAGCAGTTATCTAGTCCTTAATCCTAGGGCTGTAGGGAAAATTCAAGGGGAAATGCTACCTTTCAGATAAGCATTATTACCAACTCATTTTGCCTAAATCCGTAAAACCCTATTCTCGTTGTTTCACCCAATCTGAACACTCCACTGGGATGTGCTGGGAGGGCAGGCAAGGTGTTAATAGGCTCATCATGGAATAATATTTCAAGAAATGTCTGTAAGATTTTGAGAAGAGAGTGAGGACCTGTAAGTGCTATCTAACACAGACTAGATTGCTTTTGTTTCTGAGAGATGATTTTTTTCCAAGCCGAGAGCTTGAAAACATCGCAGAGGTATTGAAAAATCACCTAGCATTAGGATAGGCCTTCAGATGACAAGAAGAGTGATACTGGCTCTGAATGTGTGCATTATAATGGTGATGATGCATGCAGTGAGAACATTAGCTGTCATCATTGTTATTCCAGTCATGTAGTCCTCAAAGCCTTGCAGAATGAATATGGTGGCCAAGAATTTTGTAATGAAATCCTGGAAAAATATTGGCATTTTCTGAAACCAAGTGTAAACAAGACTCTCCCTCCTTGTGCCAAAGGTAGTGATTCTCCCCTCATACCTCAATCCCCAGACATTGTTTCTTGGAATATTCTTAGCCCCCGAACGGACACAAAGAGACTATCTGATGAGTCACAATATGATTTTTTTGTTGTTGTTGAGGACAAAATGGTTATGAGTTAAAGGAGGAAAAAGTAGAGAAACCTAACTCAATCATGAGTGCAACTAAACCACTTGTCTCTGTTTCTTTGCATGATACGTCACCCACACTTACCAGGGAGGTGCTCGCCCTGAAAGAACAACCAGGAGTGGAAGACAGAGAGCTCCTTTGTACCGACGTTCAGGGTTCAGTAGCCCCCGTTATCCCATATAGGTAGCACCAGTGGCAGCACCACCAGTATGTGCCTCACAGATTGCCTGTGAAGTGCCTTGCACAGTGGATCATAATCTACTGGCCCTTCCATCATTGTGTCCTACTTCCCTTTACGAGAGAGACTGGAAAGTACAAGCTTGGAGGAACAGGAACCCTGACTGTGGTCACCAGTGGCACCCAGTACCTCAGATACCCTACTTCTATTGTTTTGTCCTGTTCTCCTGTGAAAGAGGACCTTGTTTAAAGTGAAAGCCATGATTGTATCCCCAAACTTATTTGCACATGGCCTGATTTCCACAGGCCCCTGGAAGACAGAACTTCAATCTCCTGTTTCTTCTCCCAAAAGCTTCTGATGCACGCGTCTGCTTAGAACATGTGGATGTTCATTTATGAGTAAAGTTTCCACTCTAGGCAGCTGATGGGAACAGATCATGCCAGTGGCTACATGTCCCTTCCACTACAGAGGGATAGTTCCCAGTATGAGATTTGGCACTGGTAAATATTGACACCACTTCCTTTGCACTCTGCTTTTCCCAGGTGACCCTCAAAGGTCACACAGCCCTGGCAGGTTTCTTAATCACTGTCCCTGCACAGTGAGTTTTTTGAGTGTACCCTTCATCCCATGATCTCTTTGATTTACATGGCCTCATTGCCAGTGGTATTTTGGAATCGCCTTTTTTCTTATACTTTGCTTTCTCACCATTGCTTTTCCTTTCTGGTCTCAATTTGGGTTGTCCCTCGACTGTCCGCCATTCTCCTTCTAACAACCTCTGACATTTGTAGATGGATGTTACATATCATCAAAGATCTTCTTATGCCTCCTTTTTTATTATTAGAGACTCTCAGGATGGAAATGAAAGAAAAAAGCAACTAGGAGAGGGAGTGGAAAAGAGTAACTCCAAGCAGAATGTGAAGATGCAGAAAGCCTTGATGGAGCTCAGCCTCCTTTCATAAGCACCATTGCTCCTGAGGGACAGAAGATAATCTCTCTCAGGGTGGACATTTTCCTTAAGAGAACAGTGCCTTGCGAAGCCTTTCTTTCAGACATGCTTGGTATGTCCATGTTCAGCTTTCCTTCCGGTCTTCTGAACAGTGCAAGAAAGCAAAGGGGTGGTTTTTCCTTTGTTTCTGAGCAGGCTGTAGATCCTTTTCAACACCTGGAAGAAGCATGCTGTTTGAGGTTTGTCTGGGCTTTTAGCAACCTCTCATTTTACTTGCAGAGCAGCGGGGAGACTAGGAGGTACCAGCATCATATAGACATCACTGTAGACATTATTTCTGCTGAGACACCACTGCCAGCTCTCCCCTTCCCCAAGCTATTTTCAATGATAATGAGGGGGCAATAGCATATCTAAAAACATAACTGTGATTGCAGCAGAGGAGTATGTTTTCTGGGTACATTGCCGCCCACAGGATATGATTATGACTTGATTAGAATCATGGTATACCTCTCTAGCGGAGACTAGGACAAGCCCCGTGTTTATGGTTGTTCTGTAATTCATGGCAGCATACAATACACCTAAATCCCCAGATATGTAATTGTGGCTCTGTAAATGTAGTTCTCTTTTGAACAGTTTTACAATCACATCATTAGCTCTCCCTGTTCTCTGACTGTCATCAAGTTTCAATCCTAAAACTACGCAATCAGGAAATAAAGATCAGCGGTATCTTTGGAGCTATCAGGGTCCATGGAGCAAGAAACAAGGTTGTCTCCTTACTCCAGCCCCAAGAGCTAGGAAGAAATTGCATGTTCCTGAAGCTTATCAGAGCAAAGGAGCCTCTTGCCTGTGTGTGCATGCAGACCACAGTACAGACAGACCATGTTGGAGGGCAGAGGGTGATGCTACTGTTTGCATGGCAATGATTTACTTAAGAACGTACACCTGCAGCAATCACTGGCCTTAGCACCCCGTAGGACCGGGGCCCTGAGAGAACAGAATCCTTGGTTCCGTCTCAAACATCAAGGGACTAATCCTGGAAAGTGCTGCCTGTACACAGTAGCATCCAAGCTTAGGTGTGAGTAAGAATTTGCCCCGAATCCTGTTCCTGTTCCATGCATGCTCCTGATCTGAGCAAAATTCTCATGGCTTCAGGCTTAGCACAGATATCATCCAGCTCCTGACCCTACCTTGCCACCATGCCGGGACACCATGCTTCACTGTGGCGTTTCCACATAGCAGCCTCCTGCCTGGAGGGGAAGGCAACTCCCTCCCTGTCGCCTCAACAACCCTGACCCTTTGTATAAGGAGGCATCAAGGCAAGAGCTAAGTCCAGGGGAGAGAGCATCTCTTTCCTTCAGTCATGGCCAAATAGGAACCAGAAGGACAGGGTTATATATCAGGAGCGAATAGTGTCAATAATAATGCCTCTTGCATCATACATGCTTTTTATCCCATGAGGCTCTTGCAGAAAGTCTCTGAGGTGCTTTTGCAAAAGACCTGCAGGAAGCCTGAGGGAGGAATTTTAGCAGAACGTGGGAGCACTTGGAGAGCTCAAGGAGAGTATGTAGGCCCACAGTGCAGAGCATGTGTTTGCTGATTATTGCTGACCTGTTGGGTTTCCTCTCCATGTTCACCAGCCTGTTACTAATAAAGAAGTGAACCACAGGTACTTGAGTGATGAATATTTAAAAGATCATGAGTTAAATGCCAAAAAACTCAGGAGCTCAGCTTTAAAATAATGTTTTGGCTTTTTTTCTAAATCACTATGTTTTATTTTTTATGTGATTTGCATCTAATTCTGTAGTAACCTCACATTTTGAAGCTTCTCTCCATGGAAATTAAAAGGCATCTTTCCCTTCATTAAAACATACTTTTCCCCTGAATCCAGTATCTGGGACTAGAACAGAGAAGAAAAATTATATGCCAAATATTATAAAATTTGTAAGTATGGAGATTTGGGGACACCGAACTAATGATGAGATCAGTGTATATACTGGTAGGGTAGCAATCAAGATAGTCATGCCAACTGGAATTTGGTAGGCTGTAAGAATACTTAGCGGGTTTCAATTTGTTTGCAAAGTCTAAACAGAAGAGCTCTGGGTCCCTCTTTTATAGGGTCCAACATAAAATACAATACAGTCCATCATAAGTCTCTACGCACGAAGAATCGGAGTGGAGAGTGGTATATATGATTGAAGTAACAGCATGACTAGGATACTTTTAGCAGCATGATGAGACTGGAGAGGATAGTTACAATGATGATGGAAGGATCCAGGACGCGGATCCAGACAGTACAGAAGTGGTAAGAAAAACTGAAGGTAGAGTTTTCAAAATGCACACAAATAAATTACCTGCTACGTCCCTTCTTTGTGCTAGTGGAGCTATGGGAGGTCCTGGGTGGGTCTGCAGTTCTTCCCCTCCTTCTGCTGCGGCAAGGTGGTACAGCGGCAGACAAAAGGGTCCAGGTGGGCAGCACCCAGCCACAGACAGTAATAGGTCGGGCTTTCTTGTTGTGGGTGGCTATAACACAGCAAGGCACTCTTGCTCACCGTTATGGCTTCTGAGAGTCAATGGCACTTGCTGTGGTGAGAGGAGGAAGTGTGCTGTTCATTGGGGTGGATGCATCTGACTGCAGGTGTTCAGCACAGTCACTGTTCACAGGAAAAGAACGAGTATACATCCTTCTTTTCCACTTTTTTTCCTGACGGCAAAGTGAAATCAGCGCCTATTATGTACAAAAAAGTTGTGGGATATTTTTGCAATGCTACTGTCCCATCTGCACTGACCCGTTGTATATCTGTCACAGTCTCTCTCCAACAAACCACCTTGTTCGAACCAGCTGCTTTCACCTAATTTTGGCAGAGGAACAGGGTTTTGGAAGACCTTAAATGGAAAAAATATGGAAAAATCCAGGTAGAAGAAAGAGGAGAGAGGGTCTTTGTTTGTGTGTGCCAAGCGAGGGAAGGGCAGCAACACTGTGAGATCGGCCTCCGCTCAGTGCTAGTAGATCTACACTGAAAATGGCATTGATGGGAGCCAAGCTGCATTCATTCTCCTGCCGGTGGACCCACTTATCAGCAAATTATCAGTATTTTTTAAACAAATTTTTATTGACTTTTGACATCTCGATGGAATGTGCAATTTTTGCCTTCAATCACTCAACCAGATTGTCTGAGTGAGGGAGCAGAAGGTCTGGTGTGATTATTGAGTGCTTTGGAGTGTCGTATTTTGCGGTTCAGATATGATAGCTGAGTAAGCATCAGAAGAGCTCATAACAGCATCGCATGGGAAAACAGTTCGTTTTATATCTAGTACCAATGTGGCTGTTTCCTGTCTTTGGGTTCTTCCTTCTGCAACTTAGATAAATAGATAGATACTTAGATAGATACTGCCAAGGAATATCTAAAGTAAAAGCTCCATTTTATTAGGCACTGCTGACAACTGTTGTAGTAGACAGTCCCTTCTCCAGAGGTTTTGCAGTCTAAATAATCAGGCAGGGGCTGAGAGAAGTCAGAGGCAAACTCTGAAGTGCAACTTCTAAGAAACAGGGAAAAGAAACTGAAATAAATTGCATCATAGCAGGTAGCCTCTTGGACTACAGTGAAGAAGATGTTCATATGAAGAAAGGTTATTTAATTTTAGTAGAGACCCCCTTTTTTTTGCAGCTAATGAGTCATGCAGGTACATATTTTTCAGAAGCTAGATATTTTTCCCATCACAGGCCATTGAACTGCCAATATTTTATTAAGCCTTCTTGCTGCTTGGGGTGTGTGAGAATTGCGTTGTTCAGTGTACTTTAAAATTCTAGCTTCTAAAAGTAGATGTAGGAATAAAGGATTTGTTTACTCATCAATATGTCCATGAAGGATAGGATAAACTCTTCTAAGTACTGTCAGATATTACTGTCATTTATGAAGCTGAGTGTAGCTTCTATCATATAAACTGAGTTAGTACATGTAACAGAATAACTTTTATCCTGTGATACAGATTTGAGTCGCCTATCTGAGGCTCTGATCCCCAGGATTCATTAGCCATCCACTCAGTTTTGCAGCTGTCTCCAGCTTTGGGAAGGGGCTGTGATGAATAAGACTCCCCTTGTGGCGAAAGACAAAATGCTTATGGTTTTTTCCGTGCTTCTTTACTCTTGGAGGGAGCTGCAAAGTCTGACAGACACCTGATAAAGTCCGCTCTATGAGGTTTATCAGGTCTTTGTGCAAAGCACATCTCCTATTCCTTACCTTCTTCTTGGTCAAATGTGAAGCTTTTTTCTACTATACCTTCCGTGCTAATATTTCTCCTCTTCCAAAAGTAATAAGAAATTTCTGAAGATGTAGATGATCGCCAGCCATTCTTCAGTTAAAGAGCTAATGAGAACGCATAAGCACAGTGTCTTTCCAGATCTTAAAGCTTGGCCCTCTAATAGGATTTTGGAACTGAAAACTGCTGATTTCTCTGGTTTGGCACTGAATAAATAAAGAACATGTTGTATTGTGCCGTTCAGTTTGTGATACTGCCTCTTTGCATCTTTAGACAGAGATATTCTTTTTGATGTCCTAACCTGATACACAGTTGGAGATGTTGGACACTAGCACTTCAAATCTGAATAGTTATTATTTTGGTCAAAAAAGGCTATCGAATGGTACCTGACAGCTCTTGTCTGACAATACAGGGAATCTGGGAGTAGGTCTCCTACTATCAAATGGAACGATATCACAGCCGCAAGTAAAGTCACTCTGTCAATTTATTTTTATCCCAAATATTTTGTCTGGTTAGTTTTTGTGCCAGAAGGCTTCTTGTTTCTCTCCTCTTGCAACTAGAGTATTCTGACTAGCACATCAAATCTGTACTTTTATTTAGCCCAGCACTTATCTGGTGGTTTCAGTTATTTACCACCTGGGAACTGAAGTATTATACACATAGCTGAGAAGAGAATCTCAAGAGAGTCTAAATCATGAGTAGCCCTTCTCTGAAAAGCAAAAACGACATATGTCAGACTCAGCAGTGATGAGTCCTTCCACTGGTATGAAGTGGCCTCTGTATCTACAAAGTCCTGAGCCTTATTAAGAAGACGTTGACTTAACCTAAAACATGTATGTTTTCCCTAAGCATGCTGTGGATAAATACTCAGCATTTAGCCCTCTGGATATATAAATTGGTCTCACTTAGCTGCTGGCAAGAAGAAAACACTTCTACACGCTGCTGGGCATCTGGTCTTCCTTATTCTGCTTTGGAATTTTTGTCCAAAAGAGACAGTTAAACAGATATCACACAAAGCATAAGAGGCAGCAGGAACTGTTTCCTGCAATTGAAGTGTTCCTTTATTTAAGAAATTTCACAAAAGAAAAACAATTTTTTTTTAATTAAAGTGCAGGCACTTTCATTTCAGGCTGTGAACTAGATGGATTATTTAAGCAAAAAAATGTACTGCACTCCTTAACTTGGTTTGTTTAGATTAATTAGATACTCCTTATATTAGAATTTCTTTATGCTACAAAATGCAATTAAAGCCTATTGATTAACTGAACTAACTTATCAGCTATACATGTGGTTGACAAGAGCCAGTTAGTATTTCCTGGAAAAAATTCAGAATTTTCATGTGGCTTCTGTTAGTGTCTTCATTAAACATTCATGTCATTTTCATTCTTTCCCTCATTGTCTAATAAATATACCATTAGGGCCATTAACTGCCAGGAGTTAAGTTGTTTAAGTGCTACAAGATACACCCAGCAAATGGTTGGATCTTGAGGTATTGGTTTTCTGTATAGATATCTGGTATTTTCACAGTCCCTTGAAACTCCAGATCCAATTATCTCTGCAGCAGAAGAAAAGTAATTGAAACATTAGGCACAGCTCAGTCCCCAAGGAATGAAAAAAACAAAAGATAGGCAAGCTTACCGCAGCATTCCGTCTTAGAGGAAAAAAAACCTATTACTGTTGGAATCAAAAAACTATAGGTGAGATGAACAGAGTTCATGCAATCCATAAATGAGAGAAGTCCCTGGTCCATCCTGTTTCTTTCTCTGCTAGTTTGCTCTGTTTGATGATGCCTTACTAGCAACCCTAAGTTTGTTGAAGACTTCTTATGGAGAAAGGCAAGTATCTCAGTGCTTGAGGTGAATTAGTTTGAGAAGCCATTGACCCTGGTAGTCCTATAAGTTGTAGGTAGGCTTTTCATTTAATGTGGCTACCACTGGTGACATTGCAGGACTTTGGCTTGTTTATTTGCACCTACACTTCCTCATTCTGCCAACATGAAATTCTCTGTGGGAAAAGAGGTGACTTGCGCATGGGAGAATTTGGACAGCACACTGAATCTGTAGGAACTTTCTAGCCTGATGATTGGCAAATGCAAGTCATGCTATCAAAGTGACTGCTTCAGCCCTTCTCAGTAGTACAGTGTGTGCATAGGTAGCAAGGCACACTTCCTTGCATCCTATACTTTACTCCAGCAGGAGTTGCATGAGTAGCCCTAGATGAATGCCTAGACTTGTGATGAGACAATTCTACGCAGCATGTAGCCTGAAGCGTAAGTATTTTTTTTGGAATACTAGGTAGTCAAGATTTCTCAAGGCGAAATGTATTTAAAAGCACTTATCTGCACTGGGTGATGAATGTTTCAGGAAATTTTGCATATCTGAAATGTCCTACCTAATATGCAATGCAGCATCATTTTCCAAATTATTCTGGAACAGTTCTTGAGAATGAAAAAAAATGGGGTTTGCAGGTAACATATTTTATATCACCTGCATTTATATACACATTAGGCTACAGCACACATCTGTAGCAGTAACAGCCTTCGTTTAACACAGAGAGTCACAAGAAGCATCACGCAGAAGGAAGAGGAGGAAACAGAAAGTACTCTGGTTTAAACGGCAAAGAGCAGGAATATATTCATACCAAAAATATTGTTTAAGAGTTAGAAATTTAGCTCTTGTAATGCTAATGCAGTGGAAGAAGGATAAAAGGAAAGTTAAAGAGCAAGTAGCCAAGGATACCAAGGGCAATAATAAATCATTTGATGTATATCACAAATATGAAATTTGCAAGACAGTTAATACCTGTACTAAACCATTAGAGTGTGAAATGATCAGTCGCATTGCAGGTATGGTAAATGATAATTTTTGCCTTGGCATTAAAGGCAAAAGTTATTGGAAAAAGAGTAATCTGATTTTACTTTCTTTTACAGCTACAGCTGGTAAGCATGAATTATGGAGGCAATGGGCTCAAAACCCTCTAAGATATTCCATAGTAATAAATTACTAAAATGAGACTACCTGTAGCTTTAGCAGTACCAGAAGGTGTTGGACAGATCAGAACTGTACAATTGAGCAGGCAAGAGAGAAGAAATGTTGTGATCTTCATTTTCCATCTGTGGAACAAAACCAGAGAGAAAGAGAAAGCTGCAAGTTCTTGCCCCTGCAAGAACTCAGCTGCAGGCGGGAGGGAGGACTCCTGGGCCTTTTGCACAGCCCTGTCCCTGTGGGGTCTTTTGGGTCTGCTTCTTCCCCTGCATGCCCAGCCCTGTGCTGTGAGCTGGGATGGCAGACCCTCTTCTCCCTAAAACACCACTTGCTACTTCCCCAGTACTAAAAATCCTTTCCAAAAACTCCCTTCCCCTCTTGCTCACTTGAGTACTGCTAAAGAGCCCCACAAATCCTGGACTGATTTTTTTTGAATACTTGATCAATTCTAATACAATCTAAATCTCAGGAGTTCCTAGACATTCAAAGCTGCAGAATTACTAGGGATAATTAAATAATCAGAAGTAACAGAGACCTCTATTTGTACCTTTTTTCATGCTTTACAGCATCATAAATCATACATCCTCATATAACTCCTTGTCACATCAAACCCCAGTGCCAATGAGCAGTGAATATGCTTGCTAAAAAGGATGGCCAGCATTGAACAGTGTGTGCTGCATTTTGTACCAGGACGAAGGGAAATGAAAACATTGAAGGCAGAAGTAGAATGTAGAAAGGAGTTCATGCTAGAGCCAGGCAGGAAGGGTGTGGTTCTTTGGAGGCGTTTCAGAAGGCTATTTAAGGAAGAGATGTGAGTTGCAGGGGTCTTGTCATAGGTTAAAAAACGGTTAAAAAAAACAAAGATCAAACAAGACCAGCCAGTTTTCAGCACAGAAAGCAGTTGATAGCGAGTTGCCCTAAGGAGAAGGACTAGGGCAGGCGTGCCTCAGCATATTTAGTAATGACCTGAAAGAGGCCCGGGACTAGTTAGGTGGTAAATTTCCTGATGGTACAGAATGAGTTAGATTAGTGAGGCTTGCAGAGTATTTCGGAAGTGCATTGCACTTTTAAATAAAATGAATAATTGAAGCAATCTGAACATACTGATGGGTTCCGAGTTAGTCACGACCACTGCTCCTACCCAAGGATAAAAGGAAAAGAAAATAGTTTTCACTGTGAATAGTCCATTTTGCAGAAACAGGAAAAAAAATGAATTATTTGTCTCAGGAACAGAATAATAATCTGAAAATTCAGACACAAACTACATAGGCTTATCTTCATCTAGAAACCTTCATTGGGGTCTGGTCACTTTGTCTTGCTGAAGCCATAAAAAAGGAGGGGGTGCAGGTAAGGAAGGTGGCAAACATCAACAACAAAGGCAGAAGGAGAAGGAGGATTATCTTCTGCAAGATTGTACGGTTGAGCACTGTAAGACAACCTCCTCTGCTCCCTGTGACATAGGTACAGTAAATAGAAGTATAAAGTAAACCCACAGACATCAGGAGCACTAGAAAGACCTGCTCAAGCAGTCTCTTGCATTGACTTTGCCTGGCCAGAAGGCTTCAGTGCTGCACCGCCATCTTTGATCTAGGGAAGGTGGCCATGTCTGCTGCCCTGCGTGCCCTACCACCCGTCTCCCACAACAATACTATGCTCACTTCTGTAGGGCGTTAGGGCAGCATTCACTAGGCGAAGCCTTGTCTGCAGAATCACAGCTGTCTTACTCCTGCCCTTCAGCCATCAAGACCCCTGCTGCTTTGCACCGCCTTTCCAGAGAGCCTGCATGACCCAAGAAACCATTCAGCCAAGTAGCTTCTTCTCTACAGCAAGCTCTGACCTCTGCCTGACCTGGATGGACTGGATCATTAAAATCGCACACTCTGGGCCCTGGAGTCACTCCCTGGATCATCTTGTCTGTGCTTTTCACAGTCCTGAATAAGAAAAGTAAGCAACTTTCTCCTTGTTGATACCTTCCTGCAGCCTTTTGTGAAACAGCACGCTCAGAGCCATGTTGTTGCTGGGTTGTCCTCGTTAGTCCTTTCACTGTGGACAGCAGAAGCTGTCTGACAGGCATGGATAGTCTGAGACGGTTATAAGGTTCCTCAGGGAGCTTTGTTGGTGATGATGTGAGTCCAAGCAGCTTCGGTTCATGTAAAGCAGAAAAGCTGGCTCCTCACTTCTTCCCCTGTGCTTCGAACCCGGGCCTTTCTCGTTCAGCTAACAGACCAGGTACATCACTGAGTTCCTTCCTGTATGATAACCACAGGGGTAGTCCATTCCAGTGAAGTAATGTGGTCTCAGCTGCGTATCACTTTTCAGAGTTACAAAAAAGTTTTGAGGTAAAGATTAGACTGGTTTGTATTTTTAATGTCAATAATCCTAAGTAAGTTCAATTTATTTGTTAAATGTATTCAAAGTATTTCAAGTGTATTATTATCATTCCTAGCAGCGGATATGACATTAAGGTATTTTTATGGACAGCACTCCCCACCCTATAGATATCATACAAAATGAGCAGACGAATGGTGTTCTACTTTCCTCCTTGTCCCATCAGTTCATAAAAAACTGAATAATCTTTTGGTATGTGATGGACTGATACAGAGTTATCCTGTGCATAAATGGGTCTTGGATTATCTCGGTTATGTCACTGCAGAGGATACTTCAGATGGCAGCCTGGGGGCTTGTCTTGGTGGCGTGGCATGACCGCAGTTTGCACTCAGTGCATTGTCATGCTGGCTAACCACAGGTCTGGTTTCTGCTTATTTTCTGCTGCTTATTTGACCTCGGTACTGGGGAAGATTATGTCCAGGACAAACAGGGGATCAGGCCCAGTCAGCATGGGAGTCAACAGTATTCAAGAACAAATGTCAGGAGACAATTCACCACCCAGGACAGGGGTGCTGTAGCCATGCCCCCATCCCGCACCACTTTCCTTACTGGTGAAGTTGGGGCTGTAGTCTGTTTAGGGAATCTGGAATGCTCTGCAGGTACTCCCCTGTTGCTCTGCTAAGTGATCTGATCCCAATTAATTCCTGTGTCCAGAGCTGACCTTGACCCTGGATGAAGAACAGAGGTATATGGTCAATTCCAGACACTGCCTTTTCTTGCCTGACAAACTAGTTATTTGAAGAGGCAGCCTCAGCTTGTAGTTCTTTTATGCTTCTATCAAGCATCAGATATTTGTGTTTCTTTCTAGTCTGTTGTGAAACTTTGGCTCACTACTGTTTGTTTATATTCTGATTTTGCTTTCTAGCGGGTCCGATCAGCTGTAATGTTCTCAGTGTTACCAAAATATGCTTTAGATTGAAATTTGACTTCGCCTAAAGGAACACAGGAATTAGGAGAGATTTTTTTGCTTTGTGCTGGGTCATACAAGGCAACTTCTCAGCACTTTGTAAATTTAGCAAGTTCTGATGTTTGTACAAGAAAGTAGTAACCATCACAGGTACTAAATGTTTCCGTGATTGAAGACAAAGAATTACCAATGGGTAGCATGATGCATCTCTACCCTCACTGCTGAATTTGAGACAAAAATAGAAAGCTTTAAAATCATATATCCTAGATTATCAAGACCACAAAAAAAAAGCAGTTTCTATTTTTAAATTGATTGTCGGCTTTTATTTTTTTCCATAGTGCAGGAAGTAGCTGATATTTGCCATAAAAAGGAAAATCCAAGCAAGTAAAATGGGCTAGAAAAGCAGCTCATCCAGATGTTCTTCACGGCCATTTAACTGCAGTAACAATTTCTTATCATCACGGTTGCTGATGCAATAGCCGTGACCTCATTCTGGAGTAGAATGTGTTCTGAGAGAAGACATAGAGTGTGATGACACCAACTGAGACATCCTGCCCCCAGTGGCTTGGCATCTGGAGTAAGAATCTGACATGGACTCTAAGTCAGCTTTTTATTTTGATACTGATGAATGTCATTCTGTTAGGTGCATAAAGGGAACAGAAACAGTGTCTGACCCACAAAAGTCAGACCAAACATCAGCAGATTCCTAAAATTGGTGTAAATCCCAGGACAGATATCACCTGCAGGTTTTCTGTAGGACAGGTTTCCCAATAAACTGTTATACCACTGTCTCAGACCTACAGTCCTGTAAGATGAACTTTGTGGGCTGAGGAAAGATTCCCCGCACTCTTCTGTGACCCTGCACCTCTCTGCCTATGACATGGGGCTTCCTCTGCTGTGGCTGATCCATCATCCTCAGTTATCCAGCTGAGTATGATCCTGGCTTCCCAATGGGAATTTGTCTCTAGCAAGTGTGGGATGGGCACAAGCTTGTCCCACACACCAAACTTGGAGCTAGCTATAATGACCTCTATGACCATGAGCCTGCTCAGCCTCTGCCTGTGCCCCTCTGCATCTAATACAGGATGCTCTTTTCGTCTCTTTCCCTTCCTTCCTGCCTTTTCCACCCATGCTATGCTCCTGAGGCGTACACCTGGCCTCTACCATGAGGCACGTACTTTTGACTGGAGCTCTGAGAGGGATCCATCAGCAAGACATACTTTAGTGGCATTAGAGAGCATCACTCCAACTTCTCTGAAACAATATGGTAACAAATCATAAAGACCCTGAAAGCTCTGGCAGGTTCCTCTGCAGAAGTGGTGTTTGTCCCCTGCTACCATCATTTTGGTTACTTCGCTGGGAAAAGGCCTCACTCTTTCGGATACCTAGACCTCGGATTACAGAGCTCACTGAAGGCAATAGATTTGCTTATTGTCAGCCTCAGTGAGCCCTTAACCATGTTTCCAGTACAAAAAAAAATCAATGATGCTCAACTCTTTGTAAGATGGGCTCACTGCAATTCCAGACATCCAACCTAGACTATTTCTAGGCTTAGCCAGCTCTTTTTTTTTTAAAGCTCTTTATGATGCTGGTCTGAACTGTGCCTTTAGCTCTATTATTGATCTTCACCTCAGCAGCTGCCCACCTGTGGATGAGCTGTATCCATGCATCCTGCTGCTGCACTTTGTGCCTGAGAAGCAGCTTTTTGCTTGAGACTGCACCCCGCTCTCTTTCAATATCCCTCCACTTTCCTTGATACCTTTGATTGGGGCCCAATTCTCCGTGGCCACATCAGAGGGTTCCCAGGATTATGGGTGAAATAAAAAGGATGGAAGGCAGTGAAGAGTAAAGAAGGAATGTTTTTTGATAAGTAATCAGGTGATGATACAGTATCCATCAGTGGTGCCCTTTCTTCTCACTGGCTGCGGTTAGGTGGTTGGCTCTCTGTACTCGAGGAATTGCAGGTGTAGGAGAGAGCAGAGAGGGAAGAGCTCTTCATTTCAATATGCACTACTAGCTCCACCTCCTGCAGGAAGGCAAGGCTGAAAATGGCTTGTGTAGATTTCTCTCTGTGGGCTTTTTTACATAGACATGTGCTTTTCTGCCATGTGGCTGCACCATTCTACTGCATCTGAGTCCAGACATCAGTTCTGTAACATTTGGGAAAATCAGATGCCCAAGAGTTGTGAATTTGCCAGAGATGACCTTTTCGTTTGTTCCTACCTCACAGCATACATTTCAGTTTAGCAGCTCATTCCTTATCCTTTAGGTGCTGCTACAGGAAGTGCACAGCAAATGACCTGTACCATGAAAGAGTAAGCCACTCACAGCACTTGTTGCAGCATAGCAAAACACTTCTTTAACTTCACAGCACACATACTTACTTCATACAGCATATATACTTCAGATAGTTGTCGTACTACCATACAATTATAACGCTCATGTCTGGTCTAGATGGCAGTAACTGTTTCCAGACTATGGCATGGCTTTTGATTTCATTGAATATGTCACAGGAGGGCAGAAAAAAGCCTTTGACGCCAGCAAATGCCTTGATTCTCCAAGAACTGCAGCACTGAAGATACAGAGTCAGCCATTACTAGAGAAAATCCCCTGATGACCAAGACACTGTCTCTCTATAATGTTAAATAATGACTGACAAAATGCAAGCCAGGTCAGCTACTAATTTCTTTTTCAGTTTGTACAGAGGTTACTAATTAAGCAGATGTGGTGCTTTTGTTGCTTAATCTTCGAGGGTGAGCCCCTTATAAATAAAACTCTGTTCTCCCTAGGGAAAAAAATAAAGGAACTGCTGTGAGAATGATAAATGCAATGTAGGAAGGTAGTTTGTCAGCTCATTGAGAGTTATTTGTGCCTTTTTTCCCTTCTTCGCTACGGTACCATTCTAAGTTGCAGAACTCAACTGTGGATAAACACTATTTTGGACGCTTAAAAGAGGGTGTCGTTTTTCCTCAGCTAAAGGCCTTGGAGCTTACTGGTTCATTTGCTTTCTCAAATGAATTACACTAGAAATACTTGTTAGTTTGTTTCCTATTTGGTATTTTAACAAACAACCATGTGTGGAGGATATGCTCTGGCATAGCAGGGGCTCAGGTGGTTGAGATACCAGCTCAGAAGTAGGACAGTGGTCACAGCTCCGCTCCCAGGAGATCCTCAGCACTGTGTTGCACAATAGGTATAACATGAAACCACATAGTAACCTCATGCTTTTCTTTCTTGCAAAGCAAGCTTTTTAACAAAACAAAACTTGTTGATATAGATTGGTATGGCTGGCAGGAAGATCCTGAATGGCCTCATGGGCTCCTTATTCACCAAGGACCCACCTCTGATGGAGGGGAAGGTTTGACTAGTAAGAAGGAAGGAGAGGAGTGTAGGACACAACTGTTTAGGTCTGGATTTGAGGGTTAAGAGAGGAATCCATATGGAGGAAGGGCAAGTAAATATATCTCCTTGGGAGCATACACACAAGGCCTAAACATGTCAGGCCTGTATGATCTTGAATGGCACTCCTTAAAAAAATAGCATCAGTCATGGTGAACAACTTTTGTCTAATTCTGATTCTGACAGCAACTTATCCCTCAGCTGTGCTGATTTGCTAATCAAAACTACCACGCTGCAAAACTAATCCCTTCTCCTCACATATTTTTCTTGCTCCACACATAAATCACCAACTATATCTACTTTGGTCTTAAGGCGTAACAAGCTGTTATACCAGTTATGAATGAAAGCATAATTACACTGCCAAGGAGACCTGACAGTATGACTGCCAGGCTCAAGCATGATTACATGGCTCTGGAGGTGATGGTCAAGGGCATGGGAGGAAAGGCAGTGCCTCCTTTATTCTTCCAGTGAGAAGGAAGGGCTTGAGGAGGATTGGATGGATCCTGTAAAGTCAAAGACTGCTTGCGAAGATGGTGTTGGCAACACGTTATGATTTGGACTGAGGACTGAGTGGAAGAGATGGGCTCTGCCTGACTAAGTGGGGCAGAAGCACCTTTGCCAACAGGCTAGCCAACTTGAAGAGAACTTTATCAACAGGGAAGAGAAAGGATGACTCCCCAGTTAAGCGGGGAAGTGGTGGACTACACTGGCTAGCAAATGGTCTAGGGTGATGTGGACAGGAGAGGCCTTCTTATCAGCAAACCAGGATGGAAGTGGGGTCACCCCAATTATTCACGTAAAGATAATGAAGTGCCTACCAAGCACTGATGAGGAAAACTCACGCACTTTCTGAGAAATCAGCACAGCTGTATTCATCTCTATTCATCCACATCGGAAGCAAACAGGATCAATGAGTCAGCATGCAGTTACAGGTCTGTGATCTCACTGGTATCATGTAGACATGGTTGAAGAGCTCACACAAATGGGGTGTTGGCATATATGAATACGGGAAGGCGAGGAAAGGCAGTTGCCATGTATGTGAGAAAGCAGCTGGCATGCAGAGAGCTTTGCCTGAAGATGGGTCAGGAGCCAGATAATAGCTGATGCGTCAGGATAAGTGATCAGCTGAAGATGGGTGATGCTGTAGCAGGTGTCTGCTGCCTGCCAGATCAGGAAGAGACAGATAAGGCTGCCTTCAGACAACTGCATGTGGCTTACATCCACACGCCCTAGTCTCCATGGGGAAATTCAACCACCCTGCTGAAGGGACAACCCAGCAGGTCACAAGTACTCCAGAAGGAGTGCATTGACGATAACTGCTGGAGACAGGTGCCTCAGGATCCGTAGGGGAAATGAACACTTGATTCTTATCAATAAGGAAAAAATAGTAGGGGATATGATGGCTGGGCAGTCTTGATTGCATGACCATGTCATGCTGCTGTCCAAGATTCTGGGAGGACCCCAAAAAACAGTTGGAGGATCACAACCATGAACTTCAGGAGAGCAGAATTCTGCGTGCTTGGGGAACTGTCTGGGTGAATCTCATAATATATTGTCCTGAACAGCAGAAGGGTCCCGGAGAGCGGCTGAATTTTCAAGGATCATCTCCTGCAAACTCAAGAAACTCAAGATCCTAACAACCAAGCAAGGAAAAAAAAATGACAAGATGCCTACATGGATGAACAAAGACCTACTTGCAAAGCTCAACTTTAAAAAGAGAGCACTCAGGAGGTGGAAGCAGGGGCAGGTCACCTGGGATACTGTGGGAGCATGTAGAAATGAGGTTAGGAAAGCCAAAGCCCACATGGAATTGAATCTGGCAAAGGAGATGATAAGGCAAAAGGAAAGAGTTCTTACAAATGCATCATCAGCAAAGTGACAACGACGAAAGGCTGGGCCACACCAGTGAGCTGGAATGGGGACATGGTCTTCAGTGGCAATGAAGAAGGCTGAGATACTAAATATCTTCTTTGCAGTCTTGACTGGTATGACAGGCTTCCAGCAATTCCAGGTCCCTGAAACCAGTGTGTAGTGCAAGGATCATTAATCCTTGGCTGAAGAATATCAGTTTAGGAAATACCTAAATAGACTAGAAATGCACAAGTCCTTTGCCCTGATGACATGCTGAGGGAGCAACAGGATTTGATGTAAGGTCACTGTTGATTATCTCTGAAAGGCCACGATGACTGGGGGAGGTTTCTGATTACTGGAAACCAGCCAGTGCCAGTCCTGCCTTCGAGGGCAAAAAAAGAGGATCAGTGAACTACAGGCTAATCAGCCTTATATTTATTGCTGGGAGGATGATGAGGCATCTAATCCTGGACAGATTATCAAATATATAAGGGACTAGGAGTGATCAGCATGGATTTTTAAAAGGTGAACTCATGCCTCATCCACATCATAGCATTTTGTGGTTAAAAAGGAGACCATCAATGAGGGCAAAGCAGGGAATGTTTTTTCTACTTATTTTGATAAGGCTTACTGTATTTTCTCCCATAATATCTTCATTGTCAAATGGATAAAGTATGGACTAGGATAAAAGGTCAGTGAAGTGGATTGAAAACTGTCTGAGCTGCCAGGCTCAGAGCACGGTGATCAGTGACTTAAAGTCTAGCTGGAGGCTAGGCACTAATGGCTGACCCCAAGGATTGAAACTGATGCGAATACAGTTTAACATGTTCATAAATGACGGGGAGAATTGTATAGAGTACACTGTCTGCAAGAAGTGGGAGTGTGGTTGAAACGTCAGAAATTGGGAGGAGTAGCTAGTACACCAGAAGGCTGTGCTGCCGTTCAGAGGGACTTCGGCAGAGAGGGGAAATGAGCTGCTGGGAACCTCATACAGCTCAACAACGGAAAGATCCAAGTCTTACACCTGGGAAGGCGTAGTCACATGCACTAGGACAGACTGGGCTTAGGCTGTGAAGTGGCTTGGCAAAGAAGTAACTGGTAGTATGGTGGACATCACATGTCAAAGAACAATATGTCCTTGCAGGAAAGGTGACGAGCGACATGCTGGTTTTCATTAAGCATAGTGCTGTCAGTGGGCCGTGGGAGGTGATCATCCCTCTCTATCACCTCTGGTGAGACACATTTGTAGTGCTGTGATCATTGTTTGGCTATCCAATAGAATAGAGACATAGACATATTGGAACGAGTCCTCTGAGAAGCCACAAAAATGTCTGAAGTGGTGGAGCACACAACACACAATGAGACGCTATCAGAGCTGGGATGTTTAAGCTGGAGAAGGTTGTGAATGTGTATGCAAAACCTAATGTAGGGAGTAAAGAAAACAGAGCCAGTGGTCCAGTAAGTGCCTTCCTTGAGTAATCTCCAAAATGTAAGCCCTTACTGGCTTGGTTGGGATTGGAGTGGGATACAAGCTCTACACTGGTGGCCACTGCAAGAGTAAGACCCTCTGACCATTCATAGTTTTCTCTATCTTTGCCCTGTGTCTCTGGAGTCAAGGAGGATGTGTGAAGCGCCTCATCAGTAAACGTGGGGGGGGGGAGAAGATGTGACAGGGTGGCATCAATCTTTTCTGATTTCAGTACATACATATTTGCCTCTACAGAGCTTGCAGTGAGCAGTAATTGGAGCACTTGACCTGGGGATGAAGAGTTCCTTGACAGGTCTTCTGAGGGAAAGGACTCCTGCTTCACTGGTGGTTTAGCATTTGTGGAGAAGACACAAGCTGTACTTGTTTCTGAAAAAGGGTCCTTAGTATAGTTTTTAGTAATTTGCTTTAAGAGGAAGAGGGCATACTTGTCAGATAAAATGATGCCCAGGATCCTGCTGGTTTCAGCAAAGCTGGGATTTTTCAACCCAGTGTAGTCATTGCCACACGTGCCTGTGCCACTCTAAAAGAGAGATCTTGCAGCGGCTCTGCTGAGATCTGCTGCACCTCCTGCCGCTATGATTGTGGCAGCAGATCTCTCTCCCTGCCTGAGGCTGGTGAATTGCTACCTACCAGTCACGTGCTGTATCTAAAAGCATGTATTGCCTGGGGGCAGTGCTGGGTCCAGTATGCCAGTGCTGGGCCTACCAGCTTTTGCAGCCCTCAAAGTAAATGGTATGAAACGGAAGGCTGGCAGTGATGTAAATGAAATCTCTTGTCTACAAAAAGCTTCAGTAAATCAGAGCCCCGCAAAACCAGGACATCACAGTTCGCTGGCTCATCATAGCTCTAATTTGCTCCAAAGTTATTTCAGCTCTGGTCTGTGAATCTGACTGCCATAAGCAATGTGTGGTGCCTTTCTGGACAGAAGCCATTTTCTTGCCAGATTTTTTCCCTATCTGTTGCTAGGACGGAACAGGGTCTATCAGATCCTGTACTTGTGCAGGGACTTGCAAATGCCCAGCCAGCAGTGTTCACTACAAGTGTGCAAGCGCTGGTGTGCACCCCAATATGGTCACCCCTCTTCGACCACACTGCAAGTCCAGAAAGGCAACCTGTCTCCTGTGCCCTATAAGGCACTGAAACGTATTTCCTCAAATTTTCTACCTCCTTGGCAATAGGCTTAGCAAAACAAAGCGTGTAGTTTACATCTATTTTTACTCAAAATCTGTGTAAAGGCAGTTATGGCTCTGTGCAAGGTCCTAAATCCTTCTTCAGTCTCCACTTCCTTGTCTCAATTTTACGATTATGTGAATCTAAATCCGGTATACAATTTCAGGCTGAAAAACATCACCTACATATTGTCTCTCCCTCCATCTTGGGGATTACCTAGATCTTCTTCCTGAAAGCTTTTTCTGGTGTCTCTTTGGCCATTAACATGCCATGGAGAGAACTTGGCTACCAACCAGCTGCATCACAATTACTGCCTTACTGAGTAAGACCAGCCACTAAGTGGCCTTCAAGCTCAATAGCTGCGGATTCCCCATATGCATCCCTTGCAGAATAGCATCTACAGTAAGTTGTCTGTCTCAGGTGAGTCTGGCTTTTCAGCAGAAATAGAACTGGACTTTCAAAGTGAAGCAATACTCACACAGCCCTGCTCTATCTCACTGGTATCAGCCTGCCACTGAAAAATGCCAGCAGAGCTTTCAAAACTGTACAGCTTTCAGATACTTCCACTAATTGCCTTTCAGTTTCAAGAGGCATTTGACCACAGCAGCTTCCTTTGGTGCTAGTGGAAGAACTGTAGGTGGCTCAAGATCGGCATTTCTCCTCATCAGTGTTTTCAACAGAGAATGTCACTGCCATGGAGGACAACAATATCTCCACCTGCACGTCCTCAACTCCTGCAGGCAACACAGTCAGCAGGATAGCCTGTGTGATTGTCAATGGCACAGAAGAGCAGAAGTGGGTCTGAGGGTGTCCTCAGAGCAAGGCCTATCTGAAGAGCCTTGCACTATCTGCAATACTACATGTCTGCAGCCAGGTCGATCCTGGAGAGCCACCCTCCCTTCTCCCTTATGGCTCCAGAAGACTGCTACAATGCAAGTCCTCTCTGTATTACTTTCAGAAAATGTCTCTCTTTCTTGGCAGCCTTTTACCCATTTGGAAGCCCCGTTCTCGATTTTTATTTTGTGTGTGACCTGAGAATCTTGTAAAAACTTGAGGCTGAGCTGCACTTTGTATGCTGTGTTCATACCTTAAAGTGATTTAATTGGTTATTAGAACCAGAGTCTTGCTGTAGCTGAGCATTTGGCACAAGGTTATTGCATGAGACATTGCTTCTTTTGTTTCTTAGCAAATGTATACTGTTATCCTCAAGTAAAATGGTCAAGGGAAAGGTGTATCAATTCTAGATTTAGACAGGTATATAAATAATACAGATGCTTTGCTTTTCCCTGCATACTCCTCATAAGTGGCTCCATTTTTTAAAAGGACTATAAAAGGTGAATAGGTGAGAAATTTTTCTCCCAGCGTTACCATGTTAAAGTAATTTTCCCTTTTCCGCCTTCTTTGGTCTATAACTTCTTCATTTATACAATGTAACTTTAATTATCTAAATACAAAATTTATTTCCGATTCTCATGACTCAGATAAACATGACCCTTCTGAGTCTGCAAACACTATAAGACAAAGTTAGGTCTTGGAACCACAGTGAAGAGGTTTGGTTGGGTTTTTTATTTTGGGATTTGTTGGTGTTTTTCAGAGCAGCCTGAGAGCTCCAGTTAGCCAGGGTTGACTAATCAATGTTTTCAAGTACACAGTGATTGGGAAACTGTATTTTTGTCATAGGCTGTGCAGCCCTTCTAGGCAGTAGCAGCTCCACAGAAATCTTCCACTGTGTTTAACGGGCAACTGTGTTACATACAAGATATTTTAAAAATGAAAATAATGATTTCTGTGTCTTCTGCTGAAATCAGCTATGTAAGCAAAAATAGAAGCGATTTTGTGTCTGGAAACCCAATACACATTCTCTGTTGTCCCATGCAGCTGTGTTTTGTGCTGCAGACCAAAGCATTAGGCACCAGCAAGGGGGAAACTTCCTCTGACCTGCTGCCTCTTAGAAAGCCCTTCCCAAAGGGTGCACTTTAAGGGCAGAGGATGCAATGATAGGCCATTCCAATATTTCTCAGGAGATGTAACGATTACACCAGATCTTTCTGTTTTCACTGATGCTTACTTCACGAAGCAAATGAGACACAGAAATCAGTTCTTCTAGAGAGGACTTGGATGAATATGTCAGAGTCAGAGGAGAAATACCAGTCAGGGTGCTCTAAGAAGCCTTGGAAGACCCCCTACACTCAGCAGCACTGCCCGTAAGTGATGAGGTTGTTACCCTCCTCAGAGACATGTCCAAATAAGCACAGATGCAGGTTTTTATCATCTATCGATCTATTATTGTTTCTATGGCTTAAAAGCAGTCATTGCTTCTAAAACTGTGGAGGGGAGTGTTACACGGCCTTTGATTATCTTTTCTGTGGGATCTTTTATTCTCACTTTAGTGTCTCAACGTTGTCCTAGTGTAACATTGCTCCCAGAGGATTTAATAGATTATTCTTAATGTCTGAGCAGTCATTTGGCTGCTAGGAAACACAAAAAAAAATACTGCTTCAGAATATCACATAAATTGTACTCTGGTTTCAAAGTAGAGCATTAATGTTAGTCTTTCATTTGTGATGAAGAAATCTTAGTAATTGCTTCTGAGTATGGGATCGTAAGGTACATTTGAGAACCTCTCTTGATCGTATCTCACTACAATCAGATACAGACATTAGCTTCTTGTATTTGATAGCAAATACATTAACATTAAGCTTTTCCAAACCATATTAGCCTGCTATCCATCTTTCTCCTCTCCTCTCCACATAACCCAATCAATAAGTCAGTATCCATATAGTCCTTAAAAGCACCAATGACACTTTCCTGTGTTTATGACAATGTTTATGTCATACTCCCGTGAAATGCAGGGGTTTGAGGGAGATGAAGACTCTCATTTTAGGTGGATTGTAAATAATAGAAATCATGAGGTCAAAATCCTATACAGTTTTCTGATAATATCTGTTGCTTTCTAGGTAGCCTTTCAGACTCTGTAAAGCTCTAGCTTTTATACCAGTGACAAGACTGTAAAGCAACTGTGCCTGTTGAGCTTCTGTCCAAATCACCTTGTGGCCATTTAGTGCAGCAGTCACATGCAATAGTCTGCCAAATACAAGACTATGTGAAGCCAGCAAACTGCTTCACTCCCAATCACACGGCAGAGAAAAGTAGCTATTTATAATCTTTTGTGTGAGTGACAGTTTCAAACACTTTGAGGCATATATAGTTATCTTCCTACTGTGTGGGAAACTACACTGATAATATTAAAAAATGCTTACAGCAGCAAAGCGTTTTCTTCCCTGAATGACCTAGGAATATAACTCCTGTGATTGTACTTACTTGGGTTAGCAAGACCACTGGAAAAACACAAAACAGTTCTTAATTTCTTCCATAATGGTACTTCTATTCTACCAGGAAAGTGGAATAAAACGAGGGGTCTGGAATTTGTCACTTGCAGAGCCTGAACTGCAGGGGGAAGTGGGCAGCCAACAAGGCACCTACTCCAGTGTCTAGACTTCAACTGTGGTGCATAACTTCAGGGCCCCTTTATTGCAACTAGGAATTGCCCTCAGCAAAGGGGTAGTGGTTCTGCCATGGTGACATATGTCACAGACAAAACAGAGTCAATGAAATCTTGTGGTGATGTAGATGCTGGCGCTTATTTAAAAACGATGGACAGTAGAGCTTTTACCCTTTTTGGATATCTGTCACGCTTATTTCTTGCTCTACTGTCATTACATTTGTGAGGTCTTACCTTCCCTCCCCAGTAGCAATACTGGCCCAGGATGCCTGGGCAGAAAGTCATGTTGTTTTGTACTGTGCTGCTGCTCGCAGTTACTCAACTTGGGCACTAGCAGTTAAAGTCACTGGTCATCTTGCATTTGTCTATAACTGTCTTCCTGATCTCCAGGATCCTCCACCACTTTCAGGATCTTTCCTCCATTGAGAACATTTATCTTCCTCCTTCCCTAGCCTGCATCTTCTTTCCAAGACCACCTCTTTCTGGGAGCATTTATTTTTTGGCAACAGCTCTCTTTTCTGGACACCCTAGCACCTGGTTTTCCCAATTCAAACTGTCTACCTGCAGGAGTACAAAATACTGATAAGCCTCCTAACAGCTGCTCCTTTCTGATATCCCTCTATTCATTGGACAACTTGGAATGTGTCTCTTTAGTGCAGCTGCTAGCAAATTTACAACCAGTCTGTCCTGGTAGTAACTAGCAATTCTCAGGCTTCTGACTGAATTTTTAAAGAAAAAGTTGCAGACTTTTAGATACACATCCTTACACACATACACCCAATTACAGTGCAGCATCTATTTGACAGTCAGCTACTATACCAACAGCTCCTCAAGGTGCTTGGGTTTGCGCTGCATGTGAAAAGGCTCTGCGGACCTCTGCCACTACCAGCTAGCAGTTTTCAATTAGGTTCCAGCACCAGCTGGACACCTCTCTAGGCACCACTGCCTCACTGCAGGGTTGCTTGATGCCAGGTTCTGCCTGCCTTGCCCCTTGCCAACTCCATGGAAATCCTGCTGAGGCAGAATTACAGCTCACGCGAGGAAGAGAAGTGTAGCACAGCGAGTACCACAGGAACATAGTGCCACATAGCTCTGGCAGGTTTATGCTTTCTGTCATGAGGAAGCATGTGAAACAAGGAGGCTGAGGATGAGCAGTGAACACAGCAGCAATTGTCAGTAAGCGCAGAAGTTCCTTGGGGCACAACCAAAGCCACGTGCCCTTTCATGTCATAGAACTAGAGGACTGGATGGGCCCTGAGTGGTCACCTATAGCACCCCGTGCAACAGGACAGGATCAAATATAGTTACATTTATGCTGACGAAATAGAGGATGTAAATTTATGTTTAAATTGTTCTCGAGGACCCTACATCAACTCCTAATAAGAATTTTTTCTACTGACTAATAAAAGTTTTCTGGCTGAAATATTACACCTGTTACTTTTTGTTCTATCCACCATGGATAAGAAGAACACCTTTTTTCTCTTTCTCTTTGCAAAAGACTGTTATGCTTTTATGTGATTTGTAGGGTCTTTCTGTTCCACTATCTGCAGGGGGTGGCCAGCCCTCCATTCCTGCTGTGGATGGTATGAGTCACACTGACATTCAAAAAACTTTACTGGTATGAAGACTTTGTTTTCTATGCTTGTTCTGTGTAATTATTTCTTTAGAAAAATATGCAAGACACTCATTGCACTATTTTAACAGAACCTGCATTTTGGATAAATGTTAATATTAAAGTTGCATTGTCATTGTTCTCCAAGGCAATAGGCCTGTGCAATTCCTTTCAGGTTATTCAATACCACCATGAGAATTGCCAAATATAGCTTAGAATGAGCTGCTGCAGCACAATAATTCGCCATAAAGACTCTGTCATTACAGACAAAGGGCTTGGTTTTCTGGAGGAAAATGGTTTGCAGTAGGCTCTCCACTCTCTTTACACCTGTAGTTGTTCTTTGTGCACACAAAATATAGCTTTGTCTTACAAGGTTTGAAACTGAGATTAACTACCTCCTGTTTAAGACAAGTAATAGTGAGTCATGTTATTGTAGGTTACCAAAGGGTTGCAATTTTATGTTTCTGAGCATCATTGTCTACATGGAGACATCTCCACAGAATGCTTTCTTCAGATTTAGGTTAACCCACTTCTCAACAACATCTCCTTGAGGACCACAAAAAAAATTTAAAAAAAATACCTGTTCAACAGTGAGTAGTCTTCTGCATTGCAGATGCTGGGCTTTGTCCCTTTGCCATTCCTTCCTATAAATCCCAGTTCAAATATTATATTTCCAGTTGGTCTGAAAATAATTCATGGAAGAAAGCAAGTGCTTCATCTCCTTCTACTTCAGAAATATGGACTACCATGCAAGCTCAGAGACCAGTTTTATACAATCCCTGAAAACTGCTAATAAGATCTCAAATGATGTTTTGGAAGCAACTAGGATAAAACAAGGTATATTTGACAGTTAACCAAAGCAGTAAATTACCATAATAACATAATAGTGGTGTGGCTACTCTGACCCTGCTTTAGGAATTCTTGTCATTGCATAGATTATGTTGTCTCTTGCCATGCTAAGTAGCACCTGATTCATTAGTTGTCTGCACTGATTTATAGGGAACAGTCAAAAGGGACGGTCTTACTGTGCATTAGAAGTTCAAGTATATTTTCGCTTCAGAGTATAATGGAGAACCCAAATGAAATTTGTCATGGGCTTGGAAATCACCTCAAGAATTATTATCATTTTGAATGTGTGGCTCTTCCAAGTCCTTCAAAGACAATGTGCACTTTGCCTCCATTTGCTTTGGACAGTCTGAGGAAAGATAATTTGGGAAGCAGTGAGTGAGAACGGGGGTGGACTGGTGAATGAAGGAGTTGCTGCCTTCAAAGGGGAGGCAAGTGACGTATTTTCTGAGACAGAGCTGATTTCATGGGGTGTGTTGCTTTTCTTTCAGTGCTTTGCTGCTACATTCCCAGTAGCAACATTCCTACAGAAAGGAAGAAAGCATGTAAAGGAGCACAAATACAAAATTAAGAACAGCTAGATCTTGAGCAGGATTGCAGACAGGACTTTCAGAATTACCACATAGAACAAACTAATATAGCAAGCAAATGTTGTTCTTGTAGAAGTACCAAGCTTCCTTGCCATAAATGAAAGAATATGGAGTATTGTGTTATAAGACAGCAGAGGTAGGATTATCTTTTGTACTCACTTTTGTTGGATTACAATTTCAAGGCTTGGCCTCTTTTCATCATGAAAGATGACGAACTGGACTGAGTCTACAGAAGAGGTATCAGGAAGATAAGTGATACAGAAAACACAAGGGACTTGGGATTCGCAGTTGTGGGTGGGAGGGAAGTGTGCTGGCCACTTCCTTGGAGGTTTCTAGAAAAGGGTTAGACAAACACATGTTGAAGTTTATTTGACATTTCCTGTGAAATAAATGACCTCCAAAGGGATCTTCAAGTCTTAGATTTCCTGCAGCACCTAAGAGACTTTCATTGAAAGCTCCGTCTTTGCAGATCCTCTGTGGGAGAAGGTTATCTGAGTCAACATTTAAATGCGACTTCCGCAGACAGACAGTACTGTCCCAGCACCAGCCTCTTCTTCTTGTCACAGAGAGACAAACATCTAGAATGAAAAAGGCTAATCTTCAGACTTGACAACGGGAACTAACTTCAGGCCACTTGTTCTCTGCTTTAATGAAAGCAGAAGTCTTCCATCCAAGTAACTGTCTCTCTTCTTCTCTGTATCTGCTTTCCTACAGACACAGTGTACCTGCTACAACTGACAGCCCATCCAAACTCCTTGTGTAGCCCATGCTTTGGCCCAGATGGGTGAGGCTATCCATCACAGCACAAAGACCTTTTGCATTCAGATAGGCACAGGAAAAGTTGGTGAGCAGCGCAGGATTAATAGGACTTGGCAGTCCAGTTGAGTGAGGCGTAGGAGTTATGACTTTTGCTCTTGACACTGACACTGTTTTGTTAAATGATTTTAGTTATTTCACATGACTCTCCACATCTTTGGCGCCTGCTGTGCCCTTTACATATTTATACTGCAAGCTGCTGAGAGATCCTGTGAACATCATCTGCTAACCACAGATTGTCCCTGCTGACTGGCTGATCGTCACTGACAGAGAGGTCAGGGAGGAGCTTGGTGCTTTGTCTTGTTTTGCTATGTTTACAGCCTACTGATTACACCCATGATAAAATTTGTATTAGTTCAAGCAGTTCACCGAAGTGCCAAATCTTACCCGGAAATGCAAAGAACTGTTGCCATTCAGTAAAATGTTTTGAGGTCCTAGATGACAGCCAAAGTGGTGCTCCTGCAGTAATGCGATAACATCTGTAGAAAGTAGTAATCGTTGACCTTAGGCCCTTAAAGAATTTTTGAGGCAACTAGCTCTCTACCTCCTGTTAAAAAATTAAAAGGCTTTGTTCAAGAAGAACTGGAGCCAGCTTTTTTGGGGGGTGAAATACATTTAGTAAATCTGATCATAACTAAGATATTTAAACTCAAGGACAGAGGCCCACAAACCCGCCTCTCTGCTTGGCAGTGCATCCTCTCCCCAGGGCCTGCAACGTATTGCAGACAAAAACGACATTCTTCACAGATTTGGGGAAGAGTTCTTGGATGGGATCTCGCTGCACAGACTGAGCCTCTGACTGGGGAGCTGGCATTTGTCCAGACACACACAGTTTTAACATACACCTTCCTCTCCTTCTAAGGAGGGAAAGATTCAAACACCCCCTTGGGCCTTCCAAAGGGAAAGGTAGCACTCTTCTTTTTTCCAAACACTAGTTATAGTGTTGAAGCAAGTTTCAGTCTGAGGGGGCAATTCCTTAGAGATCAGCAGCTGTAGCAAAAACACTAGCCTTAAGGTTGTGTGGGCTGATCCTTGCCAAAGGATGCAGTAAAAGCAGTGAGTGTAAACGCTACCCAAGGCCAAACTGAGTTGTATGCTGCTGTCTTGATGAAGCAATAGCCCAGTGAGTCTGTGGTCTATTTCCTCATTGTCAAAGAACTCTGTCATGTTGGTCCAGATCCCTGAGCGGCAGTATCTTGCAAAGTATAATTAAACCTTTGCTGAAGGTCAGACATTCCTTCCAGGGGTCATGATAGCAGCCAAGAGAAGCAGCAGGGTCTGGATATCAACCCCACCATGCACAGAGCTAAATACAAAAATGTATTTGCTTGACCCAAATCTCTTAGCCATCATTCCCTTTCCGTTGCTGCTATATGGGCACCGCTGAGGCTGCCTGGAAAGGCTTCCTGCCCCTCTGTGGGCATTTAGCCTCACCAGTCTCTGTGCTGTTTCTGGCAGCCCACTGTAAGCATGGAGGTGTCCAGGAACTACCCTGAATACCAGGTGACAAAAGTTAAGGATGATGATTGTCTAACATAGATCGCAACAGTCCGGCCTGGCAACTGGTGTCATACGTGGCTGTTACTTCAGGGCCCCTCCTGCTTTGTCACCCAGTGTCTACATGATGTCCAATTGGACACTTCCCTGTGGCAGTGAGAGTGCAAGGACTCAGATCCCAGATTTCCTCACGACTCTTTATTTATAGAGGCAGGAGAGTAAAATGAAAGTTTACTTTCCATCATTTCTTAAAGTCTTAAAGCATGGCATTTGGTATCCCCGTACTCTCAGCACTCACAGTCATTATTAGCTGGAAAAACAATAGATGATAAAATTATATAAAATTTACCTCTATTAACAATGCTCAGTACCAGTAATGACATCTTTATACTACTCTTCATCCAAACATTTTGAAGTTTGCTATCTGTCATTGTTGCATAGAAACTAATCATACAAAAATATGTTTTCATGGGTATGACTTCGTCTATATGGACAAGAATTAACGCTCTTTATAGAACGTCTTAAAAAAATATTTAAAAGTGCTTTAGAAAGATAAAGGCATATCCTTTAAAATATTGACAAATTGTGTTATATGTTTCAAAGTTTTTTCTTCACATTTTCCTGATCTTTCATCAACCCAAATGCTCACTACCTTTACACAGTACTAAGTACCCTTGGGATCCCTTTTGGAGGATCTGCAGGACATTCAGGCTTCATGGTGTCGTGCCAAGCTTCCAGCAATAGGAAGTTTTATCTAATTTGAGGACTTCTTTCAGATAGTGTTTGACATGTATTTCTGAGGAGGCAGGAGTTAACTAAGAAGCTGCTTTTCTCTGTAGTGTTGGGTACTCACTGGGCTAGAGCAATGGTGGAGGATATCCACTCCTAGGCATCTTATCCCAGCCAAAACAGAGAGATTACCTCTTCAAGAGCTGACTGGGCAAGATGCCCTGGAGCTCTCCTTCTCCCTTCACGGGCTATATATGAGCTAATTTAGCTGGACCTACCATTCCCTGAATCGTGTTTTTGAGCTTATGATTCACTTCTCGTTATCCAGTGCTGGCATTGTTGTTGATCCAAACAAAAATTGTCCATGCTTGAAAGCTGTAAGCTTGGGATACCTAGCATCAGTGACATTGAATCAAGAACACTATTGGACAACTGTTCTTTTCTGTAAACGGGGAACTGCAGAAGACATTGTAGTTCTTAGTCAAAAAGGGGTTTTAAGTCACCAGACAAAGACCAGATTTTGCACCTCTTTCTTTGAAGACATGCTGGGGCAGAAGGCTGAACTCTCAGATTAACAATGTCACTGCAGAGTTAATATGGTGCAGTAACAATGAGTTGGTCTTTATAGGGACTGACAGAGCATTTTTAAAAAGCTTTTCCTAAAGACTAGAAAGAACATCAAAAGCATCTTAGAAAACTCCTGAGGCATTTGACTTGCGGGACAGCTCCAAAGAGAGCTGTAACAGCCAGCCGTTACTACTGTGGCTAGAAAACAAAATGGACTTTGTAAAAAGCTTTCTTTCTACTCCTAGGAAAAGTCTGGAATGGTCAGTTACCCTTAAGGAAAAAGCCTGGCACATCGTACAGGTAACTCTGGCAGCTCCTGGGAAGAAAATTCTTTGTGCGGAAAGGTATGTTCCGAACTGCTCTCCCTGGAAACGCAGTCCCAGACAGTGGAATTTTCACAGCACTGAGTTATGTGGGCACCACTTAGTCCAGTGATTCATAGGGCAGCGCAGCTGGTTGATTAGCAATGAAACAGGGAGGGAGAACCTGTGCCACAAGGCACATCAATACAGCAAATGAAATCCTGCTGCCAACACAGAAAGCCATTTGCAGTCAGAATGAGAATACCCTACAAGGTATATAGTCAAGAGTGGATGCCAGTGGGTTGTTAGAGGTGTTTGGTCTGTAAGACCTACGAGCTCCAGAAAGGGAACTACAGGGTATTTTTGGAAAGAGCCTTGGAAGGACTGGCCTAGAGGAATCACAGGTAGCAAAATGGTTAACCTTGCAGGAGGGAGAGTGAAATTGCAGTGACTGAGAAGGGAGGGTGGAAACCACCAACCAGAAACCAAAGAACAGAGAAACACTGTCCTTTCTTCCAGTGTTCCACCCTGTAAGGCTGGAGGGAGAAAAAGAAATGTAGCTTGTCATGTCTGGACATAGATGACAGAGGTTTGTCTGATGGGCCAAGTCTCCTGACTGTGATTTAAAGAGAGCTGTGGACTTTCTGCACGTGAGCACTGCATACCAAGTACAAGTAGTCCCTGCTTGTCAGGAGGCAAACAGCAGCACAAATGAGGGACGGAGTCTGGATCCATGTGAGACTGGTATTGGCAGATTGATGTTGTGAAACTGAAGTCTGCATCTCATTGAGAAGGTATGCCTCTCAGTGAGAAGAGCTGAACCATCCTGCCAGCAGCATGATGCTCTGGGGCAACTGGAAGTCAGGCTGTGAGCATCACAGTATCCCACTGGACTGTCTATCCTGTCATGTAGCAGATAGTTATGCTTATTCTCTGTACCAGTTTGCTCTCCACTCCCCTTTCCTGGAGCTTTTAGCAACTTCTGTGACTCTATGCCTGTATCAGGAGAAGGGGAAAGTTGTGGGTTTCCTTCCCAAACTAGGTTGCTCCTTCAAGCTCCCCAAAGTGTTCATGGTTTTGAAACCTTCGCCAAAGGGTAGGAAGACTGGGATTGTCTTTTGGCTTGGAAGGAAACACTAAATCCAGCCTAGGTTCAGAAGCACTTGTTTCAGGTGATTAGAAGCAGAAAGGCTGGAAACCTGCCCTGATTTAGTCCTTTCAGCTTGCTACAGTTAAGACCCACTCCTGCAAGAATTTTGCTGTGGACGTTTTCTATATATTTGAAATATTATGAATATCCTGAAGCCATTGAGATAAAATCCCTGAGAAAGAAGTGCTTGCTTTTGATAAGAACACAGTAAAATAAAATTACAAAGTGTTTTACACAGTTACACAGTGACAAGTTTTACTTCTTGAATGTATCTTTCACTTTACCTTCTTAATCAATGGTTTTGTTCGCCTCAGAAATCCCTGCTCAGTCCAAACAACAGTTTAGTCAGATCAATAAGACACAAGTTTTGTGCCATCTCATGGCATTCAAGACAAAAATCTGTTTGAGTTCAGCTCCTGGCCAGCTCTCATAAGCTTGAACTACGGTGAAAATATATTTTAGCAGATGTATTATTTCTAAAAGTTTCTTATCTGTCTGTCTACCCATATACAAATATGTGCTTATAGCCACAGCTGGGGTACAGATTGGGCAGAGGCAGTAAACTGCCTGACAAGACTGTCTGTGCTTTAAGGTGTTCCCTTAAAGAATAAGACATGTCCTCAGACTCTATATATCAGTTCCATTGCTCTGCAGTCAGCTGAACAGGTCTGGAGAAGCAATGGTGTAAACCTGTCTTGAACCTAGTCCCAGGCCCATGCTGGTGGTTCTCTCTGTGGACCAGAGCTGCTGCCGGTGCAAGGCAGCAAAACTGAGGCCAGTAGAGCTGTATCAATTTGCATCAGCTGGACACACGGCCCAGGGCACTCTCTCGTCCCATAGCACAGGAAAACATATCTCGATGTGGAGACAAGCCAGAGACCATTGGGTCTTATATTCTACCCATAGAATATACTCTCACCAAGTTTCATCCTCTCTTTTTATTGCTTGAGGTACGTACCTGAAAAAGCCGATAGCCCTGAAGCCTTGTTACAGGTTCAGCAGCCCCCTCTGCTTATTAGTGCCCCTCTGGGAAGAAGGGGAATTTTCCAAAATGTTTTGGTCTCTGGGAAACACACGGAGAATTTGCTAGTTTTTTTCTTTTCATCTGCCACTGAAGCTGCCTGGCAGACTGTCACTGTTCACAGGAATGCAGTATTGCATCCACAGTATTGCATCCACTGAGGTGGGCTTTGGGGCATGTGTGGTCTAGCAGCTACACACAAAAGCTGAAAGAGTAACCTTGCCATACACCCCATAGCATTTGGAGGGGATCAGAAAGGAACTTTCCCTCGTACACTGTTAGCATGACCTCTGTCCTATCACAATAAGATAGCGAATATGTCTGGAGTTAAAAGCAGGAAGGATGGGGTGGCTTATCTAACACAGTCCAGCAGAGCTCTTGTGCCCCTGGCTCTGACCAGCATGAGACTGACAGGCAATCCCACCCTGCATCCCTACTCTGAATGAAAAGCTGCTATGGGAGGATTTTAACCATGTAGAAAATTTCTTTCACTCTATTTCTCTCCCTGACACGAGGCATGATCAATATTTAATTTCTCTCCTTATTACACTCTCCATTGTAGTTCTGGCTTTGTTACTATTGTTCCTATCTGCTACTACTGTCCAAAAATCAGGGATTATTTTGCAAAGGGCATTTTTGAAGTCCACTCTCCCATTTTCCCCTCTTCCTCTCCTGAATGTTTTGAAAAGCCCCGGCTCTCCCTAAATAACCCTGCAACTCAGTGAGCTTTGCTGTGAGAAAAACAGCACAGCTCAGACAATGAATCACAACAGTGAGAACTGGCTCAAAAAAAGCACTGACTTCAGTTTATGTCAATTGCAGACACAGTCTGATAAAACAAACAACACTTCCCAGGTGAGGGGAGCTGTGGTTAGAAACGTTTGTCTGATATAAGCCGGGCAGCTATCTGCGTGTTGGGCTAATCATCTGGAGTGCTGCTAGATTATCATTATTTGTAGGAAGAGCACAATAACCATGACAAAAGAGTAGGCTGTCAGAGCGTGTGTGTTTCCAGGTGGCCTACAGGTCAGACTCCTCTTTCTGCTCTAGCAAAGTATTGTGCTGACTAAAGATGGTACTGACTCACGGTTTTCCCCCTCTTAAGTAACAAAAGTGAGAGGTGAAGTTTTTTTTCCTCTGCCTTCTTTTTTTTTGACCTCTTTGGCTCTTGCTGTAGATGGTTTCATTAGTCATGCTCTGCAAGTATGTTTTCATAAACATGTGTGCTTATGAATGTGTGTTCACCCTTTCATTCTGTCATGCACCCGTTATTTGCATACTGGGATTTCAGGGAGTTTTCCACTCCAAAGTGTTTTTCCAGGGCTTATATCTTGATTAATTGAGCTGTGGGGAGATGAATAGTTTATTTTGCAAAAGCTTAGAAGAGTTCAGTTAAACTTCTTGTAGGCCTTTAATGGCCTTTTGGAATCAACGTAGTGATTTAACTATGCAGCTAAGCCCCGTGTAATTCTTTGTCAGTTCTGAAATATTTAAAGTTTCTTTATTTAATAAAGTAAAATTTATATTAGCAGTAGGGCATAATGGAAGTGAATCCAGAATATTACATGGTATTTTAGTTTCCAGGAGGTACGAATCATAAGACAGACTGACTTCCACTAGTTAAACTATTTGCTTCATTGAATGTCTCATTGTAATAGGCTGAGCTGAAAGCTCAGAAGCACAAATTGACAAAATTCAGATAATAACAAGAAAAGAGAAATAAAAAACCTGACTGGAGAGAAAACATTTAGGAAAAATCATTCTGGTACATTGAGAAGGGGCTGAAGTAGAGGCAGTGGCAATAATTCCCAAGTATTACAAACGAGGGACAATGACAGATGCCTGAGTAGTAGAGTCTGTTACATGACCTACTGTTGACGGACCTACGGACTTCACCAGCTGTCTTCATAATTTTGTCTCGGCTTCCTTGGGCTGCTAGTGTGGATCTCACTCCTCTTAGTGCACTGCAAACACAGAGAAAAGTTTGGGGACACACCGCTCCCTCCCCTTTGCTCCCTGCAATCTGGCAATGAGGAATGAGAAGGAAATTGTGAAATGTATGATCCACCAGAAATGCCTCAAAGGCATGGGCCAAACAGAGAGAGGAGACACAAACACAAGCTCCCTTGTCACATTTCTCAACAGTAAACCTCCTTTTAGGTTCTGCTCATCATAACTTTGGCATTATCTTTATCTTCTAGTTGCCTCCCTTCCTGCAAAGCTGCCTCTCTTAACTCAGTTCATGCTCATCAACATTTTATGTTGCTGAAGAGATCACTTGCCAGTTTACTTCCTTTGTCTGCTATTCCAATTTATATCCAAGTTTTGGAATAGCATAAAAAAGTTACATGTAATGAGTATTTGAAACTCTTAAAGCTGAAAAAATAAGAAAAATTAAGGAAGGTGGTAATAATATATAACAGTAAATCAGATATCAGGCTGCACATGCTGTCACTCTTCTCCTTCCAGATCAGACAAGGGAGGCCTGCTGGAGCACCTTTAAAACTGGTTATGGGTGATGGAGCCTGTGGTGCTCATTGATGCAAGATGTTGTGAGATCTAGTCATGTTGAGAGGCCACGAATCAAAATATTTATGGCTCAGATTTTCAGAGGAATATTTGTTTCAGTTGGAGGAAGGTGTCAAAATCCTTTAAGTCAGTTTTTTTTCTTCCCTTTTGTTTTGTGGACCTCTCACTTTCCAGTGGAAGTTAGCATTTTTTGAAATTTCATATATTTCAAACCACTGTAGCTGACTTCAAACTCTTGATGATATAAATAGTCAGTAAATTATTCTGAATTTAAAACATAAGAAAGAGCTGTTTTGGTCAGGTATTTGGGGATTTAGTTCATAATTTCCAAAGAAATGTCTGAGATTACTCTTCTGAAATTCTTTGAGTTGCCTCAAAACCTGTTTCAGTCACAGGTTGTCTTCAGGATCGAGGATAGGGCAATATTTCTACTCCACTGATATACTGTGGCTGAAAGTTAACAGAGAAGCATGGGTGAATTGTGAATTCAGACTGAATCCCCCATTAATGGATCACTTAAGTAATTGCTCTGCTGTCAGATTGGAGCCAGAATTGTCATCTCCAGTAATGATTTTCATAGGCAGCCATTCCCTTTGCTTATTTCAGGAAAGTGTTGTGAAAGTGACATTTGAGCTCTGACAGGTGTCCCTTTGTTTCCCCTGTTGCAAGGTTCAGGATCTCACAGCTCATTTTCCAGCCACAAACTGGTCCTGGGTTTCCAGTGTGTCAGGATGTTCTCTTACCTGAGAAACACAGAGCTGGAGGATGTTAAGGAAAGCCTCAGTTTTGACATCTTTGCTGAAACCTCTTATGTTCATTCCAGACCATTAAGTCATGGGAAATCTCAGGAAAGAAAGCAGTTCTGTACCTGCATTTCCAAGTGATACACAGTCTTTAGAGTGTCTGAGAAAATAAACCCAAACTAAACCACTCTGCTCTAAAACTTTCTGATTGCAGTTGAGGAAAATTAGTTTTTTGCTCAACATCCCCTGTTCCTCAGTAGGAATTAAACTAACTTCATTTGTTTGCTCCCTTTTTCATTGTCCAAAGATAAATACATGTATATCCATACATAAGACATGTGAACAGCTGAGGGAGCTGGAGCTGTTTTGTCTGGAGAAAAGGAAGCTCAGGGGAGACCTTATCGCTCTTTACAACTACCTGAAAGGAGGTTGTAGTGAGGTGGGTGCTGGTGTCTTCTGTCAGAGGAGAGATAGAATGAGAGGTTGGCTGGAGGTAGGACGAGAGGAAATGCCCTCAAGTTGTGGCAAGGGAGATTCAGGTTAGATACTATGAAAAATTTCTTTATTGAGAGGGTTGTCAGACATTGGAATAGGCTGCCCAGGGAAGCGGTTGAGTCACCATCCCTGGAGGTATTCAAAAAGCAATTGGACGGGGTAGTTCAGGACATGGTTTAGTGGGTATGGTTGATGGTTGGACTCGATTGACTATCTTAAAGGTCTTTTCCAACCTAAATGATTCTATGATTCTCTACTGGGTCTGCTTTAATAGTCAGGCATTTACAAAGCAGTGTCTAAAACACCTTAATAATTAATGTATATGTGTAGCACCAGCAAATTGAAGCCTTCCCTAACTCATTTCCTAATGTGCCCCTAACGTCTTTTCTCTGGTGCTTTTTTTTCCAGTTACACTAGCTGTGCAAGTCCTGGACTCTTTTGTATTATCTTCCTGTAGGAAGAAATGCACTGAGTATATCTTCAACTATTTCTTCAATTCCAAAGTATGTATTAGATCAAGTTTTGTGACTACTTTTTATTTCAGTTTTACTGTTATTTTGCTTCTCATTGCAGGGAGCAAGAAACTTTCAGCAGTTGTGGGAGGCTTTGTGGCCGTAATAATTCAGTTGACTTATTCTGAAAGATGTGTTTTAGCATTCACAGCAATAAATGAATGGATGACTTTCCCAGTTGTTGCTTTTCATTTACATGTCAAACTTGAAAAGTTTTGTCTTTGAAGTAAGAGTGTTTGATTTAGGATTGCAAGAAAGCTTGGTTGGTTTCACCCATTCGTTGGTTATGTCTTTATAAAAAAACACACGATGAGATGACTGATGACCCAGTCACAGTGAACTTTTCTGTATGCCTCACGTGTTGTGTCTTTGTGCTTTCCTTTGAATATGTACAACAAGGGCATTCTCTTGATACTTGCTGCTAACTGGAACTTTAAAGTAATTTTTCTGACCTGTTCTATCAGCATAGCTTGCTAAACCTTGCCATCAACTGAACCTGAAACATCTCACACTAGATTGTAACACTAGAAACACAAGGGGAAAAAAAGTTTAAAAGGAATTTGTTTTGAAAAGGGATGGATGTGACTAGCAGTATTGGAATTACTTTAGAAAATGAGGAGGTCAGCTCAACAGCACTGCAGGGGGGGGTTATGTGACACCAGCTGCCAAACCATCAGCAGTGGTGGCCAGAAAAGTGTTGGATGGCTTTAGATGTCCAAGTCTAGCGCCTTTTGCACTTTGTGCCTGTAAAGGGCAGGGAAGATGGTGCTGTTACGCAAGGTGGGAAGACAACAAAGGTATGGGAAGAAGATGTGGCTACCTTATTGACACTGGTTTTCACTATAATTGCTACCATTTGATCACTTCTACTTTGATGAGGAAGCACTTTGAACAACTTGGGCTGTGACCCTAGGGTAGCAGGCCTGAAAAATCCTTGCATTGCTGCAGTCTGTGTTGTTTCACTACTAGTCAGAAGAGACTTCTTATCCATGGAGTTTGCAGTTTTATCCTTCAGAGAATATCAGCAAGTGGGATTTCAGAAGCATAGGCACTTGCTTTACCCTCCTGCCACTGAAATCGCTGACTGTTTTACCCTTGGGATCAGTAGGAGGAGAATTAGACCCATACTGAGCTCTTTTGGAAATCCCACTCTTTAATGAAGAGAAAAAAATGGGATGTTGATGACTGTGTTCTGAAAGCTCTTCAGAGAAAATGAAATTTAAAAAGCACTGAAGAGAACAAATAGAGTGCTGCAATTGCCTGTCTGACCTGCCATTTCATCCCCAGATGATAGTTTTTCCTCTGCGAATGATACTTTTAATTGCTTGTGAGATACTATGCCTCATCTAGTGAACATTAATGTGACAGAGCAGAGACTATAGAAAAGCTGGTAATCTGCAGTAACTGAATTTAGCTATTGTGAAGTTGTCTTTGTGTTGCAGCATGATAACAGAAAAAAATTAGGCCTATTTAGTGATTAATACAGAGACAGAATAATTGCCTTTTTTTTTTTTTTTCTGTGAAGACTGTGGTTAAGTGAGCATTCATAGCTCCCATAACAACATATAATAATTTTGAAAAAGCAGATGTTACCTCTTAAAATACACTCAAGTGAAGCACATGTTATATATTAATTGACAGAATACATGTCTAGGTGAAACTGTTCAGTTTGTTTTCTGCCATAATATAGGCTAAACAATCATACAAGTGGAAAATTTAATGATATTCTATTCTTCCGTTATGAAATGAAACAAAATGGATGGCATCCACCCTTTGAGAACCCAGTACTCAAGACAGCCAAGGATAATACAGCCCCCACCCCCTGAAGTTTTGCTGATAGTAGCTGCAGAAAGAGTCAAAGACAATAAAAGTCCCATGTTTACACTAGTTCATTAATGTTTTGGGATCCTTCATTCTGAGCTTGGGTTTTGCTCTTTTTCCCCTGCCTGCATGGAATTTGCTTAACAGTACTGCCACTTCAGGTTTTGTTCAGACTGCCTTTCTGCCATTTCCTCATCCTCCTTGTTTCCAGCTCTGCATACTGTCTTCTGCTGACTGATCCAAGAGTGTGATTTTTTAACACATGACTCATGCACTAGGACTGCCTCTGGCACATGTGCAACCGCTTCAGTGAATGTCACCATGTTTCTTTTTCAGCTAAAAAGCAAAGAGAAGAATGAAGTGCTTTATCAGTGGAGGAAGTCCAAAGCTTCCTGATATCTCTGCTATTTCATTTGCTCTCAGTGGATAGAGGAGGGAGTTAAGAAAATCTTGTGCCCGACTTCTGATTCTTTTTCAGACAGGTGAACAGCTGCCCTGGAGAAAGGTTCATTAACTCTAATAACATTAGAAAAAGACTCCAAGCTTTAAACACTCACCTGAGCCTATCTGTGGCTATCCTGGACTCTAGTTTGTGGAAGAAGGTGTGTGAATCACCTTTGCCTTCCAGCTGTGCTTTCAATACTTTATGGGTCAAGTCCAGCTCATTGTAATATGTGTGAAAACACATGCTGCAGAGACAACACTAATGCTTTTTAGCTGGTGGAACTCTAAAATTTTATGGGGAATAAGTGCAGAAAAAGTGTATGTGTGCACATGCACATGCTTGTACACTACACCGAAGGTTTAAGTAAATAAAAGAAAAAATCAAGAACAGCACAGGTTATTCATTATCAAGATAAAACTCTCAAGGCAAAAAATATTCAGCTGTCATATGGTGGAAGAAGAAAAAAATGGCCATGAGCAAGTATAAAAGATCTTGTAACTTTTTCCTACATGCTCCAGCTCACTTTTAGCCTGAGCTGCCATATGCCAATCTGTGTGAGCTTGGAGACAACCAACTAAATTCCCATTACACAGATGCATGAGAGTTGTACAGTGTAGTCAAGATTTAGTTTAAAAAAAAAAGTAGAAACTTGTATAATTTATCCAAATTTCTTCCTTCTTCTGATTTGGTACTCACCTGGGATCTCCTAGTCTATGCCCAAGCTCACTGAGACATGCAGGTCTGAGTGTTAAAGCAGTATGCAAGAAAAGGCTACACAGACCTTTATAAGGGCTCTGATGGACTTTTTTTTTTCTGTTTTCATGCACTAAAAAAAAACCCTCTTCATTTTTTTTGTTTTGGCAATATCATCTTGACAATGAATTTCCTATACTGTTCTTGGTTTGTACAATGCAATTCTCTTTAGCTCTGCTGTGACACACTGCCACTGCAAGCCAACGTTAAAACAAAGAAAGATTTTAACAATGTTTATAAAGATCTGGTCAGGGTGGTCCCCCCTGGCCCAAGGGTGAGGGACAACACACCTCCTGTATAAACTGTGATATACCAGCCACTGAGCTCACAGGACATCTTCCTGAGCTAGGGAAGACAAATTTGGGTTTTGGTTCAACTATGGGCAGGAAGTCAAGTCTGTGACTGTGTGTTTCTATGCACACAGTGGGTCAACGGGGAATAGAAGGGATTTCACTGGTACCACGTTATGGCCAACAGGAGATTAGTTTGCAAAACTAGTGAGCGCTCAGAACTCCCTTGCCTCTCATCTTTTCCTCCCCGTTAGATTTTTTTTTTTTTTTTTTTTTCTTTCTGGTGCTGCAATGACCAAGCCGAAATGGGCACCTGGAGCAAGGAGCATGTGAAGAGACGGATTACACTCAGCCGAGCTGTGATTTTTATTTCCAACACTCGAGGGCACTGTTGGTTTAGTTTTATAGCTGTCACGGTTCCGCGCCCCCTCCCCCCCCCCCGGCACGCCCCCTCTCTGAATCTGTGCGGATAGAGCCTAGCCTTTGCTTTTGGCTCTTTTGGGGTCCAGCTTGGGCTCCTCAGCTGTCATGGGACCCCCTCCATGAGATTTGGTGTCCATGGCTAAGAGCGTAGAATAAGAGCTTGCCAAGCACTGTTGCAAAATCAGGTCCATTGCAGCACTTTCCAGCTGCTATGGGCCCTTCACATTCAGAATCTTAACAGGGATTTCAGAGCACAGCTTCTGGACTTTAGCTTTTGATGCCTCAAGCTTTAAGGCATCTTCAAGTGATTGCCTGTGGACTAAGGGAATCTTGTTTTTTTCTCAAAATGTGAAGTTTGGCCTGTTCCAAGTAAGGATGTCCCATTGCAGTGCTACTTCTGTCTGCCACTTCAATCCTGCTTTGAAGGATTACAAAAGTATCACAGTCTTATCAGTTAAACTGCCAGTTTTTTGCATCAGGGGGGAAAAACCTTCTCCATGTACAGTGTGATGTCTTTGAAGATTTTAAACATTGATGGGTTTGAAGAAGTTAGGTTTACAAATAACAAAGGCTTTATTGTAGAGACCACCTGTGCAGGAGCAGTAGGAGATTTTGAAAATGCTGAGTTTGTGTTGTCCCAGAATAAATACCTAGGAACAATTACTTCATGCTTGGACAATGTAAACAAATCAGTCTTACCACATTTCCCTGGCTGCTATCTGATAAGGTAGAAAATGTGCATGAGAAAATGACAGACTGAAATCTTATAGGCCCTTGAAAAGACAATCAGAGCCTATGGACACCCTGCACATCTTCAGGAGTACACTGCCTTTGTCTTAAACATACCTCAGCAACTTAAAAAGGTGCTAACTGCTGCAGGCCCCCTATACTAGGGAGTGCTTGCTCACTGCCCTCATCTCTTCCGGACAGGCCACTCTGCAGTTCTTCAGCCTGGCATGAGACATAACACAGGCAGAACTGTCTCAATTAGTACAGCACCACTTGTGGACTCTGTGGGCTCTGAAGAAAACCTGTAATATCAAATCTGTTTTCAACAGTCAGATGGCTAATGGAAATGCTGAATCACCCATTTTTTTGCTGAAACATGAACTCTCTTCAGCCAGATGTGTGTAACTTGGCTTTCCCCTCACACCCACCTCCTAGTCTTTTTCTCTGTGCTTGGAAATATGCTTCTATTCATGCATGGGTGCAGGTGGTGATCTTAGCACTAAGTGGCAAAGAATATTCTCTGGAACATGTTTACTGGGCATCAGGGACCACACAATTGTTTGTCTTTTTCAATTCTGGTGAGCCTTGATTTGTGTTTGAAACCATCTGGGTGGCTTTATACCAGCATACAGAGTTAGTTTTTTTCTTGGGGATAGAACAAAATATTTCTAGCATTCAAGGAGGCCAGCAACAGGCGAGGTAACTGCTGCATCTGTTGATGGCTTACTTTTAGCAACAAGAACCACAGCATGAGACATATGCATTACATCTCTGCTACAGCTAAACTAAGCTGAACAACGTCTGGTATTGGGCTAACAGATGACCTATTAGCCAGATGTTGATATGGACAGCAATATGCCAACAAGTTAGCGCTATAACAGCACTTTATACTTCACTCTTTCCCGAAGTTGTTTAAAAAAATAAATGAAGCTGATAAATTTAAAGCAGAACTGGAGGTCAAACTAAAAATTATATGGTTAAGTGGATCTCGTGTGCTTTAAAACTTGAAGGCTGAATTTCCAACCTTCCTAGTGGCTTGGGACTTTTCAACAGTGGGACAACAGCTAGATACTAATTACTTCAAGAGCAAGCAGATGCTGCGGTACTTTTGCAGGCGAAGACTAAACTCAGTTTTTTGCAAATAAATACATTCCTCAGCATTGGCCATTTCTAAAAACAGATATGCGTAACACCAGCTAACAGCCATGTGGTTTAAGAGTGCATCACCCTTGTGGCACCAGTAAAACTGAAGCATTAATCGAAAATGAAGTGTTTTTTCACTGGTATACAGGAGGAAACAAAGTTATTTTGTTCTTCAAATGAAACCAGGGCTCTGCTGTTCTGAATTTCTCAGAAGATTTTGGTTCAGCCCTTGTGTGTATACAGCCAACAGACTGACTCCTCATGACTCCAAAGGGCAGGGACCGGGGATCATTTTGATGTCCTACTTATCAAAGGTTCTTTGATTTGCCCTCCCTCATCCTTTCTCTAATATGAAAGGAGACCTTGATGCTTCTGTACTCCTGTTCTTGCAGGGAAGTGGGTCTCTGCTGTCACTTCCATTTTATGGATGAGAACTGAACACAGTTTGGGCTTGTTGACACTTCTGAAGGAACAGGTAGCTGAAGCTGCCTTGCCTGGTGTCTGGCTCAGTGAATGGGGCCTCCTCTGAAAGTTAATCAATTTATGCAGCCCACTCTATGCAAGGATACCATTCCTCCTGCTGAGCACAAAGACTTTTTACACAATTTCATCAGACTTTTTACTGATTGTATGATATTGCTTTTTAGACATTAGAATTTAATTTTCCCAGCACTGAGCTACTCCATGAGATGAGCAGCATCTCCAGCAGTTCCTAGTCTCAGAGCATTTAGACTGTGTCCTCACCAAACCTCTTTTTTTTCCCTCACCTTTAAGAAGCCTTTGCATGGGCTCTGTATCTTCCAGAGACTTCAGGAGATGTGGCAGATTCAATCCTATGAATCAGGTGCCTATGTGTGGAAGGGGAGGGGAAAGGAGTAGCCTGAAGGGGCTTTAGGACTCTGGTCATGCTGCAGCTCAGAAAAACTTGTCCAGTGTCAGCCCTGCTGATGTAAAATCTGGAGGTTAAAGCCTCCTGGGAGACATGGCTAAATATAGACAATGCCATGGAGACAGAAGAGCTTATCAGCTCTCACACTTTTTACGTTGTGCATGTGACTTCCCCCAATACATTCTGCTGAGTGTGTTGTCCACAAATGGAGTCCTTTCCAGGCAGCTTGGAGGAATACTTATGCTATTGTACAAGGGACACGTGAAACACCCTCCAGAAAAGTATGTACAACTGCCAACATTTGGGATAGCTGACCTCTCCTACACCAGTTTTGGTGGAAGTATCAATCAAGGAGTGCTTGGCTTGCCATACCCAGCAAAATGAGTTCTCAGTGAAAACATGTTTAGCAGTAAACATGCTGGGAAATATGCAGAGGAGAAAGAGCTGTTCAAGCCAAAGGACTACATTAGCACCAGTAAAAATGGTGTAGACTGTCCTAGGATACACAAAGGGCAACAGTGGAAAGGCTTCTGGTCTTGGATGAAAGGACGTAGTGGCAGAAGGGAGGATAAGATTTTTCTGTATTGTCAAGATGGAACTTGATCCCTCACTGAGCAAGCATGCCATGCGTTATCCTGCAAAACAAGATGGTGGAGCTCTACCCTAGATGCCCTGCTGACCTCCATTCCTGTGTCGACCAAGGGATTCAGCATAGGGAATGTGCTTGTTCTGCAAGAGGACAGTGCCTGGAGCAGTGGAAGCAATGAAAACCTGAGCCTTTGTCATTATTAATAGTCTGAAGACACTGCTGCAATCCATACAGTGGTGCATGTTTCCTGCTCCAAACCTTATTTCAGACCTCAGAAAAATACCAGGCAGTGCTCAAGGACCTTAGCAGCACAATGTGAAATGTGATTGGTTTTGTGGAAATGACTTTACAATGAAAACTGGATGGTAGTCCTGATGCAGTGATGAACTGTCAAATTGGTGGTGTCACTCAGCCTGACTGGCAGAGGCTGATAAGGACCACAGAAACATACTGGGATGCTTAGCAGACCAGCTGTGACTAGACTCCAGCTGTGTCATGCATACATGTATACCACTTCTTCCCTCCACCTTTTCCCATGTGACTTAGCAGCTGCTGATTAGCTGAGTGGTAAGCCTGTGAACTAAGGCAGTGTATCAAACACATCACAAGTCAGATCTCCACAAGTACACATATATGTCAGATACATTACAAGTATCAGATGCATCACAAGTCAGACATTCTAGGTCAAATACAATACATCTATTTCATGTACAAGATTAAGGATGCATGGCAGGCCACCACACAGTGATTTGAGGTCCTGTCCCATGCACTTCTCGAGCTTCCACTCTGCGTGTGAATATTTTGTCCGTTTCTTCTTGCTTTATTAGGTATCATTGCATACAGAAGTGCAAGATATCTCTGAGAAAGGACTTTGCCTGCTTCCATGGAAATGTCAACATTCTTCATGTTAGTTAATGTGATTTCTTGTCTTTCTAAATGGTGATGTTTGTATGTCACACAGCACATAGTGACAAAATTCTGGAAATGAGAAAGGCACCACTGAGGACAAACAAGAAGTTGAGAGCCATCTGGCTTTCTATTTTCCCCCAGTCTTGGCAGCAAGTGCATTAGAAAACCACCTATAGTACACCATGGGACAGTCAGTGGGACTCTTCAGTGCTCTTTTGCTAAGTCATCACAGCACTGCTGCCATCAGTTCATAAATTTTTCTTCTGAATATCCATTCTAGGCAATTTGTCCTGAGCTGAGCAGGACTGGCTTGTACTGCTCAATACATTCCTCTATAAATTCATAAAACTGCAGAGAGTTCTTGGGCTGCTGAACATCTCCTTGGACATTTGCCTCCACACACTGAATTCCTGCCAGTAATATTGACTGGGGACACCTGCTTGCTCTTTCACCTTAGATTTCACCTTAGATTATCTGTGAACGGTCTTGAACAGTTCTGTCTGCTCTAGCTGAAAATGCCAGTTCATCAAAACTAAGCAATTCTAATGAAATTCATAAGGGGAGGCAGGGAAGGCATAAAAGTTGAAAATTTGATCTGCTGGAATGTTTCAATGGGAAATCTAGATCCTGTAAAGTGGCTTTTCATGCACCAAGACTCATTAGCAATGTTGGTATAAGAGTGGCTGTTCCAGAAACAGCTAATAAGGGATCTCATTTCCCAGAGTTTTACTGGAGAATGTAACCATTATTGTATTGTTACTTCCATCCTGCAAATCAACAAACAGTCTGAAGCCAGTTCAATGTAACATGGGGAAACTTAAGCATTAGTAGAACTTTAGTGTTATCAAAGAACACTTGAACTGAAAAACTGTGGTGGGGATATCAGCTTCACACTTCAGCCTTCAAGAGAAAAAAGAGCTGCAACTCTATGTTCTCTGGCTTGAGTAGTCAAAAGTGGTCACCTAATTTTATGTTTGGCATATTAGGCCATAGTATTTATTTTTATTCACTCCTGCATGTAGTTCAATATCTTTGCTTAAACAAGAGTACACCCTTTCCCAGGCCATCCCAATGGTTGTGATATCTGCTCTCTATTGAAAAGCTTTCACCACATTTCTGGTTCAAATTCATCTCAATTCAGCTTCCAGACTCTGCCCAAGAGGCCTCTGTGCCTACGCCTTTGCCAGCTCAGAGAGCCTGCTATGATCAAATTTCCCATGGATGTACTCTGAGGCTGTTGATCAATCTCTTCCTCTCTTTATGCCCAAGGAGTCTCTTATTTTAATGCTTCTTAACTTCTAATTGTTCTTAGAGTTCTTGCTAGAAGCCTTTGCATTCTTTTAGAAACAGTGCTCCCTGAATTGCTCCCCATTCCTTTCACTTGTTGTACTCTTTTGCACTTGTTAAGAGAGGTTATGGGGTTTTGTTGCACAAGACTGGAAGAGCAATATGAAGTTTATAATGGTTTCACTGGGGAAGACTGCCTCTGGAGATCAAGATCACTTTTCTTCCTTCAGCATTCTGTTTATACTATTTATTTATTTTTTGTGACCATTGGCAAATTTTATTTTATCTGCGCCTTTGCCAGATGAGAGAGAATCTTCCCCTCATAGTAGAGATTATACTCCATGCTTCACAAGTACTTCTTTTGTACTTAAGCCCCCCATAAATGAAGATAAAGCAATATTCCCTCAACTGCAACAATGCATCTGTTCCTGAAGACTGTGAAAACATCTGACATAGTTATCTGTACTGAGCAAAAGCCATGCCTGTAGCTGGAGCTTTAATGGCAATGCTTTCTCTTGGGACAGACTTTAGAATAAATTCCAGTAGCCCACCCCTCCTGTTTGTAGAATAACATTGGCTGAGTGTACAGAAAAATACCTTAAACTTTTAAGCACACTACCCAGCTTTGAGCATGTCAAATTTTTGTCTGTCTTATGTAGATTTCACATCCCAATCCTTTCCATACAGCAGATAATTTTTCTAGAGCATTTGTCAACTTTCAACCTTGTTGACGTGTCTGATGCTATACAGAGTGTGGTAAATTTCAGTCTCTGCAACACAAAGGTGGTGAGCTGCCCTAGTTATTTGAAGCCCTATTCTTTCCTGCCTCAAGGCTGTACCTCTATACCTCGTCCTTGTTACTAGCCTCCTTCATGAACAATCCTTTCTTTTGTCCCTAGTTTCATGCATAAAATGGCTGTTTTCTTGCCACATACTTGCAGATACATTCCTAACTTCAGAGTCATCACATATCCTGTCATACTTCTCCTGTTTGTGCCAGGGTCTCTAAGTGCATGGTGATAGTAACAGAAACATAGACACAGAAGATGTATTGACCCACTTTCCTGTGCCAAATAAAACTCTGCCATATTCATCCTTCCAGCTCTCCTTTTTGTACTTTTTCTCCTTGAAGAAGCCTCCATTTCCAAAACAGTCCCCTCACATTGTTGGGGACACCTTTGAATAGGAGGATGAAGGGAGTCTGTGCCCTATGCAATGTTTTAGGAACAGCTGGAATGGAGTAACAGAGATCTGAAAACTTCAGGGAGTGTAGAGTGTTGTTTGTACAAGGACAGAAAGGAAAGACATGCAGCATGCCAGGCGTATAACATTGCTCTGGGCCTGACTTGTTCATCTTTGCATCAATATCTCATTTGTGGCCTTCCAGCTGCCCTGGAAAGCTGGAATTTCTATGACAGAAACCCAAGGTTTGTAGGAATATGATGGACAGTGTGAGGCAGCAGCAATTCTTTGGAAAGAGAAGGACCAGGAAGCCTATGTGTCAGCCCTTTCAGATGAATCATCAGTAAGACTAAACATCTCTGACCTCTTCCTAGGAGGTGGCATTCTCTTTTCTACCATTTAGCCTCCACTCTGCCTGTGATATAAAACTAGCAGCCCAGGATAGAAGTTAGTGGTCTGAGGTGCAGCAAATTTGCAGTCTGCTGTGAAAGATGGTGGACTGTAAGAGCAGCAATGCTTGTAAGGGTGCTAGCTCTTCAGGTTAAGGGAGATGAGGAGCAAGTAGGCCTCCAGGCGGGGGGGGAGGGGGCAGATCCTGGAATGAAGGACACCTGAATAGGGGATGTGTATCCTTGCCCAAAGTTACTGTCCAATCTCAGGATTCAAAGTTGCTCCTGCAGAATCTGAAGCCATTCTGCCAAGCTCTGAGACCTGTTAACCTTGCATTACTGTAAGTATCTGCACACAATAATAAGCTCTGGGTCTTGCAAGAACCATTGAAAAGCACAGTTCCCTTCATCTTCTCCCTAGACATTGGACTCAGGGACACCACCTTGACAGCCAATGTCAGGACCATAGTTTGCCATGTGGGGGTCTCATAAGTTTATAGTGTTCTCTTATTTGAAGAGGCCTCAGGCAGACAGGACAGCCAGCTAAAGTGCCTATGGTGCAGCTCAACACTGGATACAAAAAAAACAGTCAAGATGCTAACAAACACTGAAGAGCATGCTGCTCTGCATGAAGTCTGTGAGCCTTCATTTGTGTAGAAAGACATGATGGTTTCCCCAGCCTGGTGGACTCAGAAGCTCTCCCCATCTCCTAACACACCTGCCAGGGAGGTGGGTCTGCAGTGTGCCTTAAAGGTAGATAACCAGGTTATTGCAAGTGCCTGGTTTGCTTCATATGTATATAGGGAGAAACCTTGTGCACTAGGACAGGCTGGGGGCCAACCAGCTGGAAAGCAGATTTGAAGAAAAAAGCCTGTGAGTCCTGGTGGACACCAGGTTGAACATGAGCCATCAATGTGCACTTGCCACAAAGAAGGCTAATGGTGTCCTAGGCTGCAGGGAGGAGTGCTGCCAGCAGGTCAAGGAAGGGCATCCTTCCCCTCTCCTCAGCAGTGGTGAGGCTATACCTGGAGTTCTGGGTCCAGTTCTGGGCTTCCCAGCACAAGGGAGATGGGCAGATACTGGAGAGAGTCCAAGCAAAGGACCATCAGAGATGATTAAGGGACTTCGGCGTTTCTCATGTGAAGAAAGGCTGCAGGCAGCTGGGCCTGTTCAGCCTGGAGAAGAGAAGGCTAAAGGGGATGTATATAATGATGTGAAGGGAGGCAGCAAAGACGTCAGAGCCAGGCTCTTTTCAGTGGTGTCCAGTGAGAGGACCAGAAGCAGTGGTCACGAACTGAAACATGGGACGTTCCTCCTGAACATCAGGAAACCCTTTTTCACAGTGAGGGTGACTGACCACTGGCACAGGTTGCCCAGGGAGATCGTGAAATCTCCCTCCTTGGAGATACTCAAAAGCCATCTGAACATGCTCCTGGGCTCTTGGTGGCCCTGGTTGAGCAGGAGGTTTGGACAAGATGACCTCCAGAGGTCCCTTCCAACCTCAGCTAGTCTGTGAGTCTGCATGATTTAGTGTCACTGAAATCAGTGTTTCTCTTCTGGAAATATTTACTTTTTGATAACTGGTATAATTATGTTATGGGAATGTTCTGCCTGAAAGGTTAGGCTGCTGTAATATGAGCACATCACACATGTGACGTGTATATATTGGTTTGAAGTACATGCTGACTGTCATCCCAAGGAAGGGACAGCACAGAAACCATGTTTGATATTTGGTGCTGTAAATATAATAGTGAAGAAAAATACTGCCCTTAAAATAGATGGAAGAAACCCCAGTCCTTGCCAATGTCTCTCTAAAGATATCTTAAGCAAAAAGTTAACAATATTCTAGGATTAAATATTTATAGGCATATGGGAACACCAGTACTGCCCTTCATCAAGATCACTTTGAAAGAATTTATTTGAGATAGCAAATCTAAAAGTTGCTGTGTGTGACATGACAGGACTCAGGAAAATGAAATAACCAAATGAGGCAAGGCACATTTAAAATTATGGAAAGGATTTACTGCAGCACCTAATGGAGCTGTCAGGCAGACTAGATCTCTCACTTGGCTGTTACTGTTGCCTCACTGAACTTTCATACGACAAGGTTCTGCTTCCTCTAAGGTGACTGACTGCTGTGTCCTGACTGCATTGGATTCAGTGACAAACATCCTTCCCCCAATGCAAGAAACAGCTGGGCAGGGGCAGGGAAAGGCTCAGTTAACTTGAAGGACCAATCTGACATGGATGCAACAGTTCAAATGATCCTGGCAACATAAGTAAATCTACAGCCACAAGATGATGGAGAAGTCTCATGGTAAAAGTAGGAAGACAGGCCCTTACTTTCCAAAACAAGGGGTTTTATTGTTTGGTGAGATGTTGAGCTTGTTTTGCTGGCTAGGGCTAAACTAGGAAAGGCTCAGGCCATGCTGCACAGAACATGAGCTCTCAGTCACCAAACATGATCCAAGACACCATTTCTCCTTGTAGCCATCTGTGACTAATTGTAAATGTGATCAGTAGACTTCAGGGCTATTAACCAAAGGAAAGAGCTACATCGGGTAAGCCATGGTGTTCCATCATTCCACCAGGTAATTGCACAGACTTTGCTGGTCCTGCAGGACCCAAGGACTGTGCTGCTACGCCTTCTGGATCTCCATCCATCAGGATTATTTAAGTACATGGGAGCAATGAGTGTCCTTGTAACAATGCTATTTTTTACTGGTGACAAATCTAGCCACAGAGTGGACTTTCTTGTACTGTAAAGCATTTGGATACAATGGGGCTAAGCGTAATGTAAATGCCAAGACAGATTACAGCAAAATAGACAGTTTGGAAAGGGCTGGACCATGGCCAGGCAATACATAGCTGTGCTGGAGAGCAGTGGGGCAAGAGCCATACATAGCTCCTGGCTCTTTCCACATCCATCAGTGTCCCAGGGTAGTGCAATTGCTTGTGCTTTGCCTTTGCAGTCATCTTTCACACCAGTGTTCCGGCCATGCTCCCAAGGGGCAATACTGCACATAGCTCACTTGAGACTTTTCTCCACAATTCAGCATGGAGCCAAGCATTCAGCCTTGCCTCTGCAGAAACTGCCTGACAGTCAGTGCTGGGAGCCAGGCAGCAGCAGAATTTTTCATTCCATTAAGTATTCACACTTTCTTCCCCTGTCTTGTGATTGTTGTTTCTAAACATGACAGGCAATAATCAGAAAACAAAAGCATTTACGTTCTCTCCACTGGCAAAGCAGCACATTCACAACCAACATCAAAGGTGTTTAGTGATCATTAGTGCAATATGGCACTTCAACATGATCAAAGCAATCAGCACCCAGATACAATAAAGAAGATGGAGCTCTGATTCAGCTCCTCCATAAAAGGCAATGATAAAGAGATCTGGGGAGAGGGATAGAGCATGGTAAGTATATGAGAGCATGCGGCTGAGATATTCCTTTACATCAAAACCAATTCTCATTTCATATCCAATTATACCTCTAATCTGTTCAGCCTAACATCACTGTCATCTCTGGCTTTCAATTGTGATTGCAAATTGTGGAATAGAAAAAGCTACCTTAAAGCATGTCTCAATTGAAATTCCTCCCGAAGTTTGTCACTGCAGATGGGTAACTCTGAGAGCTGGGATACTTGCTCTGGACTTGTTGATGCTGCCAGCCAGCCTTATTCACATTTGGGTGAGGGATTCTTTAGATACCACCTAGTCAATGAAAATAGCCTTTTTGCTTACTGTGTGATACAGGATAGAAAGCTTTGAGTGTAGGGACAATGGACTTTGCGTCACTGGGTGTCCATAGTCAGAGAAACGAGCGCCATTGAAGGCAAGCATAGAGATGTCATTCACCAGGCTGCCATCAGGGACTGATACTTATGTGTCCTGGAATGGCACAGCTCAGGCTACAAAGCTGCACCTGGAAAATCCCATAGGAAGCCCTCACCTCCTGCCTGAGTGGGGCACCTCTGGAACACCCAACTTTGTCTTAAAATCCTCAAGACATACAGACTGTTCTATATGCCAGGGGCATCGTCCCAGTGACTAATTACAGCAGTTACATATTTGTGCCCTGTTCTCTGAATTCAGGTTCAAGCTTACTGATTTGCAGGTGTTGGGGAGAGGCTGGGAGAGCTTGTGGTTCGTGGTTTGTGGGTGGGAGGGGCTTTTGGGGGGTAGTTGGAATAACAAGACCTCAGATTCTGGAAGTCCAGTCCCAAAGTACGTAGCCCATGACTGTGACTGAGTCACTCTGTTTTCTCTTGTGTAAGCTAAACTGCAAGAGCTTCTTAAGCCTTTCTCTGGAAGACAGATTTTCCACACTCCAAATGGTTTGTATAGATGTTCTAAAAAGTATCTTGGGGGGAGAATAAAAGCAAAAGATCAGACCCAGTAAAAAGAAATACATTTAGTGATAGTTAGCAGGGCAAGGCACTTGTTTGGAAGCAGCAAACAACAAAAAATATTGGCATGTTTTGTCGACAGCAAATTAAATATGGGTTTGTCAACTGCTAAGGGAGGAAAAAAGGGAAGCAACTGAGTCATTTGTGTTGAAGAAAAGGAATGATAGCAAGTCACGGAGGATACAGAACAATTTAGTAGCAGAATGAAGAAGTTTTGCAGGGGGAGGAAACTATTTTGCTTAAGGGAATAAGATGGATAATAAAGTTTGAGGCAGAGAGGTGCTCATCTGTGTTGATAGTGAGTGTAAAACTGATGCTGTTTTACTCATTCCGACAAAAGTTTCCTCAGAAGACACAAGTGAGCAATGTAGTTCTTCATCTGTATCATGAAATGGCTTCAGCTGGATAGCATTCCCATTTTGCTTTATAAATACCCACCCTCTTCTGGGTAACAGCAGCATAAGCTGTTCTACCTACTGGAACCTCCTTAACTTCACCCACTTCCTATTTCAGCAGTAAAATGGGTTTTCTTTCCCAAAAGCTCCAAAGTCACACAATGAGGGAGTATAGTGGCCTGTGGCTGTTCAGCACTGAGCTGAACACCCACATAATTCCTGGAGAGAGCAGAATACATAGGTGCAGGATCCTTGGGTGCTGGCATGTGGAGCGGAGGGTATAAACCAGCAAGCAGAGAGTGCTGGGAAGAATACAAATCAACCCAAAAGGTAGCCGGGCACTTTTTGCTGCTCTGGTTTTCTGCTGTAAGCCACCTCCCTTCTGCCAGTACTCTAGGTCCTTCTCTCCAGAAAACAGAAAAAAAACAAACACTCCTGTTTCTGATCTTCAGCCTGATGGGCAGAGCATCATCCTGAGTGGCCCTGACTTGCATGGAGCAGGAAATGACAATGCTGAACAAGGCACTGCTAGGGGTTTTGACCTCATCTTCAAATAATGTAGGTGACAAGTTTGAAAATTGATCTCCATACCACCCAGGGCTATTGGCACCTGTGCACACCAGTGCCTGGCAACACTGTGCAATGCTGAGTAACTCAGTTCTGCTTATGCCCATAGACACTGCCAAGGCCAGTGGGGCCTGCATCTGCGTCCTCTGGCACTGAAGGCTGGAGGTGAGAATGCGGCTCCAGTATGTGTAGCCTCAGCTTCAAGGATTTGGGTGACCCTGTCACCTTCAAAGTAGGATTTTAGTTTTCCAAGTTGCTTGCAAATTCTGAAGAACGTAGCCCAGGCTCCCCACTGGCGCAAACTGACACAGCTCCTCCCACCCAGCAGGGTCCTGGCTGAGCACTGTCTGTCTCCATTATTGACTGCTCAGTCCCCTTCCTGCTCTGCCCATAGCCAGCTCTTCTATTCGGTGAGCACTTGGGGAAGGAAAGTGGGGCATTCTGATTTATAAGTGTAAATTAAGGCATAGAAGTGCAGTTTTAGATTGTTCTACCTGTGCATAAAAGACAGTGTCTCCTTTCCACACTTTCCTGTGGAAAAGCGCCTCTCCCTCAGGATTTCTGCCTGCCAGTATTGGGGAAGCAGGCTGCAGGTCAGGTGGTGTGGCCCTCCAGAAAAAATGCTGCTTACATTATTCACTGGGAATTGTCTGCTCTCGTCTGCAGGAAATAAGCAGTTAATATTTTCATATGATCACCTCAGATGGCCCTTCTGCATTTGCAGCGTGGTGGGACTATGCCTAGGACTTGATTTCTGTGCAAAACAATAATATGTCCCCACCTTGATCAGCCCCAGTGCCTTTTCTGCTCAGATCCTGTGTCCAGGCAAAGACTGTTAAGGGAAGATTCCTGTCTCCTCGCTGCAAGTGGGGAGGAACAGGCGGAGCATGCACATAGAGCAGCTCCACTTTCTCTTCCTTCACAGCCAGGGTAGCAGAGCCCAAGTGCACTGGATTTTCGTTGAGTAACAGTGAAGAAATACAACTGGAGAAAGGACCAGCAGTTACCCCTTTTCCAGGAGGTAGCTGTTTACCCGCTGCTGTGTGTTTAGGTCTGTACCTAAAGCTACCTTCAAATTAAGACTTTCTGTTGTAGTCTGATCTGCGCCCAAAGGAAATGCAGGAAGTTTCTCTATCTGCCAAAAATTTTTGTGAATCTAACTACCATATGAGAAGAGGTGCAGTAGCTTTGGGACAGCTCACCCTGCAAAGGATGTGTATACAGAAAAAACATTTGGTATGGTCCTACAAATGCAGTAGTAGACATGAATTGGTCCTGCCACTCACCAGCAAGCGAATTTGAGTGGTATAAGTAGTTTATGCAGCAAGGGTGTGCAGAGCTTGACTCCAAGCTTATGAACACATAATACCTGAGGTAGCGTGAGCACTGCTGGCAGTGCTCTGAGACAGCATGAAGCATTGAGAGAACCCATTCCAGCCTACATATCTTCCCAAGAAGATTTTCACTTCCTCTGTGAGCCCCAGGTTATCTAAATCTCCTGTTGCTTATTTTCATGAATAGCCAGAGATGTAATGCACCCTACACCATCCCACAGAGACTGAATCCGTGTCCTGAGAGTGCCCTCACAGGCAGCATTGACACTGTGACTCAGCTCTAAGTGCAGGGCTATGTACACTGCAGGAAAAGGCAGGTCCCATACCTCCTCCTGCTTTTCCACATTTGTTTCTTTTCTCCAGCAGCTAGAGAGACTCCAATGCCCAAGCACCAGACAAGGTGTTTGCCTAGAACAGTAGCATGTGCTGTTTAGCAACACTTTTTCTATCTTCCCCAAGGAAAAGGCTTGCAGACCTGGGAACAGAGACAACATGAGAGGAGCAACAACATGAGGGAGCCACTGAGTGCAATAGTGATGGAGGGTTTGCAGAATGACTCTGTAATTAGGGGCTGGGCATGGCTGGTCCCACCAGAGAGCTCGACTCTTCTCTCCCCAGAAGTGTGCACCCTGGCTGCTCACAGTAAAGCTGACTGCACACAGGCTCACAGTTGCCACAGAAGTGGTCTGTGCCCCACTGCACAGCACCTTTGGCCTGTTGTCTGGCCATCCTGGCTGCAGACTTACACTCTGGCCCTGGCAGTATGTCTGTGTCTCCTCTGGTGGAGAGCTAGAGGGACCTGCCTGACCTTTGCACACAGAGTTGGTGTATGAGATGTGCTCGTGTAATCTCCAGGTGGACGGTGGGGAGATCATAGGGAAGTGCATGTGGGTGGGATGCAAAGTGCAGCCACGTGCCAAGCAGCCCCCCTAAAAGGGGGAGACATGCACAAGCAGCAGTGGTCCCACTGGAGAAGGAGACCACATTCCCCACGGAAGAAGCAGACACCAGCTGGGAATTCCTGGGAGGCAGATGCACCGCAATGGGAGGGTGACACCACCAACTGCAATTGTGCATTATCTTTCAAAGCAGTGGTTTGTTTGAAACCTGTTTCCAACTGACCTGACAAATTCATTTCCAAGGCAACAACAGATGGCAGCAGACAGATGGCTCAGTAATTTCAAAGCCTCTTCAGAGAAAGGAAGTGTCACTATAAGCCTGCACTATCTCGACATTAGGAATGAATGGGATCTTAACATCTGCATTAGCTGAAAACAGTGTCAGGAAGACATGTTGTAGGCTGGCTTTTTTAGTTACTCTCACGGTCTCCACTGGCACAGCTCCATGATTCTCAAACCTGCTCCTTACCTCAAAATGGTATTTTGGGACAACATTTAAATGGCTTATTTTGACTGTAGATGTTTTCTCTGCATCATCTTGGTCAAACCACATTGTTGCTTAATGCTTCAGTTTCTTGTCTGCAAAACAGGTAAAATATCCTCCACTGGTCCTGTGCTTTTAGGTGGCAGACTCCTTGACAGAGAATTTTCCATATTTTCCTTTTTTTGTTTGGTTGTTTTTTGTTTTTTGTTTTCTTTCATAGTGCTGGACTCTACTTTGGCTAGAACCTTACCCCATGCAAGAAACAATGGTTGGAGGGCTGGATTCCTTTGCTACCAACTTAGACTGCTTTTTTGTTATCTTGGCCTTGCTTTAATGTTTTTTTCTTGTTTATGCTGGTAACTGTTTTACTACTGCCTGTCCCCTCCCAAGAATGAACCGACTCTTTTGATAGGTTTTTTTTTCCATTTTCCCCTTCTCTTGCATCCTCATTGCGTGATAGAAGACCCATCAAATGCTAGAACCAATAAATAAAACATTCCTTTCCTTTACTAAAAGTTACCTCCTCTTACTAAAACTGGGTTGCATTCATACTCAGCTCTGACCTGTCCTCCAGAGTACATGCAACTTGCTCATCTTCTGAAAAGGTAATCAAACATGATCAAAAGGAATCAAACAGCTGGCTCTGTCTTGTAATCTGGTGCATACCCATTAAGCAGAGTCTGGAGAGGGGAGGCTTGTGGCACAGCATAAATTCTGTTTGGGGTTAAATGGAGAGATGAAGTCATGGTCATGGATAAGCATCTTATTTCTCTCACCTGGGGTAAATCACAGGTCAACACACTGCAGCTATATACTTATGAAGCTTGTGTAACTGAAAGGTGCATCAGACCAGTTTTCCTTTTCCTAGGAAGACCAGTGCCTCCATACCATTGTGGCTGTTCTGCTGGTGTTAGCAGTTGGCTATCCCGAATTTCCCCTTCTCCTTTGCTAGTGAGAGCAAACTTTGCCAATCAGAGCTGCTGGAGTTACAGAGAAGGTATGGCTTCATCTAGTGGTGTTGAGCCTGGGCTGAGCTCAAGCCCAGAGCTTCATTAGGGTTGCAAAAGTAGGAAGGGTAGGGGGTGACAGTGTGGGGGTACTCTGCAGTCAGAGGGAATAATAATAATAAAGGTATAGACAAAATGGAGGTGAGAAGATCCTCATTGAGTAGAAAATCACATCAGACACAGAAGGAGAAAGCAAATAGTGTGAGGTTTATTGTCCTGTGGGAGGATGCAAATGGTGTGAGGAAAGAACCAGTCCTTAGTATGAAGCCCAGGAACAGTGACATAAACTGAACAAAGCAAGGGATGAGCTGAGGAGCAAAACCAGGCAATGCCCATTGAAACTAGCATGCAGAAAACAAGTGTGCTGAACTTTAGCAGTTACCACAGGGCTGTTCAATGATCAGAAAACCCTTGGGTGGCTATTGCAATGCAGACCCCCCGGACACAAAACGGTAGACCACTCTGAAAGGGAGCCTGACTAGTGTCTGTATGCAAAGATGGGTTTGGCACAGCTGTGACACAAAGGGGAAGAGGTGTGCTAGGATGGAAATGACAGGCCACTGCAAGCCTCCCATAATGCGGAAGAGGGTTATATCTGCCTTTTGAGATACAGAGGTCTGGGAAAACTTGGCTCTGCTTGCCACTGCAGAAAGGATATACAAAGACAGGAGATGCTGGGAGCAATGCCATTTTGTCCACAGCGTTTACCAAAGTGTTCTTACTGGCCTGCTACCTCTCATCTTTTCCCATCAGAGCTCAGCAGTAAGAGCTAGCCTGCTTACAAAATGTACCGTAAGATCAAGCAGGATCTGGGGGCTGATGGATGTCATTATGTCCCTCTAGTAGAGGCCTACTGTTGTTCATCCAAGTGACGGTTTTGATCCTGGGCTGGTAACTGGATGAGGTGTTTGGGCTTCCACTGAGAGGAATGGTGTCTCCTATACAACAGAGTCTGCCTTGCCAGTTGAAGGAGGGACGTATAAAAAGGTGTATGAGTAACTGTGGGAGTTGGCACAAGCTACTGTAGATGAGAAAACACCAGTCCCTGGCTGGAGTTTATTCTAAACCTAGAAGCACAGGAACTGAAAAGCACTGTTTGTGGACTGGGAGAAGTATAGCAGCCTGACCTTCTGGGAAACCAGCACTGCATAAATTGCAGTCTCAGCTCCAGCAAACATGCAGCTTACTCTACGCAAGCTGTGAAATTAGAGAATTAACTGCTGGATCCATTGGAGAGATTTGAAATAAAATGGAGACATCCTGAAAATATTCAATAAAACCAAATGCAGGCTGTTGATGCAAATATAGCTTCCATCATCGGAAACAAAGCAGGAGACCCCAGTAACTGCTCCAAAGATGTTGGCAAAAATTATGCAGCTGAAGTCAGGTTATTTTTCTAAAGTATGTTCTGACTTGTTGTCCCCCAAAAATGAGATTTTCCACCAGAATTCTACCTCCAGCCAGGAGCCTTCCCTCAGTACACAGGGAGCAGGCGCTGGTCTCACCAGGCACCTGGCTGTGAGGGTAATTGAATAGTGCAGCAGAGCAGTTTTGGGACTTACCAGCACTTGAGGGCTTTAAAATGAGATTAGACAGTTCTTTAAAAAAATCAGCTGCAATCTAGCCTCTAAAGAAAATGCTATTGCTGGATGAAATTTTTCTGGGTGTTTAACAGGCAAAGGGGTAGGGCAAACACATCGTCTCTGTACCCAGTGTGGTATTGGCAAGCCTTGACCATATGCTTGGGGGCCTGGTGATCACCATGGGTAAGAAAGGGAATTAACTCCTTCACTTTATTCCATTTAAGCTTCCTTAGAGAAGGTTTTAAAGTTTCCAGGTGCAAGCAATTCAGGCAAGAGCTAGACTTGATAAGACACTCCTCCGTACATACAGAGGTTATCAGTGGTCCTGCACACAGTCACACCAGATGCGAGCTCTTTCCGCTTGGGAAAGGGCAAAGTAACTCTCTTCCCAGTCGGTGAAGGTGACTTGTTGGTATTATGTTTTGTGCATATGTCCAGAACTTGGCATCAGCCTTATGAGTTTGCCTTTTATTTCTGATAAGTCAGGATCAGATAACTCATTGGAAGAGGAATTACCATGGTAGATGTTGGGGAATTTTTATGGTACCCCTCAAGGCGAATTAAACACATGTTTGTGCTTAAATGTAAAAGAAAAATTTAATGAACTATGCACTGGACAGAGTCCTACAGCAACAACCCATTCTACATGGAGTCTGCAAAGATGCATCACAAGCAGATCCCTCATATACACTTGCACCAGCAGCAATCCCAAGAGTGGTTGCGTGGGGCACCTCAGCCCAGCTGTGGGTCCATCCTCCAGCTCAGCTCTGCTGCCTGAAGGTGGGTCCCAAGCTTGTCCCTTACTGCTTCCATTCCAGGATGCCTACTAGACAATGCTGAGGCTGTTTCTTATCTCATCACCAAGGGAAACTTCACTCCCTGGCAAGGAGTGCTTCTGTCTCTGGCATTCCTGCTTCCAGCCAGTTTAACCCCTTTTTATAGTTGGGCCTTCTTGCCCTGCGTGCCACATCACTCTTCAGTCACGAATTACCACTGCTGAGCAGTTACAATTAGATTTTCCTTTGTAGATCAAACTGGCTGATGAAGGGGACTTGTTAGACTCCTAAAAAATATTCCTAAGCATCCTTTTAAGTAGGGGAACAGAGCCTCTGAAGTGGGTTTTGTGTCAAGAGAAGAGCCAATGTATGCTTGTTTTGATCAGTACTGTTAAGGAGATGGGCTGCAGCCATTCACAATTTCAGGCCTGCTTTGGAGAAGGGGAGCTGGGGCCAGGCTGTTGCAATTGTTTGGGAGGTACTAGGCACAGCATAGACCGGCTGTGACATGTCATGTGCCCCCACCGCTGACCCCTGTGGTGTAAAATGGCACTGACATAAGCCTCAGAGAGGTTGTGTGCATTGCCCAAGGTCACACAGGACGTGTGTCTGAGCTGGAAATGGTGTCCTAGTCCCCTGGGACACCACATCTCAACAATACCAGCCTTCCAGCTACCCTTAGCCTGGCTTTTCTCTGCTTAAACACTAGCACGTGTTCTTATTTCCCCTGTAATAAATTAGCAAGAAATAACTTATTCTCTGAGAGAAAAACCATCTTTCTCAGCCTGCTGTGTGTTTAGACAACTGTCAGTCTCCTGAATAAATTGATACAATGACTCTGCTGAATTTTTACATCGTTATGGAAAATAACCATTACAGTTTTTTTATGTGTGTGTGTGTATGTCCATTAACTCAACATGTCCCCAAGGAAGATGGGAGCTGTTAGCCCTGGACAGGCACTGGACTTCCAGGCGGTGAGAGGCAGGGCTTCTGGTGCCTTGCTAGCATCACGCATTTCTCTACTACCTTGCAGGTGAGGAAATTCTGCTGTGGAGCATGCTGGCTTGCACTGCCCGGGGCCGTAATCTCATCCTCCCGTGGGCAGGGACAATGCAGCCCACGGTGCCCCTAGGCAAGGAACTGATCTGCAAGGAGTGAGTTTGAAGAGCACAGGTCAGAGCAAGTGCCCATGCAGCCATCCCAGTGGTACACAGAGGACAGCTGCCCTTACATGCTGTTATCTTCTTGATGGCTACGCTGTTTTAAAATAAGCTGGTGTATCTTCCTTCTTTTGAAGGTGTGGTATCCCTGTGTTGCTCCGGGTTTGCTGTGCTCTCATGCCAGTATCCAGTAAAGACCAGAACTGATGGCTTCTAGGACCGCTAAGCTCTTGCTCTGCAGGGTCAGTTGCCTGTAAGCTGCTGTCACACTAACCACAAATATTTCAGTGAAACAGGTGGTGCCATCTACTGGGAATCGAGATTTTTACTTCTGTTTGGTTCACAGACAAGACCATGGAATCTGATCTAATGCCATCAGTCAGACTCCCTCCAGGCTTTATCTGGCATCTTTGCAGCAAGATGTTCATGGGCAGAAGGCAAAACCCATTCCTTACTGGCACCATTACAAGTCACGATCTGAATTCGTTCTGTCTGCATAGAAATTTCTGTGGGGCTCTGGTGTGGCATCTTCCCACCACAAATTACTGATGTAAGAGCACATGAAAGGGCCAGGAAGAATTGCTTCTGGCTTTTCGACCAGGAGGAGAAAATAGTCATCCTGCTGTGGCAGAGTGGAGATTAAATGCTCTGCAGCTGTGACAGACAAGTAGGGTGTTACAGAAGGCTGATAGCAGAGGAAAGCACTGAGCTCGCAAAAGAGTTTTTGGAGAGACTCTCTGTTCTGTTTTTACCCAGGGTATTTTCCAAAAAACTTGATAGAATGCCCTTATAAAACGGGGCACTAACCTCTGCCTCAGTCCCTAGTGTCCAAGGAGCAAGGAGCTCTGGGGCCTGGGGACTTTTTGGAGTCCCCCTGTCCAAACACTTAGGATATTGGATGTGGCCATAGTTTCAGTTGTGAAGCAGATTGGTTCAGACTGCTCAGCAGTCCATGTGTCCTTCCAAACAGCATTTTCTCTTTGCTGTTCAATGAGATACAAGTTTTCTGGCCCATAATACACATAGCCAAACATTGAGTCAGGCTTTGCTGCAGCACACTGCCATTTTGTCAGATCCCTAGATAGCTGGAAAGTTTAACAAACTATTTGCTGCTGGCTTAAGTTTGTCCCCATTTAATTCAGTAGGAGTTTCATCTCTGATTTCTGTGAGAGAATTATGTTGAATGCCTTAGAAAAATCCCTTCCGAACTGTAACTTTCTCTCTTTGTAATGTTTTGAGCCTCCTTCCATGCATCCATGTATTGCTTTTAAATGCTGTCTCCAAAAATTATTTTTTATGAGCTATTTGCTGTATTAGAGCTGCAGCCCTCTGTTTTGCTCTCTATAAAAAGTCACAAATTAATCAGGTTGGCCTAGACACAGGATTTCATGACGGCCATATAAATGCTTAAATGCCCTGCCAAATAGACCTGAGACATTTTCAGAACAACAGATTAATATATGGTTTGATCTTGACTGGATCTGAGATATGGCATGGAGGTATGAAGGTACACTCCAAACCCTAGTCTAGCAAACTTCTGTTTAAGTGAAATGCAGCCCTGTTAAAGGAGGCTCTTGAAAGCAGCTCTTTCCATTGCTCTACTGTGGGCTCAGATGGGTGGGCTTCTTGTCATATTCAGTGTCCCTTAGCCAGAACAGGACCCTGAAGCTGGAATTCCTCATTGATATGCTCTTGTTTAAAGATGGACCATTCATCCTTCTGCTCTCCGTTTTGTGGGTTAGTTAGGCTTTTTTTTAAATCCAGCTGTCTACCCTTGCTGCTCTTACATGTGCCTGAAATAAGTCTCCGATGTCAAGGAGGCTGTTTTGTGTTCGGGTAAGAAAAAGAAAATTAAAAACAACATTAAATTCCTTTGACTCTAAGAGGTTTTTTTTATTCTCTCTGAGATAAGTGTCACATATTCAATAGCCCAGATAAAAACTGAGCAGCCTCCTGGCCTGTAAATCTTTCAGTCTTGTGACTTTTTTTAGGTATAGGTGGGAGAAAAGCCCTTTCAAAATTTCTTACCTCGAAATCCCAGCCTGTTTCTGGAAGAGGCCAAGAACATCTGTAGGAAAATTGCCTTTGGATCTCTTTTGCAACTGATGTGAACAGCTGCTTAATGGGAAGAAAGTAATATTGTCCCAATTCCTGTGCTGCCAGGCTGTTCTAAGAGCTTTAGGGATTTTTATACCTAAGACTGGTTTTCCTCAAACAAAGTGAGACTTGTAGCCCCCTTCTTAGGAATGCCCAAATGCATACTCCCGTGTGCATAAACTCCCTTGATGTTCTTCCTGTTCTTAATCCTCAACTTTGAAAGGGTGTAAGTGCCCCCTTAAAGGAAGAGCTGGGAAAAATTCTTTATTTGGAGAAGAAATGTAATGTTCCCAGCCTTAGGAAGCAGATATATACTGCTTTTCTGAAAATCATGCACAAGATGGAGAGGGGACAGGGTCAAGAGGAAGTGAAGGGGGTGAGAAGGCTGGGGAGGGCAAGTGGGGACATGACACTTTAAATTATTTCCTGCTTAACCATGATGTTGGTTTGTGTGTCACAAAGCCTCTTTAGATAGAATTTTAAATGAAAACATGTCTGAATAATTTGTGTGCTTTCTTTCAAGAGGATAAGTAGTCTCAGAAAAAAATAATGTTTCTTTCTGCTAGAAGTGGTTTATTTTTGAACTGTGAGGCCTGATGCCATTCTTATTTATGTAGCTTTCGCATTCATGAAAGTAGTTTCACTGGCTCTAAAAAAGTTGATCCTGATTTGCACCGGTGTCCAGCGTCCCACCCAAAGGAGAGTAAGAAGACTTAGAGGGGAGGAGTGGGAGGGAGCCCAGTGCCAAACAAGAATAACCCTACAGGCTTCAGAGCCGGAGCTTAAAGCAATGTAAAGCATATGTCATATCCCTTGCCCTGTAAGCCAGTGATCTCAGAAACTCTGGTTTATACACCTTCACCCTTCGTTTGCTAAAAGGAAAAGGAAAAGATTGTCATGGTACATTAACATGAAGGCTGTGCGTGCAAGTGGCTCCAGGGAGATATATAAGCATGGAGCTTTCTTTATAAATAGCCCTTGAAACAGTGCTTTGGGAGGAGAGAAGTCAAACTGTCCTCTAGTACCAGATCGAATAAGCTGCTGAGATTTTTTTTGCCTCTTCTTTTTGTGATCCAGGGATATTAGAGCCGTTACTTGTCTGAGTTGCCTCACAGAGGCAGTGGTAATACTTGCCCTCTGACATTGGCTTATTCCTATGTATCCCTGGAGAATTTGCTGGAGGCAGAGGGGAGTATTGCCTCCTCCTTCCCCTCTGTGAGGAAAAACTTTTACTAGAAGTTGCTGGACAGAAGTGGATCAGCTGTGAAAAACATGGTATAGGGTATCAGGAGCAATGGAGAGACTTGTACTAGTTTCAAGTGCTTTTGGACTGAGGATATAATTCAGCCCAGTACAGGCTGAATTTTGCATGTGTGCTGAAGCCCTGCCAGTGTGGCAGGCAGCAGGGCTTTTCAGCAGCAGCCTAGCATGTGCTAACAAAGCCCTTGTGCCCTAACTCAAATAAATGATTAACTTGTGTCTCCCCAGGACATGCGGACCATATGCCTTTGCTGGCTAGTGCTGCCTGCTCTGAAAGCGTGGTATTCATCTCCCTTAACTCTCCTGACTCTGCCTGAGATGTGACTTTTAATGCTGCTTTCATGAAGGCTTTTGCTGAAGGTGGCCTTGTTGGACAGTAGGCTCTGCTCTGACACACATGGGGTCACCAGGAGATGCTCACACATGTACAGGCTAGGCTTTTTGCCGCAGGAGCCTCCTCATCTGGTGAAACAAGGGGTATCAAGTGGAGAGCCGAGTGAGTGCAACAACCTGCTTTGTCATGCCAAGTGATGGCACATGTTGCACACACTTCCTCCCACTGCTGACTTTGGGTGGCATGTGTGCCCTGTCTGACAGACAAGGCTTCTCTGGAACTGGCTCACTGCTGGCACCACTTTGAGGAAAATGTGATGAAGTGAGAGTGCAATAACAACATAAATGCTATATTTGAGTTCCACAGAAAAGGACATGCAGGAATTGCGTGATCAAAGGAGCAGTAGGCTGACAGTAATATAATACACAACTTGGAAGTGTTAGCCCTTTGGCTGGTGAGTAAGTTTACATACTGGATATGGTACAACAGAGGGGAGGGAGGCTGGTGACATCTATCTGCTGTCCTTCCCCAAGAAACACCACTCAGCAAGCGTATGTGAAGCTGTGTTAAACTAGCGACCTTTTCATGCCTTCTGGTACCTCTGCACAGTATTTGCATAATTTAAAGAGAAGTGGGGACATCCTAGCCTAAATCCTTCCCTGTCCCTTCTCTGCATGACATCTTTTAGTGGAGCCCTGCACAGTCCTGCCCATTCCCCAGCTGGTCAGGCTCAGAGCACCCTGGAGACCCTGGGATGTCATTTCTGGCAGGACTGGGTGAGCTGGGTGCCTTGGAAATTGAAATTCAGGTTAGCAGTTTCATGGGACCAATTTGTAAGTATTGTGGTCAAGTGGCAAACGAGCCTTGTTTCAAATGCAGTGGCTTATGGTCTCCCTTGGCTGTGAAGATGCCTGGCTATGAAAGTCCACCTTCACACAAAGCCTCTCTTGTTCCACTGAGCACTTGGTCTTGTCTCCCTGTAGCTCTCCCCATGCACCAATGTGCCCATCACCTCCACCATCTTCAGGCCAGTTGGTGGTCCTTCATGCCTGCCAGTATTGCTGGGGGCAATGGGGAGCTAGACACAGCTGTAAAGATGCAGTAACTGCTTCTCCTTAACTACAAAATGACTTCAAGGATCTTTTCTATCCCCCTTCTTTGGTCGTGAGGGGAGCACTGCCTGTCACTGCACACCCATCTGTTGCCAGTATGCTGATGGCACCGCAAAGGGCCCAGGCCTTCATATGTCCCACGCTTCTCTCCTGCAGTTGCTACTGCCTGCAGCACCTCCATCTTCTGGAAAAGTTTCCCTGTGCACAGTCTGTGTGTTAAAGAGGGCAAAACAGCTGCTTGCCCTTGTTGCCTTGCCCTCCCCACATGGGGTTTAGCAACCTAGGATGGTTGTAGGATTCCTGAGGAACCCAGTGATGTGAGACTGCAGTATCATGCGGTCAGGCTCCCAACTCTGCCTCAGCAAAGCATTGGCACCTGTGTCTAGGTTTTCAGCATATGAAAACCGTTGTTGGCTACTCTTGCATATTTAAGGATTGCAGTGAACAAGGGCCAAGGCAGGGTAAAGCCAAAGAGTTTTCTGTGTTTTTCAGATCTGATAGTTAAAGAGTGCCCATTTGCCTTCTGGGATGACAGCTCCGTGCCTGCAGACTGATTCATGCCATCAACCTGTCTGCTCCCAGGTACGACAATTTGGAAATGGATCTGTCTTAACTCTTACTGTGGAGGTAACACCCCTGAGACCTAAACCCTACTATGTGACTTCTGCAGAGATTTGTGGAAGTGGCACAGGCTGGAAGGACCTGGTGGGGACAAGCCTGCAGGGATGCATTGTCTTGAGGTTTGTCAAGCTGAGAGCACCACAAAATATGCACATGGATTTGGTGTTTTCATCTCCTGCTCTGAGATCATAGAAACCAGAGGGACTAAGAAACCCCTCTTATTTTAAACCCCTTCCTGTTTCACTCTGTTCCCACATGTCTTTGCTTCTTCATGCACTTTTTGTGATCTTTATCACTGTGGGTACATTCATGTAAAGGACCAAGTGGTGGAGACCTGGTTGCTCATCACCATGCATTGAGCATGTTCCATAATGAAGGAGTTTGAGTGCTTTAGCTTGTACTCTGGGACATCTCTGTGATGAACAGGTGAAGTCTGATGGTCAATAAATATTCAAATGCTATTGAGAAGTCCAGGAAAAAGAGATCAGATTACTTGGTCCTTGCTAAAAGGCGGTTATCCAACAGTTCTCTGAAATGGTTTAATGGTAGCATTCATGGTAGCATGAATGCAGGTTGTGCAGGGCTGGGGATTAGCTTCACTTCAGCTGATGGTGGTCTTTGGCTATGGCTGGTTGTGTCAGGAAGGGCAAGTTTGTCATTGAGAGATATCTGTCTGAAATGGATGAAGGAGTCTGGGCATGCTTGAAGGAGAAAGGGCAAGATGGATCACTTCTCTGAATGACACACTGGCTACTTCAGTGAGGACCAATGCTACCTGCTTTTGACCCTTGCAAGCCAGGAAGGGCAAGAGTTGAATTTACATCTTTCTGAGTCTGCTGTGTAAGTGTCATGGGTATGGGAAAGGCCAGCAGCCCACCACTTAGAGAGCAAAAATGATGTAGGAGGCATGCTCTTTGAGGCTCCTGAGACAGTCACCATCCCTGCAGCTAGTAAGTATCACTGTTCACTGCCACAGGCATATAGTTTTGATTAGGTTTTCCTGACTTCAAAAGTTTTTTCGTGCAGGATTTGATAGCTCCCATGGAGGTAAACAGGACTTTGCATACTTAGTCTACATATTGTCTTCCCAAGCCCAGAGTCACATAGTCCTTTGTGACAAATATGGTTTTCATAAAGCAGCACTGATAACAGCTGTATCACAGAGAAGAATGTGAAAACTGGATTCATCAAGTACTCAAAAACATAAAAAAAAAAATTCCACCTCTATTTATTTTTCTATCTGATATTTTCAGGCCTGTCTCATGACTTTTCAGGAACCAGAACTGATGGTGCAGATATTGTCAATGCTAAGCTAAAGAGTTCAGTGCTTTTGGTACTGCTGCCAGGCTAGTGGTGTATGTCACCCCAGCTGCAGCCCTGACTGTAGCTGCCCCTTGACTACACAGCACCTTGGACATGTTCTTCAGTGGGCTAGATGAATGTCCCCGGTGAATGAAGAAGCCAAGTTTAGCAGCTGTGACTTTGATTTCAAACACAGCCCACATGCTGATGATAGTCAAAGGTGCCTTTTGAACAGCTAAAACAAAGTTTCCCATGCTTCAGAAATGGCTTCAGGCATTTTGCTTTCAAAGGAGCAAAAACTACGATGCAGCCAACTGCAAACTGCCACCATCCTAGCTGAGAGTCCCACTTTGTTTTCCATAGGAGACTGCTGCTGTGGCTGACCAAGAGTAAAAGGCATAAATTTATTTACAGTGGATGGAGAAATTTTGTTCCTTTTGCAACATCTGTGAATGATCAGCATCAGGATTCTGTCTGATTGTTGGATAGATAGCAAATCCAAGTTGAAACATCTGTGCGTCAGATATGCATTGCTGCTGATCCATCTGCGAAACACATCAGATGTCAGTTGATTGACTTGCACTTGATTGGGCTGGGTAACCAACCAGTAGGAAAAGAGAAACTCCAGAGGACAGTGAGAGTTGTTCCCCCTCACCCCTCCTTTTTAGCTCTACATTTTTGTTCCTCTGTTCACTTTTTTGCAGTTGTTTTTCTTACATGGTGCAGTTATGGTGTTGGATATGGATAGGAGAGTGAAAGCCCACATTTCTAAAAGGCGGGAACACAGCCGTCCCTGGCAAAAATAACAGTATCTGTGATTACCACCATCAAAAGCATAAATTAAACATGTCATGAAATGTTCCAGAAAATGTTTTGGGATCTCAGCAGAAATACTGGGGAGGGTTTTGGGTATGTTTCTGTAGTAGAGATTTGAACACTTTTGGGTGTCTTCTCCTTTGGCTTTCATATCACCTTAAATAAACCACAGTTGTGATACTAGAGTTGTTTGACGCTGAAGTCACATTTTCTGTCTTGCTAATCCCTGATCGCATTTACGCTGATCAACCCCACTCCTCATTGCTTTCTACTGCTCACTTCCCTGGGTCACGTGCACACGTAGTTGTTGCAGTCTTCATCAGAAATACTCTTGTTCTGCTGGCTGCTTCTTTAGTGACCTCTGGAAGTGAAGACATGCATGAAGAAGACTCTCATTGTTAGTTTTTTGATATGATGTGCAAGGCGACACAGCCTGGCTTATGACTTTTCATATGTGTCATAGTAATCACTGTATCAATCAGTACTGCAAAGTCAGCCTGGACCTGGGGCTTATCTCTGCCCTTCCAGCAATTAGTGAGGGATTCAGCCATTCTCACTTCAGTAGCAGGTCTCCTAACAGTGCCTGAGAGGACAAAATAAAAATCTGTCTCACTCACTTGCTTCTACATTGCTTCTGCATCCCCAGCATGTTGCTGTGAGGTCTTCAGGCAGATGTGATCACCCAGACATGATACAGGCAGCAAGTTAGAAGGTGACTGCTTTATACAGACATCTTCCTGACTCTAACTGCTGTTGATGTGCCACATCTAGAGTCAGCAACCAAATCCTCTGCTGAGATCATGTCATGCCCTACTTCCTTATGCTGCTCTGAGAGCAATGGGAACAGAGTCTTTCTGCACAGGCAGTATTAACAAAACTCCAACATTTCTGAGTCAGATAGAGATGAAGGCTTGCTTTAACAGCCTTGTGGGACTCTGTAGCTATTATAGCTGACAGAAGCGATCTGCCACACAGTTTAAAATCAGAGCCATCACCCCTTTAATGATCTTCCCTCTGCAACTCAAGGATAGCTTGTTAACACAGTAGTTCAAACTTCCCAGTATGTCTGTGATGTCTGGGTAAGTGCTTTACAGAATGCCTTTTAATCCTGGTAGAAGCAGAGTAGTCATTCAGCAGCTGGCTGGCCCAGCAGATGATCCCCCTCTTCTGTAAGCATCCCCTGCATGAGATCACAGATATCTACCTGGGAAAGGAAATCTTGTCATCAAAGGCTGTGGCTCAGGTAAGTGTGCATGAGCTGTTTTATTTGTAGCATGTCAGCTGGATGAAGAAACCTCCTTTGGAGGAAAGTCTTTCTGCATCAAAAAACCCAACAGAAAAAACACAAATGGGTGGAAAACTGGATCACATCAATGCATATAAATACCTGAAGGGAGAGTGTAAATAAGTCAGAGCTAGTCTCTTTACAGTGGTGCCGAGTGACAGGACTAGAGGCAGTGGGCACAAACTGAAACACAGGAGGCTCCCTCTGAACCTCAGGAAACATTTTTTTCACCATGAGGGTAACTGAGCACTGGCACAGGTTGCCCAGAGAGGTGGTGGATCTCCATCCTTGGAGATACTCAAAAGCCATCTGGACACAGTCCAGGGCAACTGGTTCTAAGTGGTTCTGCCGAACCAGGGAGGTTGGACCAGATGACCTCCAGAGGTCCTTCCAACCTCAGCCAGTCTGTCATTTTGTGACAATGAGTGAGGGGATCTCTTCAGACCAGTCTAATGTGAGCATGCTCTTCACCCAGATGCTGGGAGCAGAGTCCACCAGCTCAGTCACACGTGGCAGTGAAATGCCTTAGCCATTATACTGTGTTAGCAGCGGTGCTTACTTTTGTGCAGCTCCTCTGTGTTAGAGACATGGAAGCACATTAACAACTACCCACATTTAACAACCGTGGAAAAATGAGGCACTGGGAAGTTGATATGGGCCATCTAGCTCTAAGACAGCTTCACAGGCCAATGCACTAGGCAACACAACTTAGTGCATGAAGTGGTTTTGCGATGCTGTCCTTGGGAACAAAGAAGCAATGCATTCCAGTATTTTCTTCCATGAAAACTCTGAGACATCTTCCTTTTACTTATGCCCTTTATGCCTGGGGACAGTTTCACTGGTACGTGACAAAGGTGAGATTGCTGAAAGCATGCCCAGCTTAGATCTAATAAATCACATAAAAGTAGAAGAGAAACAGAATGGGAAATGTCCCCAAATAATCAGCAGTAGTAACAACCTGTTACAATCTCTTACATTTGAAATACAAGCAAAGGTTTGGTCAGTTTTGTTTCAGAACTGAGTAACTCTGCAGTACAAACAAAATGAAAAATCAGCAAGAATGTTTCCCTTCCACTATGTGGGGGAAATGTGCTCCAGATGCTTGCAGTCTGTTGGTAACAAACAACAGTGTGATGGACTGGATGGATTTTGAAATGATGCCTTAAAGTGATCTAAAGAATAAGTAATGATAAAATGTCCAGCAACTGGCTAGGTGGAAATAATAAATGGAAGATTGCAATCCAGGCCTCAGAGATGGCTCTCACTGTGCTTCATTTGGAGGGAATTTTTGGAGGCCAGGCCCCAAACCAGCCCCTAATGTTGAATGATTCATTCTCTTGATTTACTGATAGGGGCAACTTACATAGGGGCAATTTTCCAGTGCCTGTCTGGTCTAAATCCTACTCACTGATTTGAGCATGTATCACAGGAAATGAAGAAGAGCAACATTACTGCTGAGACAGTTTGCTGCCTGTAGAAGTCAACCTTGCCTCTGTGAGAGCTTTTGGGATCTTCTCCAGCAACAATAATCTACTCTGGAGGACAAACACAGGCACTGAGAAGAACAGTGCAAAGCATCTAAAGACATGGAGTCTCTGAAGCTGATCCAAAAGTGAATTTGGCCTCAGAGGACATGTTATGTGAGATACCAAAGCCATTTTTGAGGGATCTTCTCCCTTCTACTGCCACAGCAGAACTAGCTTGGGATTCTGGTGCCAGGGTCAACCTAGCCTGTGCATAACCAGTGGCAGAGCAAGACCCCACCCAAGATCCTATGTTGTCACTGTTGGTATTTACAGACTACCTTTAAGATAACCATGCCCTAGAGTTAGCAGAGGCTTTATGGCTAGAAGACATGCAAATGTCCACATGGAGCAGTGTGGTGACTTTGGCTGAAGAAAGCCCTCTTACCACTGAGCTGACTGCTGCAGCATGGATGTCACATGTCTCCAGTGGTTTCTGTGGCAACTGACCTCTGCTGCACTCACCTGTGTTATTCATGCTCGTGTAGGTGCAGCCATAGTATTTAGCAAGGTGGGAAACTTTTTGGTACTATAGTTATCACTTAGTAATTTTGCTGTCAAAAAATGTCAGTTCCCCTAGGGGAATGCTGGGAAGACATTGGAATACTTAGCAATATAAGGCAGAGAGTTTGTCTTGACTAACTTTTACCAACTGAAAGTCAATCTTCTCATGTGAGCTACTGTGAGCCTCTGGGCTTCTTTGTACACAGCACAGACAGAGACAGTGCCAGCAGATGATTCTTCTCAGCCAAAGATTTATTCCTGAAACCAGAGGAATTTCTTCTCAGTCCTTGTCTTTGCTAAATGAAATGGGCATTACTAGCTCCAGTGAAAACTATGTGAGTTCCAACAGGCCTGTCACCTCCTCTTCCTAGCTAGGTTTGCTTGAAGAACTGCTTTGATGAGGGGAGAGTTTTCTCATGTAGGTGGAAAGGAAGTTTCAGGCTGTCTCTGCAGGGGGAAAACTCTGTATATGTTATCTGAATTGGGACCAGGGGTGGTTAAAAGGCTCTCTGCTCAGTAGCTAAATCCAGCTTCACAGAAAGTGAACATGCAATCTGCAAGCAGCTCTGCACAATGTCTCACCTGAAAGAAAAAGCATCCAGAAATCCATAATCCTTTTTTTGAAGTGGTCATCACAGAAAAGGAGGTGGTAGATGGAGAGGAGCAGCCTTCTGTCCTCAAGGACTTTGAAAGCAGCAGTTTTCTTCAGTTCCTTTGGGTAAAGACTCAGGAAAACTGGAGACATGCAGGGATCCACCTGACTTCCACTACTCCAGTGCACAATGTGCCATGAACAGCTAAGAAAGTGCAATTAACTTTAGATTTCCAATAGCATTGGGCCATCTTCTTGCAGGGCAGAGGAGTGATGTGCCTTTAGAGGTAGGAAATTATTCACCTGGCATACCAAGTGTAACACAGACAGAATATTGAATGTAGCAGTGGGAATTTCTGTATGAAGGAACAGAAGGGTGTTCAAATCAGACTAAATAGATTTACTTTCCTGGATTTACTTTTGTTTTATTTAAGCCAAGCAAAACCAGCTTTCTAAGACTGAGTTGCCCTCATGTCTTCGTGTAATCAGTTTAAGAGGATATCTTAATGTAAGCTGAAGCTAGTCTGTTTGTGAGAAAGACCTCAATATAGATTTGGATTAGGCAGTAATTCACCAATGTTGATTTCACATGCAATATTTGCAGGGAGAGGCAATCTCTTCTATCACATCTGGTGATGCAGCTAGGGTAAAAGGCAAATGTTTAGGTGCATATGCTTTTGAGCTAGTTGGCTGAGTAAACATGGCTTGTTTACTAGAACACAAGAAGAAACTAGTACAGAAAGTTTCTGCATATTTCTTACTATTGGCTGTAACTGGAACATTCTCTCTCTTTCTAATATTTAAGTGAGTTTGCTGTAGAAACAGTAAGTTATCATACAAACAGAGACAGGTCTTGGATACAATCCTAAAGTTCCATGGCAACATTCCTATCCTTTCTCTCAGGTCCCCAGTTTTGAAGGCAGCTTGTGTCTGTTAGGTCTATAAAGGACACACTGTAAAAAAGTCTTAGTCCTAAATTCTCGGTTCTGCTTTTACCAACACTGAATAATCATGTTTGTGACAGTGGTGGTTGCCATAGATGTATCAGCATGCTTGATTGCAATGCTTTACCCTGGGGCACTTTTCCTCCTCACTTGGCATTACTCCATGACCCTTGCCACTGAAGCAGAACATGGATCACAGAGACAGGTCCACAAGTACCATAGCTGCTTCAGCACAGTGCCACATGGACACACCACACAATCTGGTCCTTGCATATGCTGCAGAGTTGAGCTTTGCAGCCCTACCAGCCTTTGAACTGACTTTGTTATCTCAGCACATGTAATACCATATTCATCCCACTGTGCATCAAGGACCCTAAAACCCTGTAGCTTTCAAGCAAACTTGAACAACAGTGTGTCGAGCTGCATCCCTCAACTATTCTGAAAACACAAACTGTAAAAATATGATCCGATTTCTTTCACAGGGTGTGCTCTGTTGGTTAGAGCAAGGTGACCAGTCCCAAAAGCTGGTTAGACTGTTGTGACACAGCAGGCTGTTTGCAAATACTCACTGCCTCAGCTTTTCATTATCTGCAATAAGACCTGCCTTCAGAAGCCAGAACAGGTGTGTAAGGACAGATGGGTGGGCTAAGTTACTGTGAAAATGCTTCTGGAGACCAGAGCCTGCTTTGGGGTGTGCAGACACTCCCTTACTATTAGCAGACAAGGGGCAAAGCCGCAGTAAGTTTCCATCCCTACGTTGCAAATTTTCTTGAAGGGGATCAGAGAAAGCAGGCCCATAGAAATCTGCTGGAATCCAGCAAGAAACTGACCTGTGGGTAGGTACTGGGGAGCAAGAAAGGTGCATTAAAGCCAGGAGGACTTGACCCCGAGGCAGGAAGTGACAAGGTATAATTGAGTCACTGGGGAGAATCCCAGGAAGCGGCGTGTAAATTATCCCATTTCCTCTGCTGGGGTCTGGCCAAGGATTAACACCTCTGTTTGCTTAGGAGAGGTCCTGCGGTGCTTTTAATATCTTGCAAGGGCCCACACGCTGCTGCTGTCTCACGCAAATGTGCTGAAAGAGCACTTCTAAGCAAGTGTCATGAATCAACACCAGCCCAGACTCCACAGGAAAAACAAATAGCCAGCCCTCCAGCCTATACTGAGGGTGTCTCTGTAATTTATGGGGGCCCAGGGGCACACTTCATGAGGAATTGCGATCACCTCCCTGCGTTTAGGGTTACAGCCTGCAGGCCATTTTTAGAACCAGCCGGGAGCTTGTCCTGTGCCAGCACAGGAAGAACATGTCCTGGCAAAACTGAGCCTCATCGTGTTCTCCACTACAGGCATATTAACTGCTCCTGATGAGCAAGCAGAGGGAGTTTCCTTGGAGGATGATTTTTAGCACAGCCCTGGAATTGTTACCTCTGAGTCAGCCCTTGTGTTTCTAACATCACCACCTTGCAGATGAATTTGTCATAGGGGATGCAGGGGGACATAGTCACCTTTTGCTATTCTGACACACCTAGGATTCACCATCAAAACCAGAGCAGTGGCATCTTCCCTACTCCCCTCCCAATGCACTGGCCTCACCCTTTGTGCCCTACCTGCCACCCCCCATCAGAGATCTATCCTTTAAGTGATGATGTTTTTTATAAGTGATTATCTTGGTTGACTTGATGTAAGCGTATGGTAAGGAAAACCCCTTCCATACATAACTGACAGTCCAGTGTTCACTGTGGTTTAGTTAGTCTGCAGCTAAACCCTGCCAGTGAGTAGTCACTTCATGGAGCCCCATGCGTCCAGCCTGGGACTAGAAGGGATTTTGCTGTGTAAGCCATGCACCGAGCCCAAATTCACAAGCCCTGCCAGGTCTGAGCTGGCATTCTGGCAGTGTTGCCAGGCAGGATGAAGGAGCACAAGGTTGGGAAAAAGAAGTCCTTACTAGCAGAGGGGTGTGCTAACTGCAAACAGGCAGAAAACTTGTCCTTTGCCAGAAAGGTCCAGGAAAGCAATCATGTAGGTGATGTGCAAGATAACCAGGCAATGCAAAGACTGGAGGAGCAGCAGATGCAGCAAGGTTGCTAAACCAGTGTGCACAGCAGTCAGAGGGTAAAAGAGGTGGTGAACAAAGCCATGTTCTGGCACCACAGGTTTTGTGACATGCAGAAAAATTCTTGTAGCCTAGTCCCAAAATGCAGGATGGGTATGTTGGGCTCTTTCCCCTTTCCTCATCAGGAAGTGATATTCTGCTAGGGTGCACTTGCCTGGAGTCTCATTCAGGCAAAAGCCATATACAGGCTGAAGTAGGGAACCATCCAGGCTGGTTCTCTACTCCAGCCTATATATGACTTTTAGAGGCCCAACTTTGCAGGATAGGCAATGAAAATGTTGTTCAGTTTTAACGAGTTATTCACAGTCAAACATTTGGAGAAATGATGCAACCTCTTCCTGCCCTCACTTCCCCATCTATCTGATCTTCTGACTTGAGAATGACCAGGATATATCCTACAAGATTTAGTATTCAGCTGGAAATATTTTACTAAATTTTTAGACAGTTAGGAAATGCTATTGTCTTTGATGCCATTTGCCCCCAAAATCTTGCTATCTGTAGCACAGCCTCTGTATTGTTGATATTAAAACATTTTCTGTCCACTTCAGTTGCATGAATGTCACTCCGTCTCATTTCTGTACCTGTCCAGAGACAGCCTGACACATTCAGATACTCATCATTCTTGCTTTTCTGTCATATTGCTTGATAATGGAAAGAGCCACAATCAAGAAGAGAGCAGAGGAAAGAAACATTCTCTAACTGGATTTAAAATGCTATCTGTAACTTTTCTAAATGGTCTATACTGAACTGTCTGGCATTTATAAATCAGTCAAATAGGACCAGAAAGCTACAGTCTGGAAAAACCTAGCACCTCCCTTATTCATCCTAGTAGAACAAAGATTCCTTTCTGTGCTGAACCCAGCTGATTTTACTTGAGCGTATGGCCCTCCTGCCTTCTGTGCAGAGCTGTGAGAGCTGGCTCACCATGGCACTGAATGCTTGGTACCAAATCTGCATGTTTTCTGTTGAGTCTATCCATTGCCCTGCTATTGGCCTGTGATGTTGGCAGCTATTGAGCAGGAGGACCCAGGGTCAGATGGTTCATAATGCCTAACAGATATTGGGGCACCCAGTAAGGCCTGAACCCTCCTAAACTGGCCTGAATATCATGAAGAGGGGGAAGAGACCAGCCTAGGAAGAGTACAGTCCTACCCTTCAGGATGCACCCGCAGAAATGATGATGCCGTCTTCTGGTCAGAGTGTCTTTATGGATCAGAAGAGGAGTAGGGGCAAAGAACAATACATCTCAGATCCCTTTATCTGCAGAAAAAGACAACTGGAGTCAATGTTGAGTGGTCTTTAAAATCTGCCTCAGTATCTTGTGCAGATCTGGCCTGTGCATGTGTATGCACTCGGGCTGCAATCCTGTGACATCTGAGTTAGGAAAGTAGCTCTGACCCTTTGTGTGCAGTTTCAAGAAAGCTGATGAGGTAAGCCTGTGGGTGGGTTTTTTTCACTGATAAAAGCCAACCCCATGGCCTGAGGAGAATAAGGGAGTAGCAGCTAGCTTGACTGCCTCTCAGCTTTGGAGGTGAAGAAGCCTGGGAGATTCACGAAAGTCCTGTTTTGGACCTTGCATTTTCCAGCTATGCAATAAGTGTCCCTGTCTGGCTGAAGGGAGCCTAGGTGAGGTCGACAGGTCTGTCTGCTTATGCTTCATATGTTAGAATTAGGCTTTTCCATCCCAAATTTCACCATAAAGTGTGAAAGCTCATGGCAAATGTGTCTGAGGTTTAAAAAATGAGGCTTTGGTTTAAAATAGTTGCAGATAATCATGGCAACTAAGTAGGAGTTCTCCACCATTGCAAGGCAAAGAAACAGGGTGGAGTAGATTTAGTGCATGGATCTGGGGTCAGGGAAGAACGGGCTGGCTTGCTAATGGTGTGGTACAGATGGCTTTGTACCAGGTCTTTCACCTTCACATGATGGGGAGATATCCTTGGGGAAGAACTGCCTCCCCAGGAACTTCCCTCTTAAATGGTTTTACATGTATTCAGTATTAACCACATAGAGCAATGGAGGGTTCAGCTTCCTTTGATTGTTCTGCTTTGGGTTTATTTTCTGCACAACAGGGTGTTTGACTAGATCTCAGCCTCAAAGTGAAAATCTAGTTCAGCTGTTGTACTGTCCATCTGCTTCAAGTTAAGCATGCATCTGAGAACCCTCCTGGTCTGGAGCTTGAATGTTCTCCCGCTGCTTTCATGTCCCTGGCAACTCACTTACTTGAAAGACACTGCAATGATGAAGAAATTTGTTTTATGTCATCATAGTGGGCACAGAGGAGGTAATTGGCCTTCAGTAGCACATCTTTAACACAGGATTTAGGGAGTAATCCTGTGATCACTGAAGTCCTGGACAGAGCTCTCAGTGGAGAGAGTGCAAATCAGATCCAGGCTGGCTAAGAAAGTCACACAGCATTTCCAGCAGAAATGGTCACCCTACCCAATAAGGGTTAGACAGTCTTTTACCTCCTTGAGATTATCTGTTCTGCAAAGCTAGGTGCAATAACCGTGACTAAATGGCAGTTATTATCTCCCTTCCCCACCCCAAAATGCTGTTTCAGCAAATAAATTCAGAATTAAAAATGGTCAAGCTAGAGTTGTGCCATTTCTTGGAACAAGTAGAAAGCATATTTATTGGCTCTTTTTTTTTTTTTTTTTTTTTTTAAATCCTGATGAGAAACTGAAGTAATTTTCTTCAATATTTAGTGGGGAGAAAGAAAATTCTCAGTTGACTGAAAGCAAAGCAAGTGCTGACTAAAAGATAATTACCAATGAAAATAGAGCTAGAATAGAAACTTAATTTCAGCTCTGTGGCACTGATGGGCTGACAAAAAGGATCTCTACAGTCAAGTAAAGGATAATCACTGACAGGCTCATATCCAGCTATGTGATCTCTTGAGAGAGCTCAAGGCTAATCCAAAATTGTATTAAACATTTTTAGTATGCCTTTTCTTTAATTTTCCAGGGACATTTCGCAGTGCGTGTAGCAAACTGTCTATATAAATCTTCGCAGGATCTGAGCTTTAAATGCCTTGAGGCAGGGATGGTCATTTGCTGTGCACGTCTGTAGAGCAGACAACCCAGCAGGATCACCGGTGGCTTACTGCCATGCAAGGACACATTCAAGTGCTTTTCAGAAGTCGAGTCTGAATGGGTTGGCACATGCACAGCAGTTCTGTGGGACCACAAATGTCTGACCTGAGCTCCACCACCCTGAGGAAAAATCCCACTGAAGTCGGTATCAAAACTATGCTGTTTCCCTCGTACTGGACCTTCACCTCCATGAAGCACTCTGTGGGTCTGTTTCTGCCTTAGTAACTGCAGGGAGATGTTCACCATGTACTTATCTGTTTTTACAAAAAAAATCAGGCACCTTACACACTACTAAGAAAACGTTTTTTAACAAGTTAGAGTGTTGCCTACATTGTGTCTTCAACCCTGACAGCTTTGCTAATATTTTTTTAGAGCCAGCCAGAAAATCAGAACAAAACAGCTGTTTTCTCTCAGAAAAATCCTCCCCTCTGCTTGGAAATCTTTAATTACAGCTGCTAAAAAATCACAACAGCTTTCCGCTCCCAAAGATGTCTTGAAGAAAACATGCTAATTTAATGGATAACCTGAATTCAATGCATTTCTACCCATTTTAGATTTTCTTCGGTTGTTCCACAGCAAAGTTGTCCTGGTACTTTCTGGAAAACATCAAAAATCTACCTATGCAAACTCAAGGTTTTACATATTGGGGATCCCTGCTGGGGGCTCAGACTTTCCATCTGCTTCCCAGAAGGATGCCTGTGTGCACAGGACCAGGATCCACCTGGGTTTCCAGCACTGATTGCTCCTGCATCTTTCCTCAGCGCCAGTGGAAGGCCTTGAGGAGGAAGTGGGAAAAGAGGGACTGATGCATCTCTCCTTTCCAACACCTAAGCAGCTGTTTTTCAGCCAGTGGTGCTGAGGGCCATGTATAGGTTAGCGATGGGGCTACAGTTCCCAGAGAGAGAGAGACAGACTAGCCTTCAGGGACCTGCATTTCCATGCCAGCCCTGCAGAGCAGGTTTGGCCAACATGCTTACTGTCCAGTGTGCAGTTTCATGACGCAGCCATGATCAATGCAGAGGAGCACCAAAGCATCAGGTGAGAGGGTGAGCCGTGCGCTGATCGGGTTTTGGTGGAGAAAAATCAGTTAGTTTGACTCAGACTACTTGAGCTTCACCATGGAGCTGTGGTCTGTTTCTGCTTCTCCAGTTGCAATATGATGACAGTGCAACTAACTCCCCTTTAGAACACCTCAGGATACACAGCACATTCTATCTGCATGAGATAGGGGGTCCCTGTTTACTGAATTTAATAAAATAATGCAGTAATCATATTTATTTTGACAACCCTTTGCATTTTTTTCCTCCTAACATTATGAATCAGTAGCCGAATAATTCACACTATTTTTACTATTTTGTTAGCACTTTATTCTCACCTTTTAAACAGTTTGGGTTCTGATTGCAGTCTACTAAAGAATACTTTCAGATTGGGTAAAGGGGTTTGTAAATTGTCCTTTAACTCTTTCCAGCCTGGCTTAAAATGATCCCTTCCTTCATTTCTGAAGAGCTGCGGCCTAGTGCAATTCAGAGCTCCCTGTTCTGGTCATGTACTTTCTCTTCACCTCCTTTCAATGCCTGAGAGATTTATTTTTGTTTAGCTTTCTCTCTCCATTCAAATTGAGATTACTATTATTACAATGCATTTAGAGAACAGAATTCCACTCTTTACTCTTTATCTTTGGCTTCTGGCTGACTATGCTTGATAATTACATGTAACCACTTCACTTTGTAATATATTCCCCATATTTCCCTTCCAGCTGACCTAACACTTTCATACAGTAACATACTACAAAGTTCACTAACCCTTTTTATCTAGAGGCATAATTGGGGCTCTGTGTTCCTGAATCTCTGAAGTCCACATCAATCCTTAAGCAAACTTCCTTTCAAATGCAGATAAAGTAGAGTACTTTTCTCAACTTGATGAAGAAAGCTCCTTTGCCTCCTATATTATCTGCTTTATGATATCTGTTTCATAATTTTAAATGGTAAGAAATCCTCATGCTTAATTTTCATTGTGTTTAAAATCTATGTTGAATTAAAAATCATCCCAATCATGTTCAACAGTGGATGAATCACAGCTGACCTGCCTGCTAAGGGAGTGTGAATATAATTCTGTCCTTAAGTCTGTGTAAATCTCTTTTGTGGCAGCTTCTTTCACTCACGGCTCACTATGTTTGGTTGTATGAGGTGGCTTGCTTTCCCACTGCAGGTTAAGGTTAGGTAGCAACGGCACATGCACAAGCTGAAGGTCTGTCTGGAGTGTGTGCACTGCACGCACGCAGTGCTGCACTGTGCACACAGACGCATGACATCTAAATGGGCATGTGCAGGAGTTTTGGACTGTGATCCTCTGCTTATCTGTCAGCAGTAACATGCACTTGAGGAGACTTACGCCTCTGACAGACTCTAAGCCATTCCTATGGCCTGGGAAACTGACTGAACTTAAACATCAGCTGATAAAAAAAAAGTAGCTACCTTTTACACACACCCAGGTCACTACTTGGCCCCACCTGTAGGCACACCTAAAAGTATGGGATGTGAGTGTGGGCATCTGCCTGTGCATGACAGGTGCTTAAACTAGCTGCTTAAACTCTGCTGTTGTAAGAGACACAGCTGTGGAGCCTGCCCTTTCAGTTACCTTGAATTAACTACCAACCAGACAATTCGTGCCACAGACTCTCTGTGGTCTAAGGCCCTGATTCAGAAAAGCATTTAAGTGAATGCTTCATTTTCCCTTTCTGTGCAATGTACATAAGCACATGCTTAGCCTTAAGCACATGCTGAAGTCCTATTGAAATCATTTTGTAAGGGACACTAGCCACTCTACAGACAGAATTTTATTAAATAAAAATGTTGGGTTTATCTCTTAGGTTTCTGTTAATAGGTCTAGGATGTGGCTTTCCACTGAAATGTTGTAGTGAAAGTATAAATTACTTTGAAAGTCTCTTTAAAACATTCCCTTTCTCCTTCCTCATTCCCTATTTTCCATTAGAAATTCACCACAAAGAATGCATTTCCCAGCAATTAAAAAATAAAGCCAAGCAGCATCTTTATCTGCATTGCCTGTATGCCTGCGAGCTGCATGTTTCAGAAAGTGTTGTCATGTATTTTGCTGCTTTAGAACCAAAAGCAACTAAAAATAGTCACACAGAAGGTACCTAATCAGTCTGGTAGCACATCTCTGTGCCAGGAAAGATTTATTTTTATTCTCTATAGCTTGATCTAGGTATTGTATGAATGCTATCTGGCTTCCATGCCCAGAAAGACATACAACCAAATGTGGGTCCGGCTTACTGCATTTCAGGGCAGAAAAATATTGTTGCTATGTTTTGCACCTGGCTGCTAAGAGTGATGTTTGTTTGGAAAAGCTGCTTAACTGTCTCTGACCGGTGGGCAAACTCACTATTGGAACCCCTAGTGTCAAATCAGGGATTTTTTTTGAGAGGATGATGAAGAAATATGTCCCATCCTCACTTCTTGCTTTGGTACCTGGAGTGCTGGCTAATTGCAGGTAGTGTTTTCCCCTGCTACAAAAGAGGAATAATAGTTAAAATAGTTAGGGATTATAACTACTATATATTGCATAAATGCCACATTCTTTGTCAGATAATGCTTTTTGTTCTAAATGGTTGGCATGCCCTGACAAAAGAATATGCATTTCATGTATTTCCAGTATCATTCTCCTCATCAAAACCCACAGTATTCAGAAATATAGTAATGCACATACAGAAGACAAGACAATGATGGGTTTTGGCTCTGGCTATCTTCTTCTGGAGGCAGTTACTTTGCACAAAAAGTAGGCTCTCCTAGCAAACATGAAGAATGGCACCTACACTTTTTTGGAGTTGGTGGAAAGTTTGCCATTGACTCCGAACCAGAATTTAACCTTAGGGATAGAGATTTGGATCTCTGGGAGGGAAAAGATGAGTTTAAAAGTAAGAATAGAGTAAAGCTAAAGAAACAATGACTATCTGAGACTGCAAAGAGCTTGAAACAGTTGGTCTGCAGCTTGCCTGTTGCTTTGTGCATGGTATTTTCACGCACACAGCTTCAGAAGGCATGGTCAACATTACAAAGAAATTACAGTAGTCTTAAAAGACCATCTTTGTGCATCCAGTGTACCCAGCCCAGGGGTAGGTCAGGTCCACTAGCTGTCAAAAACAAAAAGGCAGAAGCATCCCCATTCATCCCCATGGGACAGTGAGCATAACAGTGACTACTGAAGTGGAAATGGTAAAAACACTATTACCAAATGCTCATAAAAGATGGAGAAATGCATTGTGGAGAAGAGTCTGTATTAAAAGCAGCACCATATTCTGCTACTTAAACAAGCAGATGCCAGTTCATACTGCGGCCTAACTTTTCCCCCTTCGTTTGACTTCTGTTGCCTTTTTATTTACGGCTTTGACAGATTTTGGCTTCTTCTGTTTCAAAGTCCTTAATTAAAACAAATGGGGATGGCGCAAGAGGGAAACGTACCATACAACAGCACCATACAATATGGTGAGCAATGGAGAGGTAGTACTCTAACTTTAAAGGTTTTCTTAGCTTAAGCCCTAAAAGCACTATTTGTGAACTACACATGCCATATGAAAATTATCAGAAAGATCCTCTTACGAATATTTTGAGAGTTATGAAAGTTCATTCTTTTAATTCACACTGGACTAAAGCTGGCATATTTCTGGCTTTACTCTGTATTTTTAAGACTGTGATTACTGCATGTACTTTTGTGAGGTTTTAAATACCAGTCTTCTCAGCAAATACAGCTGATTTTTACAATTAAAGATGGTGATATGTTCTTCAGTGCATTTTTGATCTAAATAGATCACACTGCTCATACAAAGCACACTGGACACACAGTTCTGGCACAGGCGTCCTGAAACAAGAATCAGTCAAAATAGTTCCTCAGTCTTAAGTTGACGGACAATAAAGAGACTTGGGAAGAATCACAACATCCAATTTTATATTCACCTCAGGAGAGCAGCAGGCTGGGCAGACCGGCAGGCAGGAGCAGGGAAGCGGAGGCAGGCTGGGCAGGGCAGGGCAGGGCAGGGGACAGGCAGGGCCGGGGGCGCTGCGCTGCCTCCGGGCCCCGGGCCCGGTGGGGGCTGCCAGGGCGGGGGGCGCAGCCGCCCCAGCCACCCGGGGCCAGGCCGGGGTCTCGCCCCTACGCGCGGCGCCCGCCCGCCCCGCCGCCGTCTGCCTCAGCCAGGCGGCGGCGGCGGCGGCGGGGCGCGGGGGACCCCCTCTCCGCCGCTGCTGCCGCTGGCCCATCGCCCGCCCCCGGTGCAGCGGGCCCGCGCCCTCCCCTTCCTTCCCCCCCCGCCCGGCCGGCACGGGACCCTTTAAGAGGAGGGGGCAGCGGCTGGAGGGCTTGGCCAGGGGACGGGGCCACTCCTGCGAGGGCTCTAGGATTGGGTCGGCCGGGAAAAAAAAAAAGGGGGGGGGGGGGGGAGGAAAAAAAAAGGCAAAAGAGGGGGAATTAAAAAAAAAAAAGAGGGGGGGGGCGAAGAAGGTGTGGAAGCAGGACGGGGAGGGGGGGAATTGAAAAAAGAAGCAAAAGGAAGCCGTCCCCAAATTGTGCCAAGTGTGGGAGCGAGCAGGGATGGTGCACCCCGGCTGGCTTTGCCTGCTGCAGGGCTCCCTCCTCCTGCTGGCCAGAGCGCGGCAGAGCCGTGGCCCCGCCGGCGCCTGCCCGCTCCGCGGAAAGGTAAGCACCGGCGCCTGCGGGGGGGGCCTCTGCCGCCCGCCGCGCCGCACCGCACCGGCCGCCGGGGCGAGCAGCGCGGGGGCTGCCCCTTCCCCGCGGGAGTTGCGTGGGGCGGGGCGGGGGGCACGGCGCGGGCGTTGCTTTCCCCCGGGAGGCGGTGGCGAGAGGGTGGGGTGGGGTGCGCCGGGCCGGGCCGGGCCGCGCCGGCTGCGAGTGAGTCCGGTCTGCGGCGGGGGCTGGGTGCGGAGCTCGGGCAGCGGCCGCCCGGGTACGGGTGGCTGGCGGGAGCGGGGAAGAGAGGGGAGGGTGGTTTGTCGGGGCCGTGCTCCAGGTGGGACGACCACCGCTGGGTGCTGACGGAGGAGGAAGACCCCGCGATGAGCCCCAGCAGGACCTTTTGGCTGCGCCGTGCAGGACCAGCTATGCCGCTCGCAACAGGACAGGCTCGCCTGGAGTGACTTGGTGTCAACATCCCTCGCTGGGGGTTAGCCTCTTGCCTTACTGCTGGACGCCGAGTGTGTCGGAGCTGGTTCCTACTAGCAAACGGCCGTGCCCCTGAAGTGGAAACATGCTTCTAAGTTGTGTTACGTTTTGCTCATGAGCCTGACTGTGGTAACCAGGAGCAGCATCGGCTGTCCTGGCTCCAGTGGGTGGTAAGCACAGCTGAGGGTCCCTGCAAGTTAGGGTTGATGATGTTCTGGCCATTGTGAAGCTTGTGAGCAGGATGTCATTTCCATTAAAAATCAGACACTGAGATCTGACTGAAGTTTCTGAGATAAAGGTACTGAAAATCATGGAGGGAAAGCCTTCCTGAACTTACTTTGTGTTAACGTGTCTGTTAGTGTTAACAGACCATCTGTGCTGTCTGTTGGCATCTGCTTAGACTTAGAAGCAGCCTGACTGGAGATGCTGTGTGCCCAGGACGCTCCTGGGACATGTGTCTTGCCATTTGTGTTCATCTCCTGCCCCAGGCACCGTTACCTCCCCCAGCACAGCTGTTAAGGGAACTGGAAGACTTCAGAAGTAAATGCAGAGCTGCTGCACTGGGGAGGTGCCAAAGCCACAGTGGGCTCACTGCAGGGTCGGTGTGCAGGGGTAGGTGTGAGAACTATGAAGAAGGTCTGCTCTGTGACCTTTCTCTCTCTCACCTACACATGCACCTACAGGTAGCCCCTGTTCTAGAGGCCTTGCTGCCTCCAGCTGAGCGTGCTGGCCCCCCTGCTGCCGTAGAGGCTGAGATGTCTGCTAGGATTTAGGGCACTGCTGATTCAATGGTATGCCAAGCAACATGTGCCTCACTGGAGGTGTCTGCCTGAGCTTGGGTTAGAAAGCTTAACCTTACCCTGGGGGACAGTGCCTCACAAATTTGCTTGTGCCTGGAACCAGTTTGTCAACTGGAATTTTAAGTGTCCAGCCCTGACACTGCCATAAAGCCAGGTCAAGCCTCTGGAATGGGTGCCCCCTTCCCCTTGAGGGCAAGTGCAAAATCTGTGAGCTGGCGTTAAATCAAGGAGCTAGTGAGAGCAAGAAGGAAGGGGACAGCCCCTAAGGGCCTGAGCAGCAGAAGTCCTACTTGCGAAAATGGGTAATTCACTGATTTGGTGGGACATACAGGGAGTTTTCCGCGGGAGCCATTGCCTGGACTTCTGCCAGTTACCAGGAAAACTGGGGGTGAAATGTATTAATGGTAGCTCATTATCTGTTAATTACTCTGTCATTAAAATGTGAGACCACCTGTAGTTCTGGTATTGGCAGGCTGTTTCCTAGGGTCATTAGGATAGTGATGGTAACCGCACTGTCTAGGAATGGCATCGTCTGCCTTACTTGCAAAGCTGTTGAGTGTATCCTTATGAATAATTACACCAACCCCTTGGGAAAAAATATTCTTCCTTGTCCCTGCATCATCTGGGAAGGCTTTTTTTTGTTTTTATGGGATCTCTTTTCATACCTCTCTAGATTACAGGTATACCTTTCTTCTTTTTGTCAGGTTGCCTAAAGCTTCTGTCAGTGCCTGAAAGAGAGAAGCTGCTATTTTAAGGAATGTACGTACAATACTTCAGAGGGCTTTCTCATCACTCTATATTACAGTTAAAGCTGCAACCAATAATGTGCCCCATCATTTTTTTTTTTTTTTTAATAGGAAAAAAAGAAAGGCTTTGAAAATGGTTAATCTAAAAAAGTGTGCTGGAATCCTTTGGGTTATATTCCTGTTACTAAGTAATGTGGTCTGGTGGTGCTTTCTTTTTGCTTAACATAGGAGTGTACTGGTAAATTTAAAGTCAGAATCCCGGGATTAACAGCAGAATGCTTGTGGTTGTAGCTGGTTAGTATTTTATGATGCGTTGTTCCTGACAGCAGGCCAGTTAATTTAGATGGCTACCTTTCCCCATATATGCACTTCAGCAGAGCAAGTAATCTGTCTGCTCTCAACCCTTGCCTTTTTAGTTAAAAATTTGATTTTCATTTTTAATTTCTGGCAAACAGAGACTGAATGTGTGTTCTTTTAATAGTTGGAGCCAGTACTGTGTTTATCCCCAGGCGAGTTCTGCTTACAGTCTTAAGCCGAGTTTGAGAGTGTCAGTAATGCAGGTGGGCAAAATCTCAAGAGAATGACTATTAAAAGTGTGCCTAGTATTTCTCTGTGTGTTACTGTAGATGCATGGGACACTTCACATGGTGAGTAAAGGCACAGTCTGTGCCTCTATTAGGTATAAATGAACATGACAAGATTCGAAACCAGGATAGATAAGAGGGAGGGAGAAAGCCATATAGGGAGGGTTATAGGACTGCCTGCCTGGGTGAAATATTGCATGCCACATGCTCTGGCTTCTGTAGCAAGCAAAAGAATTTTAAGAGAATATTGTGGATTGAGAAACAGTGCAATCCTGGGCTGAGGTTTGGAAGATGTGGTTGTGGGACCAAGTACTGAGTATGAGGGTTAGGGGTCAGACAAGGCACAGAGGACCTCTACCTGCACAGCAAGTTATACGCTTTGTGCTGGAAAATGTAAAGTCTACATCGATGAGCCAGATAGAAGGTGGAAGGAAGCAGAAGTGATGTAGAAGGAAGCAGACCAGGTGTAGGTTTCCCATGTCTGGAGTTCACATCCAGTTCCTCAGTCTCTGGTCAGCAGTTTTGCTTCCCCTTTGAGCCTCCTTTCTCTTTCTCCTTTTTTGTTCCAAGCAATTTTTTGGCTGGGCTGATACTCTGAATCAGTTCACAGCCAGCTGTCATTCACCTAGGGAGGCAAGGTAGGGGAGAATACACTGTGTCATAGTGCTGAGCATTCAGAAATACCTTGATCTGGGACTACATAGTGGGAGATTAAATTTGAGGGACAGAGGTGGTGTGGTATGGCTAGTGTGACGCTGTCTTAGACCTTTGTGTGGCAGCAAACTGGGAGACCTGTGTTCTCATGTGGGACTGCTGTTCTCTTCCTTAGGCTGCCCCTCCATTTTTTCCCCTTGCTCCTAGTTTCTCCCATCATGACTAATGCATTAAGTACCACCTATAAATTGGAGAGTGGAGACAGAAATATACATCTTGATCTATACGTGAACCTGACTTTTTGTTGTTATGGTGCTGAAAGTGAAATTCCTGGAGCTATACAACCCAGGTCTCTTAAGCCTCCAGGACACCACTTGTGACTGTAATTTATGCTGGTTTTAAAGCACTCCTTTCTGGTGTAACAGCTGTGTAGAAGGATCCTACTGCAAAGGAAAATTGGGTTGTAGCACCTTTATCTACTGTACGCTCTCAGGGAAGTGAGGTGAGAGAGAGGCACTGCCAGTGACGGCATATACTGCGATGCTGAACAAGTCTCGGCACTGCTACTGTGCTATCTCACAGCCACTTAGAGCATTGTTTAACAGCTTCCCTTTTACAGTGTTGGGGAGAGATTATACCCTTGCTTTTCCCTCTTTGAAACATGCATGAACTCCAGGAGGTGCACAGGGATGTGAGAGTGCCAGAAGGTACAGCAGGGGAAGCACAGAACTGCTCAGACACACCAAGGACTTTGGCCCATTCCCTCTCACGCACAGCAGTAGCAGGCTGTTTTGCAGGGGTCTGGCATGGAGGCAGAGCAGCACTGGGACTCCAGTCTTCAACTCCTGAAGGAAAAGGAGATGCCAAAGCAACGTGAGGCACTAGCATGTCCTGAGCAGCTGTCATGCTCCCTTTTGGGATCTTTGTGAGCTGTGGTTGTAGCATCACCTGGTGATGATACCCAACTGCTGGTACTCAGAAACTGGCTCTGCAGGGTTTGGGGAGGTTTCCTATCAATGGTGGTAGACTGAGGCTTGTTCGCTGGCCCCTCATGCCGGCTCCAAGGAATTCTGAGAAGGGACGTCTGAGTGGCACTTGGGTGGGTTGCCAACTTCATGACTGCTCCTTTTGGCATGGAAGTGCCAGCAAGGGTGCTCAGCTGCTCCACTTTGTAAGGTCTCAGTCTCTAGGACTGTGTGAGAAGTTTTGCTAGGTCTCAGGCTGCTTTCTTCTGCCTGTGCTGCAGACTTTTTAAAAGAAAGCATTATTTACTCTGTGCCTGATGGCCTGTGTGATTTCCTCAGTAGTACTACTAATAACTGGCAGTATTACTCTGCTTTCAGTATCTGAATGTGAAAGCTGGGGGGATTTGCAGAGCAAAAAAAGTGAGAGTGCAATGCCAAACACCTTTCTAGCTGGACTGTGTGCAGTAGTCTGGAGCAGTGCTGATGATCTGCGTTAAAGCCTGGTACCATCAATCTGGGCTTGAGCCTTCTGGCTGGGTTTATTCAGGAGCTGAACTGAAGTTTTAAGCTGGCTGGTGAACACTTGTTCCTCACAGTTCCCTGCAGTCATGGCTGTTCTTGTGCACTGCCATGTACATGATCAGACTTGTGTGAAGTGAAGGAGTGTTGACCTCCCGACCTCGTGCCTGTCCCAGGTGCCTCTTTTGTCTTTTTTCACTTGCTTGCAGATAGAAAGCAGCACTTCTGGTCCTTCCTCCTTGCTGGCTGAGGACTACTTTTAGTTCATTGCTCACCACAGGGGTGTGTCCTTCCATTTCTCCCCCCTGACTATTGACAGAAGGGAACCCCGTCTTGTTTTCCCTTGTTTTACTTTGTGTATTCATTTTCCTATGTTCTTTGTGGGTCTATGTCAGATTTGTACTCATCTGTTCCCTGTATCTTCTTTACCTCTCAGTGCTCCATCATGTTTGTTCTTCCTTCTTCCCATGGTCTTCAGGAGAGTTTTTATGGTCTGTAATTCAGGTGTGCATTCCAGGACTGTCCTATAGGATCCAGAGTTGTAGTATGGTGTTACCAAGGTCTGGGGTATCCTTCAGACTCTGGATGTGCTGCAGAAGCATCTGAAGAGCTCTTTGGAGTATACCTGGTTTGTCAGTCCATGCCAGTAAGCTGGACTGGTGGTCATACTTTGCTGAAGTGCTGCCTGGTCTGTGGCCTGGGTTTGACATAGAGAGCTGCTAAAGATGGTTGTCTCGGATGAGCCATTGCAGAGCAGTCTTTAAGATTAACCTTTCTGACCCTGGGTCTTTAGTATCAGAAATTTATAGGCAATGTGCTTCCCATAAATTCCTCCAAGCAGCCTGTTCTGCATTTGGCAGTCAGGCAGGCTTCTTAGATCAGCACATATGCACACTTAGCCTCAGAGCTGAAGCTAGAGTTATCTGCTGGCTAGAGGCTGACCAGATGTTTGCGTGCATCTGGAAGCCTGTCCTCTTACTTAGACATGCAAAGGCTACCTCTTCCTGTTTGTGCAGATGGATGGAAACTGCTTGTGTCCTGCACCAGCAGGGTCCATGTTGTAGGTGACGAAGGTCATGCGTGCTGCTGGTGTAAAGTGACTTGGCAGGATTGATGCAGGATCCATTTTACCCCATTAGTTCTCCTGTCGTGCGGGATTGCTTAGGGCTTGAGCACAGCCTTGTACTCTGGTATTCCTGGGTATGCTGCAAGGCACATTTTGCAGCAGAACAAATTTAAAGTCTGATTCTGACTTCCTGATGGCTGTGGTTTTTGAGAGGTTTTAAAAGCTAATCTAAAGAAAGAAACTTTTTTGTCCTCTGTGTTTAAAAGAGTATGCCCTGGAACCACAGGCAGAGTTTGGCCTGCAGAATTTCTTCCCTTATTTTCCAATGTATTGCATGCACCTCTCTGGTCCTTAAAGACGAGAACTGGGCTGTGATGGGTCTTGACTCTGTGTCTGTCTGCCATGTGCTACATCCCTGTAAAACTGTACTTCTACAGTACAGTAGAAGTAGCTATTACCAACCTGCTCCAGCAAGTCGGCCTGCAAGCTGTGTTTTGTGTTACTCATTAGTTTGGTGTCTTGCTCGGAGCGGAAAGTTCTCCTGAGATGCTGCGGCACCGTCTGATTAAGTGTCACAGCTGTTTCTTTGACGAAAGGTGCCTTGCTGTGCTGAAGTGAGAGGTGTCAAGGTGAAGATGATTGAAACCCTGCTGTCCTGCTCTGCTTCAGCAAAGTGATCCCAGCTTTTGACTTGATAAAAGGCAAAAGCTGGGTAAGTGTCTTGCCTGGAGCACAGCCTTGCTTGGGCTGTGCTCCGCTGCTGGTTTTGGCAGATAGCCGGGTAACGAGCCAGTGTAGTGTTACTGTTGAGAAGACCCAGTGTTGGCTTTCAGGAGGAGAAAGCCAAGGACAATCTTGTGTTTTTAATTAGTGAAAATTGAATTTTGACCTCAAGACCTGAGAAAAAGGGTGGTCAACGAGGACTCTGTGTGAGCAAAGCAACTTTAGGAAAATTCCATGCTGGCAAGCTGCTGATCCAGGTTACATGCTGGCTTGGCACCATGTTTTCCTTAAGCCCTGTACTGCAGTGGCCCAGCATAAATGTCTGTACTTACTCAGCTGTGTCTCCCTCTCCCCCAGCAAAGCGAGCTGAACTCATTCCTGTGGACCATCAAGAGAGATCCCCCATCTTACTTCTTTGGCACCATCCATGTCCCTTACACACGTGTCTGGGATTTCATCCCAGAGAACTCCAAGAAGGCCTTCCAGCAGAGCCACATCGTGTACTTCGAGCTGGATCTAACTGACCCCTATACCATCTCAGCTCTCACCAGCTGCCAGCTCCTGCCACAGGGGGAGAACCTTCAGGATGTGCTGCCTCGTGACATCTACCACCGGCTCAAACGGCACCTGGAGTACGTCAAGCTCATGATGCCGTCCTGGATGACCCCAGACCAGCGGGGCAAAGGGCTGTATGCAGACTACCTCTTCAATGCCATTGCTGGCAACTGGGAGCGGAAGAGGCCGGTGTGGGTGATGCTGATGGTGAACTCTCTGACTGAGGTAGATGTCAAGTCGCGAGGTGTGCCTGTCCTGGATCTGTACCTGGCCCAGGAAGCAGAGCGGCTGAGGAAGCAAACAGGCGCTGTGGAAAAGGTGGAGGAACAGTGCCACCCGCTCAATGGGCTGAACTTCTCCCAGGTGAGACAGCGTGGTATGCAGGGTGCCAGGCTGGTTGCTTGGGTGGATGTTGCAGCAGCAAGAGGATGGGCTGGGGTGTGGGTAAGTGGTCCCTACCCAGAGGCTTGCATTTGCTCCCTGCAGCCCATGCCTTTACCTATGCCTTCAGGGAAGTTTGCTGGCCATAAGAGTTCAGGCCACATCCTAAATTCATTTAGGCTTGGCCTGGGGAGACCCCTGTCCTCTTCCCTGGGCAGCTTTTGGCAGGCTTCACCCTGAGAGGCACTGGACCTTTGGATATCTGCTCTCTGACCCTGGCTGGGCTGCCCTGCAGGAGCCCCTGGCAGGCTGGGGCTGGGTGTCTGAACTTGCGTTGGTAATAGCTAGTTAAGAAGAAAGGTGTGATCTCCTCGGGAAGCAGGGGCACTGTGAGTAAAGCTGAGAATTAAGTGCTGGTTGGAAAAGTATCCTGGTGGACCTCTCAGTGCCCTCAGAAATAGAGGCCCATCCTCTGCATTGGGAAAAGTGGGTTTTGGGGTTGGTTGGTTGTTTTGGGTTTTTTTTCCCCCTTCCTTTGAGACCAGGTGAGGGTCAGCACAGCACAGCTTCCTGCAGGGAGCTCCACAGGCTAGGGCAGGCCCTTGTGCAAGTGCCTTTGTGTTTGCAAACCAGCTGGACTTTAGCAAAGTTGTTCAGACAGTGTCATAACTAGGCAAGTAGAATGACTTCTGTGTTGTCCATGTGTTGGATGGGGGCAGTCGTGGGCTCTCCTCTCTGAACTAAATACACCAGGGAGCAGCATCTGTTGCTGACTCTGCCTGCCCAGTGGGATCACAAGCAGGCATAAGGTTGCTGTCTGGCCTGGGGTACCTTTGCTGCAGGGAGGTGCTGGTTTGGGAGGAGGAAGTGGCGTTTGCTTAGGAATAGGTGAGACCTGCTGTTGCACCATGCCCTGGTAGTCCAAGGTGGGAGGACCTTTGGTCACAGGGCTGGGGACTTTTGACTGATGCCTGACCCTTTCCCCTGCCTTCTGAAGCCTGTCCCATCACTGATGCAGAGTTTCCTGTGCTGGAAAGGAAGGAGCAGAAGGGGAGGTGCAGCCCAGCAAGGGCAATGACAGCAGTTTGGGGCAGATGTCAGAAGTGCTGTTACCCCAGCCAGTCTTGGTGGGGGACCACAGTGCAGGAAATAGCATGGCAGCCCAGGGTGGATCACTTGTGCAGTCCTTAGCTGCAGGCAGGGCATCTGCACTCCTCTCTTCCCTTGTTTGGAGCTGGTCAGCCTCTTTTGCATCTCCAGTCTTTTGCTTAGCTGCTTTGAATCCTTGTGCTGTCCCTGTTTGCTTGCAGTCACGCTAGGAATGGGCTGGGAAGGCCCATCTCCTCCTCCCCTTATCTGGTTGAGGCTTTATTAATGTTATTGCAGGAGTTTTTCTTTTGCCAATGCGGCTCCTCTGGTTTAGCATGGTAGAAGTGCTGGGGGGAGCATGTGCTTTCTCCACTGCCTTGTAAGAAATTGGTAGGGAGGCTGTGAAATTAGAGGTCCTGTTAAGCTCATGCAACTGTTGATGCTTACTTTAGGCCTTCACACAGCTTGCTTCACAGAGTGGCTGTTGCTGTGCTCCTTTGCAGGTGACATAACTGTGAGCTGGGAAGCTGCATGGGGTGGGGACATAGAGCTGCAACATGCAGAGTTGCCCAACCTGGTGACATTTATTGTGAGAGCCCAGCTGAGGGGGTCAGGCTAACCAGAACTGCTGGAGAAACTTAGCTTTAGTCAGGGCAATCACAGCCCGTGATTACCCCATGGTGGGTGGAGATGCGCTTCTGCATCATGCAAGCTGTGGCTCCTGCCATGTCTGCTCACTTCCAGGGGGAAGAAGCACACTGTCCCTTGTGGGAGCAGGTCTGGAGCAGCTACTGCACCACAAATTCACACCCTCACTTCTGCCCATTGCAGATTTCCAATACAGGCAGCTCGAGGAAAAGGAGAACCAGAGGCACGTGATTTTTATGTTTCTAAGCCAATTTCGTGGTTGTTTCAGAACCTGACTTGTGAACTCTCATGGTTGGCAGTTCTGTAGATCTTTGATTTCAGAGCTTTCTTCTCACTTTGTTCAGGCAGTTGAGTTAATTATGTGCTTAATGTAAACCAAACAAAGACTTTAAAATAGTCTCTTTGAAAATTATTTCCTTTGGTATTGTGCTGCTGCCTGGGAACCCCCAGTGTCAGACCACTGCTGTGTCTGCCTTTCAAGTGAGCAAACACACGGAAAGGACTTACAAACTTATGCTGGGGAAAATGGGGACACAAAGCCATAAGGAATGGTCTAATCCTGTGCAAGAAGTGCTTTTTTGTTGCAGCAGAGTCACAGAGAGATGAATTATTTGGCAGAGAAGCAAGTTTAGTGCTCTCAGTTTATGTTTCTGCATAGGGGTTTGCTCTTTCTTTCACTTAGGACATGGTTGTACTAGCTGGTGAGAACTCCCAGGCTACTTACAAGCAATACATTGTTATTAGCTAGGTCCTTCTTTTGATCCATACTATGGGACAAGGCCTGGCTGGTGTGGTTATGTTATTGCAGGTGAAGGTCTGGAACAGTTTATCATTGTCTCCATGGGGTTGCACAATATTCAGTAACTGCAAAGTGCAGACAAACCCAAGCTAGAGACTTCCTTCTTCTCCTTTTGAGGAGAGAGAAGAAAAAAATAAACAAAACCCCCCACACGTACAACAGCTAATGCTGCCTGTCATAGCGTTCATTTTCTTTGGCTCTATTGGTTCCAGTTACCTCTATCTTTTGTTTTATGACTTATTTTATCTGCCAAATCTCTCTGTTCTTGCTCAACTCAGGCTGGCTGCCCACATAGCTGGGCCATAAAAGTATCGTTTCTATATGGTACACAATGATGTGTACACAATCTGTGAAATACTTTACTGCCTCCTCAATCCCCCTCTCTTGTTCCAAGATATATGCAACTTTAGGGAGTATGGGAAGATCAGTCTGTCTTCATGCCAGGGCCATGGTGTGTATTTTCCTGTTTCATGCTGTTTCTATCCTAGTTTGTCTTAAAGACTTTTTTTCTTGTATTTTTTTCTTTCATGGGTAGTGCCTCTCTTGTTGCAATACCCTATGAGGATGCAAGTCTCATTCCTAGTAGCATCTGGGCTTCTAGAAGATAAAAGGCTTTCTAGATACCCAGTCTGCCATTGCTGACTTCCAGTGCTGGAGTCAGTCCTTCAGACCTCCCAACTATTCTTTTCAAGTTATGGATGTGCATACATGTTTGCTGGATTGGAGGCATTAGTGCTCCAGCCTAAAGCCTGTGCAACTTTGCTGTTGGCTCCTGCTGTTGTGTCATGAACATCAGTTTGGTACTGGCTCAGAAAATGAGCTGGCCTTGGCCTGACCTGTGCTATGCACTCATAAACAGGCTGTGCTTTGGCACACTTGGGTGGTGTCCAGCCTGTGTTTCCCACAGACCTGTTTGAGCTTGAACACAAGTTTGGACTTGTGTCTACCCTTTGTGTGGGACTGAGGCTTAGGTGTGTAAACACTGTCCAGCCATCACCACTTCCTAGCCAAGACCCTGGCCAGTTTGGCTTCTCCAAGCTTGGGACACTTGATGGAAGACTCCACATGTTAGCTGTTCTTGATTTGAGAGTTATTTTCCCCATGTGGCTTTCCTGTGTCCAGACCTTGCCACAACACTCTGTTCCTACCTGAACATCTGAAGATGTGGCTACATCTTCAAAAGTAGTCTTCAAAGCTGCCTTGGGTGGCAGTAGAAAGCAGGGAGCCACTGAGGACTGTCTGCTTCTGAAATCCTGGCTTCAGCTCTGGGACTGAGCACTTGAAAGTTTTATCTTTTGCATGTTTCAGCCACTTCCTCATACAATTAGTTGCAGATAGAAGATGAAGCAAAGGCTTGTAGGGTTGATCATTTTGCCATTAATGAGGACATTAATTGTCCATGTTTCTATTCAAAGAGCAACCTCTGCAAGCAACAAAGTGCTGAGAGATGCCTGTTTTTCTCTAAAGGGTTCTGGACTCTTCTAAGTTCTGGACCACGATGACTCCGTGAGAGCTGTAGACTCCTGCTTAGCAAATACAACCCTCCTGACGTAACAGCAACATAATTTTTCTTGCTTGATCTGTGTATGTACTTGGGTGAGAGGGCCAAGCTTGATAGCCCCTGGTATAAAACTACTACTTAGGAGCAGCCCACATCTGTGGGGAAAGTAGGAAGCTGAAACACTACTGCCTTGTTACGTGTGGAGACAGCAGTTGGTTGGTTTGGGTTTTCCCCTTCTAAGGAAGTTAGAGAAACAGCAGTGATGGCTTGATATTAGGCCCAAAATATATGATATGAAATTGGAGAGAATTATGCTAGTCTCTTCATATCAAATAAAGGGCTTTTTTTCTACAATGAATTGATAAATTATAATGTTTGTCTTAAATTTCAGGGATGATGAGGTCAGATCTGGCAGTGTTTCCATTCACAAGACCCCGGTTCAGGTTCACCTTTGACAACAGTAGTGACAGAGAACCTCAGAGAAAGAAAGTGCCTGGAGAGGCATGCAGTGGGAGCTCTGCAAGGAGTAGTTCAGATCCAAACTTGAAGCAAAGTGAAGAGCAAGTTGGATGGTACACTACTTTCGGTAACCTTGATTGCACCTTCTGCACCCACCCCCCCCTGCACCCCCCCCCCGCCCCTTGCATCTTCTGCCCCGAGGGTGTAACTTCAAGATGTACTCAGGAACAGCCCTCTCTCAGGTGATGGGAACATCAGGGTTTTCTGCACATGAATTGGAGCTGAAACGACTGAATTGATCTTACTTGCGTCTTTGGCTGCTGGAGTCTTTGATCTAGATTTGTTTTTGTTTTCTGTTTGTGTGTAGACACACCTGCAGCCTCCAAGTCTAGACATCAGGAATGGGGAATGGGCTGGCCGATGGGAACCGAAATAGCTAAGGCTTTGCATTTCTATTTGCATAATTAGAGTTTAATTAAGATCTTATTAACTACCTGGGAAGTTCAGGGTTCTTCCCTCCAAGAGAGTGAAAGGGGAATTCAGTTGTTGATCTGCTGTCTCTGCATTCAGAAGGGTGGAGATTTTGTTTCAAACAGACTGGGCTCTGGAGTAGGGCTTTGAAATATCAGCTGTAGATTTTGCTGTGGCACCAGCTTGCACTGGTCATATGTGCCATTATAAGCTCCTTGCATCTGCAGTCTGCATGTGTATCAAATAGCTGGATTTTCCCATTAAAAGTGTCCTTTGCTCAGCATATTACATAGCAGAAACAGAAGATGTCAGGCAGTAAATGTGGCTTCGTTTCTCCCCTTGCCTGTGGCTGGCTCCCTGTGTTACAGTGTGAGCATGCCGATATACTTTCCTCTTTTCCCAGTTATTGAGGGCTCGGTGACGAGTTGCATACACTGCTCTGAGAGTGCTCGTGACTGGGTTAACCCGCTGTCCTCTGACAAGTCAGCAACAGGCTGGTGGGCTGGTTGGCAGACACACTCTGTGACACTTGAGATCCTCTAGCTTTGGGTGAGAGTACTGTTGCTGTGGAGGAGCATAGCACTGTCAGTGGGCTGAGAGGAGTCCTGGGCATCAGAGGCCACTCAAGGTGTTGTCGCAAAATGGGGTTCTTCACCTGGTGTACGAAAAGCCAATAACATGCAGAGCTGAGATTTTGTTTATTTCATGTCTGTGTAGAGATGGGTGCTAGGTGCTATCTCCACAAAGCTAGTACACACTTGAAAGGCAAACAGGGTCGTCAGGATGAAAGAAAAAGTGGTAACAAAATACATGATTAGTTGCAATTTATGTAACAAAAGTACTTCCATGCCTGTCTAGGTAATTACCTAACTCATAAGGTGGTCTTACATTTACATGCTCATTATGCACAAGTGGGTGTCATTTTTAATATTAAAATCAAGCTAACTTAGCTAGGATCACACTTTTTTCTTGATGCTACTCCAGAACTGGGCACCTGTGATATAAATCAGGAGTAAGGCAATAGTGTTGACAGAACGTCATTGTTTCACCTCTTTGCTGGAGGATTCAATGGATTCAATGCAGGGACCTTCCATTCTTGTTCCTACAGTTTCAATAACAGATTGTCCTTCTGACATCAAAGGGAGCACACAGAAGCTCTGGGCTGGATGCTTTTTGCAGCAACTCAGCTGACAGTGAGGAGTTGGAGGGGATGTGGGCTTGGCTCATTCAGCTGGGTGTCTCTGTGCTAAGCTTTGGTCTGCACATTCTTAGATGTTGGTGCAGACTTATGGTGATCAGCCTGATGCTGCGGCTCCATCTGACACTTGATTCTGAAGGTTTGCTACTTACTGCCCATTACTAAACCCAAAATGTGCGACTGTAGCTGCCAGCTTTTCCCTTGGACAGCAAGGTTGCAACCAGTCTGGACAAATTGAAGGCACATGCCTGTAGAGTTGTAGAAGACAGCTTCCTTTCCAATGTAAGAACTGGATTGCACTGCTGTCACCCTCCCATCTAGAAGCTGTAGGATGGTTCCTTTTTGGCCCAGACTGGATTGCCAGGTCCATGGGAATCCCACTTGGCTCCTGCATCCCAGTGACAGGGTTTCTGCCCCATGGCAGTGGTTCTGAAGACTAATTTTTAGTTTTCTTCAACAAACCTGGACACATTTAGCCCAAGAATACAGCCCAGCTTCAGCTTTCAACTGTTTAATTTTGTGAGATTTTGTATTCCACCAAAGAGCCTCAGCTATCAACTTTCTCTGCCTTGTGCAGGTGCTGCAACTGTAATCAGTTTGTCCTTTAATGTTCTTTTTGTTAAATGAAGCAAAGGGAACCCTTTGAGCCTTTCCCAGCAGGGCACATTTTCTACATGTTAACTATCACCTCAGCTTTTCCCAGGCCTAGCAGTGTCTGTCTTGCATCATGGCAGTCACGCATGTGCTTGGTGCAGTGGTATTGTCACTATCCTCATCTTTCTTTGTTTATGCATCTGAATTTGTCTGTGGTTCTTTCAGGCACAGTGTTTTTCTGAGAGCTCGTGCTTGGGAGATTCAAAGTCCTTTTTACTCTCACTGCTTCCCAGGAAACAGAGTGTTACCCTTGTTGTTGTGGTCCAGTCCCTGTCTGCTCTGTGGAGAAGATGAATTGCAAACCAGCAGACAATATTTGTTTTAACAAGAGATCCAGATTACACAGCACCTCTGCTCTTTTGCCCTAATTATTTTGCTCCCCTGACCTTTGTTTTAGCTGCAAAATCCATTAATGATAAAGTTGGGGTTTGCTGGTGGTTTTTTTCCCTCTGGGTTGTTGACATGTATGTTGAATGCTGTATGGCAAAGAACGTCCCCTGCAGAGGTCTTCAGTAGCTTTCACAGTTGTTTCTCATCTGCATTTACATTTTCAGGTCTACTAACTACCATTTCTCTTTCCCATGTCTTCAGTATGTGATGTGTTGGTTTTGTATTTCTCTAAATTCCTACTGCCATACACTCTATTCAGAATTTTGTTCACTGATGCTATTGCCTTTACCAAGTAAACTTGAAAGCTGGCAAAAAGCTATCAGGATTTTTGGATAGGACATGGTTTCCATTACCCTTGTTGACCTGGAATTTTCTGTAATCCCATAATTATTTCCTATAATCTTCATGAAGACTCTTATTAGCTAGTAAGAAAGGTTGATTGCAAGTAGGATGAGGAGGCTGAAACACCATTTTAATATGTCTATTGCTTTATCTGGCCTAATGCAGAAAGGGAGCAGCAGGAACAATTCTTCATTGTTTTTGAGAACAGAGGAAAGATTGGGCCCCTCAATCAACTTATTATCATGCAGCAGGCTTAGCAGGTAGATGCACATCCACACAAGACATCATTCATTTCCAGTGTGCCTGGATGAAGGATGCTTGGACACCAAGACGTGCGAACAGTTTCAAAGGGAGTACACAGATGAAGGATAGTCACACCAGGGAGTCTCATCCATGTCCCAAGTGCCATCTCTGGCTCAAAACATCCCTCAGCCCCTTGACAGCTTGAACTGGGGGCAGGTGGCAGGGCAAGAGCCACTGTAGGTGCTCTGCCTTCGTTGGAGATAAGGTGCTGGACTTCTGCCCCAAGGGGGAGGTGTGGAAGGTCGTTCCCAAAACATAACTGAGGCTGCATTTCCCAGAGGAGTAGCTGAAGTGAGCACCTGAAACAAAAGGGCATGACTTCTCTCTGGAGATCCTGAGCTATGCCAGCAGCGCCAATGGGAACAGAGCATGTACATCCACCTGGACCTGGCTAGGTGTCCTGTGCAGGACTTGCCAGCTGAGAGCGCTGGTAGCTGGCTGCCCACTCTCCTTCCTCCTGGTCGTCCCACTTGCTTTTGGAAGGGAGATGCCAGGGCAGGCTGGCCTTCTGGGTTAGTGTTGCTTTCATCCCTGCACGTGCTGTGCCCTCAGAAGGCAGCAACTCTTCCTGCCTGGCAACCTGGCAGTTGGTTGATTGCAACCCAGGGATGGTACTCCCGGGGATGTAACAGCACTTTTCCTTCCAAAGCCTGACCCTAGCACATGTGATGGTCCTGCACACAGCGCCTGCAGTCTGGGTTATGCTCTGGGTTATGGTGCATCTGTCCAGTCTCCTGGAGCATGCAGTCTGTGGGTGGATGCTTGGAGACTTGACCTGAGACAAGTGGCAGTAAAGGTTGGTGCTCAGACACAACAGCTTTCAACCTCCATCGGCTCACTGGGAATGGGGGGTGGGTCTGGAAGTTGATAAGGGACAGGTCAGCTGATGTAAACTTGGCAGTGTCCCTGCTGGAGGACTCGGATGTTCACATTTCCTTCCTTTTCATGAGGCTTATCTTTTTTGAGCATGCAGAAGTCAAATGGGGAGCAGTTGGCTGTGCAGTCTGAAACCAAGGAGGGGTTTATGAAGGGATCCATCCATGCAATTTAAGAACAGTCCTGTCAGTTAAAACCAAATGTGTAATAGTGTTTAGTCTGCGATTTATTGTGATGACAATCTTGTCGTATAACTGTGTAAGGGAAGATTCAGGTAGCTGGCTGTGTGCATTTCTCAGACTCTTTGCTCTAACAAGATTAGCAGGATTGCTAGTTTTGGCCATAATCTTCTGGCAAAAAAAGATACACTGTTTCAGACTTGACTTACATGAAGCAAGGAATGTTCTAGCAAATAATTTTGTTTTGTTTTTTTTTAATGGTAGCTTTTACTCATTTTTCTGTTGACCTGTTTTGCTTTCTGAGCACCGTTCTTTCTGTACAGAGGCTGCATCATCAGTGGACTCAGTGCTAGAGTCTGATTTTCATCTTATTTACTCAAATGCTTAATTTCTGTGTGGATTACTTATAATCTATCAGTGTGTCCCACTTCCCTTATGTCCCCCAAACAGTACCATGTGAGAAAAATATTAATACATCTTTATGGACCATCAGGCTGTCAAAGCTCAAATCAACTGGGTTTGCAACTGTGCATCAAGTCTGGCTGATTTTGCTGCAAATAAATTGGTGCTACCAGGTGCTACTTGAGCCAAACAGCAAGCATCATACCATGGATGTTTCTCTCTCCCAAAGGTAAAAGCTGCAGTGCTGACTGCCTGTGCTAGGTATGTCTGGCAGTGAGGTATCCTCACACTGGCTGCTTGCAATAGCCATAGTGAGAGACCTCACTGAGAAGCGTGGCTTATGGGAAGAGCATCATGCCTTGTAGCTGTCTTGAGAGCACCCCAGGTATGGCTAGTCCCCTTCACCTTTCAGAAGTGGCACTTGTTGGCTTACTGGGATGTCACGCAGGATAAGCCATCCTACCCCCACCAAAGAGATGGGTTTCATGGTGTGCTGCACTTGGCTGAGCAAGGAGCCTGCTCCAAGCACAGCTCAAGCCTATTTTCGCTCACACTTGAGGCAAGACAGCTTGGGACTGCATCACTACAGCTCCCTGGCTTTGCTTTTCTGGCACCTTGTGGCATTATGAAGAGCTTTCTGCAAGCTCAGAGGAAGTGTTTGGAGTTCTTGTGGGAAGGAATTACATAAATAACACCAGAAGCTCTCAACTAGCAGGAGAGCTGCAGCCCTGCAGTGATGTGCTGCTGGATGTGTCCCAGCACAGGTTGTTGTTGAGAAACCTGCTACTGATGCTACAGCCCTGGATTCCTCTGATTCAGTGTAGGCCAAATTTTCAGTTGTTTCAGGTAAAAGCTTTATCTTTGCTGGGTGTCCTGGATTAAGTGCTTGAAGATGATTTTAACTGCTGAGAAAATCTGAACTTTCATCTAGACATTGTCCTAAGCATCTTCCTGCCTCTCCGCCTGCAAACCTTTCATCAGACCATTGAGTCCTGGCTTCTTGGTACACCTGAAGAAACAGGATGAAAAGAAGGTTTTGTTATTGCTTTGGGCTTCTTTTCTACTTGTTTTGCAGTGGGGAGCTGGCTAAATCACTCAGGTACTCAAAATCCGCTGGTCTCTTTCTACAGTTTTACCCCTCTGACGAGCACCCAGAGGGACAGGTAAGTTATGTCAGAATCTAATGCTAAAGAAGGCTAAAGCAGTTTATCTTTCCACAGTTGCACAGAATCAGCACAAAACTAATTCTCCCAGGTTTTTCACTAGGCATCTCAGGGCTGTGCAGCTTTGGGAAGCTTTGACACTGTGGTTGCTAGCCCACTTGCCCAGGGCTGTCCCAGCAGGGAAGGCATGCCCTGAGCCAGCACTAGATAGTCAGAGGTTTGCTGCTGATGTTCTGAGTTCTGTTTTAAAGCTCTTGCCTTACTCTGGCCAAAGCAACCCATTCTGCTAGGAATGTGCAGCAGTTTGACCACCTGTGTGTATTGATTAACCTTAGCTTTGTGATATCCCATGCCTATAATCATACAAGAACCCCACCCCTCCCCCCCCCCCGCCGACTTCCCTGTATGCCTGGGGAAGTTCCTGGCTGTGGAGTTTCAGGGTATCCCCCAAAGTGCAAACATACCAAATTCCTCTGCAGGTCTCTGAGAGAGGAAGTGAAGGCCTGTCACTCAAAATGGTGTCTGGGGATTTTTAGGACTGAGTTTTCTGTACTCAAGCAGTTGCAGACATCCTGAGGCGAGGTATATCTATATTCTTATTAAGACCATGGTGGGTACCTGGTAGACAGATAGTGTACCTTCCAGTCTTTCACTGGTGAGAGGTGACTAAGCAGACCCATTCCTCCCAGTCTGGCTGCTTGCTCCCAGCGTCTTGCCCGTCAGTCTGTGACAGTTTGAGTGTTTCAGCAAATTGCACTGGGCACTGCATTTCCAGTTTCCTAAGTGCATTTCCAGCTTCCCGAGTGCCTGCACAAAGGCTTCACCCTGCAAAATGCAGGCATGTAAGGAGTGGTTGGGAGCTGCTGGTGGAGGCATTACTGCTGAAACAATTCCTACAGCATATCCTAAGTCTGGGCTCCTGGACAGTCTCTGCTGCTCAGCCAGTGTACAGTGACTTGCTAGGCTAGGGTAATTTGATCACAAGTTCCATCCCTGTGTGAATTTATAAGGCATTTTTATTAAGATAAATGGGCTATTGTTACAGCTGGAGTCCAGAGGGATGAGTTGCCTGTTTGGAATGTTTAAAAATAAAGTAGCTACAGCCATGCTTTCTAGGAAGGATGAAGTGGAGAAAGAAAAGAGGGTGAGACCACATATCTTTTTATTTGCTGTCAAGCTGTTAGTAAGTCAAAAGAAGACATGGGAAGCTGAAGGTTGTAGCTGATCAACAGTAACACGGGGGATGGAAGTACTTCTTACCAGTATTGCACAATGTCTGGGTGAGCAGCTCCTTGAAACTATGCCAGAGGAGAAGAAAGATGAAAATTACACTTCCATGTAGGTGTTTCAGGTATGTTTTTGCAGCACTGGAAGAAACATATTCACCTAAAACACATAGGTGAATAACAGTCTATCTAGAAGGTATCACAGCTGGCTGGGAGTAATGCAATTTCAGGCCTCATCCAGGTTAATAAAAAAAGAATTAAGCAAACATCCTTTTCAGTTCAGTGCTTAGGTACAAGTAATTGTGACTGAACTTAATTTGCGACATGAAAAGGGAATATATAGTCCCAACCAGTAATATGTATGATTGGTGCTTTAAGGGGGCCTAGTTTCCTCAAACTGAAAATAATTATAGGCCAAATAAAGTGGGAGGAAGAACTTAAGCATAAAAATGTGAATAATAATTGGGAGTTGTTCAAGAATCCTATATTAGGTCCCTGAGAAACCACAATTCTGCATTGGTGAAGATGAATTCTTTAGTTGAAAAAAGCTGTTTTGGTTAACAGAGGAGACGAAAGCAGCAATAAAAAACCCAATGAATGGAAAAATAGAGGAAGCGATGTGGACAAGTAATCTGCAAGAAAATGCAGACAATTGATGAGAGAACTGAAGGGCAGCGGGTTTGGAACAATAAGAAGACATTCTTTAAAATGTATCAGGGATTCATGAAATCCTAGCAGTGGTACAGGCTCCATACTGAACAGGGTTGCAAAATTGCTGCTTATGAGAAAAAAAAGGCAGAAATAATCAGTAAGTATTTCTTGGTGTTTGGAAAGGAGAAGACTGTGTATTCATAGCTTGGTCATAAGGGAATATTTTCTGCTCCAGTAAGAAATTACTTCCAGTAATTAGGAAAAATGTTAAATGTCAGTGTTTTTAAATGTACAAAACATTAACAATGGTTAGCTTACAGTCCAGAACATTTAGAGACTAAGCCAAGGAGCTCTTTGAATCATTAATATAGGCACTTGAAAAACTTAAGGGGAGTGGAAAAAAACCTACTGTATCAGTACTATTCTGGGACAATGAGTGGAAAGCTTGTCAGGCTACCCAAACTTCAGTTTGCTCAAAGCACAAAAAGGCTGATGGGCTCTGCAGCTGGTAAAGAGCTGAGAGAAGGCAGGGTGATGCTAGCCAATTTCCCTTGAATGGGAAACTGGCCTTGTCAGACAAACGTGATCCTACTTCTTGATAAGAGTATGATTTTTTGGTGATAAAAATCATCATGTTGACATAATTACACATAAGTTTGAAGGCTACTGACTTTGTTCCTGGTGATACCCTGATACAGGCATACACAGGAGACAAAATCAAAGTGGCTTGCTGTAAACAGCCCAGGGGAAGTGATCATTCTCATAAAATGGCTGCAGATGGAGAGTCATCCTCCACCAGGGAGGAGGGAAGCTAGAAGATGCTCGTAAAGTACTGATCTGCTTCTGGCCCTGCAATACCTGGTGACTTTGTCAGTGATGTAAATACCAAATAATTGTTTGCACAAACATGGAGATTCTGCGGGTGGAGGGGAGGTAAACAATGGGTCAGTTGTGGGAGCACAGCTGAGTCACCTGGAAAGCTAGGCTTGTCTAGTGCTGTTAAATGCAAAGCTGTGCATCTAGGAGCAAAGCATGGAGGTCAAGCTAGTACGGCTGAAGGCCTTATCTGGAATACATTGACGGCGCAAAGGGCTTGGAAGATAACTAGCTAGCATGATTGCCAAGCCCAGTACTGCAGCTAAGAGAGAGATTGCAGTCCTCAAGTGAGTGGTAGGAGCAGGGGAGAAATGTGCTGGGGAGCCCAGTGCAGGAACACTGCTTAGTCCTGGTGTCAGCACTTCAGAGAGTGTTGAAGAATTGGAGCGGGGTCAGAAAAGAGCTACACAATTAATTTGGCACCTGAAGACCATGTCTGTAGGGCAGGAGAGTAAAGAAACTTGATCTACAAAGTTGTTTATAGAGAAACTGACAAGTTATTTCACGGGCATGCTTGGGTATCTGTCGGAGGAAGAAGGACAATGCAACAAAAGCCCCAAGTCCAATGGCATAGCTGTTGCGGATACACACTATCAGAATCAATATAATTGGTTTCTAGTGAAGGCAATTAGGCCATTGAACAAATTTCCTTAGGACCTGGTGGAATTGCCATCATTCAGGATTTAAATTGCCACCAAATAGCTCTCTGAAATAGAAAAGATTGCTTAGGTAGTGTTCAAGGGCTGCTGATTCATGCATGGAATCAATGTACATTTTGTTCTGTCTTACAAAATACCAATTTGGGGCATTTAGACATCTGCAATTAAGGCTAGACAAGCAGTTTCAGGCAGCTTCCAGGTTCTCTTTTTTTGTAGATCTTTTTTGTAGATTTGTAACTTTCTTGTCAGTGCCAATGTGAATTTCTTTATGCTAATCTGAAAACAGGCTATTTATTTTTTTTTTGACAATGAGACATAGGACAAGAAATTATTCTAAAACAGAACTACTGTGACAGGCAGGGGCAGGCAGGAGTGGGGGGCAGCTGCAGGTCAAAGCTGTGTGCTTTCTGCTGCACATCCTCTGCAAATGGGCTGAGTTCTTAGAAGCAGTGAAACACCACCACCAAGCAGAGGGGTCTACTGTCTGACTGAGGTATTAGAGGTCTTTGCTAGCCAGTTGCCTTCAGGCATCAGCCAAATGTGTGTGTGCATGTGAGAGTGACCAAAAGACTTGTAGGGCTGCATTCAGTGTTGTAATACCTGCAGAGGAAGATCCCTACAAGTAGACACCAGCTCTTTTGGACTCTCTTTACCTGCTTAACAAGGAATGAAGTGGGACCATAAAGCCATAATGCTGCCTAGAAGCCACATTCCTGCTCAAGCTAGTCAGGGGTGAGTTGTGAGTGTTCAATGGCTCCTTCATTTCGCTAAGCCCCTGCCTTAACCTCAGTGGTTTACATCTGTTCCAGGTGACTGTAAAGGGCAGGGACTGCTGTCCCTGCCTGGGGCAGGGCAGGGGATGGTCCCCAAGCAGTGGCTGGTGTGGAGTTGCATGACAGGTGGCACTGAGCGCCCTGGCCTGTGAGTGTACAGCAGGGCACTGCTCCCCTTACGTTCACAAAAGCCCTCGCCATACCCTGTGCTGTCAAGTGGAGGGCTGGGATTTTGGTAAGTGCCAACAGCCCTTGCTGTTGTCTCCATTGGCTTGCCATTGATTGTGCCACTGAGCACAGGGAGCAGCAGGCAGATGAAGAGTGATTTCAAAAGCACTTGTGTTGCTAGGTCCCTTTAGTCTGAGGCTATCCTGGAATGCAAGACACTCTTCCTGGGCACTCCTGTGAAGATGGCTTGAGTTGGTCCCCAGAGCAGTGTTTTGAAGTAGTTGCTGTGACAGCAACAGTGACAGGGAGCCTGGGATGCATACGGTGGGAAACTGAGACATCAGTGATGCTGGTAAGTAGCAGAAGTCGCTCCTCTTGTTCATACTGCCTGGGAAAGCTACAGCATGTCCACACAGTAGCATTGTAATGAATCCTCTGGGAATAATCCAGTTTCCCTTGCCTAAAATTTAGTTGCTATTTTGGGCGAGTCCAGTTTGAAACTAAGAGCTAAAATTTCCAGGCTGGATTCTTCAGTCTGCACTGAATCCTGGCCAGCTAGCCAAAGCAAGAGCTGGAGCTCATTATGGCTATTGCAAAACTGTTTCCAAAATGTCATTGTGGTGCCACTGTTACAGATAACATCACGGATAGGTGGGCATGTCTCTTCTGTCCTCCCCATGTTCAGTGAGAATTGGGAATCTGGCCAAATGCATTGCCTTGCTCAGACAATTTTCAGCTGGTAGCATTTCCAGGCCATTGTGGTCTTTTGAAGATCTGTCTTGAACATATCTGTTCCCTGTCGTGGTGGATTAGGGAAGCCAGGTCACCTGCATAGCAGCCTATTGTTTGTGGCTGCCGGAGCGTAATGTTTTTCCAGTAGTCCTGGGCTCACTGGGGAAAGTCCTTGAGAAAAGGCACTGTTTCCTTTTTGCAGTGCCATCATATGTGATTGTGCACATGCAGTAGTTAAGCAGACATCGAAAATTTAGAGGAATTGCATCCTCTGGCAGCTCAGGAACCTAAGTGAATCAGAGGCTGTGTGACTGTGAGACAGGAGAAACAGGTGTTTCCAGACACTGTTGTTTTTAAGAGATGAGTGTGGGTCCATAATTGATGCTCCTATATATCCTTCTGCTAGTGATGTCTCTCTGGAAGGAGCCTCCCTGCAGGCTCTTTGCTGAGCTCAGTGCTGGTGGCTGTGGTTTGGAAGGTGTTGTGAAGGACTCTATGCCGGCATAAAGCCAGTTCCCAGGCAATGTAGTGGAGTGATCAATGGTGGTGACTCGATGGTATCTGCCTCATCTACACAGTTGTGATCTCATGTGCTGCATGCTTTTCTGATCTTGCTTTTAAGATAGGTGCTGGAGATCTCTTGAGAGGCTGTTTGTCCATGTCTGTAGAAAATGATGAATTGGCTGTAGAGCTGCTGCATGATGCTAGATCTCCTTAAATAAGGGGGTTTGCGATGTGATTGTAGAGCCGGAGTGATGGATCCACAATGCATCCCCCAAGCCAGAATAGGCTTGGCTTAGGAAAGACTGTGAAAAAGGAGTCCTGCAGCTTTCAGGCAGTCCTTGGAGGGTCCTGTGTAGCCAGACAGAAGGTGACCTGCTTCAGATCTATTCCAAATTTTGCAGGGAAGCTGCCCTAGCTTGTGGTGCCATTTTCCTTTTCCTCGTCTGTGACTAGAGCCTGGCAAAGAGCTCCCTCTGCATGCAGACCAAGTTGGCCAAGGGTGAAGCAGGTAGACCGTGGAAATTGGAAAGGTACCGATAGTCTTGTCTTAATGGATTTTGTGAAAAGTCAGCTGCTGTTTCTTGATGAAAAATGAAGCTTGTGTAAGTCAGGAAAGGATCTTCTGGAGACATCAGTGGATTTCTTCTTCAGTCCCTTTAGAAGAAACAGGAAAACTCTCAGGAATAAATTCTGATGTTAGATGTCTTTATACAAACATGGGACCCATTGGCCTCATGGAGAGTATCTCTCTGGAAAACACAGTTGGTGTACACTGAGTTTACAGCTACTCCTCTGTGCAGGTAGTCAGGCTGATTTTTATCCCCCCTGCACACTGCTTTCCTGAGATGTGTCCTGGCCAGGGAAAGCACCAATTCCCTATATCAAGCATGTTATACACATTTCTGTAGTACAACATTGCAGGATACTAGTTCTGTAGTGACATGCCTTAGTCACACTGGCTTAAGTCCTGAAATCTGCCGACTCACTCAAATGCTCAGTGGTTGCAAATCAGCATTGATTCATTGATTTTATTAGAAGTACACAAGTTTTTCACACTCAGCTCTCACTTTTTAGTCCTTATATGGGTACCCATGCATACAGTGCCTGAGTTTTGAATGGGCACTGAATGACTGCATTACAATGGCTAGAACCAGCTCAAATGATCTCAGCTCATTAGGAAACTTCTAAGTGACCCTCCTGTGTTCCTGCTGTTTCACGTCAATCAGCTTTTCCCTGCTGTCGCTAAAACTTCACTCCTTCACCAGTTTATGTTGTCAAGAGCCTTAGACATAGCATTAAGAAAAACACTATATGTTTAGTTCTGCTTTCCCTTGGCCTGCTTTTTTTTCCTCCTTCCTCTCTCCCCATCTTAACATAAATGCGGTCTAGGGCAGACTTTGCTGCTGAAGCGGAAGCTAAATGAAATGTTACTTTGCACTCACATGGTTGCAGGCACAGCACCAGCCCACAAGGTGTGTGTACAGCAGAAGGGGAAAGGCAAAGGGGTGGGGATTTGAGTTACTCCCAGTCTCTGCATCAGGCTGTCATTCTGCACATAGTCCCACGTCCAGGCCTTGGTTTTCTAGAAACTCTCAGACAGGTCTGATTTGCCTGGCACCCTGGTGCTATGGCACTATGTAGGATCCTGATGCTTTCACTTTCCCCGCTGCCTCTGAGCTCCACAGGCACTGGGAAATTCAGTCCTGTTCCCCTTCAGGGTGAGTAGACTTCATTTTTTTTTTTTCTCTTTTCCCCCCAAATACTGGGCTCATGCCCTTTTTTGGAGTAAGAGCACAGGGGCAGAGCTAGAACTGAGTTTTAACTGCATTTCTGCCTGGCTCCTTTTCCAGTTTAATATCAACACTTGGCCAGAATTTGTTTGGGGTTTTTTTTTTTCCCCCTTTTATTTCTTTTATCCTGGAATACACAGATGGATTTATTCCCAAGACAGTCAGACAGGTCTAACGCGAACTGGTAGTGTGCCTGAGAACTGACTCTTAAGCAAGCAAGCACTTTGACCTCCACCAGGGTTCATGTTTAAAAACAAAGGCAACCGTTAAACGAACTTTCCTGGACCAGTGGATGACAGGCATCAGCTCTGCGAGAGCATCACTGCTTGCGTCAAGATACTTCAGCTTTGTGCTGGAGCACTGCAGGCCTCCTGGGAGTTTGTGTCTGTTAGAGGTTTCCTTCTGCAGCATCAGGTGCAAGCATGTGCATTGTCCTGGGAGATGGGTGCAGAGCTGCGGGCAGCAGGTCTCCCCACTGTGCTCTTGCCCTCAGCATGTGTGCACTGGGTGGTGTGGTTCTGCCTGCAAGGAGATGACTGAGAAGGAAGCCTAGATTCCTGCCTGTCTCCCACGACCTTGTTACACACTATATGGAAAATGGCCCCTGGGCAGGACTGCATTCCTGGCCCGACTCATACATCTGCATGCTCTGCAGGTTGCACAGCCAGAGCTGCCGAGAGGCATCGAGAGGACACGGGGAGGTGCGAGATAAGGCTTAGGCTTCCACTCACTGACACCCCCTTGTGAGGTAAAAAAGAATGCTCTTTCCTCCAGCTGGGAAACAGAGGTGAGGACAAGAGCATGAGCAGGTGAAATGGGTTCACCAGGGCTTGTGCTGTTCATAGTCAATGCCATCCTACAGAGGGTTAAAGAGCTTCCCAGGGTCTGCAGTGGTGGGAGCTGCAGGGACAGCTATCAACTTTTATCTCCTAGAGAGAGCAAAAATATAACCTGTTGCAAGGCTGGGGAAGGCAGTTGTTCTGGTGGTGTTGAGTTTCCTCTGCATTTCCTCCCCAGCTGAGGTTCCTGCTTTCTAGGCTCACCTACCTTTCTTGGGGACTTCCACAATGAGCTGCAGGTTGTCCACATGGCCTTTTTGTCCCAGGGGACAATGTAGTGCTTCTGTTCAGAGTCTGTCTATAGGCTTTTGATAAAGAGCACTTTTCTTCCTTCCTTTCTTCTCATGTCACCCATGCCAGGCAGAGGTGCAGCATGGCTGAATTAGGGGGAACATCTGCTTTGAAGCTGGGATCTCACACTAACTGAGCAAGATCCTCTTCAGCCCCAGCATCTCTGCTTGCAAATGCCTACCTCTGCACTTCCAGAGTGTGAATGTGTGTTTCGGCACTGCTGATCTGCTTGAACTCCGGTTTGTTTTCTGTTCCCACTGCTTCTTAATCCAACTTGGCTCCCCTAGAAACTAGTCAATTTATGATCCAGGGTCTAGCCACAGGTCATGTAATGGAAACCTGGAGATCCACCAATGTATGAGTCTTCACCTTAGGTATTGTAAGCGTATTATGTGGGGCTTTCAAACATCCTGTAGATAACTTATTCCGTTTCTAATTGCATTTGCCCTGGCCAAGGTGCTTTCTTCCATCTACTTCAGTCCCTAGAGGAGAGTAATTGCAGATAAGTTAGCTAATAACAAGAACTTTATCTTGGCCACAGAAGGTTCCAACAGAGGATTTTATTAATGGGCTTTCATAGCAGAGTTAATGCTGTTGGGAAAGCATCTTTCTGAAAGCTGTGCTGCATTTACTTTTAATGAGGGCAGAAACTGTACCGATTTAAGTAGAAGCAGTTGTCCCTTATCTCTGCTATGATTTCTAATAAGAGTGGCAGGGGAAACTTAAGGTACTATCTTGTTGCTAAGACTCACAGGAATGAAAATTGGGTCAAGTTTCTAGGTCTTAGATAGTGGTGCCTGAAGACAATCTATTTCTCAGCCTTAGCTCCTACCAGGAAGATGATTTTATTTTCAGTCACATTCCATCTTATTTATTGAGGAGTGGCAGAACTGTGGTAGGAAACAGTTCTGTCCTAGCACGAGTCATACAGCAAAGGGATTGCTGGATTAGGCTTCAAAACTGCACAGTATGAGCAGCCATGGGAAGATGGGTTGTGAAATGGTTGGTGCAGGAGTGGAGAAGGCTGAAGTAAAATTTCTCAATAACAGAGACTACTAAGCCCCAGAGGCATTGCAGAGTCATGTAGTAAGTTTTGGCATCACTGCTTTTCCCTCTACCTCTCCAGGCTATGCCAATAGCAGTCACTTAGAATGTCCTGTAGGGGTCTTGTTGCTCTTAAGTGTTTACACTTCGTGCATATCTGCTCATACTGTTTTTATCTGATTTTCAAGCAATGTGTAACCTTGCAGAATTTGGCTCCAAGGCATTTCAAGGTGGCTGGTCTTGGCTTACACCAGGCTTTGCCACTGAAATGTTGTAGAGGTGAGTGACTTGTAATGCTGTGCATTATCTGGCAAATGGAGTGGCAACTAGAGAAAGCAATGCTAAACTGCAGAATTGAAAGACACAGGGTACAGCTTAGGAGATACGTGCTTGATGTTCTTATCACTCTTCATTTATCCCTTAAGGTTTCAGATGTCCAGGTCTTTTGAGGGCCCTTGTGGGGAGCCTCACAACTTGTCCTAGTGAGACACTGAGGATACCATGTTGCTTTGCTAGCTAATGGCTCCCTGTGCTAGGCAGGGCTTTGTAGATTCAGTGCATCAAGAGAGGGGTGTGTTGGGAAGAAGCAGTCTGGTGGTGTTGTGAGGCAGTGATGGGTCATACAGCAGAAACAGATGCAGAGGCAGCCTGTTACAGGTTGTATTTGAGTGCAAGCTTATAATGCTAAACAGCAAGCTGTCTGGAGAAGTGTGCCAAAGATTGCCTAGCTTTGCATCAGTAATTATTAGCAGTGTGGTCTATGACAGCAGAGTCCTCTTACTGTGTAGTTGGTGAAAGTCTTTCTCACCTTTCATTCTCTTGTTTTGTGCTGAAACAACTTGTCCAGCTGTCCCTGATTTGCAGCCTGCTACTCTGTAGACTGCTGAATTTAACATGCAGTTCTGTGCTCCATCTAATCAGATGTGGCAAGGGACACTCCTGTTCTGCTTTGCAGATCAGTTCCCCTCTTCTGGACTAGGGAGTGCTTTTAACTGCAAATTGTGCAACAAGACAAATTTTATTCACTTACGTTCTTTTCGGTGAGCAGTGAAACATGAAATTCCTGGACAGAGAGTGAACATAGCAGTTCCCACTGTCTCAGCTCAGCCTGACTCTTTAATGACAGCTTTGCATTCATTGCTTTACTAAAAATTAGGAGTCATGGTTCCAGCTAGATTTCACCCACAGGGTACTCAGGGAATGAGCATAAGAAACACAAAATACATAAATTTACTTGCCCCTGCATGATCTCCCAGTTTCTGGTTATCAGAGGCATAGGGGTTGCCTGAGCTAGAAGTATGTTATTGCTGAGGGGTGGTGAATGTGTTACAGCTGTTCTGCTGAACTTGGCTAGCACAGAGAAGATGCTGACCAGGCAGGCACAGAGATTAAGGAATTTATTTGTTTTACTGCCTTCTAGTAGGAATTAGAGGAAGCTAGCCTCCATTAGCAATGCAGGAACAGATAACCTTTCTGGAGCCACATATCAAAAGCACTCTGGGTTTGGAAGTACAAAACACAGGCTGGAAGTTTTAGCCACAGGAGAAGTCCTGAGAGGAGGTTATAGGCAGAAGACAGTATGTGGGTGCAGCAGAGAACTGTGGGATGCAGCGTACCACTGGGTTGCAGGGTAGTCCAGCAGTTAATGGCCTTGAAATCCTTGCTGGCTTGTAATTTCCAAATCTAGGGTTTGGATTACTCAGAAAACCTTGCAACCATCGAGCCCTGTTGCTGCTTTTGTAGAGAGCCACACTTCAGTGGCATACAAATCAGAAAAGGGTCCAGTGGTGACAGACAGCAGGGTGGAAAACGCATACAGGAAAATGCAGTCAGGAGCAAGGAAAGAAGAAGGGATGAGAGGAAGAGCCAGATATACTCTTATCAGTGGTGTACTGTTAAAATAGATCATCAAATCTTCTACAGGAGAACGAGGTGTGTAACAGACTGACTCCTTCGTCTGTTGTCTCCATTAATCTTTCAAACTGGCAGTGGAAAACTTCACTAGAAATGAGAAACCAGCCCACGAAAAGGGGCTGGTTTGGGACTGCATCTACAGGAGAAGAGTTTCCATTCAACTATCTTACTTGTAATGTGATTTTTGAGGCTGCTGATCCGGACCTGCTTGATAAACAGTGTTACCTGTTCAAACAGGTCAAAGGATGTGAATGAGGTCAGCTGAATTAAATAAGTGTTGGCCTTTTCTTAAATGTCTTCCAGGTTTAGTATCCTCTAAGGTGGCTGTTTTCTACCTTTTATTTTGCCTGCCGCAGGCAAGCAGTGTAGCATTTCACTAGCCAGCTGGGACACAATGTGGTTGCACAAGAGCAGCAAGTGGGCTTTGAATTCCCAGCAGCAGGTGAGCTGGTAGCAAGTTGGTGCATCCAGCTGAGGCCTGGCTAGCAACTTTCCCTCCTGTTTAACCAGGACAAGATGACAAAGATGCAGTCCCATAAAGGAGTGAATCAGAGTGTAACAAATGCTATTGGATAATTAGCTCACTGTAATACGGTCAGAGGAACAGCATGCTGACATATATAATCTAGGCTGGCCTGGGCCTGGCACTGCAATGTGGCATGTTTTGCAAGTGCCCTACTGTTGCAAAATGCGTCTGCCCTTGAAAAGAGAAGAGCATAGAGCACCTATGCTGTCATAGGACTGGAGTGTGTGAAGTAGGAGAGGAAGGATCAGATGCTCCAAACACATACTCTGGGTGTCAGGACACCTGGTTGCATGGTCTCTTCTCCCTTTTGTCTCCTCAGAGTGATTAGTTCTGACATATACCAGAAAGTGGCCACCAGATAAAAATGAAAGGAGGCTGAGCCCAGAGGAGGTGTACAAGGATGCCAAGCAGAGCGTGCAAGACAAGGTATAGAGGCTTTGGTAATCAGGAGAAACATGAAGAGCTTTACTTGCAAGTGGTGGCTGGAAGCAGGTTTCTGCAAACAGGTAGCCCACAGCCCCTCTGTGGGCTAGAGGGGAAGCAGATGCTGTTGTGTTCCTGTGGACTTCCATGTGTCTTGTTCAGGATGACAACGTGGTGTAGTGCCCTCCATGACTCACCCATCTTTTTTTTGTGGGCTAGGTCTGTGGCAGCACTGTAATTCCTCACTGGCAGTTCTGTAGTGGGCTTTGACTAGGTTTGCTCTGAGGATTTGAGATGGACTCTTTTCTACTATAAATTTTGTCAAAAGGTCAGGGAACCCTCAGTTTGAAAAAAATCCTGTTAAATGTAGTCTTGGTGATGGTTTGGAAGAGACAATTTCTAGGACTATCATTTGGGTTTTTTTGGCAAAAGCATTCTTTTCCTTTGAAGGATGCCATGGCATGGTATGTGATGGAAAAAGAGCCTAGTGTCTCTAGGCTGAAACCTTATAATAGGAGGACTGCGCTTTAATTCCCAGCCCACTGCCTTCTTGCTTCTTCTGTGTCTTCTGCTCCTTGTATAACATCAGGATTAACAGTGCTGTGCAGAGCTGGTATGAAGGTGGTCCAATGAATACACTGTTCCAGTACTTGGAAATAGCAGTAGCAAAAGAGTTCACAGGAACACAGAGGGTGATAGCATGCTGCTTCTGGTTGGCTTTCCAAAATGGATATAGCCTGTCCTCATGCTTTAGTCACAGTCTGCGTTCAGTTTTTTTAAGGACTCCTGGGAAGCTGATCCTTTCTGGCTTGAGAATCCAGTTTCCTGAGTAGTAACAAGCCATTTCAGTAGCCTTTTAGAGAGGTGGAAGTGGGGCTGTTACTGCAAAGCAAGCTGAGGAGATATGTAAGGTAGCAGACAGCTTTGAATGAAGGTGGATTTAGCCCCCCAGTAAGTCTAGATTTTCACATGCAGTGAAGCTATGTTACTAAAATAGATTTCAAATGTTTTCTTTTAGGAGGTAAGAATGTCTTTTTGGAATGGCAAAAAGTATAAAACATGCATTAGGATTACAACAGATGTGCTTTTGTGCATGGGTACAAAATCTGTTCTGTAAACAACAACTGCATAAGTGCCTAGGAGAAAAGGAAATACCAGAATAGGGTTGTTTTTCTTACTCATTCCACTATTCTGTTAAAGTGTCTCTTAACCTCAGGTAATGCTGCTCTTGTTTGTGATGTCTTACATTTTCAAAAATGTTTTGCCATTAAATGATTTAGTGAAGGTGGATTTTGTTAATTTATGTTGGTTTAATTTTAGCACAGATTTTATTAGGATTGACAGTAGCCCACCATTGCAGAGACCCAGCTGTAGCATGTATTTATTGTGTTTTGCCTCTTAATAGATCTCTGTTCCTCTTGCAGGAATTAGATTGTCATGTTTGAGAAGATTATCTGCTAAAACATAATTACTGTAGAGCATAGTGCTGCACCACAGTGACTCTCTATATACTTCTGGTGCGGGGAGAGGGGTAGGTGATGTCCCAGGAATTCTTTATTTTCAGGGCTGTGATTAGCATAAATTATTTTGGAGCATGGAACAGCATTTCACACTTCTATCACCAATGGGCATGTTGAAAAATAGCAGGAGGGTACCTCCCTTCAGATTAGGGTGGCTTCTGGCAGATGCTCCTATATGGCCTGAACCTAATGTTCCCGAGTGATTTGTCTCCCATGGTTAAATGAGTGACACTGGCTAATGCTAACTTTTAGTTCAAGCCTATAGGTCGTGTTTGTGGGTTTGTGCTTAGTGCAGGGAGTGATGCCAAGTGAATGCTGGTACTGTAGCAGATGCAAAACTGAAGAGAGGAAGATTTGGCAATGTGTGCTAAACACCAGCTTGCAAATCAGTGCAGATGTCACCTGAGAAGTAACTTGTAAGTGCTTCTGAAATTCCTGTACATTTTCCTATAGACTTCTTGCAGTGTGAAGGCAGAACACACCCTTTGCTCCTGGATGTGATGTTTGCCAGCTAAGTAAGTATGTTTTGGCTGAAGCAGATTTTGGAAAGTGCTAAGTGGATTAGAAGAACAAGTCCTATTAGTCTCAATGGGATTTGGACTCCTATGTCCTCTGTCTGTATCTGAAAACCTTTGCTCATTAGGGCTGTCTGGGATACACCAAAATCTGTATAGTGCTGGATTTTGAAGCAGCTATTTAAAGCGCCCTTGTTCTTTCCAGTGATACAGTTTGTAAGAGGATGTTAGGTCTGAATCTCCTTACAGTTATGTTGCCTGTGTTGTGATAGCCCCATCATCAGTGTCACTGCAGAAGGAGCTGTGAATGAGTGATTTTTCCAGCTGTTAGGAAAGTGCAATATATCTGCTCAGATTCCTGGGGGTGAGAAGACTCTATGCTTCTTGTTGGTTTGGCTTTGCTCTCAGCTGTGTTGCTATGTAACAAGGATGCAAAGGAAAAGCATCAGCGTACTTTTGGCCTGGAGCAGAGGTGAAGGTCGTGTATGGGAAAGCAAGTGCTTTGCTGAGTATCTTTTCCATGGATTATGCTTACAGCAGAGACAGCAGGTTAGACAGAGACGGATGCTAACATCTTCCAGTGATCCTGGGTGGTGGGGTTTTTTTTTGCTTTTTGAAAACGTAGGCTTGGTGTTAACTCTGATCAAGGGAAATTTGAACCTTTTGCACATACAGTTCACGCTTTTTGTTATGATGTGGCATTGTCCTTACAGGAAATAAAACAGGAGGGAGCCTGAATTGGAGAAGACAAGCCATGTCCTTGAGTTCTGCAGCTTAAATGGTCCTTCAGCAGTCCTGGTAGCTGATGCTTATTCTCTCTCCCTACTGGATTGTTCATAGCCCCAGGCCAAGGAATCATATTTTCTCAGCTATGGCTTTTAACGTTACAAGGAAAAGTGTGTGGGAGAGGGTTTCTTTTTGCATCAGAATTTTCCAGGCTATGTAAAGATCTCTCTGTTTTGAATAGCAGTGTGTGGCTGTAATCACAATTTTATGAGAATTGGAGACCTAGAAGGACTTCAACTTAGCTGAAAATCCTTTTGGTAGTCCAGAATGATTTATTTTTAATTTTTTACCCCATTATATTTGTTCATAAAAGTTAAATTTTCTTATAGAGGTACTGACTCCCAATGATTTGAATTGGGCTGAAAGAGACGCAGATTTTTGAAATGCAGTCTCTTTATATACAGAAACTTAATCATAGGTTGACTTTGGAGAACCACTTTTGAAAAAATCTCACTGACTTTCAGAAAGCTGGCTGGATATGGCTTGTGCTGACTTCCTGGGCTTGTTCTGCAACTCCAATAGCTTTGATTTCCTTTGGTGCAGCATTTCCGAGAGCACCTGTTTGCTTGCTGTCTTGGCAGTCATTAAAAGATGCAGCTGTTGTATGCAAATTTCTTCCGGGCTTTCAAGTCATTGGTTGTGTAAGGCAGTAGGGAAAGACTGGAAGTGTCTACCTGTGAATTGCACTGAAAGTCAGTACTGAGGAAGGCAATGCGAAGTTTATCGTTGTCGTGGTTTCAGCCCAGCCGGTAACAAAGGACCACGCAGCCGCTCGCTCACTCCTCCCGCCCCCCTCCGGTGGGATAGGGAGGAGACGGAGAAGAGAAAAGAAAAAAAAAAACCTGGAACCTCGAGGGTTGAGATAAAGGCAGTTTACTGGGACAACACAAAAAAAAAGTTACAACAACAACAACGGTACTAATGAAAGAGTATACAAAAAGAGTGCAACTGCTCACCACCCGGAACCCGACGCTCTGCCACTTCCCCCACTGAAAGTCGAGAGAGCGCCCCCCCCCCCCCCCCCCTCCCTCGGCCTGCTCCCCAGTTATATACTGAGCATGATGTCCCACGGTATGGAATAGCTCCTCGGCTAGTTCAGGTCATCTGCCCCGGCTATGCCCCCACCTCCCAGGTTCCTGTAAAAATTAACTCTATCCCAGCTGAACCCAGGACAATCGTCTATACTGAAAGAAGGCTAGTGGATATGTCTGGAAGTTGCAAGCAATTTTGGGGAGAATTTGAGGTCTGTGTAAATGCTATGGCACAGGATCCTTTTCTGTCTGCTTTTTTCTCCCACAATAATGTGACTTCTATGATTCAGGGAAGGGCAAGAGTGGCTGGTGCCATTCCAGTCAAGGGAAGCACACACACGTGGTAAGACTAAGCATGCCTACCAAATCCCATCTGCCACCAAGATTTAAACTTGGCTTTTGCTTCTGCTCTACAGCCTTCTCCTGCCAGTCCCCTCCAGCAAGAGCCTTTCCTCCTGCAGCCTGCTGATTGCTGCTGACAGTGTCAAGCTTCTGGCTACCGAGCTTCTTGTATGTGGGAGCTGGCTTTGTGGCAGCATGGCAAAATGTGGGCAAATTGCTGGTTACTGTTGTTCCTTCTGATGTTCATCCTGCTGCCCAGGTTCCATGCAGCATGGCAACACTGGCATCTAGGTGCTTGCATGCAGCACAAATTCGCATCTTGGTTTTTAGCTGTCTCCAAGTAAAAACCTCAGGCAATCTGTGCTAGGGATGCAGCTTCAGGTGCTGCTGCTGCAGTTGTGGCTTTTGTGTGTGTGCATGTAAATGTAAGCTTGCTAGTGTGGGTAAAGTCTTGTAGCTGCTGTTCTGCCTCAGCAGCGTTCTGACTGGCTGTTAGTGCTGGGTGCATTGCCTACTACATCTGAGTCTCAGGGGGAAGGTGAATGCACTATATCCACCTCTGTTGGAGCTGTCCTGTGCTGGGGAGCAGCCTTAGCTGCTCTGTAACACTGCTCTGAAACGGCATTCAGACTTCTCTTGGTGGTACACGTTTGTGTTCAAGTGGAGCTTGTGGGTGCACGTGAGCATGGGTACAAGGTCAAATGCATGAAGAAGATCAGAGAAAGGCATGGAGTTGAGGGGCAGGGCTTGGCAGAGGTGATTTATCAGGAAGGATTGGAGTACTGGGAAATAATAACTTTTCTTGTGAGACTTGTTTTTTTTGTTGTTTTTGTTTGGGGTGTTTTGGTTTTTTTTTTTCTTCTGCCATAAAGACTTGTGGATGGGACCCATGTGTGGCAGAGACCAATGCAGTTCCTTGGTTGCAGTCACGCTCTCAGCAACCTTTTCTGGTTGCTGGAAATAAGTTGTCAGTCTGTCTGTGCTACAGGAACAAGTTGAGTGGCCTATGAGCTCTGTAGATATGCACGAATGGTTTCTGTTCAGTAACTAAATTAACAGCTAATTTAACAACAATACTTGATATGTTAAGTAGGTTTATCAGTAAACTGATTTATTTAACTAATTTAATGAAATTGAAATTGAAGGACCAATTAACTTCCTGCAGTTGGCAGTTATTAAAATTCCTGACTGAGCTGGTTTGCAGACCGCTTCTGTGGGTACTGAGCTCATATGATGTGGATGATTTTATTGTCACCAGGTGTCATGATCCGGAGAATATGCTAACCACCACTATGTAGATAATCTCCAAGATGAAATTATTCTTTCATGTAACAAACAGAAACATTTCAGATCTTGTGGGTTTACCAATTTTTAACAGATTTACCAGGGAAAGTATGCTTCTCCATAGCCTGTCTTCTCAGAAATTAATATTCAGGAAGATTATTTTATTATTTTGGACACTGACTTTTCCTCTGCATACATTTATTTCCCCTATACTAGATGACTCTTAATTACTTATTGTGCGTACAATATTCTGTTCTTTAGCCAGTGTCAGTTTCATCATACAGCAGCATCTGGAACTTTTTGAATAGGGAGACACAAATATACAAAAAAACCTAGAGATTGGAGCAACCTGTCAGTTAGTATGACTGTTGGCTTCATTTCAGTTCTCAGTTGTCCAATGCTGGAAAGATCCAATATTCAGTTATCACTTGAAACAAGAAAGTTCTGGGCAAAGTAGCTAGGTCTAGAAGATGGGGAGCATTGCAGAGATAACTGGGAAAGTAAGGCAACAAACATTTTAAAAAGAGAAAATCTTCAAGTATTATGTCAGTTCAAAATGGAGATGGACTCAAACAATTCAACTGATACTACTATAGCAAGAAATGCCAGTTTGAGGCGCCTTGCTTGTTTTTTGTCTGCGCTTTCTAATGTGGTTTATAAAAACAGAGCTTGTTTCCTTTTTGCCTTTGATTGGCTGGACACAGGTAGTACCTAGTATTTTACTTACTGTACTGTCTGAAATGAGCCATTTTTTGAGCATCCTTTCCTTAAAAATACGGTCTGAGGAGGATGGTAAGCAGATGATAGTTTAGGTGTTAAAGCCTGAAAAACTATCACATGTATGTTGCAACACAGAAGTGTACAGTAGAAAACATAAGCAGGCCAAGTCAAAGCATGCCCTATGCACAGGGTCCTAAAGACAGGAGACAGCCTTAACATCGTGGCTATCAGGGAAACCATTTGAGTGGCTGATCGGGAGTTACAAGGTGTGGTGGGAGCTCAGTGGCAGGAGGACTAGGTGTGCTCTGCATCCAGGCTCTGCTGAGCACACTCAGCCTTTCCTAACAGCAGTGTGTCTCTCTGTCTGCAGTTATTGTCTTCTTACCTGAAGAAGCAGTTATTTGTAGCATGTGAGCATTTGGTTATGACAGCTAAAAAGACTTGCTGAAGCTGCAGAAACCTAATCCATCTTATTGTCCCAAGGCAGAAGTACACCAAAAAGATACCTGGGAAATACCTGGGAAATGAGGCTATTGGTATCTTAAATCCAGTGGTAGAGACTGTACAGTGACTCTGGAGAATCCATTCCTGCTTCATTCCTTCCCATCTTAGTTTCCCCCGGTACCTTAAACACTTGCTGTTGCAAGCTGTACTGATGTCGTCTTGTCATCCCCAAGCGGTGGACAATAACTTGATGTCCTTTTTCTTTGTTAACCAACTTTTGTAGGCAGGGTGAACTGTGGTGACTCCTGTCTCCTTCCTTGGGCTCCTCTTTTCTGAATTGATTAAGCCAGTTTCTTCATCCTTTCCTGTAGCTCCTGTACTGAGGTAGAGAGTCAGGAGTTTGCAATCAATTTTATTACTTTGAGCTCCTTAGCCTATTACAGAAAGGCACATTCAGTTTGCAGTAGGAACCCCTATCCTTGGAAGACATCATGAATTAGCTTGCTTAAACATATTGCCTGTTTGTAAGTATGAAAACTCCGTTGACTTCAGTGCCCTTTTGGTTTGGAAGGTCAAGAGATACAACAGCCTTGAAGCCAAATTTGTCAGAAATGTGGAAATTAATTGTAATTACACATTCATTCCATTAATGTAGTAAATCCCAGAAGCTTTTGCTGGGTAGGAAATCCTTATTAAATAGTGTTAGAACATTATCAAGAATAAAATGAAATGTGGAAGGATTGTGATGTTTTAGTGCACTCAGCTGTACTAGTTTGTGCAGTGATCCTGGACAGAGTGCTTGGTTCATGGTATCTGACTTTTTGCAGTGCTGCATAGGTCACAAGCCCCGCGTGACTACAGACTCCCCAAACTGTGGTACAGCTGTGGCTAGCATACAGGGTGGTATGCACACTCTAGCTGAAGTCCATGTTTGGCATGCATTGCTATATGGAAAGAGTAGCAGCAAATGTTTTGGGAGCTCTACCCTAAACAGCTGTAGCAGTGTGTCTGAGATCATATTATTTTACACCTGCAGAGGAGGAGAACCTTTGCACTTGTAAATGTTAGAGCCAGCAGCCAGCCCATGGTCCAAGTTTCTGGTAGTTCCTGGTGAGCTGTTTCAGCAGGCTTGGTGCACCTGTCCAGTCACCCTTTGTGAAAAGGGAACCTGACGGTAGCATTTGGTCTGTTTGGGTTCCGCCCCCAACCCTGGCCTAGAGTGTGTGCTTTCTGCAAAGGCTCCTTTTGTGTGTTAGCTGTAGTGCTTGCCAACACCTTTGAAAGACACCCTGTTCCCTATTACGGGGGTTTTTAAAGAGAGCAGGACTGAGGATGAAGGCCCTCATGACATGACAAAAGCAGAGGTATTTTCTTGTGTCAGCAGTTAGGAATTTAAAAGACAGTAAAAAACTTTACAGATGCAGATGTGGGACTTCCCTTCTACTGCCCCTTCCCACCTCTCTCGAGTAGCCTGTAAATGTCTAGCTGCCATTCAAAAATCACGGAAAAGTTTCAGAGGACTTTCTGGGTTTAACCAAAACAGTTATTGCTGCAGCTGATGCTTTGTTGCTTGTGTTCCCTTCCAAATGAAGGAAATGGACTGTACAGATTTGTGCTGATTTAAATCCAGCACTTTTTACTTGACTTGTTAAAGAAATTGCTTCTAGGGTGGATAAACCTGTGCAGTCTAAGAAGTGTGCTAAGAAAATGGAGTGGGCAGAACCAAGAAGTGTTTTAGAATGGGTTTTCTGGTGGCCAGATTTTCTAAGAACTCTCCACCAGCAGGTCTGCACTGGTGCAAAGTCCCTTGTGATGTAGAGATACTCATTGCACCATTTTGCAGCAGGGGAACAAAATCTTTGGAGGTAGGAAAGGAAAATAAAAAGAGAGAAGCTCTCAAAAGAACAGCTTTGGAGTATCTGAGGATGGTAGAAAGGCTGAAGCAAGCAAACATCTTAGTGAAGACCAGTGCTATTATGGACCATCAGGAAAATAATAGAACTGATGTTGGTTTAGCTGTCAAGTTATTGATGAGGGGAGGGTGAGAGAATACCTGGTAAAACTAACCATTTCAAAACCAGCAGAATCAGATGACACACAGCCAAGGCTTTTAAAGGAGCTAAAACAGGATACCATGAACTGCTAGCTAGCCTTTTTGAACATTCATGGAGAACAGGGGAGATCCAAGAAAACTGGACTACGCAAAGGTAGTAACAGCCTTTAAAAAGATAAACACATATCCTTGGAAATTGTTAACCAGAAAGTTTGAATTAAAACTATTCTGATATGTAACAAAAGATGAAACATGGCAGCATTCATACCAAACAGTGTTTTTCAGCTATTTTAAATTGAAATTGAATAGCCCTTTCTGGTGCTGGAGAATTGCAGGCCACCTTGTGCAGTGCTGTTGCAATGATTCCGTCAGCAGACAAAAATATGCTAGGTTATGCTAGTGTTAATTATTTTTATTTCATGATTGCTTGGGTCTAGTTTTTTATGATGGCTTTAAAATGTGTAGTCATTTTCATGGACCATCATCTGATGTCCTTGGATGGCTGGTCTGTCTGATCAAAATTTAAATAAACACTGAGATGCACCAAATACATCCTTGACACAATGTACTGAGGGTTGGCCCAGTGGCTTTTGAGTATCATGAGGTCATTCAAGATGAAAGATTGTGCTGACAAAACTTTGACGACCTCTGGAGCAGAATCATGTGATTGCTGAGTGAACTGAAAACACAGGGCTGGATTAACTGGACTGTAAGTAAAATTGTATGTATGTTCCTTCCTAGAAGCAAAATAAAGGTACTAATAATATTTTTTAAGGGCCTCGGCAGAGGGGTGAGATAGTCCCAGTAGAAGCTGGATATCTCTAGCAGACAGACTTAAAATGGAACTATGATTTGGATTGACATTTGATTATCTTTCTTGCAAAAAGAGAACTTGGGAGAAGTCCCATGACCCAGAGCTGGAGTGGCTTGTCAGTTCCCATAGCCAAGGATAGGGAATGAAGGAGTTATTTGCCAGAATGTACAACCTTCAAGTTTTGGTTTGAAATGTTTAGGAATGTATATGCAATTTGACATACTAGCTGTGAGCCTGGTGTATGACTTAGGTTTGCACCTCTTGACCAGTGGTGCTGCTATTTTTATGTTTGTAAACTCACACTTCCTGGTGTGCACATTAGACAAGCAGGACACTTGTCAGGTAGCAGTGCTGTCTGCTTCATCTGAAAGGTCTACCGGAAGGGTTTGTAGAAGGAGGTTGCAGTAGAGGCTGCAAAGGATTAGGGTTCTGGGTTTGGTACTAAGCTTTGATGCTGACCAGAGCACATACCAAGGGAGTGAGTTGTCTCCCTTGGATCTCAGTCTCACCATTTATGGTTGGGTGTGGAAGCACCTCACTTCTTAAAGCTTCTTGTCAACTGGCAGAGCATCAGTACTGTCATGTTAGAAGAATCTGATGCATCACCGTTGCAACTCGAATTTGATACTGAAATATTGACACCTCTTGCCATTGAGTCTGGGAGGTACAGATATAGCCTGATTATGAAAAGCAAATGTGATGGCACTTCGCATATAAGGTCGAGCACTGAGCCTGTGACCATCAGGAATGGATCCTACCCTTCTCCTCCCCACCTTTGGAGCAGCAAAAACTGGGAGCCGTTAACTGAGTGAGTTCTGGCTGAGCTTGTCAAGTCTCCAGCCCACCAAGGGCACTTTAACTGACTCAGGGGCTTATTTGGATAGTTATGCAATCAAGTTGAATGCCAACAGGTCACACACAAACAAGCAGAAGAGGAAGTCTAAGTCTGGAAGAGGGGGCTTGGAACAGTAAAGGAAGGGAACTTACATAGAGCTCAGGTTTGTGCAGTAGGAAGAGAGGCTTCAGCCAATGTATCAGAACCAGCTCAATGTGCTCATACAGTGCAAAATTCTATTTCTGAGTGCAAGAAGGAGAGTAGAAACTATGAAGCGAGACGCTCGTAAGAGTGTTACACATAATTTGCAGCGCTGCTCAGCTGGAAGACTGTAGCTGGTTAGGACTGAATTTTTTTGACAGTGGTGTGCATGCACATGACAAAACACTTTAATGTCCTCTATCCTTGGAATTCATGTGTGTACCCACAGTAGTTTATAGATCTCCACTGGGCTCACAAAGATCACAGTGGTGTTGATGTGCAAAACTTCCAGGGGCTTCCAAACCCTCTTAGGAAACTTAAATTTCCTTTTTGCATTAATTCCAATTAAACTGCTCAGCAGTTTCTGGAGGTTTGACTGCATTTCAGGTTTTTTGGGATTTATACAAGAATTTGAAATGCTGTTCTTGAGGGATGGTGATTTCATTCCTTATCTGTCATAACAGATGTTCTTCTGTGTAAGGTTCCCTAACAAAATGTTTGTTTGATGTGAATTTACTTTTCAACACCAAGTGTGTTTAACAACATAATAAATATGACATGTTCTGAACAGGAAATCTCTGTTGTCCTGGTAGGTTTGTGTTTAGTTGTGTTTAATCATCAATGGTGCAAAGCCTGGAAAAACGGCATCATTGGGAGCAACTCATGTCTGGTATTGATTGATGAATGTTTTTGGATGGGTGTTCTTAGGGCAATGAAGAAGATTCCTATACCAGTAGGGCTCTCATGGTCTTTGTCAGTGAGCTCCCTATCCTGCTCACGTGTAAGGAGGCAAAAAACCCCTAAAGATGAACTCAAGTAAAAAGCAAGCTAATGCCCCTGGGAAAAGAGTAGCTACTAGAAAGGAGGGGGATATTTGGACCTAGGGTTGCTTTGAAGGGCAAATGATCACCAATTTAGAAACAGAATCCTGATAGGGTGTGGTGGAAAAACACACCAACATAAGGATGCATTGTGTATCATGGCATACTGGTGTGCGTAGTCTTTGAGAAGGGCTGGGTTGAGCTGCCATTGAGCTGCAACACCAGGTAGTCCAGTGGGGTCCCTCACTGTTAATGACTGTGGTAAAAGAGTGTTGCTTCCTAATTTGGGGATCACACATTGCAGGGTAGCAAATACCAGATGTCCTGTTCTAAGGAGGCAACTTTGTCTTAAGAATTGTTTCTAGTTAGAAAGGTTAAAGATGAAGACTGATCAGAAATACCAACAAGGCAGCATTTTTTCCAAGATGACAAAATGAGGAATTTGTAGGAGTTCATGAACATAAAAGATTGTTTCTTCTGTCTGTTTGATTTTGACACAAGATTCTCAATGCCAAGTTTATTTTCCTTGTATATGAGTTTGGGGATAGCATTTTAGTCCTTTCATGAATATTTAAAAAAAACCTGTAGCAGCTTTATGGGGGAGATATGTAGTGTATCTGAAGGGATGGACAGCTTCTTTTTGTTATCTGTTCTGTGTCACAATCCAGAGTGAGGTAATCACTGAACTCTTTTGATCCTTAACCCAGTGTCACAACACTGCATAGACACATGGCTTGTGGAGCTGCATCTCAGATTTTGACTGCAAATACATGAGCTTAAGGAGTTCCAGTAGATGTTGCTTGACATAGAAAAGATGGACATTAATAACAATGTGTAATGATGCAGGAGGGAGGTGTAATCGTGCGTGAGGGAGGCATCCTGCTGCAGATATTTGGGGTGGATAGTAGAAATGTAACTTAACCCAAGACCTTGTATATGGTGTGCTCTCATTCAAGCTTAAGTTTTCAGACTAGACTTTTTGGAGTGCAAGCCTCATGCCTGTGCTGTACAGGCCTTCTAGAGGGTTTGTTGTCCAAAAAATGGAACTAAATTACTCGGGAGTCCCTGGGAAAGATCCCATTAGTTTTGAAGTACAGTTTAGCAGAATTTACCTTCTTGGGGAGGACGAACAGTTCAGCCACTTGAATTTTATTGCCCTGGTTACCTGCTTATTGTTTTGTTTCTGTCACAGTTTTAGCAGATACTCACCAAGCAACTGCTGTTGTACAATATTGTTTGTCTGTTATTTCCAAAACTGGATTTGGAGAATGGTGATTCACATCCGATTATGCCTTTAAAATTTTTTGCACAATTCTGAGTGTGCCAGAGCTTTTTGCTTTGGTGCTGAAAGTTACAGACCTTAAGCCAATATATTCTTGCATTTTTCCATACATGGAGTTGCTGGTTGAGTTGCTACCAGATGCATTGCAGCTTTTCCACATAACTTCTGAAAAAGAATTGCCCTCTCTAGCCTAGGAAAACTATGCAGGTGTTCCCTTCCAAGGCCAAAGTATAACGTGACCATGAGATAAATCTTGCCATGCTTTGTTCCTGTTTTACTACCACATTTCATCACACCCCAGAGCCTTCCTGTTTATCTTAGGCCTTTTTAATCTTAACAGTGAGACTTTTGTAAACCTGGTGACTTTGTGAAAATGATGAGCTCTTGGCAGATATTTCCACTTTCCCAGGGGTCCTTGAGCAAATGTTTGTCCAGGTCACTTATTGTGACAGTAAGTGTGTGTGACCTTGTGCTGGAACTGCTGTGGGGAAAGTGACCTGCCCTGGCCATTAACAAAATGATTTGACTATCTAGGGCTCAAAAGTGCTAAAGGCGACTGGGTTAGCTCATTGTTGGGACTGTTGTCTACCCTGTTCACTGAGGTGATTAAGAAATCTCGGTTCTGTTGATCTGAAGGGTATGAGTTCAGAGGTACTCCATGGCTTTCTTGCCTGACAAAATCTTCAGCTAACTTTTCTGTTACACTTTTTGTTCCAGTCAGTTCCAGGTGGCAGTGTTGGTAGATGCCTATTACAAAGCTACTGCAATCCAATTTGAGCTAGCATCCTTCTGACTTCATATTTTGATGGACTGCAGTTACTTTTTGGTGATTTAATACCTTTTTAAAAAATACAGTCAGCAGGGTAAGGAAAATAATAAAGGCCTGTTGTACAGTGGCTAAGTCTTGGGGTTAGCAGAGGAAATAAGAATCCTTTCTTCTGGCTCTGGATGCATTGAAACTGGCACAGAAGTCCATGAGTTACAATATTCCATACTTTCAAAGCAATAGTTTACCTGATCTGTGAGATTTCTTGCAAAGCAGTTGAACTTAGGCAGTCACTTAAAATTCTTGAGGGGTCTTTGTTGGCATGCAGCAATCCCTTTCAAGAACAAAACTGAAAGAGAAGAACAAAATAAAACAAAAACCTCAGTTTCTTTTTAACAATAAACAGCCTATCTTTCAGAAGTGCCAAACACCCAGCAGTTTCCTGATTGTATTGGCAGCAGGTGGGTTTTCATGGGTCTGAAAATCAGAGTATTTCAGATTTTTCCACATAGGCAGCTCAGTGTGTTGGCTAAAGTAGGACATGACCAGTGGTCCCAATGTGGACAGCCTGGGAGGTGAGGGGAGGTGCTGTCTGGCAGTGGAGCCAGCTGTCTCATTCCAAGAACATCCTCTCAGGGCGTATGCATAGAACAGCTGGTGGCTTGTAAATTCTCACACTACCTTGGGATACACTAATTTTTCTGTGTGGCTGAGCTCACAATTACTGTGAACAGCACAGATTTAGGCCTGTGTTTCACTATGTGAAAATTTTGTCAGCTATTCCTCTTGGAAAGTTTTTTCACTGAGAACTTCCAGCCTCTGATCTGCCTGAAACCAGCTATGGCCCATTTCCACAGTTCTTGTTTCAGGTTTTTCTTGGCAAGTCTACCACTAATATAAACTCTCCCTTTTACCCCTGTACCTTGAAAAGGTCATCTTGCTCTGCTGTGCTCCATTTGGAAGCCAGAAGCTTCTCTTAAAGATTCTCCAAGTTGCTTTTGACATAAACACTGGTTCAAAGTTGTTCTGTTTGGAACAGCAGTCAGAGTCCTGGCCAAATTGTTTTGTTGAGTGGAAAAATGTTTTATCAATGCTGAGTGTTTTATATGGAACATGCTTTCCCAGCTGGCAGAACTTCAAGAAAATCCAAAGTACCTTGTTGCATGGTTACCGGAAGGCATATGATAACTGTCTGACCTTGTTCATCACATTGCAAGGCTAGATTGTTTACTCTAATAACTTTGTAGTCTTGATTTGCTCATGCTTACATGAATTATGCAAGTAATGTACATCAGTTTTACAGAAGGAGAGGGAAGCACTCAAGCCAATGGAAAGTTTATTTTCTGAATTATTCCAATCCACCAAAAAAGGTGCACAAGAACTAGTGAGAGTTGTTTCAAACTTCAGTATTCTGCTTTTCTAAGACATGCTACTTCTAGCAATCTCCCAAACTGCTGTCAAGTTTAGTCCTAAGCTATGCATAACCTGTGGTAGAGAGGACAAGTGAAAAAATAATCAGTGCAGGCAAGAGGGGACCTGTAAGGCTTTTTCTTTCATCTAGCAGCATTCCAAAGAGCATCTGTGGTTGAGAGAAAGAAAACTGGAGGCCAAATCCCAGGTCATCAATACCAAGTTTGTTTACTTTCAGTGATTATGTTTTAGGGAAGATAAAAATTACTACTAAATGTTGTCCTTGAAGCTGTGGAGGTAGGTTGGGCTTTGGCTGTGTTACTAGCTTACTCCTTACAGTGGCAGACACAGTGTTGTCCTCATAGTTTCTAATTTTTTACATCATTTCTACATTTTGAACAGCCAAATTGTTTCCTTTCTAAGAGAATTTTCCTGTACGGTTGTTTAAAAGTTTTAAAAAAAAAAAAAAAAAAAGCTGTTTGCTTTGGTAACCTCAGTATTTTAGTTTTGCTTCCACTAAATTTAATAAGAGTATCCAATGGAAAAGAATGAAGAGGAAGTGGACTAAAGCAACTCATATTTTAGTAGAAGGTGTTGGGTTTTTTTTTAAAACAAAACAAACAAAACATTAATTGCAGGTGTTGAATCTTAAAAGTATAGCCAGTTGCAGCCCAAGGAACCCTAATTTCAGATTTTTTTGCTTTGCAACTCTGTTATTTTAATACAATTTTGAGATGCCTGTGTTAAGTGTCTTGTAAAATAAATAATTATGCAAAAGAAAGAAACCCTTACTACTAGTATATTGGTTAGACAGTCCTGTAAATTGGAAAGTGGGCATACCTTAAGAGAAATCTGGATTGCTAGTAACTCTTTTTCATTTGGTTAACTGTTCCCAAGTCTGGTCTTGACCTGAGTTAAGGATCTACATCGGAATGCTAATCCAAAACAAGCTGGACATTGCTAACTGAAGAAATGCTGAGTAGGAGACAGGCAGGACTTCTAAGTGTAATGTGTTGAAAGTCCACTTTTTGCTTTGAACTTCAGTTCAGGACTGTAGAAACCTGAAAATTACACAAAAGGCTAGTCCCTAGTTCTGTTTGATGAGGTAAAAATGTATCTGTTGAAGGTTTGATTTGTGAAGGTTTTAAAAACAAGCTTTGCTAATGTTTACAAAATCCTTAACAAAGGTCAAATTCAAAAGTTTAATCCTTCTCTAGTAACATGCAAATGTGCATCACCAGTTCATTTCTAGCACAGAGCGAAGATTTTCCACAAAAGGATGAACTTCACAAAAGCTTCAGGCATTCCTGCAGCATGAGGAAGAACCCCAGTGAGCTCTTAGATTGAGAGCTCTAAGGGATGAGGTGCAGCAGCAGGTTCATAGCCACGCTTAGCCCTGCAGAAAGACAGGAGCAAGTCCCAGCGAGGTCGTGGAGGTGTCCAGCTGTGAACTGCAACCTGACCTGTGAAATGGGAACAATCTATTCCACTCCTGGTCTTATTCCACATTAGCACCTAGTGGGGTGTTTATCGCTCCTGCTGTTAGTGGAAACATAAAAGCCGGTAAATTGGTGTAAATTAATCAGGCAAAAGGCTACATATTAATGCAGTCTGTTACAAGTAAATGAGTTGCACTTCTTCCAGCAGTGCTGTAAGCAGAATTTGTCTGATTCAGCATTATCTACCATCCTCCTGCATCAAGAGGATGATAAATTCATTCACTGCTTCAAAAGTGCCTGATAAGTTATTGGAAATCCCTTGTTTTTATAGCTCCTAGTTGGAGAAGGGTTGGCTAGTGAATTCGCATACAAACATTTTACATTTGCTTTTGTTTCAGTGACTTCTTGTAATGTTCGTCTCTTGTACTTAGGGGTGAGTCCTTCGGATAACCTGTCTCTTCTAGTCATCTGAATCCAATCTTTCTCACAAAAGTTGTCCAAGTTTGGGAAGTTGTTTCCTTTTTTTCTCTCTTCTTTACAAAAGCTTGTTGCAGGGGCTACAGAGAGCATCTCATCTGGTGCAACAGCCCTGAAAGTGGCTTAGGCTCCACTGAAGGCTGCAGATGGTGGGTTAAATCTCCTATTGGTATCCTCGGCACCTGCCAAAATCAGACATGTCCTGCGTGTGTGCTCAGGCTGGTGTTTGCAGGGCTCCTCATGGCAGGTGGGTTCAGGTTTCCAGGCTCTGAGAATTCCAGTCCCAAATTTCTGCCTCGAAAGCAGCTGAGGCACGGGCACCAGACATCTAAGGAGCTGCGTCACATTGGAGTGGGAATCCCGCTTTCTTCTCAGCACTTGGCCTGCTGGACCATTACCATGACAAAGGAGGATTATTGACTTTCATAGTCACGATGCCTTTGATTTGAGGCTGGCTTTGATTTGGGGCAGTAGTGTTCGCTGGCCTGGAGAAGCAATGGTCTCCTCCAGGTGAAGAGCAAGGAGGGAAACATGCTTTTGAGCAGGAGGATGAAGAGGAAAAGAATTGGCTGAAGAGGCTGAATGGATGCAGTTAGTTGCTGGGAAGGGCCCAAAGCAGCCCATGATTCCTTAAGACAATTAAAAGCAAATTGTCCGGCTGAGCGATCCCAGAGCAAGGAAGATGCTGCCCCAGACTATAATTCAAGGGGCTGAATGGCCCTCAAAAACTGAGAGCTGAGAGAAAAAAAAAAAACCCAGAAGATGAGGCAAATGATGGAACAGATGTGAGGGCTTTTGTTGGGAAGACTTGGAGGCTAGCGGGACGGCGATAGGCTAATTTGAGGCGCATAATGCCAGGTTCCTTTCATATGCAGAATAGCTCTTTGATCCAATGTGGATGAAAGTGCTGAAAAGTGGAGAGGATGGCAGGGGGTCTTTTGTCTTTGACAAAAAAGGCATCTGCCGGGCTCTAACCCCCTTTTCCCCACCCCCTCAGCCTAGCAGGCCACTCCAACAATGCTAGCAAAGGGGACAAGTGTCTCCTGACAGCTGAAGAAATCTCCAGGAGGAGAATGAGGCTTGCAGCAATATGTATACCAGAGAGCTTAATCGATTTTTTCCACAGTACAAAAAGGGAGAGGGTTGGGGGAAGACAGAGAGATCACAGTGGAAATAGGAGGTGGGAGGAAAAAAATCCCTTTCTAATAAACTTGTTACTTTTGTTCTCAGAGTACATCTTTTCAGGAGATGCTTTGATGCTAGTATGAATACACTTAATGGAGCAGAGTAGGGTAGAGTTAGTTGGGGGGGGGGAGGTGTGAGGTAAGGAAGAACAGTTTTGCAAGGAGGATGACTGTGGAATGATTTCTGTGGATTCCAACACAGGAAAGATTTTGGAAATAGTAAAAGAGTGCAGTGCAAGAGATACCTGAAAGACAGATGCATACTTTCTGTACCACCTGTTGGAGAAGCTCAGCTCAACACAAATTCTTGATTTTGATTTCTAAGCAAAACTGAAAATTTCTCTTCAACCTTTCCTTCTTTTCTGTGATCTTCTTAACTCCATGGACTTATTAGAAACGAAAGAACTGCAGGACTGAATGGGGAGCTAGGAAGGCAAGCAGTATTAGTGCCAAGCAAATATAGCAGCTGCAGATCAACTGCTGATCTGGTCCCTGCTTCTCATACTCTGTTGACTTCAGCTTTTCACATCTGGTAAACAAGACTGGGATCCAGTCTGCAGAGTTTGATGGCTGTGGTCTTTCTTAAATATCATTTTGCACCTAGTCTAATGTTTTCTTTGAGAAATAATGACAGATAAGTTATCAACCTCTGAGCAAGACCCACCTCAGCAAATGAAATCCTTTAAGAACAGTAGGTTCAGGAATCATCCTGCTCTTGAGATCCTGACAGTAAGCAACACCTGGTACTGCAAACAGCTTTTTACCCCCACACCCCTTCTGTTTCTGCTGGGGAGTTACAGTTCCCCTAAGAACGTGCAAGTGATACAGAAATGGACAGAAGCTATCATGTTCGTTTGACAGGCTCTACACACACATCGGTGCCAAATCATAATGCTGTGTAGTTGTTCAGTAGGTGTGCCATGATCCCCTTCCAGCAGATGCCACCATTCTGTTCAGACCAGCTGATGTGGAGAGTATTTTTGGCAACAGCATCTCCTGCCGTCCAGCTGAGCAAAGCCCGGTAACATGAGTTACTGTAACTCATTAGAGAGCGCTAATCGTCAAGGACATTGATGCTCTTTTGATTTCTGCCCATTTGTCGTATCTTGACTTTTCTTGCTCCCAGCGCTTGGGCTGTGGTTGAGAATGGTGCAAAGAGACTTGAGCTGTTGCTGCTGTTATCAAAGGAGCTGAGAAAACTTCTATCACTCACAATGCCAAGGTGAAAGTCCCCTCTCTGGGTGGGCTTTAGGTGGTTCTTGTGTGACTTCTCTCTCAGGTGCTATGCACAGTGATAGGGTACAGGTCTAGATCCAAATCAGGAAAGGTGTTGCTCATGGGGAAGTCTGACCTGGCAGGGAACAGCCCTCTGTAGTCCGTGCCAAAAGAAAACAGCCCATGCAGCGCCATGCAAACCCACTGACTGGGCTATGGGGTCCATGGCAGCCTGCTGGATGCTCTGTCCCCAGGCAGCTGTGGTCGGGATGGTTATAAAAGTCTTGGGCAGTGAACTTGCAGACTGTCTGTTCTTTGCAGTGCAACATGAACCACCTTATTGTGAAAGGTCTTGTGCTTCCACAGCTGGGTAGGCAAGTCCTTCAAGCTGCTGCCATCCTGAGATTTCTTCACGTGTCCCATATCAACTCTCCCACCTCCACACCAGAAAGATGTCCTCTTAGCAAAGACCAGACAGCTGCTAAAGCTGCCTCATAAGGACAGCTTTGTGTCATGCCAGCAGTGAGGTTAAAGATATGAGGGGGCAGGGGGTGAGTTGCCTGTATTTCTGTATAAACGTATGTGGTAATCCTCCATAAATGCAGGTAGTCACTGTGGTTTTAAACCATGCTCTTGAGATAGATTTATTTAGCTGTTTGCAGTTTACTGTGTGCTAGTTTCTCATGGCCAGTGAGTGGGCACAAGGAAGGAAGATGTCTGTGTGGCTCGACCCTGCTGCTACGGTCCAGGCCAGAATCTCTTTGGAGGAGAGACTGAATGTGTTTCACCTGAAGCACACTGCAGGGGAGGAGGGAAGAATGTACATGGAGCAGAGGGTAGCATGCAGAGCAAGTGACAGTAGGAGTACAGGCTGTGGGAGTACAGCAGAAAGAGGAAGATTTGCTTTGTTAACACGTCTCACCCAGGAGGCTGGTGTTTTATCCACCGGAAGCCGGTTACCCTCCGCTGGTTTGTCTTTGGCTGAAAATCAAATGGTAAAAATTGCAAAGCCTCTTTGATGTGCTTATTATACATTGAGTCAGAGCTACCTGACCAGCTCAGGAGACCGTCGCAAGTCTTATTCCTGCTCTGTGGACAGGGACTGCTGGTCATTATTTCAGAGGCTGCAGAGTCTAGAAGGGGCCATATTGCTGTAATGGTAAATTGTCCACGTGGATGCCGCTATAGTAGTCAACTTACAAAATAATCCATTCCCATGGATGTGCTTTTGACTGGACTGATTGTACATATGAGAATTTCCTGGCATAACCTCTCAGTCCTGGCTGTAGAAATCCCACATTTTCAGCATGGATTTGGCTTGTCTCTCAGTGATTCTTGTCTGGTCATTAATATCCATTAGGGCTTCTCTGTGTTGGAAGTGAAGCCAAACAAATGGAAAACGATGGCTTTGGAGTGCAATAAACCCCAGCCTGCATGCAAACTTTTGTTCAGACATAAAGTAGTTTCAATTTGTTTTTGTTCAATTTACTTCCAAATCAAAAAGAGTTCCTTTGCAAGATGGCCATTGGTTAGTTTGATGTAACTGTCCCGAGTGTCTACCTGCAGGTATTCTTTTAATCCAGTGTAGTTAGTACCAACAAAGTGAATTCTTGCCCTTTTAAAAAACATGAGATAGCAGTGAATGTTTCTATTCATGAACACCCTTCCAAAACTAATGCTAAGTTATGTGCTTTCATATTTGGTTAAATATACCGTGGTTTGGATCCAGACAGGCAGATCTAGCTGTAGTGGGGACGGCGTGATTTCAAGTTTAGTGGGACCTGCACCTTTCTGCAGGAGGCAGATTGGTCTGCTGGGGGACGGCAAATTGCACCTGTTTGTTCCCACATCTGCACTGTCCTGTAATCCCAAGATTTGGTTCACATAATCTCTGCACATTAAGAATATGCTTATTCATGTGTGAGTTTCATGGTGTTGGTGAATACCTCCAGTTCCAGAGTGCTTTTAATGGTGTTTGAGGCAAATATCCAGGAGGAGTTAATTACACAGAGCCCTCATCAGGCTGCAGAGTCACCACAGCTTGGAAAATAACCCTCCCTGGAGTAACTGTTGAAATGTGTTTCAAGACTGCAGCAATATCTCACGGCTTACCGCCTTTAGAAATAAAAACCCCAAGCCAGTAGGTAGTAGGAAGGCATGTTGCAGTTGTCTAGTCTTGCTGTGCAAACCAGTGGTAGCTTGCGTGTGTGTTCAGGAGAGATGGTAGTTTTACTTGCCACATGCTGACTGAGAGCTGCTGTCTGCACAGTTGAGTAGCCAGCTCCATGCCCCACCAGTGTGCCCACTGCATCCCATGCTCAGCCTGGGGGGGTTTTGCCCCAAGTGCTTCCTTAGCTCCCTGCCTTTCTGGGGCTTGGTGGCTGCCTGCTGCAGCTGCTGGAGCAGTGAGGGAGAGGTACAGAGGTGCTGCATTGTCTGTTTGGCTCCAGAGGCCCCTGTCAACTGTTGCTCCAAATGGCTTTCCTGTGCATTTTAAGTGGCTGTCATCCTCCTGGGGTGAGTGTTCATTGCCCCAGGCAGGAGGCAGCTGGAGCTGCAGCTCTCTCTGGGTCAGGTCCTGAGGCCGCCACCCTGGAGAGCCATGCTGTGCTGGAGGTGGGGAAGCAGCAACACCTGGAGGACACCTCTGCTGATCTTCTCCCTTTCCGGTCAAGGGAGAGGCTCCCTGGGGGTAGGAGCTGTGGCAGCCACACTGGTTCAGCTTGAGGCGAAAGGAATGGGAGTGTTTGCATTCCCAGGTGAAGGTTGAGGAGGAGAGGAGGCATGGGCAGTGGCAGCCCCCGTGCCTGTGTAGGCAGTCAGTAGGGGAGAGTGCTGGGCAGCTGCTTGGCTGCTGCCCTCAGACTTCGCCTGCAGGAAGGGTGGCTGCCTATGTCCCCTAGCAGCTGCCATGCTTCCCTGGCCTGCTCCAGAGGGCCATTCCTGCCTGAAATAAGCTGGGTGGGTGGGAGAAGGAGTCACAAAGCAGGAGATGACAGCATTACTGTTCTTTATGAGTGAGGAAGAAAGGGCAAAATAAGTTGTGCTTATTTTAGTTAGGCAGGTGGCTGAGGAGCTGTGGGGATAAGAGCCTGTCAGGCCCTATGGTTCTATGGTGGTCAGGCAAACTGTTGTCTAGGGGAGCAAGATTGCCCCTGTTTCAGTCTGCCCCTTTGTATCTTCTGTATTAATCACATCAGGGGCAAAACCTCCTGGAGTTACGTGTGGTCAGTCAGTTCCCTATGAGCAGGCCCATGGGACCTAAGGTGTATCTGCAGACCTGACAGAGGCACGGGTTGGCAACATGTGGACTGGCGTGCTTGGAGCAGGAGCAGCTTCAGAGAGCCCTTGGCAGGCAATTATATGTCTGTGACCTTCCCAAGGGGCGAGATGAGAACTCACCAGGAACTCTGTCTTTTCCTCCCTCTCCCCCTCCCTCAGGTGGTCTTTGCTTTGAATCAGACTCTCTTGCAGCAGGAGAGCCTCCGAGCAGGCAGTTTCCAGATCCCCTATACGACAGAAGACCTTATCAAGCATTACAACTGTGGGGACCTCAGCTCCATCATCTTCAACCATGACACTTCTCAAGTGAGTCTTGCCACTGCAGCCCTTTACTACGCACATGTCCCCGTAGCGCTAATCCCTGTCTCACTCACACTTGTCTCTTCTCAGGTAGGCCCTTTGCAGGTGAGGGCCAAGGGCACGTTGCTGGCTTTCTGGTGCATCTGCTTTCCTGCGCCTCCTGTCCCAGGAGTCTGCACCACGTCACCCCTGTCTTGCTGCACACAAGCAGCAAAGGCACACCTGGCTTTTGCTTTTGGACGAGTGCTGTGTTTGCTTTAGCGTCAAAGCTCTATGACTTAATCCTTTATTTTCTTAAGGATCCTGTGGAATAACGCTAGCTTAGGTATGAGTGACCTTAGCACCAACAGAGAGCAGCAGCAGGCTCTTTTGTCCAAGTAGTGATAGAGAAATGCACTCATGACTTGGACGCTCGTGTAAGGCTGGGCAAGTTGCAAGCTTTTTAATCTCCCCTATCTCTATGATTGTATACTGTGGTCAAGGCCTAAAGAAGAGAAATCAAGTGAAACAAAGAAAAGATAGATTTAGACTGAATGTTAAGGAAAAGAAAACCTTCTGAGGCCTCACAGACTTGGTTTATGGAGACGGTTTCCTAAGCAGCACAGTGGAATGCAATGCTCTGATCTTTAAACCACGAGAAAATGCCCAGCAGGGACCAATTTGGCCTGTTTGGGCTGTTAGATTAGCTAACCTCAGACTGAGACATCAGGCCTCTCTATTCTTGTCTGTGGGGTACTGCCTGGCAATTCATGCACGTCAATGAAAACATAGGCTCTAGCCTCACAGTGCTGAACAAGTGGGTGTTGGTACCTGGGCTTTCCCTGCTGAATAACCATTTTCCTGTGGCCTTTTGATATATACAGTGCAGTGCTGCAGAGCTGGGAATACTGTTGTAATAACCCTTGCTTCTCCGGCACTGAGCTTTGCGCGCACGTTGTTACCTTCCCGTCCTGCACACCCCTCAGCCTGCACATGCAGACAACCTGGTCATTAACACTGCTTAGCTCCTACACAGTGCACTTCATTTGTAGATTTCAAAGGGCTTCTCAAAAGAGGCCAGCACTATAAGAGCACACAGATGCTGCATCACTATTCTTGTGAAGTGTTACAGACTGCAGACAGCTGGCATTGCTTTAAGGTCCTTGGAGAGAGCAGCTCTTGCTGAGAATTGCATGTCTCTGGGGGAGCAACTGCCCTTTACTCACATGAGGAACTCCACTGCAGAGCACTCTCCCTCACAAAAGACCTGAGTAGTAATAGTCTGCCACACTATCAGCTTATGTTTTTAAGCAGAACATCTCTGTAAATTGTATTTGACCCCATCCTTGCCCAGTAGATGACCCACTGTGGGCTAAGAACACTTTGGAAGCAAGTGATAATAGTTTCTGAATGGTTCCAGAGCCTCTTCAGCTGCTGCAGCCTTGCAAGGGAAAGCACCTGGTGTAGTGGCTCTGTTCCCCAGAAACCACTGCTTGTAGACCCTTTCCTTAGCAGTCCCCATAGCTGCAATGCCCAAAGATACTTGTCAAGAAGCCAGGATGGCTGCAACTCCAGACTCACGTTTCCCTCCAGTAGCAAGAGCTCAGGGTAGCGTGCAGCCACAGCTGTCCTGGGGGCCCCAGGAGAGGAAGCCAGTATTTTAAAAGATACCTTGATGACAGGGGAATTGGAGGTGGTAATACTTTCTTTCCTGACAAAATCTGGCCCTCTTTCTTCTGGAAAGTTTGGGGAAGTTTTTGTTAACTAGTTCAAATTGCAGTTATTCTTTGACAGCCTGTGTTATTATCATTATAGTTATGTCATACCTATCACAATTTAAGGAAGACGTATGTAGCTAAAGATAGTCAGGGACAAACATTTACTGTCTTCAGCTGAGCAATCAGGATTTGGGATCTACCATGTGGCAAACTGAGAGTATTTGTTGACTTTGCACCAAAAAAGATTCAGCTGGCTGGCTTATGAATTATATGTTGAGAGGAAAGAAGCACTATGCATATTTGAAGTTTGCTGAGTAATTTTTTAGCTTTCTTTGGGTTTTGTCATACTGGATGTGCCTTGAGGGACAAAGGCAATTGCCACATTCAGTGATGGAGAAAAATGCCTGTGCATGATGGCTGCCTGTGAAATAAATGCCCCTTTCATGAAGACATTTTTTTTCCCTACTTTAGGTCCCAAATTTCATTAATGCTACACTTCCAGCCCATGAACGCATTACTGCCCAAGAGATAGACAGCTACTTCCGTCAGGAGCTCATCTACAAGCGAAATGAGCGAATGGGCAGGAGGGTGAAGGACCTGCTGGAAGAGTACCCAGACAAGAGTTTCTTCTTTGCATTTGGAGCTGGTATGTGATAGAGGTTTTCTACAACCTGAACACATTCTTCCCATGGCCATTAGAAGCTTTTTACAAATGCTTGCCTCAGTACTGACTCTTCTTTAAACTTTTTACCATGGTGGACACAGAACACAGCTTTGCCCTCACAGTGGTACCCTAGTAGGAAGACTTTTTCAGTGTACGAGACTGTTTTTCTTCAGTATGCAAAAAGCTCACAGTGTATGAATTGATTGCAATATTTATTAGTTACAGACTTATTTGTTATATGCATAGCCAAAGATACTGAACCAACTACAGCGCATACACAAAAGGAACAGTTCTTAGACATACGTGTTTATGGTGTGGCCAACCAAAACAGAAAGATGGGAGAAATAGGGAGCTGAGATGAAATGTAGCAAGTCACAGGTTGCATCAGTGCTTGAATAAACCTTTCAAGAATGCATCCAAAAGAATAATATGCTAAATTGTGTGAATCTAAGTGGTTCAATAAATACAAAGGGAGGGGACGGCACACTTTCACCTTTCTATTCCTGTTGCACCTCCTTCCCTCTTTCACTGTGCTTCCACAACTACTAGGAGATTGTGTCTGCCACTATTTTAGAGCAGAGTATTGGGCCCAGCTGGGGAAAACCTACTCCATTTTCTGTCCCTCAGTAGCCAGCAGGAATCTATAGGCACATCAAGCAGCTCATCAAACTCAGTGAGCTCATTTCTGGAACTATTTTTGTTTGGAAGTCATTTAAGCTTGCACAAAAGTGGAGAGCTAAAAAATAACAGATTTTGCTGAAACTATCCAAAAAGCTTTGCTTCTGGCCAAAGTGCAAACATGGAAAGTTTCAAGCCAAAATAAGTCTGTTTGAGGGAATTAGAGGAAAGTATGGGAAGAGAGATGTAGTAATGCCAACAGCATTCCACGAGGTTCAGTAAGGGGTTTATCTTAATTGTGGACAGGCCTTTTTGTATGGCAGCACTAGAGTTACAAGCCAGACCTATTTCCTGTTGCTAGTGGAGAACTTGTGAAGCAAAGCCAGCTATAATCTTTCACAAGCAGTCTTCCTTCTATATACATTTTTAATTTCTCTGAAATGTAAGTGGAGCACTCAGGATCTGAATGCTAAGTCAAAGTAAGTGATGGGGCATGTGATTCCATAGGCAGCCAGCTAAATAACACTATAGGTTTCTGGTTTGTTTGAGAGGTGCACATTGACGTAGAAAGGGCTGCATTGTCCTACTGTGCTGTGGAGAGTTTTGCCACTTGTACAGTTCTTACAAGAATGCTGCCTGCTGGCTAAACCTTCACAGAATCACAGGATAGTTGAGGCTGACATGCACCTCTGGAGATCATCTGGTCTGCCCCCCCTGCTTAGAGCAGGATCATATAGATCAGTTTTTCTAGGACTGAGTCTGGTCATGTTCTGACTATCTGCAAGGATGGAGACTCCAGAACCTCTCTGGGCAAGCTATTCTAGTGTTTAACCACTCTCACAGTAAAGAAGCTTTTTCTTATGTTTAAGTGGGATTTCCTGTATATCAATTTGTGTTCATTGCCCCTTGTCCTTTCATGGGGCACCATTGAGAAAAGTTTTGCTCTATCTATTTTAAAACCTCCGATCAGGTATTTGTACATCAATTATACTGCCCCTCAGCCTTCTCTTCTTCAGGCTGAACAGTCCGAGCTCTCAGCCTCTCCTCATATGACAGATGCTTTAATTGTTCATCATCTTTGTGGCCCTTTGCTGGACTCTCTCCAGAATGTCTACATCTCTTTTGAACTGGAGAGCCCAGAGCTGGACACTGAACCCAGATGTATGTCACCAGGGCTGAGGAACAGGGAAGGATCACCTCCCTCAATCTGTTGGAAATGGTCTTCCTAGCACAGCCCAGGAGGCCATTGGCCATCTTTGCCACAAGGGCACGTTGCTGGCTCAAGGTCAACTTGATGACCACCAGGACGCCACATCCTTTTATGCTGAGCTGCTCTTCAGCCAGTTGGTGCCCAGCCTATCCTGGTGCTTGGAGCTATTCCTGCCCAGGTGTGGGATTTGGTTTGCTGAACTTTGTGAGCCAAGATTCTCTCATCATAAATCCATACTGACCACTCTCAATCATCCACTTATCCCTAACACATTTCGAAAGGGTTTGCAGGTTAATTTGCTCCATTACCTTCCCCAGGGATAGAGGTGTCGCAGAGTAGTTTGTAGTTTCCCGGATCCATCTTCTTGCCCTTCCTGAAGATAGGAGTGATACTTGCTTTCTTCCAGTCCTCAGGGACCTTCCCTAATTTCCACAACGCTTTAAAGATAATCGACAGTGGTCTTGCACTGACACTGGCAAACTCTCACAGTTGCTCTGCGTGTATGCTATTGGAACTTGTACCTGTCTAGTCTGTTTGAATGTTCCTTAACCTGATCCTTCTCTACCCAGGGTTAACCTTCTTTGCCCTGGGCTTACCCTCTAGTCATAGGAACCTGAGATTCCTGAAGCTGGTTTTACCAGTAAAGAAAGTGACAATGGCCTTTTCAATATTCTTTGTCATCAGGTCTCCTCCCCCCTTCAGCACTGAGATTACATTTATCTAGTCTACATTTTACTGCTGAGGTATCTGGAGAAGCACTTCTTTTTCCCCTTGATGGTTCTCACCAGATTCAACTCTAGATGGGCCTTCATTCTGCATAGTCACTTTTACTCCAGGATAAGCATGGCTTGTTTGCTTTAGCTTACTTACGGTTTCTGTTGAGTGGGCTAAAGAATAAGAGATAAAAAAAAGAGTGGTTTGGTTTGGTTTTTTTTATGCAGGAAGAAGCATACTTAGTGGCATGAGATCCTGACTTCATTATGAGAGGCAAGGCCTCAGGTGAAGCCAGAGTTTCTAGGAGCCAACTTTAAATTCCCTCCAGTCTCTCTTGCCTCTTTGAACAGCTGAGAAACTCCAGAAGAGCCAACTCATGAATAAGTACAGAAGGATCTAAGATGCCTTATATCCCTGTGGATGAAATGACTGACTTCACTGAGAGATGCTGACTGATGTGACAACTTCAGAAGTTGGTCCTCTTAATCTTGTAAACACTGGCAAATTCCTTTTTCTCTCAGAGCTCTTTTTTCTTTGCTGCTGCTGAAAAAAACCATCATTCTGAGGCTGTAAAGTATAGTGGATGTTGGCCAGCCACCATTAACACTAAGAAAAGAAGGTTGTTGGTGAAAAATTCTTCAGCTACCATGTCTTCTAATTACTAAAGGAAATAATGAATGTGTTTCTTTAGCATTAATTACTCAGACTGTATGGATTCAAACTTCCAGGGACTGGCTGTTTTTTCCCCACTTTACTCCCCTGCCCCCAACAAGACCTCCCAGAAAGAAGAATTGTTATGAACAGACTGATGAACCAATATCTAAATTAGCAATCCAGCTAAGAGCTCCAGATCTTAGTTGTCTTCCTCCCAGCAGCTGAGTCCACTGATAGCTGCTAAACTAAAATTAACTCTTGGATGGTTGATGTGTGATCAAAAAACATGCAGAAGAAGGATTTGGACATCATTGTAGAAGTGTAATTGACCCCATCTGAGCTAAGATGGGTGTATAAACTTTAATCTTAGCCACCTGGACAAGGAAAAGAGAGAACATGCTACCACCTATGGTTACCCCAGAGTCTGCCATAGTCCACCAAATGGCTTCCTCCAACTTCTCTAGGTTTTGAGGTAGTCCTTGAGATGTGGGGAATTGGTCAGTTATGTGTCAGCCTTGGGTGCCAAGTGCATTGGACTCACAGGCATGTCTGATGCCTTTTCCCTTGCCCCTTATGTCATAAAAAGCAAAAAAATCCCAAACAAACAACAAAAAACCCCCACCGATTTCCAGGGGAAACTGGAATTGTGCTGAGTCTGTGTCCTGAATGATGTTAGGTGATGGTTTTTTCCATATAGAGCTGTTCACTGTTACATCTTGAAATTTGCTGTTCCATCTGTCATTTTTTTTGGATGGAAATTATGCAAGAGGAACAAGATTTATTGTCTTTGGTAAAGAAAAGATTGGAGAAAGGACCTGTCACCAGTAAACACTGGTAAAAATAATCAACAGTGCTAAGCCTAGGATGTCTTTGTCCATCTTTTGTAGGTGTTTATACCTGTAAAACAAAACCAAACAAAAACCTGCCATGGTAATATGAAAGTTGCACAGGTAAATGGGTATCAATTTGCCCTTGAAATTCAGTGGGAATTCAGAACCCAGCATGGAAACATTGAACCTGCCATCAGTACATTTGCTACTGGAGGTGTGGATGTGCACAGGGAATGTAAATTTATCTATGCCTTATATAAAGCATTTGAAATGTGTAATGAGGAAGTTAATGAAAAATCTACATGAAGCTGAATCTTGTCAGATTCTAGAAGAGGAGAAAAGTGGTGGTGGTGGGGAGGGGGCTGGCAGGAAGATAACATAATGATAAAACAGATTAAATGAGTCTTGTGGGGCTATCTGACTTCTCCCTGGGTACAAAGGGCTTGCTGATTGCCTGCTTGCTTCTTCTGTCTTTGGAATGCAGCATCATTTTAGCCTCTTTGGGTGCAAGAAAAGGCTGAGTCCCTGAAGGTGTGCCTGTACCTCTGTAATCTGAGAATGCCAGATACAACCCAGCAGCTTTGAGACCGTTTTCCTTAGTAGGCTCTTTGAGTCTGCAGAACGCTAATGACAGGGTTTATTAGAACAACAACCCCCGAAGGGGATAGATAATGGTGTGTGGAGGCAGCACCCACATCCAAAGGCCCAGGGTTCACATGAAGGGCACTCCTCCTGACATTTCTGACACAAGAAGTGAGGAAAGCTTTGCATTTCTGCATTAGAGGCAGAAACCTCTGTTCCAATGTATTAGTTCAACTGTCAAAATTGCCCAGGTCAAACAACTGTGTGCTGTTTCTGCTTAGGTACTGACAGTCTGGTGATCATCAGCTTCTTATCAGTGCTGGGGTCTACCCATTGCTACCTTTATTGGGCAGCTACAGTAGGAAAACTTTCATCTTGTAAGGTATGTTTTAAGCTCGTGGGGTTTCAAGTCCTTAATACCTTTTTTTCTGGAAAGGAAGCAGTGGTGTGGAATGGGAGCGGGTCCAGCAGCAGAGATGGCTGTGAATACTGCAACTCAGACATGGCACTGCTATTTCCTTTCCTTATTAGTCACATAACGTGGGCTGCTAGCATAGTCACCTACATGAGGGTCTCCTTGCCTAATGAGCCTAGGCCTTCAACAGTGGAAAACTCTCAGTAAATGCCAGTGCAGATGGAGCCCCAGTGGCTAAGGCTGCCTGAATGGAAGCTGTTTCTTTGAACTTGATTTTTACAAAATAAGTGATACGGGTTTGTAAACTTTTTCCTTATGTTAACTTTGCCATAAATTTGGCCTTATAATCGGTGGAAAACCTTTTTCTAACTTCAGTTTGTGTAGTTATCAAGGGTTTGCCGTTGCCCAAAGGTAAAAATGGGAATCCCTGGGACCAAAAATACTCACGTCATAAGTTTGAGATCTAGTTTTTGACAGAACTGGGTAGATAAGAGTGTCTGGTTGTCTTTCACAAGAAAAATGCCAATTGTAACTTCATATGTTTCTTTTCTGTGGTATTAGGCAATTTTTCCCATGTTGTGCAAGGGCTTCAACATCAGCTATTTTTAGAAGGATTTCATGTTTACATGATTCTGTTACAAACAAATGTGGAAAATGAATCCTAGTAATTCCATATAGGTGAGTTAATTAGCAAAGCACATCACTTTTAAAGAAATGGAAGGTTTTTTGTTTCCTCCTGAGTGAATACAGGTTTGAGGCACTTTTTTAAAGTTTCTCCATGTGTAGTGAAAGTATTTTCTTGGGCATAGAGAATGCCACTGTTCCACAGTCCTGCCCACCAGATTTTCCCCCTTTGATATCAGAGTGGTGAAGTATGATCCACTAAGATTTTATACTAAAAAAGTGATTTCAAGGAAATCATGGTTTTTTGAAGACAAACACTTGTCCTGGCCTCAGTGGAGTAAAACCTCAAGTTCAATGTTTATGGAGTAATATTTCATTAATATTTCATCTTACAGGTCATCACAGGAAGGAGTACATTTGGAAGTCTGCAGTCTCAAAAAGATTGGAGGAGTAGGATGTCTGTTTTGCAGTTTGGCTTCCATCCAATGAAATTATTTAAGACAGTACTCTGCCTTCTCTAGATCATTTGTTGCATCTGCCATATGCTGAACTTTCAGCTCTTTGCTGCAGATAACCTTTGGGACTGACTTGGGCCATGTATGTCCCTGCTCTCCAGGTCATCACAAATTCTCCTTTGCTTGTGTTTGCATCCTCTGAGGGACCACTGGCAGTTTTGAACCCTTCTCCATGGATTTATTGGCGCACAGACTGCTATGGGAGGATACTTCGATTATTGAAAGGGTAGAAGAACCCTGCCATGGGAAGCACATAGAGAGGGATGACCTGTCCTTTGTGCCTCATGGTTAAGTGATAATTTTTCCTAAAGCTCCTCTTTTTTTGTTCTTGGGTAGCAGCCTCATGTCATGCCTTTTCTACAGGCCAGTAACTCTAATCCAGTCACCTACAGATGTCCTGTTCACCCTTTTGGGGTATGTTATATGAATTTATCTATTTAATTCTTGGAAGCAGTCTAAGAAGAAGAATAATAGATGATAATTTCCATGGGCATTTCCAGGCAGTTTCTAAATAACTGTAAGATCTGTACCTCTAAAATATTCTTGAAAATATTTGTTTCAGTGACCCATAGAGCCTCTGGCATCAAAAGCCCATCTGAGCACTCCCAGCCCAGTCAGAGATAAACATCCTGCTTTATGATGTCCCCAGTGGCTAGAATCCTTTGTGTCATTTTGTGATTGCACTGTTATGATCATGTGCTGTAGCTGTTCTCGCCACTTCTTGGAGGTCAGCAGTGCATATCAGGTTTCCTAACAGTTTTGTTTCTTTACATGTATGTCCAGTGATTCATTGTCTTTGGATATTTTAGATGGTGAGGTCCTGGCATGTTTCTGGGGCAGATGGGAAGTGCCATCTTTCTACTAAGGAAAACATAGCAGACATAAAGAATTATGTGGACTTGGGGGTTTCCTTTTACATGACTCTAAGAGAAGGTCAAGGAAGTTTGTGTATCAGCTTGGAATTGTGGATTTTGTTGAAATTTAGAGGAACAAAGTTTTCTTCAGTCTTATAATCTTGCTTTATATGAAAAATAAAAATTAGGAACAGAAACAGAACTTCTGTTGTGCAGTATATCCTTGTTAATTTTGTTAGATGCAGAAAATTTTCAGCCTTGTGATGGCTCAAATTTGGGTTCATGAACTTCTGCTGAAAACCACACTCCTAGCAGAGTTGCCTAGAGAAAACACTTCTGCGTGCCCTGGCAGTAAAAGCTGCAAGCAGGAGACATGGATTTCATGGCAATAGTAGTAGCCTGTGCTCTGCAAGATTGGGTATTGCTATTGAGGAAGGTCAGGAATGCTCAATGCATATCGGACTGTGTGGACTGGTCTGCAAGTGCACGTTTGTCAAACAGCATTGTTGTTTGAGCATATTGCCTGTTGCGGTCCCTGCATGCCATTCCTTTCAGTGCAGATTAAAAGCTAGGGTCTTATTTACTCTCCAGTAGAGTGCATGGCTGAGCTGGTGCACACAACAGCTTCTTAGTTTCTCTTTGAGCTTGAACACAGAATAATAGAGATTCATGGCTCCCCACCCCCTGCCAGAGTAAATTGACCTCTCAGAAGCATCGCTTCACCTAGTGGTGTGAGGATAATGCAGCGCTGTGTACAGAAAGAAAAGAGCAGGCTTTCTGATGGGACAGGGCCCGGGGCTTTTCTTTTGGGGGGCATTCAAGTGTGTTAGGCTAAAATAGAAAACAGGTGAAAGAGGCCTACTCCCTGTCATATGACTTTGGGCTAAGTTGATCTTAAACCTTGTAGAGTGAATCTTTCTTGTGTTTCTTACAGATGCTTTTGGTGATAAGGTCTCACACACTACAGAGCTCTTTCTGTGACAGTTCCCAGGGAAGAGGCAAAAATGCTGACCCTAGAGAGGCTTCTGGTGAAGTCCTGTACATCAAACCCTCACCCTTCTGTCTTTTTTTCATTTTGCACTTAGCTCAGGTTGACCCTGTAGGTCCTTTGGGCCCCAGATCAGCTCAGTCTCACAGAGCACACATAGGATAGCAAACACTAGTATCTCCTAATCCTTTTATGTACCTAGCCTGAGCAGCTCCTGATTAAGCACAGCTTGTGAACAATCTAATATCACATGCCTGTTTGTATGCATCTGTTTTACACATATCTATTCATTTGGTCTGTTCTCTTTTGGGCAATATTAGCACAGCATTTTTCTTTCACATGCAGACAGAACTCATTGCATTGGCAACAATGAGCAAAGGCTCCCTGTGAAGGCCTGTACCTGTGACTGTGACATAAAAGATACTCTTACCACTCCATCAAATTCCAGAGATTAAGGCCCACCTTAAGGAAATTACTCAAGCAGGTTGACTGACTGAAATGAGACTCAACCATGTGCTACAGTAATTTCCTACATACCAGTCTAAATCACTGCTCTGAGCAAGGGAAACTGAAGATCAATGGGGGATAGTACATTTGATGGTGTGTTGTGCACAGCTATTCACTCATGAAATGAGTGAGACTGTAAGCTCTTAAACTTATTAAGACTGTAGATTGCCCTATAGATTGCTTATCTTTACATCTTGTCCCTTCTTCCTGAAGGACTTGGGTTAAGAAAATATGAGTTCAGAGCCTTGGCACTGCTTTTCACTGCTGAGGATAGGACTCAGCTCATCCAACATTGCCCACATGAGATGGATGCCTAGTCTGAACTTGCAACATACACTGCCCCTATCCTTATCAATAGAGAGGCACTTCTCTAAAAGTCTAAGTTGTCCTACCTCACTCTCACTTACAAGGGGTGGACCACCCTTTGGAAGCACCCCCTTCGTTGCTGTCTGGAGGCAGGGGAGGATTGAATCCCCTCTCCCCTTCCTTTTGCACATACCTCTCCTCTATGTTAAAGGTGAGAGAAAGCAACTAGGTCTGCCACCTTATATACCTAATGTTGGCCTTCCAGCAGCTAATTTTACTCAATTACAATGTTTAATTACAGTCATTCCTGTTTCCTGCTGCATCAGGTCTTTTTGCTGACATGAGGAATTCTGAGTTAACTGCACCTGGGGCTGAACCTTTTGCAAGCAACAGACACCAACAGTATTAGGTTAGGTCCAAAAAATGGTACATTATCTTTACTGTTTCTGAAGTTAGGTTGAGGACCTGGGGGAAAGTCCAGTTAGTAGGTGAGAAAATACGATACCCAATGGGTGTGCAGTGCAGTATTTGGTTAAAAAGTTTCATTTGAGCTAGATCTGTTTGTGTTCTTAGGCTCCTGGGGAAACTTCATCCTGATAAATGTCTATACTGAAATGATACCATCCAACTGTCATGCCTTAAGTCGGTAATTCACGAGCCCTTTGCTGTTGTGGCATAAGAAACTGGAGTTTTGTGTTCCAATTTACTGAATGCATTTGGGAATGAAAAAATAATAAAAACTCTTAGGTTTATTTTCCTGTTAATCTCATTACCATTGGACTTCCCTTTCTATCTCCTTGCTTTTCCTGGCTACTAGAATAATTTTGGTGGTTTTATTGCCACATATTTATGAAGAATATTAGCTGAAAACAGTTTTTCTCTAGTTATTTATCAGTTTTAGCACTGCTTACATCTACAGAGGCAAGCGACCACACTAATAAATCATGTGCTCAGGTCTAATTTTAATTAACTTAGGTTGTTAAATGAACAAATGTTTTCAAGAAAGCTAGATCTATGAGGGACTGTGCTGTCCATCTGCTTCTCAGCAGCCTTGTCTGATGAGGAGTTAGAGTGATGGTGGAAATCAGTCAGCGCATAGATCATATAGGCCTTCAGGAATAACTCCTGCACCCTTTGAGTAGTCATTTATTCACTAAGATGCCAAACTATGGGCTGACCAGCCACCACATCTGTCTGAAAATGGAGTGGAGACATAAATCACAGAATTAGGGCAGAGCTAGCTAAATCCTTCCAAAACTTTTGTCAACACGACTGAAGTGGAGTTTATGTCCCTGGTAGCTTATACTGAAGGAATGAAAGGGGTTGATCTAAGTCATTGGCTCTCAGAGCTGTTTTCTGTTCTCTGCAGTTGGATGATTCTGTTCTCTGCAGTTGGATGATTCTGTTCTCTGCAGTTGGATGATTCTTAATCATTTAAAAATTGTTAATGATGTTGACCAACATCTCAGGTAGTGCCTTTATGATGCCAGAGGATGTTAAAATGATGGACACACTGTGGCCAGATTCTGGCCTGGTTTGCACCACCGCCAGTTGCAGTCTCGGTACTACTCCTGAACAGGTGTCTCCCAGCTTCATCTCTTATTGCCCCAAGAAAGCCATGGGGGCCTGATAATGCAACAGCCTGTGGGACCAGAATAATTTCAGTCACATTTTAATTTTAGAAAGGCATAATGTGGTAATTGAAGTGACCCTGGGAAAGTTCAATCATTCGTTAGAGATCCTGTGTTTCTGGAGCATGCTGGTGGGAAGTGATATAGCACTGCCTGCCCTGAGTGTGGCACACCTCCTGTGATGAGGAAGGACTTTGTTGTTCTTCCCTCTCTTTCCCTGTGCTCGTTGAGTTCTGATGTCATTTTTCTCTCAACTGCAGGTCATTTCATGGGCAACAACACAGTGATTGATGTTTTGAGGAGAGAAGGGTACGAGATAGAACACACTCCAGCTGGACAAGCCATCAACAAGTAATGCATGCTTTTCTCTAGCTGAGCAGCCGTTGGGAGGGTGGGTTTGTAAGCAGTCATGAAGAGGTAGTGGCAGCTGGAACTATTCCTAACACTGAGCTGGGATCCCTCTCTCCTCCCCAGAAGTTTGCTTTTATCTTCTATGAGCTAGTTTGGAAACAGGATTTGATTTGGTTTGGGTTTGGGGTTTTTTGTGTTTTCTTTGGGTGATTTTTTGGTTCTTTGGGGTTTTTTTTAATAAGTATTTCCCCCGTGTAAGTTTTTAACTCTTAAACTAACAGCCATAGAGTATGCATGCTTGGTTCATCAGATCTGGATGCTGTTTCATACCACATAGGCTTCCAGGCTCCTCCTTCCTCCCTTTTAAGTGTTTGACTGCCCTGCCTTTTAACACTCTCCTTCTTTTACACTGCTATTTTTGATTCTTTGTGATTACTCTCTCTCAGCCTGGAACCTGAGTGCCCAGATTCCACCCATCCTCTTTGCAAGCTGTCCCCATAATTGATTGCTCTCATGTCCCCTGCTCTCTTCAGCAGTTTTAAGCCAAAGTGCTTGCTGTTGTGAATCATCTTGCAGCTGTTCTTTGGAATATACCCTTACTGCCTCTTTTTATCTCTCACTGGGTGCCTTTATCCATCTCCATGGTTTCAGTAACTACAGAATGCTAACTAATCTCTTCCTCCACACTGCCGAGAATTACATGTGCTCTTGACTCACCTCTTCCTGGACTTCTTGCCACCAGCTTTGGGTCTGCAATGCTTGTTTTCCTCTTCTTCACACTCTTGCCAAACATGTGCTCTTACGTCTCTCAGATATCCCCATTCTTCCTTACAGTCACTGCTAAAAGACCACAGTGGAAAAAAGGTTTGATCCCAATTATGGTACTTGTTTCCCTTTTATCCTCTGTGCCAGGCATGCTGTCCCTCACTGCTTACACCTCTGTTCCTCCTCCCCCACATTTCTGATATGGGGCTCTTAGGCAGGATGATCACCTTCTGTCCAGGGGACACAGTGCAGAGTCGTGGTCTGTGCCAGGGGCTCCACAGATGTGGTGCAAAATAATAACAGATGTTTTTCTCATATTTTGGTTGCTTCACCTTTCTCTTTGCACCACTTTTGCGGCCTTTTTCAGTCCATGAGATTCAAAATCTGGCAGGTCATGTTTTTGCTATGATTCTTGACATGGGCATACATCATTAACTATATGTGCACTGAAATAAGCTGAGCCAAGACTCATCCCCATGAGTACATGAATGCAATCCCTAACCCTGTTGCCACCAATGGGCAGGTAGTCTGACGTGGAGAAGCCCCCTGTGCTTCAGCATAGGACTTAATGATGCTGTAAACACTTGGGTCATGCTAGACAATCCAGTGTATCAGTGTTTACAGGGATAATAAAAAACATGCCTGCACTGATATTTTTGTGTTGATTTCAGCTTCCCCCCTCACCCCGCAGAACATTCTTAGCTTCAGGCTTCCTAAAACCAGCCGTAGCAGCTTCTTAAAGCTTAATGAAAGAGAGCTTAATATGTACTTGAGAATAAACAACATCTGATACTGCTCTTTAAAGACGTAGCTGTAAGGAAATCAAGGGCAGACAGCTGTGGAAAGGAGGGCTAGATCTTCACCCATCAGGAAGGTAGGTATCAATGATAATAGGGGTAGCTGGACATCCAGTTCTCTGACCACATCATGGGAGTTCATTGTCCAGTCAGTGACTTTTGTGCCTTTGAAAGCCCTCAGTTTGGCACTGGTTGCATCTCAAACCTCTCATTAGGACTACCGGACAGAATGTCTTTCCTGGAGTCTTGATTTTAAAGCTGAGTGAAGAAGCTAAAGAAGATAGCACTTCAGTGTTTTCTTTGAGAAAAGGATGACTTGGAAACATTTAAAAATATGAAACAAGTTTCAAGAAAAATGTGAGTTCTGAAGGAGAAGAGCATTTGAGGTGAGGGAAAGACCTGTGGCAAGAGTATGTCAGAGTCCTGGGGGTTGGATGGAGGGTTTCACTTGATTGGTATCCTGGGTGTGTTCTAGGAGCAAATACCAGGGCAGTCTGTGTCAGTAAATGCAGTCCAACCCATGTAAATGTGGAACCATATCCAGCTACTGTCATAGATAGCAGTGCTGCATGCAGTCCAGTCAGTATCTGTGGACTATTTTACAGGACAAAATTGACTGAGGAAAAAACTGACAAGTGGTTGAACTGAGACAGAGCACTCAAATGGCTGTTTTACTGTTGGATACAGTAGGGAGTGTTAGTTGAGCTGTCCTAAAACAAGAGGATGAGAAATTCTGCAATTGTGTCCCTTCCCTGCATCATGACATTGTGCATTATCAGCACATTCTGCTGCTTCCTGTGTTCTGGCTAAACAGAAAGTCCCTTCTGAGGTATCTGTGTGTAGGAACACAGAAAGACAGGGGATCATTATGCATGTTTTCCTGTAACGAGCAAACTGCTGGGTGCAGTGACACAATTTCACCTGCAGACAGGGCTGCCTGAAGTGTCCTGCCCATCTGCAGTGCAAAGGGGTGAATGCCCATAGTGGAGTATTGAGGCAGGAGGACTCCTTTGTGGTGTCACCAAAGCAAGGAAGGCACAAGAAGGTGCTCCAACTGTGCAGCAGTGCAAAGGACAGTTTATAAATAGTGCCACAAATTCAATCAAGCTCCTACTGTTTTATTTCATGCTTTAACTGTTCTTCCTGATTTTAGAATGCATATGTATATTGCAAAATATTAATCATATAATTACAGCTGTAATTAAGGTGCTTCCTGACTCCTCCCTTAGCTGCTGTGCTGGGAGAGGGAACTGGCCTTGGGAAGAAGGACATGCTTTTGCATTGTGTGCCTTTTCCTGTGGTTGCTTAGTCAGACCCTGGAAGAATTACCTGCAGAAAGTATTGTGAAAGAGGTTATGTATATGAGTGTCTGTTGTTAGCAGTGTTCTGAGGCTGCAAGTATCAGAATAAATGGCTGGCCATGCAGGATGGACACCATCCTAACTGAGCTCCAGCATGGTATGGCCATGAGTTTGGTAGGGTAGGCTGCAGGCAGCAGGGCACACTAATCTACAGGGGAGGGCTGGTGCCCACTCTGTGACTTTCACATTTAAGGAACAGATTCAGTGAAGAGAAATTGGGGAAAAGGAAACCATAAGGAGAGGACCTTCAGAGAGACAAATCAGGACACTGGAGACAACTGGGGAGGGTCACTGTAAGGCAGAGTTAAAGAGTGGTGATGTGAAGATGTTGTGGAGGAGAGCCAAATGGTTGTGATACCTCAGAGATGATAAAGTGAGAGTGTGACAATTACAAAGATTTTGAAAGAGTTTGATAGCCCAAAACCCATTCTGCACCAGTCTGTTACATAAAGTTCACCATGTGATCAGTCTGTGATTTTCCTTGCAGGAAATAAGATCAAATTCTCTTCATTTTCTATCTACTCTCTTGGTCATATTCCAGTCCACAACTTCACTTCTCCTTCTCCAGGATGGGCTTTCTTTATTGTCCATCAAGGAGATGTGCCCACAGTGACAGCTAGCTTGAAAACTACAGCCACGCTGAAACACATCTCCTTCAGACCTCCTCCTTTCAAAGCCATTGCAAGGCAGAAGGGAAACACACTATAGTTCTGGGAAGGTTTCACTGATTGAAGCCAGGTTTCTGCACAGTGGTCTGTGGTCTTCTGTTACATTCCCAAATTTCAGCCCAAGCCAGGCTCCAATTTTGCCTTGTTACAGAAGACTGCTGCATCTCTTCTCTTTATGAAGTAGCCATAAAGATCCCTCAGATATTTTTGTTGTGCTCTGTGTATCCATAGAGCGGACTGAGTTTGTGAGTTTGTCCCAAGATGCTGATGAACAAGTAAAGAGGGGGAATCTCTTTGTTCCAAACAGCGAGAAGTATGGGCCAGCAAAGCCATCAGTGGATAGGAAACTGCAGACTGCCTGCCTTGGGGTATAGATGAGGAGATGTTGCTTACACTAAGGATAATGGAACAGAGCTTAAGTAATCAGGGTGGAGGTGATTGTTTCTTCAATGTATCACCTTCGCACTATCCTGGGTAAGCATAGCCCTTAGAGCTTTTTCTGGGGGTTCCACTGAGTGTTCCTTTGGACTTCCAAGATTTGTCTTGTGAGAGAGTTTGTATGTGCACATAATCTCACTGCAGTATCTCACTTCCTGGAGCTGCTTTGAAATTCCAGATAATGCTGCCAGCCTAATACAGGATCTGTGCAGCTAGAAAGCTGAAGGCCTGACTTCTACCCCCCTCATTACTTTCTATAAATGTGTGCAAAACTCACTTCTGTGTGGTGGGAGAGCTGCAGTTGCTTAGCCTCCTCCCATCCATGTGGACCTCCATACTTGTCTGATACAATCCTTTAAAACCACCATTTCATGTTCCTTGGTGTGCTTATCTGAGTGGCAGGACAGCATTATCTTCTTTTGCAGGTCAGCATGAAGACAGTAAATGCTTACACTAGAAGTCAACACCACAATAACGAGTTGAGCTATGGTCTCTTATGTGTCAGTCACGTGCCCTGACCTGACTTTTTATAAAGGCTATGCGTTCACTGCTCTGTACCATCTGGCTTCATGAAAGAGAAAATGCGATGACAGTGAACTTGGCACTGCCACAGCTAGTCTGCTTCCAGTTGCAGCAGACTAGATGGCCCAAAGGGTTGCTTAATGGTATATTGAGCCATTCCCTTCAAAGACAATAATTTGGAAGATCCATTTCTGCAGCCATGACCACAGTCTGTGTACTAGCTTATTACTTACCTTCTCCACCAGTGACCGTTGTTGATCTAGGACTGGTTCCTTCAGCTAGTTTGCCTTAGTTATCCTGTCCCTGCCCCTTCCCCCTGCTCCCTAGGTTAGTTGGCGCTGGGTGGGTATTGCTGAAGGGAATAATCCGGTCTGTTCTGCAGTGCATCAGGCTATAGAAGTATTGTTTGACCTCCTCTCACTTTGAGGGTGATTCCTTTTTTGTCTCTTTCTAGTCATGCAAAGTTATTCCCAAGAGTTATTCAGCTCTGGGCCAGATTGCATTCTTACCTCAGTTTCAGATTACCTCTTTTCCAAAGCTTTTTTCATTAAAGAGAACTATTTTGATCAGAATATTGACTTAAGGAAGAGGGGGCAGGAATACAAGTCAGAGAAATAAGCGTCCAGCCAATATGCCAGGGAGAAACACCTGTTTTATATGTGCCTTAATAGTATCTGTACCAGGATTCTGCCTCAAAGCCCTTTCAAAAATTTCTGTTTTCCCTCCTTCTTCCAGCAGAGCCCCCCGCAAAACCTTGTTAGCCTTTTCATCGTCATCACCGGCACACAGCCCGTATGTTGCATCTCAGGAATTCCCACTGCCATTGCACCCCTGGAAGGAGGAGGAGGAAGAGGAGGAGGAGGAGGAGGAGCTCCTGCCTCACCTGCTGCTCCCTGACAGTGTTGATGTACTGGAGAAGGTAGACAGGAAGTACAAAAAGAAGAAGAAGCAGCAGAAGAAGCAAAGACTGCGACAGTTTAACGACCTCTGGGTTCGCCTTGAAGAAAGGTAGCTAATGGCTGGGGAGAGAGGAGGGTTTGTCATGCAAACTGGACTTTAATTTAGACTGATTAATCCAGTATGCCAAACTTCTGCAGGGGCTAGATACATGCTGAGGGCAGGATCTGACCTTCTTCCTCACTGTGATTGTTGCTGAAACATTTACTCAAGGCTGCTTGTGCTTTTAGTGACAAAATAGCTGCTTCTGCATGGTTAGGTTTGTGGAAAACTAGGCATAACACAAGTGGAAGCCTTGTCTAGACCATTTTGCATTTGGGCTTGAGGGACTGTGAGCATATGGTAGTCCTCTTTACCACAGAAGGCTGGGTCCAGTGGTAGATGGTACAGATCAAAGCCTTGGACCTTTATCCAAGAGCTGCTAATATGTGGAAACTGTCATATCTGGCATATGTGCTCCTTGCATTTGGACAGTATTTATACAGTACTTCTAGTCTCTCTATTCTTGCATATGAGCCCCATGGCATTACTGGAGATCTGGAAAGTGGGATGGAAAACTAATGGATGATGGAGTTAATATAAAAAATGGAGTGTGTTGTGGGGCAAGGGTTCACACATACCACCTAGTTTCATCCAGAAGAGCTTACTCACCTACAAGAACTACAGCAGCCTGCAAAGAAAAAAAGCCAACTTCTTCCTCACTAGCTATACTTAGGCTTGTGGCTGAATGTGTACCTTAATGTTTCCCTCCTGTCAGATAACACACAGACCCAAGTCTGCTCTCTTTTGTACTTTGTGTCTCTGTTTGCATCTCTGCCATACTCAGGTTGAAAGCATTTTATTTTTCTGGCACTGTAAATAACTAGACAGGTCAGGATGATGCAGAAAAGCCTGTAGCTCCTGAAATGAAGCCTGTATATTCTTTTTTTTTTTTTCCCTCTGAAGAATATTTCTTCCTGCTCCTCAAGATACTGAGTATATCAGGGTTCTCCTATGCCTCTCCTATCACATCCCTTGGCCCCAGCTGTACCACTGCTTTGAGTAATACATTGCTCAGGCTGGCTGCAAGTGGCTGCAGCAGTTGTTGTTCTGTTCCATTCAGCCATTGTCAGACTTTTTAGACCAGAGTCCTCTTCCTCTTTTGTAGAGTAGTTTTGTGCCTTCCCTCTGGTCCTTCTTCCAACCTAAATGTGAGTACTTTGGAGAGAAAGGTAGACAAATGCACATGGTGGTTTGTATTCCCACTGACAGACCTACACATAGTCCAAGATTCATCAGTACAACAAATCCTCATATTGATCGCATTTGATTTCGGTTTTTTATTGTATCATTTACTTTCTATTAATGCAGTTGATACTAGCTGCTTGTAAATAGGTTTTTGGAGCTTTTGTTGACAGCCCGATTAGTTGAAACCTTAAGGAATGATCTGGGGTCTTTTTGATCTCAAGCTCCCACCCTGCCTACACACTGCCATGTTCAGTTTTCACACGCAGTTGTTCCCATGAATCTCAGGGAAGTCAGCGGGTGCCCTGATGTGAGATACGCATACACTTGCAGCATCAGTGCCTTCAGAAGGAGAGAGAAGATGGGAGGATGTGCTACTGTGCTTAAACTGGATGTATATTAGGGCTACATACTGGATTGCAAGTACTGCAAGGCAATAGTGAGGTAAAAGCAAAGCTGATGATGACAGCTTTGGAAAGTACTGCAAGGCAATAGTGAGTTAAAAGCAAAGCTGATGATGACAGCTTTGGGAACTACTGCATAAATACGGAAGCAGCAAATGCCTCCTTTCCTTTTCTTCTTTTGTAATGTTTCCTTTCTTCCCCTACTAATTAAGTCATCCTTTGTGCTAGAAACTTACCCAGGTGCTAGGTGACAAATTCTTTTTAGAGGTGAGTCCTTAGTAGCAGAGAGCTTGAACGTCTAGAGATGGAGCTGTTGTGTGATAGAACTGGGAAAGACAAGTGATGCTTATTGCTGCCTGGGAGACTGTTGCACCCTTACTGCAAAGGGAAAGCCGCGAGTGTCAGACAGGCAGCTGTCATTCACGCACAGCCCCGGCCCGTGCTCTGGGTTTAGTCTTTGTAAAGCCAGGGGAATCGCCACCCTCTCTACCCCACCACCCGCGTGTGCAAGCAGTCTGTGCCGCTAAGGGCTGCCCGGGCAGGCGTGGGCTGAGCTGACAGCCCCACCTCGTGGCACAGCCGAGATGTGTCCCCACGGAAATCCAGACCCTCAGGGCTCAAGCTCGCACGTGTACAGGGCACGAGTCACTGCGAGTCTCAGCCCTTGCTATAAGCATTCCCCGGGGTGCCCAGGCACAGGTAAAGCTGTCGGGTTTCTTATACTCGGGCCATTCACAGCTTTCCTCCTGTGAGCCTGGAAATGTGAAAAGTGCAGCTCAAGTGGTTTAATACAGTCTTGTAGTGGGCTTGGCAGAATTGCTTTGGTTTGTGCTCCTGTATGCATCAGTTGTCAGCTGTATTTCTTTGATGTGCTGCCAGCTGGCTTCTCTCCAGTTACTGTTCAAACCTTCTGTCAGGGCCTTTTGGGTATGGAAGGGTAAGTGTTTTTTAAAAGGGTACTAATTGCCTTCAATTTCCCAAAGCATTTTTGCTTAATGCAGCTGACCAAAATAAGGCGAGAATGGTGCACAGCAGCTGGGGAGTGGGTGCAGGAGAAATGACTCTCCTTTTGTGTTTGGCAGGTAGACTTGCTTTTAATTTGTCCAAATTTGTCTTCTGGTTCCACACAGCACCATGAGGCCCTGGGGTGTATGTCAGCCTTAAAGCTGTGGGGTCAAGAATAGCTTTCAATCCATTGCTGAAGAGAACAACACCTGTGTAGTATCAGCCCTTCTGACTATTGACTTGCCATGGTGTGGGAGCTCCCCCATTTCAGGACAGTTGGTGTCAGCAGCCTGGAGCATTCAAATTTCTTTCCTCCATCACCTTGCCATAATGGGAGTTTGGCATCATGTAGGCTCTGACTCAGTTCTTGTTCACCACCACCTCGGAGTCCTCACTGCCACTGCGAGATACTCTGGGATGTGATGATCTTTTCCCAGTGTCTCTAGGATGTGTTTCTGGAAGTGGCTCTCTCCTTAAAGCATGTGATTTAATTCCTGATCTGTGGAAGGGAACATGCCGTATTGGAACAAGTTTGGTCCACGCTAAGATGCATGTACAGAAGCATGACTGGGGAAGATGGATTCAGCTGAAAGCAGGTGCCTCACTCCGGCTGTGCTCAGCAACTGTCATTGTAGGGACACTCATCTGCAACAAAACTTTTTTTCTTCTTCTTAACGTATTTTCTGCTTAGCTGAAATGTGCTAGGAATATGGTCACCTTATCCACCTGACTGACTGCATGGGAGCAATGGGCAGGCTGGCTGGGTAGACCTGAGTACAGGGTAGGTGTTTTGGTGCGGTTTCCACCCTCCTCAATCTCTTCTCTGTTCCTGCTCAAGACTGCTTTGCAGTTCAGTTGGGCAGCGCCCTCGTCCATGTGGGCTGGCGTAGGAGCTGCCCATACCAGTGAGGAAGGGTCAAGTCAGCGCTCTGCCATTAGGAGACACAGTCCTTTGGTGAGCGTGGAACCAGTACAAGACACCGTTGCCAGGAGCCCAGAAGACTGACAGTGGGGCACAGAGGCTGACCACCTCTTGGTCTGTGGGCATCAGACAGTTCTGGGCTGGGTCTGGACTGATGTTCTTCTCTTGCCTTGCAGTGCTACTGACCCTCCTCCCCGGATCCGCATCATTAACGGCTACATCACGGTTGAACCCCAGCCCCGGGGCCACGGACGGTCTAGTCACTCTCGTGCAGACACCGGCAGCGCTCACCAGCTTTCACATTGTCTCTTCCTCCCGCTACTGATTTTGACTTTCCATGTGATAAGACTGCATTGAAACATAGGGGGAGCCAAGCTGCAGGGCTCTCACCTTAAAAAGCAAAAAACTTATGTGAAAAAACAAAAATAGAAGACTCTGAGTGGGACGCCTGTTATTTGGGGTGTTCTTAAACTGCCTCCTTTTCCTGACTCTGGATCATTAACACTATTAACTGGTTTGACCTGGCCAATACAGGAGAAGATATTTTAATGAAAGTGGTTTTTATCCTTCTTTTGCAGAAGAATGATTTCATGTTGTCCCATAATGCTTTGGGGAGATTATAATGTTGCTATAACATAGCTGTTGTTTAGCTGTATGAGCCCAGCTAAATTACATTTTTTTCACCTTCAGTGCCTTGTAAGAAGATTTACACACCACTAACTTGTTTATTAGAACAGAATATTTTGGTCACGTGAGCACAGCTGGGAAAGAGAGATTGGTATTTTAGGTCTCTACTGGTAATGCTTTTAATTCTTGCTTGTTAGGGCTCCAGATTACGTATAAAGGTTCATGACAACACCTTCTACAGTAGAATAAAACAGTAAAGACTTGTGAACAGAACGTTTCTGCCGTCTGTCTGGTGCTGTTGTAAGATGGGTAAACCTGAACCTCCAAAGGCCAGACATGTCTCGTAAGCACAAACCAGTGTACATATAAGAAAAAAAAAATTGCCTGGGGAGCTTCACAATCATACTGTTGGACGCTTCCAAGTTCTAAAAAGGTGATTTGAGAAACCCGGATGCAGGTTTTCTGTCTCTTTTTAAATCATGAATATAATTGTTATTTTATAGCTGGATTCACTTTTGGGGAGAAAGGGCTTTCTTTTCCTTTTCTGCACAGTTAGACTTCATTATAGGAAATCCTTACAAGTTTTCTACTGATTTCAATGGAAATTCTCAGACCTTCCAAATTGTTTTAAGCCCTTCGCTGTCAAAATGGACATGCTGTTGACTGTTGGATATAGGAAGCTTGGAAGTAATGATGAATGGTTTTCTGTATTTGTACAGGACATCCTCTTGTGATCATACTGACTCAAATTTTGTCAGCAACATTCCCTCTTTCATATTATGGGGGTTTCATTGCCTGGGAAGGTCTCATAAGATTCACCCATGGGAGGATGTGGAGCCAATGTGCTGAGCTTGGTACCTTGGAAACACAGCAGTCACCTGCCCCAGTGAGACAACAAACCCTCAGGCTTCCCTTCCTGTGCATGTGCTTCACTACTTTTTTCATTGCCTCTTTTTCTCATCCTTCTTCTGCACATTGGAGGAGGAGCAAATGGTTCTAGCTTTCCTAACAGGCTTTTCATTTCTTAATCTCAAATTTCAGGCCCCCTTCAGAAGGACTGAACCTGAACAAAGCCTCTGTTTGCTGAGAGAAAGGAGAGGCTAAATATTGAAGTTTGCAGCAGCACTGCGGGGAATGAAATATGTCTGGGCTTGGGTAGAAGATGGCACCATCTCATTGTATATTCCTTCTTACAGGGAATACTACAAGACCTCAGGGTCCCAAATGCTTTCTGGCTTCCTTGGCTTTACACAGCAGCCAGGCTGGTGATGTGCTCTCCCCTGTCTCCCTGGTTGATCTTTCACTGGTGTAAACTGTCATAGACCTGGTGGGTCAGGAGCTATTTTCCTTGGCCTGAATATGACCTGAGGGGAGCAGACTGGATGGGGGATAGCTTAGTTAAAAAGATGCATTGCAAGCCTGACAAACTGAGCACATAACTTATGTATTTACCACTGCATCTGAGGGGGCCACCAAAAACATTACGTCAGAATGTGTTCTGCCACTTGCTAGCCTATGCATTGGCATTGCTTGTCCTCTCCCCATCCTCTGTCCTTCAGAAGTGCACAATGAGGTGTGTGGCACAGGTCCAGAGGGCTCTGGAAGCACTGGGAGAAGGGGCTGAGGCCGAGCTTCCATCTCTTTTCTCCATTACAAGACAAAGGCTGCTGTGTAAGATACATCCAGGCTGACTTTTCCCGTTGTTCCCTCCTCTGTGGTTGCTCCTGAGCTTTGTCTCTGTGAGGGGAGCTGAGTTGAGTGGAACAGCCACCAATGTTTTTCTTAGGTTGGCATGAGGGAAGAGTAATTATACAACACTCAGGAACAGCAGAGACCTGAAGTAGCACTATGGATAATTCAGTTATGGTGATGTAACTCACTTTGTAGCCTGTTTCCAAGTGCCTGACTGTGTCAGGAAAATAAAGATGTCCTTAAATGGTGGTGGATTGTGTGCCTACAGAGGCTGCATCCTGGGAGTCTTTCTGCGAAGTAATCAAATTCTTTCAAGGTACTTTTAAGGGTCTCATGGGCTTGGCTTGATACCTGTGAACTAAACTAGTGGTTCATACTCCTCACTTTTTCCTGCACACCAGTCAGTGCTGACTGGCCATGGAACACTGAAATCTTGAAACTGTGACTGGCATGGAGAGCAGAGCCTTACTCCAGCTGCACGTGCTACTCAGCTGTTTACAGTGACCACTGGGGAGTGCTAGGTTTGGGTCCAGTTGTTTCTCCCTAGTTCCACAACAAGAAAAGTTTGCCAAAATTGGAACAGCCTGAGGAGCCATCTTAATGGCCAAGGTCTGCTCAGGTACCTCCTTTCTCTGGGCCACAGAGCATCAGGAAAGCAAGCATTCCCATCATGTGCCTGGAAGACTTCACTGTCCCTCTAGCTGTCCTTCCAAGCAGCTGAGGTAGCTTTTGTTGCCTTGCAATTGAGATTCAGTCAGGCTTGTGATGAGTAGCAGACTTCATCAGAAATCACTGTGAAGGTGCAGGTATTTATTTTCTTTCAGTGCAGGGGCTGAAATCTCCTGTTGTCTCCTGAGCTAGGTGCTTTCACATCCTGTAAGTGCTATAACAAAGTGTTCTTTCTTTTATCTGAACAACCTGGTCTCCCTTTTCCATTCTCTTTTCTTTGTACTTACTAATTAGCCTGTGCATTTTGCTGTTCCTCTCCTTGCTTAAATTGTTTTCAACTGTTTTGAGATGGTTGAGACTCTTGCCATGGGTTCTTTGTGGTCAAGATTTCTTTCTCTGTTGGGAGGCTGTTATTTGCAAAGTTATTAGCAGAAATCAAAAACCTATCCACTTCAAAATGTTCTGGTTTGATAATATAATTCTACCCACCCCACCCACCCCCCAGATTAACTTGTAGTGTTGGAGAACATAGGTTATAACCATCACTGATGTTCAGCAGTGTATTGTGAATTCTTGTGAATATTTGTTGCTTGACTGTGCTTAGCTAATGGACTATTGTGTTATGACATATATGTTTTTTAATTATTATAAAACTTCATATTTATGTATATAGAAAAACAGGCAGACAAACATCCTCCTTGGGCAAAGGGCTTGCTCATAAATTCCTATTTCTTGAGGTAGTCAGCACTTGCACTTTATTTCTACTTGCTGATGAAATGGACCAGCTGTTAGACACCATTTATTTTGAACTTCCAGCTACCTTCTGCAATTTCACAGCTTTTTCTTTCTGCTGGTGGTCACTTTTAACACATTGAAGTTTTATTTTCTGATATGATATTTGATTAGCAACTTGGATTTCTTGTGAAGCATTGCAGGAGGCATGAGTTCACTCAATGTGCTTTCATACACAGTAATGTGCTCTTACCTGACACAGCTTTTCTGTGAACTGTGAATTCCCCTTAGTGAGCTGGCAATCCAGTGCTGGTTTACTTTCAAACCTTTTTAGATTAGGATGTGAAAAATAAAATTACTGAAAGAAAAAAAAATAATTCTTGTTCTTCAGATAGGGTCTAAAAATGTACACATCCCTCCTAAGCAATAATTATAACAATGTGAGAGGGGATGCATAAACTGTGTGGATTACCTCACTCCAACCTCTGACACGCCTTAAGGACATCCCCATGCTTGTGTTATCTTAAAGGTGCAGTAGCTTAAAAGAACACAGAATAATGCAAAAAACCTTGCTCAGTGATCCACTTTTCTTTCTTCTCACTTTGAAACTGTGGAAAGAGGGTGTTTTTTCTGTTTTTAACCATTCATATAGCGAAATTGTACTGATAAAACAGATCAGAGGGAAAAAAGTGCAGGAGTTACAGAAGGCAGGTAAATAAGTAGAAATGAAGAAATCTAAGCATTTGGTTTCTTTTTTTTCTCTGCGCTCCTTTTGTAGCCTTTGCAACAAGGCTTCAGGGGAAAATACAGTGCTCTTCAACTGGGGAAAAAAGAGCCAGGCACTAGAATAGCAGAGCCCTCTCTTCAAACACCAGGGTAGTCTTGTGGCTGGTCTGTTCTCTTCCTGGTGGAGTTGAAGCTCCAATTACTCCATTAATAAGATAACAGGCTAGTATAGTTCAGTAGGTTGTTATGGTCCCTTTTGATCAGCTATTTAAAACACTGTGACACAGTCAGTGTGTAGAAATCAGGCTGAAATCTCTTACTTAAGATAACCAAGGAATGTGCTTTAGAAGATTTATTTCTCCAGCAGCTTGCTGTCTAGAAAATCTGGACAAAACATGTCATTTACCCTTTATCACAAAAAATAAAATCTAAGCCATGAAAATTAATAAAAGAAAGGGTGATCTTGTTATAGCCATTGTGAAACTGATTACCATTTTCTACCATTCTACTCTGCTTCATCCAGGCTGCTGTCCTGTAACCACCAATGAATGCACATGAAGTTTATTCAGGTCAGGTCTCATGCTGAATTTATTTACCTTTCCAGATCACAGTTACCCCTGTTACAGCGCAGGTTTGTTGATATTGAGAAGACTGTATGTATCAGTAAAGGCTGAAAAAAGTCCCTATCACAATGTATTAACATTCCTGCCTGCAAGCAGGCCTCCGCTAGACTAAGTGTGTTAAACAGGATAAAATAAGAAGCACGCTGCATTGCTGGGTGTTTCAGGTGCTTCAAAATGGTAACAGTCATCCAGCATTTATACTCTGAAGACTGCTTGGGAGATACTTATGGTCTAGGCAAAGACTTCAGGCTCCTGCCTTTGGTCCCCTGAATCTTTCTGAGGTGTGTGTCTTTCCATATGGGTATTTCTAGCAGTGTTCAGCTATACCTTTTCCAAGAGCTAGGTTTTCCAGTCCTCAAGCAGCCAGCTATTTCCTGTTGGTGTACAGGGAACCAGGCATCAAACAGTTCAGGAAACCTCCACTGCACAAACATTCTGTTTGACCATGGCTAAATTACCTCTGATTATATGACTTGTATCTCAAGTCACTTAATCCTTCAGGTCACAAAATCTATGGAGAATTAATTCCCTTCTGCACTGCAAAAAGCGAAAGCTTTGGATTTTAAAACATCATTTGTATGTGTCTTGATATCATTTGTCTGTAGATGCATAAATAATTGAATAGCCAGTATGACTAATCCTTTGCTGTCATAGCTCTCTCTCTGATGCTTGCTACAAATGACTACAGGTCTTTTGTGCATTCTCTTTTATTTTGTTTAACACCTTTCCTTCAAGTCACTATAAGTTTATGCAGCTGAAGACAAGGAACAGTATTTTGCCTTTGTTTCCTGACAATTATTTCTATTTGCGCATTGTCTCAGTTCTCCCTCCTCTTCCTCTCTGCAACTCCCACCTGGCTCCAAATCAATTTGTGCAATTTGGGGCAGAAGGTCAGGGGACCTGCTTTCTACATGTAGACAGTCAGTGTGGGAACTGCCTCTGGGGACCTCACAAAACTGGGAGCAGAGCTAATGCCTTTTTGCTGTCAGGTAGCTCTGGCATTAAAATATTGGGTAAGACCTGTTTTCAGCTCTCTCCCTGCAGGAGGGGGTTTGAAGCCACAGCTCCTCCAGATGCAGTCTAGCACCCACTGAGAGGTTAACTGGGGGGAGTTAGTTACTCTCTGTTTAGGGTGCATGGAATATATAAGTATTTCTTCAGCAGTGGGTGAGCATGACTTAAGAGCTTAAGAGCTGATTACCAGCATCTGCCAGGGATAGCTGTGATCAGCCGCTGGAAGGCCGCTTTCCTGCAGCCATTTCTGTACTGTGTATTTGATAGTCATTGGATACAACACGTAAACATTCCTGGGACATGTTTGGGGTTATCAAGTAGTGGCAGAGTATCTTAAAAGATGCACACAACTCTGAATGATTCAAACCTTGCATACTTGCAGTATTTACCATTCTCGGTTAATGTATATGATACAACATACACTGGGAATATCAACCCTGTCCAAAATGGTTTTGCCTATTGTATGTCTTCTCAGTACAGTAAGCCAGGTTGAGACTGGTCTGATTAGCTGCTGGTGGAGCCTGAGTCCTTGAGGACTGAGAGCTGGTGCTCCCTTTATGGAGTTGCACCAGGTGGTACAGATAAACTTAGAGGGACAAAGCAGCTCTGACCCTGTGATCAATAGGGAAATAGAGCTCTTTCTTAACAAAGCTGCACTGATCACTTCAGATAAAAAAACACAACATAGAGTGTTCATCTCCTTCTTCCACCTTCTAGAAACCAAAGCTTTGAATTTTTTAAAGCCCCTTTTATTAAGTAAGTTAATATATTCACTATAATCTTATAAACATTTGTGTAGAGTTCAATGGAAGGAGGTGGCCCCTTCTAAAGAAATTGTAGAAATCAGATATTTTGATTGTTTTCAAATTAGCAATAGAAGAAAATAAGCCTGTCTTTTCAAGTCGCATTGCAATAGAAGTGCTGCTGCACGCAGTCACACCTTATGTTACTGTGATTGTCCATGTGGTACCTGGCTTTTGAAGACATACCAGGAAATGCATATTATATGTCTGGTTTGAATATAGTGGAATGTTATAACTAAGTATGAACTCATTGGCCTGCCCCAGAGTTTGCTAGAGGGCAAGGCAATTTTCTGAGACCTTCCAATGGTGGGTGCTGGGCCTCAGTTCCATGTGGAAGGCACATGAAGTTCTGTGATGGACTTTTGTGGATGTAACTTCTGTAATATATTGGGTAGTAATTTGCCCAAGGATATAAACTCATACCTAAGTGGCTCAGATGGACAAAGGCTATTAAAAGAACTGGAGCAGAAATACAAGCCACAATAATCTTGAAGATCAGGCTCCTACCCTGTCATGAAAGGAAAAAGATGTGTAATGTAAGTAAGTACAGCATTTACACATCTGTACTTAGCAGGCCACGTAAAACAGCCATCTGACTTGGGGCTTTAACGTTTCGAAGCACTTTGCTACTATACAAACACCCCACCCATTCAGAAGAACTTAGGCATTTCCATTACTAAGTAGACAACCCATATCCAAGTTTCTGTGAGACGTGCATGTACACAGGCTGTTTTCCCCACATCAGACTTAGGCTGAAATGTTAGCTTCTTAAATGCCATGGACCACTATTTCTTTTCTGCAGTGTTGTGTACTTCCTCTGTAGCTTACGTTGCTCATCAGTAAATTTGTGCTGCCTATGGCATTAGAATATAATCATGAAAATAGTACTTTGCAAAGGAATTTGTTCTCTAGAAGATAGCTTAGGACCAGTGTCACTCTGGTGAAGTTTCTTGTTATTCACAATGATACAAGAAAATATGAAGTCTTTGTCACCAGAAATCACCAAATGTGGCCTAGGATACATTCATATTTTGCTGAAAGGTCACAGGCTGCCGGGAGAGCCTCTTCAAGCTTGTTCAAGCTTTTTCAAGCTTGATGGTTGAATTGCCTGGATGTGTGGGAGTTTAAACAGAATAAAAGTACTCCACTCAGCTGAATTCACAGCATTGTTTGTTTATTGATTATTGTGGGTGCAGTTGTCCATTATCTGCTTGGGGGGTAAAGCCGTAGTGCTGGAGTTGTTTTATGTGGTAAGAGATTTGAGGAAAAATCAGTTGTGTTGAGAATTCTGAAAATGTCACTTGCAGTTAGCCCAAGAACTCAATAGCTAGGAAGGAAATTAGGCAAATAAAGCAGTTTACAGAAGAGCTGACAACCTCTGTCTCAACAGTTCAGGACCTAGACAGCAGGAATGGAAACTGATAATCCAGGAAACATTTAGGTGTACCACTGTGGACAAACACACAATAATTTTTCCAAGAAGCCAGGTGTCAGTGATGAACTACAGAGTGGCTTACAGCTTAAAAAATGATAAAATTTTCCAAAATTTCAGTGGTGGCTGCTAATAACAAACTGAATATTCTTCAAATACCCAATTCTTTACTGAATTTGTTACCTATTTAGTCTCAGTGACTTCTTCCTCTGGCAATGTGTTCAAGATCTCACTTGGAATTTCCTACACCTAAATTTCATTAAAACTCAAATTTGTTTTGAAGTTTCTTCATGCTTGCAATTTGGGGACTGCAATTCTTGATGTATTAGTTCTGTTTTTTTTAATTCAGAGTGAGTGTGCTGTAGAACCAGAGGTGTTTAAAGCCAGTCTGTTCTTTGTGTGGAAACACATAATGCATTAGAGGTCTCTGTAGCACCTCTGTCTTGCTGCATATATCCTGCCAGACCTCTCTGGGAAATCTTATTTCATGACCCCCCGTTATCCAAAAGAATTAGGGTTCAATCCAGACTGACTGGTGGACTAGCAAATTAAGGATGAAGGAAGTTTCAGTGAATTTTATATCCTCTGATATGATGATGTCAGCCTTCAAATTGGGAGATGAAGAGGTGAGTTAGAATTTAGGCTTGAAATGCACAGACACATGTTAAGCAGTATTATAGGTGGCCACCACCTCTAGCAGCTCCAGATCCTGGGGATTCCTCCTGCCTGGCAGCTGGAGCCTGGTCCAGGGACCCAGAGGTCTCTGTCCCAGACTGATGGATGCTGCTGCTGCTTTCCCATTTGCAGGTTCAACCAGTAGCAAAGCTAAACACGTATCACAGAGGCAGACAGACAGCCACACACACACAGACAGAGGACACTGCCACACTGCCACAGATGAGGCACTGCCTTCAACAGCACCCTTATACAGTACTCATATAAAACATAAGCACAGACAGCCAAGTCCCCTCCTCCTCTTCAGCTGGTAAAGGTGGAAGTTCACTACTGAAAGCGGGTGCACTCCCGCCCCCCTCAATTCATAAGCACACGCAGAGCTGTGGCTTGTACTGGCATGGACCATACCTCTGTCCACCCCCCACCCCCTCCATGCAGCTCCTGACCCCTTTTATGTGCTTGACAGGTCTCCTACTCACCATCTCATCCAGCTAAAAAGGTCCAGAACTCACACTCATATCACAGGTACCCCACACTCATGGGTCCCCTCAGTTACAAGCACAGACCCTCTGCCTACTTGTAACCTCTGCCCAGACCCAGCACCTCTTACTCACTGGCTGGTACAGCTTGAGGTTTGCCAGTGAAGTACACCCCACCCCTGCACACAGCAGGTTTGCAGAAGATACAGACCCTCTTCTGCCCCACAGCAACTGGTGCCTGGCAAGTGTGACTGTGACTTGAGGTCCCACTCCAGCCGCTGGAGCTGAGCCACTCACCTGCTTTGTTCTCCCCAATTCCTTATAGTTACTGGTTTTCAGGACACACACTGTTCCAGTCCCAATGGCCAAGACCCCCACCCACTGTAGTTAAGAAAAGATTTAATAAGAAGATAGGACCAACTTCAGTGATCAGGGACAGGATGTGGTCAGACAACCATACTGACCAGCAATGTTTTACATGCAACTGGCCCCTTTTATACCACTATCTATTCCCCTGCTTTGTTCCTCCCCAGTCCCCTTCCACTAAACATTCCTTTGTAAATTTTGCATAGTCCCTCAGACATGCTCGAATATCTCAAATCCTCACAGTCCTCTTTTTTCCCTTTTCTTATCAGTTACAAAGTCCAGGTGGCCATCTCCAAAGCTGTGCCTGGGAGTTTCTTTCAATCGTCCCGCAATTAGTAACTAGAGACTTTTAATCCTTGACATCATCTCTTGTATCTGTTTTCTACCAGGTCTGTGTCTTTCTGTGTTCTTGCTTATCACTTCCCCTTTTCTTTATTATCCCCTTTGCACTGAAAAGGTTCTTGATCAGATAACCTTAATGAGGCAGACACTCTTACCTTCCACACACCCTTACAATACCTACTGCACAGGACATTCTCTAAGTCAAATGACAGAAAGACAAGTGATTTTTTGGTTGTTGGCAGCTTGTATTTGTGTCACAGCAAGAGCACAGTCCAGTGCACAAAATGTATCAAACTTGCACCTTAAAGCTTCCTTTGCCAAAACCAAGTCCATGGTGCTAAAACCAAGAAACAAAACTGTATCCCTGTCTTTGTAAATGCAGCAAGGAAGGATAAACTGCAGGTGATACTGTAAAGATGGTGACCTTGAAGCTATTAGCTTGTCTGACCTCTTGATGAAGCTGTAGCGACCAGCACCTTGCACTGAGCCAAATGGGCTGCATCAAGGTGGTGTAAAACAGGAAGCTGATGACAGCATCTCAAGATCTCTATTTGTAGCTTACTCCTAACTTGCAAACCATCTATGGCTTGCTGGGAGTGTGGCTGCTAGCTGGCTCCCGGAGCAGATACAGGGATAAGTCTCTTCAGGGACAGGGAGTGAGTTCTGATCCTGTCAACAAAGCTGTGGGATTATCCCCAGCACCTCATACAGCTATAGTTTGCCACACAAGCAGGTGCTTTTGTCTGAACACACCACAGGAGCAGCATATGGTATGTGCCTGCTGGAGGCAAGTATCTGTGTATCTTGGACTTTGGGACCTATTAGTCTCAGGCTCTAACAACACATTTTGTTGTCTGGGGAAATAATACCAGCTAAGCACAGCCTGCTTTCTCCCTGCCTGCCAGTTTTTATCTTGGAAACAAATGGCAAGGTAAAGATCATATTCTTCTCCTCCTTGTGAACAGAGCTGTGATGTAAAATTAGTGAATATGATGTTTGACCTGACCAGATTGTTGGGGTTCAACAGACAAACACTGTCAGTATAATGCACTGCTGAGAGAACAGATTCTAGCCTAGTTTTGAGGCCTGGATAAAAGTTTTGGGGTCCCAAATATCTCCCCAAGTCTTAGTATTTGGTCCCCAGACAGGGCAGGGGAAAGATTCTCACCAGCTTAGACAACTGGTTGTTCTGGAGCAGCAGGGGAAGGCTGGATCCATACAAGAAAAGAAATAAGCATCCCTTTCAGCCACAGCTTGATCATGATCTCAGCAGTGCTAACCATCTTCAGAAAGTTTGCACACATTAGCTGGTCCTAGAGCCTTGTTGTCAAACTGTGGAAGAAAGATGGTCATTAGAGAAGTTGGGTCACAGATGATGAGGGACGAAAGTGGGACAAAATGGGCTTACTGGTACCTCAACAAATGGCGTAAAGGCTCCTGTGGTAGCAGGAGGGTCTGAGCTGTGCTGACCTCTGCATGCCAGCATTGGGTGGCTTTCGACTGATCTCCTCTGCAACACAGCCTCCTCTCATTCTCCATCATCCTAAAGAGCATGTCTGGAGAATGCACATCATCCCCTATGATCTCTTCATTCCCTGCTTGAAGGTCTGGGCACACTCTATGCGGGTCCTGCTTTCTTATGTTCCTTCTACTTAATCAAGCCATCCATCCACTCCTATTCAGTAATAACCTTGTTCTGCATGGCAGTAATTCTTCTCTCAAGGGGGACCAGTGTATTTCTGGCTTCTTGGACTGTGGTCATCACCATAGACTGATACAGGAGAAAGAAATTCTCAATATGCATGCCTCCACACAGACTTTCTAGGATTTGCACGCTAAATGATGGTGAGACCTCTGCTATTCATTTTAGCTAGTCCAACATAGCATTACTCATGTGGATAAGGAACTTGTTTGTCTAAAACACATCACTTCTGGGTCGATATTGTTCCTTTAGCCTGCTTTCCCAAGGCTCCTGACAGTTTGTTTATCACTAAGTCTGAATGGGAGGGATACCAACAGAACTGACAGTGCACAACAGCATTCAGGTATTGAAGAAAAGCAAGCAAATACATGATGTGTGCCTTTTGTGGTAATGCCTGCCTGGTCTTTGGGATACGTCATCTTGACCTGAGGTAAGAAGACCTGGTTTTCATAGAAACTCTTTTATAGTCATTGATTCTGAGTGATTCAGATGTTTAGCCATTCATGAAGATGCCAGAATATGCAGTATCCCTAAGCTAACACTAGATGTTGCCCATGTGCTTTAGAAGCTGATACTCATCATGCAAAAGGGAACAAAACTTGCTTGAGGGCTTTAGAAGAGCTAACCTGAATACAAGCTATGGGCATCTTATTCCAGCATTATTTCAGTCAGCAGTTCAAATATATCTCAGCCTCACTTTATCTGGCAGTTATTTCTTCTTATTTTTCTCACCACTCTTCAGACCTGGCTAGTCCCATCCGAATGGTGATTTGGAAGGAAATTCTTAACTGTTTTTTTTTTACACCTGTAGGAAGCAATGCTACCCAGGGTGGAAATATTTGCACTTCAGGTGAATATGCCGAAGTTGTTACTAAGCTTCCAAAATATCCTCACTGTTTTCTATACCACACAGAGCATCTTTGTGCTATGTCTGTTGTTCCGTTTGTCATGTTGTTCCCTCTGGGACAAGAAAATGTGTAGGGTTAAGACACTTAAACAGGATGTTGGAGTACTTTGTTCAGATCCTTGCTCATGTACAGGCCTTTTAACTGTTTTGGATGGGTAGTTTTGCTCTGTATGTGCCTCACTGTCCCTTTTCTTAAGAAGGGACCTAGGGTGCTTCCTTCCCACATGGGGGTGTTACATTCTTAAATATATATCTAAGTACTTGGATGGGAGTGGTAAAATCTTGTGGGAGAAAAGTACACTTTGAGACTAAACCATTAGAGGCATCATCTGTACTAAAGATGGGAAGTCTAGCTCAGAATATTCAGCTTTCCAGAGTATCATGTATTTAGGGGAATTAATGGCCAGTGTACAGTCTTGGCAGCTAACTCCCCTGAATCCTGGCCAGACCACTGCTCTTCTTCTTGTGAGGGATACCTTGAAGTGAAGTCTTAGCCATCTGCAAATCCTTCAAAGTGCTTTTATCATCAGAGAAAATCAAATTACACACGCTCTGAATTCCATCCTGACCATAAGGAGGCATCAGGCTGGCTGTATACTCATCATCCTACTTTAGGACACTCCAGGCTATTCCTGCCTCTCCCCCTGTGACATAAAGCCACTTCCACTCCCAGCCCTACTGCCTTTCTTGACGATAAATCACTTTCTTCCTGATGCACTGACAAAAGGTGTCAGCTGTGCTTCTCTGATTTTACTGCTCTTCTTCCTGGGTTTACTGCTCTTCTTCCTGGGTTTTATATCACTTTTGGTTTTCATATCAGTTATTCACCCAGTAGCATCATACACTGCATCTCGATTCTGTATGTCATGCAGCATTTCAAAGACAGCCTCTCTGGGTGAAATCTACACATGCTGTCAGAAATGCTCCAAGGCCTGAGCAACTGGGAATTAACAGGCAAAACATATCTATGCAGTGCATATCCTCCTATCCAGTGCTGTCTTCTTGATTGGTGTGTGCCTTCTCCAGGTCCTTTGAATTTCAGAACTCTGGGACATCGGGGGGGTTCTGCCTTCCAGATGTGAGGTAAACACTGTCCTCCCTCTCGAAACAAAAGGCAAGGCTGCAGTATTTGGCCACACAAATGCCATCTTCAGCACACTTCTGATGAGCCCACATTAGCTACACTGAAGCCTCTCAAGATGAAAGAAAAGAGGTTAGAGCTTTTTTTCAGATTTTAGAAACCTGAAAATATGGCCGTTCTTGAAAAATAGCCTCCACAAGTAATTTTATGGAGTGTATTTTGTTGGATTAATTCATTATTTGAATTCTTGTGGTAAGCACTGGTGTTCTGTCACAGGCAAGTTGTCCCCACAAGGGGGTTCCTAGATGTGTGTCCTATGTTCCTAGATGTTTGAGTCCTATGTCCTCAAAGCTACAGAGTGCCTCACCTGCCAAGGGAAGGCTGCCCAGAACCCCTCGGCTCTCCAGAGTCCCTGTCCTCAACCGGCATGGGCAGATTGTCCTCGGCGCCCTCTGGCGGTATCCAACACTTACTTCTTCACCAGCCCTCACACGCAGCCCCTCACTTCAGAAGTTCACGGCGAACGGCTCAGCCCAGCTCCGCCGTGCTCGCAGTTTCCCGGTGCTGCCGCCACCGCAGGCCGCCGTCGGGTGCCACCGGCCATTTCAGGCGCCAGCACCTGCTACAACGCTAGTAGGGGCTTGGGCGGGGCTTGTTGCCAGGCGGCCCGAGGCGGGCGCCTCTGCTTGGTTGAAGGCGGCAGGTGCGTGATGAATGTGTTTTACCGTTGCGGTACGATACCGGATCCTCCGCGAAGGCTGTCGGGAGCGCTGAGCGCCGTTGCTTGGCAACGGAAGGATTCGGTTGCGCCCGGGGCGCCTGTCACCGCAGTACGGGAGCGGAGCGGCCTGGGTGGGGACCACCCGCACCTCGGGCCTCCGGGGCCAGCTGCTGCGGAGAGGAGGTGGCCGGTTGTTCCTGTCGTGAGAGACCCCCGCCGACATCCTCGGGGGAGTGCCCCCGGGAACTGTAGGCCTCCTTCTCCAGTACACGTAACTGGGAAGCTCCGCGCCCCCCCCCCCCCGCCCCCCCATCCCCACCCCGATTCAAATGGGATACCCACACCTCGGTGACAGACACGGTCAAGGTGATGAGGGTGATTACCCTGGTGCTTTCATCTCCTGTGCCTTGCATATGTAGGCAGCTAGGCTCTCCGCCCTCACTCCCAAATCCCCCTGCCCCAGTTTTTGGGTACTTCAGTTTTCTCTTAACTTTCAAGCGCTACCTGCTGACCTTTTTGATTCATCTCGCCTACAGAAAGAGGTCCTTAATAAGGTGAAGTCAATGACCTATTAATCAAAATTCTCTGACTTTGCAGACATCTCTCCCAGGTCTGTTTCCTCTGGGCTGGGCTGTGAGAGGCTTCTCTGTAGTCATAGAGGTGGAATTGGAAAACCTACCAGCATAGACTTCTACTTAAAGAGAGAAGAATTGTTGACATTTAACTGCTGCAAAATTAAACAGCAGAAGTGTTTGAACTATTGTTCTGGGTTAGCCCTGCAGGCAGCTGAGCCACACAGCCACTTGTTCAGTCCCCTGCAGTGGGATGGAGGAGAGAGTTGGAAGAATAAAAATGAGAAAACTCGTGGGCTGAGTAAAGACAGTTTAATAGGGAAAGCAAAAGTTGTGCCAGCAAGCAAAGCAAAATAAGGAATTTGTTCACTAAGTCCCATCGGCAGCCAGAAACAGGAAGCAGGGCTTCATTACATGTGATGGTTATTTGGGAAGACAAACACCATAATCCAAATGCCTCCCCTTTCTCGTCCTTTCTCCCAGCTTTTATTGCTGAGCATGATGTCATATGGTATGTCATATCCCTTTGGTCAGTTGGGGTAAGCTGTCCCAGCTGTGTTGCCTCCTAGCCTCTTGTGCACCCCCAGCATACTCACTGGTGGAGCAGCATGAGAAACAGAGAAGGCCCTGATGTAGTGCAAGCACTGTTCAGCAATATCTTAAACATATCTATGTTATCAACACCATTTTCAGCACAAATCCAAACCATAGCACCATACAATCTACCATGAAGAAGATTAACTCTATCTAGCCAAACCCAGTACAACTGTGGAGGAAGAGAGTTATCTAGGCATTTAAAATTGTACAGATTAGATTTGAAGTTGCCAAACCATCATTATTTTTTCTTTAACAGACAATGCATGTTTGATTTGTAGGTAATGATGTCTAAGAAGCTCTCCCTGCCATCCTTCTCCCCTTAGTCATCCATGAGTGAGAATAGCAGGAGTAACAGATATTAAAATGAGGAACTACTTAGTACTGTCAATAATGCCAGCAAGCCAAGAGAAAGGCTCATTTGTATGGCTCACAAACACACAGCAATGAACCCAAGTGCTTTGAGGTTTGTGCATAGCACAGAACTGCAAGACAGAACAAGGAAGAGACAGCAAGCTGTAAGTGGGGAACACTTGGATGTTAAAGGCTTTAATATGGTTTAAAAAATCTGCAGTGGGACCTGCTGCACTTAGAGTCTAAAAGTTTAGGACAAATGTTGTCACAATGGTTCTTTTAAAACTGATGGTGACTCATGGGAGGAATATTCCCTACTGTGGTCTGAATGAGAATGACCTGGTGCTACCTTCTGGGAGCTTTTCTTCAGCTACTAACAAAGGTCAGTAGTACTGATGATTTTTTGTATGTATAATATTCAGCAACATGTTGATGTCGTCTTTAGTATTTCTTAACAGAATGTCTTTAGCAAAGGTTAATTGTGAAAGTATTTGCCCTAACTCTTATTTTTCATTCTAAACTTGGATCTCTGCTGCTGCTGGTGTCTGACTTTTAAAGCGCTTTCATAGCACATACAGTGCTACCACAGCTTAGGTATTTCCAAGGGAATGTTTTTGTCAGAGGTAATAGTAAAGTTACAAGTTGACTGAAAACAAAAGTTTATAATGGAATTGTTAAACAGTATCAATTTCAGCTACTTTTGTTTCCTCCATTTATAATGTTTCCTTGGGTTTGTAAACAAATATTTTTCTTCTGTTACCTGTATGAATTAATTCAAACACTGCATATCATTCCTGTGTATTGAACCACTTTTTTGTTTCTTGTCTTTCTCTGCAAGTTTATGTATTTTGCTCTATTTTTAATGCACAGCTGCTAAGAACAAATAGGATGAGACCTCCAACACCTCCTGAACAACTTCACCCTGCTTTAAAGCCAAATGTTTGTAAACCATCTTTCTTTCTCTCTGCTCATGTATGTGAAGATGCAGAAGATGTAATTAAAGCTAATATTACGGATCCTCTGAAAATTATTCAACTTGTGAAAATGAAAAATGTTTCTTTCTTTATAAGACTGGTCCAGTCCCTAAATTGTCGATTCAATATGGTACATTAATCTGGAGTTATTTTTCAAAACATAGGTTCAGTTTATATGTCTCAACTTGTGTTTATCTCTTGTAGTTCTTAATTGTAAGCACTATTATCCATTCTGTAGCTAACTGCCTTGCTAAAAGGGCATCAATCTTTACGTATGTTTTACTGTTCCATTAGTTTCTTCATATGTTATTTTAGTTCTTTAAAGTCAGGTAAAATTATGAAAATGCTATTTATTGGGAAAGATTTTTTTTTTTTTTAAATATGTGTAGGAGCATATGAAGTGAAAGCCAAAACTGCAGTCTTCATAGATAATACAACAGAAAGTTTGTTAATATTTAAAGAAAAGCATACCTCTTTTAGGGCTTAAGCAACCCAGGGCACCCAAAAATTGTACTTTAATTAACCTGGCCACAAACTAACAAACTGTTGGTCTGCACATCATTCATTAAGCTGTAGTGCTACACATTTCAAACACTGGAACATTTTGTATGATATGGAGGCTTCCTTTCTCCAGAAAATTCCAGGTGGGCTAATGTTTTTAAAAATATAATTAGTGAGTTTCCTTTCAACTGTTGGTCGGTTCTCTGTGATATTATGCTTTCAGACCTTTTTGATGTGTGTTTGCCCTTTTTGTCAAAAGTCAGGTGAAAAAGGTTTCTTTGTCTCCCCTCTACCTTACATGACTACTAAATGAAAATTAACCACACAATCTATCTTTAGGTTTGTGATCTGGGAGATCAGTGGCAGTCAGCAAACATCCTTCAGGGCTAAGCCTGGCATCTATGCTCAAACTGAGATTCTGGACAGTAAAGTCATCGTCATCTGCACTAATATACAGACAGAGGCTCAACTCTGTAGACTGTTTACAAACATAGAATCATAGAATCATTTAGGTTGGAAAAGACCTTCAAGATGATCAAGTCCAACTGTCAACCATACCCACTAAACCATGTTCTGAAGTACTCCATCCACTTGCTTTTTGAATATCTCCAGGGATGGTGACTCAACCACTTCCATGGGAAGCCTGTTCCAATGTTTGACAACCCTCTCAGTAAAAATTTTTTTCCTAATATCTAACCTAAATCTCCCTTGCTGCAACTTGAGGCCATTTCCTCTTGTCCTATCTCCAGCCACCTGACAGCAGAGACCAACACCCACCTCACTACAACCTCCTTTCAGGTAGTTGTAGAGAGTGATAAGGTCTCCCCTCAGCCTCCTCTTTTCTAGACTAAACAGCCCCAGTTCCCTCAGCCGCTCCTCATAAGACTTGTGCTCCAGGCCCCTCACCAACTTGGTTGCCCTTCTCTGGACACATTCCAGCACCTCAATGTCTTTCCTGTAGTGAGTGGCCCAAAACTGAACACAGTACTCGACGTGCGGCCTCACCAGTGCTGAGTACAGGGGAACAACCACCTCCCTGCTCCTGCTGGCCACGCTATTTCTGATACAGGCTAGGATGCCGTTGGCCTTCTTGGCCAGCTGGACACACTGCTGGCTCATATTCAGCCGGCTGTCAACCAGCACAACCATCAAAAGATCTTGTTGCAGGAGGTTAACCTGGTTAGTGGTTGCTGATCTTCTTAGAAAAACCTATTTTTCTACTTTCTCCTCTATTATTTCATTATCATTAAAGTATAAACATAGTGTTCTTTATAAGTTGCACAATAGTAACTGCTGAGCTGATTGATTCTCTAAATTCTGAGCTAATTAATTATGTAAATAAAATATGTATAGTAGGTCAAACCACACACCAATTTAGTCTCTGAAAGGACTGAATATTAAATACTTCAGAGTGTCTATGTGGTTAAGATTTATCAAATAGCAACGAGATTCTCTCATTATATTTTTAACCAGTTCTTCAAACCTCATGTAGATGATAGAAAACTACACCCTGATCCCCTCAGTTAAGAAACAAGGTCCTAAAATATGTTGATGTTGTTAGATGAGCTCATAGCTGCAAAGGTATGTTTTGTGCTTTATTCCTTCATTTTATCACAAAATTCTGTATGTGTATTATATTATTATTTACATTAGATTTTAAATGTCCAAATTACTTCTGCAATTAAATTTGCTCCAGTCTCTGTTTTAATTACAGCTGGGAAAGGAAACTAAATATTGCTATGGTTATATATCTCTTCATAACTATATTGAACACTGCACTAGGTTTCTTTAAGAAATGCATTTCTGTGTGGTCTTGTAAAAACTATGGTGAGATCCTGTTCTTCACTCATAAAGTTTACAGTCATGGTCTGGGCTAACAAGGACTTTCAGGTCCCTGGTTCTGAGTTTCACTAAGAGATAGAGACATTTATGGTATGAGTTAAACTTTACTATGGATCTAAATGACTGTGGTTTTGGTGGGCAGCCCTTTGAGTGGCAGCATGGCCTGGAAACTGCAGAGCCATGACCCTGACTATGGCATTCCTTGTATCTATAGCTGCACATCACTGAGTCTTCTTAGTGCATACTCACTCTCCGAATTTCAGAGGTCCTTCAGAAGTAGTATTATACCTGTCTTCTGCCTGTACCAATGGTCAGAATCCTCCTCTTCCTGGAGATGAAGCTTTCAGAACCTCTGCTTGTGGTAGAGAGGAACCAGAATAAGGCTGAAGATATTAGTCTGTGATTGTTTGATAAGAGTGCTGAGACTCCAAAGATGAGATTCAGACAGTTTAAATCTTGTCTCTGCCTGAGATTTTCTATTGCCAGTGCTTCTGAAGCCTGGAACCAACCTGAATGAAGTGTAGTCAGTGGAAAATCAATGACTGACTGACTGACTGTGGGGCTGGTGCTTAAATTAAGTAGTCCTAGCACTTGAATTTCTTGGGGCTTCTCCTACTTTCTTCCTTGCTTCCTCCCTTTCTTCTGTTGTACCTCTAGTCCCAGACTGCATAATAAATTATGTTAATTTTTATGTACTTAGTTTTGGTTTCCATTATGTCAGACTATTTATCATCCTTGAAATCCTCCTGGGTATTTCTGTCTACATTGTCCTCTTGGACACTTTCGTAATCCACATGAGGGCAGTGTCATAGTTTTGCCATTGCTTTGTGTATCCTGTAATTTATGTAATTAATCCTGTAATATCCTATATATTTCTGCATTGCTGAAATCCTGAATCTTTCTATCAATCAGTTTTTAACAATGCCAGGATTATGTGTTATGTCTGTTTGTGACTATACAATTGTCTAACATGCTTTCGTTCTTATGCTGTCACTATAAATAGTAGTAATTAGGTTATTGTAATATTTTTAATAAAAAATATTTTGAAAGTCATTGAAAGCTCAGGAAGGATAGGTCACTTGGCATCTATTTAATATAATGATGATGCTGTCTTTGGTACAGGAAGTCCAAAGGACTGGGAGGATATCACAGAAGAATAAAACCAACTTTCCTTCAGTTTTATTCTGTATCTATGAGTGTTCAGTGCTGGAGATAATATCCAAAGGGATCTTTCATCTCAGCAAAGTACTGGGTTGCTTATATGCTTACCAGTTACATCTGTATAATGACTAATGGGAGAACCAGGGAACTTTTTACGCCCTGGTGGAAATTTCAGACTCTGGGTGGTTTGGAAGACCTTTGCCTGCCTACACGGTTTCTTCAAAAGCACATTTGGCAGTCCAGTTCTGGAGGTCCTTTATGCACATTATACATTAAAACTGCCATCATCTACTTTTGGGAACAAAATAAATTCATCATATTTTGGAGATGCTCAGCACCATATGATCCTAAAACAGTGCTATGAAGGACTTAGCTCTCATCTCGTCCCTGCTGGACTTCAGAGGTTACATATTTTTCTGCCTATTTTTGTCAGCAGTACCCATTTGGATGAACAGTTCAGAGAGTGCCTGAGAGAATGCTCACTGCCTGCTGGGGCAGCTATCCTCTTTACCTTTTGAAGGGGAAGAAGAAGTAACGCTCACTGGAGCTCAGCTCAGGTGTGTTCCCCTGGTGGGTACACCTGGCTGGAAGGCAGTGGCAGAGCATTAGATAACTCAATTCCATTACTGGGCAGTTGGTGAGAGATTTCCATTTATGTCAACAATCTTTTGGACTTGGGGGCTTATACTTTTAGTAACAACCTTTTTGGATGAATTCTATATTGGTTTTTTTTCTGTGAAGATTTTACGTATACGTATTAGAAATTCTTCATCTTTGATACTTTAAGCAAGCAATGATATCAACACATCCCTGGCCTAAAGTTTAGTTGTCCATCTAAATTCATCATGTCAGTAGACAGTTACTGGTAGTTCTTTACAAATACGCTACCTTGGTCCCCAGATTTTTAGTATGGTATTCTTACCTAAAATTTTTCATTTTTCAGATTTCACAAACACATAGGAAGACTAAAAAAATGCTCAAAAGAAAGAGCTCTACTATCATGCTTTGAGATATCAACCGCTCAGTAATGCCCTTGGGTGATGCTGAAGCTTACTTTAGGAGTAGGTTACTTCAGAGTACATTTTCAATGTTACTTTCCTTTTCTTTTCCAATATGGGGTAAAGATCAGTGCTGCAGAAAGAAAGGTATTAGAAATGAGTCCCTAAACTGAAATGGTAAAACAGTGCTAATGCTAATACCATAAAACCAATATGAAACCAAATTGTGTCTGGAATTGCTCTCTTCAGAATTGTGTAGAGCTGTGTCTACATAATATAGTTGGGGTTTACTTTATGCAGTTTATATTGCATGATAAAAATTCACTAGGTAGCTACTCTTCAGTCACCCAGTGGGAAATCAGCTTCCAAACAGGCTCTCACATATAGAAGGCCCATAGAAGATCTGTTCATAATAGGATACATTTTCTCATGAAATTAATATATTATTAGCATAACAATGTGACATAATGTGACATAATGTGACATCCCATAACTCCTTTTTTTAATTATTTTTCTGTATACAGCTTAGCTTGCTCAGAGCTTCGGAACTGAGATGACCTTTTTCGGTGTGCTTGCTTGTTTGCATGCTGCAAGGGAATACCAGGCTAAATGAACCATTAGCATTGCAAGAAGGGTAAAATTACTTTTGCCAAACTGAATACCAGTGTTATATAACAAAGAATAAAAGAGCAACTTGCCATTTCACCAACATTTATTATATATATACATTCTAATAATAAAAAAGAACTACAAAAAGTGCAACTGACCTCATCTTTCCTCGTGCTTTTACAGCTACTCTGAACTCTTTTACTATTCTGTTCTCGCCATCCTAACGCATTACCACAAAAGGATGTTTTTGATACTAATTCATGCAGTATCCTGTCATGCTGCTTTCTTCTGGGGGAAAAAGGCCCACTGCAATAATACCATTGTGAAGGGGAAAAAAAGAGAAAAACAATTTTTTTTTCTTTTCCTGTAAATATCAATATAATCTTCAAGACTACACAAGCTAACAGACATTCCTTCTATCAGCCTTCCCATATTGAGAGGATAAGAGATGATTCTTTGCATTGTTAACGAAAAGATAATCATCCTCATTGCAAAAAGGAAGTGTTACTTAGCACACTAAGAAAAAAGTCTTCTTTATGGAGAAGGTGACTTTCCACACTCAGAAAAGTGTGGGATTTTCCTTCCCCTAAGCTTTTCTGTTTTTATTCTTGTCGTTATTGTTATTATTATTGAATAAATTTTGTCATTGTTATGAATAACAATAATTCCTAACAACAATAACATATTAGACAAATGACTGTTTGGAAGATCTAGCTTTTCTTAGCTTTCTTCAGAGCATGTTTTGGTTGGGTGCTTTCTGTAGCCCTGTGTTTCTGTTTATAACCGCACAGGAAGTATATGTCAGAAGTTCTTCTGCCTGCACATGGGCTCAGATTCTCCAGCTACATGAAGTTTCTGAAGAGTTTTAACATGAATCCTGTGCCAGTGCTGAGTGGTTGTGAGGTAATACAAGTCTCTGCCTGTATAATGAAATGACCAGAGCTCATCTATCTGGATGGCTGTAAGGGCTTTGACACAGTCCCCCATAACATCCTTCTCTCTAAACTGGAGAGATAAGGATTTGATGGGTGGATGGTGGATGAGGAATTGGCTGGGTGGCCATGTCCAAAGAGTCGCATGGATGGTCACATCCAGAGGGTAGTGGTCAACATTCAGATGGAGATAGGTGACAAGTGGTGTCCCTCGGGGTCCCTACTGGGACAAGTACTGTTTGATATCTTCATCAATGACATAGACAGTAGGATTGGCGGCACCCTCAGCAAGTGTGCGGACAACACCAAGCTGAGTGGTGCAGTTGACATGCCTGAGGGATGGGATGCCATCCAGAAGGACCTGGACAAGCTTAAGAAGTGCGTCTATGTGAACCTCATGAAGTCCAACAAGGCCAAGTGCAAGGTCCTGCACCTGGGTCAGGGCAACCCCCACTATCAGTAGAGACTGGGGAATGAAGGGATTGAGAACAACCCTGTGGAGAATGACTTGGGGATACTGGTGGATGAAAAGCTGGATATGAGCCAGCAATGTGTGCATGTAGCCCAGAACGCCTACTGTATCCTGCGCTGCACCAAAAGAAGCATGGCCAGCAGATCAAGAGAGGTGATTCTCCCCCTCTACTCTGCTCTTGTGAGACACCACCTGGAGTACTGCATTCAGTGCTGGAGCCCTCAGCACAGGAATGTTGGGAATTGGTTTGATGAGAAAGGACATGGGTCTATAGAAAAGTTGTGTGAGCAGAGTTGCGTGTGAAGGAATGTCAGCGTGGGCAGCAAGACTAGGCCTTGGCTGAAGACTGCTGGCCTTGCTGATATCAGGAGAAAAACAACAGCTGGTCTAGCTGATATCAGAAGAAAGACAGGGACAGTGTGACCTTGGCATAGTTTCATAAGCAACTTTTGAAGAAGTTCCCATGAGAAAGTTACGGAACACGCATAGCTGCAAATCACAAGTGGGTGTGTTTTAGTAATGAATAAACATTAGCAATGTACCAATCATATTAGGACTAGTAGGCATAATTATCGCAAACTGTATAAATATGAGCTATCCATGCAAATAAAGTTGAATCACTTCTATCACTCATATTGGGTCGACTTATGTGCATTCCTCTGCCGCTCCAACACAGGAAAGACATGGACCTGTTAGAGCGGCCACAGAGGAGGGCCACAAAAATGGCCAAAGCACTGGAAAACCTCTCCTGTGAGGAAAGGCTGAGAGAGTTGGAGTCATTCAGCCTGGAGAAGAGAAGGCTCCGGGGAGACCTTGTTGTGGCCTTTCAATGTTTAAAGGGGGTTTATAAGAAAGATGGGGACACTCTTTTTAGCAGGGCCTGTTGTGATAGGACAAGGTGTAATGGTTTTAAACTAAAAGAGGGTAGATTTAGACTAGAGAGAAGGAAGAAATTTTTTACAATGGGGGTGGTGAAACACCGCAACAGGTTGCCCAGAGAGGAGGTAGATGCCCCACCCCTGGAAATATTCAGAGTCAGGTTGGACAGGGCTCTGAGCAACCTGATCTAGTTGAAGATGTCTCTGCTCATTGCTAGGAGGGTTGGACTAGTTGACTTTTAAAGGTCCCTTCCAACCCAAACTATTCTATGATTCTGTGATTTGCTACTGAGGCTGCCCTGCAGCTGGACTCTGTTGCATTTGTTGTGAAGATTTGGTATGCTGCTCACAGGGACAGGAAAGTTGGACATCTCTGTTGCATGATGTAGCTACTGTGCAGAATGTAGCTTATATTCTAAATGAAAGGGTGCAATAATTGTGGGTTTCTAAGCTTTAGCTTATGTGATTTCCTTTCACATTTTTCCACAGCCCAAAGCTTCTTAAATTTTTCAAAATTCTGTTTCTATTTGTTAATTTTTTAATAAGTCACAATACCATGTTATATGATTTATCATTAACTACTTGTGTTTGTTTTCTACTTTATTTCCAGTTTGATGTGATTCATCACTTGGGAATAAAAATACAGTAAAGAAAATGAAATAAATAAATAAATCATTTCTGTACCTCTGTGACATGTTCAGTAGCACACAATTCTTTTGAGCATACCTCAAAAGAATTGATCTGCCCAAATTGCTGATACTCCATTACCTCTTGATTCAAGAGGTAATGGAATGCATTTGAGAAAGCATGTGCAGAGCTGAAACTGAAACAGCTGCTTTTGGATTCTGTTGCTAAATGGGAAGCACTCCAGATAGAAAAAACATAGGCCAATTAAATACACTGATTCTTGAGTGAAATACTATGCAACAATGTATACTGAAGTCAGTAGTATGAAATTAGTAGTATGAAATCTGTTCTATTATACATACAAAATTGAAAAGCAAATACCATTTTTCTCCAAAAATGTCGTTAAAGGTTTTACATCACTGAACAAAATAGAGGTTAGCTTTCCAGATTATGCTGCTTAGATTTCTCTCTGACTTAACTGATGTTCCTAAAGCATAGTTAGTACCTTAGAATGATTTAGGCCTGAGTAATGGAGGTTACTCTGTGGGAGTCCAACCCCACACTCTAAGCAGGGCCAACTTTGAAGGTAGATAAGGTTGCTTAGGGATTTCTCCAAGTTTTGAATCTTTTGAGGGATGGTGGTCCACAGCCTCTCTGGTGCACTATTGCAATGTTTGTCAATGCTGGCCATGAAAGATTTTTCCCTAATATCTAATTGTAATTTGCTTTTTTTGCAGTTGTGCATCTTGTCCTTTTGCTGTGCCCCTGTACAATGAGACTGTACTTTCCCATTAAGCAGCTGAAGAGAGTCAGAAGATCTCCCCTTGGCCTTCTCTTCTGCAGGCTGAACAAACCCAGTTCTCTCACCTTTTCATCACGTGTCATGAGTGCTCCAGCCCTATCTTGCTGTTGGTCTCCACTGGGCTATCCGATACATAAAATTTGTCTTGTATTGAGGAGCCCCAAACTAGAAACAGTCATCCAGATGTGGTCTTGCAAGCATTAATGGAGCAGAAGAATCACTTCCCTTCCACAGCTGCCTGCAGTCTTGCTGACATATCCCAGTGTGCAGTTAATTTTTACTGCCGAAAGTGCACATTGCTGACTTCTGCAAACTTTGTTGTCCACCAAGACCCTTAGATTCTTTTCTGCAGATAAACTTTTTAACAACTCAGTGTACAGCCAGTCCTATTGCATGAGGTATTCTGTCCCACATGCAAGATTTATCATTTGCATTTGTTGTTCAACTTCAGAGATTGCTGTCAGTCCATCTGTCCAGCCTGTCAGGATCCCTCTAAAATGCAGCTGTGCCTTTCAGTGTTTCAATTACTCCCTTTACAATTAGCTGCCATCTACAAACTGGACGTAGTCTCCCACCACCCTAGTCATTAATAAAGACATTAAACTGTGTTCATCCCCCTATAAAAACTTAGAGATGCACATACAGATTGCTGTAAATTGAGTGTTATAGAGAAGTAATATTTATTCCAGCTGTTTAGAATATAAGTTCAGTGTGTCAGTCTAGTGTTTCTTGATACTAAAGTGCTTCATACTCACAGAGGGGCAGAGGGAAAATGCACCATACCTGTAGGGTTTGTTTCACTTTCCTAAACGTGTATTGTATTCAGAAGTAAAGAGTTGTTCCATTTTTAATACCTTCTGGCTCCCTTTTCTCCCATTGTGTATTTTGACAGACCAAGCTTCTGCAGCAGTGAGTTTTGCAGATAGATTACACAGGTTTCTAATGAAGCACTGTTCCCTATCTTTTAAATTAACCCCAATAAGGCTGTCCACTTCACAGTTACTATGCATGGTTTACTCTTCAATGGCATTTCTGGCCATGTAGAAATACTGTTAATGTCTGTTTGGTCAGTACCTTACATTGATCACAGGAATGTACAGGATGCTACCACAATAAGGCCCTTCTTTTCAAGTACTATTACACCACAGAAATTTATTATTATAATGTGGCAGCTTGTGAAGCCTCCAGAGTTGTAATAATTCTTCATTTTTTGTGTTGATATTCATTCTTCCTTAAAAATAGGAACTGATTCACTTTGTAGTTTTGGGACAGACCATTCCGTCTCCCAGCATATGGGATGTTCTAGCTGCAGCATGGAGAAGCCCATAGTCCTTCAGCTCCCGGCCCCCTTTACACTAATAACTGTGAGAGAAGTTCCCCATCACTTGCTGCAGCTGTATCCACCTGAAATACCCAGCTTTTTATCTGCTTTAAGGTATTTATTACAAGTTTTTCCTCAGAATTTGCAGTAGTTTATGTAATTATCTTTGATTCTGCCTGTGGAAACACAACTGATATAAAAGGGGGGAAGGTAATTATTTTTCTGACTCATGTCCCTTATACATCTCCTAAAACAGTGTGCCATTGCATCAGTCTCTACATTGGTGTTAGTCTCTCCAGCTTTCTGAGATCAAATCTCAGAGACATGATGTGTTTTTGCATTATCATAGTGAAGTAGATTTCTAATGGTATAGTGAACGTTCCTCACAATAAGCTGTCTTGCAGAAGAGCTCAGAGATATTAAATATCTGTGTAATCTAAGATCTTTGTCATCCAATTGTATGGGATAGTTGATGGAATCGTGTACTTACTTGTAGTTATTAATTTGTAAGTAGTCTTGCCCTGTATGGTATATAAAGTTCTTGACTAAGCATGAACCTAGTAGATGAAAAAGGTGGTCCTGGGACTTGGATTTTTTTGAAACCTCTTCTTATCTGTGGTTTCTTGCAGACATAAAAGCTATGTTTCCATAAATTGTGACTGAAGAAACAAAAGAAAGAGGCTTTGCCTACAATCTCTCAGAAGTTTTATTTGTTTATGAAATTCAGCAGTTCAGGAATGTCTGTTCCTTTCTAGTCTTCTATTGTAGTGTGTTGTTGAACCACTTGTAGTTTTCAACTTTTAATGTGTTTACTTTAACATGCACTGTTTCTGGTGGTCCTGAAAAAATGCATAATTTAATTTGTATACATTCTTATTATGTACAATATTCAAACAAAAATGGTTGAATGCACAGGAATTACAGAATCTGGCTCAGAACCATAAATATTGTATTCACTTTACTTCAACTTTTGGTACTCTTGCTCATGTCAGTCATACATTACTTTGTGAATAATTGCATTTATTTCTGTTGTTTCCTGGTGAATAAAGTTTCCATTCAAAGTGGATGAAAGTGGCAATTTCTTATTCCATGATCATAAATGAATACATTTGTGTATGTGTTTCATTTTCTAGAGTGTAAATTTCAAAGCCTGGATCCAGAATAGCTAAATTCCCCAGTTTCCAAATATGCCAGATTTGTGAATCAGCTGGATTCACACTGCCTAATAGGGTGCCTAATATGGTTGTCACCTAATAGAATCATAGAATCATGTAGGTTGGAAAAGACACTCAAGGCCATCAAGTCCAACTGTTAACCTAACACTACCAAGTCCACCATTAAACTGTGTCCCTAAGCACCACATCTACATGTATTTGCAAGATCTCCAGAGATGGTGACTCAACCACTTCTCTGGACAGCCTGCTGCAATGCTTGACATCCCTTTTGCTGAAGAAATTTTTCTTAATATCCAATCTAAACCTTCCCTGGTGCAACTTGAGGCCACTTCCTCCCATCCTATCACTTATTACTTGGGAAAAAAGGCTGACACCCACCTTGCTACAACCTCCTTTCAGGTAGTTGTAGAGTGCAATAAGGTCTTCCCTCAGCCTCCTTTTCTCCAGACTGAACAACCCCAGTTCCCTCAGCCACTCCTCCTAAGACTTGCTCTCTAGACCCTTCACCAGTTTCGTTGTCTTTCTGACTGACAGGCCTACATAATAACATAGTGCCACAGCTTGAAGCAAGGGTAGAAAAGATGCCAAAATAGAAAAATTAAAATTAGAAACTTGAATGTTTAAGATAAAGTGTATTTTTAAATATACTAACATACATGGACTTTGGAGGGATTTTCTGTTTGTTGGTTTATGAACTAACTGTGGAGAGCAGAGAACTTGCCAGCTTGTCACATTTTGAAGGTAATTTTTTTTCTAATTGTGCTCCAAATTGTTAAAAAAAAAAAAACAAACAAACAAAAAATCCCAAACCACCTACCCATAACAACAACAACAAAAAATCAAACACAAAAAGACCTCCAACAACACATACCTTGCTTAGTTTCCCCCAAACCCACAGTCTTTTAAAACTAGAACTACTCTCAGTTCTCAATGCCTGTTTTAAAAAGGTCTGAGTTTTCTAGGTGGTCAAGGCTGTAAGCAAAGCTATATTATATGTGTTTTACTCTTCCAGGTGCCAGTTATTACAGACATGAGCAAACCTTTTTTGGAAACTGAGACATTGTGCAGTTTTGGACAAATAGTTCATGTTGCTTTGATTGATGTGAAAAAATTAACTATCCTTAGCTTGACTTGTTGAGCTCAATGCTTTCAAATTTGCTTAGTAAATTCAGGATATTTCTAGTGAAGCATCTGGCAAAGCTGCTCTGGAGTCAGTCCTCAAAAAGGTACTTTTATTAGAGATATCTTTGATTTTGATCTTTGTGGTTTTCACAGTTCTGGATCATAAAATATTAACACTACATTGATATTGTGATTATTATAGCTGAACAAACAAAATCCCCAAAACCACTTTCTGTTATTGTACCTGAAGCTGTGATGAGGGAAATTTACAGAGAGTGCTACTACCATCCAGATTTAATCTGTAGTTGCATAGTGTTACTGTAATTAGCAGTTTCTCATTAGAGAATATTTTTTTTGCTTTTTGCAGTTGCTAGAGCAACAGAACACCTATAATACCTCTAAGTCACAGTTGTGTTTTGGACTGTGAAGCTCCCATGTGAATTGACATTATTACAAGTGGACAAAAGCAAGATGCATGCAATTTCTTTGCTTTGCAAATGAGAAAATGCGGTACTTACTCAGTTAAAGAGAACAAAAGTAGCTGTAATTTTCCACTGTGTGTTCTGACAAAAGGAAACGGAAAAAATAACAATCTTTTTAGTGTCAGTTTAGATAAAAAAGGAGTGTTTCAGTCATCAAAAGATTTTGTTACTTACATATAATTTGTAAAACATAAACATTTCAAGATTATAACTAGATTTAGAGATCCTGTAATTTTCTCAGGTAGGTGGAACATTCCTGAATTTATTGTTCATCCTCACCACCATTCTGCAGTTGTATTTATCTTTGGTGCCACAGACAGTATCCAAGCATGTAAGAAACATTCAGAGTAGGACAGATGAAAGTAACAACAGTAGTTATAACATGGTAGCATTTAAATGCATGGAGTTCCTCATAATCATATGATGACAAAATATTTTCTTAAGGCAGAACTTATTTTCATTAACAGTTACGGTGCTCATCACAAAATTACATTTTTGCAGTTAAGCAGAAACACAGTGACTAGCATTGAATGTTTGCACCAAGAGAAAGAAGCGGCAGTTTGCTGACTCAGAGCCCTGTCTGAGAAAGCTGACTTCAGTCCTGTGCAGACTGACCCTGACACAAGCCACCTGTAGGCATTTCCTTCCATCTGGCCAGAGCCATTCAAAGGCCTGGAAGCAGATCTGCCGTTTCTCCTTCTTGTTAATTCCTGTTAAAATTTGAGGACCTTGGAGTGAAACTGAGAACTGTTTACTGCTTCCTGAAGGTTACTCTTGATGAGCACTATTAAAATAGCAACTATAGCCTCCTCAAGATATGTGGGTCCTCTTAAAGCACATGTAGATGAATGGCAGAAACAGCTCCTCTTCTTTTTCAGTTACTGGCAGATTACCAAGGGGGAAAAAAAAGGTTTGTAATTTTGGGGTTATTTTATTTCATAAAATCAACTGGATTGAGATGACTGAAAAGAAAGTACTTTGCCCTCTTTGATAATGGTTTTACAGCTAGCCTCTGTGTCATAAGAAACCTGTTCATCTGGGCAAAGTAATAATCCTGTAATGTCATTGGCTTTATATGAAGTAATGGTGGGATTATTTGTAGTTAAATTTTATCTTAAGAAGGTTCCTTACCTGGCAAGTAAATGGCTCTGGAAACTTGTCATATGTGCTGATTGTAGAGGCACAGAATTATTGTGCAGTTGTCTTTTCAGATGCTGTAACTGATAGGTAGGTTTGCCTGCTTAGTTAGATACAGTATGTAAGTATTATAAGTATGCAGTGTTTTAATGCACAAATGGTTGAGATCTGGTCTGTATGAAATACTTTGTATTATGAAGACCTAAGCACGTCATGGTACAGATGCTTCTCAAATGTAGGATTCTTGGAAATTAAGTGATTCGAATGCATGACATTTATAGGAGAGTGGTGAAGTGAGACATCAGTGTTACAATACCAGGAAAAAATAGTTTTGTACTGACAGGGTAAGTTAAAATTGTAACCATAGGGAATCGTGCTATGTGCAATTAATCACATTAGGTGTAATCACAGAAACCTCGTATAATTTCTATTGAACTTTGTGTTTGACTGTGGAACTAACATTATGATTGAAACAATAGAGGTAATTATAAAAGTGTTGTCAAGTGATTAACTATTAATTACTCATAAGTTTTGCAGTTCTTTGCTCTCATGAGAACAATATTGGAACTGACCACCTGTGACTGAAACTACGTTAAGCTTCAAGATCAAAGAACAAGGACAAGAAACTAAGGAGACCATCATGGACACCAGTTATGCTGCTTGGAAATCCCTTTACCCTTCCCATCTTGATTTGAATATCAAGGTTTCCAATCAGTAGAGATAAGTCTGAGTGACCAATGATTGTTTTTAAATAAGAATATTGATAAGGTTATGTAATCAAAGGACCAATCATTATAAAGGTTAAATTTAATAGTGGAAATAGTATGCATTTTTATGTAAAAGAACTTATGTAACAATGGCTCAACAGAAAAAGTATATAAAAACTGATGGATTTTAATACTAAGTTGGACACTTCTTTGGAGGAGAAATCCCCCATGTTCTCAGCGATGCAATAAATGAAGTGCCTGCTTCTTAGTGTCACATTGGTGTTAAGGACCTTTTATTCCCGATTTTGGTAACATGAGGAGGTAGAAAAATATTCTGCTCTGCAAGAAAATTCCTCAAATGGGAGAGCATACAAACACTTTGTTTTTGGAATAGTAAAACAATTTTGTAAATCTGAATTTTGCAACACCCTTTGCTGCAATTGGAAATAACAATAACAGAATAGATATTGAAAAGGGTAATATTTTTTTTTAAATGTAAGAAAATGCAAATAATTTTTTTTAAAACTATAAACTCTCCCATCAGTATTAGTTATCTAGCTGTCAGAAATATTGCACAGAACTTATGCTTAGTATTAGAAACACAAAAATCAGGTTCTATTTTAAGTTATCTTCCATGTAAGACTGAAGCCTGGGAAGTAATTGCCAGTTTGTTTGCTTGTTTGTTTTTTCTCTTTTTTTATCCTTCTTTAGGAAGAGTGGTAGAGATGTCAGAAAAATTGGCTCTACGGAAGTATTTTTAATGCTCCTGATATTCAAAGATACCTTCCTGGCAAGGCAAAAATGTTCTTACACTTCAATAAGTTTTGGAAGGAAATAATGACAACAGTTAATCATCTACCAAGTGCTCTTCATGCTGCTATTCAGCCTGGTATAAAATAATAGCATGACGTACCAGTAGATGCATTATGTGTTGCAGGCAGTGTTTATCTTTACTCAAAACCTACAAGTTTCAGACTGAGCCAATCAGAGATGAAAAATCCACAGACCATTTTCTTTGTGACAGTTCTTTTTGGGGCTTGTATCCTGTTCATTGTTAGTTGCGTTTCATTACCATGTGTTTCCAATCATCTTTTTCATTACTTTGTTTTTAAAATTTGACTTGCTATACTTCACCCATCTCATGATACAGTTCCTTTTCCTAATTTTGATTTTTTTCCTCTTCTTTCTTATCGCTACTGCATGACTGCATGCATATTCAGGTCTTCTGTCTTTCTTGCCTTATACCCATTGCTCTCACTTTTTCTTTCCACACTGTGTTTTTTTGACATCCTTCCTGTGCTCCTTCAGGTTATAGTGAGTTGATGTATGATATCAGGAATGTGAAACTGAGTTTCCCTTGTGTTTTCCTTGATTTCCTCTCAATGTCTTCTGGACTACTTGGCAGTTCCCAAACTGGTTTTTGTAGATGTTGGTGGAAGATCATACGGAATGGGAGACCGCCCTCTTCTCCCAGCTAGTGAAAAATTACACCAAAGAGTGGATGTGGTATTTCAAAATAGTATGAGAATGTTCTTTCTTACTATAGAATCATAGAATCATTTAGATCAGAGAAGACATTCAGGATCATCGAGTCCAACCATCAACCATGCCCACCAAACCATGTCATGGAGTACCCTGCCTACGCACTTTTTGAATATCTCCAGGGCTGGTGACTCAACCACTTCCATGGGAAGCCTGTTCCAATGTTTGACAACCCTCTCAGTAAGAAATTTTTCCTAATATCTAACTTAAATCTCCCTTGCCGCAACTTGAGGCCATTTCCTCTTGTCCTATCTCCAGCCTCCTGACAGCAGAGACCAGCACTCACCTCACTACAACCTCCTTTCAGGTAGTTGTGCAGAATGATAAGGTATCCCCTCAGCCTCCTCTTCTCTAGACTAAACAGCCCCAGTTCCCTCAGCTGCTCCTCATAACACTTGTGCTCCAGGTCCCTCACCAACTTGGTTGCCCTTCTCTGGACACGCTCCAGCAACTCAATGTCTTTCCTGTAGTGAGTGGCCCAAAACTGAACACAGTACTCAAGGTGCGGCCTCACCAGTGCCGAGTACAGGGGAACAATCACCTCCCTGCACCTGCTGGCCACACTATTACTTTTTATATGAAGTTTATTATTATTGTCCTTTAACAAACAGATCTTATTTTTAACTGAATGGTGAACTCCTGGAAATTTTGACTGAAACTCCTAATCCCCAAGCAGTCCCAATGCACTTGCAAGAATGGTATTTGCCCTATAAACAGTAGGAAAACAGGAGAAAGTTTTCATGAATGATATTTTAGAAATGGTGTCACTTGAGGTTTAAAAAAGAAAAAAAAAAAAAAAAAAAAAAAGGTTTCCTTTCTGGTATGTTAATTTGTTACCACTAACAAAATAAATACTGTCTTTATATATTGTATCACAAAGGAAAGTTACAGACAAACTATTAGAAATGTGTTAAAGACAAACTTCCAGAACATCACTGAAGCATTCTATGCTTAAGCTGGTATGAGTCTCTTCGAATAACATTTTTTATTAGTGAATTCCATTATATTTGGCTTTGTTGTTAATACATTTTATTTTTAGTGAATGAACAAGGCACAATGTTCACAAGGTATTAAGTAGACAGAAATATGTCTCTTTATAACAAACTTGGAAATTAATTTTAAGTTAGCTTAGGCAAAGGATTAGGGGCCTGAGGAAATGTAGAAGACTGGCTCATTGAAGTGGAAGAAATAACGCATACTTCTGCACCCCTAAGTGTCAGACCAGATTATCAGACCAGAACAAGAAGGCAATGGTTTGTTCATGGACACTCATCTCAGGTAAGACTTGACTTTTTTTCTGTGCAACCTTTTCTTTTAAATTGTGAACTTAGCCTTTGATCCTTCAAAAAACTTAGAGAAATGTTTTAAGCATACGAGCAATTGAATTTAAAGCTGTGCATTGCTTGCAACATAACCTTATGTTTTTGTATGGCACCCTCCATATATAGCATTATAATGCTTGCTCTGTTTACATACCTGGAATCAGGCTCTTGCACTAGGAACAAACAGCTACAAAAGAAAATAAAAAAGTCAAGGGAACAGGAAGAGATTAGGTAGGGGCAGGATTCCTTGAACAGGAAAATATGTCTATGTGAGAGGATCTGCACAGTAGAGTCAGGGAGCACAGTTTGATGGCTGTTGTTTTCAGTAGCTGGTTTGCAGCAGTTTAATGCAGAACTGGACAGAGCCATATAAATAACCCTGTATCAAAACTTTCCTAGATATATCAGTAATTCTTTTTATACTTCATTCATATTGATTATACCAACTGTCTCACACCGCTTGTGGTGTCTCGATTTTACTCAGTGTTCAGAAGATGAACATGGTCATTCACAGGATTTGATAGAATTTGAAAAAATATTTCTGATGTATTGATGTTCATAAGCTTTTTCTAGCTTCTAAAATGTTTGATGTGTTGTGCTTCAGTTCTGGATTAATTTTTAAAATGAAAGTAGTCATATTTCCATTTAAGTGGATTAGAATACAGACCTGGTTTGTTGTGAGCCCACTGATATTCACATGTCTGAATATCTCTGGGTTTACTCCACTATGGAAATTCTTAGCTGCACTACTATGTGAAAGTTGTTGAGCTGCTTTGATTCCAGGTGATGGCAAGAGTTGTGTATTGGGTTTGCATGGCAAGGTTTTGGCAGTGGGGGGCTACAGGGGTGGCTTCTGTGAGAAACTGCTAGAAGCTTCCCCTATATCCAACAGAGCCAATGCCAGCTGGCTCCAAGTCAGCCCAACCTCTGGCAAATGCTGACCCAATCAGCAATGGTGGTAGCACCTCTGGGGTAACATATTTAAGAAGTGGAACCTCCAGCAGGGGAGGAGATCGGAATGTGAGTGAAACCCCTCTGTAGACAGCAAGGTCAGTGAAGAAGGAGGGGAAGAAGGTGCACTGGAGGAGGTGATGCCCCTGCAGCCCATGGAGGTGAGTGGGGTGAGCAGATGCCCACCTCCAGCCCGTGGAGGACCCCACGCCAGAGCAGGGGGATGCCTGGAGGACACCGTGACTCCTTGGGAAAGTCTGCACTGGAGCAGGCTCCTGAGAGGACCTGTGGACCAGGGCAGAGAGAGGATCCCATGCTGGAGCAGGTTAGCTGGCAGGACTTGTGACGCCATGGGAAAGCCTGTGCTGGAGCAGTCTGCTCCTGAAGGACTGCAGCCCACAGAAGGGACCCACACTGGAGCAGTTCATGAAGAACTGCATCCCATGGGAAGGACCCATACTAGAGAAGTTCATTCAGGACTGTCTGCTGTGGGAGGGACCCCATGCTGGAGCAGGGGAAGAATGGGGAGTCCTCCCACTGAGGAGGAAGGAGCAGCAGAGACAATGTGTGATGAACTGACCCCAACCCCCACTCCCCATCCCCTGCGCTGCTGTAGGGAGGAGGTATAGAAAATCAGGAGTGAAATTGAGCTGGGAAGGAGGGAGGGGTGGAGGGAAGGTATTTTAAAATTTAGTTTTTATTTCACATTATCCTACTTTGATTTGATTGGTAATAAATTAAGCTAATTTCCCCAAGTCAAGTCTGTTTTGCCCATGACGATAATCATGAGTGATCTCTCCCTGTCCTTATCTTGACCCATGAGTCTTTCATTATATTTTTCTCTCCCCTGTCCAGCTGAGGAGGGGGAGTGATAGAGTGGCTTTAGTGAGCACCTAGCATCTAGCCAGGGTCAACCCACCACAAGTTGATAGGGATTTTTGAAAGGCAGGTATACAGGAAGTCTTCAAATATTTGACCTTTTTCAGGAAAATCAGAACTAGCTAATCTTGTGTGTTGCTTTAAAAAATATGATGGAAATGCTTTAAAAATAAACTTTTTCTCTAGTTGCATTTACCCACAGATTTTTCCTCCCTTCACTGGTTTTCAAAGATGAGTTCAAAGGAATGGTTCTTGACAATACCAAGCTTGAGATCATGGTTACTGCCACTAATAGCCAGCATTGCTCAAAACCAGGAGTGCAAGCTTCATTTAGGACACAGCTTTGGAGATGTGGTTATGCGCAAGCTGATTTAGGGAAGAGCTAGTAAAATTGAGTGTGTGAGGATCAGAAAAAAGTGCTTATATGTTCAAGGTTAATTGTTATCCTATAGCACCATGTAGTATTTGCTTCCTAATAAGGAAGGTATTACAGAACCTGTGGACACATATTTAGCTAACGGTCACAAGAGCATTCCAGATGCTTTTAGAAGGCCTTGAACAGAATAAGCAAGAAGACAAAAAAAGAAAGATGCCAATTAGAAGAACACAGGTGTGCATTCCATGATAAAGGGAACTTGGCACAAAGAACCTCAATTTGGCAGTTTATCTTGACCAATTAGACTGAGAAAAGTTTTGCATGTTTTAGTTGGTCCTATGTTTATGCACGTGCACAGAGTTATCATAATGAATTATATCTTATGTTTATGCGCGTGTACAGTGTCGATATGACCAATCATATTCTATGTTTGTGCACGTGGACAGTGACTTTGCAGATTATGGGACTATAAGTGTGTGTGTGTTTTAGCAATAAAGGGTCGTCTGTCAGCTGCTTTCAAGATTACAGGCGTCCATCTACTTCAATCTCCTCAAGAACCCGTTTCTGCATAGTAATTGCCAGTTTGGTTTTCTCCTATTTCTTATAGTCATTATGTACTTTATAGGGGCTATATTTAAACATGTGGGTTTACTTTTCTATACTTAAAACCAATCCAAATATATAAAAATTGCAAGCAGCTTTATTTTACTAGTCTCTGTACAGTTTTACTGATATCATCAGAAATATATCAGTTTTATTTTTTAGTCATGAACTAAACAAATGTTTCTTGCTTACTGTATCTGTTGAAACTTGGATAACCTTAAGAAAGCTGCATTATGCACTCTGAAAGAAAATTACTTTATAATGTATTTCTTCATTTCCAGAGACATACTGGCTGAATTCATTCTTAGTAATCTTCCTAAATTACTCAGAGATATTATAGCAGCACTGATAACTATTGACAAGCATGCCAGAGGCATTGTAACTGGGCTTTTCACAGAAAAGGTACAGTGTTTCTTCTTGTACAAACCTGCCCAAGATAACAGGGTGTTTCATTTCTGTAGGTGGACTCTGCTGCCAGTTTTGCGTGGCAAAAATAGCCATGTTACTACGGGGACTTGGGTCTGGATAACGATGCGATTAGAATGGGTTTATCCCAGTATACATATGGTTATGACTACCTGGGGGCATGTCCAAGTTTGTTTATAAGCCCAGATACTCTATGGACTTAGTTATAATTTTTGTATTGTTTGGTTGATGCAATGTTGAATTTTTATTGGATGCAGCTGTAGATAGTTTGTATTTATAGTTTGTAACCAGTTGTTCCATTTAGTTTGATAGTTTGTACCCATTAGTATGACACTGATTTGCAGCAGGAAAAAAGTGGGATAACTGTGTAGGGTAATCAAAGATTGTGAGCTTGCAGTTGCTAACTTTTGCTAGCTGTACCTTTAACTAAATAATTTAAAATGTCCTAAGCTTACATAGAGGTGTGTAATCCATCCAGTCTTTAACACCTGCATCACTGTCATATCAGATGAACAATTTATGAAAACCTTCAGCTTAAGTTTACAATTTCATTCAGACTAAACTAGTCAAACCTATATTTGTAAAAACTATCCTCATGTATAGTAAGAAATGCCATGTTTGTACATATGGGAATTTAAACTCAAGCTGAAGATGGTTTTGAGTACAGAACTATTCTCAGATATACATGTGCTCTGTACCTGTGTGAATCCCTGTGCATGCCATTCCTGTGGTTTGGCATATGTAACGGCTGGACCAACTCAACACTTTAGTTCCCTTTTTACTGAAGAAATTCTCAGTGATGACCAGATCATTGCTATTCTTAACTTCTTGAACAACACAGAAGCAAGGAAATAGGGATTGCAAATTGTCATCGCTTAACTGCAGCCAGTAACTAAGCACCATGCAGCTGCTTACTCACTCCCCCCAAACCTAGTAGGATGGGGGAGAGAATTGGAAAAAAAAGGTAAAACTCGTGGGTTGAGAGGAACAGTTTAATAGAACAGAGAGGAAGAAACTAATAATGATAATAATAACAACAGTAATAAAATGACAATAATAGTAATAAAATAATTAGAATATACAAAACAAGTGATGCACAATGCAATTACTCACCACCCATCAACTGATGCCCAGTTAGTTCCTGAGCAGTGATTCCTCCCCCCCCCCCCGCCCCAGGCTATCCCCCCCTTCCAGTTTATATACTGGGCATGATGTCACATGGTATGGAATACCCTGTTGGCCAGTTTGGGTCAGCTGCCCTGGGTGTGTCCCCTCCCAACTTCTTGTGACCCTCCAGCTTTCTCTCTGGCTGGGCATCAGAAGCTGAAAAAATCCTTGACTTTAGACTAAACACTACTTAGCAACAACTGGAAACATCAGTGTGTTATCAACATTCTTCTCATACTGAACCCAAAACGTAATACTATACCAGCTACTAGGAAGAAAATGAACTCTATCCCAGCCAAAACTGGGACACAAACTCAACTTGTTAGGCATCCCTTAACTGACAGATTAGGACTACTTAAGTGTAGTGGATTTTTCGGCTTTATTTTTCCCTAGAAGATGGCAGTATACATACACCTGTCCATAGGTTTCACAAGTTTGCCATTCTTTGGGAAAGTTAGTCTATTCTTTAATAATATAATTCTGTAACATTGGAAATAGTGGAATTCACTCAGTGAAATAAGCTGGTTCTGCATATAAGCAGCTTGATACATTACCTATGACAATAAAGTATCTATCTGCAGAACTTTCCTCCCTGCTACCCCATGCACAGTAATAGTTCTCAAGTGCAATGTCTATGGCTGGGTCTCCAATTTTAAATCTCAGACTTAAATTGCATGGCAATATGCTATCTTTTGCCACAAGGTATCTATCCTGGCCATGCATGGCTGCTGTATTGTTGGAAGTCTGTAGAAACCAGACTTTTGTTTTGGGCTTGCTGGGGGAGGAAAGAGATCTGTCATATCTGCCAGGTTTCTTCTGCTTTCTTTTTCTGAAACTGACTGAGTTCCTACTGTAAAGCAGTTGAAAAATCTAACACTAAGTTCCTAAATAAGCCCTGAAAGTGCTTCCACTCAGATAATGGGATGTTTCTTCAGTGGTTTGGCTCAATCTGGGACATAGTGCTGCATTGATGTATTTAATTGCATTGATATTAAAGTTATTTCTGTGATTGTGCAGTAGCTGATTACCTTCAGGAATGCTAAAGTTACAAAGGTGGATTCTTTTTCTATTTCATATTAAAACAAATTAAGTATTTATGTACATCATAACTGTATTTTGTACTTGGAAGACCGTCAGTGTTGCTGATACCGCTGTAAACTGATTTTTTTTTACTTAGTCAAAGAGTAAATGTCACATGGGGAGCATCAGTGAAATGTTTTCATCCACGAACAAGCCACAGCCCTAAGGGCCTGGATCTCCAGTCTCTGTACTCATTCAATCCTTATGTTTTAATGTGAGTTTATCAATATAAGCATTAATTGTTTGTAATTAATGATCTAACTCATTGAACTTTTTTTGTAGATCTTGTCCTTTACTCCTTCTTACAGGCCTGAAGAAATCTATAGGATTATGCACATAACCAGGAGTATCTGAGAGTAGTTTCATTGAGGATCATCACAGCAGAAGGTTTCTTGTTTCCTGTGGGTTGTACACAAATGAGGACAAGGCATGAGTTCATGCCCTTTTCTCATCTGGAGACTGTTACTGTGACAGGAAGCAATCTGTTCAAGAAACAAGTATTTCACTGTTTTAGCAACATTTAGTCCTTGAACAGTCAAACCCTCAAAGAATAAGAGAGTAATCTTTTTCCTTATTTTGACATATCATTTGGAAGCAGGAGTCATGTTATTACTGATGTACATACTGCAGTCAAGAATGGCTGGACTGGAGAAAAAGGTAGAGTAGTTGCTGTTTCTAGAATTGCACCTGTCATGGAATCTTTCTTGGTGCTGAATTGAAATCAACCAGGTTTTATGGCACGGGGAGTAACTTTCTGTCATCAGTTTTAGTTAATGGTTGTTTTATTTCTAGATTATACAGTCTTACAATTTCCTTCTTTGAAGCCATTTTCCAGAGAGTCTGATAAATTATTCTCCAGTCTTACTTGTTGCCCTAAGCATCCCTGTGATAGTAACCTACAGCCTGCCTACATATCAATCACCAAATTGTGCAGTGCAAATTGTCATGGGGAATGTTTGCATATACTTCACGTTTACACGAACACACACGTGTACTTGTGTGGGTGATGAAGCCCCAGTGTGTGTGACTTTGGCCACCAGTGCATGAGAAGTGTCTTTGTGGCTGCCAGACAGCTTGCATCTGGTTAAGCCACTACCCAGCAGTTCCCTCACTACGAGCTATTCATTTGCTCCAGCTAAGACAAAGGCCAGGTTTAGCAGATGCAGCTTCAGATTTCAAAGATTACTAGATACTTTGCTGTAATCTGTCTTCATCCTACGTGTTCCATGCCAGAGTATTAGGGTGCTAGCCTACAGGAAAAAGAAAGGAAAAAAAAAAATTGGTTACTATTGTTGTTTGGTATTAATGAATTACAAGAAGTTTTGAAACTAGTCCCCACTTCTCCATATATAGTTCTACACATTTACCAATGTTGTCAATGAATTTACAAATATGCCTAGATATCTTTTTAAACTATTTTCTTGAAAGCTGAAACTACTTATTAAAATAAACTGGCTTAATTCTTCAGAAAATGCATTTTTCTGTGGACAAAAATGTACTAAATATCATTTAGATATACAAACCCAGAAGTCTAATTTTTTTTCCTAAGTTGACTTTTAATTGTACTTTTACTAGGCTGTCTTCTACAGCTGCAGTTTGAAACATTTACTTCTACCTTTGAAAATTGAGACATCCAGGATTTTTAGTTATGATATCCTGAAATGTGCATGTAACTTCCTATCCTGACTTACAAGTTTAAATATTAATCAGCTTTTTTTTCAGAAAATATTAAATATATTTTCTTTTTTGACCCTAGTACTTATACATGTGAGAATATATAATGGTTAAAAGTGCCAACAGAATTAATAACTGCAAAATCTCTACTATTGAATGTATACCTGTCTCATGTGAGATTATGTTCCTCTTAGGGTAAATTCTGTGAAAAGCATGAAGTCTATATCTACAAAATCTTTCACATGTATACGGAATTATACATGCCTCCCTTCTCTCTACCTGCCCCTCCTCCTCCAGATGATATTATATATTGTATTCTGAAGAATTTGAATCTAGCAAACCTCTTGCAAGGAAGATGACTCAAATCTACAAACTCTGCAGTGAACTGCTCTATCAGCAAGATTGCTATGACTTTGGAATGACAGCAGGTAAGTCTGTATTAACAATGGCCAAGTAAGTTTCTCCATACACTGCAGGTTATAATAACCTTATGAAAATCTGAAAATGTTTCAATTCAGCTTATTTTTTCAATTCAGTTTATTTTTTTTAAAGCTACAATTTTCCACTATCCAAATGAAGAGGACATTTACATGCCAAAGGAAAGATGAGTAGTATTTACCTTAATGGAGATCTCAGAACTCTGCTAGGTAGCATTGCTTTGTTTTGGTAACATTTTTAGCTAACTTTGTTTCCTTGTTCATTACTATTAGAAAATTAATAGATAAACACCAGCCAGTCAGAAATGGGAATCTGGAAAAAAAAAGTGTTTTTTCTAGCTGTTTACAGCATTATTATGTGAGTATGTGTATAGAATCAGATCAAATCAAATCCAAATAAATAATAATTTTGACATTTAATCCATTTTCTAGGTATTAAGTAATCTGCTAAATATTTATAAGTAATAGTGTATGTAAGTCTAAACAATTAAGTAAAATTAAGCCATCTTTGTTCATTATTTTTGTTCTATTTCTCTAGATAACTGAAGAAGGAAAACTCAGATCTGAATGAAGACATGATTTTAGTAAGGGCTTTAAAAGAATCTAACTTTAAAAAGTTTCTTCCAGATGACGCAGTATTGTTCAAGCATTTTTTAAAGATGTAATACTTTGTTTCTTATTGCATAATCATGCTATAAATGTTACCATAGTAAAGCACTACTACACCTGTTAATCTAAGTTTAGTCTAACGTGCACTGTAGTTTAGCTTAACTTGTTTGACAAGAAAAGAGTTAGATTTTTGTCTCATACTACCCTGCCTGGCACTGTTTTTTGTTCATTGTAACCCTGAGAAAATCCATCCAGTCCTTTTGGTCTTTACTTTTTCAAGTTTGGATTTTGGTATCTTTTTAATTATTTTAGCAACCTCAAATAAAAAATTACTTTTGCCAAAAATAAGTACGTTTAGGAAGGTTGGATACTTTTCCACCTATTTTTAAGCACCAGGTTTATTACTTTGCATCAGAATTTTGAAATTCAGCATAGATATAGGTCTGTGTCATGGAAGTGTCATTTTGCTTCCTATTAATAAAAATATGGTTCAAATTTTTCACATTGCAATTTTCTAAAAATTGCTTGTGCATACGAGGGTTGTGGTTTAATGCCAGCCAGCAACCAGGCACCATGCAGCCACTTACTCACTCCTCCCCCTTCTAGTGGGATGGGGAGAACAAGCAGGAAAAAAGACTTGAGATAAGAACAGGTTAATAACTAAAATAAAATAATATATAATAACAATAATAATGTCAAAGATAATAGCAATAATAATAATTGTAATGAAAAGGAATATAACAAAAAAAAAGAAATTAGACCCATGAACAGACAAGTGATGCACAGTGCAATTGCTCACCATCTGCTGACCAATGCCTAAGCAGTAATCCACCCCTCCTGGTTTCATCAGAAACAATTCTTCATTAATCTGGGTAATTCTTACTGTAATATCATTGATATAGCATATAAGAATTATAATGATGATGACATAAAGTGGCAGGGTTATATAGCAATTAACATCTTACAATTTAATCTATTGGCTGTTCTCCTCTAAAACCAAATCCCCTTGAGGCACGCATCGGACTTCCTCATCCTTCCACATCACCCACCAAGTGCATCCAGGTCGTTGAGCAAAAGCAATCCCATGAATGGGTTTGTCTTTGCCTGAAGCAGGAGTAACCCAGACTGTCTTCCCTAGCATATTTTTTATGTGACTTTATCCCCTCCTACAGTAGATAAAAGTTCTGACTGGGCAGGGCCAGCTTGATTAACAGATCCTCTAGCGCTGAATAACCAGATGTTTTTTGCTAAATATGTATCACCATGTTCAAAGGTTCCACTCCCACATTGTTCTCAATGTAGTCTTTAACAGTGTGTTGTATCACCCAATTTTCCTGGAGTCTGGTGCATGGTAGGGGATGTGAAATACCGACTCAATGCCATGCTCTTTGGCCCAGCTGTCTATAAGGTTGTTTTGGAAATGAGTCCTGTTGGCTGACTCAATTTTTTTCTGGGGTGTCATGTCACCATAAGACTTGCTTTTCAAGGCCCAGGATAGTGTTCTGGGTGGTGGTATGGGGCACGGGATGTGTTTCCAGCCCCCCAGTGGTTGCTGCTACCATTGTAAGCATATGGTTGCTTGCCTTGACAGGTTTGTGGAATTGCTATATACTCAGTCTGCCAGGCCTCCCACTGTTTATATTTTAGCCATCGTCCTCCATACCACAGGGGCTTTAACTGCTTGGATTGCTTGATTGCAGCACGTTTCACATTCATAGATAACCTGTGTGATAGTGTCCATGGTCAGGTCAACCCCTCGATCATGAGCCCTTCTATATGTTGCATCTCTTCCCTGATGGCCTGAGGTATCATGGGCCCACCGAGTTGCCAGTCCAGATTCACCTGAGCCACTTCAATCTTAGCAGCCTTGTGTTCCTGTCGGTTGTTTTGATGTTCTTCAGTGGCTCGACTATTGGATACTTGAGCTACATACATCTACATTATGTACTTTCACAACCAGATTCTCTAGCCAGGATATAGAGTCTTGTCACAGTGTGGCAGTCCAGATGGGTTTACCTCTGCACTGCCAGTTGCTCTGTTTCCATTGGTGTAACCACCCCCACAGAGCATTTGCCGCCATCCATAAGTCAGTATAGAGATAGAGCACTGGCCACTTTTCTCTTTCAGCAATGTCTAATGCTAGCTGGATGGCTTTCACCTCTGCAAACTGACTTGATTCACCTTCTCCTTCAGCAGTTTCTGCAACTTGTTGTAGGGGACTCCATACAGCAGCCTTCCACCTCCAGTGCTTTCCTACAATGCAACAGGACCCATCAGTAAACAGGGCATACTGCCTCTCAATTTCTGGCATTTTATTATATAGTGAGGCCTCTTCAGCACCCATCATTTCCTCCTCTGGTGATATTCCAAAATCTTTTGCCTTCTGGCCAGTCCATGATCACTTCCAAAATTCCTGGGTGGCTGGGCTTCCTATTTGAGCCCATTGTGTGATCAGTGCAACCCACTTACTCCATGTAGCATCAGTTGCATGATGTGTAGGGAAGACCCTCCCTTTGAACATCCAGCCCAGCACTGGCAGTCGGGGTGCTAAGATGAGCTGTGTCTCAGTATCAACCACTTCTAAGGCAGCTCAAACTCCTTCATATGCTGCCAATATCTCTTTTTCAGTTGGATTATAGCAGCCTCGGATCCTCGATATCCCTGACTCCAAAACCATAGGGGTTGATGTTGGGTTTCCCCAGGTGCTTTCTGCCAGAGACTCCAGGTAGGGCCATTCTCCCCTGCCACAGTAGAGGGCATGTTTTTAACATCTTGTCCTGCCTGGGCTGGCTTAAGGGTTACTGCATGAACAATCTCCCATTTAATTTGTTCAAAGGTTTGCTGTTGCTCAGGGCCCCATTTAAAACCGTTCTTCTGAGTCACTTGATACAGAGGGCTTCCATTCAGACTGTGATTTGGAACATGCATTCTCCAAAACCCCACAATGCCTAAGAAAGCTTGTGTTTCCTTTTTACTAGTTGGTGGAGGCATAGCTTCTATCTTGTTGATCACATCCATTGGGAGGTGATGACATCCATCTTGCCATTTTATTCCTAAAAACTGGATCTCCTGTGCAGGTCCCTTGACCTTAGTTTCTTTTATGGCAAAACTGGCTTTCAGAAGGATTTGGATTATTTTCTTCCCTTTCTCAAAGACTTCCTCTGCCATGTTGCCCCATACGATGATGTCATCAATGTATTGCAGGTGTTCCGGAGCTTCACCTTTTTCCAGTGCAGTCTGGATTAGTCCATGGCAAATGGTGGGGTTGAATTTCAACCTCTGGAGCAGTTGATTCCAGGCATATTGGATGCCCCTCCAAGTAAAAGAAAACTGTGGCCAGCACTCTGCTCCCCAAAGGATTGAGATAAATGCATTAGCGATATCACTTGGCTGCCTTTGACTCCAGTTTGTATTGAAGTTTTAGCACGTCCATCATGGCAGCATTCAGCAGTGGCATGACTTCATTCAGGCCACGATAGTCAACTGTTAGTCTCCATTCCCCATTAGATGGTTTCGCTGGCCATATGGGGCTTTAAAGGCTGAATGAGTCTTCTGATCACCCCTTGGATCTCCAGTCAATGAATCAGCATATGGATGGGAATCAGGGAGTCTCAGCTGGTGCAATTTTGCTGCTGGTGCACTGTTGTGGTAGCAATTGGCACCTGTTCTTTGACCCTCAGCAACCCCACAACAGAAGAGTCCTTTGAGAGACTGGGCAAGGTGGACAGCTGTTCAATATTCTCCCTCTCCAAGGCAGCTATACCGAAAGCCCACCGGCACCCTTTTGGGTTACTGAAATACACTCTCCTGAGAGAGTCTATGCCAAGGATGCATGGAGCCTTTGGTCCACTCCCAATGGGGTGTTTCTGCCACTCATTGCCAGTTAGGCTTCTTACAGCCTCCAATACAGTTAGCTGTTGGGATCCCTGTGTCACCCCAGAAATAAAAATGAATTCTACCACTTTATTGCTTGACAGCATTAGGGTACACTGTGCAGCAGTGTCTACTAGAGCCTTATACTCCTGTGGGTCTGATATGCCAGGCCATTGGATCCACACAGTTAGTAAACCCAGTTGTCCCTCTCCTCCACCTGGCAGGAGGCAGGACCCCTCTAGTCTTTATCATAGGATTCTCCACTTACTTTTTGTAAAAATGGATTAGAATTCCTTCTCATAAGATCAGGAGTAAGATCAGCCCTTCTACTCTGTCTGGCACACTGCTTACGCTGCCCACCGGAGACCGGAGCAGCAATTTTCCTGGAAGAACCCTCATTTGTGATTGTTTTTCCTTGCAATTTGTGTACCCATGCATCTAGGATTGAGGTAAGTTTTCCATCACACTTCCTCATGTTGTCTCTGTGTTCACGCAGGTAAGACTACAGGGTAGCCTGTGGTGTGTACCTTCTATCTCCTGTCTCTTGTCCAGAGGAAAGCCTGTTCCTAATAGCTGAGATACTGGTCCATACAGGTGGGATGCTGAACTTATCTTTAAATAACTGGAACTCTTGGGACAGTTTCTGAGCTAGTATGTCTGGCTGTTTCACCACAGTTGTGATGAGGGAGGAAAAGACATTTTCTTCATATTGCTGGAGTTGGCAGGCCACATCATCCACCATCAGTGCCTCTTCATCTTTCCAGTCCATTACTGCCAGTGTGTTATCATATGATGATGGTGTGCTCTGTACAAACTTCTGCTACGTGGGTCATGCACACTGGACTTCATCTGGATCTGTGGGTATTGGCGTATTGTCTGGGTCATAATAAACCACCTCCCACATGGGTAATTCTCTCAGGTACTGGATATCTCTCTCCATGGTGGTCCAGTTGCCTAGTTGACATACAACTTCTTCCTTGAAGTGATACCTTTCCCTCCTGCCTGACAGAAGACTCCAGAGGTTGAGGGCTTGTGTCTTTTTTTCTAATTGCTTTCTGAGTGCCCCCTTGCCTAGCCAGGGATCCCAGCTGGTTGGTTTCCTTACCTTCTAATTCCAAGTTATTGACCCCATTATCCCAGCATTGGAGCAGCCAGGTAACAATGTGCTTGCCTGGACAACGGCTGAAATAATTTCTCATATCTTGCAGCTCACTCAGGCTTAAGGATCTGGTGATTACCTCTGGCTCTGCCTCTTCCTCCTGGTCTCATGATGACCCTGGTTCACCTTCATCACCCACAATATGAACTGATTTTTTATATTTCTTCTTCTGTATAGGGGCAACTGATACTGGCACGGGTTGATTCTCTGGTTCAGCTGCATTACCCATCTCTGGGGTTTGAGTAGCCACAGTCATGGATGTTGGAGTAGTGGCAGTGCTTGTCACCAGGGTGTGATTAGCCATGGTACCTGTTGCAGGGTTTGATGTCTGGGTGGTATTTTAAATAGTTGTTTAACCCTAAACAAGACCTGAACTACATTCAGGAATGTGCTGGTTCCTAGTAATAGGACCATGTGTCATGGTTTAACCCCAGCCAGCAACTAATCACCATGCAGCCACTCACTCACCCCCTCCCCCCATCCAGTGGGATGGGGGAAAGAACGGGGGAAAAAAAAAGTAAAACTTGTGAGTTAAGAACAGAAAAGAAGATACTAATAATGATGTTGATAACACTAATAAAATGGCGATAGTAATAATAAAGACTGGAATATACAAGTGATGCACAGTGCAATTGCTCAGTTGGTCCCTAAGCAGTGATTCCCCCACCCCACTCCCCCCAGTTTATAGACTAGACATGACATCATGGTATGGAATACCCTGTTGGCAAGTCTGGGTCAGCTGTCCTAGCTGTGTACCCTCCCAACTTCTTGGACCCCTCCAGCTTTCTCGCTGGCTGGGCATCAGAAGCTGAAAAATCCTTGACTTTAGACTAAACACTACTGAGCAACAACTGAAAACATCAGTGTGTTATCAACATTCTTCTGATACTGAACTCAAAAACATATCACTATACCAGCTACTATGAAGACAATTAACTCTATCCCAGCTGAAACCAGGACACCCTTCTTAAATCTGTTCTCCCAGGGGCACTACCGCCATCGCTGATGGGCTCGGCCTTGGTCAGAGGCAGGTCTGACTTGGAGCCAGTGAAGCTTCTGGAAGCTTCTCACAGCAGCCAACCCTGCAGCCCTTCCCCTGCTACCAAAATCCCTCCACACAAACCCAAAACAGTGTTCAAGATACAGGCCTTGGCATCATGTGGCCAAAGATTATTTTAGGATACGTCAAGAAGAACATATATTAAAGTAGAAATAGAAAGCAAACTCAATTTAGTTTTAAGAAGAAGATATATCTGGAGCAAGTTATTCTATAGATCTTTCTCAGCTTAATTTCCTCTAGAATATGTGGGTTTGGTAAAAAAACGTTGCTGAATTTATATGGTAATTCACTGTTCCTAAGCAACAGGCACTACAGGTGTTATGTGAAATATCCTGGGTATATCAGTTTGTGCTGCTGTGTCTCTCTGGAAGTGGAGAGGAGTAGCATAACAACATGTTGCAAGGTGAACTGGAAAGCAGAAGGAAGAGTTGGTACCTATTTCACTTCTTCCATTCCTTTGAAATAGTTCATTGAACTTTGTACACTATTGCATAATGAAGCATAAAATGGATGCATTTAACTATATACAGGTAGAAATAGGCTATAGTTGTTACTAATAATTTTACATTTCTTTCTCATATGTGTAGTTGCAATGGGACTGCTAAAACAAATTCAAGATAAGCAGGCTGTGTGCCAATTTTTCTACTGACCTGGCAGGTTTTGCTCTTGAGTTTTATAGCATGAGGGTGTGAATAAAACTGTTACCTAGATGTCTGTGTCATGACAAGATCTGTAGGCTGGTATTCCTTTGATCTAAAACTATCCCCATGGTGGAAACTCCAGAGGTCCTGCAAAGTTAAACAACGAGAACAATAAAGCTTTTGTTCTTTGTTGTAAACAAACAGTTTTGAGACAAAAAATTTAAAGTGTTACTCCAAGTCTGTAATTTTAATTTCATAAATGGAAACTACAGTCAATTATATGTGTCTCCACTAATTCATTCCTTTTTTGTTTCTTTCCTAGGTGCACCAGGAAACAAAAGATTTGTTACTTCTGTGGATGTTTTAATCATGCATAAAATGGGTCATTATGCATCTCAGACTCCTTCTGAGCTGCTTCAACAGATCTTGGAGGTGTCTATCACAGGTATAAACTTTTGGGGAAAGAAATAAAGGTCACATCAGCTTCTGAATTATTCATGTGGTGAATCTGGGAAGGTTATTTGGATTCCACAATTCTATAGTTATGGGGTTATTACTGTTTACTGTTTCTAAACATAACATGAATTTTGTTTTTACTATTCTTTGCGTTTATTCTCCAAAACTCAGAGATTTTATTCCTTGTCTGAGTTTACGTAAGGATGTGATCTCAGGTACTCTGTGACCTGCACTTTTCACAATGACATTTGTGTTGTGTGTCACTTCTGTCTAAGGAGGACACATTTATTTCTGATACCAGCTATCCCTGCTCCTTGAAGCACACTCATTGGAACACTGTGAAGTATGTATTTTAACCTTCTGACCTTTACCAGCCCAGGGACTGAGGCAGCAAGATTGCTTTTCAGCGGTGCTTAATGATATACATAGAGGAGTCAGTTTCTGAATTTAGCCTTTCTCTTCAAATGGCAATTCTAATATTATTATCCAGCAATTATTTGTTTTTCCTATTTAGTGTCTGTTCCTCTGCCTGCACCACTAACCAATTTTATGAATTAAAGTCTTTTTTTGGTCATCTGTTGTGTACTGAAGATGGCAAGAATATTTGCTGAGACGGCAAAGGCATTTAAAGAACTTACAGTTATTTGATTATAGGGAAGAAGATTGCTGAGGGTGATGTGCTTTAAAACTGTCTCTTTGCTGCAGTTGGCAGAAGTCTCCACTGGGTGCTCTATAATATATGACACAGATCTGTCTGGGGTGGACCTGACCATCCAGAATCTCTGTAAAGCACAGGAAATTCTCCCTTGCCAAGGTAGGTCCATGGTCTGTCAGTGGTGATTCTGTAGCACAAACGGGCTGTAGTGTAGATTATGAAGAACATGATATAAACAGACATGTGTAAACTACAACTGTTTCAATCTTCAGTGATTTTTCACATATCTCAGAAGCAATTTAGCTGGCAACAATGCTCTCCTTGTGCTGGCTTCCTTGTTTCATTGCTTTTTCAAGCTTAAATGGGAACTTTGTATGCATAATAATGGTGTGTCAAAACCATCTATTCAGTAATCTGCACAGATACAAGGGAGGAGAGGTAAAATTCCATAGACTACCTTCATCTAATTTTGAGGCCTTCCTTGTAATGCTCTTAATCTATCATTCTGGTAGTATACTGTATGTTATAGTATATAACTTCTCTGTGGATACTCAAATTTTATGCCACACATAGCACTAAAATGAATACGCTGGATCTATAACATGCCTGTGAAGTCTGATAAAAAAATACTGTAACCATTTCAAGGATAGAAAGATAGAGCTGTGCAGAGTGTGAGTGATCTGGTGCTTCCTTTGTAAAGCACTGGTGGTACAGCTGAAGCTAAAGTACAGGAGAACTCTTTTTTAGAATTTTCCTCTAGAAAGAGAGCTTCATTTCATGATGTGGAGGAAAGCTTGAAATTAATTTTTAATATAGGGTGACCTTGTCATTTCCAAACTGAGATCTGAAGTGTATCATTAACAAGGGGGTTTGCCTCTCTTTTCTGTCTTGTTCTTCATGCAAATTAGTGAACAATTGCCTTTTTGCTTGTGCAGCTATTCATCGTGGGCATTAATTCAGTAAGTTATGATTATAGCATAATGTAAAACTATTGTGAGCAAACAGTAGATTGTTCTGAAAAATTAGGAGAGTCCTTATACAATTTTAACTGTCATTGAATAAAAATATACAAGTACACTCAACCACACTGATTTTTTATTAATTTGCCTGCAATGCATCAGTCCCACCAGCCTTCAGTTGAATCATTCTTAGGATGGCAGTAGCAGTTTGCATTGCCCATATTCTCACCAACCTCAAAATAAATAAAATCCTTCCTTATATCCAGTCTAAATCTACTCTCTTTCATTTAAGAACCATTGTTCCTTGTCCTGTCACTACAGGTCCTGGTAAAAACCTCTCTCTCTGACTTTCTTGTAAGCCCCCTTTAAGTACTGAAAGGCCAGAATAAGGTGTCTCCGGAGCCTTCTCTTCCCCAGGCTGAACAATCCCACTGTCTCAGCCTTTATAGGAGAGGTCTTCCAGCCCTATGATCATTTTCATGGTCCTCCTCAGGAACTGCTTGAACAAGCCCATGTCTTTCTTCTGCTGGGGACCCCAGAGCTGGATGCAAAACTCCAGGTACAGTCCCACAAGAGCAGAGTAGAGGGGCAGAATCACGTGCCTTGACTGCTGGCCATGCTTCTTTTTTAGGTAGCCCAGGATATGGTTGGCTTTCTGGGCTGCAAGTGCACATTGCCAGTTCATGTCCAGCTTTTCATCCACGAGTACCCCCAGTACTTCTCCACAGGGCTACTCTCAATCTATGCATTCCTCAGTCTCTATTGATAGTGGGGATTTCCCTGACCCAGGTGCAGGACCTTGCACTTGGCCTTGTTCAAATTTGTGATGTACATATGAGCCGAATCCTCAAGCCTGTCAAGGCCCTCTGGATAGCAACCCTTCCCTTAAGCATATCAACTGCACCACTCAGCTTGATGTCATCCACAAAGTGCACTGAGGGTGCGCAGAGACTCCCACTGTCTCTGTCACTGATGAAGTAATTAAATAGTCCCAGTATGGACCTTTCAGGGACACCACTCATTACTGGCTTCCACTTGGACATTGAGACATTGACTGTAACTCTTTTGACATGGCCATCCAGCCAATTCCTTATCTGTTTAACAGACCATCCATCAAATCCATATCTCACCAATTTAACTGCAAGGATGTTTGTGGGGGACCTTATCAAAGGTCTTTCAGAAGTCCAGGTAGATGACATCTGTAGCTCTTCCCTTGTCCAGTGATGCAGTCACTCCATCACAAAAGGTCACTAGATTAGTCAGGCATAATTTGCCCTTGGAGAAGTCCTCTTGGCTGTCTTCCATATGTTTTGTCACAATCCTGTAACTCCATGTTTTAGTCCAACGTTTTGCTGTGCTTTGTCTTCTAACACCTTCAGACCATAACCTGAACTCATTTTTTTCAGGTCAGCAGCCCTTACATTTTACATAAAGGGGAGAAAATAATCCTGACAGTACTATGTCATATTGCAACATAATTAAATTGTCTCTGTTTCCCTTCATCCTTCACATTTATTTTTGTTTCAACCCTTCTTTCCACATTTCTTCTTTTCTGTCCTAACTTTTTGCATCTTTCAGCCAAGGAGATTCTGTGCTAAGGAACAAGAGTATGAGAGAATTCTGGATATAAGGAAGAAGGCTAAGAAATTGACCTCTATCTCTCCACTGGGTCAGTGCGGACCTCATCACATATTTGCCTAGTCCTTGGGCTGCTTTTGCATCTATGTGCTTTGCCTAGATTATCTGGACAATAGACAGCTTTTAAGCTCAGAGAAGATGAAATGCAAAGTACACAAGTGCTCTTTCCCAAGGCCCTTTCCTTCTTGACACAGACATTAATTTGTTGCCTGCAACCCAGTCTCTTTCATATGTAAATATCTGCCTATGAATTAGAAGACTAAGTGCAGGCACCTTCTAGTTAAATTCCTGAACTGAACTAACATAACTCTTTAATTAACACTTAAATTAATTTACTACACTTTTGTGGTTAATGTGTGTGTCTTCTGTTACATTAAATCTTTCAACTGAGATTCCTTTAAATGATAACAGAATGGGACTGCAGGTATTTGAGGATCAAAGTAAAAGTAAATCTCCTGCATATTGCATTCTGAGTGTGTTTTATTCTTCTGCTTCTGCTTTGCACACAGACTATCCTGAAGATCTCAGCAGAATTTGCTCAACCAGTAAAGCAGACTGTGACAAACTTTGTGGATGCTGCTGTGGAAATTTATCAAAACATGAGCATGGTCTTCTTCCAGGACCAAACAAATCCCATTATGTTTTCAATTTATATAATTTCTCAAAGTGTGTCCAAGGTAAGATAAAGCTGTTTTTAACCTGATGCCTTCTAGCATCTTATTATTAAGTTGGTCAGGAGAATAAAGGGCACTATGCTATCCAGCATTGACCTTTGCAGTGCTCTACTTTCTCTTGTGTCCTGGTTTCAGCTGGGCTAGAGTTCATTTTCTTATTAGTAGTTGGTATAGTGCTATGTTTTGGATTTAGTAAGAGAATAATGTTGATAACACACTGATGTTTTAGTTGTTGCTGTGCCATGCTTACACTAAGGCAAGGATTTTTCAGCTTCTCATGCTGCCCTGCCAGTGAGGAGGCTGTGGGTGCACAACAACTTGGAAGGGGACACAGCCAAGACAGCTGACCCAAACTGACCAATGGGATATTCCATACCATATGATGTCATGCTGAACAATAAAACTGGGAGGAATTGACTGGGGCAGTGTGTGTGTATGGGATGTGGTGGCCCACTACTCGGGTACTGGCTGGGCATCGGTGCATCACTCGTTTTCTATATTCTCTTATCATCATTATTATTCCCCCCCCCCCCCCTTCCTTTTCTGTCCTATTAAACTGTATTTATCTCAACCGATGAGTTTTACCTTTTTTCCAATTCTCTCCCCTATTCCACTGGCGGTGTGTGTGAGCAAACAGCTATGTGGTGTTTAGCTGCCTGTTGGGTTAAACCACAACATCATGATTGCATCCTCAGAACTGCGCCCCCCCCCCCCCCCCCGCCCCGCCCCGATGTAATTGGATTTTTTAAGGCAAGGTAAATTATTTTCAGTTAATCACCCTCATACTTCAGTCTTTTTCTGCTTGCAGAATAGATGAAGCAGCTTATGGTTTCCTGTAATATTTTTTTTTTCCCCAAAAGGAAAAGGTGTAAAAAGAAGGCAATGCAGTTGAAACACTTAACCTGAAAGGATTGTGTATAATAAATTAGTGTAAATACTTTTGCTTTCTGGAGATAATAGGGTATATATATTCATATTCTGTCCCTCTAGCTCATTTGCTTCTTCAGCTGCTTAGGTATCTAATGTATGCTGCTTGAAAACCAAATCAGCCAACCGCTTTTGATTTATCTTTCACTCATTTACTTCAAAACAGATATGTGAGTATGTACAGTGAATACTTTAAAAAGAAAGCATAGGCTTCTATCTTCCTTTCCTGGTTCTGCTTTCTGTTTGCTTCTCAGTTAATTCTGCCTCTGCAGTTTGTTCCCACTAGATTTAAAATATTATTTCCAAAAAAACATGGTCCAGATTGGTAAAAGCCAGAGCCAGGCAATGGATACTGCAAGATTAGAATTACATATAGTATATTAGCTTGCAAGGACAATGTTTGATTAGTTCATAAAGGAAAAGAGTCAACGTAAATCAGCTGAGATGTCCATAATTCTGAAAGTGACACTAAAAAATTATCAGTTCTTATTTTTTGCTTTTCCCATAGCTAGAGGAAGAGTAGATGTAAAGAACAAAATGGATAATAATTTGTAACTAAAAATGTTTCATTTGGATTGTAATCTACCAGTTGAATTCATAGTCATCAGACACTATTATGACAGACCAGTTTTATTACTTGAAGTAACATGGATAGTTCTCTAAGCTAAACTAATCAGAATAGTCTGGTTGTGCTTCATGGCACTGAAAGAGGGGCTGCTGAAATTAAGCATGACATTTTTTGTAACATATAAATGGACTTGATAGATATCTTAAGAGAACTTACTGCACCTCTGAATCATCTGTCACTGGCCAGCATTAAAAAAAGAAAAACATAACCAAATATAAGATTGCAGTTTTTTCCTCCCTGCTTATGTCTGTGCAGAGAATGTATTTTTATAAACATCACAAACATTTTAAATAGCTTTTCTTATGAGGTAAGTTGAAAACATGGGTCAATAACATATGCATGCTATAATATTGAAATTAATAATGTTAATAACACAAACACACATTAGCATTGCCTTTCCTTTTTTCTTGTTTTCAATTTTAACAGGCCACTCTGTCCAGTTATGATTTCTATGCCATTCCATCTCAGTTCTTATTTCCATTCCAAGTGATGGAGAAATAGTAAAGGAGGATTAGGCATTTCACTTCTGAATTTGAGTTTTTCATAGACCTAATGTTTTAGGTTTTCACAATCTCTTTCCTTTCTTCTTCCTTTAACATTATTATTCCCATGTTTTCTGCCACAGACACTTGCAGGCACTGTATGCTTTATAGTGTCTCACTTTTTACTTTATTTTGCTTTTTTAAAATTCATGTTCTGATGCTGTTGGATTACTGAACACTCTTCACTGCCAATAAAGCTTTCTGAACAGACCTGACAAATTCTTTTCCCACTGTTAAAGATTTTAAAAATTATGTTAACATAGAATGAAACTTTCTGATTTTAGCCTACATTGTCCTGAAAGCCAAAGATTTTTCCGTGACCACGTCATTAACAACAGAGACTAGCAGTATTTCCATCCTATGCTGTCTGAAATAGCCAATAAGGAAATAAGCTCACTTTATTTCTATTGCAGTAGGTATGCAAATACATCCTACACAAACCTGTCTACCTTTGCATATTGCTTGGAGCCAGATGGTTTGGAATCCCAGAATATATTGCGTGTAAGCCAATTATATTTTGTGACTTTCTTAAGGCAAGCGTATAATAAAAATAATTATTTTAAAATACCTGATATAACTGAAACAATGGAAAACAGAAGCAAGTGAAGCTGCATGTGTTCACAGGCCAATGGGACACAAGCCCTTCATATAGCATGGAAATTATTCTTTAGCATATGTTATGAAATTTCTGTATTAATTAAATTAGAGTTTTGCCCAGCTGTGGTCTCAGTCTGCCAAAAAGCTAGTTTCCTCTTGTAAACAGGCTGAACTACATAAAACACTGTAATCACTGTATCCCTAGAGATCTAAAGACTTACGAGGACCTCTTTGAAATTCTGGAAATTAAGAGATAAGCAGAAGTTTATCTTCTATTTGAAAGTCTGTTTGTCAGAGAAGCAGCTGATCTATTTTTCAGAGGAAGCTGCTAATGCTTTTGGACTGTTAATATTAATGTGTTTGTAACAGCAATGGCAAGGGTTTGATGGTGTATCTTCTCCAGCAGCAATACTGTTAAGACATTAAGACAGACCCAGCTCCCTGTCAGCTCTCACTGATTCCAGCACACACCAGTTCTTCCTTGGCACCTATTTGTGGAGCTGCACAGTAAGCTCAATCAGCAACCCCCTTTTCCCACAAAAACAGTAACAAAACTACATAAAAATCCACAGGTTTTCCACTTGTTTTTTTAAAGTCTGCTTGTTTCATGATTTGGTTTGCAGCATGGTGCACAAACAATCTTGAAAGTAGAAAGGAAGCAGGGCAAGTGTGGGGAACACCACAAACTGAAATAACATGCTGACTAGACAATACTGCCTGCCTACCCACAGCTTGAGAATACAAATGAGGCAGAGTTTATAGGAAAAGGTAGTAACTTTTATTACACCTATTAGTGTTTTTGTTAAAACCCACAGGTATGCTTCCAGGCATGTAGGAAGAGCACAAAGTTGGGTTCCTGACCCTCAAAGCTTACTCATTTTTCAGTAATGTCAACAGATTTAATAAAAGACATTGCCTTTTCTTATGAAGTACCGAGATGCTGAAAAAGGACAATTTACATCTTAATTGTAGAATAAATGGCTGAAATGAGTTTATTTCCCCTTCAATAAAGTTTCTTGGACAGGCAAGAAGGTCCTGTGGTAGTTCAAGAGTAAGTTATTTAGCAGATATACATGGATGATACCAATAACAGGGAGAGCTAATTATCCTTTCTGTCCCTTCACAGGTCCCATAGGAGGGTATATTACAGAAAACATTTTGATCATTCAACTCCAAGGGAAAAAACAGGAAAGTAATCAGTGACTGACACCACTTTTTTCACACTAGAAAGAAACTCCAGCCTGAAAGAATATTTTTTTTTAAAATGAAGAATTTCAGCAAACCAATTGTGCTGAAAAGGAATTCAAGCTATACCATTGTCACTTAACTAGATCAGATCACTTCACTATGTATCAATCACAAAAGGTTTCAGAGACAATCACCTTTCACAAAAGTGTTTCTACATTCTCCTCTTCTCTGCATAGGCAAAGGTTTTATTTTGCTTTGACAGACTTCTGTAAATGGAAACTCAAGACTTTTTAGGAATTCCTTTCTACCTGGTCTGAGAAGATACCTCATTATAGAGGTAATTAGGTAGAAAGAATTAATTTGGTGTGCAAGTTAAAATTGAGTAAGAAAGGATGTATAGGTATAGGTTGAGCAGTACACCAGCTGAAATATTTCAGCTGCATTGTGAGAGTGATTTGGCGGAAAATGAGGCATGAAACACAGCTTAATAGTAATTAAAGTCGAGTGCTTATTTTGGCCCCATATTGAAAGATGTAGACATGGAGCTTTTAATGAGCTGAAAACCTAAACTGAAAATGGAGATAAGGGTCTAAACACACTGGGAAAATTAAACATGTATTTTAAGCATGAATTTTTGGCACATTAAAAAAAATATATTTATAACCCTGCTGCTAAATATCCAGTTCTGAAAATGTGAACAAATAGATTGTAGGATGTTTTAGGATTGTGCTGCTTTATATATTTTTTCCATAGTTTTATTTCATTCAGGTAATTTCCACTGAGTTTGGAACAGAAAAAGCTGATAGACTATATGAAGATCTGGCTGACATGGAAACAAACAAATGATGTTAGTCCTCTCCTCAAACATAATCTGTGGTAAACAAAGATGGAAGGAGACAGTTGTAATTTACTTGAAAACACTAGCATCCCATACTGAGACCCAAGATTAAAAACTCAAGAAACTGCACAGCCAGCCACCTGGATAGCTTGACTTGGGTGCAATAAGCAGTCTAAATATGGAAGCAGTATAGCTGTATAATCATGGCTTGCAATACAGAGTACACATCCTTCCCAGGAGTTCTGACTTGTTTTAAAAATAAACCTAGGATACTACCTACCCATAAAATTATCTTTATGGGTAGCAGTTATCTGTGGCGATTATTCATATCAAAGTCAATAGGTCCTTTCAGCTTCTCTAATATTTTGTACAATCAGTAAGGTTTTAGTGACCATTATTCTGTTCAAGTCTTCCAGAATCTCTTTTCATTTCCAGTCTAAATTTGCTTTTATGCACATTTTAAAGCTCCTGTGGCTTTGTGTCTTTGAATCCTATCAGTGCTTTTGCATGCTGAAGGCACTCCATGAGCAATACTCTCTTAATATGAAAGCTATGAGTCTTTCTGACTTTATGACTTGTGGACATAAAAAGGAAACTGTGAAGACAGTGGGTTTTTTATGTGGGTTTGTGGGTTTTTGTGTTGTGGTTGGTTTTTTTTTTTCTCCCTTTTAATAGTTTGAAATGCTTTTCTAATGTTTAACAGCTTTTTTTTTTTTTTTTTTAATCTTCTTCCATATGTTATATAATGTGTAGTATATATGCTGGTAATATCAATTTTTGTGACTGCTTTCTCTGTTTCTATTGTTGCAAGTGGTAATCAAATGTATGTACAATCTTGCCTGTACTTTGTTATAGGGGAGTTCTTGAAAGATATAAATATTCTTTGTTCTCTGGAATTCCCTAATGTATTTGAAAAGGCTGAATTAGACAGGCAGCTATCAGGCTTAAAGCAAGAGAAATAGAAATACCAGGATTGTATTATAGCAGATAACATTTCCCATGGAAATCAAGATAATTAGTTTGAAACAAATAAATGCAAAATACTAATAAGTATCTTATATCCATCTTTTATTTATCTCATTTGAAAAGAAGAGGGTATTACATTTGCTTTATAACTGAAAAGACACAGTCTAGGTTTTTTGATGAAAAAGTGCTCTGTCAGGTCCGGACAGAATATTTATATCCTGATTTTAGTGACAGGAGTTCAGTAGATAAATAAGTATTTCGGAGAGGTCATTTAGGTTTACTGCCAAAATCGAATTATTTTCTGGCCTCATCAGAGGAAGGATTACTAATAATTTGGAAAGTCTGAACTTCTGAAACTTAATGGCAGAGCCATTATTACTGAAGTGTTAGTAAAGTGAGTTAACTCAGTTTACCTTGTGAGAAGTAGTGTTCTTAAGTGAAGAAGAAAAAGCAGCTAGAAGGTCCAAATATCCATCTCTTCACAGAGGAATTTAAAAAGTGAAAAATAAAAAAAAAGTTTTGAAAAAGGAACAAAGACAAAAAGTCAAAGGACTGTCCTTAAAATCAGATACAGCTTTATATATCTCTGCATGTATGTGTATATAAATGTAGGTAAATGTCTTGTAAGAATGTGCAGATAAAACAAGCTACAATTTATGTAAGCAGTGAGTAACTCAAAACAGGGGACTTAAGAAAGAAGTTTGGAACTGAAAAGTCATGATCTGGTTTGTAATGTTGTACTGAAGTCATGATCTGGTCTGTAAGGTACTATAGGCAATGTGTTAAGAATCTTTCTTCACAGCCTAATCTTCCAAGAGTACAGCACAGGTCTCACCCCTAAAGTGCTGTAAATTCTCAAAAAATGTTAGCTACTGTAACAGCTTAACCAAATGCAAAGTTCAGGGACTTTACAGCTTTTCTCAATGGCCCGCTGGGCACAAACTACACTTAATCACACATTGTGCAGCGAACTACTTAAATTGCATAGAATGGCACTGAATGACCAGAGATTCTATTTAAAAAAGTTGGAGGGAACAAACCCAAAAACTAGTGTTTTTTATGTAGAAGAGCTGTCAGCTGGAGAGGTAACATGAAACAAGGAACGCAAGATAATCATCTCTGCCTAATAAATGTTAAGTGAAGGGTCACTCTATGAATCCAAAACACATTTCTTGATTCTCTGGACACAAAAGTGCATGTTGCAGAGACACCTCAGTTAATCTGGATGGAGACAGTGAGATCTAGACATCTTGACCCCTGACCAGTGTATTCAAGGACATGCAGCATCCCCAGGAAAAGGCATGCAGAGATGGTGAGGGGGAAACTGTGTGGAAAAAATGATGTAGAAATCTGACCTACGAAGCATTGCTAATTTTGTCAAGGCAGGCTTTGCCATAGAAAGATTGTTAAGAAACATAGGGAAGTAGCTAAATATGGCCACATCTCAAGGATACTAAAGAAAAGCTGATATGCTACAATCTGCTTCTCCATGTTTCTCCTTTTGCTTCAGCCTTCTCTAGAATTTTCTCCTGCAAACTCCACAACAATGTATTTTGAATAGCAGAGAAGACAGAAAACAACCTTTGGATTAAACAAAGTTCAATATAATTTGTCCTTAAACCCAAAAGGAAAAGTTCTGAATCAAAATACTTTTCTTTAGAGGAAACTAACTTGTACAAGCAGATTTATTAGGAAACGTCACATTGAAGGAGACTAAAATGGTTACACAAGCTCAATTCATGTCACCCTTTTTTGTGGAATTAAGCTCCCAAATCATTATTTAGCAAAGAAATATCTTTTATTTTCATAAACCATATTAAGTATGTATCCTACCCATGTACTTATTTGTTTGTTTCTTCTTCTGGGGGTTTAAATGTCAGGAAAAATGTTTGGAAGAAGAACAAGGACCTCATTACAAAGTTTGTTGGTCTTCATGTTTAAAAACTTTTTTGCAATGCTTAAACAAAAAACCTAGTAAAACCCTCAGACTAAGAGCAGAAGCACCAAGTAAGTATGCCACAATGTGTTCTCTCATTTAATATTCAAGAGACTAGGCTGGTTGAAATCCTTAGTAAACTTTCCATTTCCTATTTTGTGAAGCTTTCGTTCACAGTAGGAACTTTATAGCTTATTCTACAAAATAAAAACTACCACAGCAATGCACTGAAATGTAGTAGGCTGGTATAAATTCCCTCTGAGAATTCAAACATTTAAACATTTCAAAACATTTAAAGTAGTACGTTCAGTGCACTAAGGCTGACAACCTCTGCATATCAACTCTGAATCATGCAACCAGTGGCACAGGGCTGATCAAGATAAAATCCACATTGCTACTTGATTTAATAGAGTACAGTTCCAGTAGTAATGGAAATGGAACCATACACATGTTTTTTTCTTCAGCTGAGGTTTTTGATTCTAATAGTTTTGGAAACATAATCTGTAATCTTTTTGCTATACCAGAAACAATTATTAATTATTTCCTTTTGGTAACAATTTCTGAGTGTGGGCAGACTGTCAACATGAGCCAGGCTACATGCCAGGCATTTTGGTGAGATTAACCTCATTTAAATTTAGCTGTCCAGATAAGAAATATCTGCCTCCCCTCTATATTACCATGTCATAATCAGTCAAGAGAAAAAATACATTCCAGAGGAAGATTCATCCTGTCCTGTGAGAAATATCTGATAGAAGCCAGACTGTGGCACACTGTGAAGTCAAAGGTCATTAAATTCAGGATCCAGAGAACTGGGGTTTTAAACTAGGGTTTAAACTGTTTTTTTAAAAAGTAGGACTAGAGCTTAAACTGCTCTTAATATATATTGCAAATATACCAATAAACATATATAAAATTATCAGATTTATGGTCACTGTTATTTAAAACTCTGTTAGAACATTAAAGCATACAGGAATGTCTGTGTGAATATCTTTCTTATTAAAAGAATTGTTAGACCAGTTCTTGAGTTCATGCAAAAAGATGAGTTTCTACTTCTGATGTTTGGTCCTCCATGATAATGTCTCCAAATATGATTATTTCATCTGAATGCACATTATTATTATAAGGCACAACACATGACAGGAATAGTTCATTCCAGAAGTACTTTCCACACCTTTCTTTAAAAATACTTGAAAGGACAGACAGGATTCTTCATTTAATTTATATTTATTGAATGAATTATTGATACAGGTTGAGAACTAAGGTAATTTTTGACAGACCACATTTGTGTTGGAGATGAAAGATTTTGTTTGTCCTGCATAGAAATCATATAAATTGTTTTGCCACATCTAAATAATCACTCACAGAAGAGATAATTGACTTCTTAAAAAAATCTGTGCTCACTGAAGTTTGAAAGGAGTTGAGCATTCTCTCAGAGGTGGTCAACCATAATTTTCATGGTTCTGACATTCTAGCAAGCAAACAATATTAGAAGAAACTTGCCATGGCTATCTCAGTCATGATGGGAAGTGTGCAGCTGATGTTTTCATTTCACCTATTATCTTTTAATATTAGAGAACTATAGAACTACTTTACCTGTCATTCCTGTCTTTGTCAACAAGTGGTGACAATTATCTTCTGGACATGAAAAATTGCGATCAAATATTGTCAGCTAAGGGTTTACTCTGCACAATTTTTGTGAATTAAGTGATGAATAGTATAATTATTTTTTTTTAGCTATTCATTCACTTGTGGCACTTGTAAATGCTGAAAATGAAAAAACAGCTTGTTAGGTAATGAGCCAACATTTTACTGCTCCTTGCAGTATATGGCTGGACAAGGTTGCATTTGAGTAGAAGTTCTAATTATTACCACCCTATTTTGACTGTGGACATTTCTGTTTACTTTTGAGCAGATATTTTAATCCTTTCTTAATCCAGTTTATTTGTTCTGTGTATGTTATTTGTCCTACAGGAGAGACTTTTCATGCATAACATCAAATATTTCCACCCTTTGAGGTCTGCTGTGCAATAGATTGGTTCATGCAGATTTGGGGTTACTGTGATCCAGCAATGTTTGTGGTGTCAAAATAGCAAACAACAAGAATTATATGTACACGCTTGTGTTAATAGCAGAATAAATAAATATTTGGCCCCAAGATGTCAGCCAGAATTATGTAGCACATCATATTTTTGACTTTAATTTCTTGCAAGCTGATTAATAGGAATCTCTCTCAAAAAAAAAATATTTCTCCAACAGTAGTATTTTGCATTCTGAATTTTGCCCTCTTTAGGAGCTTTCATGAAACCCAAATATTCTTTGAGCTTATGTACATGAGAAGAGTTGCTTTTGAGATAAGTTTTCCTCCCTGCAATCTCCAAGAGAAGCACTTCTTTCTGTATCCAGGACATTTTTGTTGAATATTGATCTTGGAAGTGATTATATAAAAGAGAAACCATTCATAATAGGTGGATATCCATATGAGTGTTACTGAAATGGCAATTTCATTTTAAACAGAACTCTGATTACAATATTATACAATATCCACTTCATATTTAGGATTAATGAAGCTCTACTTGAGAATACTGGGGGAGAAAAAGAAGCATATTTTTTTTTTGTAAGTGTAATTTTCTGAATATAATTCTGTTTGCTTTCTCTCCAGTTTTTGTACTGTTCTTCGATTGCTTTGCTGCAGTTTGAAAAGATGTACCTATAAACAATACATCAACAATTATGACAACGAGTTTTGACAAGTTGTTATGTGACATATCGTTTTTCATCATCAGTAAATAAAAGTAGAAAATATTACCCATTTTGTTTCCTGTTATGTTTGTGTTATGGTATAAAACACAAAGTACAATGCTAGAGCAGAAGTTTGAATTCCAAATGAGAGTTCTAATTCCAGATGAATTCAATTTTCACTTTTTGAACCTCACGTGAAGATATGTCTAGTATCAGTCATGATAAAACATTTAACAGAATGAATACTAAAATAAATATATTGTGATGTCTGTTTGCCAATTAAAACTCTATTAAATAAATCTGAGCTTTATAATAGCAGGCTATTACAGAAATCAGAAATTATTACATACCATGCAACTGTTATAGCTGGTAAGGTTACAAAAATAAATTTTAAAATATTTGGGACCAGCAACTGCAAAAAATCTGAGGTTTTTGAAGTATTCTCACTCATAAGTTTCTTATATTTCAGGAACAGGGCTGTGAACTGTTGTTTATCCAAATTATTGAAACAAACAGCTTGTAGATAAAATGAAATTAAGTCTTTCAGCTTTAAAGACAGTCCTCAAAAAGAAATTAGTAGATCTTGAGGCCTCGGTGGAAAAACTAAAGGTGGATCAAGAAAATGCTGATCAGCTATGAAGTACTGTCTTGGATTATATATGAGATAACACGTTACTGCTCAATAGCTAACAGCAGAAATTTTATATTTAAGGATCAGAAATTCGGGGCAATAGTTTTTCTTTATGTGACACAGTAGAAAAGAAAGCCAGCAATACAAGAGTAAGCATTGGCATGGGAGTCTGGAAGGGAAAGACAGCTAGATATCATATCACCTTTTTCTGTGCTGCTGTTTTCATCAGCATGACTGTTCCTGTGAAAGGATGACAGACTTTAGAATGCTGCTTTCAAAAAGATTTCACATGTGTTCTTTACTGGCGCTGCCAGTAAAGAAATGCTGTCAGAGCAGAACTGGCAGTGAGGTACACAGGACTTGGCTTGGCTTGCATATCCTTCACAGCTGTTATATTGGGGACAGTGGGGTCTATCCTAACCAGGACATTCAAACTCATTAAAATCTTAGCTGCAATGTGCAGTGGTGACAGGATGCTACAGATACTTAAAAGAACAAGGTCATTTGAAGTGATATCATATAGATTATTCATCAGCAAGATAAAATTATCAAGTTGAGCATAGGAAATTGTTACATATTGAAAAACGAAGTAGAGGAATTTTCTTCTGTAAAGGATCGTACAGCTCTCTCCTGTGTGCCTCTTTTTGCATTCAGCCCAAGTTGCTACTTGCTAGGCTCTTTGAGTTTGGGAATAACCAGAAATAACAAGAAATAATTTACAAGAAGAAAAAGCTATTTACAATATGTAGATTTGTTTTTAAAAAATCCATAGCTTTCTTTTGTTTGTTTGTTTGGGTTTTGTTTGTTTGTTTGTTTTTTCAACTAGCCCTTACCTACATCTCTTATTTTTGTGTGTCTGTGTAGTGGGGATTTGACTGGCTAACCCCAAGCTTGTGGAAATTCACCTGTGTCGAGTCAGACTGAGTATGAAAAAAAGGATACATAGGAGAAAGTTATAAGACCAGCTAAGGGTAATTCTTTTACATTGTCCAGCATATAACAACTAAATATTGTCATCTTGCTAATATGATCCTGAAATTCATAACTTGTACCTTTTTTGTTTTATGTAATGTTGCTCTCTTCTATTTCCATGGTCTTATATGCAAGGACACATGCTTGCCTAAAGTATACAGCAAAATTTACTTTTGGTATTGCCCACCAGCTAACAAGAATGACAGCTGCTAATGCTGTGAAATAACAACATTCTATCCTAATCCTCATCTCAGTTTTTCAGTGCTTAGTGGGTGGCTGCAAGGAGGATGGAGGTTCTTTCTTCACAAGGCACCATATGGAGAAGACAAAGGGCAATGGGTGCAAGCTGCAGCAGGAAAAGTTTCATCTTGATAAAAGACAGCAATTTTTTACAGTGAGAACAATTAATCACTGGAACAACCTCCCAAGGGATGTGGTAGAGTCCCTCCCCATCACTGGAGGCTTTCAAGATGCAACTGGATGGGGTGCTAGATAACTTCATCCAGGCTCCCTTTCCCATGAAAGGGTGGTCTAGGTGACGTCCCTTCCAACCTGGGGAGTTCTATGGTTCTGTTTCTAATTCTCTAGTGGCTGCTGCTGTGCATGTGGAAGGAAATAAATAATTGTTTCCCGTCTCTCTCTGTACACTCTAAGTGAAGCAGTGAACATTAACAGTGAAGAATAAACTCTTCTAAAAAATACTGCATTTTGAGAAATCTTGACTGCACATTTAATTTCAGGTTTGTTGTGTTGTTCAGGAAGATGAAGCTATTGCTAAAGTGAAAGCAGAAGAGACTCAAGCAATAGCTAAAGATTCTTTGAGAAACCTGGATGAAGTTCTCTCAGCTTTAGAATCTGTAAATATGGCTTTTGACTCCTTAGAGAAAGCATGCATTTCTGAAATTGGAGTTTTTATGAAACCACCTGTCATGACGGTGATGTAAGCTATTTGTATTCTTTTAAATGCCAAACAAGCTGTTCAACATTTCTTACTGCTTTCCTGTCTTTCCTATTCGCCAATCACCCTTACATTTAGTGTGCTGCTTGTGTCTATCAACACCTTTCATAGCAAAAATTACTCATCCTATATTTATTTTTCCTCAAGCAAAATACCCACTAGCCATTTAAAATGAAAGATGGATTTTTTTCACCATGCTCTGTTCATTTATGAATGGATGTTCCTGGACCAAAAACCCTGTGAAGAATACCTTCGAACTTAAAAGAAATTTAGTATTGACAGCACATCTAACTGGCCTCACTCAGATATGCAGGCTTTCTGAACTTCACAGACATTCAGAACAAGCTGCCAACTTTGTGGCTTACCTTCCTTTCTAATTTCTAGGACTAAATAGGAACAAGAAGATAGAGTAATCTAAAAAAAAATTATATGTCTATGACATGCATTGATGTCTGCTACATTTTGGTTTGTCATATATTGATTAATTTTCACACATAGCGTTTTCAAATAGTCTCACACTTTGATCTGTGTGCACTCAGCTCCACTTTCTTGCTCTAAATCAGCGGTCATTTGGGACTGTACTGACAGAATGTCTTAGGAAAAAATTACAACCAGCATCTGAGAGATAAGGAAACCTCTTCTGTCAGGGAAGTGTCATTAAAAAACAAAGTGCAGGCATAACTTCTAGTTGATGATATTGTAAATAATACACATTTTACAAAACTGAGAACAACAGAAACCAGAGAAAATAAAAGACCCTTTTTTAAACACGTGTAGCAGTAGGGGGTTTCGTTTCTTGAAATTTGGTATACTTTTTTAGTTTACCTGTTCATAAACTACATACTGCAAGTGTTTTTAAATACAACAACTGTGGTATTTAATTTGACTGAGTTATTTGTTTACACTGTTTACTGTGTTAGCAATTTCTCATTATTTGGCCAATGTTATTTGGATGGACTTTTGTTTTCACATAAACCTATTAAGTTTTTAAAATGTCTTCAAGAACTTATAAGAAAGGCTAAATGCATAATTTTTAGTATGAAGAGGGCTTGTTTATTTTCTGTTTGTGGCAAGCATGATTAGACATTCATGAAATTTTTGGAATTAAAAGGAAAGTCCAGTTCTTTGGTTAGCAGACTGTCTTGAGAGTTCAAACCTGTTGTGACTTGCCTGAAATTTCAGTATCAGAAAGCCATTAAGGCCCATTCTGCTAGTGAGCTAGCAATTTTGGAATTTTGCCCTTGAAATGTCTGCATTGATTAATTAAAACTAGAGAGGTGATGACTGTACTTCAGTTCATGCTTTTATGAAGCAGTAATGTCTGAAATCTTTCCCTGCTTGCACATCTGTTCTCTTGCTGCATATACTAACCTCCATTTTCCTCAGGAGGAGGGCTGCTCCTCAGCTTTCAGGTGTCCTAAAGCAGAGAGGCAATTTTAGCAAATTTATATTATATCTACAGTAAAATAATTAAAAAAAAAAAAAAAAGGCCCATTGTCTTTATCAAGTATTTGTTGTGGTAAATCACTTCAAAGCACTATACATGAAATCACTCAAAATATGCAAGTCTGTTTTAGTGAAAACATTGTTTTCTAATTTTATATCAGTGGGTTTTTAATTTCATCTCTTAAGCCTCTTATCCAAATTCTTGGCTATGCTGATTTTCTTAGAAAGCTTTTAGAATAGGATAAAGAAAATGTAAAGCCTCAAATATTGTCAAAAGCTGCAGAGATACATCAATAAACCAGATTTTGTACCTGAAAAAGTAGAAAGGATTTAAAAAACATGCAGGTCCATGTGTATGTGGGTGAGAGCTATGAATTTTTTCTGTCAGATACTCAAAGAAGTTGATCAAATAAGACAAAAATTTAATGCTGCACAGGTACTCCATTTATCTTACATATGATTTATTTCTTCCATGACTTCATGACTTTTTAGTCATTAAAAGATGAATTATTACATTTAGTTGTGTAATTTAGCAGCATGGTCACATTGAAGGCTAAGATAGCATTTACTCAAGCCTGCATGAGCAAGTACAGATCTGTCATTCTTCAATGAAGCAGGTCACAGTCAAACACAGACATTCTCACCTCTGCTTTTTCTCCATGCCCTGGACCCCATCCCTGGGCTGCTGGCTTCTCCAGCTAGAGAAGCTGATTCTGGTTCTAAGCCTCATGTATCCCATTTGTACAGAGTAAGAGCCTGCATGAGGAGCCATGGAGGAGCTTTATGATTGGGACAGAATCACCACAGCAATCCACCCGTGTATTTGCAGTGACATTGTGAGCTAGTTTTTCCAGGCTGGGTGGACAAAATGATCTCAGGATAAGCTTCTGAAGATCTGTGGTCCAGAAGAGACTTTCTCCCTTACCTCTATGCCAAATTTCAATAAGCTATTGAAAAAACCACCTTGACAAATACAAGCATGAGAAAAGACATCTTTCATTATGAGAACATTATGTCTGTTTTACAGACAGGACAGAAACTGTCGATATTACAGCCATTTGACTGAGGGCAGATTTATTTCACTTGGCATGAGGCTCCTAATTACATATACTGTTTGTATATGTGACCTGTCACCCCTATTAACAAATTCTAAGTATCAAGTCAATGGTCTGGGATATCTCATCCCAAATGTTTGCTCTGCCATCTTAGGCTGAACTTAATGCTACAGTGCCTAACCTTTAAGATGAACAGATGAAGCTGAGACAGGTGAAGGATCAGAAAAAAGCATTCCAAGGCCAGTATGAGAAAAGTCTTGAAGAGAAAGCAAGACTTGGTGATCTTTTTTTTCTTTAAGCCAGAAAACTGAAACTTTCATTTTCATACTGCCAGCATAGAGCTAGCTGGCCATGCTCACATATGGCTGTAAGTGCTCAGCATCAGGCAGTCCTATGATATCTGGAATACCCAGTCAATGGTAAAATGGCATGCATGACACCAAGAATTCACTGGTGTTGTACTTTACTGGCCCTTACCCTTTTTAAAAATATACACTACTGTATTTGAGAAATCCAATAGCCAACAGTTTTGCAACTTCTTCTGGATCCCCTCAGCAAATATTGTTGTATATTAGGGACTGAATGAAACTGCTAGGACTGTGAAGAGGAGATTAAATGTATATATTGGCTCAAGTATTTCTCTCCTTCTCCATAACAAGTAAGGGAAAACTGCCAGTCAGCAGTGCCCTTCACTAACCTACTAATGAGATCGGGAATAAACATTAGGGAAATAGAGAATACAAAAGGAGTTAAGCAGGGGAAAAAAATCTCTTAGAAAATAATCCAAACCTTGTATTTTTCAATTAGTTACCAAGAACCACCACTCTCACTCAAGCTCACCTGACTTGAGCTGGAGAGCTTATAGCTGTGCTGGAGGTGGGCAGGTTTGATGAGAGGAGAGCATGAATAATTTTGAAGATGAAATTTCAAATATCATAATTGAATGTGTTCAGAGCAGCCACTTATGTGGCCTATTATGGAGCTTTTAAAACACTACAGAGGAAGCTTATAAGTAAAATTAATCTTCCTTTTCTTTCTTTCTAGAATGTTCTTGTGAAAGGTATCCAAGATCAGTTTGTATCCATTTAAAATGAATTATTATATCCACATGTGGTGGGCTGACCCCAGCCAGCAGCTAAGCCCCACACAGCAGCTCACTCACTTCCCACCTTTCAGTGGGATGGGGGACAGAATTGGAAGAGCAAAAGCTGAAAACTCATGGGTAAAGATAAAAACAGTCTAATAGGTGAAGCAAAGCTCCATGCACAAGCAATGCAAAACAAGGAATTTATTCACTACTTCCCATCGGCAGGAAGATGTTTAGACACTTTCCTGGAAAGCAGGGCCTCAGCATGTGCAATGGTTACTTGGGAAGACAAATGCCATAACCACAAACATTCCCCCTTTCTTCTTTCCCCCAGCTTTTATTGCTGTGTATGAGGTCATATGGTATGGGATATCTCTTTGGTCAGCTGTCCCAGCTGTGTCCATTCCCAATTCCCCCAGCCTGCTCAGGGTGGAGGCAGAGTAGGGAAAAAGAAACAAACAACACAACCAAACCCAAAAGATAAAACCTTGACACTGTGCGAGATCACTTGTCAGCAACAGTCAAAACACTGGTGTATTATCGACACTGGTTTAGTCACAAATCCAAACCAGCACCATATAGGCTGCTATAAAGAAAATGAACTCCACCCCAGCCAGACCCAGTACAACACTAAGCAGTCCTACCCATCTACCTAATGTTCCTCAGCCTGCTATTAGTTCTTAATAATACAGTCTCAGCCAGATATCTTCTCTGAAATGAGGTCAAGCTTATAATTTTCTAGTCCTGTTCATGGCCTTTCAATGGCAATAGTTTTCAGTCACTATGTACTCGTATTCAACTGTTTATTGTTACAAATCTCTCTAAGGAGTACCTACACATCTTGTTTAACAACTAATATTTTTCAGCTGATAGACTGCTGTATCAAGAAATGCCAAAATGTAGAGGTTGCAGGAAGTCTGGATTTCAGTCTTATAAACATATTGGGAGATCTTCCAGATCAGGTGAGATGTATAAAAAAGCTGAATTGATTTAGTCAAAAGCTGGACTCCCATCACAGGGTATTGAGAGTTTCTAAAAGTCAGGTGAGCCCAGATCTTTAGATGTTGTGACATAATGGAGAGGTCCAGTGAAGTGAATTCAACTGTGGATATTAAAAACAGCTGAATTTTCAGGACCATACTTTTAAAATACTAGATGAGTGACAAAAGTGGCTCAACAAACTGAACAAAATTCTATGATGTATTTTTTCCATCTTATTAATTCCAAAACCCAGCTAATATAAATTTTCTTAGGATCAAATTACCTGCCCTAGAAGAGGAATGGTATGTGCTTTCAACCAAAGAGTTCTGAAACACTATGTTCCCCCTCTCTGCCAGGTTGCATCTAGAGGGTCTCCAATATTAATGGAAAAATACATTAAGCTAAGAGTTCTGCATATGTGCAGAAAGGCACAAGATTTGCCTTAGGGTAGTATGTTCATAAGCACAAATCATTTCAAAAGTAGCATGCAAATTCCTACTACTTTTATGTCCATTTGAAGAATTAACTGCATCATTTAGTGTGTCCACTATCATAATGTGTTAACTTCAGAAACCATGGTCCAGTGGAACTCCCCTCAAAACAATTCTCTTTTCAGATTAGATCTGTTACATGATTTTGGTGACCTGAGTCTGCAAAAAGGAAAATGTAGGCAATATAAAGAAAGTTGAAGATCCCAAAGCATAGGATAAAACCTGTAGATTTTAGGGAGGCCAAAAGAGGCTGTATCATCTGAGAAGGCTTAACAGAGAAGTGATGTTTAACAGAGAAGTGATGCTTAACAAAGAAGTGATGTACTCTTCTGATAAACCCCCCTCATTTTAATAATTGAAATTTTGATAATTGTGGCAGTATGATAATTTCCCTGACTTTAGTGATGATTCTTCTATTTTCTATGAAGGCAAACTGTTGGATAAAACCCAAAGAATCTAAAAATGGCTTAAAGATAAATAATCTTAGCAATTCTAGCTTTCTGTGCACTCTTGAGAATTTGATTCATTTGGGCTGACCTGTTCTCCCGGAAGAATTTTTTGTCCATAAATTTATATTATTGTTCTTGTATTTCAATTTTTAATAATATGTTGCAGTTGATAGTTTCTCTTATATATAATTCCACAATCACCACATAAAATTTTCTTCATCTTAATTGTATTATTCCTTTCAGATGTATCAGACTGAAACAAAAATAAAAAATAAATGAAGGTATTTCAAAAAAGCAGGCAAAAATTTTTGAAATTTATAAAGCACAGAAATTATTTTATGTGAGAAAAACTTAGACAGAACCATGACTCAATATCTTTTTGTTTTGTTCTGTTTTCCCTTTAGGACATTATATTCTATTTGAATTTTGATATGGGTGGGAAATAAGCACAGGAAATTTTGTTAGTAGAACAAGGCGGTTTTGAAAAATTCAGAAAACACATTATTGCGTTTAAAAATTCTACTACCACTTTTTCATCATAATTCTACCTGGTTTTGCATGGGAATGCCAATTAATTTCCTTTGCTGTCCTCAGAGATCATAGTCATCAAGCTCATGAAAAGAATGCTGAGGTACCAGATGAGAAACTCAATGTACGAGTAGAAAAAGAATGCCTTGTTTTAGAGATGTTAAGGATAAAGAATCTGAAAGACTTAAGCATACCTTATAAGATATGCATCTATAGAAAGGTCCGATATTGAAGAGTGTTGCAGTTTAACCCCAGCCAGCAACTAAGCACCACGCAGCTGCTCACTAACTCCTACCCACCCAGTGGGATGGGGGAGAAAATTGGGAAAAGAAGTAAAACTTGTGGGTTGAGATAAGAAACATTTAATAGAATAGAAAAAGAAGAAACTAATAATGATAATGATAACACTAATAAAGTGACAGCAGTAATAATAAAAGGATTGAAATATACAAATGATGCACAGTGCAATTGCTCACCACCCCGCCGATCAACGCCCAGTCAGTTCCCGAGCGGTGATCCCTCCACCCCCACTCCCTCCAGTTCCTATACTAGATGTGACATCACATGGTATGGAATACCCTGTTGGCAAGTCTGGGTCAGCTGTCCTGGCTGTGTACACTCCCAACTTCTTGGGCCCCTCCAGCTTTCTCGCTGGCTGGGCATCAGAAGCTGAAAAATCCTTGACTTTAGACTAAACATTACTTAGCAATGTGATAAATGAATTTAGTCTCAAACAGGATTCCAATCAAAATTTACAATTTATTAAATGAATAAAGGCAAGCAAACAGTGCTGGGCACGCCAGGAGCTTCTGCTCTACCAAGATGCGCGCTGTGAAAAACAAAACAGCTTCTTTTATAATCTAACATTAGTTACATATTCATACTAGGCGTGTCTTTCCAAAAAACTCCACCTCCTGGTTGTGTGGGTGCAGTAGTTCTCCTAGAAACTTATCTCTGACCAGGCTCCCCACTGCTCAGGCCAGACAGCAGACATCCTGTGTAACAGCTGACACCTTGCACAGCACTGACACCTTGGACACCTTGCACAGCACCAGCTGCCATCACCAGAAACCAAACAAGTTCACAACAGACAACTCCCCCTCAACAAATGCATACAACAAATGGCCCACCAAGACCCTAAGTACTGCAATCTCTGAGGCTAAATATCCTCAGTTCTCCCCTAGGAACTCTTGTTTAACACTGTGCAGTTAACAACAAAACTGGTTTTCTCCTCCTGGCCTGTGGTTATACGAGGACCAACAAAATGCTTAAAGACAGTGAGCGTCACATTTTATTATGTGGCCCTAGCATTGTTTATATTGACACGAATCAGATGAACACATTTCACAGCAACAACTTAAAACATCAGTGTTTTATCAACATTCTTCTCCTACTGAACTCAAAACATAGCACTGTACCAGCTACTATGAAGACAATTAACTCTAACCCAGCTGAAACCAGGACAGAGAGAAAATACAGATTAAGGGTCTGATCAATGGGAAGTAGGCCCCACAGGAAGTGGCAAAGTAAGTAGCAGAGAGGGAACACTGGGAAAGAAAACCCGAAGCCTGATGCTTTATCAAACAGACCATGAGGCAACTGTGAGAAAATACCAGAGCTCAACACTGTTATTCTGGAAACAGACTTGGAAGAAGAAGATTAATTTTAAGACAGCACAGCAGTGCTGTTTGATTTTGTGTTGCTGATGGCAATCCCCAGAGACAAGACTACAGAGAGAGAAAAATGTGACAAAGCCTCTTGAAACCTTCTGAGGAGGACAAAGAGGCAGAAGAAGAGAAACTACAGAAGCCAGAGTTATGAAAGCCAAGGAAAGACTTTTGGAAGGAGTGAATGAACAGCAAACAGTACATGATGGTCTCTGCGCTGGCGTTACCTGTTAGACAGGCTGCAGCGAACTCACACTCTTTCACTGCCTACCCAGCAGGTGGCATCAGGAGGACACGAATCACATCCAGTTTCTAGTTTCTTTTTCCAAACCACACTAAGAAACTGCTTCTTCAACTCTTTGTCTTCACCTGCTTCCTTGGGGAGAGATGAAACTAGTTTTGTGACTGAACTTTTGACTGTCTACTGTGTGACCTGTACCACAGCAGTTATCAAAAAAAAAGAAAAAAGAAAAAAATAATTCCTCTCTGGAGTAAGATTAACATTATACAAATGGGCATCCTAATGCTCACCTTGCAACTGGTGTAGTGGTAGGTGTATACTGGAAAAGCACTTCCTCTCAAAACACTGTTGGGATCAAAAATATGAAGTATTCTCCAGAGACTCCAAAAGCATCATAAATGGTGTAGGGCGCAAGTGGACTTTGTTACGGTAACCCAAGATAATTCACGTTCCATATCTGAGTATGTAGAGTCCCAAGAACATTTTATCCCATTGTCACGGTAACCCAGGATCATTCCCCTCCACCCCATCTGCACCTATTTTTGCATGGGTGCCAACAATGGCAGCCAGCTGCAGATCTTGAAATTTGGACAACAGAAGCTGCACTACTACATCACCTGAGTTTGCTGATGAGCAAAACAGGACATTGCATATGTACGATATGTTAATTGGCACAAGTTTTATTATCCACCCCTGCGGTGCTTTCCCTTGAGCTTCACTCCTAAGCAGGGCTCCGCTCCGGTTGGGTCCCCATATGATTGAATTAGCATCCCGGGGCTCCTACTGTCATAACAGTAGGCTTTCATTAAAGCCAAAGCTTTTACTTGCTGAGTGTTGTGCCTTGCCACTGAGGGATCCGCACCTGCTTTTCATTCATAACAAATGGCTGCACAGTTTTTGTCCTTTTCTGGTAGTTGCAATACATAGATAAAGCCTCATGAACTGACACCTTTAAATCAGAAAGAAATAATTTGTGTACTCAGAGAAATTTCTCTTTGGTAATTGCTAACTTTTTAATGAAGACATGCAATTTGTAACAAAGGCTGTGTTTGCTGGCAATTATGTCCCAGCCTGGGATTAGCCAACTACTTTAAGTTATCTATATCTATATAGATATCTATATCAAATGCCTGGGGAGAAAGCCTGTCCAGCCAAATAAATGAAAATAAATCTGCTGAAATACAATGAAATTTAAAAACAATATTTTCTGCCTTTTTGGAAACATGCAAAAAGTTCTATGTCAACCAGGCTACTAATGTTTGATTAGGTAGTTTTAATACATGAGTACCAGAGCTCATTCCCTATTTATTACCTTAAATTTATTTTACACAGAAAATGAAAGTCTACTGTAAAGCAGTTTCCATCATGAGGTTTACTCTTTGAAGTCCATTCTATGTAAAGATTTTGCAGCACATTTATGCCTGTTGTCCATAAATCACTTCTTAATTTCTAAGTCTGAGACATGTTGCATATTGGTTGTTCCTACACCATTGCTACGGATGATTCTTAATGCTGTGTATTTCTAATTTTTTTAATGGAATTTTAATTGTTTTTCATTTTATTGTTAATGCTGTGTCATTTTTAGTACGATTGACATAGGTTTCCTATGCGTATGAAGGATGTAGTTCACAGAGTTGCTGCTTGCCAGGCTATTGTTTAGTTGATGTGCTTTTTACAAATACTGCATAAGAGAGGCCAGCTAACAGGAACAGTTGAGAGGCAGCCAACAGATGCAGAAGTTTGCACAGCAGACTGCGCAAAATGGGGGTCAGCAACTTGGCTTAGAAAAGCACATGTGTCCTCAGCAATGGTGTTGCTGCACCACAGAGCATGGTCCCCAACAGCTGTTGGAGTAACTGTCCCTGCAGCATCTGAGCTGTTGAGCCAATTGGAGCTCTGGAGGTTGGATGCTGCCTTCCACGACAGCCTGAGGCCTCTTGCTGAGGCTGGGGCAGTGGGTGAAGGCTTCCTAGGCTGCAGGAGTTATGCCCTTGTTGCCAAATAAAGAAGCTGTCGGAGGAGGTCAGCAGACTATGCAGCATCAGAGATGATGAGAAAGAGGTCTTCTCCAAGAGTCTTCAGCTTCAAGAGCCTGAACCTAAGTGTACTGAGTGCAGCGCAGGTAGGGTCTGTACTTACTGGTTTGGGAAATAGACACTCTTATTACAGCAAGGGGTGGAAGTTTAAGAATTCTGGCATCAGAAGGATGGCTTCTACTCCATCTGCAAATTTGCTAATACGGAGTAGGTGCAATGCTTTTGTAGCTGTCAAGGGCTGACCGCTCTGTCAAATGAAGCTTCCAGTTGGGCTGAGCTTGAGCTCTACAACAGCACCAAGATGAAGTAACAAGTGATGGTGGTGAGAGACTCCCTGTTGTGATCTCTTTGTGACACTTAAGAGGTGCATAAACAGAAAATAATCTGATTTAGTTTTTGTGGGAAAGAGTGAGACTTGCTGGAGCCCTGAACTAAAGAAAAGGAAAGCAGTGATCACAAGTGGCAAAGCAACCAACAGAAATTAAAATCTTTCCTTAGTGATGTTGTGCATCTGATGCATAGTGATGTTGAAGATCCAAGAACTCAAATCATTACGCACCAATGATGACAAAAAGAATATAAAACTTGAAGACAAAATTCTCAGACAGTTTTTTGTTTCTTGTGGAAATGTCCTGGACAACGAAGAACTCATCAACCCACTGCAGGAATCAAATGCGGGAGACATGCTTGCAGTTCCTGGTCAGAAATCAGAATAAATGATTGATGTGCTGATTCTTGGTTTCATGTTTCTCCTGGAAACAATTGTTTCTACAGGAAATATCATCCAGCTTTCGGAAATGTGACCCATTAATACCACTAGTTAGAATAAAACTCTCTTTGAAAATTGACATGAATTGCACACAGTGCTTTCTTACAGTGTATTTTATTCATGTTTTCAAATTGTCACATTTCAGGCTTTAAATATTATGCTGATATGGTTGTCATTAAAACCACTATTTGTCTGTGGCTACAGTAGCTTATGATATGCAGTAAGACGGCTCTTCCCCAGAACAGAGAAAAGCTGTTAATTTTGTAAAGCCTGTTCAAAACCACAAACTTTCTGTATAGGCAGTTTGAGTATATCTGAATTGCGGTTTCATATTATTTGTTTATTTGTATTAATGGTAATGTTTATTTTGTGGCTTTATTAGGCTCAGTAAGTTTTATTCTTGCCATGCTTGTTCATTGCTAGCTTTATTTTATTGGTCACATGGGACTTCTGACAAAATAAGAGCAATCATGACATTTTTGTGGTATTTATGATATACAGATGGCTGTTTGCTATAGAACGCTTATGCTGACCTCCTAATAGACCAACGGTCTGCACTACAAAGTCATTCCAACCAAGAAAGGTAGCCAGCTTGTGTGTAGCCTCCACATAAATAAGGGAGCCCTAAAGACTTAAGTACCTTTCCCTTTCCCAGAAAATCATTCATATTTGTAGATAATTTTGCGTAGATTTCTCCATAGAAGGCATTTCTCAACTGGTAGAATCTGGCATATTGACATTTTGAGAATTTGTGCTGCCCCTCTGCAGTTAAAAAGAACTTTGAGATCTCCACACTGCTCAGAAAACGGAGCTGAGAAGTTGCTTTGCTTGACTAGCAGTCATCAACTGATTATTTTTAAAACATTCTGAACATATTATATACTTTCCTGTCTTCCAGTTGGAATTTTTGATCAGAGTCAGACTCAGTTTTCATGATCTGCTGGGATAGTGCCTGTCGAATAAATGCTAACTAGTCCCTTTTCTTGGGATTAACTTGTGTGGCTCTGAAGGCACAAAATGCTAGAAAGACCTCTTGTTTTTAAGTTTCTATTATTATTATGTAATAAAAGTGCACAGTATCCAAGACAGGAATATCCCTTGGTCTTAAGCTTCCACCTGTGGCAAACAGAAGAGCTAGACAGCAGCTGAAGTGGAGTGAGGTCTACTTCAGCATGAGATAACTTTTACAGACCACTAGGGAGTTACACCCAGATGAGCTGTCCTGTAGCTATTGGAGCATTGAGAGAAGAAAGTTTTCTCCATTGTTCCTAGTGTTCAGTTCCTAGTTGCAGAAATGCTGCAAAAATGCTGTGAAAAATGTACTTCTTTTCATAGAATCATATACTCGTTTTGGTTGGAAAAGACCTTTAAGATCATTGAGTCCAACTGTCAACCCAACACCACTATGCCCACTAAACCGTGTCCTGAAGTGCCTCGTCTACATGTTTTTTTGAACACCTCCAGGGATGGTGACACCACCACTTTCCTGGGCAGCCTATTCCAATACCTGACCTTTTAGGTTACATCAGGTGCTATTATGGCAAGGCTGCAAGAGGCAGAAGCAGTGTAACAGAAAACAAGTGCTGCTCATGAGCAGTACTGGGCTGTTGCAACTCAAGGATCTGTCATGTACTTTGTAATTGCAAGTCTGCCAGAGACAGATCACATGTATCAGGTTTCTTTGAAGTATTTTAAGCAGGTTAGGTTAATACAACTTTTAAGAAAATAGTATTTTGGATTACACATACTTAAAATGCCCTAAAATAGTATATTATTAAATTGCACTAAAAATTCCACAGTTGCAAACTAGAATATTTGTAGAAAAAAATTTAAAAGTGTTTCTCAAAAGATGGGATTATATGGATCTTTTGAATTTACCCTGAAATGTAGATGAAACTACTTTGTTCTATAGCTCATGAAAGCATTCATTCTCTTTGAAATTAATAAAACTCATGAAAGTTATAAAAATAGCTTAATAAATATAATAAAGCTTATGCTTTAATCCAAGTGCATATTCTTTATTGAGCCTTAATTTAGGTGACAGATAAAAATTCCCTCATTTCCAAAACATACATACATACATACATATATACATATATATGTAAATTACTTTTTAAGGTCAAGATACTTAAATAAACCTTACAAAATGCTCTTGGACCTTGGGTGCACATCTCCTGTTCCAAAGCAGGGCTGGAGATGACTAGATCTCTTCCTACAGTCATTTACTTAAGCTGTTATTAGTAATCTTCACTGACAGAAATTCTGCAAGTTCCTCACACCATCTATTGCCATGCCTGATTAATATTCATCACCTTTTAAAATCAGGTCTTTTTTAATGTGAGGTGAATTAATTTAAGCCAAGTATCAAGTAACATTTGACTAAATCAACTTTCTCAGAGGTCACACAAGAACTTTCTAGAATGGACCAGGTTCTTCTGCTCCTGTTTTCCCCAATATTTCTCTTTGTTTCTCTCCAGTGGTGTAGTGATTTATCCGCATCAAAACAAAAATAAGAATATATAACCTTGCAGCTGTCCCCATATTAAAACAAGTTAATTTTCTTGCCATCTTGCCTCCTTAGTGATCTTGTGACATGAGTTTTGCATCTAATACACTGCTACTTCTAGAGAAAAAGTAACACAAACTCCTGTCTAGCATTATGCTGTGTCTTGAAACCATTGTGGCAGAGAGAAGAGATTAGAGATGCAGAATGGAGTTCTGCCTCCAGGGGCCTGCTGGCTTGGTTTAAGGTACCCTTCAGTAGGCTCAGGTCAAAGACAATTGTCAGAGATTAGATATCTGAGGTTCACAACAGTATTGTAGGTAGGGGAGAAAGATATTTTTCCACAGTTTAGACTTAAAAATATTGATATGTAGGACCACAATTAATACTTTTCCAAGATATGGTATCCTCTAAGGCATGCATGATTTTAAGCTATTTGCCATTTGCTGGCCTGAGTTCAGGAAATTATACTCAGATTAGCACTTCAACATGTGAGTGGAGTGTAAGAATGTTTATAGATATGCTTAAAAGGTATCTTCAGCTTAGCAGTTACTTTAAGAATGTATTTAAATGCCTTTTTGAAATAGGTTGTTTGTTTAGGCTGTTTGTTTTATAGCACTTGTATTTTGCCTATTGAAAGTCATGCACTTCCTAAACCTTTGTCTGCTTTTAATTTTATTTTCACTGATTATTCTCTCTACTGAAAAGCAATGCCTTCTTAAACTGGATGTGCCATGGCTTGAAGACACCATGTCATGAATATGACCTAGGTGTGCTGGATTATTGACATGGCATGGATTACAAATTCATAGCACAGATAATGGTAGTTTCATATATAAAGTACCTTGAAATTCATGTTCATCCAGAAACTTGGGGACACTATGATTTGGAACCATTTCATGTGGAGCAACACAAGGAAGAAAAAACTGAAAATGTGACAAAAGCTTCCTGAGACTTGAGACTGACCATGTTTCAGAAATTAACTGTGGTAAAGTTCTTGCACAAAAGTTATAGTTCCACTTGAATTCTACCTGCTCCAAAACTCTAGTAACTGTCTGTGAGAAGAATCATGAAATAGGAGTTCTGAAACAGTGAGACATGGGCTCTCTATGAGCTAATTCAAGCTGGGTGTTAAGGTGGAGCCAGACTATCTTCTAGCTTCATAGCTGTTAAGAAGGAACATAGATGTGCAGGATGGTTCCTGTCTGTACTTCCTGCCAAGAGGAATAATTGGGCTTTTTGCAGATTTAAATACCACCAGTGCCATTTAGTCTTTTCTTATGAATGCAGTGGGAATCGTGGCTTCAGCAAAACTACTTGGAAAAACTTCTCTTTTGTAGTTCAACCCTGTGTTAAGGAACAGTTCCAGCTTCTAGAAGCTGCCCTCAATTTCTTGAAGCATTTATAGTCTAAAGATAATATTATTAGAATAAGTAGCTTGCAGAGAGCTCTTTCTTCTGCTTGTGGATACACTGAGGCAGTTATTTCTAGATATGATAAATTTTCAGATAGGTACCCTAGATATCTGATTTTTCTTTTCATTCTTGAAATTTATTATTTGTACCTTGATGAAAAAATAGGATACATCCGATTTTGTCAGGTATTATACAAGAAGCAGTGGATTTGCTACTGAAGTACAGTTGTTTTCTCTCAGCTTTTCTACATTTATATACTACTGCATCATTATTTTCTCTGGTGGCATCTCTACTTGCTGAGTTTGTAATAGAGAATCTTGGAAAACAATTCATAGAGAATTGGACTTGGACCTCTATATGAAGACGTGTCTGCCTCAGCTGCACTAGTGCTTGTTTTGAGCACAAGCTCTGACTCAATAAGCGCTTTTCAGCAGTTTGAGGAAGAACAAGGGTATTCAGAATGGTATCGATTGCAATTTTTCATTGCACGTGCTGCTGGGCAGGTATTTTCAGTTATCAATATCAAATATCTAAATATTTTAGTGATATTTAGAAAATTAATTCCTTAGGCTTATTTTAAAAATAATTCCTGTAGGCCTCTTTGAAATACCAGTCTCTTCTAAACATATCTTTATTCTGCTAAAATACTTAATTCTACATTACCCATGCACAAAGCCTTAGCTGTGTAACAATTGATGAGATTTTACTGTTGACTTAGAAGAAGCTAAGATTTCATCTGCATAGTCTAAGTGTAGATATATACTTCTACCTAGTTTACGTATGCTGTGTACTTCTTTATATTTGTAAGAACAGTAACAGTTTTTGAACAATATGCCTAAATTCATATACAAAAGTTAAATGCCTAATGATGCCTTGGTTTCTGGTTGTTAAGCCACTACAGCCAAAGTGATGGGCTTAAAGATTTGGTGGTGCTTAGCTCTTCAGAAAATTGAGTCACTTTCATTTTAGGTCTAAATATGAGAAACTGGATTTCAACACTCAAGACCAAAAATGTGGTCAGTATCTATATTGGGTTTGTGTGGTGGGGTTTTGGTAGCGGGGGAGGGGTCACGGGGTCGGTCCTGTGAGAAGCTGCTAGAGGGTCCCCCGGCTCCAAGTCAGACACACCGCTGGCCAAGGCTGACCCCATCAGCTACGGTGGTATTGCCTCTGCGAGAACTTACTCAAAAAGGGGAACCTGCAGCAGAGAGTGGAGTGGGATGTGAGAGAAACACCTCTGCAGATACCATGGTCAGTGAAGAAGGAGGGAGAGGAAGTGCGCTGGAGGAGGTGATGCCCCTGCAGCCGCTGGTGCGGGCTGTCCCCCTGAAGCTCATGGAGCTGAGTGCTGGAGCAGATGCCCACCTGCAGCCCATGGAGGACCCCATGCCCCCAAAGATGGCCGTGACTCCATGGGAAAGCCTGTGCTGAAGCAGCCTGTGCCTGGAGGACTGCAGGCTGCGAGAAGGACCAATACTGGAGAAGTTCATGGACAACAGTCTGCCATGGGAGAGACCCCACGGGAGAGCAGGGGAAGAGTGAGGAGTCCTCCACCCTGAGGAGGAAGGAATAGCAGAGACAAGGTGTGGCGAGCTGACCCGAACTCCCATTCTCTGTTCCCTTGTGCTGCTGTGGGGTGGAGGTAGAGAATTTGGGAGTGGAGTTGAGTCCAGGAAGGAGGGAGGGCTGGGGGAAAGGTGTTCTAAAGTCTGGTTTTACTTCTCGTTATACTGTTTTGATTTTATTGGTAGTAAATTAAATTGGTTTTGTTTTTTCCCCAAGTTGAGTCTGGTTTTTGCCCGTGACCATAATCAGTGAGTGGTTCTTCCCTGTCCTTGTCTCAACCCACGAGCTTTTCTTTATATTTTCTCCTTCCCATCCCACCAGGGCCAAAGAAGTGAGTGAGCAGCCTTGTGGTGGTTTGTTGCCAGCTGGGCTTAAACCATGTCAGTGTTTTTCAAAATGGTAAATCCCAAAGCTTCTACTTTTTTAAAAAATGACCAAATATGAAATTGTTCTTAGTATGAACACTCATAAAATTTACTCTCTGTTGCAGACTGAAGTCAGTTTCACTGGGGTAAGGCCAAAGATCTATTGCAGAAAAGATGATACAGGATGCAATAAAACTGGGAAATTGATTATTTCCAGAAACTGTCATCTTGCAGTTTCATGGATGTTAGCTCTATGAGAGCCTGTAAAAAGTTCAATGGAACCAAGTATGTAATTTTCATGATGCATTATAATTTGTTTTCACAAAGTTTGTGTCAGATCAGAATTGTGCTTTTGTAGTTCTCACATATAGTATTATGGGGTAAATAGAAAGATGCATTAGGATTAAAAAGTTTCCATTTGCTATAGTGTTATGCAAAATGTAATCTACACTGTAGATTGGCCTTCAGGTCATTGCCATTTTTGTGATTTTCAAAGATATACCATGTTACTTACCTGTGTTTTATTATCAAAGAATAAATGACAATCCACTGGAAAACTGGGAACTGTTATCCCATTTTAAAGCCTGGGTACTGAAATAGAGGACATGACATATAGCAAACTGTCATTTTTTCAAGATCTGCTCTTCTGCTGATATTTACTTTCACTAATGTATCAGGTGCTAATTTTGCCTGCCCTCACCACCTTACCTTGCTTACACATCCATATTCTCTGATTCCTTTGTTATTAATTTCATAATTTTATACTTTTTTTTAATAGGTATCAGTGATATCTGAACGGGATGACAGTATTCAATTGGTGGTGATACAGTTATATACAAAAGAAAGATCATTTATGCTGTGATATAATTGCACAAACAACTCATAATTACTGTCTTTGCAATTCTCAGTAATTACCTTCTGATTTTAAGTTTAATTCTTAACTGTGTCTCCCATAAGTTTTCTGTGGTTTTGGTACTCTTTGTTATTTATCCTGGATATTCAAGCAATTCCAAAATGCCCAATTCCAATTGGCTTTCAAAGTGCAATTACAATATTGCTTATTCTGTCTCCCAGATCACAGCTAGAGAATTTACCATATATTACTAAAGTACTCTAATAATGTAATTTATTTAGTAATATCATGTTGGTTAAAATTGAGTTAGTGCACTAAACCAAAGTTACCAAGAGAGCAATCTATTCATGTTATTTGTTTTTTTCAGATATTTCAGTTCGTGGGAACTTCCTGCTCCATTTAAGCTCTATGTTTTGTGAAACCTCTCCTACCTCTGTGATGCCAAATCCTGCCAAGGTAATATGTTCAGAAAACACACAACAAAATATAAAACAATTTCCTTATAGAATCTCTCAAAATATTTATGTTGTTTTCTTATTAATATACTTGTGGTTGATGATTTTACACACTGGTATATTTGTGTCTTTGGTTCTTTTCCTTTGTGTTGTAAGACACACCCTATTCATAAATACATGAAATAGGATGAACTGACTGGCAGCATTACTGGTAGTCAAGACTTGAAGAATCCAAAGTTTCAACAAATCACAATATTTTCCAAATTTAGTGTTTTATTTACATTGTGGTGCCTGTAAATATGACTGTTAAGCATGTACCTGTATCAAGCCTTACAAATGGAAATATAGGTTCTGAGGAAATGTATAGTAAACACCTATCCTCTTTGCTTTTCAAAAATGTGTTGTGGGTGTGACTCAAAGTACCACAGAGGAAGCTGCAAAGGCATACAAAATTATGAAGATACTTTTTCCAATACACCAAAAGACAGAATTGGAAATCTCCACTCAAGTAAATGATCAAAGAACAAAATGGTTGTGACATAAAATATAAAGTGCACTTTGGTTTTGTACTTACAGCAGATGAACTGTAAGTAATTCCAACCTAAAACCTCTCTGATGTGTCTCAAATTTTAATATTGGCAGAAGTGATGTGGGTAGAACATATTGATATATTTGAGAGTTGCAAGTAACAAGGACACAGTAGTATTGACCCCAAAATTTTAAAGGAATGCAAGGATGAAAAAAGTATACTACTCTCTTACATGCAAATAAACAAGCTCAAATTGCCTTGCTACCAGCAGTTTGCTGTGTGACTGCAATTTTTAAAAAAGGATTCAAAGGGGCATTCTCAGGAGCTACAAACCAGTCTTTGTTGATGCAGAGAATATGAACAAACTATTTTAAGGAATAGAATTAGTGGGAAAAATGGGTAAGGGCAGTCCACTGGGGAAGGGCCATGGTGTAAGGGAATTCCCTTTTGTAAAGGGAAGTCAAGCCTCACAGATCTATTGGAGGTCTTCGAAAGAGTCAAGAAGCGCAGAGTGGTTGGATGGTAATACTCTTGGCATTCAAAATACTCAGCAAAATCTCCAACCAAAGACTGGTAAAGCAAGTAGTCTACCATTGAATAAGAAGGAATGTCTGTACTTGGTTAAAACCAGACACTGAGGACAGAAATATATAGTATCTATAGTGGTGCAAGTAAGTAGGAAAACCCCATTAATCTCTTTGCTAAGGTCAGTGCCATTCATTACATTTGTAACTGCTCTGTGAAAGGTGATGATCAATGAGGTGACATTATTGAAGATATTCAGAGAAATAAAACCAAAAGCAAACTGAAGAACCTTGTGCAGTAAAATGGGTAATAAAGTGGCTGATGTAAATCAGTATGGATAAACTTAAAATAATGTATGTGGGAAAAAATTCTAACTCTGCCTATAAAGGAATCTGATCGGGATGTTGTGACTTGCAGTTCTGTGAAGACATAAGAGCAACAATCAGGAAAGGACAAAAAAGCCAAGAGAAAATAATTGAAATGAGTATAGATCTACACCATGCCACTGTACAAATCAGTGGTGGTCCCACATTTTGAGTCCTGTGTGCTATTCTGGTCCTCCCCTGTCAAAAGCTGCATCATTAGAAAAGGTTTAGAAAAGAGCAACAAGCATCATCACAGGTATGAAACAGCTTTTTTAATGAGGACCATTTAAACAGACTAGAAAACTTCATGCTGCAAAAGAGATGGATGAGAAAGAAGTAAGAGAGCTCTATGATGAGAAAATCAAGAGAGTCAGAAGAGAAAGCAGGGTAGTTGAAATGATAAACACTTTTCCCCAGAAGATGGAGTTTGGGCATCAAATTAAGCCAAAAGCTAGCAAAAAAAAAAAAAAAAAAAAAAAAATTCAGTGGTGCTTTAGCTGAAAACATTGTGAAGGCTGAAAGTTTACATGGCTTCTAAAAGCAATTGGGCATGTTTCCAGGGAAAAATGTCCATTTACAACTACTACATGAAATCTAAAAAGCAAAGAAGCCACCTCGGGCTGAGGAAAACATAAGGCACAAATCATGAGTGCCTAAAAGAATATTATGAAAAACAAATATTATATGATCTTTCTGATTTTATACTGTCTCTTCATACTTACGGCACTTGCTTACCTTTTTTTAACCAAGATGCTAACTTCTCCTGGCTGACCATTCTTTCTGCCAGGTAGCAGAGACAGGTGCTCAACCAGCAGTTGAAAATGGGATGTTATAATAGCTAAACAAAGCAGTTAAATTGTAATAAGATGTAGTCAGTCAACTTTCAGCTAATTTACTGCATGGTTATACCCTTTTCTGCAAGACCATTTCTTTTACATCTTTTCCTGCTCCGAATGTCTTCTTTTCCATATTCAAATTTCACGAATTTTTAATTTCACTTGTTATATAATCAGTACGTTCATCTGACTAAACACTAAAACCTATTGTAGATAAATCTGCTCCATTGAAAAACATAGTTGACATATTGCTAAAGCCCATCTGTTAACTTCACAGCACTGCAGTAAAAAAACAGAAAGCAAATTTAAATATATAGTCAGCATGTTTTCTTTTGATTCAGATAACCAATGAACCTGCAAAAGCACTTCATGCAGACATCAGGTGAGCATTCAAACAAATGACAGCTACATTTTTTGAAGAAAATATCCTTGGCAAACATAGAAAAAAAAAATTTTTGGCATTGTTTTTTTCATGCTGTTATCCAGGTATGTCTGATGGTACTGGAGCGCATAGGAAGAGGCAGTTATAAAAAACAGTTGTTCTGCCTGTCTTACATATTTAGAATATTTCTTTAAAGAGTGTTTCACAATCATAATAGCATTTTCTGCAAAGTTTATATAGTGACTAGTTTAATGGAATCAGTACTGTATTATTTTGTTACTACAAAACCGCTCATCAACTGGATTAATTATGACTCAGCAGAAAGGTCCATGCAAAACTTGTTACAACTTAAAGCTAATTTTTAAATATGCAGTACAAAGGAAGGAAACACTTAAGGAAAAAGTCATCTCTCTGTTTCCAAGCAGTTCGATGAATAACCACATATTTGAAGTTTAGCCTCACAGATTGTGAGTGGACACATGGTTATATATGCTTCCATAATGTCTATTTTCATCCTGATTGTTGAAAGTGTGTTTAAATAAGAATACCATTAATGTTCTTTTACTGATTTTTGCAGTAAGTATTTATACCCATTTCCACTAAAGCCAGCAGGAGTTTACTTGTAAAAGAACCAATGTAATTATACTAAGCTTCATCCCAACCTGGCAGGAATTTCTCTCAATTTATTAATTCTCATAGTTACAAAATTATTTTTCTTCAGTGATGCAATGAAAGCTTGTCAAACTAAAATATGTGGTTTAAGACAGAAAATAGATAATAAAAAGCCCTTTGTTTCATCTTAAATACTTTTTTCAAAAAATGTCCCATTGCTTAGTCACTGTGCACTGAAGGCTTTTAGAAGCTGGAAGCAAAAATCTGTTTTCTTTCTAAATTTTTTTTTTTATGTTTTCTTCAGAAAGTTGCTACTGTCACATTTAATGAATGCTTGCATGTTCATTTGCATTCACTCCACCTAGGAAAAAAATCTTAGAGTCTATTTTGGAAAAAAAGTGTTATACAAATGTACAGAAGATTTCCAAGAAGGATGACTAGAATTGTGAGAAAAAAACATTATTAAGAATCATAAAGAACTATTTCAGAGTCCAATCCAAGCGACCAGCATTCAGGTAGAGATTGAGGAATTCCACAGTGCAATGGCCCATTTAAGCAATTTTGCTAGTGCTGAACTGTTAGCTTCTGCTTTTTCAAGACTAAATGTAGTTGCAATTCAGAGGAATTTTTCTGAGCATTAGTGTTTTCAGCCAAAGCAAATGAAGAGATCATCAGCTATACTTCTCTCTGCCTTAGGGGACAAGGTATGATCTATGCTTCAGTCATTATATGTTTTCAGAATTGGATGAAAACAAACCCACAGAACAACTTACATTTTATATTAAATGTAGAAGGAAAGCAAGAAGTGTGCATCTCTTGTTTGGAACATCTGGTATGAATTTAATGGCAGTGATACTTTACTAAAACCTTTATTGTGAAGATGGGGAGATGCCATGGGATGCCCTCACTTAGATAACAGGCACAGCACTTGTGGTGTGGTGTCTTTGGCTGTCTGCTTCCAGCATTTCTCAGAAAAGAAGGATTTTGGAGGCTGCGTGTTACACAACATGACCCAGAATCTACACAGCCAACTGGCTACCAGCTGAAGCTGAAAAGCATTTGCAGAAGCCAAAGACCTTTCTGTCTTCTAAACATGGCTTGTCATGGAAAACAAGGGTAGTGTGAGTGTTAGTTACTAACAGGCAGGATTACTTCACTCAATTGTGGCATCAAGTTTGAGGTGTAGTCTCTGAGCTGTGCTTCTAGGATTCATGGTAAGAGGAGGGAGAGGAAGAAAGCAGAAGGAGGAAAGACAACTATTCTCTAGGCACAATGTTATTCCATTTCTTTTACACTTTTATTCCATCTGTTTTAGATATTCTTCCTGTTTTATTATCAGATAATGACCTTAGCGAGGTACCCTTCTTACTTCATTGACTGGGGAGGATTCAAGATAGCAGGTTAACAGAAGGCAACTTACTTTCTGAAGTCTAAAATTAGGTGCACTGGATTGTACTTACTCTATGAAACTGAAGCACCTAGTGAGACAAAGGTGTAATAAGTGAAGTCTAGGGCCTGCAATCACTACTGATCTCAGAGTCATAGATTAATGAGCAAAGATTGTGTATCTTTGAAATATTCTTAATATCACTCAAAGTTTTTGTTTTTAAACCTTTTTAAAGCGAAGAGCTTTCTAACCTTAAGACTCCATTCAATGTAGACATGTAGTCCTCATACACAGCTCAAGACTCTTTCATGCTACCTGTGAACTCATAGGTACTCTTCTTGAAGTCTCCTATCCAAAAATATTTTAAAAATTTAAATTTCTCACATTAACAGATAGCATTTCTTCAGATTATACCCTGTCCATCACTTTTCCAAGATGAAAAACAAATTTCCCATTTTTTATCTTCTAACACAAAATGCAGAGTCTTCTCTTTCTAACAGTGAGCCGCTTTCCTAGCTCACAGTTTTCAGTTACAGTCCATACTGCTGTTCTCTTTGAACGCCGCTATTATCTTGTCCACTGAGTGTGTTAGCCATCACCCAGCTGATTATCTTCTTCTTGCTTTCACTGAAAGAGCCACCATGTAGCATAATCTTCATGTCTTTTCAGAGCAGATAGCAGCAGTACAACCTCTGCAACAGAAGCAACCAACAATTGCTTGAGTTCATACCTTCACTGTATTTACAATGAAATGCTGTCTGCTTATTTGTATGCCTGAAGTTTTTTCCCCCATGGCTGCCCAGGCATCTGTTCCTTGTATTGAGGAAGTCAATGAACAGATTTGCACAATTTATTTCTGGTACCACAAGTCACTGAAGAAGGCACTCATAGTACTGCAGTCACTTGTACAAGGTCATTACAGTTTTTCATTCTTACAGACACATCTCCTACATTCTGCTGCAGAATTGGTGGTGTACTAATCCCCTCAATTATCACAGTCTTTGTACCTGCCAACACTGATGGCAGTTATAGCTTCCACCTATGATACTAATGGTAAGTGAATCTTGTAATCCAAGGTAACTGTTCTCTCTCTTACTACCATCATGAAAACACTAAAAGGACTCAGTGTTGACTTCGAATATGTTATCATCATTTAGTCTATATTTTCTACTCTTTTGATTGGAACATTGCTTTTATTTTTTTTTAAAATATAGCTAAGGCAGACTTATTCTTCCATTACATTTCTCTAGCTTTCTAATTTCATACCTGTATGTCTCTAACAAATTCTCTCAAAGCATTAACCCACTGCAGCCTGTCTGTGAGTCTTGTCAATAGGAATGCATAGTACATATAAGGTGCTGATTGCCCGGGATTAAATTCTTTAGCCATTTAAGATTTCAGCAATTCCACTGAGAACATTTTTTATAATTTCTGGAGAGTCTGAGATGGCTGCTTCCCTCATTGATATTTGCTATATGTTGAAAAACAGACATTGCAAAACCTTCACCCTATTCATTCCCCATTTTTCCCATCTGAAAAATGTTGCTGAATTCATAAGATATCTGACAAGCTTTCTTTCCCTAATCTTCTGTGCATCTCCTAACATCTTACATGACCAAAGGTTGTTCTGCCTTTTTGTGTTCATAAGCGTTCCTGCAAACTCTACTTTCTGCATACCTCTTTTCAGCATATTCTTGTTCCTAATTTCTCTATCACCTCTTATTATTTAGCATACTTTCAAAATTATCCCTCCAGGTGTTACTAGTCAATTCATCATTAGTTTGCAGAATGTGGCAGTTTTCCTAATACAATGTTTTGCACTTTCTTTTGTATTCACTAAGTTGCCTTGATGAGTGTATAAAAAGATTTTTTCTCCTTTGTCAGGTATGAAATTCACAGCAGACTACATTTTTTAGCTACTGCTGTTTTTCCTTTGACATAATTTTATACACTTGTATACTGAGATAACGGTTTTCAAGATCTTCTTTAACAATGAAGGAAATAGTAAATCTTTACAAATTGTTAAGTTAACAAATATTTGTTAACTTATGAAGTACCAAATATAGTACTAAATCCTCTCTGCAGAAGCATTCTACCTAGTTATGAAAAGTTTTCTATAATTCATAGAGTCCTGAATCTCCCATGAATCACTATGTTGATCTCATAGTTATTAGGGCACAAAAGTGAAGTATCATTGTTGTGCATACTCCCTTCAATTTTTGTAGATTCTAGATTACTTCTATTTTTAATTAACTATAATTTTAATTAATTAATTTTTAGTTGTGGGGAAAAAAAATTATCTTTTTACAATCCTGACCAGTTGTGATTAATAGATTTTACTTTGCATTGTATCAAACACAGGAAACAAATTCAGCAACTTGTGATAATAAGAGGAGAGTGAGATGTGATATAAAGGAATTTACTGTAACGTATAAAAATAGCTGCAAAGATTTAGGGCAATGCACATTTGTCTGATGAGACAGATCTTCTATTCAAATATGTCTCCCAGATTTCTATTTAAATATGAAAGTGCTTTCTCCAAATCTACTTTGTTGCATTTTATACCTTTTTATATGATCTTGTATTTATCAAAAGCCCTGTAATTTGTCTGTATTTCCATTACACTGAAATTGCTTTTTTTCATTAAGCAAATACTTTAAAAGATAGATACCTGAGTATGACACTTAAACTTCTATTTCTGCCCTGTCTTACATATTTTATATTAGTTACTTTCCCTATACACTAAGAATTACGAACCAAAACTGGGCATATTGTTCTGAACTCTTTTGCAAAGCTGAAGATTAAGACTCATATATTTGTTGAAATGAAAACAAGTGCTTTCGAGCATCTCTCCTAAATAAAATCCTTTTTGATTTGCAAACTGTAGCCCAATATGAGTTGCAAAAGATTTGTTCATTCACCATCAGATAGTCAATGCTTGTTTACAGATGACCAATTTTTTTTGACATCAACATTACAATACTTTTGACAATATTCTTACTCTATTAGGGTATATGCATGAATATTTGATTCTTCCAATGATATTTTTTATGCACAATGAATTGTCTCCTTGGTTAAAATCTTAAAATTTTGCTTTTTTTTTTTTTTCTTCTATTCTGTCCCTTTCCCTTTTGAAATATGACTAGCCAACTGTGTTACTTTGGAGTTTTGTAGTTCCAAATCCTAAACTAGTCCAGAGAAAAAGGATAGCTTTTGTTCCCAGGCATTATCCAAGTATTTCAAAGAGATGCTACATCCATGAGAATATCAACTCTGTTAATCTGGGTTTTTTTGTTAATTATCAGACCCTAAAAAATGAAAAATCTACTAATGCCAGAAAAAAAAAAAGTGTGGAAAAGCAAAACCACAAGGTAACACAGAATTAAATTGTAAGAAGCAGATGTATCAGCCCTTTAAGACAAACTCTGCAAAGCATCTGCATATTCCTTCACTATACCATGTAAAGGTTTCTTGGCTTGGTTTTCATTCTGCTTCTAGCACTGGTCTTGAAAGCAAATTAATTCTATCAAATTTAGCAGGTAGAATTATAGCCTTCTCATATTCACTTCTTTATTAACTGTTACTTCTTGTTTACTGTGTCACAGATATTTGCCTTCTGAGATAAAAGTCAGAGCACATAATAATACCTGTCTTCATTTTTCTCATTCCCTTGAAAATGTTTCTGCTTTTAATTTGGCAAGCTAAATGAAAATGCTTTTTGATGTCTTTGATAGAGTCTGTTCGTGTCCACATATGTTAATAAAAAGTGATGATGTAACAGTAGTTTTAGATGGTTTGTATGCCTGCTAAGTTTTATTTATCTCTTACTAAGAAACTAGTATTTCTGTATGGAATTTGAAACCCTTTTTCTACAAAGTCATTATCTGAAATTAAGACAAAAATAGTTCAAGAACGTTGAATCATGCTAAGGACCACAATTTGAGGCTGCAAGTGAAAAAAGTGATAACAAGTGTTTGTTTTGCACATGCATTAATTCTGTTTACATAGGAAATTGGGCACTTGTGTAAGTAGATGGGCAAAATTAGCTGTTCATCCACATAGGTAATAAGGCAAAGAAAGGATATACAGTATACATATGCAGCTGCAGCAATGACCATAGTCAAATCAGGTATGCAATTTCTTATGTATGATGTTGAAAATTCAATATCTACATGCTTTTTTACTGCTTGACATAAATATTTTCTAGTACTACTAGTACTGGTTTGTACTTTAACAACTGAAAGGAACTGATTGTGATATAAAAGCACTTCCACTTCTATGTATATATCGAAAAACATCAATCATCTCACCTAGATTCTAGAAAACAGGAGATTTGGAAATACAAAATATTATTTCTTTGGTCTTTTTAATGTTCAGTAGAAATCTGTCAATACTGTAGCTGAAATTACCCTGAGCTAGGGAGGGCATGGCACTGTAGCTAGGATCAGAGATATCTTTGTAGAGTATTAAAGAGATATTTTTTCTGACACATTGAAAGATGGTGACAAATATACAGAATCAGATAAATATATCTCAAAAAAAGGATGAAAGCTTTTCAGTTCACTGAAACTATGAGTAGAACTCTATAAACTGGGGGGAGTGGAGTGGGGGAATCACTGCTTGGGGACCAACTAAGCAATTGCACTGTGCATCACTGGTATGTTCCAGTCTATATTATTACAATCGCAATTTTATTAGTGTTATCACCATGATTATTAGAATCATCTCTTCTGTTCATACCTCACAAGTTTTACTTTTTTTTTACCCCCGTTCTGTCCCATCCCACTGGAGAAGGAGCCAGACGTTTGCCTTTTCAGAAAAAGTTTCTGCCGAGAACGAGCACCGTGACATGCTGAGTCTCTACGAAAGCAGAGATCCCCAGTGCTGTTGCGGCTAAAGATAGGCTGCAGGGGGATAGTGCAGACCTGCAAGAGCTTTCAGGGCTGGCAGCTTCCATTGTGGGAGAAGGAGCCGTACGTTTGACTTTTCAGAAAAAGGCTCTGCCGAGAGCGAGCACCGTGACATCCTGAGTCTCTGGGAAAGCACAGATCCCCAGTGCTGTTGTGCCTGTGCATAGGCTGCAGGGAGGCGGTGAAGACCAGCAAGATCTTTCAGGGCTGGCACCTTCCTTGTGGGAGAAGGAGCCAGACGTTTGCCTTTAAAAAAAAATGTTTCTGCCGATAACGAGCACCGTGACATGCTGAGACTCTGGGAAAGCAGAGATCCCCAGTGCTGTTGCGGCTAAAGATAGGCTTGCAGGGGGATAGTGCAAACCTGCAAGAGCTTTCACGGCTGGCAGCTTCCATTGTGGGAGAAGGAGCCGTAAGTTTGCCTTTTAAGGAAAAGGCTCTGCCGAGAACGAGCACCGTGACATGCTGAGTCTCTGGGAAAGCAGAGATCCCCAGTGCTGTTGCGGCTAAAGATAGGCTGCAGAGGGATGGTGAAGACCTGCAAGATCTTTCAGGGCTGGCAGCTTCCCTGTGGAGAAGGAGCCGTAAGTTTGCCTTTTCAGAAAAAGGCTCTGCCGAGAGCTAGCACCGTGACATGCTGAGTCTCTGGGAAAGCAGAGATCCCCAGTGCTGTTGCGGCTAAAGATAGGCTGCAGGGGGATAGTGCAGACCTGCTAGAGCTTTCAGGGCTGGCAGCTTCCTTGTGGGAGAAGGAGCCGTAAGTTTGCCTTTTCAGAAAAAGGCCCTGCCGAGAGCGAGCATCATGACATGCAGAGTCTCTGGGAAAGCAGAGATCCCCAGTGCTGTTGCGACTAAAGATAGGCTGCAGGGGGGCGGTGAAGAACAGCAAGATCGTTCAGGGCTGGCAACTTCCATTGTGGGAGAAGGAGCCGTAAGTTTGCCTTTTCAGAAAAAGGCTCTGCCGAGAACGAGCACCGTGACATGCTGAGTCTCTGGGAAAGCAGAGATCCCCAGTGCTGTTGTGCCTGTGCATAGGCTGCAGGGAGGCGGTGAAGACCAGCAAGATCTTTCAGGGCTGGCAGCTTCCTTGTGGGAGAAGGAGCCAGACGTTTGCCTTTTCAGAAAAAGTTTCTGCCGAGAACGAGCACCATGACATGCTGAGTGTCTGGGAAAGCAGAGGTCCCCAGTGCTGTTGCGGCTAAAGATAGGCTGCAGGGGGATAGTGCAGACCAGCAAGATCTTTCAGGACTGGCAGCTTCCATTGTGGGACAAGGAGCTGTAAGTTTGCCTTTTCAGAAAAAGTTTCTGCCGAGAGTGAGCACCGTGACATGCTGAATCTCTGGGAAAGCAGAGATCCCCAGTGCTGTTGTGCCTGTGGATAGGCTGGAGGGGGACGGTGAAGACCAGCAAGATCTTTCAGGGCTGGCTGCTTCCTTGTGTGAGAAAGTGCATTAATTTTGCCTTTTCAGAAAAAGGCTCTGCCGAGAGCGAGCACCATGAGATGCTGAATCTCTGGGAAAGCAGAGATCCCCAGTGCTGTTGCGGCTAAATATAGGCTGCAGGGAGGCGGTTAAGACCAGCAACATCTTTCAGGGCTGGCAGCTTCCTTTGTGGGAGAAGGAACCAGACGATTGCCTTTTCAGAAAAAGTTTATGCCGAGAACGATCACCGTGACATGCTGAGTCTCTGGGAAAGCAGAGATCCCCAGTGCTGTTGCGGCTAAAGATAGGCTGCAGGGGGATAGTGCAGACCTGCAAGAGCTTTCAGGGCTGGCAGCTTCCATTGTGGGAGAAGGAGTCGTAAGTTTGCCTTTTCAGGAAAAGTTTCTGCCGAGAACGATCACCGTGACATGCTGAGTCTCTGGGAAAGCAGAGATCCCCAGTGCTGTTGCGGCTAAAGATAGGCTGCAGGGGGATAGTGCAGACCTGCAAGAGCTTTCAGGGCTGGCAGCTTCCATTGTGGGAGAAGGAGTCGTAAGTTTGCCTTTTCAGGAAAAGTTTCTGCCGAGAACGAGCACCGTGACATGCTGAGTCTCTGGGAAAGCAGAGATCCCCAGTGCTGTTGTGCCTGTGGATAGGCTGCAGGGGGACGGGGAAAACCAGCAAGATTTTTCAGGGCTGGCACCTTCCTTGTGGGAGAAGGAGCCAGACTTTTGCCTTTCAAAAAAATGTTTCTGCCGAGAACGAGCACCGTGACATGCTGAGTCTCTGGGAAAGCAGAGATCCCCAGTGCTGTTGCGGCTAAAGATAGGCTGCAGGGGGATGGTGAAGACCTGCAAGATCTTTCAGTGCTGGCAGCTTCCCTGTGGGAGAAGGAGCCAGACGTTTGCCTTTTCAGAAAAAGTTTCTGCTGAGAACGAGCACCGTGACATGCTGAGTCTCTGGGAAAGCAGAGATCCCCAGTGCTGTTGCGGCTAAAGATAGGCTGCAGGGGGATAGTGCAGACCAGCAAGATCTTTCAGGGCTGGCAGCTTCCTTGTGGGAGAAGGAGCCATAAGTTTGCCTTTTCAGAAATAGGCTCTGCTGAGAGCGAGCACCATGAGATGTTGACGCTCTGGGAAAGCAGAGATCCTCAGTGCTGTTGTGGCTAAAGATAGGTTGCAGAGGTAAAGTGAAGACCTGCTACATCTTTCAGGGATGGCAGGTTCCATTGTGGGAGAAGGAGCCGTAAGTTTGCCTTTTCAGAAAAAGGCTCTGCCGAGAGCGATCACCGTGACATGCTGAGTCTCTGGGAAAGCAGAGATCCCCAGTGCTGTTGTGCCTGTGCATAGGCTGCAGGGGGACGGTGAAGACCAGCAAGATCTTTCAGGGCTGGCAGCTTCCTTGTGGGAGAAGGAACCAGACGATTGCCTTTTCAGAAAAAGTTTCTGCCGAGAACGAGCACCGTGACATGCTGAGTCTCTGGGAAAGCAGAGATCCCCAGTGCAGCGGTGCCTGAGGATAGGCTGCAGGGGGGGGTGAAGACCACAAGATCTTTCAGGGCTGGCACCTTCACTGTGGGACAACGAGCCAGACTTTTCACTTTCAAAAAAATGTTTCTGCCGAGAGCGAGCACCGTGACATGCTGAGTCTCTGGGAAAGCAGAGATCCCCAGTGCTGTTGCGGCTAAAGATAGGCTGCAGGGGGATAGTGCAGACCTGCTAGAGCTTTCAGGGCTGGCAGCTCCCTTGTGGGAGAAGGGGCCGTAAGTTTGCCTTTTCAGAAAAATGCCCTGCCGAGAGCGAGCATCATGACATGCTGAGTCTCTGGGAAAGCAGAGATCCCCAGTGCTGTTGCGACTAAAGATAGGCTGCAGGGGGATAGTGCAGACCAGCAAGATCTTTCAGGGCTGGCAGCTTCCATTGTGGGAGAAGGAGCTGTAAGTTTGCCTTTTCAGAAAAAGTTTCTGCCGAGAACGAGCACCGTGACATGCTGAGTCTCTGGGAAAGCAGAGATCCCCAGTGCTGTTGTGCCTGTGGATAGGCTGGAGGGGGACGGTGAAGACCAGCAAGATCTTTCAGGGCTGGCAGCTTCCTTGTGTGAGAAAGTGCATTAATTTTGCCTTTTCAGAAAAAGGCTCTGCCGAGAGCGAGCACCATGAGATGCTGAATCTCTGGGAAAGCAGAGATCCCCAGTGCTGTTGTGCCTGTGGATAGGCTGCAGGGGGACGGTGAAGACCTGCAAGATCTTTCAGGGCTGGCACCTTCCTTGTGGGAGAAGGAGCCAGACGTTTGCCTTTTCAGAAAAAGTTTCTGCCGAGAACAAGCACCGTGACATGCTGAGTCTCTGGGAAAGCAGAGATCCCCAGTGCTGTTGCGGCTAAAGATAGGCTGCAGGGGGACGGTAAAGACCAGCAAGATCTTTCAGGGCTTGCACCTTCCTTTGTAGGAGAAGGAGCCGTACGTTTGCCTTTTCAGAAAAAGGCTCTGCTGAGAGTCTCTTGGAAAACACAGATCCCCAGTGCTATTGTGCCTGTGCATAGGTTGCAGGGGGACGGTAAAGACCAGCAAGATCTTTCAGGGCTGGCAGCTTCCTTGTGGGAGAAGGAGCCAGACGTTTGCCTTTTCAGAAAAAGGCTCTGCCGAGAGCAAGCACCGTGACATGCTGAGTCTCTACGAAAGCAGAGATCCCCAGTGCTGTTGCGGCTAAAGATAGGCTGCAGGGGGATAGTGCAGACCTGCTAGAGCTTTCAGGGCTGGCAGCTTCCATTGTGGGAGAAGAAGCCGTAACTTTGCCTTTTCAGGAAAAGTTTCTGCCGAGAACGAGCACCGTGACATGCTGAGTCTCTGGGAAAGCAGAGATCCCCAGTGCTGTTGTGCCTGTGCATAGGCTTCAGGGGGACGGTGAAGACCTGCAAGATCTTTCAGGGCTGGCAGCTTCCTTGTGGGAGAAGGAGCCGTAAGTTTGCCTTTTCAGAAAAAGGCTCTGCCGAGAGCTAGCACCGTGACATGCTGAGTCTCTGGGAAAGCAGAGATCCCCAGTGCTGTTGCGGCTAAAGATAGGCTGCAGGGGCACGGTAAAGACCAGCAAGATCTTTCAGGGCTGGCAGCTTCCTTGTGGGAGAAGGAGCCAGACGTTTGCCTTTTCAGAAAAAGTTTCTGCCGAGAAAGACCACCGTGACATGCTGAGTCTCTGGGAAGGCAGAGATCCCCAGTGCTGTTGTGCCTGTGCATAGGCTTCAGGGAGACGGTGAAGACCTGCAAGATCTTTCAGGGCTGGCAGCTTCCCTGTGGAGAAGGAGCCGTAAGTTTGCCTTTTCAGAAAAAGGCTCTGCCGAGAGCTAGCACCGTGACATGCTGAGTCTCTGGGAAAGCAGAGATCCCCAGTGCTGTTGCGGCTAAAGATAGGCTGCAGGGGGATAGTGCAGACCTGCTAGAGCTTTCAGGGCTGGCAGCTTCCTTGTGGGAGAAGGAGCCGTAAGTTTGCCTTTTCAGAAAAAGGCCCTGCCGAGAAGGAGCACCGTGACATGCTGAGTCTCTGGGAAAGCAGAGATCCCCAGTGCTGTTGCGGCTAAAGATAGGCTGCAGGGGGGCGGTGAAGAACAGCAAGATCGTTCAGGGCTAGCAACTTCCATTGTGGGAGAAGGAGCCGTAAGTTTGCCTTTTCAGAAAAAGGCTCTGCCGAGAACGAGCACCGTGACATGCTGAGTCTCTGGGAAAGCAGAGATCCCCAGTGCTGTTGCGTCTAATGATAGGCTGCAGGGGGATAGTGCAGACCAGCAAGATCTTTCAGGTCTGGCAGCTTCTATTGTGGGAGAAGGAGCTGTAAGTTTGCCTTTTCAGAAAAAGTTTCTGCCGAGAACGAGCACCGTGACATGCTGAGTCTCTGGGAAAGCAGAGATCCCCAGTGCTGTTGTGCCTGTGGATAGGCTGGAGGGGGACGGTGAAGACCAGCAAGATCTTTCAAGGCTGGCACCTTCCTTGTGGGAGAAGGAGCCAGACGTTTGCCTTTTCAGAAAAAGTTTCTGCCGAGAACGAGCACCGTGACATGCTGAGTCTCTGGGAAAGCAGAGATCCCCAGTGCTGTTGCGGCTAAAGATAGGCTGCAGGGGGATAGTGCAGACCTGCTAGAGCTTTCAGGGCTGGCAGCTTCCTTGTGGGAGAAGGAGCCGTAAGTTTGCCTTTTCAGAAAAATGCCCTGCCGAGAGCGAGCATCATGACATGCTGAGTCTCTGGGAAAGCAGAGATCCCCAGTGCTGTTGCGACTAAAGATAGGCTGCAGGGGGATAGTGCAGACCAGCAAGATCTTTCAGGGCTGGCAGCTTCCATTGTGGGAGAAGGAGCTGTAAGTTTGCCTTTTCAGAAAAAGTTTCTGCCGAGAACGAGCACCGTGACATGCTGAGTCTCTGGGAAAGCAGAGATCCCCAGTGCTGTTGTGCCTGTGGATAGGCTGGAGGGGGACGGTGAAGACCAGCAAGATCTTTCAGGGCTGGCAGCTTCCTTGTGTGAGAAAGTGCATTAATTTTGCCTTTTCAGAAAAAGGCTCTGCCGAGAGCGAGCACCATGAGATGCTGAATCTCTGGGAAAGCAGAGATCCCCAGTGCTGTTGTGCCTGTGTATAGGCTGCAGGGGGACGGTGAAGACCTGCAAGATCTTTCAGGGCTGGCACCTTCCTTGTGGGAGAAGGAGCCAGACGTTTGCCTTTTCAGAAAAAGTTTCTGCCGAGAACAAGCACCGTGACATGCTGAGTCTCTGGGAAAGCAGAGATCCCCAGTGCTGTTGCGGCTAAAGATAGGCTGCAGGGGGACGGTAAAGACCAGCAAGATCTTTCAGGGCTTGCACCTTCCTTTGTAGGAGAAGGAGCCGTACGTTTGCCTTTTCAGAAAAAGGCTCTGCTGAGAGTCTCTTGGAAAACACAGATCCCCAGTGCTATTGTGCCTGTGCATAGGTTGCAGGGGGACGGTAAAGACCAGCAAGATCTTTCAGGGCTGGCAGCTTCCTTGTGGGAGAAGGAGCCAGACGTTTGCCTTTTCAGAAAAAGGCTCTGCCGAGAGCAAGCACCGTGACATGCTGAGTCTCTACGAAAGCAGAGATCCCCAGTGCTGTTGCGGCTAAAGATAGGCTGCAGGGGGATAGTGCAGACCTGCTAGAGCTTTCAGGGCTGGCAGCTTCCATTGTGGGAGAAGAAGCCGTAACTTTGCCTTTTCAGGAAAAGTTTCTGCCGAGAACGAGCACCGTGACATGCTGAGTCTCTGGGAAAGCAGAGATCCCCAGTGCTGTTGTGCCTGTGCATAGGCTTCAGGGGGACGGTGAAGACCTGCAAGATCTTTCAGGGCTGGCAGCTTCCTTGTGGGAGAAGGAGCCGTAAGTTTGCCTTTTCAGAAAAAGGCTCTGCCGAGAGCTAGCACCGTGACATGCTGAGTCTCTGGGAAAGCAGAGATCCCCAGTGCTGTTGCGGCTAAAGATAGGCTGCAGGGGCACGGTAAAGACCAGCAAGATCTTTCAGGGCTGGCAGCTTCCTTGTGGGAGAAGGAGCCAGACGTTTGCCTTTTCAGAAAAAGTTTCTGCCGAGAAAGACCACCGTGACATGCTGAGTCTCTGGGAAGGCAGAGATCCCCAGTGCTGTTGTGCCTGTGCATAGGCTTCAGGGGGACGGTGAAGACCTGCAAGATCTTTCAGGGCTGGCAGCTTCCCTGTGGAGAAGGAGCCGTAAGTTTGCCTTTTCAGAAAAAGGCTCTGCCGAGAGCTAGCACCGTGACATGCTGAGTCTCTGGGAAAGCAGAGATCCCCAGTGCTGTTGCGGCTAAAGATAGGCTGCAGGGGGATAGTGCAGACCTGCTAGAGCTTTCAGGGCTGGCAGCTTCCTTGTGGGAGAAGGAGCCGTAAGTTTGCCTTTTCAGAAAAAGGCCCTGCCGAGAAGGAGCACCGTGACATGCTGAGTCTCTGGGAAAGCAGAGATCCCCAGTGCTGTTGCGACTAAAGATAGGCTGCAGGGGGGCGGTGAAGAACAGCAAGATCGTTCAGGGCTAGCAACTTCCATTGTGGGAGAAGGAGCCGTAAGTTTGCCTTTTCAGAAAAAGGCTCTGCCGAGAACGAGCACCGTGACATGCTGAGTCTCTGGGAAAGCAGAGATCCCCAGTGCTGTTGTGCCTGTGCATAGGCTGCAGGGAGACGGTGAAGACCAGCAAGATCTTTCAGGGCTGGCAGCTTCCTTGTGGGAGAAGGAGCCAGACGTTTGCCTTTTCAGAAAAAATTTCTGCCGAGAACGAGCACCATGACATGCTGAGTCTCTGGGAAAGCAGAGATCCCCAGTGCTGTTGCGTCTAATGATAGGCTGCAGGGGGATAGTGCAGACCAGCAAGATCTTTCAGGTCTGGCAGCTTCTATTGTGGGAGAAGGAGCTGTAAGTTTGCCTTTTCAGAAAAAGTTTCTGCCGAGAACGAGCACCGTGACATGCTGAGTCTCTGGGAAAGCAGAGATCCCCAGTGCTGTTGTGCCTGTGGATAGGCTGGAGGGGGACGGTGAAGACCAGCAAGATCTTTCAAGGCTGGCACCTTCCTTGTGGGAGAAGGAGCCAGACGTTTGCCTTTTCAGAAAAAGTTTCTGCCGAGAACGAGCACCGTGACATGCTGAGTCTCTGGGAAAGCAGAGATCCCCAGTGCTGTTGCGGCTAAAGATAGGCTGCAGGGAGGCGGTTAAGACCAGCAAGATCTTTCAGGGCTGGCAGCTTCCTTTGTGGGAGAAGGAACCAGACGATTGCCTTTTCAGAAAAAGTTTCTGCCGAGAACGAGCACCGTGACATGCTGAGTCTCTGGGAAAGCAGAGATCCCCAGTGCAGCGGTGCCTGAGGATAGGCTGCAGGGGGGGGTGAAGACCACAAGATCTTCAGGGCTGGCAGCTTCCTTGTGGAAGAAGGAGCCTTAAGTTTGCCTTTTCAGAAAAAGGCTCTGCCGAGAGCGAGCACCATGAGATGCTGAGTCTCTGGGAAAGCAGAGATCCCCAGTGCTGTTGTGCCTGTGGATAGGCTGGAGGGGGACGGTGAAGACCAGCAACATCTTTCAGAGCTGGCACCTTCACTGTGGGACAAGGAGCCAGACTTTCCACTTTCAAAAAAATGTTTCTGCCGACAGCGAGCACCATGAGATGCTGAGTCTCTGGGAAAGCAGAGATCCCCAGTGCTGTTGTGCCTGTGGATAGGCTGGAGGGGGACGGTGAAGACCAGCAAGATCTTTCAGAGCTGGCACCTTCACTGTGGGACAAGGAGCCAGACTTTCCACTTTCAAAAAAATGTTTCTGCCGAGAGCGAGCACCATAACATGCTGAGTCTCTGGGAAAGCAGAGATCCCCAGTGCTGTTGTGCCTGTGCATAGGCTGGAGGGGGACGGTGAAGACCAGCAAGATCTTTCAGGGCTGGCAGCTTCCTTTGTGGGAGAAGGAACCAGACGATTGCCTTTTCAGAAAAAGTTTCTGCCGAGAACGAGCACCGTGACATGCTGAGTCTCTGGGAAAGCAGAGATCCCCAGTGCTGTTGCGGCTAAAGATAGCCTGCAGAGGGATAGTGCAGACCTACTAGAGCTTTCAGGGCTGGCAGCTTCCATTTTAGGAGAAGGAGCCGTAAGTTTGCCTTTTCAGAAAAAGACTCTGCCGAGAGCGAGCACCGTGACATGCTGAGTCTCTGGGAAAGCAGAGATCCCCAGTGCTGTTGTGCCTGTGGATAGGCTGCAGGGGGACGGGGAAAACCAGCAAGATTTTTCAGGGCTGGCACCTTCCTTGTGGGAGAAGGAGCCAGACTTTTGCCTTACAAAAAAATGTTTCTGCCGAGAACGAGCACCGTGACATGCTGAGTCTCTGGGAAAGCAGAGATCCCCAGTGCTGTTGCGGCTAAAGATAGGCTGCAGGGGGATGGTGAAGACCTGCAAGATCTTTCAGTGCTGGCAGCTTCCCTGTGGGAGAAGGAGCCATAAGTTTGCCTTTTCAGAAATAGGCTCTGCTGAGAGCGAGCACCATGAGATGTTGACTCTCTGGGAAAGCAGAGATCCTCAGTGCTGTTGTGGCTAAAGATAGGTTGCAGAGGGAAAGTGAAGACCTGCTACATCTTTCAGGGATGGCAGGTTCCATTGTGGGAGAAGGAGCCGTAAGTTTGCCTTTTCAGAAAAAGGCTCTGCCGAGAGCGATCACCGTGACATGCTGAGTCTCTGGGAAAGCAGAGATCCCCAGTGCTGTTATGCCTGTGCATAAGTTGCAGGGGGACGGTGAAGACCAGCAAGATCTTTCAGGGCTGGCAGCTTCCTTGTGGGAGAAGGAGCCAGACGTTTGCCTTTTCAGAAAAAGGCTCTGCCGAGAGCAAGCACCGTGACATGCTGAGTCTCTACGAAAGCAGAGATCCCCAGTGCTGTTGCGGCTAAAGATAGGCTGCAGGGGGATAGTGCAGACCTGCTAGAGCTTTCAGGGCTGGCAACTTCCATTGTGGGAGAAGGAGCCGTACGTTTGCCTTTTCAGAAAAAGGCTGTGCCGAGAGTGAGCACCGTGACATGCTAAGTCTCTGGGAAAGCAGAGATCCCCAGTGCTGTTGTGCCTGTGGATAGGCTGCAGGGAGGCGGTTAAGACCAGCAAGATCTTTCAGGTCTGGCAGCTTCCTTGTGGGAGAAGGAACCAGACGATTGCCTTTTCAGAAAAAGTTTCTGCCGAGAACGAGCACCGTGACATGCTGAGTCTCTGGGAAAGCAGAGATCCCCAGTGCAGCGGTGCCTGAGGATAGGCTGCAGGGGGGGGTGAAGACCACAAGATCTTTCAGGGCTGGCACCTTCACTGTGGGACAACGAGCCAGACTTTTCACTTTCACAAAACTGCTTCTGCCGAGAGCAAGCACCGTGACATGCTGAGTCTCTGGGAAAGCAGAGATCCCCAGTGCTGTTGTGCCTGTGGATAGGCTGCAAGGGGACGGTGAAGACCAGCAAGATCTTTCAGGGCTGGCAGCTTCCTTTATGGGAGAAGGAACCAGATGTTTGCCTTTTCAGAAAAAGTTTCTGCCGAGAACGAGCACCGTGACATGCTGAGTCTCTGGGAAAGCAGAGATCCCCAGTGCTGTTGTGCCTGTGGATAGGCTGGAGGGGGACGGTAAAGACCAGCAAGATCTTTCAGGGCTGGCAGCTTCCTTGTGGGAGAAGGAGCCAGAGGTTTGCCTTTTCAGAAAAAGGCTCTGCTGAGAGCAAGCACCGTGACAAGCTGAGTCTCTACGAAAGCAGAGAACCCCAGTGCTGTTGCGGCTAAAGATAGGCTGCAGAGGGATGGTGAAGACCTGCAAGATCTTTCAGGGCTGGCAGCTTCCCTGTGGAGAAGGAGCCGTAAGTTTGCCTTTTCAGAAAAAGGCTCTGCCGAGAGCTAGCACCGTGACATGCTGAGTCTCTGGGAAAGCAGAGATCCCCAGTGCTGTTGCGGCTAAAGATAGGCTGCAGGGGGATAGTGCAGACCTGCAAGAGCTTTCAGGGCTGCCAGCTTCCATTGTGGAAGAAGGAGCCGTAAGTTTGCCTTTTCAGAAAAAGGCTCTGCCGAGAACGAGCACCGTGACATGCTGAGTCTCTGGGAAGGCAGAGATCCCCAGTGCTGTTGTGCCTGTGCATAGGCTGCAGGGAGGCGGTGAAGACCAGCAAGATCTTTCAGGGCTGGCAGCTTCCTTGTGGGAGAAGGAGCCAGACGTTTGCCTTTTCAGAAAAAGTTTCTGCCGAGAACGACCACCATGACATGCTGAGTCTCTGGGAAAGCAGAGATCCCCAGTGCTGTTGTGCCTGTGGATAGGCTGGAGCGGGACGGTGAAGACCAGCAACATCTTTCAGGGCTGGCAGCTTCCATTATGGGAGAAGGAGCCAGAGGTTTGCCTTTTCAGAAAAAAGCTCTGCCGAGAGCAAGCACCGTGACATGCTGAGTCTCTGGGAAAGCAGAGATCCCCAGTGCTGTTGTGCCTGTGGATAGGCTGCAGGGGGACGGGGAAAACCAGCAAGATTTTTCAGGGCTGGCACCTTCCTTGTGGGAGAAGGAGCCAGACTTTTGCCTTTCAAAAAAATGTTTCTGCCGAGAAAGAGCACCGTGACATGCTGAGTCTCTGGGAAAGCAGAGATCCCCATTGCTGTTGCGGCTAAAGATAGGCTGCAGGGGGATGGTGAAGACCTGCAAGATCTTTCAGGGCTGGCAGCTTCCTTTGTGGGAGAAGGAACCAGACGATTGCCTTTTCAGAAAAAGTTTCTGCCGAGAGTGAGCACCGTGACATGCTGAGTCTCTGGGAAAGCAGAGATCCCCAGTGCTGTTGCGACTAAAGATAGGCTGCAGGGGGATAGTGCAGACCAGCAAGGTCTTTCAGGGCTGGCAGCTTCCATTGTGGGAGAAGGAGCCGTAAGTTTGCCTTTTCAGAAAAAGTTTCTGCCGAGAACGAGCACCGTGACATGCTGAGTCTCTGGGAAAGCAGAGATCCCCAGTGCTGTTGTGCCTGTGGATAGGCTGGAGCGGGACGGTGAAGACCAGCAACATCTTTCAGGGCTGGCAGCTTCCATTGTGGGAGAAGGAGCCAGAGGTTTGCCTTTTCAGAAAAAAGCTCTGCCGAGAGCGAGCACCGTGACATGCTGAGTCTCTGGGAAAGCAGAGATCCCCAGTGCTGTTGCGGCTAAAGATAGGCTGCAGGGGGATGGTGAAGACCTGCAAGATCTTTCAGGGCTGGCAGCTTCCTTTGTGGGAGAAGGAACCAGACGATTGCCATTTCAGAAAAAGTTTCTGCCGAGAACGAGCACCGTGACATGCTGAGTCTCTGGGAAGGCAGAGATCCCCAGTGCTGTTGAGGCTAAAGATAGGCTGCAGGGGGATAGTGCAGACCTGCAAGAGCTTTCAGGGCTGGCTGCTTCCATTGTGGGAGAAGGAGCCGTAAGTTTTCCTTTTCAGGAAAGGTTTCTGCCGAGAACGAGCACCGTGACATGCTGAGTCTCTGGGAAAGCAGAGATCCCCAGTGCAGCGGTGCCTGAGGATAGGCTGCAGGGGGGGGTGAAGACCACAAGATCTTCAGGGCTGGCAGGTTCCTTGTGGAAGAAGGAGCCTTAAGTTTGCCTTTTCAGAAAAAGGCTCTGCCGAGAGCGAGCACCATGAGATGCTGAGTCTCTGGGAAAGCAGAGATCCCAAGTACTGTTGTGCCTGTGGATAGGCTGCAAGGAGACGGTGAAGACCAGCAAGATCTTTCAGGGCTGGCAGCTTCCTTGTGGGAGAAGGAGCCAGACGTTGGCCTTTTCAGAAAAAGGCTCTGCCGAGAGCAAGCACCGTGACATGCTGAGTCTCTGGGAAAGCAGAGATCCCCAGTGCTGTTGCGGCTAAAGATAGGCTGCAGGGGGATAGTGCAGACCTGCTAGAGCTTTGAGGGCTGGCAGCTTCCATTGTGGGAGAAGGAGCCAGACTTTTGCCTTTCAAAAAAATTTTTCTGCCGAGAACGATCACCATGACATGCTGAGTCTCTGGGAAAGCAGAGATCCCCAGTGCTGTTGCGGCTAAAGATAGGCTGCAGAGGGATGGTGAGGACCTGCAAGATCTTTGAGGGCTGGCATCTTCCTTGTGGGAGAAGGAGCCAGACGTTTGCCTTTTCAGAAAAAGTTTCTGATGAAAACGAGCACCGTGACATGCTGAGTCTCTGGGAAAGCAGAGATCCCCAGTGCTGTTGTGCCTGTGGATAGGCTGGAGGGGGACGGTGAAGACCTGCAAGATCTTTCAGGGCTGGCAGCTTCCTTGTGGGAGAAGGAGCCAGACGTTTGCCTTTTCAGAAAAAGGCTCTGCCGAGAGCAAGCACCGTGACATGCTGAGTCTCTACGAAAGCAGAGATCCCCAGTGCTGTTGCGGCTAAAGATAGGCTGCAGGGGGATAGTGCAGACCTGCTAGAGCTTTCAGGGCTGGCAACTTCCATTGTGGGAGAAGGAGCCGTACGTTTGCCTTTTCAGAAAAAGGCTCTGCCGAGAGTGAGCACCGTGACATGCTAAGTCTCTGGGAAAGCAGAGATCCCCAGTGCTGTTGTGCCTGTGGATAGGCTGCAGGGAGGCGGTTAAGACCAGCAAGATCTTTCAGGGCTGGCAGCTTCCTTGTGGGAGAAGGAACCAGACGATTGCCTTTTCAGAAAAAGTTTCTGCCGAGAACGAGCACCGTGACATGCTGAGTCTCTGGGAAAGCAGAGATCCCCAGTGCAGCGGTGCCTGAGGATAGGCTGCAGGGGGGGGTGAAGACCACAAGATCTTTCAGGGCTGGCACCTTCACTGTGGGACAACGAGCCAGACTTTTCACTTTCAAAAAAATGTTTCTGCCGAGAGCGAGCACCGTGACATGCTGAGTCTCTGGGAAAGCAGAGATCCCCAGTGCTGTTGCGGCTAAAGATAGGCTGCAGGGGGATAGTGCAGACCTGCTAGAGCTTTCAGGGCTGGCAGCTTCCATTGTGGGAGAAGAAGCCGTAACTTTGCCTTTTCAGGAAAAGTTTCTGCCGAGAACGAGCACCGTGACATGCTGAGTCTCTGGGAAAGCAGAGATCCCCAGTGCTGTTGTGCCTGTGCATAGGCTTCAGGGGGACGGTGAAGACCTGCAAGATCTTTCAGGGCTGGCAACTTCCATTTTAGGAGAAGGAGCCGTAAGTTTGCCTTTTCAGAAAAAGGCTCTGCCGAGAGCTAGCACCGTGACATGCTGAGTCTCTGGGAAAGCAGAGATCCCCAGTGCTGTTGCGTCTAATGATAGGCTGCAGGGGGATAGTGCAGACCAGCAAGATCTTTCAGGTCTGGCAGCTTCTATTGTGGGAGAAGGAGCTGTAAGTTTGCCTTTTCAGAAAAAGTTTCTGCCGAGAACGAGCACCGTGACATGCTGAGTCTCTGGGAAAGCAGAGATCCCCAGTGCTGTTGTGCCTGTGGATAGGCTGGAGGGGGACGGTGAAGACCAGCAAGATATTTCAAGGCTGGCACCTTCCTTGTGGGAGAAGGAGCCAGACATTTGCCTTTTCAGAAAAAGTTTCTGCCGAGAACGAGCACCGTGACATGCTGAGTCTCTGGGAAAGCAGAGATCCCCAGTGCTGTTGCGGCTAAAGATAGGCTGCAGGGAGGCGGTTAAGACCAGCAAGATCTTTCAGGGCTGGCAGCTTCCTTTGTGGGAGAAGGAACCAGACGATTGCCTTTTCAGAAAAAGTTTCTGCCGAGAACGAGCACCGTGACATGCTGAGTCTCTGGGAAAGCAGAGATCCCCAGTGCAGCGGTGCCTGAGGATAGGCTGCAGGGGGGGGTGAAGACCACAAGATCTTCAGGGCTGGCAGCTTCCTTGTGGAAGAAGGAGCCTTAAGTTTGCCTTTTCAGAAAAAGGCTCTGCCGAGAGCGAGCACCATGAGATGCTGAGTCTCTGGGAAAGCAGAGATCCCCAGTGCTGTTGTGCCTGTGGATAGGCTGGAGGGGGACGGTGAAGACCAGCAACATCTTTCAGAGCTGGCACCTTCACTGTGGGACAAGGAGCCAGACTTTCCACTTTCAAAAAAATGTTTCTGCCGACAGCGAGCACCATGAGATGCTGAGTCTCTGGGAAAGCAGAGATCCCCAGTGCTGTTGTGCCTGTGGATAGGCTGGAGGGGGACGGTGAAGACCAGCAAGATCTTTCAGAGCTGGCACCTTCACTGTGGGACAAGGAGCCAGACTTTCCACTTTCAAAAAAATGTTTCTGCCGAGAGCGAGCACCATAACATGCTGAGTCTCTGGGAAAGCAGAGATCCCCAGTGCTGTTGTGCCTGTGCATAGGCTGGAGGGGGACGGTGAAGACCTGCAAGATCTTTCAGGTCTGGCAGCTTCCTTTGTGGGAGAAGGAGCCAGACGTTGGCCTTTACAGAAAAAGTTTCTGCCGAGAACGAGCACCGTGACATGCTGAGTCTCTGGGAAAGCAGAGATCCCCAGTGCTGTTGCGGCTAAAGATAGCCTGCAGAGGGATAGTGCAGACCTACTAGAGCTTTCAGGGCTGGCAGCTTCCATTTTAGGAGAAGGAGCCGTAAGTTTGCCTTTTCAGAAAAAGACTCTGCCGAGAGCGAGCACCGTGACATGCTGAGTCTCTGGGAAAGCAGAGATCCCCAGTGCTGTTGTGCCTGTGGATAGGCTGCAGGGGGACGGGGAAAACCAGCAAGATTTTTCAGGGCTGGCACCTTCCTTGTGGGAGAAGGAGCCAGACTTTTGCCTTACAAAAAAATGTTTCTGCCGAGAACGAGCACCGTGACATGCTGAGTCTCTGGGAAAGCAGAGATCCCCAGTGCTGTTGCGGCTAAAGATAGGCTGCAGGGGGATGGTGAAGACCTGCAAGATCTTTCAGTGCTGGCAGCTTCCCTGTGGGAGAAGGAGCCATAAGTTTGCCTTTTCAGAAATAGGCTCTGCTGAGAGCGAGCACCATGAGATGTTGACTCTCTGGGAAAGCAGAGATCCTCAGTGCTGTTGTGGCTAAAGATAGGTTGCAGAGGGAAAGTGAAGACCTGCTACATCTTTCAGGGATGACAGGTTCCATTGTGGGAGAAGGAGCCGTAAGTTTGCCTTTTCAGAAAAAGGCTCTGCCGAGAGCGATCACCGTGACATGCTGAGTCTCTGGGAAAGCAGAGATCCCCAGTGCTGTTATGCCTGTGCATAAGTTGCAGGGGGACGGTGAAGACCAGCAAGATCTTTCAGGGCTGGCAGCTTCCTTGTGGGAGAAGGAGCCAGACGTTTGCCTTTTCAGAAAAAGGCTCTGCCGAGAGCAAGCACCGTGACATGCTGAGTCTCTACGAAAGCAGAGATCCCCAGTGCTGTTGCGGCTAAAGATAGGCTGCAGGGGGATAGTGCAGACCTGCTAGAGCTTTCAGGGCTGGCAACTTCCATTGTGGGAGAAGGAGCCGTACGTTTGCCTTTTCAGAAAAAGGCTCTGCCGAGAGTGAGCACCGTGACATGCTAAGTCTCTGGGAAAGCAGAGATCCCCAGTGCTGTTGTGCCTGTGGATAGGCTGCAGGGAGGCGGTTAAGACCAGCAAGATCTTTCAGGTCTGGCAGCTTCCTTGTGGGAGAAGGAACCAGACGATTGCCTTTTCAGAAAAAGTTTCTGCCGAGAACGAGCACCGTGACATGCTGAGTCTCTGGGAAAGCAGAGATCCCCAGTGCAGCGGTGCCTGAGGATAGGCTGCAGGGGGGGGTGAAGACCACAAGATCTTTCAGGGCTGGCACCTTCACTGTGGGACAACGAGCCAGACTTTTCACTTTCACAAAACTGTTTCTGCCGAGAGCAAGCACCGTGACATGCTGAGTCTCTGGGAAAGCAGAGATCCCCAGTGCTGTTGTGCCTGTGGATAGGCTGCAAGGGGACGGTGAAGACCAGCAAGATCTTTCAGGGCTGGCAGCTTCCTTTATGGGAGAAGGAACCAGATGTTTGCCTTTTCAGAAAAAGTTTCTGCCGAGAACGAGCACCGTGACATGCTGAGTCTCTGGGAAAGCAGAGATCCCCAGTGCTGTTGTGCCTGTGGATAGGCTGGAGAGGGACGGTAAAGACCAGCAAGATCTTTCAGGGCTGGCAGCTTCCTTGTGGGAGAAGGAGCCAGAGGTTTGCCTTTTCAGAAAAAGGCTCTGCTGAGAGCAAGCACCGTGACATGCTGAGTCTCTGGGAAAGCAGAGATCCCCAGTGCTGTTGTGCCTGTGGATAGGCTGCAGGGGGACGGGGAAAACCAGCAAGATTTTTCAGGGCTGGCACCTTCCTTGTGGGAGAAGGAGCCAGACTTTTGCCTTTCAAAAAAATGTTTCTGCCGAGAAAGAGCACCGTGACATGCTGAGTCTCTGGGAAAGCAGAGATCCCCAGTGCTGTTGCGGCTAAAGATAGGCTGCAGGGGGATGGTGAAGACCTGCAAGATCTTTCAGGGCTGGCAGCTTCCTTTGTGGGAGAAGGAACCAGACGATTGCCTTTTCAGAAAAAGTTTCTGCCGAGAACGAGCACCGTGACATGCTGAGTCTCTGGGAAAGCAGAGATCCCCAGTGCTGTTGCGACTAAAGATAGGCTGCAGGGGGATAGTGCAGACCAGCAAGGTCTTTGAGGGCTGGCATCTTCCTTGTGGGAGAAGGAGCCAGACGTTTGCCTTTTCAGAAAAAGTTTCTGCCGAGAACGAGCACCGTGACATGCTGAGTCTCTGGGAAAGCAGAGATCCCCAGTGCTGTTGTGCCTGTGGATAGGCTGGAGCGGGACGGTGAAGACCAGCAACATCTTTCAGGGCTGGCAGCTTCCTTGTGGGAGAAGGAGCCAGAGGTTGGCCTTTACAGAAAAAGTTTCTGCCGAGAACGAGCACCGTGACATGCTGAGTCTCTGGGAAAGCAGAGATCCCCAGTGCTGTTGCGGCTAAAGATAGGCTGCAGGGGGATAGTGCAGACCAGCAAGATCTTTCAGGGCTGGCAGCTTCCTTGTGGGAGAAGGAGCCATAAGTTTGCCTTTTCAGAAACAGGCTCTGCTGAGAGCGAGCACCATGAGATGCTGAGTCTCTGGGAAAGCAGAGATCCCCAGTGCTGTTGCGACTAAAGATAGGCTGCAGGGGGGCGGTGAAGACCTGCTACATCTTTAAGGGCTGGCAGGTTCCATTGTGGAGAAGGAGCCGTAAGTTTGCCTTTTCAGAAAAAGGCTCTGCCGAGAGCGATCACCGTGACATGCTGAGTCTCTGGGAAAGCAGAGATCCCCAGTGCTGTTGTGCCTGTGGATAGGCTGCAGGGGGACGGTGAAGACCAGCAAGATCTTTCAGGGCTGGCAGCTTCCTTGTGGGAGAAGGAGCCAGACGTTTGCCTTTTCAGAAAAAGGCTCTGCCGAGAGCAAGCACCGTGACATGCTGAGTCTCTGGGAAAGCAGAGATCCCCAGTGCTGTTGCGGCTAAAGATAGGCTGCAGGGGGATAGTGCAGACCTGCTAGAGCTTTCAGGGCTGGCAACTTCCATTGTGGGAGAAGGAGCCGTACGTTTGCCTTTTCAGAAAAAGGCTCTGCCGAGAGTGAGCACCGTGACATGCTAAGTCTCTGGGAAAGCAGAGATCCCCAGTGCTGTTGTGCCTGTGGATAGGCTGCAGGGAGGCGGTTAAGACCAGCAAGATCTTTCAGGGCTGGCAGCTTCCTTGTGGGAGAAGGAACCAGACGATTGCCTTTTCAGAAAAAGTTTCTGCCGAGAACGAGCACCGTGACATGCTGAGTCTCTGGGAAAGCAGAGATCCCCAGTGCAGCGGTGCCTGAGGATAGGCTGCAAGGGGGGGTGAAGACCACAAGATCTTTCAGGGCTGGCACCTTCACTGTGGGACAACGAGCCAGACTTTTCACTTTCACAAAACTGTTTCTGCCGAGAGCAAGCACCGTGACATGCTGAGTCTCTGGGAAAGCAGAGATCCCCAGTGCTGTTGTGCCTGTGGATAGGCTGCAAGGGGACGGTGAAGACCAGCAAGATCTTTCAGGGCTGGCAGCTTCCTTTATGGGAGAAGGAACCAGACGTTTGCCTTTTCAGAAAAAGTTTCTGCCGAGAACGAGCACCGTGACATGCTGAGTCTCTGGGAAAGCAGAGATCCCCAGTGCTGTTGTGCCTGTGGATAGGCTGGAGGGGGACGGTAAAGACCAGCAAGATCTTTCAGGGCTGGCAGCTTCCTTGTGGGAGAAGGAGCCAGAGGTTTGCCTTTTCAGAAAAAGGCTCTGCTGAGAGCAAGCACCGTGACAAGCTGAGTCTCTACGAAAGCAGAGAACCCCAGTGCTGTTGCGGCTAAAGATAGGCTGCAGAGGGATGGTGAAGACCTGCAAGATCTTTCAGGGCTGGCAGCTTCCCTGTGGAGAAGGAGCCGTAAGTTTGCCTTTTCAGAAAAAGGCTCTGCCGAGAGCTAGCACCGTGACATGCTGAGTCTCTGGGAAAGCAGAGATCCCCAGTGCTGTTGCGGCTAAAGATAGGCTGCAGGGGGATAGTGCAGACCTGCAAGAGCTTTCAGGGCTGCCAGCTTCCATTGTGGAAGAAGGAGCCGTAAGTTTGCCTTTTCAGAAAAAGGCTCTGCCGAGAACGAGCACCGTGACATGCTGAGTCTCTGGGAAAGCAGAGATCCCCAGTGCTGTTGTGCCTGTGCATAGGCTGCAGGGAGGCGGTGAAGACCAGCAAGATCTTTCAGGGCTGGCAGCTTCCTTGTGGGAGAAGGAGCCAGACGTTTGCCTTTTCAGAAAAAGTTTCTGCCGAGAACGAGCACCGTGACATGCTGAGTCTCTGGGAAAGCAGAGATCCCCAGTGCTGTTGCGTCTAATGATAGGCTGCAGGGGGATAGTGCAGACCAGCAAGATCTTTCAGGGCTGGCAGCTTCCATTGTGGGAGAAGGAGCCGTAAGTTTGCCTTTTCAGAAAAAGGCTCTGCCGAGAGCGATCACCGTGACATGCTGAGTCTCTGGGAAAGCAGAGATCCCCAGTGCTGTTGTGCCTGTGGATAGGCTGGAGCGGGACGGTGAAGACCAGCAACATCTTTCAGGGCTGGCAGCTTCCATTGTGGGAGAAGGAGCCAGAGGTTTGCCTTTTCAGAAAAAAGCTCTGCCGAGAGCAAGCACCGTGACATGCTGAGTCTCTGGGAAAGCAGAGATCCCCAGTGCTGTTGTGCCTGTGGATAGGCTGCAGGGGGACGGGGAAAACCAGCAAGATTTTTCAGGGCTGGCACCTTCCTTGTGGGAGAAGGAGCCAGACTTTTGCCTTTCAAAAAAATGTTTCTGCCGAGAAAGAGCACCGTGACATGCTGAGTCTCTGGGAAAGCAGAGATCCCCAGTGCTGTTGCGGCTAAAGATAGGCTGCAGGGGGATGGTGAAGACCTGCAAGACCTTTCAGGGCTGGCAGCTTCCTTTGTGGGAGAAGGAACCAGACGATTGCCTTTTCAGAAAAAGTTTCTGCCGAGAACGAGCACCGTGACATGCTGAGTCTCTGGGAAAGCAGAGATCCCCAGTGCTGTTGCGACTAAAGATAGGCTGCAGGGGGATAGTGCAGACCAGCAAGATCTTTCAGGGCTGGCAGCTTCCATTGTGGGAGAAGGAGCCGTAAGTTTGCCTTTTCAGAAAAAGTTTCTGCCGAGAACGAGCACCGTGACATGCTGAGTCTCTGGGAAAGCAGAGATCCCCAGTGCTGTTGTGCCTGTGGATAGGCTGCAGGGGGGGGTGAAGACCACAAGATCTTCAGGGCTGGCAGGTTCCTTGTGGAAGAAGGAGCCTTAAGTTTGCCTTTTCAGAAAAAGGCTCTGCCGAGAGCGAGCACCATGAGATGCTGAGTCTCTGGGAAAGCAGAGATCCCAAGTACTGTTGTGCCTGTGGATAGGCTGCAAGGTGACGGTGAAGACCAGCAAGATCTTTCAGGGCTGGCAGCTTCCTTGTGGGAGAAGGAGCCAGACGTTTGCCTTTTCAGAAAAAGGCTCTGCCGAGAGCAAGCACCGTGACATGCTGAGTCTCTACGAAAGCAGAGATCCCCAGTGCTGTTGCGGCTAAAGATAGGCTGCAGGGGGATAGTGCAGACCTGCTAGAGCTTTGAGGGCTGGCAGCTTCCATTGTGGGAGAAGGAGCCAGACTTTTGCCTTTCAAAAAAATTTTTCTGCCGAGAACGAGCACCATGACATGCTGAGTCTCTGGGAAAGCAGAGATCCCCAGTGCTGTTGCGGCTAAAGATAGGCTGCAGAGGGATGGTGAGGACCTGCAAGATCTTTGAGGGCTGGCATCTTCCTTGTGGGAGAAGGAGCCAGACGTTTGCCTTTTCAGAAAAAGTTTCTGATGAAAACGAGCACCGTGACATGCTGAGTCTCTGGGAAAGCAGAGATCCCCAGTGCTGTTGTGCCTGTGGATAGGCTGGAGGGGGACGGTGAAGACCTGCAAGATCTTTCAGGGCTGGCAGCTTCCTTGTGGGAGAAGGAGCCAGACGTTGGCCTTTACAGAAAAAGTTTCTGCCGAGAACGAGCACCGTGACATGCTGAGTCTCTGGGAAAGCAGAGATCCCCAGTGCTGTTGCGGCTAAAGATAGGCTGCAGGGGGATAGTGCAGACCAGCAAGATCTTTCAGTGCTGGCAGCTTCCTTGTGGGAGAAGGAGCCATAAGTTTGCCTTTTCAGAAACAGGCTCTGCTGAGAGCGAGCACCATGAGATGCTGAGTCTCTGGGAAAGCAGAGATCCCCAGTGCTGTTGTGGCTAAAGATAGGTTGCAGAGGGAAAGTGAAGACCTGCTACATCTTTAAGGGCTGGCAGGTTCCATTGTGGAGAAGGAGCCGTAAGTTTGCCTTTTCAGAAAAAGGCTCTGCCGAGAGCGATCACCGTGACATGCTGAGTCTCTGGGAAAGCAGAGATCCCCAGTGCTGTTGTGCCTGTGGATAGGCTGCAGGGGGACGGTGAAGACCAGCAAGATCTTTCAGGGCTGGCACCTTCCTTGTGGGAGAAGGAGCCAGACGTTTGCCTTTTCAGAAAAAGGCTCTGCCGAGAGCAAGCACCGTGACATGCTGAGTCTCTACGAAAGCAGAGATCCCCAGTGCTGTTGCGGCTAAAGATAGGCTGCAGGGGGATAGTGCAGACCTGCTAGAGCTTTCAGGGCTGGCAACTTCCATTGTGGGAGAAGGAGCCGTACGTTTGCCTTTTCAGAAAAAGGCTCTGCCGAGAGTGAGCACCGTGACATGCTAAGTCTCTGGGAAAGCAGAGATCCCCAGTGCTGTTGTGCCTGTGGATAGGCTGCAGGGAGGCGGTTAAGACCAGCAGGATCTTTCAGGGCTGGCAGCTTCCTTGTGGGAGAAGGAACCAGACGATTGCCTTTTCAGAAAAAGTTTCTGCCGAGAACGAGCACCGTGACATGCTGAGTCTCTGGGAAAGCAGAGATCCCCTGTGCAGCGGTGCCTGAGGATAGGCTGCAGGGGGGGGTGAAGACCACAAGATCTTCAGGGCTGGCAGGTTCCTTGTGGAAGAAGGAGCCTTAAGTTTGCCTTTTCAGAAAAAGGCTCTGCCGAGAGCGAGCACCATGAGATGCTGAGTCTCTGGGAAAGCAGAGATCCCAAGTACTGTTGTGCCTGTGGATAGGCTGCAAGGAGACGGTGAAGACCAGCAAGATCTTTCAGGGCTGGCAGCTTCCTTGTGGGAGAAGGAGCCAGACGTTTGCCTTTTCAGAAAAAGGCTCTGCCGAGAGCAAGCACCGTGACATGCTGAGTCTCTACGAAAGCAGAGATCCCCAGTGCTGTTGCGGCTAAAGATAGGCTGCAGGGGGATAGTGCAGACCTGCTAGAGCTTTGAGGGCTGGCAGCTTCCATTGTGGGAGAAGGAGCCAGACTTTTGCCTTTCAAAAAAATTTTTCTGCCGAGAACGAGCACCATGACATGCTGAGTCTCTGGGAAAGCAGAGATCCCCAGTGCTGTTGCGGCTAAAGATAGGCTGCAGAGGGATGGTGAGGACCTGCAAGATCTTTGAGGGCTGGCATCTTCCTTGTGGGAGAAGGAGCCAGACGTTTGCCTTTTCAGAAAAAGTTTCTTATGAAAACGAGCACCGTGACATGCTGAGTCTCTGGGAAAGCAGAGATCCCCAGTGCTGTTGTGCCTGTGGATAGGCTGGAGGGGGACGGTGAAGACCTGCAAGATCTTTCAGGGCTGGCAGCTTCCTTGTGGGAGAAGGAGCCAGATGTTGGCCTTTACAGAAAAAGTTTCTGCCGAGAACGAGCACCGTGACATGCTGAGTCTCTGGGAAAGCAGAGATCCCCAGTGCTGTTGCGGCTAAAGATAGGCTGCAGGGGGATAGTGCAGACCAGCAAGATCTTTCAGGGCTGGCAGCTTCCTTGTGGGAGAAGGAGCCATAAGTTTGCCTTTTCAGAAACAGGCTCGGCTGAGAGCGAGCACCATGAGATGCTGAGTCTCTGGGAAAGCAGAGATCCTCAGTGCTGTTGTGGCTAAAGATAGGTTGCAGAGGGAAAGTGAAGACCTGCTACATCTTTAAGGGCTGGCAGGTTCCATTGTGGAGAAGGAGCCGTAAGTTTGCCTTTTCAGAAAAAGGCTCTGCCGAGAGCGATCACCGTGACATGCTGAGTCTCTGGGAAAGCAGAGATCCCCAGTGCTGTTGTGCCTGTGGATAGGCTGCAGGGGGACGGGGAAAACCAGCAAGATTTTTCAGGGCTGGCACCTTCCTTGTGGGAGAAGGAGCCAGACTTTTGCCTTTCAAAAAAATGTTTCTGCCGAGAAAGAGCACCGTGACATGCTGAGTCTCTGGGAAAGCAGAGATCCCCAGTGCTGTTGCGGCTAAAGATAGGCTGCAGGGGGATGGTGAAGACCTGCAAGATCTTTCAGGGCTGGCAGCTTCCTTTGTGGGAGAAGGAACCAGACGATTGCCTTTTCAGAAAAAGTTTCTGCCGAGAACGAGCACCGTGACATGCTGAGTCTCTGGGAAAGCAGAGATCCCCAGTGCTGTTGCGACTAAAGATAGGCTGCAGGGGGATAGTGCAGACCAGCAAGATCTTTCAGGGCTGGCAGCTTCCATTGTGGGAGAAGGAGCCGTAAGTTTGCCTTTTCAGAAAAAGTTTCTGCCGAGAACGAGCACCGTGACATGCTGAGTCTCTGGGAAAGCAGAGATCCCCAGTGCTGTTGTGCCTGTGGATAGGCTGGAGCGGGACGGTGAAGACCAGCAACATCTTTCAGGGCTGGCAGCTTCCATTGTGGGAGAAGGAGCCAGAGGTTTGCCTTTTCAGAAAAAAGCTCTGCCGAGAGCAAGCACCGTGACATGCTGAGTCTCTGGGAAAGCAGAGATCCCCAGTGCTGTTGTGCCTGTGGATAGGCTGCAGGGGGACGGGGAAAACCAGCAAGATTTTTCAGGGCTGGCACCTTCCTTGTGGGAGAAGGAACCAGACTTTTGCCTTTCAAAAAAATGTTTCTGCCGAGAAAGAGCACCGTGACATGCTGAGTCTCTGGGAAAGCAGAGATCCCCAGTGCTGTTGCGGCTAAAGATAGGCTGCAGGGGGATGGTGAAGACCAGCAAGATCTTTCAGGGCTGGCAGCTTCCTTTGTGGGAGAAGGAACCAGACGATTGCCTTTTCAGAAAAAGTTTCTGCCGAGAACGAGCACCGTGACATGCTGAGTCTCTGGGAAGGCAGAGATCCCCAGTGCTGTTGCGGCTAAAGATAGGCTGCAGGGGGATAGTGCAGACCTGCAAGAGCTTTCAGGGCTGGCTGCTTCCATTGTGGGAGAAGGAGCCGTAAATTTTCCTTTTCAGGAAAGGTTTCTGCCGAGAACGAGCACCGTGACATGCTGAGTCTCTGGGAAAGCAGAGATCCCCAGTGCAGCGGTGCCTGAGGATAGGCTGCAGGGGGGGGTGAAGACCACAAGATCTTCAGGGCTGGCAGGTTCCTTGTGGAAGAAGGAGCCTTAAGTTTGCCTTTTCAGAAAAAGGCTCTGCCGAGAGCGAGCACCATGAGATGCTGAGTCTCTGGGAAAGCAGAGATCCCAAGTACTGTTGTGCCTGTGGATAGGCTGCAAGGAGACGGTGAAGACCAGCAAGATCTTTCAGGGCTGGCAGCTTCCTTGTGGGAGAAGGAGCCAGACGTTTGCCTTTTCAGAAAAAGGCTCTGCCGAGAGCAAGCACCGTGACATGCTGAGTCTCTACGAAAGCAGAGATCCCCAGTGCTGTTGCGGCTAAAGATAGGCTGCAGGGGGATAGTGCAGACCTGCTAGAGCTTTGAGGGCTGGCAGCTTCCATTGTGGGAGAAGGAGCCAGACTTTTGCCTTTCAAAAAAATTTTTCTGCCGAGAACGAGCACCATGACATGCTGAGTCTCTGGGAAAGCAGAGATCCCCAGTGCTGTTGCGGCTAAAGATAGGCTGCAGAGGGATGGTGAGGACCTGCAAGATCTTTGAGGGCTGGCATCTTCCTTGTGGGAGAAGGAGCCAGACGTTTGCCTTTTCAGAAAAAGTTTCTGATGAAAACGAGCACCGTGACATGCTGAGTCTCTGGGAAAGCAGAGATCCCCAGTGCTGTTGTGCCTGTGGATAGGCTGGAGGGGGACGGTGAAGACCTGCAAGATCTTTCAGGGCTGGCAGCTTCCTTGTGGGAGAAGGAGCCAGACGTTGGCCTTTACAGAAAAAGTTTCTGCCGAGAACGAGCACCGTGACATGCTGAGTCTCTGGGAAAGCAGAGATCCCCAGTGCTGTTGCGGCTAAAGATAGGCTGCAGGGGGATAGTGCAGACCAGCAAGATCTTTCAGTGCTGGCAGCTTCCTTGTGGGAGAAGGAGCCATAAGTTTGCCTTTTCAGAAACAGGCTCTGCTGAGAGCGAGCACCATGAGATGCTGAGTCTCTGGGAAAGCAGAGATCCCCAGTGCTGTTGTGGCTAAAGATAGGTTGCAGAGGGAAAGTGAAGACCTGCTACATCTTTAAGGGCTGGCAGGTTCCATTGTGGAGAAGGAGCCGTAAGTTTGCCTTTTCAGAAAAAGGCTCTGCCGAGAGCGATCACCGTGACATGCTGAGTCTCTGGGAAAGCAGAGATCCCCAGTGCTGTTGTGCCTGTGGATAGGCTGCAGGGGGACGGTGAAGACCAGCAAGATCTTTCAGGGCTGGCACCTTCCTTGTGGGAGAAGGAGCCAGACGTTTGCCTTTTCAGAAAAAGGCTCTGCCGAGAGCAAGCACCGTGACATGCTGAGTCTCTACGAAAGCAGAGATCCCCAGTGCTGTTGCGGCTAAAGATAGGCTGCAGGGGGATAGTGCAGACCTGCTAGAGCTTTCAGGGCTGGCAACTTCCATTGTGGGAGAAGGAGCCGTACGTTTGCCTTTTCAGAAAAAGGCTCTGCCGAGAGTGAGCACCGTGACATGCTAAGTCTCTGGGAAAGCAGAGATCCCCAGTGCTGTTGTGCCTGTGGATAGGCTGCAGGGAGGCGGATAAGACCAGCAAGATCTTTCAGGGCTGGCAGCTTCCTTGTGGGAGAAGGAACCAGACGATTGCCTTTTCAGAAAAAGTTTCTGCCGAGAACGAGCACCGTGACATGCTGAGTCTCTGGGAAAGCAGAGATCCCCTGTGCAGCGGTGCCTGAGGATAGGCTGCAGGGGGGGGTGAAGACCACAAGATCTTCAGGGCTGGCAGGTTCCTTGTGGAAGAAGGAGCCTTAAGTTTGCCTTTTCAGAAAAAGGCTCTGCCGAGAGCGAGCACCATGAGATGCTGAGTCTCTGGGAAAGCAGAGATCCCAAGTACTGTTGTGCCTGTGGATAGGCTGCAAGGAGACGGTGAAGACCAGCAAGATCTTTCAGGGCTGGCAGCTTCCTTGTGGGAGAAGGAGCCATAAGTTTGCCTTTTCAGAAATAGGCTCTGCTGAGAGCGAGCACCATGAGATGCTGAGTCTCTGGGAAAGCAGAGATCCTCAGTGCTGTTGTGGCTAAAGATAGGTTGCAGAGGGAAAGTGAAGACCTGCTACATCTTTAAGGGCTGGCAGGTTCCATTGTGGGAGAAGGAGCCGTAAGTTTGCCTTTTCAGAAAAAGGCTCTGCCGAGAGCGATCACCGTGACATGCTGAGTCTCTGGGAAAGCAGAGATCCCCAGTGCTGTTGTGCCTGTGGATAGGCTGGAGGGGGACGGTGAAGACCAGCAAGATCTTTCAGGGCTGGCACCTTCCTTGTGGGAGAAGGAGCCAGACTTTTGCCTTTCAAAAAAATGTTTCTGCCGAGAGCGAGCACCGTGACATGCTGAGTCTCTGGGAAAGCAGAGATCCCCAGTGCTGTTATGCCTGTGCATAAGTTGCAGGGGGACGGTGAAGACCAGCAAGATCTTTCAGGGCTGGCAGCTTCCTTGTGGGAGAAGGAGCCAGACGTTTGCCTTTTCAGAAAAAGGCTCTGCCGAGAGCAAGCACCGTGACATGCTGAGTCTCTACGAAAGCAGAGATCCCCAGTGCTGTTGCGGCTAAAGATAGGCTGCAGGGGGATAGTGCAGACCTGCTAGAGCTTTGAGGGCTGGCAGCTTCCATTGTGGGAGAAGGAGCCAGACTTTTGCCTTTCAAAAAAATGTTTCTGCCGAGAACGAGCACCATGACATGCTGAGTCTCTGGGAAAGCAGAGATTCCCAGTGCTGTTGCGGCTAAAGATAGGCTGCAGGGGGACGGTTAAGACCAGCAAGATCTTTCAGGGCTTGCACCTTCCTTGTGGGAGAAGTAGCCAGACTTTTGCCTTTTCAGAAAAATGTTTCTGCTGAGAACGAGCACCGTGACATGCTGAGTCTCTGGGAAAGCAGAGATCCCCAGTGCTGTTGCGGCTAAAGACAGGCTGCAGAGGGATGGTGAAGACCTGCAAGATCTTTGAGGGCTGGCATCTTCCTTGTGGGAGAAGGAGCCAGACGTTTGCCTTTTCAGAAAAAGTTTCTGATGAAAACGAGCACCGTGACATGCTGAGTCTCTGGGAAAGCAGAGATCCCCAGTGCTGTTGCGCCTGTGGATAGGCTGGAGGGGGACGGTGAAGACCTGCAAGATCTTTCAGGGCTGGCAGCTTCCTTTGTGGGAGAAGGAGCCAGACGTTGGCCTTTACAGAAAAAGTTTCTGCCGAGAACGAGCACCGTGACATGCTGAGTCTCTGGGAAAGCAGAGATCCCCAGTGCTGTTGCGGCTAAAGATAGCCGGCAGAGGGATAGTGCAGACCTACTAGAGCTTTCAGGGCTGGCAGCTTCCATTTTAGGAGAAGGAGCCGTAAGTTTGCCTTTTCAGAAAAAAGCTCTGCCGAGAGAGAGCACCGTGACATGCTGAGTCTCTGGGAAAGCAGAGATCCCCAGTGCTGTTGTGCCTGTGCATAGGCTGCAGGGGGACGGTGAAGACCTGCAAGATCTTTCAGGGCTGGCAGCTTCCATTGTGGGAGAAGGAGCCAGAGGTTTGCCTTTTCAGAAAAAAGCTCTGCCGAGAGCAAGCACCGTGACATGCTGAGTCTCTGGGAAAGCAGAGATCCCCAGTGCTGTTGTGCCTGTGCATAGGCTGCAGGGGGATGGGGAAAAACAGCAAGATTTTTCAGGGCTGGCACCTTCCTTGTGGGAGAAGGAGCCAGACTTTTGCCTTTCAAAAAAATGTTTCTGCCGAGAGCGAGCACCGTGACATGCTGAGTCTCTGGGAAAGCAGAGATCCCCAGTGCTGTGGCGGCTAAAGATAGGCTGCAGGGGGATAGTGCAGACCAGCAAGATCTTTCAGGGCTGGCAGCTTCCTTGTGGGAGAAGGAGCCATAAGTTTGCCTTTTCAGAAATAGGCTCTGCTGAGAGCGAGCACCATGAGATGCTGAGTCTCTGGGAAAGCAGAGATCCTTAGTGCTGTTGTGGCTAAAGATAGGTTGCAGAGGGAAAGTGAAGACCTGCTACATCTTTAAGGGCTGGCAGGTTCCATTGTGGGAGAAGGAGCCGTAAGTTTGCCTTTTCAGAAAAAGGCTCTGCCGAGAGCGATCACCGTGACATGCTGAGTCTCTGGGAAAGCAGAGATCCCCAGTGCTGTTGTGCCTGTGGATAGGCTGGAGGGGGACGGTGAAGACCAGCAAGATCTTTCAGGGCTGGCAGCTTCCTTGTGGGAGAAGGAGCCAGACTTTTGCCTTTCAAAAAAATGTTTCTGCCGAGAGCGAGCACCGTGACATGCTGAGTCTCTGGGAAAGCAGAGATCCCCAGTGCTGTTATGCCTGTGCATAAGTTGCAGGGGGACGGTGAAGACCAGCAAGATCTTTCAGGGCTGGCAGCTTCCTTGTGGGAGAAGGAGCCAGACGTTTGCCTTTTCAGAAAAAGGCTCTGCCGAGAGCAAGCACCGTGACATGCTGAGTCTCTACGAAAGCAGAGATCCCCAGTGCTGTTGCGGCTAAAGATAGGCTGCAGGGGGATAGTGCAGACCTGCTAGAGCTTTGAGGGCTGGCAGCTTCCATTGTGGGAGAAGGAGCCAGACTTTTGCCTTTCAAAAAAATTTTTCTGCCGAGAACGAGCACCATGACATGCTGAGTCTCTGGGAAAGCAGAGATCCCCAGTGCTGTTGCGACTAAAGATAGGCTGCAGAGGGATGGTGAGGACCTGCAAGATCTTTGAGGGCTGGCATCTTCCTTGTGGGAGAAGGAGCCAGACGTTTGCCTTTTCAGAAAAAGTTTCTGATGAAAACGAGCACCGTGACATGCTGAGTCTCTGGGAAAGCAGAGATCCCCAGTGCTGTTGTGCCTGTGGATAGGCTGGAGGGGGACGGTGAAGACCTGCAAGATCTTTCAGGGCTGGCAGCTTCCTTGTGGGAGAAGGAGCCAGACGTTGGCCTTTACAGAAAAAGTTTCTGCCGAGAACGAGCACCGTGACATGCTGAGTCTCTACGAAAGCAGAGATCCCCAGTGCTGTTGCGGCTAAAGATAGGCTGCAGGGGGATAGTGCAGACCTGCTAGAGCTTTGAGGGCTGGCAGCTTCCATTGTGGGAGAAGGAGCCAGACTTTTGCCTTTCAAAAAAATGTTTCTGCCGAGAACGAGCACCATGACATGCTGAGTCTCTGGGAAAGCAGAGATTCCCAGTGCTGTTGCGGCTAAAGATAGGCTGCAGGGGGACGGTTAAGACCAGCAAGATCTTTCAGGGCTTGCACCTTCCTTGTGGGAGAAGTAGCCAGACTTTTGCCTTTTCAGAAAAATGTTTCTGCTGAGAACGAGCACCGTGACATGCTGAGTCTCTGGGAAAGCAGAGATCCCCAGTGCTGTTGCGGCTAAAGACAGGCTGCAGAGGGATGGTGAAGACCTGCAAGATCTTTGAGGGCTGGCATCTTCCTTGTGGGAGAAGGAGCCAGACGTTTGCCTTTTCAGAAAAAGTTTCTGATGAAAACGAGCACCGTGACATGCTGAGTCTCTGGGAAAGCAGAGATCCCCAGTGCTGTTGCGCCTGTGGATAGGCTGGAGGGGGACGGTGAAGACCTGCAAGATCTTTCAGGGCTGGCAGCTTCCTTTGTGGGAGAAGGAGCCAGACGTTGGCCTTTACAGAAAAAGTTTCTGCCGAGAGTGAGCACCGTGACATGCTGAGTCTCTGGGAAAGCAGAGATCCCCAGTGCTGTTGCGGCTAAAGATAGCCGGCAGAGGGATAGTGCAGACCTACTAGAGCTTTCAGGGCTGGCAGCTTCCATTTTAGGAGAAGGAGCCGTAAGTTTGCCTTTTCAGAAAAAAGCTCTGCCGAGAGAGAGCACCGTGACATGCTGAGTCTCTGGGAAAGCAGAGATCCCCAGTGCTGTTGTGCCTGTGCATAGGCTGCAGGGGGACGGTGAAGACCTGCAAGATCTTTCAGGGCTGGCAGCTTCCATTGTGGGAGAAGGAGCCAGAGGTTTGCCTTTTCAGAAAAAAGCTCTGCCGAGAGCAAGCACCGTGACATGCTGAGTCTCTGGGAAAGCAGAGATCCCCAGTGCTGTTGTGCCTGTGGATAGGCTGCAGGGGGATGGGGAAAAACAGCAAGATTTTTCAGGGCTGGCACCTTCCTTGTGGGAGAAGGAGCCAGACTTTTGCCTTTCAAAAAAATGTTTCTGCCGAGAGCGAGCACCGTGACATGCTGAGTCTCTGGGAAAGCAGAGATCCCCAGTGCTGTGGCGGCTAAAGATAGGCTGCAGGGGGATAGTGCAGACCAGCAAGATCTTTCAGGGCTGGCAGCTTCCTTGTGGGAGAAGGAGCCATAAGTTTGCCTTTTCAGAAATAGGCTCTGCTGAGAGCGAGCACCATGAGATGCTGAGTCTCTGGGAAAGCAGAGATCCTTAGTGCTGTTGTGGCTAAAGATAGGTTGCAGAGGGAAAGTGAAGACCTGCTACATCTTTAAGGGCTGGCAGGTTCCATTGTGGGAGAAGGAGCCGTAAGTTTGCCTTTTCAGAAAAAGGCTCTGCCGAGAGCGATCACCGTGACATGCTGAGTCTCTGGGAAAGCAGAGATCCCCAGTGCTGTTGTGCCTGTGGATAGGCTGGAGGGGGACGGTGAAGACCAGCAAGATCTTTCAGGGCTGGCACCTTCCTTGTGGGAGAAGGAGCCAGACTTTTGCCTTTCAAAAAAATGTTTCTGCCGAGAGCGAGCACCGTGACATGCTGAGTCTCTGGGAAAGCAGAGATCCCCAGTGCTGTTATGCCTGTGCATAAGTTGCAGGGGGACGGTGAAGACCAGCAAGATCTTTCAGGGCTGGCAGCTTCCTTGTGGGAGAAGGAGCCAGACGTTTGCCTTTTCAGAAAAAGGCTCTGCCGAGAGCAAGCACCGTGACATGCTGAGTCTCTACGAAAGCAGAGATCCCCAGTGCTGTTGCGGCTAAAGATAGGCTGCAGGGGGATAGTGCAGACCTGCTAGAGCTTTGAGGGCTGGCAGCTTCCATTGTGGGAGAAGGAGCCAGACTTTTGCCTTTCAAAAAAATTTTTCTGCCGAGAACGAGCACCATGACATGCTGAGTCTCTGGGAAAGCAGAGATCCCCAGTGCTGTTGCGACTAAAGATAGGCTGCAGAGGGATGGTGAGGACCTGCAAGATCTTTGAGGGCTGGCATCTTCCTTGTGGGAGAAGGAGCCAGACGTTTGCCTTTTCAGAAAAAGTTTCTGATGAAAACGAGCACCGTGACATGCTGAGTCTCTGGGAAAGCAGAGATCCCCAGTGCTGTTGTGCCTGTGGATAGGCTGGAGGGGGACGGTGAAGACCTGCAAGATCTTTCAGGGCTGGCAGCTTCCTTGTGGGAGAAGGAGCCAGACGTTGGCCTTTACAGAAAAAGTTTCTGCCGAGAACGAGCACCGTGACATGCTGAGTCTCTGGGAAAGCAGAGATCCCCAGTGCTGTTGCGGCTAAAGATAGGCTGCAGGGGGATAGTGCAGACCTGCTAGAGCTTTCAGGGCTGGCAGCTTCCATTGTGGGAGAAGGAGCCAGACTTTTGCCTTTCAAAAAAATGTTTCTGCCGAGAACGAGCACCATGACATGCTGAGTCTCTGGGAAAGCAGAGATTCCCAGTGCTGTTGCGGCTAAAGATAGGCTGCAGGGGGACGGTTAAGACCAGCAAGATCTTTCAGGGCTTGCACCTTCCTTGTGGGAGAAGTAGCCAGACTTTTGCCTTTTCAGAAAAATGTTTCTGCTGAGAACGAGCACCGTGACATGCTGAGTCTCTGGGAAAGCAGAGATCCCCAGTGCTCTTGCGGCTAAAGACAGGCTGCAGAGGGATGGTGAAGACCTGCAAGATCTTTGAGGGCTGGCATCTTCCTTGTGGGAGAAGGAGCCAGACGTTTGCCTTTTCAGAAAAAGTTTCTGATGAAAACGAGCACCGTGACATGCTGAGTCTCTGGGAAAGCAGAGATCCCCAGTGCTGTTGCGCCTGTGGATAGGCTGGAGGGGGACGGTGAAGACCTGCAAGATCTTTCAGGGCTGGCAGCTTCCTTTGTGGGAGAAGGAGCCAGACGTTGGCCTTTACAGAAAAAGTTTCTGCCGAGAACGAGCACCGTGACATGCTGAGTCTCTGGGAAAGCAGAGATCCCCAGTGCTGTTGCGGCTAAAGATAGCCGGCAGAGGGATAGTGCAGACCTACTAGAGCTTTCAGGGCTGGCAGCTTCCATTTTAGGAGAAGGAGCCGTAAGTTTGCCTTTTCAGAAAAAGGCTCTGCCGAGAGAGAGCACCGTGACATGCTGAGTCTCTGGGAAAGCAGAGATCCCCAGTGCTGTTGTGCCTGTGCATAGGCTGCAGGGGGACGGTGAAGACCTGCAAGATCTTTCAGGGCTGGCAGCTTCCATTGTGGGAGAAGGAGCCAGAGGTTTGCCTTTTCAGAAAAAAGCTCTGCCGAGAGCAAGCACCGTGACATGCTGAGTCTCTGGGAAAGCAGAGATCCCCAGTGCTGTTGTGCCTGTGGATAGGCTGCAGGGGGACGGGGAAAAACAGCAAGATTTTTCAGGGCTGGCACCTTCCTTGTGGGAGAAGGAGCCAGACTTTTGCCTTTCAAAAAAATGTTTCTGCCGAGAGCGAGCACCGTGACATGCTGAGTCTCTGGGAAAGCAGAGATCCCCAGTGCTGTGGCGGCTAAAGATAGGCTGCAGGGGGATAGTGCAGACCAGCAAGATCTTTCAGGGCTGGCAGCTTCCTTGTGGGAGAAGGAGCCATAAGTTTGCCTTTTCAGAAATAGGCTCTGCTGAGAGCGAGCACCATGAGATGCTGAGTCTCTGGGAAAGCAGAGATCCTCAGTGCTGTTGTGGCTAAAGATAGGTTGCAGAGGGAAAGTGAAGACCTGCTACATCTTTAAGGGCTGGCAGGTTCCATTGTGGGAGAAGGAGCCGTAAGTTTGCCTTTTCAGAAAAAGGCTCTGCCGAGAGCGATCACCGTGACATGCTGAGTCTCTGGGAAAGCAGAGATCCCCAGTGCTGTTGTGCCTGTGGATAGGCTGGAGGGGGACGGTGAAGACCAGCAAGATCTTTCAGGGCTGGCACCTTCCTTGTGGGAGAAGGAGCCAGACTTTTGCCTTTCAAAAAAATGTTTCTGCCGAGAGCGAGCACCGTGACATGCTGAGTCTCTGGGAAAGCAGAGATCCCCAGTGCTGTTATGCCTGTGCATAAGTTGCAGGGGGACGGTGAAGACCAGCAAGATCTTTCAGGGCTGGCAGCTTCCTTGTGGGAGAAGGAGCCAGACGTTTGCCTTTTCAGAAAAAGGCTCTGCCGAGAGCAAGCACCGTGACATGCTGAGTCTCTACGAAAGCAGAGATCCCCAGTGCTGTTGCGGCTAAAGATAGGCTGCAGGGGGATAGTGCAGACCTGCTAGAGCTTTGAGGGCTGGCAGCTTCCATTGTGGGAGAAGGAGCCAGACTTTTGCCTTTCAAAAAAATTTTTCTGCCGAGAACGAGCACCATGACATGCTGAGTCTCTGGGAAAGCAGAGATCCCCAGTGCTGTTGCGACTAAAGATAGGCTGCAGAGGGATGGTGAGGACCTGCAAGATCTTTGAGGGCTGGCATCTTCCTTGTGGGAGAAGGAGCCAGACGTTTGCCTTTTCAGAAAAAGTTTCTGATGAAAACGAGCACCGTGACATGCTGAGTCTCTGGGAAAGCAGAGATCCCCAGTGCTGTTGTGCCTGTGGATAGGCTGGAGGGGGACGGTGAAGACCTGCAAGATCTTTCAGGGCTGGCAGCTTCCTTGTGGGAGAAGGAGCCAGACGTTGGCCTTTACAGAAAAAGTTTCTGCCGAGAACGAGCACCGTGACATGCTGAGTCTCTGGGAAAGCAGAGATCCCCAGTGCTGTTGCGGCTATAGATAGGCTGCAGGGGGATAGTGCAGACCTGCTAGAGCTTTCAGGGCTGGCAGCTTCCATTGTGGGAGAAGGAGCCAGACTTTTGCCTTTTAAAAAAATGTTTCTGCCGAGAACGAGCACCATGACATGCTGAGTCTCTGGGAAAGCAGAGATTCCCAGTGCTGTTGCGGCTAAAGATAGGCTGCAGGGGGACGGTTAAGACCAGCAAGATCTTTCAGGGCTTGCACCTTCCTTGTGGGAGAAGTAGCCAGACTTTTGCCTTTTCAGAAAAATGTTTCTGCTGAGAACGAGCACCGTGACATGCTGAGTCTCTGGGAAAGCAGAGATCCCCAGTGCTGTTGCGGCTAAAGACAGGCTGCAGAGGGATGGTGAAGACCTGCAAGATCTTTGAGGGCTGGCATCTTCCTTGTGGGAGAAGGAGCCAGACGTTTGCCTTTTCAGAAAAAGTTTCTGATGAAAACGAGCACCGTGACATGCTGAGTCTCTGGGAAAGCAGAGATCCCCAGTGCTGTTGCGCCTGTGGATAGGCTGGAGGGGGACGGTGAAGACCTGCAAGATCTTTCAGGGCTGGCAGCTTCCTTTGTGGGAGAAGGAGCCAGACGTTGGCCTTTACAGAAAAAGTTTCTGCCGAGAACGAGCACCGTGACATGCTGAGTCTCTGGGAAAGCAGAGATCCCCAGTGCTGTTGCGGCTAAAGATAGCCGGCAGAGGGATAGTGCAGACCTACTAGAGCTTTCAGGGCTGGCAGCTTCCATTTTAGGAGAAGGAGCCGTAAGTTTGCCTTTTCAGAAAAAGGCTCTGCCGAGAGAGAGCACCGTGACATGCTGAGTCTCTGGGAAAGCAGAGATCCCCAGTGCTGTTGTGCCTGTGCATAGGCTGCAGGGGGACGGTGAAGACCTGCAAGATCTTTCAGGGCTGGCAGCTTCCATTGTGGGAGAAGGAGCCAGAGGTTTGCCTTTTCAGAAAAAAGCTCTGCCGAGAGCAAGCACCGTGACATGCTGAGTCTCTGGGAAAGCAGAGATCCCCAGTGCTGTTGTGCCTGTGGATAGGCTGCAGGGGGACGGGGAAAAACAGCAAGATTTTTCAGGGCTGGCACCTTCCTTGTGGGAGAAGGAGCCAGACTTTTGCCTTTCAAAAAAATGTTTCTGCCGAGAGCGAGCACCGTGACATGCTGAGTCTCTGGGAAAGCAGAGATCCCCAGTGCTGTGGCGGCTAAAGATAGGCTGCAGGGGGATAGTGCAGACCAGCAAGATCTTTCAGGGCTGGCAGCTTCCTTGTGGGAGAAGGAGCCATAAGTTTGCCTTTTCAGAAATAGGCTCTGCTGAGAGCGAGCACCATGAGATGCTGAGTCTCTGGGAAAGCAGAGATCCTCAGTGCTGTTGTGGCTAAAGATAGGTTGCAGAGGGAAAGTGAAGACCTGCTACATCTTTAAGGGCTGGCAGGTTCCATTGTGGGAGAAGGAGCCGTAAGTTTGCCTTTTCAGAAAAAGGCTCTGCCGAGAGCGATCACCGTGACATGCTGAGTCTCTGGGAAAGCAGAGATCCCCAGTGCTGTTGTGCCTGTGGATAGGCTGGAGGGGGACGGTGAAGACCAGCAAGATCTTTCAGGGCTGGCACCTTCCTTGTGGGAGAAGGAGCCAGACTTTTGCCTTTCAAAAAAATGTTTCTGCCGAGAGCGAGCACCGTGACATGCTGAGTCTCTGGGAAAGCAGAGATCCCCAGTGCTGTTATGCCTGTGCATAAGTTGCAGGGGGACGGTGAAGACCAGCAAGATCTTTCAGGGCTGGCAGCTTCCTTGTGGGAGAAGGAGCCAGACGTTTGCCTTTTCAGAAAAAGGCTCTGCCGAGAGCAAGCACCGTGACATGCTGAGTCTCTACGAAAGCAGAGATCCCCAGTGCTGTTGCGGCTAAAGATAGGCTGCAGGGGGATAGTGCAGACCTGCTAGAGCTTTGAGGGCTGGCAGCTTCCATTGTGGGAGAAGGAGCCAGACTTTTGCCTTTCAAAAAAATTTTTCTGCCGAGAACGAGCACCATGACATGCTGAGTCTCTGGGAAAGCAGAGATCCCCAGTGCTGTTGCGACTAAAGATAGGCTGCAGAGGGATGGTGAGGACCTGCAAGATCTTTGAGGGCTGGCATCTTCCTTGTGGGAGAAGGAGCCAGACGTTTGCCTTTTCAGAAAAAGTTTCTGATGAAAACGAGCACCGTGACATGCTGAGTCTCTGGGAAAGCAGAGATCCCCAGTGCTGTTGTGCCTGTGGATAGGCTGCAGGGGGACGGTGAAGACCTGCAAGATCTTTCAGGGCTGGCAGCTTCCTTGTGGGAGAAGGAGCCAGACGTTGGCCTTTACAGAAAAAGTTTCTGCCGAGAACGAGCACCGTGACATGCTGAGTCTCTACGAAAGCAGAGATCCCCAGTGCTGTTGCGGCTAAAGATAGGCTGCAGGGGGATAGTGCAGACCTGCTAGAGCTTTGAGGGCTGGCAGCTTCCATTGTGGGAGAAGGAGCCAGACTTTTGCCTTTCAAAAAAATGTTTCTGCCGAGAACGAGCACCATGACATGCTGAGTCTCTGGGAAAGCAGAGATTCCCAGTGCTGTTGCGGCTAAAGATAGGCTGCAGGGGGACGGTTAAGACCAGCAAGATCTTTCAGGGCTTGCACCTTCCTTGTGGGAGAAGTAGCCAGACTTTTGCCTTTTCAGAAAAATGTTTCTGCTGAGAACGAGCACCGTGACATGCTGAGTCTCTGGGAAAGCAGAGATCCCCAGTGCTGTTGCGGCTAAAGACAGGCTGCAGAGGGATGGTGAAGACCTGCAAGATCTTTGAGGGCTGGCATCTTCCTTGTGGGAGAAGGAGCCAGACGTTTGCCTTTTCAGAAAAAGTTTCTGATGAAAACGAGCACCGTGACATGCTGAGTCTCTGGGAAAGCAGAGATCCCCAGTGCTGTTGCGCCTGTGGATAGGCTGGAGGGGGACGGTGAAGACCTGCAAGATCTTTCAGGGCTGGCAGCTTCCTTTGTGGGAGAAGGAGCCAGACGTTGGCCTTTACAGAAAAAGTTTCTGCCGAGAGTGAGCACCGTGACATGCTGAGTCTCTGGGAAAGCAGAGATCCCCAGTGCTGTTGCGGCTAAAGATAGCCGGCAGAGGGATAGTGCAGACCTACTAGAGCTTTCAGGGCTGGCAGCTTCCATTTTAGGAGAAGGAGCCGTAAGTTTGCCTTTTCAGAAAAAAGCTCTGCCGAGAGAGAGCACCGTGACATGCTGAGTCTCTGGGAAAGCAGAGATCCCCAGTGCTGTTGTGCCTGTGCATAGGCTGCAGGGGGACGGTGAAGACCAGCAAGATCTTTCAGGGCTGGCAGCTTCCATTGTGGGAGAAGGAGCCAGAGGTTTGCCTTTTCAGAAAAAAGCTCTGCCGAGAGCAAGCACCGTGACATGCTGAGTCTCTGGGAAAGCAGAGATCCCCAGTGCTGTTGTGCCTGTGGATAGGCTGCAGGGGGATGGGGAAAAACAGCAAGATTTTTCAGGGCTGGCACCTTCCTTGTGGGAGAAGGAGCCAGACTTTTGCCTTTCAAAAAAATGTTTCTGCCGAGAGCGAGCACCGTGACATGCTGAGTCTCTGGGAAAGCAGAGATCCCCAGTGCTGTGGCGGCTAAAGATAGGCTGCAGGGGGATAGTGCAGACCAGCAAGATCTTTCAGGGCTGGCAGCTTCCTTGTGGGAGAAGGAGCCATAAGTTTGCCTTTTCAGAAATAGGCTCTGCTGAGAGCGAGCACCATGAGATGCTGAGTCTCTGGGAAAGCAGAGATCCTTAGTGCTGTTGTGGCTAAAGATAGGTTGCAGAGGGAAAGTGAAGACCTGCTACATCTTTAAGGGCTGGCAGGTTCCATTGTGGGAGAAGGAGCCGTAAGTTTGCCTTTTCAGAAAAAGGCTCTGCCGAGAGCGATCACCGTGACATGCTGAGTCTCTGGGAAAGCAGAGATCCCCAGTGCTGTTGTGCCTGTGGATAGGCTGGAGGGGGACGGTGAAGACCAGCAAGATCTTTCAGGGCTGGCACCTTCCTTGTGGGAGAAGGAGCCAGACTTTTGCCTTTCAAAAAAATGTTTCTGCCGAGAGCGAGCACCGTGACATGCTGAGTCTCTGGGAAAGCAGAGATCCCCAGTGCTGTTATGCCTGTGCATAAGTTGCAGGGGGACGGTGAAGACCAGCAAGATCTTTCAGGGCTGGCAGCTTCCTTGTGGGAGAAGGAGCCAGACGTTTGCCTTTTCAGAAAAAGGCTCTGCCGAGAGCAAGCACCGTGACATGCTGAGTCTCTACGAAAGCAGAGATCCCCAGTGCTGTTGCGGCTAAAGATAGGCTGCAGGGGGATAGTGCAGACCTGCTAGAGCTTTGAGGGCTGGCAGCTTCCATTGTGGGAGAAGGAGCCAGACTTTTGCCTTTCAAAAAAATTTTTCTGCCGAGAACGAGCACCATGACATGCTGAGTCTCTGGGAAAGCAGAGATCCCCAGTGCTGTTGCGACTAAAGATAGGCTGCAGAGGGATGGTGAGGACCTGCAAGATCTTTGAGGGCTGGCATCTTCCTTGTGGGAGAAGGAGCCAGACGTTTGCCTTTTCAGAAAAAGTTTCTGATGAAAACGAGCACCGTGACATGCTGAGTCTCTGGGAAAGCAGAGATCCCCAGTGCTGTTGTGCCTGTGGATAGGCTGGAGGGGGACGGTGAAGACCTGCAAGATCTTTCAGGGCTGGCAGCTTCCTTGTGGGAGAAGGAGCCAGACGTTGGCCTTTACAGAAAAAGTTTCTGCCGAGAACGAGCACCGTGACATGCTGAGTCTCTGGGAAAGCAGAGATCCCCAGTGCTGTTGCGGCTAAAGATAGGCTGCAGGGGGATAGTGCAGACCTGCTAGAGCTTTCAGGGCTGGCAGCTTCCATTGTGGGAGAAGGAGCCAGACTTTTGCCTTTCAAAAAAATGTTTCTGCCGAGAACGAGCACCATGACATGCTGAGTCTCTGGGAAAGCAGAGATCCCCAGTGCTGTTGCGGCTAAAGATAGGCTGCAGGGGGACGGTTAAGACCAGCAAGATCTTTCAGGGCTTGCACCTTCCTTGTGGGAGAAGTAGCCAGACTTTTGCCTTTTCAGAAAAATGTTTCTGCTGAGAACGAGCACCGTGACATGCTGAGTCTCTGGGAAAGCAGAGATCCCCAGTGCTGTTGCGGCTAAAGACAGGCTGCAGAGGGATGGTGAAGACCTGCAAGATCTTTGAGGGCTGGCATCTTCCTTGTGGGAGAAGGAGCCAGACGTTTGCCTTTTCAGAAAAAGTTTCTGATGAAAACGAGCACCGTGACATGCTGAGTCTCTGGGAAAGCAGAGATCCCCAGTGCTGTTGCGCCTGTGGATAGGCTGGAGGGGGACGGTGAAGACCTGCAAGATCTTTCAGGGCTGGCAGCTTCCTTTGTGGGAGAAGGAGCCAGACGTTGGCCTTTACAGAAAAAGTTTCTGCCGAGAACGAGCACCGTGACATGCTGAGTCTCTGGGAAAGCAGAGATCCCCAGTGCTGTTGCGGCTAAAGATAGCCGGCAGAGGGATAGTGCAGACCTACTAGAGCTTTCAGGGCTGGCAGCTTCCATTTTAGGAGAAGGAGCCGTAAGTTTGCCTTTTCAGAAAAAGGCTCTGCCGAGAGAGAGCACCGTGACATGCTGAGTCTCTGGGAAAGCAGAGATCCCCAGTGCTGTTGTGCCTGTGCATAGGCTGCAGGGGGACGGTGAAGACCTGCAAGATCTTTCAGGGCTGGCAGCTTCCATTGTGGGAGAAGGAGCCAGAGGTTTGCCTTTTCAGAAAAAAGCTCTGCCGAGAGCAAGCACCGTGACATGCTGAGTCTCTGGGAAAGCAGAGATCCCCAGTGCTGTTGTGCCTGTGGATAGGCTGCAGGGGGACGGGGAAAAACAGCAAGATTTTTCAGGGCTGGCACCTTCCTTGTGGGAGAAGGAGCCAGACTTTTGCCTTTCAAAAAAATGTTTCTGCCGAGAGCGAGCACCGTGACATGCTGAGTCTCTGGGAAAGCAGAGATCCCCAGTGCTGTGGCGGCTAAAGATAGGCTGCAGGGGGATAGTGCAGACCAGCAAGATCTTTCAGGGCTGGCAGCTTCCTTGTGGGAGAAGGAGCCATAAGTTTGCCTTTTCAGAAATAGGCTCTGCTGAGAGCGAGCACCATGAGATGCTGAGTCTCTGGGAAAGCAGAGATCCTCAGTGCTGTTGTGGCTAAAGATAGGTTGCAGAGGGAAAGTGAAGACCTGCTACATCTTTAAGGGCTGGCAGGTTCCATTGTGGGAGAAGGAGCCGTAAGTTTGCCTTTTCAGAAAAAGGCTCTGCCGAGAGCGATCACCGTGACATGCTGAGTCTCTGGGAAAGCAGAGATCCCCAGTGCTGTTGTGCCTGTGGATAGGCTGGAGGGGGACGGTGAAGACCAGCAAGATCTTTCAGGGCTGGCACCTTCCTTGTGGGAGAAGGAGCCAGACTTTTGCCTTTCAAAAAAATGTTTCTGCCGAGAGCGAGCACCGTGACATGCTGAGTCTCTGGGAAAGCAGAGATCCCCAGTGCTGTTATGCCTGTGCATAAGTTGCAGGGGGACGGTGAAGACCAGCAAGATCTTTCAGGGCTGGCAGCTTCCTTGTGGGAGAAGGAGCCAGACGTTTGCCTTTTCAGAAAAAGGCTCTGCCGAGAGCAAGCACCGTGACATGCTGAGTCTCTACGAAAGCAGAGATCCCCAGTGCTGTTGCGGCTAAAGATAGGCTGCAGGGGGATAGTGCAGACCTGCTAGAGCTTTGAGGGCTGGCAGCTTCCATTGTGGGAGAAGGAGCCAGACTTTTGCCTTTCAAAAAAATTTTTCTGCCGAGAACGAGCACCATGACATGCTGAGTCTCTGGGAAAGCAGAGATCCCCAGTGCTGTTGCGACTAAAGATAGGCTGCAGAGGGATGGTGAGGACCTGCAAGATCTTTGAGGGCTGGCATCTTCCTTGTGGGAGAAGGAGCCAGACGTTTGCCTTTTCAGAAAAAGTTTCTGATGAAAACGAGCACCGTGACATGCTGAGTCTCTGGGAAAGCAGAGATCCCCAGTGCTGTTGTGCCTGTGGATAGGCTGGAGGGGGACGGTGAAGACCTGCAAGATCTTTCAGGGCTGGCAGCTTCCTTGTGGGAGAAGGAGCCAGACGTTGGCCTTTACAGAAAAAGTTTCTGCCGAGAACGAGCACCGTGACATGCTGAGTCTCTGGGAAAGCAGAGATCCCCAGTGCTGTTGCGGCTAAAGATAGGCTGCAGGGGGATAGTGCAGACCTGCTAGAGCTTTCAGGGCTGGCAGCTTCCATTGTGGGAGAAGGAGCCAGACTTTTGCCTTTTAAAAAAATGTTTCTGCCGAGAACGAGCACCATGACATGCTGAGTCTCTGGGAAAGCAGAGATTCCCAGTGCTGTTGCGGCTAAAGATAGGCTGCAGGGGGACGGTTAAGACCAGCAAGATCTTTCAGGGCTTGCACCTTCCTTGTGGGAGAAGTAGCCAGACTTTTGCCTTTTCAGAAAAATGTTTCTGCTGAGAACGAGCACCGTGACATGCTGAGTCTCTGGGAAAGCAGAGATCCCCAGTGCTGTTGCGGCTAAAGACAGGCTGCAGAGGGATGGTGAAGACCTGCAAGATCTTTGAGGGCTGGCATCTTCCTTGTGGGAGAAGGAGCCAGACGTTTGCCTTTTCAGAAAAAGTTTCTGATGAAAACGAGCACCGTGACATGCTGAGTCTCTGGGAAAGCAGAGATCCCCAGTGCTGTTGCGCCTGTGGATAGGCTGGAGGGGGACGGTGAAGACCTGCAAGATCTTTCAGGGCTGGCAGCTTCCTTTGTGGGAGAAGGAGCCAGACGTTGGCCTTTACAGAAAAAGTTTCTGCCGAGAACGAGCACCGTGACATGCTGAGTCTCTGGGAAAGCAGAGATCCCCAGTGCTGTTGCGGCTAAAGATAGCCGGCAGAGGGATAGTGCAGACCTACTAGAGCTTTCAGGGCTGGCAGCTTCCATTTTAGGAGAAGGAGCCGTAAGTTTGCCTTTTCAGAAAAAGGCTCTGCCGAGAGAGAGCACCGTGACATGCTGAGTCTCTGGGAAAGCAGAGATCCCCAGTGCTGTTGTGCCTGTGCATAGGCTGCAGGGGGACGGTGAAGACCTGCAAGATCTTTCAGGGCTGGCAGCTTCCATTGTGGGAGAAGGAGCCAGAGGTTTGCCTTTTCAGAAAAAAGCTCTGCCGAGAGCAAGCACCGTGACATGCTGAGTCTCTGGGAAAGCAGAGATCCCCAGTGCTGTTGTGCCTGTGGATAGGCTGCAGGGGGACGGGGAAAAACAGCAAGATTTTTCAGGGCTGGCACCTTCCTTGTGGGAGAAGGAGCCAGACTTTTGCCTTTCAAAAAAATGTTTCTGCCGAGAGCGAGCACCGTGACATGCTGAGTCTCTGGGAAAGCAGAGATCCCCAGTGCTGTGGCGGCTAAAGATAGGCTGCAGGGGGATAGTGCAGACCAGCAAGATCTTTCAGGGCTGGCAGCTTCCTTGTGGGAGAAGGAGCCATAAGTTTGCCTTTTCAGAAATAGGCTCTGCTGAGAGCGAGCACCATGAGATGCTGAGTCTCTGGGAAAGCAGAGATCCTCAGTGCTGTTGTGGCTAAAGATAGGTTGCAGAGGGAAAGTGAAGACCTGCTACATCTTTAAGGGCTGGCAGGTTCCATTGTGGGAGAAGGAGCCGTAAGTTTGCCTTTTCAGAAAAAGGCTCTGCCGAGAGCGATCACCGTGACATGCTGAGTCTCTGGGAAAGCAGAGATCCCCAGTGCTGTTGTGCCTGTGGATAGGCTGGAGGGGGACGGTGAAGACCAGCAAGATCTTTCAGGGCTGGCAGCTTCCTTGTGGGAGAAGGAGCCAGACTTTTGCCTTTCAAAAAAATGTTTCTGCCGAGAGCGAGCACCGTGACATGCTGAGTCTCTGGGAAAGCAGAGATCCCCAGTGCTGTTATGCCTGTGCATAAGTTGCAGGGGGACGGTGAAGACCAGCAAGATCTTTCAGGGCTGGCAGCTTCCTTGTGGGAGAAGGAGCCAGACGTTTGCCTTTTCAGAAAAAGGCTCTGCCGAGAGCAAGCACCGTGACATGCTGAGTCTCTACGAAAGCAGAGATCCCCAGTGCTGTTGCGGCTAAAGATAGGCTGCAGGGGGATAGTGCAGACCTGCTAGAGCTTTGAGGGCTGGCAGCTTCCATTGTGGGAGAAGGAGCCAGACTTTTGCCTTTCAAAAAAATGTTTCTGCCGAGAACGAGCACCATGACATGCTGAGTCTCTGGGAAAGCAGAGATTCCCAGTGCTGTTGCGGCTAAAGATAGGCTGCAGGGGGACGGTTAAGACCAGCAAGATCTTTCAGGGCTTGCACCTTCCTTGTGGGAGAAGTAGCCAGACTTTTGCCTTTTCAGAAAAATGTTTCTGCTGAGAACGAGCACCGTGACATGCTGAGTCTCTGGGAAAGCAGAGATCCCCAGTGCTGTTGCGGCTAAAGACAGGCTGCAGAGGGATGGTGAAGACCTGCAAGATCTTTGAGGGCTGGCATCTTCCTTGTGGGAGAAGGAGCCAGACGTTTGCCTTTTCAGAAAAAGTTTCTGATGAAAACGAGCACCGTGACATGCTGAGTCTCTGGGAAAGCAGAGATCCCCAGTGCTGTTGCGCCTGTGGATAGGCTGGAGGGGGACGGTGAAGACCTGCAAGATCTTTCAGGGCTGGCAGCTTCCTTTGTGGGAGAAGGAGCCAGACGTTGGCCTTTACAGAAAAAGTTTCTGCCGAGAACGAGCACCGTGACATGCTGAGTCTCTGGGAAAGCAGAGATCCCCAGTGCTGTTGCGGCTAAAGATAGCCGGCAGAGGGATAGTGCAGACCTACTAGAGCTTTCAGGGCTGGCAGCTTCCATTTTAGGAGAAGGAGCCGTAAGTTTGCCTTTTCAGAAAAAAGCTCTGCCGAGAGAGAGCACCGTGACATGCTGAGTCTCTGGGAAAGCAGAGATCCCCAGTGCTGTTGTGCCTGTGCATAGGCTGCAGGGGGACGGTGAAGACCTGCAAGATCTTTCAGGGCTGGCAGCTTCCATTGTGGGAGAAGGAGCCAGAGGTTTGCCTTTTCAGAAAAAAGCTCTGCCGAGAGCAAGCACCGTGACATGCTGAGTCTCTGGGAAAGCAGAGATCCCCAGTGCTGTTGTGCCTGTGCATAGGCTGCAGGGGGACGGGGAAAAACAGCAAGATTTTTCAGGGCTGGCACCTTCCTTGTGGGAGAAGGAGCCAGACTTTTGCCTTTCAAAAAAATGTTTCTGCCGAGAGCGAGCACCGTGACATGCTGAGTCTCTGGGAAAGCAGAGATCCCCAGTGCTGTGGCGGCTAAAGATAGGCTGCAGGGGGATAGTGCAGACCAGCAAGATCTTTGAGGGCTGGCATCTTCCTTGTGGGAGAAGGAGCCATAAGTTTGCCTTTTCAGAAATAGGCTCTGCTGAGAGCGAGCACCATGAGATGCTGAGTCTCTGGGAAAGCAGAGATCCTCAGTGCTGTTGTGGCTAAAGATAGGTTGCAGAGGGAAAGTGAAGACCTGCTACATCTTTAAGGGCTGGCAGGTTCCATTGTGGGAGAAGGAGCCGTAAGTTTGCCTTTTCAGAAAAAGGCTCTGCCGAGAGCGATCACCGTGACATGCTGAGTCTCTGGGAAAGCAGAGATCCCCAGTGCTGTTGTGCCTGTGGATAGGCTGGAGGGGGACGGTGAAGACCAGCAAGATCTTTCAGGGCTGGCACCTTCCTTGTGGGAGAAGGAGCCAGACTTTTGCCTTTCAAAAAAATGTTTCTGCCGAGAGCGAGCACCGTGACATGCTGAGTCTCTGGGAAAGCAGAGATCCCCAGTGCTGTTATGCCTGTGCATAAGTTGCAGGGGGACGGTGAAGACCAGCAAGATCTTTCAGGGCTGGCAGCTTCCTTGTGGGAGAAGGAGCCAGACGTTTGCCTTTTCAGAAAAAGGCTCTGCCGAGAGCAAGCACCGTGACATGCTGAGTCTCTACGAAAGCAGAGATCCCCAGTGCTGTTGCGGCTAAAGATAGGCTGCAGGGGGATAGTGCAGACCTGCTAGAGCTTTGAGGGCTGGCAGCTTCCATTGTGGGAGAAGGAGCCAGACTTTTGCCTTTCAAAAAAATGTTTCTGCCGAGAACGAGCACCATGACATGCTGAGTCTCTGGGAAAGCAGAGATTCCCAGTGCTGTTGCGGCTAAAGATAGGCTGCAGGGGGACGGTTAAGACCAGCAAGATCTTTCAGGGCTTGCACCTTCCTTGTGGGAGAAGTAGCCAGACTTTTGCCTTTTCAGAAAAATGTTTCTGCTGAGAACGAGCACCGTGACATGCTGAGTCTCTGGGAAAGCAGAGATCCCCAGTGCTGTTGCGGCTAAAGACAGGCTGCAGAGGGATGGTGAAGACCTGCAAGATCTTTGAGGGCTGGCATCTTCCTTGTGGGAGAAGGAGCCAGACGTTTGCCTTTTCAGAAAAAGTTTCTGATGAAAACGAGCACTGTGACATGCTGAGTCTCTGGGAAAGCAGAGATCCCCAGTGCTGTTGCGCCTGTGGATAGGCTGGAGGGGGACGGTGAAGACCTGCAAGATCTTTCAGGGCTGGCAGCTTCCTTTGTGGGAGAAGGAGCCAGACGTTGGCCTTTACAGAAAAAGTTTCTGCCGAGAACGAGCACCGTGACATGCTGAGTCTCTGGGAAAGCAGAGATCCCCAGTGCTGTTGCGGCTAAAGATAGCCGGCAGAGAGATAGTGCAGACCTACTAGAGCTTTCAGGGCTGGCAGCTTCCATTTTAGGAGAAGGAGCCGTAAGTTTGCCTTTTCAGAAAAAAGCTCTGCCGAGAGAGAGCACCGTGACATGCTGAGTCTCTGGGAAAGCAGAGATCCCCAGTGCTGTTGTGCCTGTGGATAGGCTGGAGGGGGACGGTGAAGACCTGCAAGATCTTTCAGGGCTGGCAGCTTCCATTGTGGGAGAAGGAGCCAGAGGTTTGCCTTTTCAGAAAAAAGCTCTGCCGAGAGCAAGCACCGTGACATGCTGAGTCTCTGGGAAAGCAGAGATCCCCAGTGCTGTTGTGCCTGTGGATAGGCTGCAGGGGGACGGGGAAAACCAGCAAGATTTTTCAGGGCTGGCACCTTCCTTGTGGGAGAAGGAGCCAGACTTTTGCCTTTCAAAAAAATGTTTCTGCCGAGAAAGAGCACCGTGACATGCTGAGTCTCTGGGAAAGCAGAGATCCCCAGTGCTGTTGCGGCTAAAGATAGGCTGCAGGGGGATAGTGCAGACCAGCAAGATCTTTCAGGGCTGGCAGCTTCCTTGTGGGAGAAGGAGCCATAAGTTTGCCTTTTCAGAAATAGGCTCTGCTGAGAGCGAGCACCATGAGATGCTGAGTCTCTGGGAAAGCAGAGATCCTCAGTGCTGTTGTGGCTAAAGATAGGTTGCAGAGGGAAAGTGAAGACCTGCTACATCTTTAAGGGCTGGCAGGTTCCATTGTGGGAGAAGGAGCCGTAAGTTTGCCTTTTCAGAAAAAGGCTCTGCCGAGAGCGATCACCGTGACATGCTGAGTCTCTGGGAAAGCAGAGATCCCCAGTGCTGTTGTGCCTGTGGATAGGCTGGAGGGGGACGGTGAAGACCAGCAAGATCTTTCAGGGCTGGCACCTTCCTTGTGGGAGAAGGAGCCAGACTTTTGCCTTTCAAAAAAATGTTTCTGCCGAGAGCGAGCACCGTGACATGCTGAGTCTCTGGGAAAGCAGAGATCCCCAGTGCTGTTATGCCTGTGCATAAGTTGCAGGGGGACGGTGAAGACCAGCAAGATCTTTCAGGGCTGGCAGCTTCCTTGTGGGAGAAGGAGCCAGACGTTTGCCTTTTCAGAAAAAGGCTCTGCCGAGAGCAAGCACCGTGACATGCTGAGTCTCTACGAAAGCAGAGATCCCCAGTGCTGTTGCGGCTAAGGATAGGCTGCAGGGGGATAGTGCAGACCTGCTAGAGCTTTGAGGGCTGGCAGCTTCCATTGTGGGAGAAGGAGCCAGACTTTTGCCTTTCAAAAAAATTTTTCTGCCGAGAACGAGCACCATGACATGCTGAGTCTCTGGGAAAGCAGAGATCCCCAGTGCTGTTGCGGCTAAAGATAGGCTGCAGAGGGATGGTGAGGACCTGCAAGATCTTTGAGGGCTGGCATCTTCCTTGTGGGAGAAGGAGCCAGACGTTTGCCTTTTCAGAAAAAGTTTCTGATGAAAACGAGCACCGTGACATGCTGAGTCTCTGGGAAAGCAGACATCCCCAGTGCTGTTGTGCCTGTGGATAGGCTGGAGGGGGACGGTGAAGACCTGCAAGATCTTTCAGGGCTGGCAGCTTCCTTGTGGGAGAAGGAGCCAGACGTTGGCCTTTACAGAAAAAGTTTCTGCCGAGAACGAGCACCGTGACATGCTGAGTCTCTGGGAAAGCAGAGATCCCCAGTGCTGTTGTGCCTGTGGATAGGCTGCAGGGAGGCGGTTAAGACCAGCAAGATCTTTCAGGGCTGGCAGCTTCCTTGTGGGAGAAGGAACCAGACGATTGCCTTTTCAGAAAAAGTTTCTGCCGAGAACGAGCACCGTGACATGCTGAGTCTCTGGGAAAGCAGAGATCCCCAGTGCAGCGGTGCCTGAGGATAGGCTGCAGGGGGGGGTGAAGACCACAAGATCTTTCAGGGCTGGCAACTTCACTGTGGGACAACGAGCCAGACTTTTCACTTTCACAAAACTGTTTCTGCCGAGAGCAAGCACCGTGACATGCTGAGTCTCTGGGAAAGCAGAGATCCCCAGTGCTGTTGTGCCTGTGGATAGGCTGCAAGGGGACGGTGAAGACCAGCAAGATCTTTCAGGGCTGGCAGCTTCCTTTATGGCAGAAGGAACCAGACGTTTGCCTTTTCAGAAAAAGTTTCTGCCGAGAACGAGCACCGTGACATGCTGAGTCTCTGGGAAAGCAGAGATCCCCAGTGCTGTTGTGCCTGTGGATAGGCTGCAGGGGGATAGTGCAGACCTGCTAGAGCTTTGAGGGCTGGCAGCTTCCTTGTGGGAGAAGGAGCCAGAGGTTTGCCTTTTCAGAAAAAGGCTCTGCTGAGAGCAAGCACCGTGACAAGCTGAGTCTCTACGAAAGCAGAGAACCCCAGTGCTGTTGCGGCTAAAGATAGGCTGCAGAGGGATGGTGAAGACCTGCAAGATCTTTCAGGGCTGGCAGCTTCCCTGTGGAGAAGGAGCCGTAAGTTTGCCTTTTCAGAAAAAGGCTCTGCCGAGAGCTAGCACCGTGACATGCTGAGTCTCTGGGAAAGCAGAGATCCCCAGTGCTGTTGCGGCTAAAGATAGGCTGCAGGGGGATAGTGCAGACCTGCAAGAGGTTTCAGGGCTGCCAGCTTCCATTGTGGAAGAAGGAGCCGTAAGTTTGCCTTTTCAGAAAAAGGCTCTGCCGAGAACGAGCACCGTGACATGCTGAGTCTCTGGGAAAGCAGAGATCCCCAGTGCTGTTGTGCCTGTGCATAGGCTGCAGGGAGGCGGTGAAGACCAGCAAGATCTTTCAGGGCTGGCAGCTTCCTTGTGGGAGAAGGAGCCAGACGTTTGCCTTTTCAGAAAAAGTTTCTGCCGAGAACGAGCACCATGACATGCTGAGTCTCTGGGAAAGCAGAGATCCCCACTGCTGTTGCGTCTAATGATAGGCTGCAGGGGGATAGTGCAGACCAGCAAGATCTTTCAGGGCTGGCAGCTTCCATTGTGGGAGAAGGAGCCGTAAGTTTGCCTTTTCAGAAAAAGTTTCTGCCGAGAACGAGCACCGTGACATGCTGAGTCTCTGGGAAAGCAGAGATCCCCAGTGCTGTTGTGCCTGTGGATAGGCTGGAGCGGGACGGTGAAGACCAGCAACATCTTTCAGGGCTGGCAGCTTCCATTGTGGGAGAAGGAGCCAGAGGTTTGCCTTTTCAGAAAAAAGCTCTGCCGAGAGCAAGCACCGTGACATGCTGAGTCTCTGGGAAAGCAGAGATCCCCAGTGCTGTTGTGCCTGTGGATAGGCTGCAGGGGGACGGGGAAAACCAGCAAGATTTTTCAGGGCTGGCACCTTCCTTGTGGGAGAAGGAGCCAGACTTTTGCCTTTCAAAAAAATGTTTCTGCCGAGAAAGAGCACCGTGACATGCTGAGTCTCTGGGAAAGCAGAGATCCCCAGTGCTGTTGCGGCTAAAGATAGGCTGCAGGGGGATGGTGAAGACCTGCAAGATCTTTCAGGGCTGGCAGCTTCCTTTGTGGGAGAAGGAACCAGACGATTGCCTTTTCAGGAAAAGTTTCTGCCGAGAACGAGCACCATGACATGCTGAGTCTCTGGGAAAGCAGAGATCCCCAGTGCTGTTGCGGCTAAAGATAGCCGGCAGAGGGATAGTGCAGACCTACTAGAGCTTTCAGGGCTGGCAGCTTCCATTTTAGGAGAAGGAGCCGTAAGTTTGCCTTTTCAGAAAAAAGCTCTGCCGAGAGAGAGCACCGTGACATGCTGAGTCTCTGGGAAAGCAGAGATCCCCAGTGCTGTTGTGCCTGTGGATAGGCTGGAGGGGGAAGGTGAAGACCAGCAAGATCTTTCAGGGCTGGCACCTTCCTTGTGGGAGAAGGAGCCAGACTTTTGCCTTTCAAAAAAATGTTTCTGCCGAGAGCGAGCACCGTGACATGCTGAGTCTCTGGGAAAGCAGAGATCCCCAGTGCTGTTATGCCTGTGCATAAGTTGCAGGGGGACGGTGAAGACCAGCAAGATCTTTCAGGGCTGGCAGCTTCCTTGTGGGAGAAGGAGCCAGACGTTTGCCTTTTCAGAAAAAGGCTCTGCCGAGAGCAAGCACCGTGACATGCTGAGTCTCTACGAAAGCAGAGATCCCCAGTGCTGTTGCGGCTAAAGATAGGCTGCAGGGGGATAGTGCAGACCTGCTAGAGCTTTGAGGGCTGGCAGCTTCCATTGTGGGAGAAGGAGCCAGACTTTTGCCTTTCAAAAAAATTTTTCTGCCGAGAACGAGCACCATGACATGCTGAGTCTCTGGGAAAGCAGAGATCCCCAGTGCTGTTGCGACTAAAGATAGGCTGCAGAGGGATGGTGAGGACCTGCAAGATCTTTGAGGGCTGGCATCTTCCTTGTGGGAGAAGGAGCCAGACGTTTGCCTTTTCAGAAAAAGTTTCTGATGAAAACGAGCACCGTGACATGCTGAGTCTCTGGGAAAGCAGAGATCCCCAGTGCTGTTGTGCCTGTGGATAGGCTGGAGGGGGACGGTGAAGACCTGCAAGATCTTTCAGGGCTGGCAGCTTCCTTGTGGGAGAAGGAGCCAGACGTTGGCCTTTACAGAAAAAGTTTCTGCCGAGAACGAGCACCGTGACATGCTGAGTCTCTGGGAAAGCAGAGATCCCCAGTGCTGTTGCGGCTAAAGATAGGCTGCAGGGGGATAGTGCAGACCTGCTAGAGCTTTCAGGGCTGGCAGCTTCCTTGTGGGAGAAGGAGCCATAAGTTTGCCTTTTCAGAAACAGGCTCTGCTGAGAGCGAGCACCATGAGATGCTGAGTCTCTGGGAAAGCAGAGATCCTCAGTGCTGTTGTGGCTAAAGATAGGTTGCAGAGGGAAAGTGAAGACCTGCAAGATCTTTCAGGGCTGGCAGCTTCCTTGTGGGAGAAGGAGCCAGACGTTGGCCTTTACAGAAAAAGTTTCTGCCGAGAACGAGCACCGTGACATGCTGAGTCTCTACGAAAGCAGAGATCCCCAGTGCTGTTGCGGCTAAAGATAGGCTGCAGGGGGATAGTGCAGACCTGCTAGAGCTTTCAGGGCTGGCAACTTCCATTGTGGGAGAAGGAGCCGTACGTTTGCCTTTTCAGAAAAAGGCTCTGCCGAGAGTGAGCACCGTGACATGCTAAGTCTCTGGGAAAGCAGAGATCCCCAGTGCTGTTGTGCCTGTGGATAGGCTGCAGGGAGGCGGTTAAGACCAGCAAGATCTTTCAGGGCTGGCAGCTTCCTTGTGGGAGAAGGAACCAGACGATTGCCTTTTTAGAAAAAGTTTCTGCCGAGAACGAGCACCGTGACATGCTGAGTCTCTGGGAAAGCAGAGATCCCCAGTGCTGTTGCGGCTAAAGATAGGCTGCAGGGGGATAGTGCAGACCTGCTAGAGCTTTCAGGGCTGGCAGCTTCCATTGTGGGAGAAGGAGCCAGACTTTTGCCTTTCAAAAAAATGTTTCTGCCGAGAACGAGCACCGTGACATGCTGAGTCTCTGGGAAAGCAGAGATTCCCAGTGCTGTTGCGGCTAAAGATAGGCTGCAGGGGGACGGTTAAGACCAGCAAGATCTTTCAGGGCTTGCACCTTCCTTGTGGGAGAAGTAGCCAGACTTTTGCCTTTTCAGAAAAATGTTTCTGCTGAGAACGAGCACCGTGACATGCTGAGTCTCTGGGAAAGCAGAGATCCCCAGTGCTGTTGCGGCTAAAGACAGGCTGCAGAGGGATGGTGAAGACCTGCAAGATCTTTGAGGGCTGGCATCTTCCTTGTGGGAGAAGGAGCCAGACGTTTGCCTTTTCAGAAAAAGTTTCTGATCAAAACGAGCACCGTGACATACTGAGTCTCTGGGAAAGCAGAGATCCCCAGTGCTGTTGCGCCTGTGGATAGGCTGGAGGGGGACGGTGAAGACCTGCAAGATCTTTCAGGGCTGGCAGCTTCCTTTGTGGGAGAAGGAGCCAGACGTTGGCCTTTACAGAAAAAGTTTCTGCCGAGAACGAGCACCGTGACATGCTGAGTCTCTGGGAAAGCAGAGATCCCCAGTGCTGTTGCGGCTAAAGATAGCCTGCAGAGGGATAGTGCAGACCTACTAGAGCTTTCAGGGCTGGCAGCTTCCATTTTAGGAGAAGGAGCCGTAAGTTTGCCTTTTCAGAAAAAAGCTCTGCCGAGAGAGAGCACCGTGACATGCTGAGTCTCTGGGAAAGCAGAGATCCCCAGTGCTGTTGTGCCTGTGCATAGGCTGCAGGGGGACGGTGAAGACCTGCAAGATCTTTCAGGGCTGGCAGCTTCCATTGTGGGAGAAGGAGCCAGAGGTTTGCCTTTTCAGAAAAAAGCTCTGCCGAGAGCAAGCACCGTGACATGCTGAGTCTCTGGGAAAGCAGAGATCCCCAGTGCTGTTGTGCCTGTGGATAGGCTGCAGGGGGACGGGGAAAACCAGCAAGATTTTTCAGGGCTGGCACCTTCCTTGTGGGAGAAGGAGCCAGACTTTTGCCTTTCAAAAAAATGTTTCTGCCGAGAAAGAGCACCGTGACATGCTGAGTCTCTGGGAAAGCAGAGATCCCCAGTGCTGTTGCGGCTAAAGATAGGCTGCAGGGGGATAGTGCAGACCAGCAAGATCTTTCAGGGCTGGCAGCTTCCTTGTGGGAGAAGGAGCCAGACGTTTGCCTTTTCAGAAAAAGGCTCTGCCGAGAGCAAGCACCGTGACATGCTGAGTCTCTACGAAAGCAGAGATCCCCAGTGCTGTTACGGCTAAAGATAGGCTGCAGGGGGATAGTGCAGACCTGCTAGAGCTTTGAGGGCTGGCAGCTTCCATTGTGGGAGAAGGAGCCAGACTTTTGCCTTTCAAAAAAATGTTTCTGCCGAGAACGAGCACCGTGACATGCTGAGTCTCTGGGAAAGCAGAGATCCCCAGTGCTGTTGCGGCTAAAGATAGGCTGCAGGGGGACGGTGAAGACCAGCAAGATCTTTCAGGGCTTGCACCTTCCTTGTGGGAGAAGTAGCCAGACTTTTGCCTTTTCAGAAAAATGTTTCTGCTGAGAACGAGCACCGTGACATGCTGAGTCTCTGGGAAAGCAGAGATCCCCAGTGCTGTTGCGGCTAAAGACAGGCTGCAGAGGGATGGTGAAGACCTGCAAGATCTTTGAGGGCTGGCATCTTCCTTGTGGGAGAAGGAGCCAGACGTTTGCCTTTTCAGAAAAAGTTTCTGATGAAAATGAGCACCGTGACATGCTGAGTCTCTGGGAAAGCAGAGATCCCCAGTGCTGTTGCGCCTGTGGATAGGCTGGAGGGGGACGGTGAAGACCTGCAAGATCTTTCAGGGCTGGCAGCTTCCTTTGTGGGAGAAGGAGCCAGACGTTGGCCTTTACAGAAAAAGTTTCTGCCGAGAACGAGCACCGTGACATGCTGAGTCTCTGGGAAAGCAGAGATCCCCAGTGCTGTTGCGGCTAAAGATAGCCGGCAGAGGGACAGTGCAGACCTACTAGAGCTTTCAGGGCTGGCAGCTTCCATTTTAGGAGAAGGAGCCGTAAGTTTGCCTTTTCAGAAAAAAGCTCTGCCGAGAGAGAGCACCGTGACATGCTGAGTCTCTGGGAAAGCAGAGATCCCCAGTGCTGTTGTGCCTGTGCATAGGCTGCAGGGGGACGGTGAAGACCTGCAAGATCTTTCAGGGCTGGCAGCTTCCATTGTGGGAGAAGGAGCCAGAGGTTTGCCTTTTCAGAAAAAAGCTCTGCCGAGAGCAAGCACCGTGACATGCTGAGTCTCTGGGAAAGCAGAGATCCCCAGTGCTGTTGTGCCTGTGGATAGGCTGCAGGGGGACGGGGAAAACCAGCAAGATCTTTCAGGGCTGGCACCTTCCTTGTGGGAGAAGGAGCCAGACTTTTGCCTTTCAAAAAAATGTTTCTGCCGAGAGCGAGCACCGTGACATGCTGAGTCTCTGGGAAAGCAGAGATCCCCAGTGCTGTTGCGGCTAAAGATAGGCTGCAGGGGGATAGTGCAGACCAGCAAGATCTTTCAGGGCTGGCAGCTTCCTTGTGGGAGAAGGAGCCATAAGTTTGCCTTTTCAGAAATAGGCTCTGCTGAGAGCGAGCACCATGAGATGCTGAGTCTCTGGGAAAGCAGAGATCCTCAGTGCTGTTGTGGCTAAAGATAGGTTGCAGAGGGAAAGTGAAGACCTGCTACATCTTTCAGGCCTGGCAGGTTCCATTGTGGAGAAGGAGCCGTAAGTTTGCCTTTTCAGAAAAAGGCTCTGCCGAGAGCGATCACCGTGACATGCTGAGTCTCTGGGAAAGCAGAGATCCCCAGTGCTGTTGTGCCTGTGGATAGGCTGCAGGGGGACGGTGAAGACCAGCAAGATCTTTCAGGGCTGGCAGCTTCCTTGTGGGAGAAGGAGCCAGACTTTTGCCTTTCCAAAAAATGTTTCTGCCGAGAGCGAGCACCGTGACATGCTGAGTCTCTGGGAAAGCAGAGATCCCCAGTGCTGTTATGCCTGTGCATAAGTTGCAGGGGGACGGTGAAGACCAGCAAGATCTTTCAGGGCTGGCAGCTTCCTTGTGGGAGAAGGAGCCAGACGTTTGCCTTTTCAGAAAAAGGCTCTGCCGAGAGCAAGCACCGTGACATGCTGAGTCTCTACGAAAGCAGAGATCCCCAGTGCTGTTGCGGCTAAAGATAGGCTGCAGGGGGATAGTGCAGGCCTGCTAGAGCTTTCAGGGCTGGCAGCTTCCATTGTGGGAGAAGGAGCCAGACTTTTGCCTTTCAAAAAAATGTTTCTGCCGAGAACGAGCACCATGACATGCTGAGTCTCTGGGAAAGCAGAGATTCCCAGTGCTGTTGCGGCTAAAGATAGGCTGCAGGGGGACGGTTAAGACCAGCAAGATCTTTCAGGGCTTGCACCTTCCTTGTGGGAGAAGTAGCCAGACTTTTGCCTTTTCAGAAAAATGTTTCTGCTGAGAACGAGCACCGTGACATGCTGAGTCTCTGGGAAAGCAGAGATCCCCAGTGCTGTTGCGGCTAAAGACAGGCTGCAGAGGGATGGTGAAGACCTGCAAGATCTTTGAGGGCTGGCATCTTCCTTGTGGGAGAAGGAGCCAGACGTTTGCCTTTTCAGAAAAAGTTTCTGATGAAAACGAGCACCGTGACATGCTGAGTCTCTGGGAAAGCAGAGATCCCCAGTGCTGTTGCGCCTGTGGATAGGCTGGAGGGGGACGGTGAAGACCTGCAAGATCTTTCAGGGCTGGCAGCTTCCTTTGTGGGAGAAGGAGCCAGACGTTGGCCTTTACAGAAAAAGTTTCTGCCGAGAACGAGCACCGTGACATGCTGAGTCTCTGGGAAAGCAGAGATCCCCAGTGCTGTTGCGGCTAAAGATAGCCTGCAGAGGGATAGTGCAGACCTACTAGAGCTTTCAGGGCTGGCAGCTTCCATTTTAGGAGAAGGAGCCGTAAGTTTGCCTTTTCAGAAAAAAGCTCTGCCGAGAGAGAGCACCGTGACATGCTGAGTCTCTGGGAAAGCAGAGATCCCCAGTGCTGTTGTGCCTGTGCATAGGCTGCAGGGGGACGGTGAAGACCTGCAAGATCTTTCAGGGCTGGCAGCTTCCATTGTGGGAGAAGGAGCCAGAGGTTTGCCTTTTCAGAAAAAAGCTCTGCCGAGAGCAAGCACCGTGACATGCTGAGTCTCTGGGAAAGCAGAGATCCCCAGTGCTGTTGTGCCTGTGGATAGGCTGCAGGGGGACGGGGAAAACCAGCAAGATTTTTCAGGGCTGGCACCTTCCTTGTGGGAGAAGGAGCCAGACTTTTGCCTTTCAAAAAAATGTTTCTGCCGAGAGCGAGCACCGTGACATGCTGAGTCTCTGGGAAAGCAGAGATCCCCAGTGCTGTTGCGGCTAAAGATAGGCTGCAGGGGGATAGTGCAGACCAGCAAGATCTTTCAGGGCTGGCAGCTTCCTTGTGGGAGAAGGAGCCAGACGTTTGCCTTTTCAGAAAAAGGCTCTGCCGAGAGCAAGCACCGTGACATGCTGAGTCTCTACGAAAGCAGAGATCCCCAGTGCTGTTACGGCTAAAGATAGGCTGCAGGGGGATAGTGCAGACCTGCTAGAGCTTTGAGGGCTGGCAGCTTCCATTGTGGGAGAAGGAGCCAGACTTTTGCCTTTCAAAAAAATGTTTCTGCCGAGAACGAGCACCGTGACATGCTGAGTCTCTGGGAAAGCAGAGATTCCCAGTGCTGTTGCGGCTAAAGATAGGCTGCAGGGGGACGGTTAAGACCAGCAAGATCTTTCAGGGCTTGCACCTTCCTTGTGGGAGAAGTAGCCAGACTTTTGCCTTTTCAGAAAAATGTTTCTGCTGAGAACGAGCACCGTGACATGCTGAGTCTCTGGGAAAGCAGAGATCCCCAGTGCTGTTGCGGCTAAAGACAGGCTGCAGAGGGATGGTGAAGACCTGCAAGATCTTTGAGGGCTGGCATCTTCCTTGTGGGAGAAGGAGCCAGATGTTTGCCTTTTCAGAAAAAGTTTCTGATGAAAACGAGCACCGTGACATGCTGGGTCTCTGGGAAAGCAGAGATCCCCAGTGCTGTTGCGCCTGTGGATAGGCTGGAGGGGGACGGTGAAGACCTGCAAGATCTTTCAGGGCTGGCAGCTTCCTTTGTGGGAGAAGGAGCCAGACGTTGGCCTTTACAGAAAAAGTTTCTGCCGAGAACGAGCACCGTGACATGCTGAGTCTCTGGGAAAGCAGAGATCCCCAGTGCTGTTGCGGCTAAAGATAGCCGGCAGAGGGATAGTGCAGACCTACTAGAGCTTTCAGGGCTGGCAGCTTCCATTTTAGGAGAAGGAGCCGTAAGTTTGCCTTTTCAGAAAAAAGCTCTGCCGAGAGAGAGCACCGTGACATGCTGAGTCTCTGGGAAAGCAGAGATCCCCAGTGCTGTTGTGCCTGTGCATAGGCTGCAGGGGGACGGTGAAGACCTGCAAGATCTTTCAGGGCTGGCAGCTTCCATTGTGGGAGAAGGAGCCAGAGGTTTGCCTTTTCAGAAAAAAGCTCTGCCGAGAGCAAGCACCGTGACATGCTGAGTCTCTGGGAAAGCAGAGATCCCCAGTGCTGTTGTGCCTGTGGATAGGCTGCAGGGGGACGGGGAAAACCAGCAAGATCTTTCAGGGCTGGCACCTTCCTTGTGGGAGAAGGAGCCAGACTTTTGCCTTTCAGAAAAATGTTTCTGCCGAGAGCGAGCACCGTGACATGCTGAGTCTCTGGGAAAGCAGAGATCCCCAGTGCTGTTGCGGCTAAAGATAGCCTGCAGAGGGATAGTGCAGACCTACTAGAGCTTTCAGGGCTGGCAGCTTCCATTGTGGGAGAAGGAGCCGTAAGTTTGCCTTTTCAGGAAAAGATTCTACCGAGAACGAGCACCGTGACATGCTGAGTCTCTGGGAAAGCAGAGATCCCCAGTGCAGCGGTGCCTGAGGATAGGCTGCAGGGGGGGGTGAGGACCACAAGATCTTCAGGGCTGGCAGCTTCCTTGTGGAAGAAGGAGCCTTAAGTTTGCCTTTTCAGAAAAAGGCTCTGCCGAGAGCGAGCACCATGAGATGCTGAGTCTCTGGGAAAGCAGAGATCCCCAGTGCTGTTGTGCCTGTGGATAGGCTGGAGGGGGACGGTGAAGACCAGCAAGATCTTTCAGGGCTGGCACCTTCACTGTGGGACAAGGAGCCAGACTTTTCACTTTCAAAAAAATGTTTCTGCCGAGAGCGAGCACCGTGACATGCTGAGTCTCTGGGAAAGCAGAGATCCCCAGTGCTGTTGTGCCTGTGGATAGGCTGCAAGGGGACGGTGAAGACCAGCAAGATCTTTCAGGGCTGGCAGCTTCCTTTATGGGAGAAGGAACCAGACGTTGGCCTTTTCAGAAAAAGTTTCTGCCGAGAACGAGCACTGTGACATGCTGAGTCTCTGGGAAAGCAGAGATCCCCAGTGCTGTTGCGTCTAAAGATAGGCTGGAGGGGGACGGTGAAGACCAGCAAGATCTTTCAGGGATGGCAGCTTCCTTGTGGGAGAAGGAGCCAGAGTTTTGCCTTTCAAAAAAATGTTTCTGCCGAGAACGAGCACCATGACATGCTGAGTCTCTGGGAAAGCAGAGATCCCCAGTGCTGTTGCTGCTAAAGATAGGCTGCAGGGGGACTGTAAAGACCAGCAAGACCTTTCAGGGCTGGCAGCTTCCTTGTGGGAGAAGGAGCCAGACGTTTGCCTTTTCAGAAAAATGTTTCTGCTGAGAACGAGCACCGTGACATGCTGAGTCACTGGGAAAGCAGAGATCCCCAGTGCTGTTGCGGCTAAAGATAGGCTGCAGAGGGATGGTGAAGACCTGCAAGATCTTTCAGGGCTGGCAGCTTCCTTTGTGGGAGAAGGAGCCAGACGTTGGCCTTTACAGAAAAAGTTTCTGCCGAGAACGAGCACCGTGACATGCTGAGTCTCTGGGAAAGCAGAGATCCCCAGTGCTGTTGCGGCTAAAGATAGCCTGCAGAGGGATAGTGCAGACCTAGTAGAGCTTTCAGGGCTGGCAGCTTCCATTTTAGGAGAAGGAGCCGTAAGTTTGCCTTTTCAGAAAAAAGCTCTGCCGAGAGAGAGCACCGTGACATGCTGAGTCTCTGGGAAAGCAGAGATCCCCAGTGCTGTTGTGCCTGTGCATAGGCTGCAGGGGGACGGTGAAGACCTGCAAGATCTTTCAGGGCTGGCAGCTTCCATTGTGGGAGAAGGAGCCGTAAGTTTGCCTTTTCAGAAAAAAGCTCTGCCGAGAGCAAGCACCGTGACATGCTGAGTCTCTGGGAAAGCAGAGATCCCCAGTGCTGTTGTGCCTGTGGATAGGCTGCAGGGGGACGGGGAAAACCAGCAAGATCTTTCAGGGCTGGCACCTTCCTTGTGGGAGAAGGAGCCAGACTTTTGCCTTTCAAAAAAATGTTTCTGCCGAGAACGAGCACCGTGACATGCTGAGTCTCTGGGAAAGCAGAGATCCCCAGTGCTGTTGCGGCTAAAGATAGGCTGCAGGGGGATAGTGCAGACCAGCAAGATCTTTCAGGGCTGGCAGCTTCCTTGTGGGAGAAGGAGCCATAAGTTTGCCTTTTCAGAAATAGGCTCTGCTGAGAGCGAGCACCATGAGATGCTGAGTCTCTGGGAAAGCAGAGATCCTCAGTGCTGTTGTGGCTAAAGATAGGTTGCAGAGGGAAAGTGAAGTCCTGCTACATCTTTCAGGGCTGGCAGGTTCCATTGTGGGAGAAGGAGCCGTAAGTTTGCCTTTTCAGAAAAAGGCTCTGCCGAGAGCGATCACCGTGACATGCTGAGTCTCTGGGAAAGCAGAGATCCCCAGTGCTGTTGTGCCTGTGGATAGGCTGGAGGGGGACGGTGAAGACCAGCAAGATCTTTCAGGGCTGGCACCTTCCTTGTGGGAGAAGGAGCCAGACTTTTGCCTTTCAAAAAAATGTTTCTGCCGAGAGCGAGCACCGTGACATGCTGAGTCTCTGGGAAAGCAGAGATTCCCAGTGCTGTTGCGGCTAAAGATAGGCTGCAGGGGGACGGTTAAGACCAGCAAGATCTTTCAGGGCTTGCACCTTCCTTGTGGGAGAAGTAGCCAGACTTTTCCTTTTCAGAAAAATGTTTCTGCTGAGAACGAGCACCGTGACATGCTGAGTCTCTGGGAAAGCAGAGATCCCCAGTGCTGTTGCGGCTAAAGACAGGCTGCAGAGGGATGGTGAAGACCTGCAAGATCTTTGAGGGCTGGCATCTTCCTTGTGGGAGAAGGAGCCAGACGTTTGCCTTTTCAGAAAAAGTTTCTGATGAAAACGAGCACCGTGACATGCTGAGTCTCTGGGAAAGCAGAGATCCCCAGTGCTGTTGCGCCTGTGGATAGGCTGGAGGGGGACGGTGAAGACCTGCAAGATCTTTCAGGGCTGGCAGCTTCCTTTGTGGGAGAAGGAGCCAGACGTTGGCCTTTACAGAAAAAGTTTCTGCCGAGAACGAGCACCGTGACATGCTGAGTCTCTGGGAAAGCAGAGATCCCCAGTGCTGTTGCGGCTAAAGATAGCCGGCAGAGGGATAGTGCAGACCTACTAGAGCTTTCAGGGCTGGCAGCTTCCATTTTAGGAGAAGGAGCCGTAAGTTTGCCTTTTCAGAAAAAAACTCTGCCGAGAGAGAGCACCGTGACATGCTGAGTCTCTGGGAAAGCAGAGATCCCCAGTGCTGTTGTGCCTGTGCATAGGCTGCAGGGGGACGGGGAAAACCAGCAAGATTTTTCAGGGCTGGCACCTTCCTTGCGGGAGAAGGAGCCAGACTTTTGCCTTTCAAAAAAATGTTTCTGCCGAGAGCGAGCACCGTGACATGCTGAGTCTCTGGGAAAGCAGAGATCCCCAGTGCTGTTATGCCTGTGCATAAGTTGCAGGGGGACGGTGAAGACCAGCAAGATCTTTCAGGGCTGGCAGCTTCCTTGTGGGAGAAGGAGCCAGACGTTTGCCTTTTCAGAAAAAGGCTCTGCCGAGAGCAAGCACCGTGACATGCTGAGTCTCTACGAAAGCAGAGATCCCCAGTGCTGTTGCGGCTAAAGATAGGCTGCAGGGGGATAGTGCAGACCTGCTAGAGCTTTGAGGGCTGGCAGCTTCCATTGTGGGAGAAGGAGCCAGACTTTTGCCTTTCAAAAAAATGTTTCTGCCGAGAACGAGCACCATGACATGCTGAGTCTCTGGGAAAGCAGAGATCCCCAGTGCTGTTGTGCCTGTGCATAGGCTGCAGGGGGACGGGGAAAACCAGCAAGATTTTTCAGGGCTGGCACCTTCCTTGTGGGAGAAGTAGCCAGACTTTTGCCTTTTCAGAAAAATGTTTCTGCTGAGAACGAGCACCGTGACATGCTGAGTCTCTGGGAAAGCAGAGATCCCCAGTGCTGTTGCGGCTAAAGACAGGCTGCAGAGGGATGGTGAAGACCTGCAAGATCTTTGAGGGCTGGCATCTTCCTTGTGGGAGAAGGAGCCAGACTTTTGCCTTTTCAGAAAAAGTTTCTGATGAAAACGAGCACCGTGACATGCTGAGTCTCTGGGAAAGCAGAGATCCCCAGTGCTGTTGCGCCTGTGGATAGGCTGGAGGGGGACGGTGAAGACCTGCAAGATCTTTCAGTGCTGGCAGCTTCCCTGTGGGAGAAGGAGCCAGACGTTTGCCTTTTCAGAAAAAGTTTCTGCTGAGAATGAGCACCGTGACATGCTGAGTCTCTGGGAAAGCAGAGATCCCCAGTGCTGTTGCGGCTAAAGATAGGCTGCAGGGGGATAGTGCAGACCAGCAAGATCTTTCAGGGCTGGCAGCTTCCTTGTGGGAGAAGGAGCCATAAGTTTGCCTTTTCAGAAATAGGCTCTGCTGAGAGCGAGCACCATGAGATGCTGAGTCTCTGGGAAAGCAGAGATCCTCAGTGCTGTTGTGGCTAAAGATAGGTTGCAGAGGGAAAGTGAAGACCTGCTACATCTTTCAGGGCTGGCAGGTTCCATTTTAGGAGAAGGAGCCGTAAGTTTGCCTTTTCAGAAAAAGGCTCTGCCGAGAGCGATCACCGTGACATGCTGAGTCTCTGGGAAAGCAGAGATCCCCAGTGCTGTTGTGCCTGTGGATAGGCTGGAGGGGGACGGTGAAGACCAGCAAGATCTTTCAGGGCTGGCACCTTCCTTGTGGGAGAAGGAGCCAGACTTTTGCCTTTCAAAAAAATGTTTCTGCCGAGAGCGAGCACCGTGACATGCTGAGTCTCTGGGAAAGCAGTGATCCCCAGTGCTGTTATGCCTGTGCATAAGTTGCAGGGGGACGGTGAAGACCAGCAAGATCTTTCAGGGCTGGTAGCTTCCTTTGTGGGAGAAGGAGCCAGACGTTTGCCTTTTCAGAAAAAGGCTCTGCCGAGAGCAAGCACCGTGACATGCTGAGTCTCTACGAAAGCAGAGATCCCCAGTGCTGTTGCTGCTAAAGATAGGCTGCAGGGGGATAGTGCAGACCTGCTAGAGCTTTGAGGGCTGGCAGCTTCCATTGTGGGAGAAGGAGCCAGACTTTTGCCTTTCAAAAAAATTTTCTGCCGAGAACGAGCACCGTGACATGCTGAGTCTCTGGGAAAGCAGAGATTCCCAGTGGTGTTGCGGCTAAAGATAGGCTGCAGGGGGACGGTTAAGACCAGCAAGATCTTTCAGGGCTTGCACCTTCCTTGTGGGAGAAGTAGCCAGACTTTTGCCTTTTCAGAAAAATGTTTCTGCTGAGAACGAGCACCGTGACATGCTGAGTCTCTGGGAAAGCAGAGATCCCCAGTGCTGTTGCGGCTAAAGACAGGCTGCAGAGGGATGGTGAAGACCTGCAAGATCTTTGAGGGCTGGCATCTTCCTTGTGGGAGAAGGAGCCAGACGTTTGCCTTTTCAGAAAAAGTTTCTGATCAAAACGAGCACCGTGACATACTGAGTCTCTGGGAAAGCAGAGATCCCCAGTGCTGTTGCGCCTGTGGATAGGCTGGAGGGGGACGGTGAAGACCTGCAAGATCTTTCAGGGCTGGCAGCTTCCTTTGTGGGAGAAGGAGCCAGACGTTGGCCTTTACAGAAAAAGTTTCTGCCGAGAACGAGCACCGTGACATGCTGAGTCTCTGGGAAAGCAGAGATCCCCAGTGCTGTTGCGGCTAAAGATAGCCGGCAGAGGGATAGTGCAGACCTACTAGAGCTTTCAGGGCTGGCAGCTTCCATTTTAGGAGAAGGAGCCGTAAGTTTGCCTTTTCAGAAAAAATCTCTGCCGTGAGAGAGCACCGTGACATGCTGAGTCTCTGGGAAAGCAGAGATCCCCAGTGCTGTTGTGCCTGTGGATAGGCTGCAAGGGGACGGTGAAGACCAGCAAGATCTTTCAGGGCTGGCAGCTTCCTTTGTGGGAGAAGGAACCAGACGATTGCCTTTTCAGAAAAAGTTTCTGCCGAGAACGAGCACCGTGACATGCTGAGTCTCTGGGAAAGCAGAGATCCCCAGTGCTGTTGCGGCTAAAGATAGGCTGGAGGGGGACGGTGAAGACCAGCAAGATCTTTCAGGGATGGCAGCTTCCTTGTGGGAGAAGGAGCCAGACTTTTGCCTTTCAAAAAAATGTTTCTGCCGAGAACGAGCACCATGACATGCTGAGTCTCTGGGAAAGCAGAGATCCCCAGTGCTGTTGCGGCTAAAGATAGGCTGCAGGGGGACTGTAAAGACCAGCAAGACCTTTCAGGGCTGGCAGCTTCCTTGTGGGAGAAGGAGCCAGACGTTTGCCTTTTCAGAAAAATGTTTCTGCTGAGAACGAGCACCGTGACATGCTGAGTCACTGGGACAGCAGAGATCCCCAGTGCTGTTGCGGCTAAAGATAGGCTGCAGAGGGATGGTGAAGACCTGCAAGATCTTTCAGGGCTGGCAGCTTCCTTTGTGGGAGAAGGAGCCAGACGTTGGCCTTTACAGAAAAAGTTTCTGCCGAGAACGAGCACCGTGACATGCTGAGTCTCTGGGAAAGCAGAGATCCCCAGTGCTGTTGCGGCTAAAGATAGCCTGCAGAGGGATAGTGCAGACCTACTAGAGCTTTCAGGGCTGGCAGCTTCCATTTTAGGAGAAGGAGCCGTAAGTTTGCCTTTTCAGAAAAAATCTCTGCCGTGAGAGAGCACCGTGACATGCTGAGTCTCTGGGAAAGCAGAGATCCCCAGTGCTGTTGTGCCTGTGCATAGGCTGCAGGGGGACGGTGAAGACCTGCAAGATCTTTCAGGGCTGGCAGCTTCCATTGTGGGAGAAGGAGCCGTAAGTTTGCCTTTTCAGAAAAAAGCTCTGCCGAGAGCAAGCACCGTGACATGCTGAGTCTCTGGGAAAGCAGAGATCCCCAGTGCTGTTGTGCCTGTGGATAGGCTGCAGGGGGACGGGGAAAACCAGCAAGATCTTTCAGGGCTGGCACCTTCCTTGTGGGAGAAGGAGCCAGACTTTTGCCTTTCAAAAAAATGTTTCTGCCGAGAACGAGCACCGTGACATGCTGAGTCTCTGGGAAAGCAGAGATCCCCAGTGCTGTTGCGGCTAAAGATAGGCTGCAGGGGGATAGTGCAGACCAGCAAGATCTTTCAGGGCTGGCAGCTTCCTTGTGGGAGAAGGAGCCATAAGTTTGCCTTTTCAGAAATAGGCTCTGCTGAGAGCGAGCACCATGAGATGCTGAGTCTCTGGGAAAGCAGAGATCCTCAGTGCTGTTGTGGCTAAAGATAGGTTGCAGAGGGAAAGTGAAGTCCTGCTACATCTTTCAGGGCTGGCAGGTTCCATTGTGGGAGAAGGAGCCGTAAGTTTGCCTTTTCAGAAAAAGGCTCTGCCGAGAGCGATCACCGTGACATGCTGAGTCTCTGGGAAAGCAGAGATCCCCAGTGCTGTTGTGCCTGTGGATAGGCTGGAGGGGGACGGTGAAGACCAGCAAGATCTTTCAGGGCTGGCACCTTCCTTGTGGGAGAAGGAGCCAGACTTTTGCCTTTCAAAAAAATGTTTCTGCCGAGAGCGAGCACCGTGACATGCTGAGTCTCTGGGAAAGCAGAGATTCCCAGTGCTGTTGCGGCTAAAGATAGGCTGCAGGGGGACGGTTAAGACCAGCAAGATCTTTCAGGGCTTGCACCTTCCTTGTGGGAGAAGTAGCCAGACTTTTCCTTTTCAGAAAAATGTTTCTGCTGAGAACGAGCACCGTGACATGCTGAGTCTCTGGGAAAGCAGAGATCCCCAGTGCTGTTGCGGCTAAAGACAGGCTGCAGAGGGATGGTGAAGACCTGCAAGATCTTTGAGGGCTGGCATCTTCCTTGTGGGAGAAGGAGCCAGACGTTTGCCTTTTCAGAAAAAGTTTCTGATGAAAACGAGCACCGTGACATGCTGAGTCTCTGGGAAAGCAGAGATCCCCAGTGCTGTTGCGCCTGTGGATAGGCTGGAGGGGGACGGTGAAGACCTGCAAGATCTTTCAGGGCTGGCAGCTTCCTTTGTGGGAGAAGGAGCCAGACGTTGGCCTTTACAGAAAAAGTTTCTGCCGAGAACGAGCACCGTGACATGCTGAGTCTCTGGGAAAGCAGAGATCCCCAGTGCTGTTGCGGCTAAAGATAGCCGGCAGAGGGATAGTGCAGACCTACTAGAGCTTTCAGGGCTGGCAGCTTCCATTTTAGGAGAAGGAGCCGTAAGTTTGCCTTTTCAGAAAAAAGCTCTGCCGAGAGAGAGCACCGTGACATGCTGAGTCTCTGGGAAAGCAGAGATCCCCAGTGCTGTTGTGCCTGTGCATAGGCTGCAGGGGGACGGGGAAAACCAGCAAGATTTTCCAGGGCTGGCACCTTCCTTGCGGGAGAAGGAGCCAGACGTTTGCCTTTCAAAAAAATGTTTCTGCCGAGAGCGCGCACCGTGACATGCTGAGTCTCTGGGAAAGCAGAGATCCCCAGTGCTGTTATGCCTGTGCATAAGTTGCAGGGGGACGGTGAAGACCAGCAAGATCTTTCAGGGCTGGCAGCTTCCTTGTGGGAGAAGGAGCCAGACGTTTGCCTTTTCAGAAAAAGGCTCTGCCGAGAGCAAGCACCGTGACATGCTGAGTCTCTACGAAAGCAGAGATCCCCAGTGCTGTTGCGGCTAAAGATAGGCTGCAGGGGGATAGTGCAGACCTGCTAGAGCTTTGAGGGCTGGCAGCTTCCATTGTGGGAGAAGGAGCCAGACTTTTGCCTTTCAAAAAAATGTTTCTGCCGAGAACGAGCACCATGACATGCTGAGTCTCTGGGAAAGCAGAGATCCCCAGTGCTGTTGTGCCTGTGCATAGGCTGCAGGGGGACGGGGAAAACCAGCAAGATTTTTCAGGGCTGGCACCTTCCTTGTGGGAGAAGTAGCCAGACTTTTGCCTTTTCAGAAAAATGTTTCTGCTGAGAACGAGCACCGTGACATGCTGAGTCTCTGGGAAAGCAGAGATCCCCAGTGCTGTTGCGGCTAAAGACAGGCTGCAGAGGGATGGTGAAGACCTGCAAGATCTTTGAGGGCTGGCATCTTCCTTGTGGGAGAAGGAGCCAGACGTTTGCCTTTTCAGAAAAAGTTTCTGATGAAAACGAGCACCGTGACATGCTGAGTCTCTGGGAAAGCAGAGATCCCCAGTGCTGTTGCGCCTGTGGATAGGCTGGAGGGGGACGGTGAAGACCTGCAAGATCTTTCAGTGCTGGCAGCTTCCCTGTGGGAGAAGGAGCCAGACGTTTGCCTTTTCAGAAAAAGTTTCTGCTGAGAACGAGCACCGTGACATGCTGAGTCTCTGGGAAAGCAGAGATCCCCAGTGCTGTTGCGGCTAAAGATAGGCTGCAGGGGGATAGTGCAGACCAGCAAGATCTTTCAGGGCTGGCAGCTTCCTTGTGGGAGAAGGAGCCATAAGTTTGCCTTTTCAGAAATAGGCTCTGCTGAGAGCGAGCACCATGAGATGCTGAGTCTCTGGGAAAGCAGAGATCCTCAGTGCTGTTGTGGCTAAAGATAGGTTGCAGAGGGAAAGTGAAGACCTGCTACATCTTTCAGAGCTGGCAGGTTCCATTGTGGGAGAAGGAGCCGTAAGTTTGCCTTTTCAGAAAAAGGCTCTGCCGAGAGCGATCACCGTGACATGCTGAGTTTCTGGGAAAGCAGAGATCCCCAGTGCTGTTGTGCCTGTGCATAAGTTGCAGGGGGATGGTGAAGACCAGCAAGATCTTCCAGGGCTGGCAGCTTCCTTGTGGGAGAAGGAGCCAGACGTTTGCCTTTTCAGAAAAAGGCTCTGCCGAGAGCAAGCACCGTGACATGCTGAGTCTCTACGAAAGCAGAGATCCCCAGTGCTGTTGTGCCTGTGGATAGGCTGCAGGGAGGCGGTTAAGACCAGCAAGATCTTTCAGGGCTGGCAGCTTCCTTTGTGGGAGAAGGAACCAGACGATTGCCTTTTCAGAAAAAATTTCTGCCGAGAACGAGCACCGTGACATGCTGAGTCTCTGGGAAGGCAGAGATCCCCAGTGCTGTTGCGGCTAAAGATAGGCTGCAGGGGGATAGTGCAGACCTGCAAGAGCTTTCAGGGCTGGCAGCTTCCATTGTGGGAGAAGGAGCCGTAAGTTTGCCTTTTCAGGAAAAGATTCTACCGAGAACGAGCACCGTGACATGCTGAGTCTCTGGGAAAGCAGAGATCCCCAGTGCAGCGGTGCCTGAGGATAGGCTGCAGGGGGGGGTGAGGACCACAAGATCTTCAGGGCTGGCAGCTTCCTTGTGGAAGAAGGAGCCTTAAGTTTGCCTTTTCAGAAAAAGGCTCTGCCGAGAGCGAGCACCATGAGATGCTGAGTCTCTGGGAAAGCAGAGATCCCCAGTGCTGTTGTGCCTGTGGATAGGCTGGAGGGGGACGGTGAAGACCAGCAAGATCTTTCAGGGCTGGCACCTTCACTGTGGGACAAGGAGCCAGACTTTTCACTTTCAAAAAAATGTTTCTGCCGAGAGCGAGCACCGTGACATGCTGAGTCTCTGGGAAAGCAGAGATCCCCAGTGCTGTTGTGCCTGTGGATAGGCTGCAAGGGGACGGTGAAGACCAGCAAGATCTTTCAGGGCTGGCAGCTTCCTTTGTGGGAGAAGGAACCAGACGATTGCCTTTTCAGAAAAAGTTTCTGCCGAGAACGAGCACCGTGACATGCTGAGTCTCTGGGAAAGCAGAGATCCCCAGTGCTGTTGCGGCTAAAGATAGGCTGGAGGGGGACGGTGAAGACCAGCAAGATCTTTCAGGGATGGCAGCTTCCTTGTGGGAGAAGGAGCCAGACTTTTGCCTTTCAAAAAAATGTTTCTGCCGAGAACGAGCACCATGACATGCTGAGTCTCTGGGAAAGCAGAGATCCCCAGTGCTGTTGCGGCTAAAGATAGGCTGCAGGGGGACTGTAAAGACCAGCAAGACCTTTCAGGGCTGGCAGCTTCCTTGTGGGAGAAGGAGCCAGACGTTTGCCTTTTCAGAAAAATGTTTCTGCTGAGAACGAGCACCGTGACATGCTGAGTCACTGGGAAAGCAGAGATCCCCAGTGCTGTTGCGGCTAAAGATAGGCTGCAGAGGGATGGTGAAGACCTGCAAGATCTTTCAGGGCTGGCAGCTTCCTTTGTGGGAGAAGGAGCCAGACGTTGGCCTTTACAGAAAAAGTTTCTGCCGAGAACGAGCACCGTGACATGCTGAGTCTCTGGGAAAGCAGAGATCCCCAGTGCTGTTGCGGCTAAAGATAGCCTGCAGAGGGATAGTGCAGACCTACTAGAGCTTTCAGGGCTGGCAGCTTCCATTTTAGGAGAAGGAGCCGTAAGTTTGCCTTTTCAGAAAAAAGCTCTGCCGAGAGAGAGCACCGTGACATGCTGAGTCTCTGGGAAAGCAGAGATCCCCAGTGCTGTTGTGCCTGTGCATAAGCTGCAGGGGGACGGTGAAGACCTGCAAGATCTTTCAGGGCTGGCAGCTTCCATTGTGGGAGAAGGAGCCGTAAGTTTGCCTTTTCAGAAAAAAGCTCTGCCGAGAGCAAGCACCGTGACATGCTGAGTCTCTGGGAAAGCAGAGATCCCCAGTGCTGTTGTGCCTGTGGATAGGCTGCAGGGGGACGGGGAAAACCAGCAAGATCTTTCAGGGCTGGCACCTTCCTTGTGGGAGAAGGAGCCAGACTTTTGCCTTTCAAAAAAATGTTTCTGCCGAGAACGAGCACCGTGACATGCTGAGTCTCTGGGAAAGCAGAGATCCCCAGTGCTGTTGCGGCTAAAGATAGGCTGCAGGGGGATAGTGCAGACCAGCAAGATCTTTCAGGGCTGGCAGCTTCCTTGTGGGAGAAGGAGCCATAAGTTTGCCTTTTCAGAAATAGGCTCTGCTGAGAGCGAGCACCATGAGATGCTGAGTCTCTGGGAAAGCAGAGATCCTCAGTGCTGTTGTGGCTAAAGATAGGTTGCAGAGGGAAAGTGAAGTCCTGCTACATCTTTCAGGGCTGGCAGGTTCCATTGTGGGAGAAGGAGCCGTAAGTTTGCCTTTTCAGAAAAAGGCTCTGCCGAGAGCGATCACCGTGACATGCTGAGTCTCTGGGAAAGCAGAGATCCCCAGTGCTGTTGTGCCTGTGGATAGGCTGGAGGGGGACGGTGAAGACCAGCAAGATCTTTCAGGGCTGGCACCTTCCTTGTGGGAGAAGGAGCCAGACTTTTGCCTTTCAAAAAAATGTTTCTGCCGAGAGCGAGCACCGTGACATGCTGAGTCTCTGGGAAAGCAGAGATTCCCAGTGCTGTTGCGGCTAAAGATAGGCTGCAGGGGGACGGTTAAGACCAGCAAGATCTTTCAGGGCTTGCACCTTCCTTGTGGGAGAAGTAGCCAGACTTTTCCTTTTCAGAAAAATGTTTCTGCTGAGAACGAGCACCGTGACATGCTGAGTCTCTGGGAAAGCAGAGATCCCCAGTGCTGTTGCGGCTAAAGACAGGCTGCAGAGGGATGGTGAAGACCTGCAAGATCTTTGAGGGCTGGCATCTTCCTTGTGGGAGAAGGAGCCAGACGTTTGCCTTTTCAGAAAAAGTTTCTGATGAAAACGAGCACCGTGACATGCTGAGTCTCTGGGAAAGCAGAGATCCCCAGTGCTGTTGCGCCTGTGGATAGGCTGGAGGGGGACGGTGAAGACCTGCAAGATCTTTCAGGGCTGGCAGCTTCCTTTGTGGGAGAAGGAGCCAGACGTTGGCCTTTACAGAAAAAGTTTCTGCCGAGAACGAGCACCGTGACATGCTGAGTCTCTGGGAAAGCAGAGATCCCCAGTGCTGTTGCGGCTAAAGATAGCCGGCAGAGGGATAGTGCAGACCTACTAGAGCTTTCAGGGCTGGCAGCTTCCATTTTAGGAGAAGGAGCCGTAAGTTTGCCTTTTCAGAAAAAAGCTCTGCCGAGAGAGAGCACCGTGACATGCTGAGTCTCTGGGAAAGCAGAGATCCCCAGTGCTGTTGTGCCTGTGCATAGGCTGCAGGGGGACGAGGAAAACCAGCAAGATTTTCCAGGGCTGGCACCTTCCTTGCGGGAGAAGGAGCCAGACGTTTGCCTTTCAAAAAAATGTTTCTGCCGAGAGCGCGCACCGTGACATGCTGAGTCTCTGGGAAAGCAGAGATCCCCAGTGCTGTTATGCCTGTGCATAAGTTGCAGGGGGACGGTGAAGACCAGCAAGATCTTTCAGGGCTGGCAGCTTCCTTGTGGGAGAAGGAGCCAGACTTTTGCCTTTTCAGAAAAAGGCTCTGCCGAGAGCAAGCACCGTGACATGCTGAGTCTCTACGAAAGCAGAGATCCCCAGTGCTGTTGCGGCTAAAGATAGGCTGCAGGGGGATAGTGCAGACCTGCTAGAGCTTTGAGGGCTGGCAGCTTCCATTGTGGGAGAAGGAGCCAGACTTTTGCCTTTCAAAAAAATGTTTCTGCCGAGAACGAGCACCATGACATGCTGAGTCTCTGGGAAAGCAGAGATCCCCAGTGCTGTTGTGCCTGTGCATAGGCTGCAGGGGGACGGGGAAAACCACAAAGATTTTTCAGGGCTGGCACCTTCCTTGTGGGAGAAGTAGCCAGACTTTTGCCTTTTCAGAAAAATGTTTCTGCTGAGAACGAGCACCGTGACATGCTGAGTCTCTGGGAAAGCAGAGATCCCCAGTGCTGTTGCGGCTAAAGACAGGCTGCAGAGGGATGGTGAAGACCTGCAAGATCTTTGAGGGCTGGCATCTTCCTTGTGGGAGAAGGAGCCAGACGTTTGCCTTTTCAGAAAAAGTTTCTGATGAAAACGAGCACCGTGACATGCTGAGTCTCTGGGAAAGCAGAGATCCCCAGTGCTGTTGCGCCTGTGGATAGGCTGGAGGGGGACGGTGAAGACCTGCAAGATCTTTCAGTGCTGGCAGCTTCCCTGTGGGAGAAGGAGCCAGACGTTTGCCTTTTCAGAAAAAGTTTCTGCTGAGAACGAGCACCGTGACATGCTGAGTCTCTGGGAAAGCAGAGATCCCCAGTGCTGTTGCGGCTAAAGATAGGCTGCAGGGGGATAGTGCAGACCAGCAAGATCTTTCAGGGCTGGCAGCTTCCTTGTGGGAGAAGGAGCCATAAGTTTGCCTTTTCAGAAATAGGCTCTGCTGAGAGCGAGCACCATGAGATGCTGAGTCTCTGGGAAAGCAGAGATCCTCAGTGCTGTTGTGGCTAAAGATAGGTTGCAGAGGGAAAGTGAAGACCTGCTACATCTTTCAGAGCTGGCAGGTTCCATTGTGGGAGAAGGAGCCGTAAGTTTGCCTTTTCAGAAAAAGGCTCTGCCGAGAGCGATCACCGTGACATGCTGAGTTTCTGGGAAAGCAGAGATCCCCAGTGCTGTTGTGCCTGTGCATAAGTTGCAGGGGGATGGTGAAGACCAGCAAGATCTTCCAGGGCTGGCAGCTTCCTTGTGGGAGAAGGAGCCAGACGTTTGCCTTTTCAGAAAAAGGCTCTGCCGAGAGCAAGCACCGTGACATGCTGAGTCTCTACGAAAGCAGAGATCCCCAGTGCTGTTGTGCCTGTGGATAGGCTGCAGGGAGGCGGTTAAGACCAGCAAGATCTTTCAGGGCTGGCAGCTTCCTTTGTGGGAGAAGGAACCAGACGATTGCCTTTTCAGAAAAAGTTTCTGCCGAGAACGAGCACCGTGACATGCTGAGTCTCTGGGAAGGCAGAGATCCCCAGTGCTGTTGCGGCTAAAGATAGGCTGCAGGGGGATAGTGCAGACCTGCAAGAGCTTTCAGGGCTGGCAGCTTCCATTGTGGGAGAAGGAGCCGTAAGTTTGCCTTTTCAGGAAAAGATTCTACCGAGAACGAGCACCGTGACATGCTGAGTCTCTGGGAAAGCAGAGATCCCCAGTGCAGCGGTGCCTGAGGATAGGCTGCAGGGGGGGGTGAGGACCACAAGATCTTCAGGGCTGGCAGCTTCCTTGTGGAAGAAGGAGCCTTAAGTTTGCCTTTTCAGAAAAAGGCTCTGCCGAGAGCGAGCACCATGAGATGCTGAGTCTCTGGGAAAGCAGAGATCCCCAGTGCTGTTGTGCCTGTGGATAGGCTGGAGGGGGACGGTGAAGACCAGCAAGATCTTTCAGGGCTGGCACCTTCACTGTGGGACAAGGAGCCAGACTTTTCACTTTCAAAAAAATGTTTCTGCCGAGAGCGAGCACCGTGACATGCTGAGTCTCTGGGAAAGCAGAGATCCCCAGTGCTGTTGTGCCTGTGGATAGGCTGCAAGGGGACGGTGAAGACCAGCAAGATCTTTCAGGGATGGCAGCTTCCTTGTGGGAGAAGGAGCCAGACTTTTGCCTTTCAAAAAAATGTTTCTGCCGAGAACGAGCACCATGACATGCTGAGTCTCTGGGAAAGCAGAGATCCCCAGTGCTGTTGCGGCTAAAGATAGGCTGCAGGGGGACTGTAAAGACCAGCAAGACCTTTCAGGGCTGGCAGCTTCCTTGTGGGAGAAGGAGCCAGACGTTTGCCTTTTCAGAAAAATGTTTCTGCTGAGAACGAGCACCGTGACATGCTGAGTCACTGGGAAAGCAGAGATCCCCAGTGCTGTTGCGGCTAAAGATAGGCTGCAGAGGGATGGTGAAGACCTGCAAGATCTTTCAGGGCTGGCAGCTTCCTTGTGGGAGAAGGAGCCAGACGTTTGCCTTTTCAGAAAAAGTTTCTGCTGAAAACGAGCACCGTGACATGCTGAGTCTCTGGGAAAGCAGAGATCCCCAGTGCTGTTGTGCCTGTGGATAGGCTGCAGGGGGACGGGGAAAACCAGCAAGATTTTTCAGGGCTGGTACCTTCCTTGTGGGAGAAGGAGCCAGACTTTTGCCTTTCAAAAAAATGTTTCTGCCGAGAACGAGCACCGTGACATGCTGAGTCTCTGGGAAAGCAGAGATCCCCAGTGCTGTTGCGGCTAAAGATAGGCTGCAGGGGGATGGTGAAGACCTGCAAGATCTTTCAGTGCTGGCAGCTTCCCTGTGGGAGAAGGAGCCAGACGTTTGCCTTTTCAGAAATAGGCTCTGCTGAGAGCGAGCACCATGAGATGCTGAGTCTCTGGGAAAGCAGAGATCCTCAGTGCTGTTGTGGCTAAAGATAGGTTGCAGAGGGAAAGTGAAGACCTGCTACATCTTTCAGGGCTGGCAGGTTCCATTGTGGGAGAAGGAGCCGTAAGTTTCCCTTTTCAGAAAAAGACTCTGCCGAGAGCGATCACCGTGACATGCTGAGTCTCTGGGAAAGCAGAGATCCCCAGTGCTGTTGTGCCTGTGAATAGGTTGCAGGGGGACGGTGAAGACCAGCAAGATCTTTCAGGGCTGCCACCTTCCTTGTGGGAGAAGGAGCCAAACGTTTCCCTTTCAGGAAATGTTTCTGCTGAGAACGAGCACCGTGACATGCTGTGTCTCTGGGAAAGCAGAGATCCCCAGTGCTGTTGCGGATAAAGATAGGCTGTAGGGAGGCGGTTAAGACCAGCAAGATCTTTCAGGGCTGGCAGCTTCCTTTGTGGGAGAAGGAACCAGACGATTGCCTTTTCAGAAGAAGTTTCTGCCGAGAACGAGCACCGTGACATGCTGAGTCTCTGGGAAGGCAGAGATCCCCAGTGCTGTTGCGCCTGTGGATAGGCTGGAGGGGGACGGGGAAAACCAGCAAGATCTTTCAGGGCTGGCAGCTTCCTTGTCGGAGAAGGAGCCAGACGATTGCCTTTTCAGAGAAATGTTTCTGCTGAGAACGAGCACCGTGACATGCTGAGTCTCTGGGAAAGCAGAGATCCCCTATGCTGTTGCGGCTAAAGATAGGCTGCAGAGGGATGGTGAAGACCTGCAAGATCTTTGAGGGCTGGCAGCTTCCTTGTGGGAGAAGGAGCCAGACGTTTGCCTTTTCAGAAAAAGTTTCTGCTGAAAACGAGCACCGTGACATGCTGAGTCTCTGGGAAAGCAGAGATCCCCAGTGCTGTTGCGGCTAAAGATAGCCTGCAGAGGGATAGTGCAGATCTACTAGAGCTTTCAGGGCTGGCAGCTTCCATTTTAGGAGAAGGAGCCGTAAGTTTGGCTTTTCAGAAAAAGGCCCTGCCGAGAGCGAGCATCATGACATGCTGAGTCTCTGGGAAAGCAGGGATCCCCGGTGCTGTTGTGCCTGTGGATAGGCTGGAGGGGGATGGTGAAGACCAGCAAGATCTTTCAGGGCTGGCACCTTCACTGTGGGACAAGGAGCCAGACTTTTCACTTTCAAAAAAATGTTTCTGCCGAGAACAAGCACCGTGACATGCTGAGTCTCTGGGAAAGCAGAGATCCCCAGTGCTGTTGTGCCTGTGGATAGGCTGCAAGGGCACGGTGAAGACCAGCAAGATCTTTCAGGGCTGGCAGCTTCCTTTATGGCAGAAGGAACCAGACGTTTGCCTTTTCAGAAAAAGTTTCTGCCGAGCACGAGCACCGTGACATGCTGAGTCTCTGGGAAAGCAGAGATCCCCAGTGCTGTTGCGCCTGTGGATAGGCTGGAGGGGGACGGTGAAGACCAGCAAGATCTTTCAGGGCTGGCAGCTTCCTTTGTGGGAGAAGGAACCAGACGATTGCCTTTTCAGAAAAAGTTTCTGCCGAGAACGAGCACCGTGACATGCTGAGTCTCTGGGAAGGCAGAGATCTGCCGCGATTGAGGGACGGAGACCCGGCTTGATGCAAGTCAGTATCTACTTTATTAAATACAACAACCGATTTTTATATGTTTCAAACAGACAATAAACGATATGTGACTTACACTGATTGGCACAGCGGTTAATCACCTAATACATATTACAAAAGTTGAGCTCATGATTGGTTGACATCTAAGTTCGGCTCGACCTTTCTTGCGGTTAATTTTTGCTTGCTTGCAGCATTCTTCCTTTTTCTAAATCCTACTCCTACATCCTGCTTCTATAGCACATGCTTATCTTTAGTTACAAAATCAGTCCTCCAAGAAGAAACTGTCCTTGGTCCCCATGGGTGTAACAGTCTGCTTACAGATTGTGCAAGTTACGAGACGCTAGGTTGAGCACGTCCTTCCTAATCAGCTCTATTTCGCTGTCAGCAAGAGAGACCAGGCTGCCCCCGACATCTCCCCCTTCTTGTTGCACAGTAGGGACCTTTTTCACTGAGCTGGCTATTAGGTTCTGTACACATTGCAAGAAACAGGGTAAACAAAGTAACAAAAGAATAAAAACGACTAGAGCATACACAATTATTTTTACAAGGCTTCTTAACCATCCTGATAGGCCCCAACCCCCAAACAGTTTGTCCAGCCAATCCCAACCATCGTCTTGGCGGAGTTTGGAAACCCCATCCTTGAGTTGCTGTATACTAGCGTGAATTGATTCAGAATGATCTGAAAGGTTCATACAACACATGCCGTCAAAATCCTCACAGCCATGGCCTTGTGCCAAAAGCAAAAAATCTATAGCGGCTCTATTTTGCAAGGTAGCATGGCGCACACTATCTACATCTAATAAAAGACCAGACAGTGCCTGACTAGTAGCGTTAGTTTGCTTTGCAAGCCAACAACCTAATTTATCTAAAGTCGCCAAAGCTTTGCCAGCAGCAGCTCCAGGTAATAAAAGCGAGGCTACATAACGCTGACTAAAAGACCAAAAATCCACCTTATCATTACAGTCGGGGGTATAGGCATGAACACTACGCCTTGCTCTGTGAGAGAGACGGTGTTGTAAAATTGAAGAGGTGTTAGGATTTAATACTGAGAGGCGTCCAAGACTACAGGGGCCTCCCCTTATGTGAGAGGGGATAACAGGCCAAGCTCTATCCCCACAGATAAAAAATATTCCTGGGGGTAGTAAAAGGGGGGCATTAGCAGATTTAGACAAATTTGAGGCTGTATAATTGCACCAAATACTAGCATTTCGAAAAATGGGATGAACGGGAGAGACATCCCATGCTTTGGACTGATTTTTTCCTGTGTAATTGAATTGCACACTGTATTGGTTTTGTTTGGCAAGGTTTTGGTAGCGGGGGGGGGTTACAGGGGTGGCTTCTGTAAGAAACTGCTGGAAGCTTCCCCTGTGTTCAAGAGAGAGCGAGCCCATATTAGCCGGCTCTGAGACGGACCCGCCGCCGGCCAAGGCCGAGCCAATCAGTGATAGTGGTAACGCCTCTGTGATAACATTTTTAAGAAGGAAAAAGTTGGGACGGAGAGAAACTGCCGCCGGAGTGAGGAGTGAGAACATGTAAGAGAAACAAGCCTGCGGACACCAAGGTCAGTGAAGAAGGAGGGGGAGGAGATGCTCCAGGCGCCGGAGCGAAGATTCCCCTGCAGCCCGTGGTGAAGACCCTGGTGAGGCAGGCTGTCCCCCTGCAGTCCAGGGAGGTCCACGGTGGAGCAGATCTCCACCTGTAGCCCGTGGAGGACCCCACGCCGGAGCAGGTGGGTTCCCGAAGGAGGCTGTGACCCCGTGGGAACCCCGCGCTGGAGCAGGTTCCTGGCAGGACCTGCGGATCTGTGGAGAGAGGAGCCCACGGAGCAGGCTTTCTGGCAGGACTTGTGACCCCGTGGGGGACCCGCGCTGGAGCAGTGTGCTCCTGAAGGACTGCACACCGTGGAATGGACCCATGCTGGAGCAGTTCGTGAAGAACTGCAGCCCGTGGGAATGGCCCACGTTGGAGGAGTTCGTGGAGGACTGTCTCCCGTGGGTGGGACCCCACGCTGGAGCAGGGGAAGAGTGTGATCAGCCCTCGTCCTGAGGAGGTGAAGCGGCAGAAAATAACGTGTGATGACCATAAACCCCATCCCTGTCCCCCTGTGCCGCTGGGGGGGCTTGGTGGTGAAATCCGGGAGGGTAGTTGTGCCCGGGAAGAACGGAGGGGTGGTGGGAAGGTGTTCTGAGATTTCGTTTTACTTCTCATTACCTTGCTCTGGTTGATTTGTAATAAATTGAGTATGTTTTGCAAATTGAGTCTGTTTTGCCCGTGACGGTAATAGTGAATGATCTCTCCTGTCCTTATCTCGACCCGCGAGCCTTTTGTTATATTTTCTCTCCCCTGTCCAGCTGAGGATGGGGGAGTGATAGAATGGCTTTGGTGGGCACCTGGTGTTCAGCCAGGGTCAACCCATCACAGTCTTTTTGGTGGAGAATGCGGGCAATGTGAGGAATTTGAGATAAGGATAGTAACTGAGAGAGGTAACGGGCAAAACATGGACTGAACGCAGCTAGAGAGTTAAGAGCTGCTTGATGAGTGGGGAATCTTTATTGTTGTAATTGTGGTGAAGGGATGAGGGGTGGATTGTGTGTGTAAATTGTCCACTTTTGTCAGTTTTGTGATGATATTATTTTGATTTTGGTGTGGGGAATTATTTTTGTGATGTGAGTGAAGACTTTGTGTGATGAATGTGGATTTTAATGATAGTTCTTAAAAATGTGATGCACAGAGGCGAGGGGTGGAATGTATTGGTTTTGTTTGGCAAGGTTTTGGTAGCGGGGGGGGGTTACAGGGGTGGCTTCTGTAAGAAACTGCTGGAAGCTTCCCCTGTGTTCAAGAGAGAGCGAGCCCATATTAGCCGGCTCTGAGACGGACCCGCCGCCGGCCAAGGCCGAGCCAATCAGTGATAGTGGTAACGCCTCTGTGATAACATTTTTAAGAAGGAAAAAGTTGGGACGGAGAGAAACTGCCGCCGGAGTGAGGAGTGAGAACATGTAAGAGAAACAAGCCTGCGGACACCAAGGTCAGTGAAGAAGGAGGGGGAGGAGATGCTCCAGGCGCCGGAGCGAAGATTCCCCTGCAGCCCGTGGTGAAGACCCTGGTGAGGCAGGCTGTCCCCCTGCAGTCCAGGGAGGTCCACGGTGGAGCAGATCTCCACCTGTAGCCCGTGGAGGACCCCACGCCGGAGCAGGTGGGTTCCCGAAGGAGGCTGTGACCCCGTGGGAACCCCGCGCTGGAGCAGGTTCCTGGCAGGACCTGCGGATCTGTGGAGAGAGGAGCCCACGGAGCAGGCTTTCTGGCAGGACTTGTGACCCCGTGGGGGACCCGCGCTGGAGCAGTGTGCTCCTGAAGGACTGCACACCGTGGAATGGACCCATGCTGGAGCAGTTCGTGAAGAACTGCAGCCCGTGGGAATGGCCCACGTTGGAGGAGTTCGTGGAGGACTGTCTCCCGTGGGTGGGACCCCACGCTGGAGCAGGGGAAGAGTGTGATCAGCCCTCGTCCTGAGGAGGTGAAGCGGCAGAAAATAACGTGTGATGACCATAAACCCCATCCCTGTCCCCCTGTGCCGCTGGGGGGGCTTGGTGGTGAAATCCGGGAGGGTAGTTGTGCCCGGGAAGAACGGAGGGGTGGTGGGAAGGTGTTCTGAGATTTCGTTTTACTTCTCATTACCTTGCTCTGGTTGATTTGTAATAAATTGAGTATGTTTTGCAAATTGAGTCTGTTTTGCCCGTGACGGTAATAGTGAATGATCTCTCCTGTCCTTATCTCGACCCGCGAGCCTTTTGTTATATTTTCTCTCCCCTGTCCAGCTGAGGATGGGGGAGTGATAGAATGGCTTTGGTGGGCACCTGGTGTTCAGCCAGGGTCAACCCATCACACACACAAAAATCCATCTTGGTTGACCCTAAAAGTTCGATTTCTTGGGGTTCCAAAGCAGCAAGTGGAAGCTGGGGAGTCCATATGTCCCAGCATTCTGTTACATTTTGAGATACATTGCTAGGTGGGAACAGTGTCTGGAGGTTCTCAGGTATCGGCCAACGCTCCAAAGGCAATCCTACAAGGCATGTTGAGAAGGGGTTACTAGGGGAGGCTGTGGCTAGACACAACGTGTCTTGTCCGGTGAGATTTGCCAGCGTTACCCATACATTAACCTTGGGTAATGCCGGTGGGAAAGGGTCACCCAATGTGTTTCCTGTCACCACTGCGATTAGACTCACGATCCAGAGAGCCATAATCATTGCAGCAATGGAAATAGCGATCACTATTTAGTGACTCGTGTCCAGTAACAGTCAAAAGTCTGGCAATGCTAACTTCTTTTTCTAAACAAGACTCACACCAGCGTCCAGCAAGTGTAGCCCGACGCCACCACTTTTTCGCACAAGTATAACATTCACACAAAACCCAAGGGTCACAATTTTTACAGAACCCACAAGTAATTTCTGCAATGAACAGTTCTCGATACTTATTCATGTAATTTCTTCTTCGACTGTGATGTTTTGTTCCTCCAGCATTGTTTTTTCTCCAGGCAGTTCTCCAGGTAGTTTTTCTGTCTGCTGTCCAAAATTCTGGTTGGAGCACCCCGGTCCCTCTCCAGCTGGTTGCGGCAGGGATTCATGAAAAGGTCGTACATTCTTCGCAGGAATCCATCTAGGTCCTTTCTCTGTAGAGACAGAAGCATAACCTCTGCCCCATGTAATAAGGGGATAAGGTCCCATAACTTTACCTGTTTCTGGATCTCGGATCAGCACTGGTGGCTTGACTCGCAGTTCAAGCGAAGTGTTCATATTAAAATGGCGAACTATAGGAGGATTACTATCTATCAAAGAACAATTCAGAAAATTAAAAACATATAGAGCTTTCTGTAAGCGTTCCTCGGGGGTAACGGTCCCTATTCCCCCTTTTTGTTGTTGTAATAATCGCTTTAGAGATTGATGAGAGCGTTCAATTAAGGATTGACCTGTAGGGGAATGAGGGATACCCGTAATGTGACTGATCCCCCAAGAACTCAAAAATTTTTTAATTGCAGTTGAGGTATATGCAGGGCCATTGTCTGTTTTAATTTGAGAAGGTATGCCTAAAGTGGCAAAAGCACGCAGCAGATGTCGTTGAACATCGCGCGCTCTTTCTCCAGTATGACAAGAGGCGAATAACGCCCCAGGAAAGGTGTCAATAGAGGAGTGAATATTTTTTAAATGGCCAAACTCTGAGAAATGAGTGACATCGGTCTGCCAGAGTTGCAAACTCTGCAATCCTCTGGGATTAACTCCTCCTACTACTGTTGGGAATGAGTGCCTTTGACAATCGGGACACACAGCAATTATATTGGTTGCCTGCTGAGTAGTAAGGCCAAATTGCCGCTTAAGCCCACCAGCATTTTGGTGAAAAAAGGCGTGGCTGAGTTTGGCTTGTGCTATGCGGTCTGGCAATACCTGTACCGGTAACGTAAGCATGTCGGCTTGCCGGTTCCCTTCTGCTATAAAGCCAGGTAAAGAAGTGTGAGATCTGACATGCATAATAAAATAAGAGTGAATGCGAGAATCTAAAAGGAAAATAAGCTCCTGTATCAAAGCAAACAATACAAAATGCGAAACATTTCGTAACACAGACGCCTCAGCTCGTTCAACAATCCCTGCAACATAAGCTGAGTCGGTAATGATATTAAGAGGTATAGACCACTTTCTAAAGGCTCGGACGACGGCAGTCAGTTTGACAATTTGGGGGGATCCCGGCACTGTTTCTATGTCTGATTCCCATTGCTCGCGTCGGTCATTCCACCAAAGGATAACAGATTTGTGAGACTTCCCAGACCCATCTGTAAAAACAGTAAGAGCTTGTAAAGGCTGGTCACTTCTCTTTGGTTTGGGTACGAGCTGGAAATCAGTATTAAACAATTTATGAGAAGGTGGGTGAGAAGTGAGCTGACCTGTATAACCAGCTATCGCTATACAAAAGGCTTCTGACTGTTGGTGAAGCCACTGTAAATAATCACTGACCACAGGCAAGTAAATACAAGTGAAGTCCATCCCAGACAGCATTAACAAGCGCCGTCTGGCACGGATAATCAAGGATGCAAACATTTCGTGCTGTGTTAAGATGGTTTTCGTGGGTTGATTCGGTAAAAACACCCATTCAATGATAAGCAATGGATCAGACTCCTGCAAGTCCCATTGAAATATCAAGGCGTGAGGCTGTCGAGCAGAATTTAAAATGATCAAAAGAAAAGGTAACTCAGGGGCATATCGATGTGCCTGTTTTAGGGTAATGGCTGTAGCAACCTTTTGTAAGGAATCAACGGCTGCAGAGTTGAGAGCGCGGGGGGAACATAAGTCTGTGCTCCCTTTAAGCAGATCAAATAAAGGACTTAAATCTGCATTGGAAATTCCCAACAAAGGTCGGACCCAATTAATTGTTCCCAGCAACTTTTGCACATCATGCAAATTCCTTACGTCTGCTTGGATTTGTAAAGGCTGTGGGACTATAGTTTGAGCTCGTATGCGCCAGCCTAGATATTTCCATGGTGGTATTTTCTGAACCTTTTCCGGCGCAACACAAAGTCCTGCTGAGTTAACAGCAGTTATGACAAGGGCCACAGCTTTCTCCATGACCTCGTGATGTTGTGCTGCCACCAGAATATCATCCATATAATGGTACAGTAAAACACAGGGCATCTCTGTTCTAACAGGGCTAAGGACCTTGGCTACATACCATTGGCATATTGTGGGGCTGTTCTTCATTCCTTGTGGTAGCACAACCCACTGATATCTCTGCAATGGAGCTTGCATGTTGACGCTTGGAACTGAAAAAGCAAATTTAGGAGCATCGTCTGGGTGCAAGGGGATATTAAAAAAGCAATCCTTGAGATCAATGACTGTCAGAGACCAGTCCCGGGGGATCATTGTGGGAGAAGGAAGCCCTGGTTGTAGGGCCCCCATGTCTTCCATAGCGTCATTAATTTTTCTGAGGTCATGGAGCAAGCGCCACTTGCCAGTTTGTTTTTTAATCACAAAAACAGGCGAATTCCAGGGGCTTACAGAGGGCACAACATGTCCTTTAGATATCTGTTCATTAACTAATTCTTCCAGGGCACGAAGCTTTTCCAGTGGCAGGGGCCATTGATCCACCCAAACAGGGGTATTAGTTTTCCAAGTCAATTTCAGGGTGTCGCGCACCTCAATGGCCCCTCCTAAAAATGTGTTTGAATAGACATTCCCCATTGCGACAGCACATCACGTCCCCATAAGACCATAGGCACAGGTAGTACAAAGGGCTTAACAGAGGCCACATGCCCCTCCGGGCCCTGTATCTGAATGAGCTCTAGGCTCTGGTGACTACTTCCAGCACCTCCGATTCCTGCTAAAGTCTGGGAAACATTGGCCAGAGGCCATTGTGGAGGCCATTTAGCCTGGGAGATCACCGTAACATCGGCTCCCGTGTCAATGATCCCGTTTAGTACTACTCGTTGTTCCCCGCGGGAAAGGGTACATTGATACACGGGTCGCTTTTGTGAAATAGACTGCACCCATAAAATTTGCGGGTCGCCTGTCGACCCAAAGCTCCCTTGTCTTTGTGGAGGTTGAGTAACAATGGGGGAGCCCGTTCCTTTAGGAATCAAAATTAACTGCGCTATACGACTGCCCTTAGGTATGGTGCAGGGGGGAAACGGGGTCCATGCCATAATTTTAATTTCATTGTTACTATCAGAATCAATAACCCCTGGTAATACAAAAAGCCCCGATAGGGTCGTAGAAGACCTTCCCAGTAATAACGCTTGTGTGTCTGGGGGTAGAGGCCCCGAAATATTTGTTGACAATAGATGAACCGAGGAGTCAAGTACCGTTACTGTGTGGCTGGTTGCCAGGTCCAGCCCGGCGCTCCCGGCTGTGGCTGGGCGGAGACTTGAGTCACTGCCACATCCCTCTGCGGCAGCGGAGGTGCTGGCTGCGGAACTTGTGTCTGCGCGCGCCGCTGTCCCGCGCTCCGCGACCGGTTTCCCTGTATCAGTGGTCCCTGGGAGTCATACTTAGAGCGACATTGGTTAGCATAATGGCGCCCTTTTCGGCACCTAGGGCAAATCCCCGGCGCCTGGGGCTTGGTTCCGGCGTTAGTAGCCACACAATTCTTTTTCAAATGGCCAGGTTTGCCACAACCATAACAAACCCCGGGGCCAGCCGTGCCGCGCATGGCAGCAAAGGCAGCGGCCATTGCTTCAAATTTATGATCTACAGTGCCAATTCTATTACAGGCTTCCACCATTTCCACGAGAGAGGGATTAGGGTTTGGAAGGGATTTCAATAATTTCTTACAATCCGCATTGGCATTTTCCACAGCTAATTTTAACAACAAAATCTCCCGCGCCTCTGTATTATCTATCTGGCGCTCTAAGGCCTGCTTTAATCGGTCAATAAACTGCATGTAAGACTCCCGAGGTTCCTGAGTAATAGTGGTAAAAGCCTTTTGTGGCTTTTGAGAGTCAGGGATCTTAAGCAGAGCCTTTCTCGCTTCATTCCGCGTTGCATCAAGCGCCTCCCGCGGGATATCCCTCGCCTGAGCCACCGGGTCCGTATGCTGGCCAGTACCCGTGAGATGCTCAATAGTTAATGCGGCGAGAGCTGGATTATTGTGGCCCACATAGGTTAGTAAAAGTGTCTGGAGTCCCCCCCTCCATTGCGATTCCCACAGCGAATACTGTGTGGGGGTTAACAGCAACTGTGTGAGGGATTTAAGATCATGCGGAGTCATTACATAAGTATCTAAAACAGAAGATAACAAACTCGCGAAATAAGGGGAAGAGAGGCCATGCTCGGTGACAGTGCGGCGCAACTCCTTTACCACAGGGAAGGATAATGCCTCCCATTGAGCCCCCCTCCCCTGATAAATAACGGGAGCAACTATCTTTTTTGCAATTTGCAAGTCTCCCTCCTTCAGAGCTTGTCGTCTAATATTTGCCCACACGTCCTGAGGATCAGGAGGGTAAAGATCTGGCTCCTCTTCTGGGTCCACTGGTCCTGGATCAAAAGGATCATCCCCTGGGGGGTACTTGGCGGCACCCACCTCAAAAGGCTCCGAGGTCTTCTTATCGACCGGGAGATCTTTCCCTTCTTTAGTGTCTTTACTTTTAACGGTCTCCTGAGCCTTCAGAGTTTCAAAAATAGTCCTCCACCACGGGAGCATACGCTGTGCTTCAGCATTCCCTGTTGTAGCCGCGTCCCACAACTTAACCCCCACATCATCCCAAAGATCAGTCGTAAATATACTGGAAGCAGTTACTGTGGGGATTTTCACTTGTACCCACTTAAGCATAACCTTAAGATCTTGCCCAGAGAGATTCTTCTCATGTTTTTTAAGAAGGGCTTTCATAAGTTCGTATACGTCCCTCTCAGGGGAAGACACCTGACTCCCCATGTTTCCCACAGCTCACCTCACAACTCCGGAGGGATTCTTAATGCCGGCTCCTGCTTCCTTTCAGCAGCTCATTCAAAGTTCTGTGGGACTCGCAGCATGCCACGCAGATAGGTGGTTATCACGTCGGGGTCACCAATTTGCCGCGATTGAGGGACGGAGACCCGGCTTGATGCAAGTCAGGATCTACTTTATTAAATACAACAACCGATTTTTATATATTTCAAACAGACAATAAACGATATGTGACTTACACTGATTGGCACAGCGGTTAATCACCTAATACATATTACAAAAGTTGAGCTCATGATTGGTTGACATCTAAGTTCGGCTCGAACTTTCTTGCGGTTAATTTTTGCTTGCTTGCAGCATTCTTCCTTTTTCTAAATCCTACTCCTACATCCTGCTTCTATAGCACATGCTTATCTTTAGTTACAAAATCAGTCCTCCAAGAAGAAACCGTCCTTGGTCCCCATGGGTGTAACAGTCTGCTTACAGATTGTGCAAGTTACGAGACGCTAGGTTGAGCACGTCCTTCCTAATCAGCTCTGTTTCGCTGTCAGCAAGAGAGACCAGGCTGCCCCCGACAGAGATCCCCAGTGCTGTTGCGGCTAAAGATAGGCTGCAGGGGGATAGTGCAGACCTGCAAGATCTTTCAGGGCTGGCACCTTCCATTGTGGGAGAAGGAGCCGTAAGTTTGCCTTTTCAGGAAAAGTTTCTGCCGAGAACGAGCACCGTGACATGCTGAGTCTCTGGGAAAGCAGAGATCCCCAGTGCAGCGGTGCCTGAGGATAGGCTGCAGGGGGGGGTGAAGACCACAAGATCTTCAGGGCTGGCAGCTTCCTTGTGGAAGAAGGAGCCTTAAGTTTGCCTTTTCAGAAAAAGGCTCTGCCGAGAGCGAGCACCATGAGATGCTGAGTCTCTGGGAAAGCAGAGATCCCCAGTGCTGTTGTGCCTGTGGATAGGCTGGAGCGGGACGGTGAAGACCAGCAAGATCTTTCAGGGCTGCCAGCTTCCTTTATGGGAGAAGGAACCAGACGTTTGCCTTTTCAGAAAAAGGCTCTAGCGAGAGCAAGCACCGTGACATGCTGAGTCTCTGGGAAAGCAGAGATCCCCAGTGCTGTTGTGCCTGTGGATAGGCTGGAGGGGGACGGTGAAGACCAGCAAGATATTTCAGGGCTGGCAGCTTCCTTGTGGGAGAAGGAGCCAGACATTTGCCTTTCAAAAAAATGTTTCTGCCGAGAACGAGCACCATGACATGCTGAGTCTCTGGGAAAGCAGAGAACCCCAGTGGTGTTGCGGCTAAAGATAGGCTGCAGGGGGACTGTAAAGACCAGCAAGACCTTTCAGGGCTGGCAGCTTCCTTGTGGGAGAAGGAGACAGACTTTTGCCTTTTCAGAAAAATGTTTCTGCTGAGAACGAGCACCGTGACATGCTGAGTCTCTGGGAAAGCAGAGATCCCCAGTGCTGTTGCGGCTAAAAATAGGCTGCAGAGGGATGGTGAAGACGTGCAAGATCTTTGAGGGCTAGGAGCTTCCTTGTGGGAGAAGGAGCCAGACGTTTGCCTTTTCAGAAAAAGTTTCTGCTGAAAACGAGCACAGTGAAATGCTGAGTCTCTGGGAAAGCAGAGATCCCCAGTGCTGTTGTGCCTGTGGATAGGCTGGAGGGAGACGGTGAAGACCAGCAAGATCTTTCAGGGCTGGCAGCTTCCTTTGTGGGAGATGGAGCCAGACGTTGGCCTTTACAGAAAAAGTTTCTGCCGAGAACGAGCACCATGTCATGCTGAGTCTCTGGGAAAGCAGAGATCCCCAGTGCTGTTGCGGCTAAAGATAGCCTGCAGAGGGATAGTGAACAACCTACTAGAGCTTTCAGGGCTGGCAGCTTCCATTTTAGGAGAAGGAGCCGTAAGTTTGCCTTTTCAGAAAAAGGCTCTGCCGAGAGCGAGCACCGTGACATGCTGAGTCTCTGGGAAAGCAGAGATCCCCAGTGCTGTGGTGCCTGTGGATAGGCTGGAGGGGGACGGGGAAAACCAGCAAGATTTTTCAGGGCTGGCACCTTCCTTGTGGGAGAAGGAGCCAGACTTTTGCCTTTCAAAAAAATGTTTCTGCCGAGAACGAGCACCGTGACATGCTGAGTCTCTGGGAAAGCAGAGATCCCCAGTGCTGTTGCGGCTAAAGATAGGCTGCAGGGGGATGGTGAAGACCTGCAAGATCTTTCACTGCTGGCAGCTTCCCTGTGGGAGAAGGAGCCATAAGTTTGCCTTTTCAGAAATAGGCTCTGCTGGGAGCGAGCACCATGAGATGCTGAGTCTCTGGGAAAGCAGAGACCCTCAGTGCTGTTGTGGCTAAAGATAGGTTGCAGAGGGAAAGTGAAGACCCGCTACATCTTTCAGGGCTGGCAGGTTCCATTGTGGGAGAAGGAGCCAGACGTTTGCCTTTTCAGAAAAAGTTTCTGCCGAGAGCGATCACCATGACATGCTGAGTCTCTGGGAAAGCAGAGATGCCCAGTGCTGTTGTGCCTGTGGATAGGCTGGAGGGGGACGGTGAAGACCAGCAAGATCTTTCAGGGCTGGCAGCTTCCTTGTGGGAGAAGGAGCATTAATTTTGCCTTTTCGGAAAAAGGCTCTGCCGAGAGCGAGCACCATGAGATGCTGAATCTCTGGGAAAGCAGAGATCCCCAGTGCTGTTGTGCCTGTGGATAGGCTGCAAGGGCACGGTGAAGACCAGCAAGATCTTTCAGGGCTGGCAGCTTCCTTTATGGGAGAAGGAACCAGACGTTTGCCTTTTCAGAAAAAGTTTCTGCCGAGAACGAGCACCGTGACATGCTGAGTCTCTGGGAAAGCAGAGATCCTCAGTGCTGTTGCGGCTAAAGATAGGCTGCAGGGGGATAGTGCAGACCTGCAAGAGCTTTCAGGGCTGGCAGCTTCCATTGTGGGAGAAGGAGCCGTAAGTTTGCCTTTTCAGAAAAAGGCTCTGCCGAGAGCGAGCACCGTGACATGCTGAGTCTCTGGGAAAGCAGAGATCCCCAGTGCTGTTGTGCCTGTGGATAGGCTGGACGGGGACGGTGAAGACCAGCAAGATCTTTCAGGGCTGGCAGCTTCCTTTGTGGGAGAAGGAGCCAGATGTTGGCTTTTTCAGAAAAAGGCTGTGCCGAGAACGAGCACCGTGACATGCTGAGACTCTGGGAAAGCAGAGATCCCCAGTGCTGTTGCGGCTAAAGATAGCCTGCAGAGGGATAGTGCAGACCTACTAGAGCTTTCAGGGCTGGCAGCTTCCATTTTAGGAGAAGGAGCCGTACGTTTGCCTTTTCAGAATAAGGCTCTGCTGAGAGTCTTATGGAAAACACAGATCCCCAGTGCTATTGTGCCTGTGCATAGGCTACAGGGGGACGTTGAAGACCAGCAATATCTTTCAGGGCTGGCACCTTCCTTGTGGGAGAAGGAGCCAGACGTTTGCCTTTTCAGAAAAAGTTTCTGCCGAGAGCGAGCACCGTGACATGCTGAGTCTCTGGGAAAGCAGAGATCCCCAGTGCTGTTGCGGCTAAAGATAGGCTGCAGGGAGGCGGTTAAGACCAGCAAGATCTTTCAGGGCTGGCACCTTCCTTTGTGGGAGAAGGAACCAGACGATTGCCTTTTCAGAAAAAGTTTCTGCCGAGAACGAGCACCGTGACATGCTGAGTCTCTGGGAAGGCAGAGATCCCCAGTGCTGTTGCGGCTAAAGATAGGCTGCAGGGGGATAGTGCAGACCTGCAAGAGCTTTCAGGGCTGGCAGCTTCCATTGTGGGAGAAGGAGCCGTAAGTTTGCCTTTTCAGGAAAAGTTTCTGCTGAGAACGAGCACCGTGACATGCTGAGTCTCTGGGAAAGCAGAGATCCCCAGTGCAGCGGTGCCTGAGGATAGGCTGCAGGGGGGGGTGAAGACCACAAGATCTTCAGGGCTGGCAGCTTCCTTGTGGAAGAAGGAGCCTTAAGTTTGCCTTTTCAGAAAAAGGCTCTGCCGAGAGCGAGCACCATGAGATGCTGAGTCTCTGGGAAAGCAGAGATCCCCAGTGCTGTTGTGCCTGTGGATAGGCTGGAAGGGGACGGTGAAGACCAGCAAGATCTTTCAGGGCTGGCACGTTCACTGTGGGACAAGGAGCCAGACTTTTGCCTTTCAAAAAAATGTTTCTGCCGAGAGCGAGCACCGTGACATGCTGAGTCTCTGGGAAAGCAGAGATCCCCAGTGCTGTTGTGCCTTTGGATAGGCTGCAAGGGGACGGTGAAGACCAGCAAGATCTTTCAGGGCTGGCAGCTTCCTTTATGGCAGAAGGAACCAGACGTTTGCCTTTTCAGAAAAAGTTTCTGCCGAGAACGAGCACCGTGACATGCTGAGTCTCTGGGAAAGCAGAGATCCCCAGTGCTGTTGCGGCTAAAGATAGGCTGCAGGTGGACGGTAAAGACCAGCAAGATCTTTCAGGGCTGGCAGCTTCCTTGTGGGAGAAGGAGCCAGACGTTTACCTTTTCAGAAAAAGTTTCTGCTGAAAACGAGCACCGTGACATGCTGAGTCTCTGGGAAAGCAGAGATCCCCAGTGCTGTTGTGCCTGTGGATAGGCTGCAGGGGGACGGGGAAGACCAGCAAGATCTTTCAGGGCTGGCAGCTTCCTTTGTGGGAGATGGAGCCAGACGTTGGCCTTTACAGAAAAAGTTTCTGCCGAGAACGAGCACCGTGACATGCTGAGTCTCTGGGAAAGCAGAGATCCCCAGTGCTGTTGCGGCTAAAGATAGCCTGCAGAGGGATAGTGAACAACCTACTAGAGCTTTCAGGGCTGGCAGCTTCCATTTTAGGAGAAGGAGCCATAAGTTTGCCTTTTCAGAAAAAGGCTCTGCCGAGAGCGAGCACCGTGACATGCTGAGTCTCTGGGAAAGCAGAGATCCCCAGTGCTGTTGCGGCTAAAGATAGCCTGCAGAGGGATAGTGAACAACCTACTAGAGCTTTCAGGGCTGGCAGCTTCCATTTTAGGAGAAGGAGCCGTAAGTTTGCCTTTTCAGAAAAAGGCTCTGCCGAGAGCGAGCACCGTGACATGCTGAGTCTCTGGGAAAGCAGAGATCCCCAGTGCTGTTGTGCCTGTGGATAGGCTGCAGGGGGACGGGGAAAACCAGCAAGATTTTTCAGGGCTGGCACCTTCCTTGTGGGAGAAGGAGCCAGACTTTTGCCTTTCAAAAAAATGTTTCTGCCGAGAACGAGCACCGTGACATGCTGAGTCTCTGGGAAAGCAGAGATCCCCAGTGCTGTTGCGGCTAAAGATAGGCTGCAGGGGGATGGTGAAGACCTGCAAGATCTTTCAGTGCTGGCAGCTTCCCTGTGGGAGAAGGAGCCATAAGTTTGCCTTTTCAGAAATAGGCTCTGCTGGGAGCGAGCACCATGAGATGCTGAGTCTCTGGGAAAGCAGAGACCCTCAGTGCTGTTGTGGCTAAAGATAGGTTGCAGAGGGAAAGTGAAGACCCGCTACATCTTTCAGGGCTGGCAGGTTCCATTGTGGGAGAAGGAGCCGTAAGTTTGCCTTTTCAGAAAAAGGCTCTGCCGAGAGCGATCGCCATGACATGCTGAGTCTCTGGGAAAGCAGAGATGCCCAGTGCTGTTGTGCCTGTGGATAGGATGGAGGGGGACGGTGAAGACCAGCAAGATCTTTCAGGGCTGGCAGCTTCCTTGTGGGAGAAGGAGCATTAATTTTGCCTTTTCAGAAAAAGGCTCTGCCGAGAGCGAGCACCATGAGATGCTGAATCTCTGGGAAAGCAGAGATCCCCAGTGCTGTTGTGCCTGTGGATAGGCTGGAGGGGGACGGTGAAGACCAGCAAGATCTTTCAGGGCTGGCACCTTCCTTGTGGGAGAAGGAGCCAGACGTTTGCCTTTTCAGAAAAAGTTTCTGCCGAGAACGAGCACCGTGACATGCTGAGTCTCTACGAAAGCAGAGATCCCCATTGCTGTTGCGGCTAAAGATAGGCTGCAGGGGGACGGTAAAGACCAGCAAGATCTTTCAGGGCTTGCACCTTCCTTTGTAGGAGAAGGAGCCGTACGTTTGCCTTTTCAGAAAAAGGCTCTGCTGAGACTCTTATGGAAAACACAGATCCCCAGTGCTATTGTGCCTGTGCATAGGCTACAGGGGGACGTTGAAGACCAGCAAGATCTTTCAGGGCTGGCACCTTCCTTGTGGGAGAAGGAGCCAGACGTTTGCCTTTTCAGAAAAAGTTTCTGCCGAGAGCGAGCACCGTGACATGCTGAGTCTCTGGGAAAGCAGAGATCCCCAGTGCTGTTGCGGATAAATATAGGCTGCAGGGAGGCGGTTAAGACCAGCAAGATCTTTCAGGGCTGGCACCTTCCTTTGTGGGAGAAGGAACCAGACGATTGCCTTTTCAGAAAAAGTTTCTGCCGAGAACGAGCACCGTGACATGCTGAGTCTCTGGGAAGGCAGAGATCCCCAGTGCTGTTGCGGCTAAAGATAGGCTGCAGGGGGATAGTGCAGACCTGCAAGAGCTTTCAGGGCTGGCAGCTTCCATTGTGGGAGAAGGAGCCGTAAGTTTGCCTTTTCAGGAAAAGTTTCTGCTGAGAACGAGCACCGTGACATGCTGAGTCTCTGGGAAAGCAGAGATCCCCAGTGCAGCGGTGCCTGAGGATAGGCTGCAAGGGGACGGTGAAGACCAGCAAGATCTTTCAGGGCTGGCAGCTTCCTTTATGGCAGAAGGAACCAGACGTTTGCCTTTTCAGAAAAAGTTTCTGCCGAGAACGAGCACCGTGACATGCTGAGTCTCTGGGAAAGCAGAGATCCCCAGTGCTGTTGCGCCTGTGGATAGGCTGGAGGGGGACGGTGAAGACCAGCAAGATCTTTCACGGCTGGCAGCTTCCTTGTGGGAGAAGGAGCCAGACTTTTGCCTTTCAAAAAAATGTTTCTGCTGAGAACGAGCACCATGAGATGCTGAGTCTCTGGGAAAGCAGAGATCCCCAGTGCTGTTGCGGCTAAAGATAGGCTGCAGGGGGACGGTAAAGACCAGCAAGATCTTTCAGGGCTGGCAGCTTCCTTTGTGGGAGAAGGAGCCAGACGTTGGCCTTTACAGAAAAAGTTTCTGCCGAGAACGAGCACCGTGACATGCTGAGTCTCTACGAAAGCAGAGATCCCCAGTGCTGTTGCGGCTAAAGATAGGCTGGAGGGGGACGGTGAAGACCAGCAAGATCTTTCAGGGCTGGCAGATTCCATTGTGGGAGAAGGAGCCGTAAGTTTGCCTTTTCAGAAAAAGGCTCTGCCGAGAACGAGCACCGTGACATGCAGAGTCTCTGGGAAAGCAGAGATCCCCAGTGCTGTTGTGGATAAAGATAGGCTGCAGGGGGATGGTGAAGACCTGCAAGATCTTTCAGTGCTGGCAGCTTCCCTGTGGGAGAAGGAGCCAGCCGTTTGCCTTTTCAGAAAAAGTTTCTGCTAAAAACGAGCACCGTGACATGCTGAGTCTCTGGGAAGGCAGAGATCCCCAGTGCTGTTGCGGCTAAAGATAGGCTGCAGGGGGATAGTGCAGACCAGCAAGATCTTTCAGGGCTGGCAGCTTCCTTTGTGTGAGAAGGAGCCAGACGTTGGCTTTTTCAGAAAAAGGCTGTGCCGAGAACGAGCACCGTGACATGCTGAGTCTCTGGGAAAGCAGAGATCCCCAGTGCAGCGGTGCCTGAGGTTAGGCTGCGGGGGGGGTGAAGACCACAAGATCTTCAGGGCTGGCAGATTCCTTGTGGAAGAAGGAGCCTTAAGTTTGCCTTTTCAGAAAAAGGCTCTGCCGAGATCGAGCACCATGAGATGCTGAGTCTCTGGGAAAGCAGAGATCCCCAGTGCTGTTGTGACTGTGGATATGCTGGAGGGGGACGGTGAAGACCAGCAAGATCTTTCAGGGCTGGCACCTTCACTGTGGGAGAAGGAGCCAGACTTTTCACTTTCAATAAAATGTTTCTGCCGAGAGCGAGCACCGTGACATGCTGAGTCTCTGGGAAAGCAGAGATCCCCAGTGCTGTTGTGCCTGTGGATAGGCTGCAAGGGGACGGTGAAGACCAGCAAGATCTTTCAGGGCTGGCAGCTTCCTTAATGGGAGAAGGAACCAGACGTTTGCCTTTTCAGAAAAAGGCTCTGCCGAGAACGAGCACCATGACATGCTGAGTCTCTGGGAAAGCAGAGATCCCCAGTGCTGTTGCGGCTAAAGATAGGCTGCAGGTGGATAGTGCAGACCTGCAAGAGCTTTCAGGGCTGGCAGCTTCCATTGTGGGAGAAGGAGCCGTAAGTTTGCCTTTTCAGAAAAAGGCTCTGCCGAGAGCGAGCACCGTGACATGCTGAGTCTCTGGGAAAGCAGAGATCCCCAGTGCTGTTGTGCCTGTGGATAGGCTGGAGGGGGACGGTGAAGACCAGCAAGATCTTTCAGGGCTGGCAGCTTCCTTTGTGTGAGAAGGAGCCAGACGTTGGCTTTTTCAGAAAAAGGCTGTGCCGAGAACGAGCACCGTGACATGCTGAGACTCTGGGAAGGCAGAGATCCCCAGTGCTGTTGCGGCTAAAGATAGGCTGCAGGGGGATAGTGCAGACCTGCAAGAGCTTTCAGGGCTGGCAGCTTCCATTTTAGGAGAAGGAGCCGTAAGTTTGCCTTTTCAGAAAAAGGCTCTGCCGAGAACGAGCACCGTGACATGCTGAGTCTCTGGGAAAGCAGAGATCCCCAGTGCTGTTGCGGCTAAAGATAGCCGGCAGAGGGATAGTGCAGACCTACTAGAGCTTTCAGGGCTGGCAGCTTCCATTTTAGGAGAAGGAGCCGTAAGTTTGCCTTTTCAGAAAAAAGCTCTGCCGAGAGAGAGCACCGTGACATGCTGAGTCTCTGGGAAAGCAGAGATCCCCAGTGCTGTTGTGCCTGTGCATAGGCTGCAGGGGGACGGGGAAAACCAGCAAGATTTTTCAGGGCTGGCACCTTCCTTGCGGGAGAAGGAGCCAGACTTTTGCCTTTCAAAAAAATGTTTCTGCCGAGAGCGAGCACCGTGACATGCTGAGTCTCTGGGAAAGCAGAGATCCCCAGTGCTGTTATGCCTGTGCATAAGTTGCAGGGGGACGGTGAAGACCAGCAAGATCTTTCAGGGCTGGCAGCTTCCTTGTGGGAGAAGGAGCCAGACGTTTGCCTTTTCAGAAAAAGGCTCTGCCGAGAGCAAGCACCGTGACATGCTGAGTCTCTACGAAAGCAGAGATCCCCAGTGCTGTTGCGGCTAAAGATAGGCTGCAGGGGGATAGTGCAGACCTGCTAGAGCTTTGAGGGCTGGCAGCTTCCATTGTGGGAGAAGGAGCCAGACTTTTGCCTTTCAAAAAAATGTTTCTGCCGAGAACGAGCACCATGACATGCTGAGTCTCTGGGAAAGCAGAGATCCCCAGTGCTGTTGTGCCTGTGCATAGGCTGCAGGGGGACGGGGAAAACCAGCAAGATTTTTCAGGGCTGGCACCTTCCTTGTGGGAGAAGTAGCCAGACTTTTGCCTTTTCAGAAAAATGTTTCTGCTGAGAACGAGCACCGTGACATGCTGAGTCTCTGGGAAAGCAGAGATCCCCAGTGCTGTTGCGGCTAAAGACAGGCTGCAGAGGGATGGTGAAGACCTGCAAGATCTTTGAGGGCTGGCATCTTCCTTGTGGGAGAAGGAGCCAGACTTTTGCCTTTTCAGAAAAAGTTTCTGATGAAAACGAGCACCGTGACATGCTGAGTCTCTGGGAAAGCAGAGATCCCCAGTGCTGTTGCGCCTGTGGATAGGCTGGAGGGGGACGGTGAAGACCTGCAAGATCTTTCAGTGCTGGCAGCTTCCCTGTGGGAGAAGGAGCCAGACGTTTGCCTTTTCAGAAAAAGTTTCTGCTGAGAATGAGCACCGTGACATGCTGAGTCTCTGGGAAAGCAGAGATCCCCAGTGCTGTTGCGGCTAAAGATAGGCTGCAGGGGGATAGTGCAGACCAGCAAGATCTTTCAGGGCTGGCAGCTTCCTTGTGGGAGAAGGAGCCATAAGTTTGCCTTTTCAGAAATAGGCTCTGCTGAGAGCGAGCACCATGAGATGCTGAGTCTCTGGGAAAGCAGAGATCCTCAGTGCTGTTGTGGCTAAAGATAGGTTGCAGAGGGAAAGTGAAGACCTGCTACATCTTTCAGGGCTGGCAGGTTCCATTTTAGGAGAAGGAGCCGTAAGTTTGCCTTTTCAGAAAAAGGCTCTGCCGAGAGCGATCACCGTGACATGCTGAGTCTCTGGGAAAGCAGAGATCCCCAGTGCTGTTGTGCCTGTGGATAGGCTGGAGGGGGACGGTGAAGACCAGCAAGATCTTTCAGGGCTGGCACCTTCCTTGTGGGAGAAGGAGCCAGACTTTTGCCTTTCAAAAAAATGTTTCTGCCGAGAGCGAGCACCGTGACATGCTGAGTCTCTGGGAAAGCAGTGATCCCCAGTGCTGTTATGCCTGTGCATAAGTTGCAGGGGGACGGTGAAGACCAGCAAGATCTTTCAGGGCTGGCAGCTTCCTTTGTGGGAGAAGGAGCCAGACGTTTGCCTTTTCAGAAAAAGGCTCTGCCGAGAGCAAGCACCGTGACATGCTGAGTCTCTACGAAAGCAGAGATCCCCAGTGCTGTTGCTGCTAAAGATAGGCTGCAGGGGGATAGTGCAGACCTGCTAGAGCTTTGAGGGCTGGCAGCTTCCATTGTGGGAGAAGGAGCCAGACTTTTGCCTTTCAAAAAAATTTTCTGCCGAGAACGAGCACCGTGACATGCTGAGTCTCTGGGAAAGCAGAGATTCCCAGTGCTGTTGCGGCTAAAGATAGGCTGCAGGGGGACGGTTAAGACCAGCAAGATCTTTCAGGGCTTGCACCTTCCTTGTGGGAGAAGTAGCCAGACTTTTGCCTTTTCAGAAAAATGTTTCTGCTGAGAACGAGCACCGTGACATGCTGAGTCTCTGGGAAAGCAGAGATCCCCAGTGCTGTTGCGGCTAAAGACAGGCTGCAGAGGGATGGTGAAGACCTGCAAGATCTTTGAGGGCTGGCATCTTCCTTGTGGGAGAAGGAGCCAGACGTTTGCCTTTTCAGAAAAAGTTTCTGATCAAAACGAGCACCGTGACATACTGAGTCTCTGGGAAAGCAGAGATCCCCAGTGCTGTTGCGCCTGTGGATAGGCTGGAGGGGGACGGTGAAGACCTGCAAGATCTTTCAGGGCTGGCAGCTTCCTTTGTGGGAGAAGGAGCCAGACGTTGGCCTTTACAGAAAAAGTTTCTGCCGAGAACGAGCACCGTGACATGCTGAGTCTCTGGGAAAGCAGAGATCCCCAGTGCTGTTGCGGCTAAAGATAGCCGGCAGAGGGATAGTGCAGACCTACTAGAGCTTTCAGGGCTGGCAGCTTCCATTTTAGGAGAAGGAGCCGTAAGTTTGCCTTTTCAGAAAAAAGCTCTGCCGAGAGAGAGCACCGTGACATGCTGAGTCTCTGGGAAAGCAGAGATCCCCAGTGCTGTTGTGCCTGTGCATAGGCTGCAGGGGGACGGTGAAGACCTGCAAGATCTTTCAGGGCTGGCAGCTTCCATTGTGGGAGAAGGAGCCGTAAGTTTGCCTTTTCAGAAAAAAGCTCTGCCGAGAGCAAGCACCGTGACATGCTGAGTCTCTGGGAAAGCAGAGATCCCCAGTGCTGTTGTGCCTGTGGATAGGCTGCAGGGGGACGGGGAAAACCAGCAAGATCTTTCAGGGCTGGCACCTTCCTTGTGGGAGAAGGAGCCAGACTTTTGCCTTTCAAAAAAATGTTTCTGCCGAGAACGAGCACCGTGACATGCTGAGTCTCTGGGAAAGCAGAGATCCCCAGTGCTGTTGCGGCTAAAGATAGGCTGCAGGGGGATAGTGCAGACCAGCAAGATCTTTCAGGGCTGGCAGCTTCCTTGTGGGAGAAGGAGCCATAAGTTTGCCTTTTCAGAAATAGGCTCTGCTGAGAGCGAGCACCATGAGATGCTGAGTCTCTGGGAAAGCAGAGATCCTCAGTGCTGTTGTGGCTAAAGATAGGTTGCAGAGGGAAAGTGAAGTCCTGCTACATCTTTCAGGGCTGGCAGGTTCCATTGTGGGAGAAGGAGCCGTAAGTTTGCCTTTTCAGAAAAAGGCTCTGCCGAGAGCGATCACCGTGACATGCTGAGTCTCTGGGAAAGCAGAGATCCCCAGTGCTGTTGTGGCTGTGGATAGGCTGGAGGGGGACGGTGAAGACCAGCAAGATCTTTCAGGGCTGGCACCTTCCTTGTGGGAGAAGGAGCCAGACTTTTGCCTTTCAAAAAAATGTTTCTGCCGAGAGCGAGCACCGTGACATGCTGAGTCTCTGGGAAAGCAGAGATCCCCAGTGCTGTTGTGCCTGTGCATAGGCTGCAGGGGGACGGGGAAAACCAGCAAGATTTTCCAGGGCTGGCACCTTCCTTGCGGGAGAAGGAGCCAGACGTTTGCCTTTCAAAAAAATGTTTCTGCCGAGAGCGCGCACCGTGACATGCTGAGTCTCTGGGAAAGCAGAGATCCCCAGTGCTGTTATGCCTGTGCATAAGTTGCAGGGGGACGGTGAAGACCAGCAAGATCTTTCAGGGCTGGCAGCTTCCTTGTGGGAGAAGGAGCCAGACGTTTGCCTTTTCAGAAAAAGGCTCTGCCGAGAGCAAGCACCGTGACATGCTGAGTCTCTACGAAAGCAGAGATCCCCAGTGCTGTTGCGGCTAAAGATAGGCTGCAGGGGGATAGTGCAGACCTGCTAGAGCTTTGAGGGCTGGCAGCTTCCATTGTGGGAGAAGGAGCCAGACTTTTGCCTTTCAAAAAAATGTTTCTGCCGAGAACGAGCACCATGACATGCTGAGTCTCTGGGAAAGCAGAGATCCCCAGTGCTGTTGTGCCTGTGCATAGGCTGCAGGGGGACGGGGAAAACCAGCAAGATTTTTCAGGGCTGGCACCTTCCTTGTGGGAGAAGTAGCCAGACTTTTGCCTTTTCAGAAAAATGTTTCTGCTGAGAACGAGCACCGTGACATGCTGAGTCTCTGGGAAAGCAGAGATCCCCAGTGCTGTTGCGGCTAAAGACAGGCTGCAGAGGGATGGTGAAGACCTGCAAGATCTTTGAGGGCTGGCATCTTCCTTGTGGGAGAAGGAGCCAGACGTTTGCCTTTTCAGAAAAAGTTTCTGATGAAAACGAGCACCGTGACATGCTGAGTCTCTGGGAAAGCAGAGATCCCCAGTGCTGTTGCGCCTGTGGATAGGCTGGAGGGGGACGGTGAAGACCTGCAAGATCTTTCAGTGCTGGCAGCTTCCCTGTGGGAGAAGGAGCCAGACGTTTGCCTTTTCAGAAAAAGTTTCTGCTGAGAACGAGCACCGTGACATGCTGAGTCTCTGGGAAAGCAGAGATCCCCAGTGCTGTTGCGGCTAAAGATAGGCTGCAGGGGGATAGTGCAGACCAGCAAGATCTTTCAGGGCTGGCAGCTTCCTTGTGGGAGAAGGAGCCATAAGTTTGCCTTTTCAGAAATAGGCTCTGCTGAGAGCGAGCACCATGAGATGCTGAGTCTCTGGGAAAGCAGAGATCCTCAGTGCTGTTGTGGCTAAAGATAGGTTGCAGAGGGAAAGTGAAGACCTGCTACATCTTTCAGAGCTGGCAGGTTCCATTGTGGGAGAAGGAGCCGTAAGTTTGCCTTTTCAGAAAAAGGCTCTGCCGAGAGCGATCACCGTGACATGCTGAGTTTCTGGGAAAGCAGAGATCCCCAGTGCTGTTGTGCCTGTGCATAAGTTGCAGGGGGATGGTGAAGACCAGCAAGATCTTCCAGGGCTGGCAGCTTCCTTTTGGGAGAAGGAGCCAGACGTTTGCCTTTTCAGAAAAAGGCTCTGCCGAGAGCAAGCACCGTGACATGCTGAGTCTCTACGAAAGCAGAGATCCCCAGTGCTGTTGTGCCTGTGGATAGGCTGCAGGGAGGCGGTTAAGACCAGCAAGATCTTTCAGGGCTGGCAGCTTCCTTTGTGGGAGAAGGAACCAGACGATTGCCTTTTCAGAAAAAGTTTCTGCCGAGAACGAGCACCGTGACATGCTGAGTCTCTGGGAAGGCAGAGATCCCCAGTGCTGTTGCGGCTAAAGATAGGCTGCAGGGGGATAGTGCAGACCTGCAAGAGCTTTCAGGGCTGGCAGCTTCCATTGTGGGAGAAGGAGCCGTAAGTTTGCCTTTTCAGGAAAAGATTCTACCGAGAACGAGCACCGTGACATGCTGAGTCTCTGGGAAAGCAGAGATCCCCAGTGCAGCGGTGCCTGAGGATAGGCTGCAGGGGGGGGTGAGGACCACAAGATCTTCAGGGCTGGCAGCTTCCTTGTGGAAGAAGGAGCCTTAAGTTTGCCTTTTCAGAAAAAGGCTCTGCCGAGAGCGAGCACCATGAGAAGCTGAGTCTCTGGGAAAGCAGAGATCCCCAGTGCTGTTGTGCCTGTGGATAGGCTGGAGGGGGACGGTGAAGACCAGCAAGATCTTTCAGGGCTGGCACCTTCACTGTGGGACAAGGAGCCAGACTTTTCACTTTCAAAAAAATGTTTCTGCCGAGAGCGAGCACCGTGACATGCTGAGTCTCTGGGAAAGCAGAGATCCCCAGTGCTGTTGTGCCTGTGGATAGGCTGCAAGGGGACGGTGAAGACCAGCAAGATCTTTCAGGGCTGGCAGCTTCCTTTGTGGGAGAAGGAACCAGACGATTGCCTTTTCAGAAAAAGTTTCTGCCGAGAACGAGCACCGTGACATGCTGAGTCTCTGGGAAAGCAGAGATCCCCAGTGCTGTTGCGGCTAAAGATAGGCTGGAGGGGGACGGTGAAGACCAGCAAGATCTTTCAGGGATGGCAGCTTCCTTGTGGGAGAAGGAGCCAGACTTTTGCCTTTCAAAAAAATGTTTCTGCCGAGAACGAGCACCATGACATGCTGAGTCTCTGGGAAAGCAGAGATCCCCAGTGCTGTTGCGGCTAAAGATAGGCTGCAGGGGGACTGTAAAGACCAGCAAGACCTTTCAGGGCTGGCAGCTTCCTTGTGGGAGAAGGAGCCAGACGTTTGCCTTTTCAGAAAAAGTTTCTGATCAAAACGAGCACCGTGACATACTGAGTCTCTGGGAAAGCAGAGATCCCCAGTGCTGTTGCGCCTGTGGATAGGCTGGAGGGGGACGGTGAAGACCTGCAAGATCTTTCAGGGCTGGCAGCTTCCTTTGTGGGAGAAGGAGCCAGACGTTGGCCTTTACAGAAAAAGTTTCTGCCGAGAACGAGCACCGTGACATGCTGAGTCTCTGGGAAAGCAGAGATCCCCAGTGCTGTTGCGGCTAAAGATAGCCGGCAGAGGGATAGTGCAGACCTACTAGAGCTTTCAGGGCTGGCAGCTTCCATTTTAGGAGAAGGAGCCGTAAGTTTGCCTTTTCAGAAAAAATCTCTGCCGTGAGAGAGCACCGTGACATGCTGAGTCTCTGGGAAAGCAGAGATCCCCAGTGCTGTTGTGCCTGTGCATAGGCTGCAGGGGGACGGTGAAGACCTGCAAGATCTTTCAGGGCTGGCAGCTTCCATTGTGGGAGAAGGAGCCGTAAGTTTGCCTTTTCAGAAAAAAGCTCTGCCGAGAGCAAGCACCGTGACATGCTGAGTCTCTGGGAAAGCAGAGATCCCCAGTGCTGTTGTGCCTGTGGATAGGCTGCAGGGGGACGGGGAAAACCAGCAAGATCTTTCAGGGCTGGCACCTTCCTTGTGGGAGAAGGAGCCAGACTTTTGCCTTTCAAAAAAATGTTTCTGCCGAGAACGAGCACCGTGACATGCTGAGTCTCTGGGAAAGCAGAGATCCCCAGTGCTGTTGCGGCTAAAGATAGGCTGCAGGGGGATAGTGCAGACCAGCAAGATCTTTCAGGGCTGGCAGCTTCCTTGTGGGAGAAGGAGCCATAAGTTTGCCTTTTCAGAAATAGGCTCTGCTGAGAGCGAGCACCATGAGATGCTGAGTCTCTGGGAAAGCAGAGATCCTCAGTGCTGTTGTGGCTAAAGATAGGTTGCAGAGGGAAAGTGAAGTCCTGCTACATCTTTCAGGGCTGGCAGGTTCCATTGTGGGAGAAGGAGCCGTAAGTTTGCCTTTTCAGAAAAAGGCTCTGCCGAGAGCGATCACCGTGACATGCTGAGTCTCTGGGAAAGCAGAGATCCCCAGTGCTGTTGTGCCTGTGGATAGGCTGGAGGGGGACGGTGAAGACCAGCAAGATCTTTCAGGGCTGGCACCTTCCTTGTGGGAGAAGGAGCCAGACTTTTGCCTTTCAAAAAAATGTTTCTGCCGAGAGCGAGCACCGTGACATGCTGAGTCTCTGGGAAAGCAGAGATTCCCAGTGCTGTTGCGGCTAAAGATAGGCTGCAGGGGGACGGTTAAGACCAGCAAGATCTTTCAGGGCTTGCACCTTCCTTGTGGGAGAAGTAGCCAGACTTTTCCTTTTCAGAAAAATGTTTCTGCTGAGAACGAGCACCGTGACATGCTGAGTCTCTGGGAAAGCAGAGATCCCCAGTGCTGTTGCGGCTAAAGACAGGCTGCAGAGGGATGGTGAAGACCTGCAAGATCTTTGAGGGCTGGCATCTTCCTTGTGGGAGAAGGAGCCAGACGTTTGCCTTTTCAGAAAAAGTTTCTGATGAAAACGAGCACCGTGACATGCTGAGTCTCTGGGAAAGCAGAGATCCCCAGTGCTGTTGCGCCTGTGGATAGGCTGGAGGGGGACGGTGAAGACCTGCAAGATCTTTCAGGGCTGGCAGCTTCCTTTGTGGGAGAAGGAGCCAGACGTTGGCCTTTACAGAAAAAGTTTCTGCCGAGAACGAGCACCGTGACATGCTGAGTCTCTGGGAAAGCAGAGATCCCCAGTGCTGTTGCGGCTAAAGATAGCCGGCAGAGGGATAGTGCAGACCTACTAGAGCTTTCAGGGCTGGCAGCTTCCATTTTAGGAGAAGGAGCCGTAAGTTTGCCTTTTCAGAAAAAAGCTCTGCCGAGAGAGAGCACCGTGACATGCTGCGTCTCTGGGAAAGCAGAGATCCCCAGTGCTGTTGTGCCTGTGCATAGGCTGCAGGGGGACGGGGAAAACCAGCAAGATTTTTCAGGGCTGGCACCTTCCTTGCGGGAGAAGGAGCCAGACGTTTGCCTTTCAAAAAAATGTTTCTGCCGAGAGCGCGCACCGTGACATGCTGAGTCTCTGGGAAAGCAGAGATCCCCAGTGCTGTTATGCCTGTGCATAAGTTGCAGGGGGACGGTGAAGACCAGCAAGATCTTTCAGGGCTGGCAGCTTCCTTGTGGGAGAAGGAGCCAGACGTTTGCCTTTTCAGAAAAAGGCTCTGCCGAGAGCAAGCACCGTGACATGCTGAGTCTCTACGAAAGCAGAGATCCCCAGTGCTGTTGCGGCTAAAGATAGGCTGCAGGGGGATAGTGCAGACCTGCTAGAGCTTTGAGGGCTGGCAGCTTCCATTGTGGGAGAAGGAGCCAGACTTTTGCCTTTCAAAAAAATGTTTCTGCCGAGAACGAGCACCATGACATGCTGAGTCTCTGGGAAAGCAGAGATCCCCAGTGCTGTTGTGCCTGTGCATAGGCTGCAGGGGGACGGGGAAAACCAGCAAGATTTTTCAGGGCTGGCACCTTCCTTGTGGGAGAAGTAGCCAGACTTTTGCCTTTTCAGAAAAATGTTTCTGCTGAGAACGAGCACCGTGACATGCTGAGTCTCTGGGAAAGCAGAGATCCCCAGTGCTGTTGCGGCTAAAGACAGGCTGCAGAGGGATGGTGAAGACCTGCAAGATCTTTGAGGGCTGGCATCTTCCTTGTGGGAGAAGGAGCCAGACGTTTGCCTTTTCAGAAAAAGTTTCTGATGAAAACGAGCACCGTGACATGCTGAGTCTCTGGGAAAGCAGAGATCCCCAGTGCTGTTGCGCCTGTGGATAGGCTGGAGGGGGACGGTGAAGACCTGCAAGATCTTTCAGTGCTGGCAGCTTCCCTGTGGGAGAAGGAGCCAGACGTTTGCCTTTTCAGAAAAAGTTTCTGCTGAGAACGAGCACCGTGACATGCTGAGTCTCTGGGAAAGCAGAGATCCCCAGTGCTGTTGCGGCTAAAGATAGGCTGCAGGGGGATAGTGCAGACCAGCAAGATCTTTCAGGGCTGGCAGCTTCCTTGTGGGAGAAGGAGCCATAAGTTTGCCTTTTCAGAAATAGGCTCTGCTGAGAGCGAGCACCATGAGATGCTGAGTCTCTGGGAAAGCAGAGATCCTCAGTGCTGTTGTGGCTAAAGATAGGTTGCAGAGGGAAAGTGAAGACCTGCTACATCTTTCAGAGCTGGCAGGTTCCATTGTGGGAGAAGGAGCCGTAAGTTTGCCTTTTCAGAAAAAGGCTCTGCCGAGAGCGATCACCGTGACATGCTGAGTTTCTGGGAAAGCAGAGATCCCCAGTGCTGTTGTGCCTGTGCATAAGTTGCAGGGGGATGGTGAAGACCAGCAAGATCTTCCAGGGCTGGCAGCTTCCTTGTGGGAGAAGGAGCCAGACGTTTGCCTTTTCAGAAAAAGGCTCTGCCGAGAGCAAGCACCGTGACATGCTGAGTCTCTACGAAAGCAGAGATCCCCAGTGCTGTTGTGCCTGTGGATAGGCTGCAGGGAGGCGGTTAAGACCAGCAAGATCTTTCAGGGCTGGCAGCTTCCTTTGTGGGAGAAGGAACCAGACGATTGCCTTTTCAGAAAAAATTTCTGCCGAGAACGAGCACCGTGACATGCTGAGTCTCTGGGAAGGCAGAGATCCCCAGTGCTGTTGCGGCTAAAGATAGGCTGCAGGGGGATAGTGCAGACCTGCAAGAGCTTTCAGGGCTGGCAGCTTCCATTGTGGGAGAAGGAGCCGTAAGTTTGCCTTTTCAGGAAAAGATTCTACCGAGAACGAGCACCGTGACATGCTGAGTCTCTGGGAAAGCAGAGATCCCCAGTGCAGCGGTGCCTGAGGATAGGCTGCAGGGGGGGGTGAGGACCACAAGATCTTCAGGGCTGGCAGCTTCCTTGTGGAAGAAGGAGCCTTAAGTTTGCCTTTTCAGAAAAAGGCTCTGCCGAGAGCGAGCACCATGAGATGCTGAGTCTCTGGGAAAGCAGAGATCCCCAGTGCTGTTGTGCCTGTGGATAGGCTGGAGGGGGACGGTGAAGACCAGCAAGATCTTTCAGGGCTGGCACCTTCACTGTGGGACAAGGAGCCAGACTTTTCACTTTCAAAAAAATGTTTCTGCCGAGAGCGAGCACCGTGACATGCTGAGTCTCTGGGAAAGCAGAGATCCCCAGTGCTGTTGTGCCTGTGGATAGGCTGCAAGGGGACGGTGAAGACCAGCAAGATCTTTCAGGGCTGGCAGCTTCCTTTATGGGAGAAGGAACCAGACGTTGGCCTTTTCAGAAAAAGTTTCTGCCGAGAACGAGCACCGTGACATGCTGAGTCTCTGGGAAAAAAGAGATCCCCAGTGCTGTTGCGTCTAAAGATAGGCTGGAGGGGGACGGTGAAGACCAGCAAGATCTTTCAGGGATGGCAGCTTCCTTGTGGGAGAAGGAGCCAGACTTTTGCCTTTCAAAAAAATGTTTCTGCCGAGAACGAGCACCATGACATGCTGAGTCTCTGGGAAAGCAGAGATCCCCAGTGCTGTTGCGGCTAAAGATAGGCTGCAGGGGGACTGTAAAGACCAGCAAGACCTTTCAGGGCTGGCAGCTTCCTTGTGGGAGAAGGAGCCAGACGTTTGCCTTTTCAGAAAAATGTTTCTGCTGAGAACGAGCACCGTGACATGCTGAGTCACTGGGAAAGCAGAGATCCCCAGTGCTGTTGCGGCTAAAGATAGGCTGCAGAGGGATGGTGAAGACCTGCAAGATCTTTCAGGGCTGGCAGCTTCCTTTGTGGGAGAAGGAGCCAGACGTTGGCCTTTACAGAAAAAGTTTCTGCCGAGAACGAGCACCGTGACATGCTGAGTCTCTGGGAAAGCAGAGATCCCCAGTGCTGTTGCGGCTAAAGATAGCCTGCAGAGGGATAGTGCAGACCTACTAGAGCTTTCAGGGCTGGCAGCTTCCATTTTAGGAGAAGGAGCCGTAAGTTTGCCTTTTCAGAAAAAAGCTCTGCCGAGAGAGAGCACCGTGACATGCTGAGTCTCTGGGAAAGCAGAGATCCCCAGTGCTGTTGTGCCTGTGCATAAGCTGCAGGGGGACGGTGAAGACCTGCAAGATCTTTCAGGGCTGGCAGCTTCCATTGTGGGAGAAGGAGCCGTAAGTTTGCCTTTTCAGAAAAAAGCTCTGCCGAGAGCAAGCACCGTGACATGCTGAGTCTCTGGGAAAGCAGAGATCCCCAGTGCTGTTGTGCCTGTGGATAGGCTGCAGGGGGACGGGGAAAACCAGCAAGATCTTTCAGGGCTGGCACCTTCCTTGTGGGAGAAGGAGCCAGACTTTTGCCTTTCAAAAAAATGTTTCTGCCGAGAACGAGCACCGTGACATGCTGAGTCTCTGGGAAAGCAGAGATCCCCAGTGCTGTTGCGGCTAAAGATAGGCTGCAGGGGGATAGTGCAGACCAGCAAGATCTTTCAGGGCTGGCAGCTTCCTTGTGGGAGAAGGAGCCATAAGTTTGCCTTTTCAGAAATAGGCTCTGCTGAGAGCGAGCACCATGAGATGCTGAGTCTCTGGGAAAGCAGAGATCCTCAGTGCTGTTGTGGCTAAAGATAGGTTGCAGAGGGAAAGTGAAGTCCTGCTACATCTTTCAGGGCTGGCAGGTTCCATTGTGGGAGAAGGAGCCGTAAGTTTGCCTTTTCAGAAAAAGGCTCTGCCGAGAGCGATCACCGTGACATGCTGAGTCTCTGGGAAAGCAGAGATCCCCAGTGCTGTTGTGCCTGTGGATAGGCTGGAGGGGGACGGTGAAGACCAGCAAGATCTTTCAGGGCTGGCACCTTCCTTGTGGGAGAAGGAGCCAGACTTTTGCCTTTCAAAAAAATGTTTCTGCCGAGAGCGAGCACCGTGACATGCTGAGTCTCTGGGAAAGCAGAGATTCCCAGTGCTGTTGCGGCTAAAGATAGGCTGCAGGGGGACGGTTAAGACCAGCAAGATCTTTCAGGGCTTGCACCTTCCTTGTGGGAGAAGTAGCCAGACTTTTCCTTTTCAGAAAAATGTTTCTGCTGAGAACGAGCACCGTGACATGCTGAGTCTCTGGGAAAGCAGAGATCCCCAGTGCTGTTGCGGCTAAAGACAGGCTGCAGAGGGATGGTGAAGACCTGCAAGATCTTTGAGGGCTGGCATCTTCCTTGTGGGAGAAGGAGCCAGACGTTTGCCTTTTCAGAAAAAGTTTCTGATGAAAACGAGCACCGTGACATGCTGAGTCTCTGGGAAAGCAGAGATCCCCAGTGCTGTTGCGCCTGTGGATAGGCTGGAGGGGGACGGTGAAGACCTGCAAGATCTTTCAGGGCTGGCAGCTTCCTTTGTGGGAGAAGGAGCCAGACGTTGGCCTTTACAGAAAAAGTTTCTGCCGAGAACGAGCACCGTGACATGCTGAGTCTCTGGGAAAGCAGAGATCCCCAGTGCTGTTGCGGCTAAAGATAGCCGGCAGAGGGATAGTGCAGACCTACTAGAGCTTTCAGGGCTGGCAGCTTCCATTTTAGGAGAAGGAGCCGTAAGTTTGCCTTTTCAGAAAAAAGCTCTGCCGAGAGAGAGCACCGTGACATGCTGAGTCTCTGGGAAAGCAGAGATCCCCAGTGCTGTTGTGCCTGTGCATAGGCTGCAGGGGGACGAGGAAAACCAGCAAGATTTTCCAGGGCTGGCACCTTCCTTGCGGGAGAAGGAGCCAGACGTTTGCCTTTCAAAAAAATGTTTCTGCCGAGAGCGCGCACCGTGACATGCTGAGTCTCTGGGAAAGCAGAGATCCCCAGTGCTGTTATGCCTGTGCATAAGTTGCAGGGGGACGGTGAAGACCAGCAAGATCTTTCAGGGCTGGCAGCTTCCTTGTGGGAGAAGGAGCCAGACGTTTGCCTTTTCAGAAAAAGGCTCTGCCGAGAGCAAGCACCGTGACATGCTGAGTCTCTACGAAAGCAGAGATCCCCAGTGCTGTTGCGGCTAAAGATAGGCTGCAGGGGGATAGTGCAGACCTGCTAGAGCTTTGAGGGCTGGCAGCTTCCATTGTGGGAGAAGGAGCCAGACTTTTGCCTTTCAAAAAAATGTTTCTGCCGAGAACGAGCACCATGACATGCTGAGTCTCTGGGAAAGCAGAGATCCCCAGTGCTGTTGTGCCTGTGCATAGGCTGCAGGGGGACGGGGAAAACCACAAAGATTTTTCAGGGCTGGCACCTTCCTTGTGGGAGAAGTAGCCAGACTTTTGCCTTTTCAGAAAAATGTTTCTGCTGAGAACGAGCACCGTGACATGCTGAGTCTCTGGGAAAGCAGAGATCCCCAGTGCTGTTGCGGCTAAAGACAGGCTGCAGAGGGATGGTGAAGACCTGCAAGATCTTTGAGGGCTGGCATCTTCCTTGTGGGAGAAGGAGCCAGACGTTTGCCTTTTCAGAAAAAGTTTCTGATGAAAACGAGCACCGTGACATGCTGAGTCTCTGGGAAAGCAGAGATCCCCAGTGCTGTTGCGCCTGTGGATAGGCTGGAGGGGGACGGTGAAGACCTGCAAGATCTTTCAGTGCTGGCAGCTTCCCTGTGGGAGAAGGAGCCAGACGTTTGCCTTTTCAGAAAAAGTTTCTGCTGAGAACGAGCACCGTGACATGCTGAGTCTCTGGGAAAGCAGAGATCCCCAGTGCTGTTGCGGCTAAAGATAGGCTGCAGGGGGATAGTGCAGACCAGCAAGATCTTTCAGGGCTGGCAGCTTCCTTGTGGGAGAAGGAGCCATAAGTTTGCCTTTTCAGAAATAGGCTCTGCTGAGAGCGAGCACCATGAGATGCTGAGTCTCTGGGAAAGCAGAGATCCTCAGTGCTGTTGTGGCTAAAGATAGGTTGCAGAGGGAAAGTGAAGACCTGCTACATCTTTCAGAGCTGGCAGGTTCCATTGTGGGAGAAGGAGCCGTAAGTTTGCCTTTTCAGAAAAAGGCTCTGCCGAGAGCGATCACCGTGACATGCTGAGTTTCTGGGAAAGCAGAGATCCCCAGTGCTGTTGTGCCTGTGCATAAGTTGCAGGGGGATGGTGAAGACCAGCAAGATCTTCCAGGGCTGGCAGCTTCCTTGTGGGAGAAGGAGCCAGACGTTTGCCTTTTCAGAAAAAGGCTCTGCCGAGAGCAAGCACCGTGACATGCTGAGTCTCTACGAAAGCAGAGATCCCCAGTGCTGTTGTGCCTGTGGATAGGCTGCAGGGAGGCGGTTAAGACCAGCAAGATCTTTCAGGGCTGGCAGCTTCCTTTGTGGGAGAAGGAACCAGACGATTGCCTTTTCAGAAAAAGTTTCTGCCGAGAACGAGCACCGTGACATGCTGAGTCTCTGGGAAGGCAGAGATCCCCAGTGCTGTTGCGGCTAAAGATAGGCTGCAGGGGGATAGTGCAGACCTGCAAGAGCTTTCAGGGCTGGCAGCTTCCATTGTGGGAGAAGGAGCCGTAAGTTTGCCTTTTCAGGAAAAGATTCTACCGAGAACGAGCACCGTGACATGCTGAGTCTCTGGGAAAGCAGAGATCCCCAGTGCAGCGGTGCCTGAGGATAGGCTGCAGGGGGGGGTGAGGACCACAAGATCTTCAGGGCTGGCAGCTTCCTTGTGGAAGAAGGAGCCTTAAGTTTGCCTTTTCAGAAAAAGGCTCTGCCGAGAGCGAGCACCATGAGATGCTGAGTCTCTGGGAAAGCAGAGATCCCCAGTGCTGTTGTGCCTGTGGATAGGCTGGAGGGGGACGGTGAAGACCAGCAAGATCTTTCAGGGCTGGCACCTTCACTGTGGGACAAGGAGCCAGACTTTTCACTTTCAAAAAAATGTTTCTGCCGAGAGCGAGCACCGTGACATGCTGAGTCTCTGGGAAAGCAGAGATCCCCAGTGCTGTTGTGCCTGTGGATAGGCTGCAAGGGGACGGTGAAGACCAGCAAGATCTTTCAGGGATGGCAGCTTCCTTGTGGGAGAAGGAGCCAGACTTTTGCCTTTCAAAAAAATGTTTCTGCCGAGAACGAGCACCATGACATGCTGAGTCTCTGGGAAAGCAGAGATCCCCAGTGCTGTTGCGGCTAAAGATAGGCTGCAGGGGGACTGTAAAGACCAGCAAGACCTTTCAGGGCTGGCAGCTTCCTTGTGGGAGAAGGAGCCAGACGTTTGCCTTTTCAGAAAAATGTTTCTGCTGAGAACGAGCACCGTGACATGCTGAGTCACTGGGAAAGCAGAGATCCCCAGTGCTGTTGCGGCTAAAGATAGGCTGCAGAGGGATGGTGAAGACCTGCAAGATCTTTCAGGGCTGGCAGCTTCCTTGTGGGAGAAGGAGCCAGACGTTTGCCTTTTCAGAAAAAGTTTCTGCTGAAAACGAGCACCGTGACATGCTGAGTCTCTGGGAAAGCAGAGATCCCCAGTGCTGTTGTGCCTGTGGATAGGCTGCAGGGGGACGGGGAAAACCAGCAAGATTTTTCAGGGCTGGTACCTTCCTTGTGGGAGAAGGAGCCAGACTTTTGCCTTTCAAAAAAATGTTTCTGCCGAGAACGAGCACCGTGACATGCTGAGTCTCTGGGAAAGCAGAGATCCCCAGTGCTGTTGCGGCTAAAGATAGGCTGCAGGGGGATGGTGAAGACCTGCAAGATCTTTCAGTGCTGGCAGCTTCCCTGTGGGAGAAGGAGCCAGACGTTTGCCTTTTCAGAAATAGGCTCTGCTGAGAGCGAGCACCATGAGATGCTGAGTCTCTGGGAAAGCAGAGATCCTCAGTGCTGTTGTGGCTAAAGATAGGTTGCAGAGGGAAAGTGAAGACCTGCTACATCTTTCAGGGCTGGCAGGTTCCATTGTGGGAGAAGGAGCCGTAAGTTTCCCTTTTCAGAAAAAGACTCTGCCGAGAGCGATCACCGTGACATGCTGAGTCTCTGGGAAAGCAGAGATCCCCAGTGCTGTTGTGCCTGTGAATAGGTTGCAGGGGGACGGTGAAGACCAGCAAGATCTTTCAGGGCTGCCACCTTCCTTGTGGGAGAAGGAGCCAAACGTTTCCCTTTCAGGAAAAGTTTCTGCTGAGAACGAGCACCGTGACATGCTGTGTCTCTGGGAAAGCAGAGATCCCCAGTGCTGTTGCGGATAAAGATAGGCTGTAGGGAGGCGGTTAAGACCAGCAAGATCTTTCAGGGCTGGCAGCTTCCTTTGTGGGAGAAGGAACCAGACGATTGCCTTTTCAGAAGAAGTTTCTGCCGAGAACGAGCACCGTGACATGCTGAGTCTCTGGGAAGGCAGAGATCCCCAGTGCTGTTGCGCCTGTGGATAGGCTGGAGGGGGACGGGGAAAACCAGCAAGATCTTTCAGGGCTGGCAGCTTCCTTGTCGGAGAAGGAGCCAGACGATTGCCTTTTCAGAGAAATGTTTCTGCTGAGAACGAGCACCGTGACATGCTGAGTCTCTGGGAAAGCAGAGATCCCCTATGCTGTTGCGGCTAAAGATAGGCTGCAGAGGGATGGTGAAGACCTGCAAGATCTTTGAGGGCTGGCAGCTTCCTTGTGGGAGAAGGAGCCAGACGTTTGCCTTTTCAGAAAAAGTTTCTGCTGAAAACGAGCACCGTGACATGCTGAGTCTCTGGGAAAGCAGAGATCCCCAGTGCTGTTGCGGCTAAAGATAGCCTGCAGAGGGATAGTGCAGATCTACTAGAGCTTTCAGGGCTGGCAGCTTCCATTTTAGGAGAAGGAGCCGTAAGTTTGGCTTTTCAGAAAAAGGCCCTGCCGAGAGCGAGCATCATGACATGCTGAGTCTCTGGGAAAGCAGGGATCCCCGGTGCTGTTGTGCCTGTGGATAGGCTGGAGGGGGATGGTGAAGACCAGCAAGATCTTTCAGGGCTGGCACCTTCACTGTGGGACAAGGAGCCAGACTTTTCACTTTCAAAAAAATGTTTCTGCCGAGAACAAGCACCGTGACATGCTGAGTCTCTGGGAAAGCAGAGATCCCCAGTGCTGTTGTGCCTGTGGATAGGCTGCAAGGGCACGGTGAAGACCAGCAAGATCTTTCAGGGCTGGCAGCTTCCTTTATGGCAGAAGGAACCAGACGTTTGCCTTTTCAGAAAAAGTTTCTGCCGAGCACGAGCACCGTGACATGCTGAGTCTCTGGGAAAGCAGAGATCCCCAGTGCTGTTGCGCCTGTGGATAGGCTGGAGGGGGACGGTGAAGACCAGCAAGATCTTTCAGGGCTGGCAGCTTCCTTTGTGGGAGAAGGAACCAGACGATTGCCTTTTCAGAAAAAGTTTCTGCCGAGAACGAGCACCGTGACATGCTGAGTCTCTGGGAAGGCAGAGATCTGCCGCGATTGAGGGACGGAGACCCGGCTTGATGCAAGTCAGTATCTACTTTATTAAATACAACAACCGATTTTTATATGTTTCAAACAGACAATAAACGATATGTGACTTACACTGATTGGCACAGCGGTTAATCACCTAATACATATTACAAAAGTTGAGCTCATGATTGGTTGACATCTAAGTTCGGCTCGACCTTTCTTGCGGTTAATTTTTGCTTGCTTGCAGCATTCTTCCTTTTTCTAAATCCTACTCCTACATCCTGCTTCTATAGCACATGCTTATCTTTAGTTACAAAATCAGTCCTCCAAGAAGAAACTGTCCTTGGTCCCCATGGGTGTAACAGTCTGCTTACAGATTGTGCAAGTTACGAGACGCTAGGTTGAGCACGTCCTTCCTAATCAGCTCTATTTCGCTGTCAGCAAGAGAGACCAGGCTGCCCCCGACATCTCCCCCTTCTTGTTGCACAGTAGGGACCTTTTTCACTGAGCTGGCTATTAGGTTCTGTACACATTGCAAGAAACAGGGTAAACAAAGTAACAAAAGAATAAAAACGACTAGAGCATACACAATTATTTTTACAAGGCTTCTTAACCATCCTGATAGGCCCCAACCCCCAAACAGTTTGTCCAGCCAATCCCAACCATCGTCTTGGCGGAGTTTGGAAACCCCATCCTTGAGTTGCTGTATACTAGCGTGAATTGATTCAGAATGATCTGAAAGGTTCATACAACACATGCCGTCAAAATCCTCACAGCCATGGCCTTGTGCCAAAAGCAAAAAATCTATAGCGGCTCTATTTTGCAAGGTAGCATGGCGCACACTATCTACATCTAATAAAAGACCAGACAGTGCCTGACTAGTAGCGTTAGTTTGCTTTGCAAGCCAACAACCTAATTTATCTAAAGTCGCCAAAGCTTTGCCAGCAGCAGCTCCAGGTAATAAAAGCGAGGCTACATAACGCTGACTAAAAGACCAAAAATCCACCTTATCATTACAGTCGGGGGTATAGGCATGAACACTACGCCTTGCTCTGTGAGAGAGACGGTGTTGTAAAATTGAAGAGGTGTTAGGATTTAATACTGAGAGGCGTCCAAGACTACAGGGGCCTCCCCTTATGTGAGAGGGGATAACAGGCCAAGCTCTATCCCCACAGATAAAAAATATTCCTGGGGGTAGTAAAAGGGGGGCATTAGCAGATTTAGACAAATTTGAGGCTGTATAATTGCACCAAATACTAGCATTTCGAAAAATGGGATGAACGGGAGAGACATCCCATGCTTTGGACTGATTTTTTCCTGTGTAATTGAATTGCACACTGTATTGGTTTTGTTTGGCAAGGTTTTGGTAGCGGGGGGGGGTTACAGGGGTGGCTTCTGTAAGAAACTGCTGGAAGCTTCCCCTGTGTTCAAGAGAGAGCGAGCCCATATTAGCCGGCTCTGAGACGGACCCGCCGCCGGCCAAGGCCGAGCCAATCAGTGATAGTGGTAACGCCTCTGTGATAACATTTTTAAGAAGGAAAAAGTTGGGACGGAGAGAAACTGCCGCCGGAGTGAGGAGTGAGAACATGTAAGAGAAACAAGCCTGCGGACACCAAGGTCAGTGAAGAAGGAGGGGGAGGAGATGCTCCAGGCGCCGGAGCGAAGATTCCCCTGCAGCCCGTGGTGAAGACCCTGGTGAGGCAGGCTGTCCCCCTGCAGTCCAGGGAGGTCCACGGTGGAGCAGATCTCCACCTGTAGCCCGTGGAGGACCCCACGCCGGAGCAGGTGGGTTCCCGAAGGAGGCTGTGACCCCGTGGGAACCCCGCGCTGGAGCAGGTTCCTGGCAGGACCTGCGGATCTGTGGAGAGAGGAGCCCACGGAGCAGGCTTTCTGGCAGGACTTGTGACCCCATGGGGGACCCGCGCTGGAGCAGTGTGCTCCTGAAGGACTGCACACCGTGGAATGGACCCATGCTGGAGCAGTTCGTGAAGAACTGCAGCCCGTGGGAATGGCCCACGTTGGAGGAGTTCGTGGAGGACTGTCTCCCGTGGGTGGGACCCCACGCTGGAGCAGGGGAAGAGTGTGATCAGCCCTCGTCCTGAGGAGGTGAAGCGGCAGAAAATAACGTGTGATGACCATAAACCCCATCCCTGTCCCCCTGTGCCGCTGGGGGGGCTTGGTGGTGAAATCCGGGAGGGTAGTTGTGCCCGGGAAGAACGGAGGGGTGGTGGGAAGGTGTTCTGAGATTTCGTTTTACTTCTCATTACCTTGCTCTGGTTGATTTGTAATAAATTGAGTATGTTTTGCAAATTGAGTCTGTTTTGCCCGTGACGGTAATAGTGAATGATCTCTCCTGTCCTTATCTCGACCCGCGAGCCTTTTGTTATATTTTCTCTCCCCTGTCCAGCTGAGGATGGGGGAGTGATAGAATGGCTTTGGTGGGCACCTGGTGTTCAGCCAGGGTCAACCCATCACAGTCTTTTTGGTGGAGAATGCGGGCAATGTGAGGAATTTGAGATAAGGATAGTAACTGAGAGAGGTAACGGGCAAAACATGGACTGAACGCAGCTAGAGAGTTAAGAGCTGCTTGATGAGTGGGGAATCTTTATTGTTGTAATTGTGGTGAAGGGATGAGGGGTGGATTGTGTGTGTAAATTGTCCACTTTTGTCAGTTTTGTGATGATATTATTTTGATTTTGGTGTGGGGAATTATTTTTGTGATGTGAGTGAAGACTTTGTGTGATGAATGTGGATTTTAATGATAGTTCTTAAAAATGTGATGCACAGAGGCGAGGGGTGGAATGTATTGGTTTTGTTTGGCAAGGTTTTGGTAGCGGGGGGGGGTTACAGGGGTGGCTTCTGTAAGAAACTGCTGGAAGCTTCCCCTGTGTTCAAGAGAGAGCGAGCCCATATTAGCCGGCTCTGAGACGGACCCGCCGCCGGCCAAGGCCGAGCCAATCAGTGATAGTGGTAACGCCTCTGTGATAACATTTTTAAGAAGGAAAAAGTTGGGACGGAGAGAAACTGCCGCCGGAGTGAGGAGTGAGAACATGTAAGAGAAACAAGCCTGCGGACACCAAGGTCAGTGAAGAAGGAGGGGGAGGAGATGCTCCAGGCGCCGGAGCGAAGATTCCCCTGCAGCCCGTGGTGAAGACCCTGGTGAGGCAGGCTGTCCCCCTGCAGTCCAGGGAGGTCCACGGTGGAGCAGATCTCCACCTGTAGCCCGTGGAGGACCCCACGCCGGAGCAGGTGGGTTCCCGAAGGAGGCTGTGACCCCGTGGGAACCCCGCGCTGGAGCAGGTTCCTGGCAGGACCTGCGGATCTGTGGAGAGAGGAGCCCACGGAGCAGGCTTTCTGGCAGGACTTGTGACCCCGTGGGGGACCCGCGCTGGAGCAGTGTGCTCCTGAAGGACTGCACACCGTGGAATGGACCCATGCTGGAGCAGTTCGTGAAGAACTGCAGCCCGTGGGAATGGCCCACGTTGGAGGAGTTCGTGGAGGACTGTCTCCCGTGGGTGGGACCCCACGCTGGAGCAGGGGAAGAGTGTGATCAGCCCTCGTCCTGAGGAGGTGAAGCGGCAGAAAATAACGTGTGATGACCATAAACCCCATCCCTGTCCCCCTGTGCCGCTGGGGGGGCTTGGTGGTGAAATCCGGGAGGGTAGTTGTGCCCGGGAAGAACGGAGGGGTGGTGGGAAGGTGTTCTGAGATTTCGTTTTACTTCTCATTACCTTGCTCTGGTTGATTTGTAATAAATTGAGTATGTTTTGCAAATTGAGTCTGTTTTGCCCGTGACGGTAATAGTGAATGATCTCTCCTGTCCTTATCTCGACCCGCGAGCCTTTTGTTATATTTTCTCTCCCCTGTCCAGCTGAGGATGGGGGAGTGATAGAATGGCTTTGGTGGGCACCTGGTGTTCAGCCAGGGTCAACCCATCACACACACAAAAATCCATCTTGGTTGACCCTAAAAGTTCGATTTCTTGGGGTTCCAAAGCAGCAAGTGGAAGCTGGGGAGTCCATATGTCCCAGCATTCTGTTACATTTTGAGATACATTGCTAGGTGGGAACAGTGTCTGGAGGTTCTCAGGTATCGGCCAACGCTCCAAAGGCAATCCTACAAGGCATGTTGAGAAGGGGTTACTAGGGGAGGCTGTGGCTAGACACAACGTGTCTTGTCCGGTGAGATTTGCCAGCGTTACCCATACATTAACCTTGGGTAATGCCGGTGGGAAAGGGTCACCCAATGTGTTTCCTGTCACCACTGCGATTAGACTCACGATCCAGAGAGCCATAATCATTGCAGCAATGGAAATAGCGATCACTATTTAGTGACTCGTGTCCAGTAACAGTCAAAAGTCTGGCAATGCTAACTTCTTTTTCTAAACAAGACTCACACCAGCGTCCAGCAAGTGTAGCCCGACGCCACCACTTTTTCGCACAAGTATAACATTCACACAAAACCCAAGGGTCACAATTTTTACAGAACCCACAAGTAATTTCTGCAATGAACAGTTCTCGATACTTATTCATGTAATTTCTTCTTCGACTGTGATGTTTTGTTCCTCCAGCATTGTTTTTTCTCCAGGCAGTTCTCCAGGTAGTTTTTCTGTCTGCTGTCCAAAATTCTGGTTGGAGCACCCCGGTCCCTCTCCAGCTGGTTGCGGCAGGGATTCATGAAAAGGTCGTACATTCTTCGCAGGAATCCATCTAGGTCCTTTCTCTGTAGAGACAGAAGCATAACCTCTGCCCCATGTAATAAGGGGATAAGGTCCCATAACTTTACCTGTTTCTGGATCTCGGATCAGCACTGGTGGCTTGACTCGCAGTTCAAGCGAAGTGTTCATATTAAAATGGCGAACTATAGGAGGATTACTATCTATCAAAGAACAATTCAGAAAATTAAAAACATATAGAGCTTTCTGTAAGCGTTCCTCGGGGGTAACGGTCCCTATTCCCCCTTTTTGTTGTTGTAATAATCGCTTTAGAGATTGATGAGAGCGTTCAATTAAGGATTGACCTGTAGGGGAATGAGGGATACCCGTAATGTGACTGATCCCCCAAGAACTCAAAAATTTTTTAATTGCAGTTGAGGTATATGCAGGGCCATTGTCTGTTTTAATTTGAGAAGGTATGCCTAAAGTGGCAAAAGCACGCAGCAGATGTCGTTGAACATCGCGCGCTCTTTCTCCAGTATGACAAGAGGCGAATAACGCCCCAGGAAAGGTGTCAATAGAGGAGTGAATATTTTTTAAATGGCCAAACTCTGAGAAATGAGTGACATCGGTCTGCCAGAGTTGCAAACTCTGCAATCCTCTGGGATTAACTCCTCCTACTACTGTTGGGAATGAGTGCCTTTGACAATCGGGACACACAGCAATTATATTGGTTGCCTGCTGAGTAGTAAGGCCAAATTGCCGCTTAAGCCCACCAGCATTTTGGTGAAAAAAGGCGTGGCTGAGTTTGGCTTGTGCTATGCGGTCTGGCAATACCTGTACCGGTAACGTAAGCATGTCGGCTTGCCGGTTCCCTTCTGCTATAAAGCCAGGTAAAGAAGTGTGAGATCTGACATGCATAATAAAATAAGAGTGAATGCGAGAATCTAAAAGGAAAATAAGCTCCTGTATCAAAGCAAACAATACAAAATGCGAAACATTTCGTAACACAGACGCCTCAGCTCGTTCAACAATCCCTGCAACATAAGCTGAGTCGGTAATGATATTAAGAGGTATAGACCACTTTCTAAAGGCTCGGACGACGGCAGTCAGTTTGACAATTTGGGGGGATCCCGGCACTGTTTCTATGTCTGATTCCCATTGCTCGCGTCGGTCATTCCACCAAAGGATAACAGATTTGTGAGACTTCCCAGACCCATCTGTAAAAACAGTAAGAGCTTGTAAAGGCTGGTCACTTCTCTTTGGTTTGGGTACGAGCTGGAAATCAGTATTAAACAATTTATGAGAAGGTGGGTGAGAAGTGAGCTGACCTGTATAACCAGCTATCGCTATACAAAAGGCTTCTGACTGTTGGTGAAGCCACTGTAAATAATCACTGACCACAGGCAAGTAAATACAAGTGAAGTCCATCCCAGACAGCATTAACAAGCGCCGTCTGGCACGGATAATCAAGGATGCAAACATTTCGTGCTGTGTTAAGATGGTTTTCGTGGGTTGATTCGGTAAAAACACCCATTCAATGATAAGCAATGGATCAGACTCCTGCAAGTCCCATTGAAATATCAAGGCGTGAGGCTGTCGAGCAGAATTTAAAATGATCAAAAGAAAAGGTAACTCAGGGGCATATCGATGTGCCTGTTTTAGGGTAATGGCTGTAGCAACCTTTTGTAAGGAATCAACGGCTGCAGAGTTGAGAGCGCGGGGGGAACATAAGTCTGTGCTCCCTTTAAGCAGATCAAATAAAGGACTTAAATCTGCATTGGAAATTCCCAACAAAGGTCGGACCCAATTAATTGTTCCCAGCAACTTTTGCACATCATGCAAATTCCTTACGTCTGCTTGGATTTGTAAAGGCTGTGGGACTATAGTTTGAGCTCGTATGCGCCAGCCTAGATATTTCCATGGTGGTATTTTCTGAACCTTTTCCGGCGCAACACAAAGTCCTGCTGAGTTAACAGCAGTTATGACAAGGGCCACAGCTTTCTCCATGACCTCGTGATGTTGTGCTGCCACCAGAATATCATCCATATAATGGTACAGTAAAACACAGGGCATCTCTGTTCTAACAGGGCTAAGGACCTTGGCTACATACCATTGGCATATTGTGGGGCTGTTCTTCATTCCTTGTGGTAGCACAACCCACTGATATCTCTGCAATGGAGCTTGCATGTTGACGCTTGGAACTGAAAAAGCAAATTTAGGAGCATCGTCTGGGTGCAAGGGGATATTAAAAAAGCAATCCTTGAGATCAATGACTGTCAGAGACCAGTCCCGGGGGATCATTGTGGGAGAAGGAAGCCCTGGTTGTAGGGCCCCCATGTCTTCCATAGCGTCATTAATTTTTCTGAGGTCATGGAGCAAGCGCCACTTGCCAGTTTGTTTTTTAATCACAAAAACAGGCGAATTCCAGGGGCTTACAGAGGGCACAACATGTCCTTTAGATATCTGTTCATTAACTAATTCTTCCAGGGCACGAAGCTTTTCCAGTGGCAGGGGCCATTGATCCACCCAAACAGGGGTATTAGTTTTCCAAGTCAATTTCAGGGTGTCGCGCACCTCAATGGCCCCTCCTAAAAATGTGTTTGAATAGACATTCCCCATTGCGACAGCACATCACGTCCCCATAAGACCATAGGCACAGGTAGTACAAAGGGCTTAACAGAGGCCACATGCCCCTCCGGGCCCTGTATCTGAATGAGCTCTAGGCTCTGGTGACTACTTCCAGCACCTCCGATTCCTGCTAAAGTCTGGGAAACATTGGCCAGAGGCCATTGTGGAGGCCATTTAGCCTGGGAGATCACCGTAACATCGGCTCCCGTGTCAATGATCCCGTTTAGTACTACTCGTTGTTCCCCGCGGGAAAGGGTACATTGATACACGGGTCGCTTTTGTGAAATAGACTGCACCCATAAAATTTGCGGGTCGCCTGTCGACCCAAAGCTCCCTTGTCTTTGTGGAGGTTGAGTAACAATGGGGGAGCCCGTTCCTTTAGGAATCAAAATTAACTGCGCTATACGACTGCCCTTAGGTATGGTGCAGGGGGGAAACGGGGTCCATGCCATAATTTTAATTTCATTGTTACTATCAGAATCAATAACCCCTGGTAATACAAAAAGCCCCGATAGGGTCGTAGAAGACCTTCCCAGTAATAACGCTTGTGTGTCTGGGGGTAGAGGCCCCGAAATATTTGTTGACAATAGATGAACCGAGGAGTCAAGTACCGTTACTGTGTGGCTGGTTGCCAGGTCCAGCCCGGCGCTCCCGGCTGTGGCTGGGCGGAGACTTGAGTCACTGCCACATCCCTCTGCGGCAGCGGAGGTGCTGGCTGCGGAACTTGTGTCTGCGCGCGCCGCTGTCCCGCGCTCCGCGACCGGTTTCCCTGTATCAGTGGTCCCTGGGAGTCATACTTAGAGCGACATTGGTTAGCATAATGGCGCCCTTTTCGGCACCTAGGGCAAATCCCCGGCGCCTGGGGCTTGGTTCCGGCGTTAGTAGCCACACAATTCTTTTTCAAATGGCCAGGTTTGCCACAACCATAACAAACCCCGGGGCCAGCCGTGCCGCGCATGGCAGCAAAGGCAGCGGCCATTGCTTCAAATTTATGATCTACAGTGCCAATTCTATTACAGGCTTCCACCATTTCCACGAGAGAGGGATTAGGGTTTGGAAGGGATTTCAATAATTTCTTACAATCCGCATTGGCATTTTCCACAGCTAATTTTAACAACAAAATCTCCCGCGCCTCTGTATTATCTATCTGGCGCTCTAAGGCCTGCTTTAATCGGTCAATAAACTGCATGTAAGACTCCCGAGGTTCCTGAGTAATAGTGGTAAAAGCCTTTTGTGGCTTTTGAGAGTCAGGGATCTTAAGCAGAGCCTTTCTCGCTTCATTCCGCGTTGCATCAAGCGCCTCCCGCGGGATATCCCTCGCCTGAGCCACCGGGTCCGTATGCTGGCCAGTACCCGTGAGATGCTCAATAGTTAATGCGGCGAGAGCTGGATTATTGTGGCCCACATAGGTTAGTAAAAGTGTCTGGAGTCCCCCCCTCCATTGCGATTCCCACAGCGAATACTGTGTGGGGGTTAACAGCAACTGTGTGAGGGATTTAAGATCATGCGGAGTCATTACATAAGTATCTAAAACAGAAGATAACAAACTCGCGAAATAAGGGGAAGAGAGGCCATGCTCGGTGACAGTGCGGCGCAACTCCTTTACCACAGGGAAGGATAATGCCTCCCATTGAGCCCCCCTCCCCTGATAAATAACGGGAGCAACTATCTTTTTTGCAATTTGCAAGTCTCCCTCCTTCAGAGCTTGTCGTCTAATATTTGCCCACACGTCCTGAGGATCAGGAGGGTAAAGATCTGGCTCCTCTTCTGGGTCCACTGGTCCTGGATCAAAAGGATCATCCCCTGGGGGGTACTTGGCGGCACCCACCTCAAAAGGCTCCGAGGTCTTCTTATCGACCGGGAGATCTTTCCCTTCTTTAGTGTCTTTACTTTTAACGGTCTCCTGAGCCTTCAGAGTTTCAAAAATAGTCCTCCACCACGGGAGCATACGCTGTGCTTCAGCATTCCCTGTTGTAGCCGCGTCCCACAACTTAACCCCCACATCATCCCAAAGATCAGTCGTAAATATACTGGAAGCAGTTACTGTGGGGATTTTCACTTGTACCCACTTAAGCATAACCTTAAGATCTTGCCCAGAGAGATTCTTCTCATGTTTTTTAAGAAGGGCTTTCATAAGTTCGTATACGTCCCTCTCAGGGGAAGACACCTGACTCCCCATGTTTCCCACAGCTCACCTCACAACTCCGGAGGGATTCTTAATGCCGGCTCCTGCTTCCTTTCAGCAGCTCATTCAAAGTTCTGTGGGACTCGCAGCATGCCACGCAGATAGGTGGTTATCACGTCGGGGTCACCAATTTGCCGCGATTGAGGGACGGAGACCCGGCTTGATGCAAGTCAGGATCTACTTTATTAAATACAACAACCGATTTTTATATATTTCAAACAGACAATAAACGATATGTGACTTACACTGATTGGCACAGCGGTTAATCACCTAATACATATTACAAAAGTTGAGCTCATGATTGGTTGACATCTAAGTTCGGCTCGAACTTTCTTGCGGTTAATTTTTGCTTGCTTGCAGCATTCTTCCTTTTTCTAAATCCTACTCCTACATCCTGCTTCTATAGCACATGCTTATCTTTAGTTACAAAATCAGTCCTCCAAGAAGAAACCGTCCTTGGTCCCCATGGGTGTAACAGTCTGCTTACAGATTGTGCAAGTTACGAGACGCTAGGTTGAGCACGTCCTTCCTAATCAGCTCTGTTTCGCTGTCAGCAAGAGAGACCAGGCTGCCCCCGACAGAGATCCCCAGTGCTGTTGCGGCTAAAGATAGGCTGCAGGGGGATAGTGCAGACCTGCAAGATCTTTCAGGGCTGGCACCTTCCATTGTGGGAGAAGGAGCCGTAAGTTTGCCTTTTCAGGAAAAGTTTCTGCCGAGAACGAGCACCGTGACATGCTGAGTCTCTGGGAAAGCAGAGATCCCCAGTGCAGCGGTGCCTGAGGATAGGCTGCAGGGGGGGGTGAAGACCACAAGATCTTCAGGGCTGGCAGCTTCCTTGTGGAAGAAGGAGCCTTAAGTTTGCCTTTTCAGAAAAAGGCTCTGCCGAGAGCGAGCACCATGAGATGCTGAGTCTCTGGGAAAGCAGAGATCCCCAGTGCTGTTGTGCCTGTGGATAGGCTGGAGCGGGACGGTGAAGACCAGCAAGATCTTTCAGGGCTGCCAGCTTCCTTTATGGGAGAAGGAACCAGACGTTTGCCTTTTCAGAAAAAGGCTCTAGCGAGAGCAAGCACCGTGACATGCTGAGTCTCTGGGAAAGCAGAGATCCCCAGTGCTGTTGTGCCTGTGGATAGGCTGGAGGGGGACGGTGAAGACCAGCAAGATATTTCAGGGCTGGCAGCTTCCTTGTGGGAGAAGGAGCCAGACATTTGCCTTTCAAAAAAATGTTTCTGCCGAGAACGAGCACCATGACATGCTGAGTCTCTGGGAAAGCAGAGAACCCCAGTGGTGTTGCGGCTAAAGATAGGCTGCAGGGGGACTGTAAAGACCAGCAAGACCTTTCAGGGCTGGCAGCTTCCTTGTGGGAGAAGGAGACAGACTTTTGCCTTTTCAGAAAAATGTTTCTGCTGAGAACGAGCACCGTGACATGCTGAGTCTCTGGGAAAGCAGAGATCCCCAGTGCTGTTGCGGCTAAAAATAGGCTGCAGAGGGATGGTGAAGACGTGCAAGATCTTTGAGGGCTAGGAGCTTCCTTGTGGGAGAAGGAGCCAGACGTTTGCCTTTTCAGAAAAAGTTTCTGCTGAAAACGAGCACAGTGAAATGCTGAGTCTCTGGGAAAGCAGAGATCCCCAGTGCTGTTGTGCCTGTGGATAGGCTGGAGGGAGACGGTGAAGACCAGCAAGATCTTTCAGGGCTGGCAGCTTCCTTTGTGGGAGATGGAGCCAGACGTTGGCCTTTACAGAAAAAGTTTCTGCCGAGAACGAGCACCATGTCATGCTGAGTCTCTGGGAAAGCAGAGATCCCCAGTGCTGTTGCGGCTAAAGATAGCCTGCAGAGGGATAGTGAACAACCTACTAGAGCTTTCAGGGCTGGCAGCTTCCATTTTAGGAGAAGGAGCCGTAAGTTTGCCTTTTCAGAAAAAGGCTCTGCCGAGAGCGAGCACCGTGACATGCTGAGTCTCTGGGAAAGCAGAGATCCCCAGTGCTGTGGTGCCTGTGGATAGGCTGGAGGGGGACGGGGAAAACCAGCAAGATTTTTCAGGGCTGGCACCTTCCTTGTGGGAGAAGGAGCCAGACTTTTGCCTTTCAAAAAAATGTTTCTGCCGAGAACGAGCACCGTGACATGCTGAGTCTCTGGGAAAGCAGAGATCCCCAGTGCTGTTGCGGCTAAAGATAGGCTGCAGGGGGATGGTGAAGACCTGCAAGATCTTTCACTGCTGGCAGCTTCCCTGTGGGAGAAGGAGCCATAAGTTTGCCTTTTCAGAAATAGGCTCTGCTGGGAGCGAGCACCATGAGATGCTGAGTCTCTGGGAAAGCAGAGACCCTCAGTGCTGTTGTGGCTAAAGATAGGTTGCAGAGGGAAAGTGAAGACCCGCTACATCTTTCAGGGCTGGCAGGTTCCATTGTGGGAGAAGGAGCCAGACGTTTGCCTTTTCAGAAAAAGTTTCTGCCGAGAGCGATCACCATGACATGCTGAGTCTCTGGGAAAGCAGAGATGCCCAGTGCTGTTGTGCCTGTGGATAGGCTGGAGGGGGACGGTGAAGACCAGCAAGATCTTTCAGGGCTGGCAGCTTCCTTGTGGGAGAAGGAGCATTAATTTTGCCTTTTCGGAAAAAGGCTCTGCCGAGAGCGAGCACCATGAGATGCTGAATCTCTGGGAAAGCAGAGATCCCCAGTGCTGTTGTGCCTGTGGATAGGCTGCAAGGGCACGGTGAAGACCAGCAAGATCTTTCAGGGCTGGCAGCTTCCTTTATGGGAGAAGGAACCAGACGTTTGCCTTTTCAGAAAAAGTTTCTGCCGAGAACGAGCACCGTGACATGCTGAGTCTCTGGGAAAGCAGAGATCCTCAGTGCTGTTGCGGCTAAAGATAGGCTGCAGGGGGATAGTGCAGACCTGCAAGAGCTTTCAGGGCTGGCAGCTTCCATTGTGGGAGAAGGAGCCGTAAGTTTGCCTTTTCAGAAAAAGGCTCTGCCGAGAGCGAGCACCGTGACATGCTGAGTCTCTGGGAAAGCAGAGATCCCCAGTGCTGTTGTGCCTGTGGATAGGCTGGACGGGGACGGTGAAGACCAGCAAGATCTTTCAGGGCTGGCAGCTTCCTTTGTGGGAGAAGGAGCCAGATGTTGGCTTTTTCAGAAAAAGGCTGTGCCGAGAACGAGCACCGTGACATGCTGAGACTCTGGGAAAGCAGAGATCCCCAGTGCTGTTGCGGCTAAAGATAGCCTGCAGAGGGATAGTGCAGACCTACTAGAGCTTTCAGGGCTGGCAGCTTCCATTTTAGGAGAAGGAGCCGTACGTTTGCCTTTTCAGAATAAGGCTCTGCTGAGAGTCTTATGGAAAACACAGATCCCCAGTGCTATTGTGCCTGTGCATAGGCTACAGGGGGACGTTGAAGACCAGCAATATCTTTCAGGGCTGGCACCTTCCTTGTGGGAGAAGGAGCCAGACGTTTGCCTTTTCAGAAAAAGTTTCTGCCGAGAGCGAGCACCGTGACATGCTGAGTCTCTGGGAAAGCAGAGATCCCCAGTGCTGTTGCGGCTAAAGATAGGCTGCAGGGAGGCGGTTAAGACCAGCAAGATCTTTCAGGGCTGGCACCTTCCTTTGTGGGAGAAGGAACCAGACGATTGCCTTTTCAGAAAAAGTTTCTGCCGAGAACGAGCACCGTGACATGCTGAGTCTCTGGGAAGGCAGAGATCCCCAGTGCTGTTGCGGCTAAAGATAGGCTGCAGGGGGATAGTGCAGACCTGCAAGAGCTTTCAGGGCTGGCAGCTTCCATTGTGGGAGAAGGAGCCGTAAGTTTGCCTTTTCAGGAAAAGTTTCTGCTGAGAACGAGCACCGTGACATGCTGAGTCTCTGGGAAAGCAGAGATCCCCAGTGCAGCGGTGCCTGAGGATAGGCTGCAGGGGGGGGTGAAGACCACAAGATCTTCAGGGCTGGCAGCTTCCTTGTGGAAGAAGGAGCCTTAAGTTTGCCTTTTCAGAAAAAGGCTCTGCCGAGAGCGAGCACCATGAGATGCTGAGTCTCTGGGAAAGCAGAGATCCCCAGTGCTGTTGTGCCTGTGGATAGGCTGGAAGGGGACGGTGAAGACCAGCAAGATCTTTCAGGGCTGGCACGTTCACTGTGGGACAAGGAGCCAGACTTTTGCCTTTCAAAAAAATGTTTCTGCCGAGAGCGAGCACCGTGACATGCTGAGTCTCTGGGAAAGCAGAGATCCCCAGTGCTGTTGTGCCTTTGGATAGGCTGCAAGGGGACGGTGAAGACCAGCAAGATCTTTCAGGGCTGGCAGCTTCCTTTATGGCAGAAGGAACCAGACGTTTGCCTTTTCAGAAAAAGTTTCTGCCGAGAACGAGCACCGTGACATGCTGAGTCTCTGGGAAAGCAGAGATCCCCAGTGCTGTTGCGGCTAAAGATAGGCTGCAGGTGGACGGTAAAGACCAGCAAGATCTTTCAGGGCTGGCAGCTTCCTTGTGGGAGAAGGAGCCAGACGTTTACCTTTTCAGAAAAAGTTTCTGCTGAAAACGAGCACCGTGACATGCTGAGTCTCTGGGAAAGCAGAGATCCCCAGTGCTGTTGTGCCTGTGGATAGGCTGCAGGGGGACGGGGAAGACCAGCAAGATCTTTCAGGGCTGGCAGCTTCCTTTGTGGGAGATGGAGCCAGACGTTGGCCTTTACAGAAAAAGTTTCTGCCGAGAACGAGCACCGTGACATGCTGAGTCTCTGGGAAAGCAGAGATCCCCAGTGCTGTTGCGGCTAAAGATAGCCTGCAGAGGGATAGTGAACAACCTACTAGAGCTTTCAGGGCTGGCAGCTTCCATTTTAGGAGAAGGAGCCATAAGTTTGCCTTTTCAGAAAAAGGCTCTGCCGAGAGCGAGCACCGTGACATGCTGAGTCTCTGGGAAAGCAGAGATCCCCAGTGCTGTTGCGGCTAAAGATAGCCTGCAGAGGGATAGTGAACAACCTACTAGAGCTTTCAGGGCTGGCAGCTTCCATTTTAGGAGAAGGAGCCGTAAGTTTGCCTTTTCAGAAAAAGGCTCTGCCGAGAGCGAGCACCGTGACATGCTGAGTCTCTGGGAAAGCAGAGATCCCCAGTGCTGTTGTGCCTGTGGATAGGCTGCAGGGGGACGGGGAAAACCAGCAAGATTTTTCAGGGCTGGCACCTTCCTTGTGGGAGAAGGAGCCAGACTTTTGCCTTTCAAAAAAATGTTTCTGCCGAGAACGAGCACCGTGACATGCTGAGTCTCTGGGAAAGCAGAGATCCCCAGTGCTGTTGCGGCTAAAGATAGGCTGCAGGGGGATGGTGAAGACCTGCAAGATCTTTCAGTGCTGGCAGCTTCCCTGTGGGAGAAGGAGCCATAAGTTTGCCTTTTCAGAAATAGGCTCTGCTGGGAGCGAGCACCATGAGATGCTGAGTCTCTGGGAAAGCAGAGACCCTCAGTGCTGTTGTGGCTAAAGATAGGTTGCAGAGGGAAAGTGAAGACCCGCTACATCTTTCAGGGCTGGCAGGTTCCATTGTGGGAGAAGGAGCCGTAAGTTTGCCTTTTCAGAAAAAGGCTCTGCCGAGAGCGATCGCCATGACATGCTGAGTCTCTGGGAAAGCAGAGATGCCCAGTGCTGTTGTGCCTGTGGATAGGCTGGAGGGGGACGGTGAAGACCAGCAAGATCTTTCAGGGCTGGCAGCTTCCTTGTGGGAGAAGGAGCATTAATTTTGCCTTTTCAGAAAAAGGCTCTGCCGAGAGCGAGCACCATGAGATGCTGAATCTCTGGGAAAGCAGAGATCCCCAGTGCTGTTGTGCCTGTGGATAGGCTGGAGGGGGACGGTGAAGACCAGCAAGATCTTTCAGGGCTGGCACCTTCCTTGTGGGAGAAGGAGCCAGACGTTTGCCTTTTCAGAAAAAGTTTCTGCCGAGAACGAGCACCGTGACATGCTGAGTCTCTACGAAAGCAGAGATCCCCATTGCTGTTGCGGCTAAAGATAGGCTGCAGGGGGACGGTAAAGACCAGCAAGATCTTTCAGGGCTTGCACCTTCCTTTGTAGGAGAAGGAGCCGTACGTTTGCCTTTTCAGAAAAAGGCTCTGCTGAGACTCTTATGGAAAACACAGATCCCCAGTGCTATTGTGCCTGTGCATAGGCTACAGGGGGACGTTGAAGACCAGCAAGATCTTTCAGGGCTGGCACCTTCCTTGTGGGAGAAGGAGCCAGACGTTTGCCTTTTCAGAAAAAGTTTCTGCCGAGAGCGAGCACCGTGACATGCTGAGTCTCTGGGAAAGCAGAGATCCCCAGTGCTGTTGCGGATAAATATAGGCTGCAGGGAGGCGGTTAAGACCAGCAAGATCTTTCAGGGCTGGCACCTTCCTTTGTGGGAGAAGGAACCAGACGATTGCCTTTTCAGAAAAAGTTTCTGCCGAGAACGAGCACCGTGACATGCTGAGTCTCTGGGAAGGCAGAGATCCCCAGTGCTGTTGCGGCTAAAGATAGGCTGCAGGGGGATAGTGCAGACCTGCAAGAGCTTTCAGGGCTGGCAGCTTCCATTGTGGGAGAAGGAGCCGTAAGTTTGCCTTTTCAGGAAAAGTTTCTGCTGAGAACGAGCACCGTGACATGCTGAGTCTCTGGGAAAGCAGAGATCCCCAGTGCAGCGGTGCCTGAGGATAGGCTGCAAGGGGACGGTGAAGACCAGCAAGATCTTTCAGGGCTGGCAGCTTCCTTTATGGCAGAAGGAACCAGACGTTTGCCTTTTCAGAAAAAGTTTCTGCCGAGAACGAGCACCGTGACATGCTGAGTCTCTGGGAAAGCAGAGATCCCCAGTGCTGTTGCGCCTGTGGATAGGCTGGAGGGGGACGGTGAAGACCAGCAAGATCTTTCACGGCTGGCAGCTTCCTTGTGGGAGAAGGAGCCAGACTTTTGCCTTTCAAAAAAATGTTTCTGCTGAGAACGAGCACCATGAGATGCTGAGTCTCTGGGAAAGCAGAGATCCCCAGTGCTGTTGCGGCTAAAGATAGGCTGCAGGGGGACGGTAAAGACCAGCAAGATCTTTCAGGGCTGGCAGCTTCCTTTGTGGGAGAAGGAGCCAGACGTTGGCCTTTACAGAAAAAGTTTCTGCCGAGAACGAGCACCGTGACATGCTGAGTCTCTACGAAAGCAGAGATCCCCAGTGCTGTTGCGGCTAAAGATAGGCTGGAGGGGGACGGTGAAGACCAGCAAGATCTTTCAGGGCTGGCAGATTCCATTGTGGGAGAAGGAGCCGTAAGTTTGCCTTTTCAGAAAAAGGCTCTGCCGAGAACGAGCACCGTGACATGCAGAGTCTCTGGGAAAGCAGAGATCCCCAGTGCTGTTGTGGATAAAGATAGGCTGCAGGGGGATGGTGAAGACCTGCAAGATCTTTCAGTGCTGGCAGCTTCCCTGTGGGAGAAGGAGCCAGCCGTTTGCCTTTTCAGAAAAAGTTTCTGCTAAAAACGAGCACCGTGACATGCTGAGTCTCTGGGAAGGCAGAGATCCCCAGTGCTGTTGCGGCTAAAGATAGGCTGCAGGGGGATAGTGCAGACCAGCAAGATCTTTCAGGGCTGGCAGCTTCCTTTGTGTGAGAAGGAGCCAGACGTTGGCTTTTTCAGAAAAAGGCTGTGCCGAGAACGAGCACCGTGACATGCTGAGTCTCTGGGAAAGCAGAGATCCCCAGTGCAGCGGTGCCTGAGGTTAGGCTGCGGGGGGGGTGAAGACCACAAGATCTTCAGGGCTGGCAGATTCCTTGTGGAAGAAGGAGCCTTAAGTTTGCCTTTTCAGAAAAAGGCTCTGCCGAGATCGAGCACCATGAGATGCTGAGTCTCTGGGAAAGCAGAGATCCCCAGTGCTGTTGTGACTGTGGATATGCTGGAGGGGGACGGTGAAGACCAGCAAGATCTTTCAGGGCTGGCACCTTCACTGTGGGAGAAGGAGCCAGACTTTTCACTTTCAAAAAAATGTTTCTGCCGAGAGCGAGCACCGTGACATGCTGAGTCTCTGGGAAAGCAGAGATCCCCAGTGCTGTTGTGCCTGTGGATAGGCTGCAAGGGGACGGTGAAGACCAGCAAGATCTTTCAGGGCTGGCAGCTTCCTTAATGGGAGAAGGAACCAGACGTTTGCCTTTTCAGAAAAAGGCTCTGCCGAGAACGAGCACCATGACATGCTGAGTCTCTGGGAAAGCAGAGATCCCCAGTGCTGTTGCGGCTAAAGATAGGCTGCAGGTGGATAGTGCAGACCTGCAAGAGCTTTCAGGGCTGGCAGCTTCCATTGTGGGAGAAGGAGCCGTAAGTTTGCCTTTTCAGAAAAAGGCTCTGCCGAGAGCGAGCACCGTGACATGCTGAGTCTCTGGGAAAGCAGAGATCCCCAGTGCTGTTGTGCCTGTGGATAGGCTGGAGGGGGACGGTGAAGACCAGCAAGATCTTTCAGGGCTGGCAGCTTCCTTTGTGTGAGAAGGAGCCAGACGTTGGCTTTTTCAGAAAAAGGCTGTGCCGAGAACGAGCACCGTGACATGCTGAGACTCTGGGAAAGCAGAGATCCCCAGTGCTGTTGCGGCTAAAGATAGCCTGCAGAGGGATAGTGCAGACCTACTAGAGCTTTCAGGGCTGGCAGCTTCCATTTTAGGAGAAGGAGCCATAAGTTTGGCTTTTCAGAAAAAGGCTCTGCCGAGAGCGAGCACCGTGACATGCTGAGTCTCTGGGAAAGCAGAGATCCCCAGTGCTGTTGTGCCTGTGGATAGGCTGGAGAGGGACGGTGAAAACCTGCAAGATCTTTCAGGGCTGGCAGCTTCCATTGTGGGAGAAGGAGCCAGACGTTTGCCTTTTCAGAAAAAGCTTCTGCCGAGAGTGAGCACCGTGACATGCTGAGTCTCTGGGAAAGCAGAGATCCCCAGTGCTGTTGTGCCTGTGGATAGGCTGCACAGGGATAGTGAATACCAGCAAGATCTTTCAGGGCTGGCAGCTTCCTTGTGGGAGAAGGAGCCATAAGTTTGCCTTTTCAGAAAAAGCTTCTGCCGAGAGTGAGCACCGTGACATGCTGAGTCTCTGGGAAAGCAGAGATCCCCAGTGCTGTTGTGCCTGTGGATAGGCTGCACAGGGATAGTGAATACCAGCAATTTTATTTCAGGGCTGGCAGCTTCCTTGTGGGAGAAGGAGCCATAAGTTTGCCTTTTCAGAAAAAGCTTCTGCCGAGAGTGAGCACCGTGACATGCTGAGTCTGTGGGAAAGCAGAGATCCCCAGTGCTGTTGTGCCTGTGGATAGGCTGCAGAGGGATAGTGAATACCAGCAATTTCTTTCAGGGCTGGCAGCTTCCTTGTGGGAGAAGGAGCCATAAGTTTGCCTTTTCAGAAAAAGTTTCTGCCGAGAGCGAGCACCGTGACATGCTGAGTCTCTGGGAAAGCAGAGATCCCCAGTGCTGTTGCGGCTAAAGATAGGCTGCAGGGGGACGGTAAAGAGCAGAAAGATCTTTCAGGGATGGCACCTTCCTTGTGGGAGAAGGAGCCAGACGTTTGCCTTTTCAGAAAAAGGCTCTGCCGAGATCAAGCACCGTGAGATGCTGAGTCTCTGGGAAAGCAGAGATTCCAAGTGCTGTTGTTCCTATGGATAGGCTGGAGGGAGACGGTGAATACCAGCAATATCTTTCAGGGCTGGCAGCTTCCTTGTGGGAGAAGGAGCCGTAAGTTTGCCTTTTCAGAAAAAGCTTCTGCCGAGAGTGAGCACCGTGACATGCTGAGTCTGTGGGAAAGCAGAGATCCCCAGTGCTGTTGTGCCTGTGCATAGGCTGGAGAGGGATAGTGAATACCAGCAAGATCTTTCAGGGCTGGCAGCTTCCTTGTGGGAGAAGGAGCCAGACGTTTGCCTTTTCAGAAAAAGCTTCTGCCGAGAGTGAGCACCGTGACATGCTGAGTCTCTGGGAAAGCAGAGATCCCCAGTGCTGTTGTGCCTGTGCATAGGCTGCAGAGGGATAGTGAATACCAGCAAGATCTTTCAGGGCTGGCAGCTTCCTTGTGGGAGAAGGAGCCATAAGTTTGCCTTTTCAGAAAAAGCTTCTGCCGAGAGTGAGCACCGTGACATGCTGAGTCTGTGGGAAAGCAGAGATCCCCAGTGCTTTTGTGCCTGTGGATAGGCTGCAGAGGGATAGTGAATACCAGCAATTTCTTTCAGGGCTGGCAGCTTCCTTGTGGGAGAAGGAGCCAGACGTTTGCCTTTTCAGAAAAAGCTTCTGCCGAGAGTGAGCACCGTGACATGCTGAGTCTGTGGGAAAGCAGAGATCCCCAGTGCTGTTGTGCCTGTGCATAGGCTGCAGAGGGATAGTGAATACCAGCAAGATCTTTCAGGGCTGGCAGCTTCCTTGTGGGAGAAGGAGCCATAAGTTTGCCTTTTCAGAAAAAGCTTCTGCCGAGAGTGAGCACCGTGACATGCTGAGTCTGTGGGAAAGCAGAGATCCCCAGTGCTTTTGTGCCTGTGGATAGGCTGCAGAGGGATAGTGAATACCAGCAATTTCTTTCAGGGCTGGCAGCTTCCTTGTGGGAGAAGGAGCCAGACGTTTGCCTTTTCAGAAAAAGCTTCTGCCGAGAGTGAGCACCGTGACATGCTGAGTCTCTGGGAAAGCAGAGATCCCCAGTGCTGTTGTGCCTGTGGATAGGCTGCACAGGGATAGTGAATACCAGCAAGATCTTTCAGGGCTGGCAGCTTCCTTGTGGGAGAAGGAGCCATAAGTTTGCCTTTTCAGAAAAAGCTTCTGCCGAGAGTGAGCACCGTGACATGCTGAGTCTGTGGGAAAGCAGAGATCCCCAGTGCTGTTGTGCCTGTGGATAGGCTGCAGAGGGATAGTGAATACCAGCAATTTCTTTCAGGGCTGGCAGCTTCCTTGTGGGAGAAGGAGCCATAAGTTTGCCTTTTCAGAAAAAGCTTCTGCCGAGAGTGAGCACCGTGACATGCTGAGTCTCTGGGAAAGCAGAGATCCCCAGTGCTGTTGTGCCTGTGCATAGGCTGCACAGGGATAGTGAATACCAGCAAGATCTTTCAGGGCTGGCAGCTTCCTTGTGGGAGAAGGAGCCATAAGTTTGCCTTTTCAGAAAAAGCTTCTGCCGAGAGTGAGCACCGCGACATGCTGAGTCTCTGGGAAAGCAGAGATCCCCAGTGCTGTTGTGCCTGTGCATAGGCTGCAGAGGGATAGTGAATACCAGCAAGATCTTTCAGGGCTGGCAGCTTCCTTGTGGGAGAAGGAGCCATAAGTTTGCCTTTTCAGAAAAAGCTTCTGCCGAGAGTGAGCACCGTGACATGCTGAGTCTCTGGGAAAGCAGAGATCCCCAGTGCTGTTGTGCCTGTGGATAGGCTGCACAGGGATAGTGAATACCAGCAAGATCTTTCAGGGCTGGCAGCTTCCTTGTGGGAGAAGGAGCCATAAGTTTGCCTTTTCAGAAAAAGCTTCTGCCGAGAGTGAGCACCGTGACATGCTGAGTCTGTGGGAAAGCAGAGATCCCCAGTGCTTTTGTGCCTGTGGATAGGCTGCAGAGGGATAGTGAATACCAGCAATTTCTTTCAGGGCTGGCAGCTTCCTTGTGGGAGAAGGAGCCATAAGTTTGCCTTTTCAGAAAAAGCTTCTGCCGAGAGTGAGCACCGTGACATGCTGAGTCTGTGGGAAAGCAGAGATCCCCAGTGCTTTTGTGCCTGTGGATAGGCTGCAGAGGGATAGTGAATACCAGCAATTTCTTTCAGGGCTGGCAGCTTCCTTGTGGGAGAAGGAGCCATAAGTTTGCCTTTTCAGAAAAAGCTTCTGCCGAGAGTGAGCACCGTGACATGCTGAGTCTGTGGGAAAGCAGAGATCCCCAGTGCTCTTGTGCCTGTGCATAGGCTGCAGAGGGATAGTGAATACCAGCAAGATCTTTCAGGGCTGGCAGCTTCCTTGTGGGAGAAGGAGCCATAAGTTTGCCTTTTCAGAAAAAGCTTCTGCCGAGAGTGAGCACCGTGACATGCTGAGTCTGTGGGAAAGCAGAGATCCCCAGTGCTGTTGTGCCTGTGCATAGGCTGGAGAGGGATAGTGAATACCAGCAAGATCTTTCAGGGCTGGCAGCTTCCTTGTGGGAGAAGGAGCCATAAGTTTGCCTTTTCAGAAAAAGCTTCTGCCGAGAGTGAGCACCGTGACATGCTGAGTCTCTGGGAAAGCAGAGATCCCCAGTGCTGTTGTGCCTGTGGATAGGCTGCACAGGGATAGTGAATACCAGCAAGATCTTTCAGGGCTTGCAGCTTCCTTGTGGGAGAAGGAGCCGTAAGTTTGCCTTTTCAGAAAAAGCTTCTGCCGAGAGTGAGCACCGTGACATGCTGAGTCTCTGGGAAAGCAGAGATCCCCAGTGCTGTTGTGCCTGTGGATAGGCTGCAGAGGGATAGTGAATACCAGCAATTTCTTTCAGGGCTGGCAGCTGCCTTGTGGGAGAAGGAGCCAGACGTTTGCCTTTTCAGAAAAAGCTTCTGCCGAGAGTGAGCACCGTGACATGCTGAGTCTGTGGGAAAGCAGAGATCCCCAGTGCTGTTGTGCCTGTGCATAGGCTGCAGAGGGATAGTGAATACCAGCAAGATCTTTCAGGGCTGGCAGCTTCCTTGTGGGAGAAGGAGCCATAAGTTTGCCTTTTCAGAAAAAGCTTCTGCCGAGAGTGAGCACCGTGACATGCTGAGTCTCTGGGAAAGCAGAGATCCCCAGTGCTGTTGTGCCTGTGCATAGGCTGGAGAGGGATAGTGAATACCAGCAAGATCTTTCAGGGCTGGCAGCTTCCTTGTGGGAGAAGGAGCCAGACCTTTGCCTTTTCAGAAAAAGCTTCTGCCGAGAGTGAGCACCGTGACATGCTGAGTCTCTGGGAAAGCAGAGATCCCCAGTGCTGTTGTGCCTGTGCATAGGCTGCAGAGGGATAGTGAATACCAGCAAGATCTTTCAGGGCTGGCAGCTTCCTTGTGGGAGAAGGAGCCATAAGTTTGCCTTTTCAGAAAAAGCTTCTGCCGAGAGTGAGCACCGTGACATGCTGAGTCTGTGGGAAAGCAGAGATCCCCAGTGCTTTTGTGCCTGTGGATAGGCTGCAGAGGGATAGTGAATACCAGCAATTTCTTTCAGGGCTGGCAGCTTCCTTGTGGGAGAAGGAGCCAGACGTTTGCCTTTTCAGAAAAAGCTTCTGCCGAGAGTGAGCACCGTGACATGCTGAGTCTGTGGGAAAGCAGAGATCCCCAGTGCTGTTGTGCCTGTGCATAGGCTGCAGAGGGATAGTGAATACCAGCAAGATCTTTCAGGGCTGGCAGCTTCCTTGTGGGAGAAGGAGCCATAAGTTTGCCTTTTCAGAAAAAGCTTCTGCCGAGAGTGAGCACCGTGACATGCTGAGTCTGTGGGAAAGCAGAGATCCCCAGTGCTTTTGTGCCTGTGCATAGGCTGCAGAGGGATAGTGAATACCAGCAATTTCTTTCAGGGCTGGCAGCTTCCTTGTGGGAGAAGGAGCCAGACGTTTGCCTTTTCAGAAAAAGCTTCTGCCGAGAGTGAGCACCGTGACATGCTGAGTCTCTGGGAAAGCAGAGATCCCCAGTGCTGTTGTGCCTGTGGATAGGCTGCACAGGGATAGTGAATACCAGCAAGATCTTTCAGGGCTGGCAGCTTCCTTGTGGGAGAAGGAGCCATAAGTTTGCCTTTTCAGAAAAAGCTTCTGCCGAGAGTGAGCACCGTGACATGCTGAGTCTGTGGGAAAGCAGAGATCCCCAGTGCTGTTGTGCCTGTGGATAGGCTGCAGAGGGATAGTGAATACCAGCAATTTCTTTCAGGGCTGGCAGCTTCCTTGTGGGAGAAGGAGCCATAAGTTTGCCTTTTCAGAAAAAGCTTCTGCCGAGAGTGAGCACCGTGACATGCTGAGTCTCTGGGAAAGCAGAGATCCCCAGTGCTGTTGTGCCTGTGCATAGGCTGCACAGGGATAGTGAATACCAGCAAGATCTTTCAGGGCTGGCAGCTTCCTTGTGGGAGAAGGAGCCATAAGTTTGCCTTTTCAGAAAAAGCTTCTGCCGAGAGTGAGCACCGCGACATGCTGAGTCTCTGGGAAAGCAGAGATCCCCAGTGCTGTTGTGCCTGTGCATAGGCTGGAGAGGGATAGTGAATACCAGCAAGATCTTTCAGGGCTGGCAGCTTCCTTGTGGGAGAAGGAGCCATAAGTTTGCCTTTTCAGAAAAAGCTTCTGCCGAGAGTGAGCACCGTGACATGCTGAGTCTCTGGGAAAGCAGAGATCCCCAGTGCTGTTGTGCCTGTGGATAGGCTGCACAGGGATAGTGAATACCAGCAAGATCTTTCAGGGCTGGCAGCTGCCTTGTGGGAGAAGGAGCCAGACGTTTGCCTTTTCAGAAAAAGCTTCTGCCGAGAGTGAGCACCGTGACATGCTGAGTCTGTGGGAAAGCAGAGATCCCCAGTGCTTTTGTGCCTGTGGATAGGCTGCAGAGGGATAGTGAATACCAGCAATTTCTTTCAGGGCTGGCAGCTTCCTTGTGGGAGAAGGAGCCATAAGTTTGCCTTTTCAGAAAAAGCTTCTGCCGAGAGTGAGCACCGTGACATGCTGAGTCTGTGGGAAAGCAGAGATCCCCAGTGCTCTTGTGCCTGTGGATAGGCTGCAGAGGGATAGTGAACACCAGCAAGATCTTTCAGGGCTGGCACCTTCCTTGTGGGAGAAGGAGCCATAAGTTTGCCTTTTCAGAAAAAGCTTCTGCCGAGAGTGAGCACCGTGACATGCTGAGTCTGTGGGAAAGCAGAGATCCCCAGTGCTGTTGTGCCTGTGCATAGGCTGCAGAGGGATAGTGAATACCAGCAAGATCTTTCAGGGCTGGCACCTTCCTTGTGGGAGAAGGAGCCATAAGTTTGCCTTTTCAGAAAAAGCTTCTGCCGAGAGTGAGCACCGTGACATGCTGAGTCTGTGGGAAAGCAGAGATCCCCAGTGCTCTTGTGCCTGTGCATAGGCTGCAGAGGGATAGTGAATACCAGCAAGATCTTTCAGGGCTGGCGGCTTCCTTGTGGGAGAAGGAGCCATAAGTTTGCCTTTTCAGAAAAAGCTTCTGCCGAGAGTGAGCACCGTGACATGCTGAGTCTGTGGGAAAGCAGAGATCCCCAGTGCTGTTGTGCCTGTGCATAGGCTGGAGAGGGATAGTGAATACCAGCAAGATCTTTCAGGGCTGGCAGCTTCCTTGTGGGAGAAGGAGCCATAAGTTTGCCTTTTCAGAAAAAGCTTCTGCCGAGAGTGAGCACCGTGACATGCTGAGTCTCTGGGAAAGCAGAGATCCCCAGTGCTGTTGTGCCTGTGGATAGGCTGCACAGGGATAGTGAATACCAGCAAGATCTTTCAGGGCTTGCAGCTTCCTTGTGGGAGAAGGAGCCGTAAGTTTGCCTTTTCAGAAAAAGCTTCTGCCGAGAGTGAGCACCGTGACATGCTGAGTCTCTGGGAAAGCAGAGATCCCCAGTGCTGTTGTGCCTGTGGATAGGCTGCAGAGGGATAGTGAATACCAGCAATTTCTTTCAGGGCTGGCAGCTGCCTTGTGGGAGAAGGAGCCAGACGTTTGCCTTTTCAGAAAAAGCTTCTGCCGAGAGTGAGCACCGTGACATGCTGAGTCTGTGGGAAAGCAGAGATCCCCAGTGCTGTTGTGCCTGTGCATAGGCTGCAGAGGGATAGTGAATACCAGCAAGATCTTTCAGGGCTGGCAGCTTCCTTTTGGGAGAAGGAGCCATAAGTTTGCCTTTTCAGAAAAAGCTTCTGCCGAGAGTGAGCACCGTGACATGCTGAGTCTCTGGGAAAGCAGAGATCCCCAGTGCTGTTGTGCCTGTGGATAGGCTGCAGAGGGATAGTGAATACCAGCAAGATCTTTCAGGGCTGGCAGCTTCCTTGTGGGAGAAGGAGCCATAAGTTTGCCTTTTCAGAAAAAGCTTCTGCCGAGAGTGAGCACCGTGACATGCTGAGTCTGTGGGAAAGCAGAGATCCCCAGTGCTGTTGTGCCTGTGCATAGGCTGCAGGGGGCGGTGAAGACCGCAAGATCTTTCAGGGCTGGCAGCTTCCTTGTAGGAGAAGGAGCAGTACGTTTGCCTTTTCAGAAAAAGTTTCTGCCGAGAGCGAGCACCGTGACATGCTGAGTCTCTGGGAAAGCAGAGATCCCCAGTGCTGTTGTGCCTGTGCATAGGCTGCAGAGGGATAGTGAATACCAGCAAGATCTTTCAGGGCTGGCAGCTTCCTTGTGGGAGAAGGAGCCATAAGTTTGCCTTTTCAGAAAAAGCTTCTGCCGAGAGTGAGCACCGTGACATGCTGAGTCTGTGGGAAAGCAGAGATCCCCAGTGCTGTTGTGCCTGTGCATAGGCTGGAGAGGGATAGTGAATACCAGCAAGATCTTTCAGGGCTGGCAGCTTCCTTGTGGGAGAAGGAGCCATAAGTTTGCCTTTTCAGAAAAAGCTTCTGCCGAGAGTGAGCACCGTGACATGCTGAGTCTGTGGGAAAGCAGAGATCCCCAGTGCTGTTGTGCCTGTGCATAGGCTGGAGAGGGATAGTGAATACCAGCAAGATCTTTCAGGGCTGGCAGCTTCCTTGTGGGAGAAGGAGCCATAAGTTTGCCTTTTCAGAAAAAGCTTCTGCCGAGAGTGAGCACCGTGACATGCTGAGTCTCTGGGAAAGCAGAGATCCCCAGTGCTGTTGTGCCTGTGCATAGGCTGCAGAGGGATAGTGAATACCAGCAAGATCTTTCAGGGCTGGCACCTTCCTTGTGGGAGAAGGAGCCATAAGTTTGCCTTTTCAGAAAAAGCTTCTGCCGAGAGTGAGCACCGTGACATGCTGAGTCTCTGGGAAAGCAGAGATCCCCAGTGCTGTTGTGCCTGTGGATAGGCTGCACAGGGATAGTGAATACCAGCAAGATCTTTCAGGGCTGGCAGCTTCCTTGTGGGAGAAGGAGCCAGACGTTTGCCTTTTCAGAAAAAGCTTCTGCCGAGAGTGAGCACCGTGACATGCTGAGTCTGTGGGAAAGCAGAGATCCCCAGTGCTTTTGTGCCTGTGGATAGGCTGCAGAGGGATAGTGAATACCAGCAATTTCTTTCAGGGCTGGCAGCTTCCTTGTGGGAGAAGGAGCCATAAGTTTGCCTTTTCAGAAAAAGCTTCTGCCGAGAGTGAGCACCGTGACATGCTGAGTCTGTGGGAAAGCAGAGATCCCCAGTGCTGTTGTGCCTGTGGATAGGCTGCAGAGGGATAGTGAATACCAGCAAGATCTTTCAGGGCTGGCACCTTCCTTGTGGGAGAAGGAGCCATAAGTTTGCCTTTTCAGAAAAAGCTTCTGCCGAGAGTGAGCACCGTGACATGCTGAGTCTGTGGGAAAGCAGAGATCCCCAGTGCTGTTGTGCCTGTGCATAGGCTGCAGAGGGATAGTGAATACCAGCAAGATCTTTCAGGGCTGGCAGCTTCCTTGTGGGAGAAGGAGCCAGACGTTTGCCTTTTCAGAAAAAGCTTCTGCCGAGAGTGAGCACCGTGACATGCTGAGTCTCTGGGAAAGCAGAGATCCCCAGTGCTGTTGTGCCTGTGCATAGGCTGCACAGGGATAGTGAATACCAGCAAGATCTTTCAGGGCTGGCAGCTTCCTTGTGGGAGAAGGAGCCATAAGTTTGCCTTTTCAGAAAAAGCTTCTGCCGAGAGTGAGCACCGCGACATGCTGAGTCTCTGGGAAAGCAGAGATCCCCAGTGCTGTTGTGCCTGTGCATAGGCTGCAGAGGGATAGTGAATACCAGCAATTTCTTTCAGGGCTGGCAGCTTCCTTGTGGGAGAAGGAGCCATAAGTTTGCCTTTTCAGAAAAAGCTTCTGCCGAGAGTGAGCACCGTGACATGCTGAGTCTGTGGGAAAGCAGAGATCCCCAGTGCTGTTGTGCCTTTGGATAGGCTGCAGAGGGATAGTGAACACCAGCAAGATCTTTCAGGGCTGGCACCTTCCTTGTGGGAGAAGGAGCCATAAGTTTGCCTTTTCAGAAAAAGTTTCTGCCGAGAGTGAGCACCGTGACATGCTGAGTCTCTGGGAAAGCAGAGATCCCCAGTGCTGTTGTGCCTGTGCATAGGCTGGAGAGGGATAGTGAATACCAGCAAGATCTTTCAGGGCTGGCAGCTTCCTTGTGGGAGAAGGAGCCATAAGTTTGCCTTTTCAGAAAAAGCTTCTGCCGAGAGTGAGCACCGTGACATGCTGAGTCTGTGGGAAAGCAGAGATCCCCAGTGCTGTTGTGCCTGTGCATAGGCTGCAGAGGGATAGTGAATACCAGCAAGATCTTTCAGGGCTGGCACCTTCCTTGTGGGAGAAGGAGCCATAAGTTTGCCTTTTCAGAAAAAGCTTCTGCCGAGAGTGAGCACCGTGACATGCTGAGTCTGTGGGAAAGCAGAGATCCCCAGTGCTGTTGTGCCTGTGGATAGGCTGCAGAGGGATAGTGAACACCAGCAAGATCTTTCAGGGCTGGCACCTTCCTTGTGGGAGAAGGAGCCATAAGTTTGCCTTTTCAGAAAAAGCTTCTGCCGAGAGTGAGCACCGTGACATGCTGAGTCTCTGGGAAAGCAGAGATCCCCAGTGCTGTTGTGCCTGTGGATAGGCTGCACAGGGATAGTGAATACCAGCAAGATCTTTCAGGGCTGGCAGCTTCCTTGTGGGAGAAGGAGCCATAAGTTTGCCTTTTCAGAAAAAGCTTCTGCCGAGAGTGAGCACCGTGACATGCTGAGTCTGTGGGAAAGCAGAGATCCCCAGTGCTTTTGTGCCTGTGGATAGGCTGCAGAGGGATAGTGAATACCAGCAATTTCTTTCAGGGCTGGCAGCTTCCTTGTGGGAGAAGGAGCCATAAGTTTGCCTTTTCAGAAAAAGCTTCTGCCGAGAGTGAGCACCGTGACATGCTGAGTCTGTGGGAAAGCAGAGATCCCCAGTGCTGTTGTGCCTGTGCATAGGCTGCAGAGGGATAGTGAACACCAGCAAGATCTTTCAGGGCTGGCACCTTCCTTGTGGGAGAAGGAGCCATAAGTTTGCCTTTTCAGAAAAAGCTTCTGCCGAGAGTGAGCACCGTGACATGCTGAGTCTGTGGGAAAGCAGAGATCCCCAGTGCTGTTGTGCCTGTGCATAGGCTGCAGAGGGATAGTGAATACCAGCAAGATCTTTCAGGGCTGGCACCTTCCTTGTGGGAGAAGGAGCCATAAGTTTGCCTTTTCAGAAAAAGCTTCTGCCGAGAGTGAGCACCGTGACATGCTGAGTCTGTGGGAAAGCAGAGATCCCCAGTGCTCTTGTGCCTGTGCATAGGCTGCAGAGGGATAGTGAATACCAGCAAGATCTTTCAGGGCTGGCAGCTTCCTTGTGGGAGAAGGAGCCATAAGTTTGCCTTTTCAGAAAAAGCTTCTGCCGAGAGTGAGCACCGTGACATGCTGAGTCTGTGGGAAAGCAGAGATCCCCAGTGCTGTTGTGCCTGTGCATAGGCTGGAGAGGGATAGTGAATACCAGCAAGATCTTTCAGGGCTGGCAGCTTCCTTGTGGGAGAAGGAGCCATAAGTTTGCCTTTTCAGAAAAAGCTTCTGCCGAGAGTGAGCACCGTGACATGCTGAGTCTCTGGGAAAGCAGAGATCCCCAGTGCTGTTGTGCCTGTGCATAGGCTGCAGAGGGATAGTGAATACCAGCAAGATCTTTCAGGGCTTGCAGCTTCCTTGTGGGAGAAGGAGCCGTAAGTTTGCCTTTTCAGAAAAAGCTTCTGCCGAGAGTGAGCACCGTGACATGCTGAGTCTCTGGGAAAGCAGAGATCCCCAGTGCTGTTGTGCCTGTGGATAGGCTGCAGAGGGATAGTGAATACCAGCAATTTCTTTCAGGGCTGGCAGCTGCCTTGTGGGAGAAGGAGCCATAAGTTTGCCTTTTCAGAAAAAGCTTCTGCCGAGAGTGAGCACCGTGACATGCTGAGTCTGTGGGAAAGCAGAGATCCCCAGTGCTGTTGTGCCTGTGCATAGGCTGCAGAGGGATAGTGAATACCAGCAAGATCTTTCAGGGCTGGCAGCTTCCTTGTGGGAGAAGGAGCCATAAGTTTGCCTTTTCAGAAAAAGCTTCTGCCGAGAGTGAGCACCGTGACATGCTGAGTCTCTGGGAAAGCAGAGATCCCCAGTGCTGTTGTGCCTGTGGATAGGCTGCAGAGGGATAGTGAATACCAGCAAGATCTTTCAGGGCTGGCAGCTTCCTTGTGGGAGAAGGAGCCATAAGTTTGCCTTTTCAGAAAAAGCTTCTGCCGAGAGTGAGCACCGTGACATGCTGAGTCTGTGGGAAAGCAGAGATCCCCAGTGCTGTTGTGCCTGTGCATAGGCTGCAGGGGGCGGTGAAGACCGCAAGATCTTTCAGGGCTGGCAGCTTCCTTGTAGGAGAAGGAGCAGTACGTTTGCCTTTTCAGAAAAAGTTTCTGCCGAGAGCGAGCACCGTGACATGCTGAGTCTCTGGGAAAGCAGAGATCCCCAGTGCTGTTGTGCCTGTGCATAGGCTGCAGAGGGATAGTGAATACCAGCAAGATCTTTCAGGGCTGGCACCTTCCTTGTGGGAGAAGGAGCCATAAGTTTGCCTTTTCAGAAAAAGCTTCTGCCGAGAGTGAGCACCGTGACATGCTGAGTCTCTGGGAAAGCAGAGATCCCCAGTGCTGTTGTGCCTGTGGATAGGCTGCACAGGGATAGTGAATACCAGCAAGATCTTTCAGGGCTGGCAGCTTCCTTGTGGGAGAAGGAGCCATAAGTTTGCCTTTTCAGAAAAAGCTTCTGCCGAGAGTGAGCACCGTGACATGCTGAGTCTGTGGGAAAGCAGAGATCCCCAGTGCTTTTGTGCCTGTGGATAGGCTGCAGAGGGATAGTGAATACCAGCAATTTCTTTCAGGGCTGGCAGCTTCCTTGTGGGAGAAGGAGCCATAAGTTTGCCTTTTCAGAAAAAGCTTCTGCCGAGAGTGAGCACCGTGACATGCTGAGTCTGTGGGAAAGCAGAGATCCCCAGTGCTGTTGTGCCTGTGGATAGGCTGCAGAGGGATAGTGAACACCAGCAAGATCTTTCAGGGCTGGCACCTTCCTTGTGGGAGAAGGAGCCATAAGTTTGCCTTTTCAGAAAAAGCTTCTGCCGAGAGTGAGCACCGTGACATGCTGAGTCTGTGGGAAAGCAGAGATCCCCAGTGCTGTTGTGCCTGTGCATAGGCTGCAGAGGGATAGTGAATACCAGCAAGATCTTTCAGGGCTGGCACCTTCCTTGTGGGAGAAGGAGCCATAAGTTTGCCTTTTCAGAAAAAGCTTCTGCCGAGAGTGAGCACCGTGACATGCTGAGTCTGTGGGAAAGCAGAGATCCCCAGTGCTGTTGTGCCTGTGCATAGGCTGCAGAGGGATAGTGAATACCAGCAAGATCTTTCAGGGCTGGCAGCTTCCTTGTGGGAGAAGGAGCCAGACGTTTGCCTTTTCAGAAAAAGCTTCTGCCGAGAGTGAGCACCGTGACATGCTGAGTCTCTGGGAAAGCAGAGATCCCCAGTGCTGTTGTGCCTGTGGATAGGCTGCACAGGGATAGTGAATACCAGCAAGATCTTTCAGGGCTGGCAGCTTGCTTGTGGGAGAAGGAGCCATAAGTTTGCCTTTTCAGAAAAAGCTTCTGCCGAGAGTGAGCACCGTGACATGCTGAGTCTGTGGGAAAGCAGAGATCCCCAGTGCTTTTGTGCCTGTGGATAGGCTGCAGAGGGATAGTGAATACCAGCAATTTCTTTCAGGGCTGGCAGCTTCCTTGTGGGAGAAGGAGCCATAAGTTTGCCTTTTCAGAAAAAGCTTCTGCCGAGAGTGAGCACCGTGACATGCTGAGTCTGTGGGAAAGCAGAGATCCCCAGTGCTGTTGTGCCTTTGGATAGGCTGCAGAGGGATAGTGAACACCAGCAAGATCTTTCAGGGCTGGCACCTTCCTTGTGGGAGAAGGAGCCATAAGTTTGCCTTTTCAGAAAAAGCTTCTGCCGAGAGTGAGCACCGTGACATGCTGAGTCTCTGGGAAAGCAGAGATCCCCAGTGCTGTTGTGCCTGTGCATAGGCTGGAGAGGGATAGTGAATACCAGCAAGATCTTTCAGGGCTGGCAGCTTCCTTGTGGGAGAAGGAGCCATAAGTTTGCCTTTTCAGAAAAAGCTTCTGCCGAGAGTGAGCACCGTGACATGCTGAGTCTCTGGGAAAGCAGAGATCCCCAGTGCTGTTGTGCCTGTGCATAGGCTGCAGAGGGATAGTGAATACCAGCAAGATCTTTCAGGGCTGGCACCTTCCTTGTGGGAGAAGGAGCCATAAGTTTGCCTTTTCAGAAAAAGCTTCTGCCGAGAGTGAGCACCGTGACATGCTGAGTCTCTGGGAAAGCAGTGATCCCCAGTGCTCTTGTGCCTGTGGATAGGCTGCAGAGGGATAGTGAACACCAGCAAGATCTTTCAGGGCTGGCAGCTTCCTTGTGGGAGAAGGAGCCAGACGTTTGCCTTTTCAGAAAAAGCTTCTGCCGAGAGTGAGCACCGTGACATGCTGAGTCTGTGGGAAAGCAGAGATCCCCAGTGCTGTTGTGCCTGTGCATAGGCTGCAGAGGGATAGTGAATACCAGCAAGATCTTTCAGGGCTGGCACCTTCCTTGTGGGAGAAGGAGCCAGACGTTTGCCTTTTCAGAAAAAGCTTCTGCCGAGAGTGAGCACCGTGACATGCTGAGTCTCTGGGAAAGCAGAGATCCCCAGTGCTGTTGTGCCTGTGGATAGGCTGCACAGGGATAGTGAATACCAGCAAGATCTTTCAGGGCTGGCAGCTTCCTTGTGGGAGAAGGAGCCATAAGTTTGCCTTTTCAGAAAAAGCTTCTGCCGAGAGTGAGCACCGTGACATGCTGAGTCTGTGGGAAAGCAGAGATCCCCAGTGCTTTTGTGCCTGTGGATAGGCTGCAGAGGGATAGTGAATACCAGCAATTTCTTTCAGGGCTGGCAGCTGCCTTGTGGGAGAAGGAGCCATAAGTTTGCCTTTTCAGAAAAAGCTTCTGCCGAGAGTGAGCACCGTGACATGCTGAGTCTGTGGGAAAGCAGAGATCCCCAGTGCTGTTGTGCCTGTGCATAGGCTGCAGAGGGATAGTGAATACCAGCAAGATCTTTCAGGGCTGGCAGCTTCCTTGTGGGAGAAGGAGCCATAAGTTTGCCTTTTCAGAAAAAGCTTCTGCCGAGAGTGAGCACCGTGACATGCTGAGTCTGTGGGAAAGCAGAGATCCCCAGTGCTGTTGTGCCTGTGCATAGGCTGCAGGGGGCGGTGAAGACCGCAAGATCTTTCAGGGCTGGCAGCTTCCTTGTAGGAGAAGGAGCAGTACGTTTGCCTTTTCAGAAAAAGTTTCTGCCGAGAGCGAGCACCGTGACATGCTGAGTCTCTGGGAAAGCAGAGATCCCCAGTGCTGTTGTGCCTGTGGATAGGCTGCACAGGGATAGTGAATACCAGCAAGATCTTTCAGGGCTGGCAGCTTCCTTGTGGGAGAAGGAGCCATAAGTTTGCCTTTTCAGAAAAAGCTTCTGCCGAGAGTGAGCACCGTGACATGCTGAGTCTGTGGGAAAGCAGAGATCCCCAGTGCTTTTGTGCCTGTGGATAGGCTGCAGAGGGATAGTGAATACCAGCAATTTCTTTCAGGGCTGGCAGCTTCCTTGTGGGAGAAGGAGCCATAAGTTTGCCTTTTCAGAAAAAGCTTCTGCCGAGAGTGAGCACCGTGACATGCTGAGTCTGTGGGAAAGCAGAGATCCCCAGTGCTGTTGTGCCTGTGGATAGGCTGCAGAGGGATAGTGAACACCAGCAAGATCTTTCAGGGCTGGCACCTTCCTTGTGGGAGAAGGAGCCATAAGTTTGCCTTTTCAGAAAAAGCTTCTGCCGAGAGTGAGCACCGTGACATGCTGAGTCTGTGGGAAAGCAGAGATCCCCAGTGCTGTTGTGCCTGTGCATAGGCTGCAGAGGGATAGTGAATACCAGCAAGATCTTTCAGGGCTGGCACCTTCCTTGTGGGAGAAGGAGCCATAAGTTTGCCTTTTCAGAAAAAGCTTCTGCCGAGAGTGAGCACCGTGACATGCTGAGTCTGTGGGAAAGCAGAGATCCCCAGTGCTGTTGTGCCTGTGCATAGGCTGCAGAGGGATAGTGAATACCAGCAAGATCTTTCAGGGCTGGCAGCTTCCTTGTGGGAGAAGGAGCCAGACGTTTGCCTTTTCAGAAAAAGCTTCTGCCGAGAGTGAGCACCGTGACATGCTGAGTCTCTGGGAAAGCAGAGATCCCCAGTGCTGTTGTGCCTGTGGATAGGCTGCACAGGGATAGTGAATACCAGCAAGATCTTTCAGGGCTGGCAGCTTGCTTGTGGGAGAAGGAGCCATAAGTTTGCCTTTTCAGAAAAAGCTTCTGCCGAGAGTGAGCACCGTGACATGCTGAGTCTGTGGGAAAGCAGAGATCCCCAGTGCTTTTGTGCCTGTGGATAGGCTGCAGAGGGATAGTGAATACCAGCAATTTCTTTCAGGGCTGGCAGCTTCCTTGTGGGAGAAGGAGCCATAAGTTTGCCTTTTCAGAAAAAGCTTCTGCCGAGAGTGAGCACCGTGACATGCTGAGTCTCTGGGAAAGCAGAGATCCCCAGTGCTGTTGTGCCTGTGCATAGGCTGCAGAGGGATAGTGAATACCAGCAAGATCTTTCAGGGCTGGCACCTTCCTTGTGGGAGAAGGAGCCATAAGTTTGCCTTTTCAGAAAAAGCTTCTGCCGAGAGTGAGCACCGTGACATGCTGAGTCTCTGGGAAAGCAGTGATCCCCAGTGCTCTTGTGCCTGTGGATAGGCTGCAGAGGGATAGTGAACACCAGCAAGATCTTTCAGGGCTGGCAGCTTCCTTGTGGGAGAAGGAGCCAGACGTTTGCCTTTTCAGAAAAAGCTTCTGCCGAGAGTGAGCACCGTGACATGCTGAGTCTGTGGGAAAGCAGAGATCCCCAGTGCTGTTGTGCCTGTGCATAGGCTGCAGAGGGATAGTGAATACCAGCAAGATCTTTCAGGGCTGGCACCTTCCTTGTGGGAGAAGGAGCCAGACGTTTGCCTTTTCAGAAAAAGCTTCTGCCGAGAGTGAGCACCGTGACATGCTGAGTCTCTGGGAAAGCAGAGATCCCCAGTGCTGTTGTGCCTGTGGATAGGCTGCACAGGGATAGTGAATACCAGCAAGATCTTTCAGGGCTGGCAGCTTCCTTGTGGGAGAAGGAGCCATAAGTTTGCCTTTTCAGAAAAAGCTTCTGCCGAGAGTGAGCACCGTGACATGCTGAGTCTGTGGGAAAGCAGAGATCCCCAGTGCTTTTGTGCCTGTGGATAGGCTGCAGAGGGATAGTGAATACCAGCAATTTCTTTCAGGGCTGGCAGCTGCCTTGTGGGAGAAGGAGCCATAAGTTTGCCTTTTCAGAAAAAGCTTCTGCCGAGAGTGAGCACCGTGACATGCTGAGTCTGTGGGAAAGCAGAGATCCCCAGTGCTGTTGTGCCTGTGCATAGGCTGCAGAGGGATAGTGAATACCAGCAAGATCTTTCAGGGCTGGCAGCTTCCTTGTGGGAGAAGGAGCCATAAGTTTGCCTTTTCAGAAAAAGCTTCTGCCGAGAGTGAGCACCGTGACATGCTGAGTCTCTGGGAAAGCAGAGATCCCCAGTGCTGTTGTGCCTGTGGATAGGCTGCAGAGGGATAGTGAATACCAGCAAGATCTTTCAGGGCTGGCAGCTTCCTTGTGGGAGAAGGAGCCATAAGTTTGCCTTTTCAGAAAAAGCTTCTGCCGAGAGTGAGCACCGTGACATGCTGAGTCTGTGGGAAAGCAGAGATCCCCAGTGCTGTTGTGCCTGTGCATAGGCTGCAGGGGGCGGTGAAGACCGCAAGATCTTTCAGGGCTGGCAGCTTCCTTGTAGGAGAAGGAGCAGTACGTTTGCCTTTTCAGAAAAAGTTTCTGCCGAGAGCGAGCACCGTGACATGCTGAGTCTCTGGGAAAGCAGAGATCCCCAGTGCTGTTGTGCCTGTGCATAGGCTGCAGAGGGATAGTGAATACCAGCAAGATCTTTCAGGGCTGGCACCTTCCTTGTGGGAGAAGGAGCCATAAGTTTGCCTTTTCAGAAAAAGCTTCTGCCGAGAGTGAGCACCGTGACATGCTGAGTCTCTGGGAAAGCAGAGATCCCCAGTGCTGTTGTGCCTGTGGATAGGCTGCACAGGGATAGTGAATACCAGCAAGATCTTTCAGGGCTGGCAGCTTCCTTGTGGGAGAAGGAGCCATAAGTTTGCCTTTTCAGAAAAAGCTTCTGCCGAGAGTGAGCACCGTGACATGCTGAGTCTGTGGGAAAGCAGAGATCCCCAGTGCTTTTGTGCCTGTGGATAGGCTGCAGAGGGATAGTGAATACCAGCAATTTCTTTCAGGGCTGGCAGCTTCCTTGTGGGAGAAGGAGCCATAAGTTTGCCTTTTCAGAAAAAGCTTCTGCCGAGAGTGAGCACCGTGACATGCTGAGTCTGTGGGAAAGCAGAGATCCCCAGTGCTGTTGTGCCTGTGGATAGGCTGCAGAGGGATAGTGAACACCAGCAAGATCTTTCAGGGCTGGCACCTTCCTTGTGGGAGAAGGAGCCATAAGTTTGCCTTTTCAGAAAAAGCTTCTGCCGAGAGTGAGCACCGTGACATGCTGAGTCTGTGGGAAAGCAGAGATCCCCAGTGCTGTTGTGCCTGTGCATAGGCTGCAGAGGGATAGTGAATACCAGCAAGATCTTTCAGGGCTGGCACCTTCCTTGTGGGAGAAGGAGCCATAAGTTTGCCTTTTCAGAAAAAGCTTCTGCCGAGAGTGAGCACCGTGACATGCTGAGTCTGTGGGAAAGCAGAGATCCCCAGTGCTGTTGTGCCTGTGCATAGGCTGGAGAGGGATAGTGAATACCAGCAAGATCTTTCAGGGCTGGCAGCTTCCTTGTGGGAGAAGGAGCCAGACGTTTGCCTTTTCAGAAAAAGCTTCTGCCGAGAGTGAGCACCGTGACATGCTGAGTCTCTGGGAAAGCAGAGATCCCCAGTGCTGTTGTGCCTGTGGATAGGCTGCACAGGGATAGTGAATACCAGCAAGATCTTTCAGGGCTGGCAGCTTGCTTGTGGGAGAAGGAGCCATAAGTTTGCCTTTTCAGAAAAAGCTTCTGCCGAGAGTGAGCACCGTGACATGCTGAGTCTGTGGGAAAGCAGAGATCCCCAGTGCTTTTGTGCCTGTGGATAGGCTGCAGAGGGATAGTGAATACCAGCAATTTCTTTCAGGGCTGGCAGCTTCCTTGTGGGAGAAGGAGCCATAAGTTTGCCTTTTCAGAAAAAGCTTCTGCCGAGAGTGAGCACCGTGACATGCTGAGTCTGTGGGAAAGCAGAGATCCCCAGTGCTGTTGTGCCTTTGGATAGGCTGCAGAGGGATAGTGAACACCAGCAAGATCTTTCAGGGCTGGCACCTTCCTTGTGGGAGAAGGAGCCATAAGTTTGCCTTTTCAGAAAAAGCTTCTGCCGAGAGTGAGCACCGTGACATGCTGAGTCTCTGGGAAAGCAGAGATCCCCAGTGCTGTTGTGCCTGTGCATAGGCTGGAGAGGGATAGTGAATACCAGCAAGATCTTTCAGGGCTGGCAGCTTCCTTGTGGGAGAAGGAGCCATAAGTTTGCCTTTTCAGAAAAAGCTTCTGCCGAGAGTGAGCACCGTGACATGCTGAGTCTCTGGGAAAGCAGAGATCCCCAGTGCTGTTGTGCCTGTGCATAGGCTGCAGAGGGATAGTGAATACCAGCAAGATCTTTCAGGGCTGGCACCTTCCTTGTGGGAGAAGGAGCCATAAGTTTGCCTTTTCAGAAAAAGCTTCTGCCGAGAGTGAGCACCGTGACATGCTGAGTCTCTGGGAAAGCAGTGATCCCCAGTGCTCTTGTGCCTGTGGATAGGCTGCAGAGGGATAGTGAACACCAGCAAGATCTTTCAGGGCTGGCAGCTTCCTTGTGGGAGAAGGAGCCAGACGTTTGCCTTTTCAGAAAAAGCTTCTGCCGAGAGTGAGCACCGTGACATGCTGAGTCTGTGGGAAAGCAGAGATCCCCAGTGCTGTTGTGCCTGTGCATAGGCTGCAGAGGGATAGTGAATACCAGCAAGATCTTTCAGGGCTGGCACCTTCCTTGTGGGAGAAGGAGCCAGACGTTTGCCTTTTCAGAAAAAGCTTCTGCCGAGAGTGAGCACCGTGACATGCTGAGTCTCTGGGAAAGCAGAGATCCCCAGTGCTGTTGTGCCTGTGGATAGGCTGCAGAGGGATAGTGAATACCAGCAAGATCTTTCAGGGCTGGCAGCTTCCTTGTGGGAGAAGGAGCCATAAGTTTGCCTTTTCAGAAAAAGCTTCTGCCGAGAGTGAGCACCGTGACATGCTGAGTCTGTGGGAAAGCAGAGATCCCCAGTGCTTTTGTGCCTGTGGATAGGCTGCAGAGGGATAGTGAATACCAGCAATTTCTTTCAGGGCTGGCAGCTTCCTTGTGGGAGAAGGAGCCATAAGTTTGCCTTTTCAGAAAAAGCTTCTGCCGAGAGTGAGCACCGTGACATGCTGAGTCTGTGGGAAAGCAGAGATCCCCAGTGCTCTTGTGCCTGTGGATAGGCTGCAGAGGGATAGTGAACACCAGCAAGATCTTTCAGGGCTGGCACCTTCCTTGTGGGAGAAGGAGCCATAAGTTTGCCTTTTCAGAAAAAGCTTCTGCCGAGAGTGAGCACCGTGACATGCTGAGTCTGTGGGAAAGCAGAGATCCCCAGTGCTGTTGTGCCTGTGCATAGGCTGCAGAGGGATAGTGAATACCAGCAAGATCTTTCAGGGCTGGCACCTTCCTTGTGGGAGAAGGAGCCATAAGTTTGCCTTTTCAGAAAAAGCTTCTGCCGAGAGTGAGCACCGTGACATGCTGAGTCTGTGGGAAAGCAGAGATCCCCAGTGCTCTTGTGCCTGTGCATAGGCTGCAGAGGGATAGTGAATACCAGCAAGATCTTTCAGGGCTGGCACCTTCCTTGTGGGAGAAGGAGCCATAAGTTTGCCTTTTCAGAAAAAGCTTCTGCCGAGAGTGAGCACCGTGACATGCTGAGTCTCTGGGAAAGCAGAGATCCCCAGTGCTGTTGTGCCTGTGCATAGGCTGGAGAGGGATAGTGAATACCAGCAAGATCTTTCAGGGCTGGCAGCTTCCTTGTGGGAGAAGGAGCCAGACGTTTGCCTTTTCAGAAAAAGCTTCTGCCGAGAGTGAGCACCGTGACATGCTGAGTCTCTGGGAAAGCAGAGATCCCCAGTGCTGTTGTGCCTGTGCATAGGCTGCAGAGGGATAGTGAATACCAGCAAGATCTTTCAGGGCTGGCAGCTTCCTTGTGGGAGAAGGAGCCATAAGTTTGCCTTTTCAGAAAAAGCTTCTGCCGAGAGTGAGCACCGTGACATGCTGAGTCTCTGGGAAAGCAGAGATCCCCAGTGCTGTTGTGCCTGTGGATAGGCTGCACAGGGATAGTGAATACCAGCAAGATCTTTCAGGGCTGGCAGCTTCCTTGTGGGAGAAGGAGCCATAAGTTTGCCTTTTCAGAAAAAGCTTCTGCCGAGAGTGAGCACCGTGACATGCTGAGTCTGTGGGAAAGCAGAGATCCCCAGTGCTTTTGTGCCTGTGGATAGGCTGCAGAGGGATAGTGAATACCAGCAATTTCTTTCAGGGCTGGCAGCTTCCTTGTGGGAGAAGGAGCCATAAGTTTGCCTTTTCAGAAAAAGCTTCTGCCGAGAGTGAGCACCGTGACATGCTGAGTCTGTGGGAAAGCAGAGATCCCCAGTGCTTTTGTGCCTGTGGATAGGCTGCAGAGGGATAGTGAATACCAGCAATTTCTTTCAGGGCTGGCAGCTTCCTTGTGGGAGAAGGAGCCATAAGTTTGCCTTTTCAGAAAAAGCTTCTGCCGAGAGTGAGCACCGTGACATGCTGAGTCTGTGGGAAAGCAGAGATCCCCAGTGCTCTTGTGCCTGTGGATAGGCTGCAGAGGGATAGTGAACACCAGCAAGATCTTTCAGGGCTGGCACCTTCCTTGTGGGAGAAGGAGCCATAAGTTTGCCTTTTCAGAAAAAGCTTCTGCCGAGAGTGAGCACCGTGACATGCTGAGTCTGTGGGAAAGCAGAGATCCCCAGTGCTGTTGTGCCTGTGCATAGGCTGCAGAGGGATAGTGAATACCAGCAAGATCTTTCAGGGCTGGCACCTTCCTTGTGGGAGAAGGAGCCATAAGTTTGCCTTTTCAGAAAAAGCTTCTGCCGAGAGCGAGCACCGTGACATGCTGAGTCTCTGGGAAAGCAGAGATCCCAAAAGCTGTTGTGCCTGTGGATAGGCTGCAGAGGGATAGTGAAAAACTGCATTAGTTTTCAGGGCTGGCACCTTCCCTGTGGGAGAAGGAGCCACACTTTTGCCTTCTCAGAAAAAGCTTCTGCCGAGAACGAGCACCGTGACATGCTGAGTCTCTGGGAAAGCAGAGATCCCAAAAGCTGTTGTGCCTGTGGATAGGCTGCAGAGGGATAGTGAATACCAGCAAGATCTTTCAGGGCTAGCACCTTCCTTGTGGGAGAAGGAGCCACACTTTTGCCTTCTCAATAAAAGCTTCTGCCGAGAACGAGCACCGTGACATGCTGAGTCTCTGGGAAACAGAGATCCCAAAAGCTGTTGTGCCTGTGGATAGGCTGCAGAGGGATAGTGAAAAACTGCATTAGTTTTCAGGGCTGGCACCTTCCCTGTGGGAGAAGGAGCCGTAAGTTTGCCTTTTCAGAAAAAAGCTTCTGCCGAGAGCGAGCACCGTGACATGCTGAGTCTCTGGGAAAGCAGAGATCCCCAGTGCTGTTGCGGCTAAAGATAGGCTGCAGAGCGATAGTGAATACCAGCAAGATCTTTCAGGGCTGGCACCTTCCTTGTGGGAGAAGGAGCCGTAAGTTTGCCTTTTCAGAAAAAGGCTCTGGCGAGAGTGAGCACCGTGACATGCTGAGTCTCTGGGAAAGCAGAGATCCCAAAAGCTGTTGTGCCTGTGGATAGGCTGCAGAGGGATAGTGAAAAACTGCATTAGTTTTCAGGGCTGGCACCTTCCCTGTGGGAGAAGGAGCCGTAAGTTTGCCTTTTCAGAAAAAAGCTTCTGCCGAGAGCGAGCACCGTGACATGCTGAGTCTCTGGGAAAGCAGAGATCCCCAAAGCTGTTGTGCCTGTGGATAGGCTGCAGAGGGATAGTGAAAAACTGCATTAGTTTTCAGGGCTGGCACCTTCCCTGTGGGAGAAGGAGCCGTAAGTTTGCCTTTTCAGAAAAAAGCTTCTGCCGAGAGCGAGCACCGTGACATGCTGAGTCTCTGGGAAAGCAGAGATCCCAAAAGCTGTTGTGCCTGTGGATAGGCTGCAGAGGGATAGTGAATACCAGCAAGATCTTTCAGGGCTAGCACCTTCCTTGTGGGAGAAGGAGCCACACTTTTGCCTTCTCAGAAAAAGCTTCTGCCGAGAACGAGCACCGTGACATGCTGAGTCTCTGGGAAAGCAGAGATCCCAAAAGCTGTTGTGCCTGTGGATAGGCTGCAGAGGGATAGTGAAAAACTGCATTAGTTTTCAGGGCTGGCACCTTCCCTGTGGGAGAAGGAGCCGTAAGTTTGCCTTTTCAGAAAAAAGCTTCTGCCGAGAAAGAGCACCGTGACATGCTGAGTCTCTGGGAAAGCAGAGATCCCAAAAGCTGTTGTGCCTGTGGATAGGCTGCAGAGGGATAGTGAAAAACTGCATTAGTTTTCAGGGCTGGCACCTTCCCTGTGGGAGAAGGAGCCACACTTTTGCCTTCTCAGAAAAAGCTTCTGCCGAGAACGAGCACCGTGACATGCTGAGTCTCTGGGAAAGCAGAGATCCCAAAAGCTGTTGTGCTTGTGGATAGGCTGCAGAGGGATAGTGAAAAACTGCATTAGTTTTCAGGGCTGGCACCTTCCCTGTGGGAGAAGGAGCCGTAAGTTTGCCTTTTCAGAAAAAAGCTTCTGCCGAGAGCGAGCACCGTGACATGCTGAGTCTCTGGGAAAGCAGAGATCCCCAAAGCTGTTGTGCCTGTGGATAGGCTGCAGAGGGATAGTGAATACCAGCAAGATCTTTCAGGGCTAGCACCTTCCTTGTGGGAGAAGGAGCCACACTTTTGCCTTCTCAGAAAAAGCTTCTGCCGAGAACGAGCACCGTGACATGCTGAGTCTCTGGGAAAGCAGAGATCCCCAAAGCTGTTGTGCCTGTGGATAGGCTGCAGAGGGATAGTGAAAAACTGCATTAGTTTTCAGGGCTGGCACCTTCCCTGTGGGAGAAGGAGCCGTAAGTTTGCCTTTTCAGAAAAAAGCTTCTGCCGAGAGCGAGCACCGTGACATGCTGAGTCTCTGGGAAAGCAGAGATCCCAAAAGCTGTTGTGCCTGTGGATAGGCTGCAGAGGGATAGTGAATACCAGCAAGATCTTTCAGGGCTAGCACCTTCCTTGTGGGAGAAGGAGCCACACTTTTGCCTTCTCAGAAAAAGCTTCTGCCGAGAACGAGCACCGTGACATGCTGAGTCTCTGGGAAAGCAGAGATCCCAAAAGCTGTTGTGCCTGTGGATAGGCTGCAGAGGGATAGTGAAAAACTGCATTAGTTTTCAGGGCTGGCACCTTCCCTGTGGGAGAAGGAGCCGTAAGTTTGCCTTTTCAGAAAAAAGCTTCTGCCGAGAGCGAGCACCGTGACATGCTGAGTCTCTGGGAAAGCAGAGATCCCAAAAGCTGTTGCGGCTAAAGATAGGCTGCAGAGCGATAGTGAATACCAGCAAGATCTTTCAGGGCTGGCACCTTCCTTGTGGGAGAAGGAGCCGTAAGTTTGCCTTTTCAGAAAAAGGCTCTGGCGAGAACGAGCACCGTGACATGCTGAGTCTCTGGGAAAGCAGAGATCCCCAAAGCTGTTGTGCCTGTGGATAGGCTGCAGAGGGATAGTGAAAAACTGCATTAGTTTTCAGGGCTGGCACCTTCCCTGTGGGAGAAGGAGCCGTAAGTTTGCCTTTTCAGAAAAAAGCTTCTGCCGAGAGCGAGCACCGTGACATGCTGAGTCTCTGGGAAAGCAGAGATCCCCAAAGCTGTTGTGCCTGTGGATAGGCTGCAGAGGGATAGTGAAAAACTGCATTAGTTTTCAGGGCTGGCACCTTCCCTGTGGGAGAAGGAGCCGTAAGTTTGCCTTTTCAGAAAAAAGCTTCTGCCGAGAGCGAGCACCGTGACATGCTGAGTCTCTGGGAAAGCAGAGATCCCAAAAGCTGTTGTGCCTGTGGATAGGCTGCAGAGGGATAGTGAATACCAGCAAGATCTTTCAGGGCTAGCACCTTCCTTGTGGGAGAAGGAGCCACACTTTTGACTTCTCAGAAAAAGCTTCTGCCGAGAACGAGCACCGTGACATGCTGAGTCTCTGGGAAAGCAGAGATCCCAAAAGCTGTTGTGCCTGTGGATAGGCTGCAGAGGGATAGTGAAAAACTGCATTAGTTTTCAGGGCTGGCACCTTCCCTGTGGGAGAAGGAGCCGTAAGTTTGCCTTTTCAGAAAAAAGCTTCTGCCGAGAGCGAGCACCGTGACATGCTGAGTCTCTGGGAAAGCAGAGATCCCAAAAGCTGTTGTGCCTGTGGATAGGCTGCAGAGGGATAGTGAAAAACTGCATTAGTTTTCAGGGCTGGCACCTTCCCTGTGGGAGAAGGAGCCGTAAGTTTGCCTTTTCAGAAAAAAGCTTCTGCCGAGAAAGAGCACCGTGACATGCTGAGTCTCTGGGAAAGCAGAGATCCCCAAAGCTGTTGTGCCTGTGGATAGGCTGCAGAGGGATAGTGAAAAACTGCATTAGTTTTCAGGGCTGGCACCTTCCCTGTGGGAGAAGGAGCCGTAAGTTTGCCTTTTCAGAAAAAAGCTTCTGCCGAGAGCGAGCACCGTGACATGCTGAGTCTCTGGGAAAGCAGAGATCCCAAAAGCTGTTGTGCCTGTGGATAGGCTGCAGAGGGATAGTGAAAAACTGCATTAGTTTTCAGGGCTGGCACCTTCCCTCTGGGAGAAGGAGCCACACTTTTGCCTTCTCAGAAAAAGCTTCTGCCGAGAACGAGCACCGTGACATGCTGAGTCTCTGGGAAAGCAGAGATCCCAAAAGCTGTTGTGCTTGTGGATAGGCTGCAGAGGGATAGTGAAAAACTGCATTAGTTTTCAGGGCTGGCACCTTCCCTGTGGGAGAAGGAGCCGTAAGTTTGCCTTTTCAGAAAAAAGCTTCTGCCGAGAGCGAGCACCGTGACATGCTGAGTCTCTGGGAAAGCAGAGATCCCCAAAGCTGTTGTGCCTGTGGATAGGCTGCAGAGGGATAGTGAATACCAGCAAGATCTTTCAGGGCTAGCACCTTCCTTGTGGGAGAAGGAGCCACACTTTTGCCTTCTCAGAAAAAGCTTCTGCCGAGAACGAGCACCGTGACATGCTGAGTCTCTGGGAAAGCAGAGATCCCAAAAGCTGTTGTGCCTGTGGATAGGCTGCAGAGGGATAGTGAAAAACTGCATTAGTTTTCAGGGCTGGCACCTTCCCTGTGGGAGAAGGAGCCGTAAGTTTGCCTTTTCAGAAAAAAGCTTCTGCCGAGAGCGAGCACCGTGACATGCTGAGTCTCTGGGAAAGCAGAGATCCCCAAAGCTGTTGTGCCTGTGGATAGGCTGCAGAGGGATAGTGAAAAACTGCATTAGTTTTCAGGGCTGGCACCTTCCCTGTGGGAGAAGGAGCCACACTTTTGCCTTCTCAGAAAAAGCTTCTGCCGAGAACGAGCACCGTGACATGCTGAGTCTCTGGGAAAGCAGAGATCCCCAAAGCTGTTGTGCCTGTGGATAGGCTGCAGAGGGATAGTGAAAAACTGCATTAGTTTTCAGGGCTGGCACCTTCCCTGTGGGAGAAGGAGCCGTAAGTTTGCCTTTTCAGAAAAAAGCTTCTGCCGAGAGCGAGCACCGTGACATGCTGAGTCTCTGGGAAAGCAGAGATCCCAAAAGCTGTTGTGCCTGTGGATAGGCTGCAGAGGGATAGTGAATACCAGCAAGATCTTTCAGGGCTAGCACCTTCCTTGTGGGAGAAGGAGCCACACTTTTGCCTTCTCAGAAAAAGCTTCTGCCGAGAACGAGCACCGTGACATGCTGAGTCTCTGGGAAAGCAGAGATCCCAAAAGCTGTTGTGCCTGTGGATAGGCTGCAGAGGGATAGTGAAAAACTGCATTAGTTTTCAGGGCTGGCACCTTCCCTGTGGGAGAAGGAGCCGTAAGTTTGCCTTTTCAGAAAAAAGCTTCTGCCGAGAGCGAGCACCGTGACATGCTGAGTCTCTGGGAAAGCAGAGATCCCCAAAGCTGTTGTGCCTGTGGATAGGCTGCAGAGGGATAGTGAAAAACTGCATTAGTTTTCAGGGCTGGCACCTTCCCTGTGGGAGAAGGAGCCGTAAGTTTGCCTTTTCAGAAAAAAGCTTCTGCCGAGAGCGAGCACCGTGACATGCTGAGTCTCTGGGAAAGCAGAGATCCCAAAAGCTGTTGTGCCTGTGGATAGGCTGCAGAGGGATAGTGAATACCAGCAAGATCTTTCAGGGCTAGCACCTTCCTTGTGGGAGAAGGAGCCACACTTTTGACTTCTCAGAAAAAGCTTCTGCCGAGAACGAGCACCGTGACATGCTGAGTCTCTGGGAAAGCAGAGATCCCCAAAGCTGTTGTGCCTGTGGATAGGCTGCAGAGGGATAGTGAAAAACTGCATTAGTTTTCAGGGCTGGCACCTTCCCTGAGGGAGAAGGAGCCGAAAGTTTTCTTTTTCAGAAAAAAGCTTCTGCCGAGAGCGAGCACCGTGACATGCTGAGTCTCTGGGAAAGCAGAGATCCCCAAAGCTGTTGTGCCTGTGGATAGGCTGCAGAGGGATAGTGAAAAACTGCATTAGTTTTCAATGATGGCACCTTCCCTGTGGGAGAAGGAGCCGTAAGTTTGCCTTTTCAGAAAAAAGCTTCTGCCGAGAGCGAGCACCGTGACATGCTGAGTCTCTGGGAAAGCAGAGATCCCCAAAGCTGTTGTGCCTGTGGATAGGCTGCAGAGGGATAGTGAAAAACTGCATTAGTTTTCAGGGCTGGCACCTTCCCTGTGGGAGAAGGAGCCGTAAGTTTGCCTTTTCAGAAAAAAGCTTCTGCCGAGAGCGAGCACCGTGACATGCTGAGTCTCTGGGAAAGCAGAGATCCCCAAAGCTGTTGTGCCTGTGGATAGGCTGCAGAGGGATAGTGAATACCAGCAAGATCTTTCAGGGCTAGCACCTTCCTTGTGGGAGAAGGAGCCACACTTTTGCCTTCTCAGAAAAAGCTTCTGCCGAGAACGAGCACCGTGACATGCTGAGTCTCTGGGAAAGCAGAGATCCCAAAAGCTGTTGTGCCTGTGGATAGGCTGCAGAGGGATAGTGAAAAACTGCATTAGTTTTCAGGGCTGGCACCTTCCCTGTGGGAGAAGGAGCCGTAAGTTTGCCTTTTCAGAAAAAAGCTTCTGCCGAGAGCGAGCACCGTGACATGCTGAGTCTCTGGGAAAGCAGAGATCCCCAAAGCTGTTGTGCCTGTGGATAGGCTGCAGAGGGATAGTGAATACCAGCAAGATCTTTCAGGGCTAGCACCTTCCTTGTGGGAGAAGGAGCCACACTTTTGCCTTCTCAGAAAAAGCTTCTGCCGAGAACGAGCACCGTGACATGCTGAGTCTCTGGGAAAGCAGAGATCCCAAAAGCTGTTGTGCCTGTGGATAGGCTGCAGAGGGATAGTGAAAAACTGCATTAGTTTTCAGGGCTGGCACCTTCCCTGTGGGAGAAGGAGCCGTAAGTTTGCCTTTTCAGAAAAAAGCTTCTGCCGAGAGCGAGCACCGTGACATGCTGAGTCTCTGGGAAAGCAGAGATCCCCAAAGCTGTTGTGCCTGTGGATAGGCTGCAGAGGGATAGTGAAAAACTGCATTAGTTTTCAGGGCTGGCACCTTCCCTGTGGGAGAAGGAGCCGTAAGTTTGCCTTTTCAGAAAAAAGCTTCTGCCGAGAAAGAGCACCGTGACATGCTGAGTCTCTGGGAAAGCAGAGATCCCAAAAGCTGTTGTGCCTGTGAATAGGCTGCAGAGGGATAGTGAAAAACTGCATTAGTTTTCAGGGCTGGCACCTTCCCTGTGGGAGAAGGAGCCGTAAGTTTGCCTTTTCAGAAAAAAGCTTCTGCCGAGAAAGAGCACCGTGACATGCTGAGTCTCTGGGAAAGCAGAGATCCCAAAAGCTGTTGTGCCTGTGGATAGGCTGCAGAGGGATAGTGAATACCAGCAAGATCTTTCAGGGCTAGCACCTTCCTTGTGGGAGAAGGAGCCACACTTTTGCCTTCTCAGAAAAAGCTTCTGCCGAGAACGAGCACCGTGACATGCTGAGTCTCTGGGAAAGCAGAGATCCCAAAAGCTGTTGTGCCTGTGGATAGGCTGCAGAGGGATAGTGAAAAACTGCATTAGTTTTCAGGGCTGGCACCTTCCCTGTGGGAGAAGGAGCCGAAAGTTTGCCTTTTCAGAAAAAAGCTTCTGCCGAGAGCGAGCACCGTGACATGCTGAGTCTCTGGGAAAGCAGAGATCCCAAAAGCTGTTGTGCCTGTGGATAGGCTGCAGAGGGATAGTGAAAAACTGCATTAGTTTTCAGGGCTGGCACCTTCCCTGTGGGAGAAGGAGCCGTAAGTTTGCCTTTTCAGAAAAAAGCTTCTGCCGAGAGCGAGCACCGTGACATGCTGAGTCTCTGGGAAAGCAGAGATCCCCAAAGCTGTTGTGCCTGTGGATAGGCTGCAGAGGGATAGTGAAAAACTGCATTAGTTTTCAGGGCTGGCACCTTCCCTGTGGGAGAAGGAGCCGTAAGTTTGCCTTTTCAGAAAAAAGCTTCTGCCGAGAGCGAGCACCGTGACATGCTGAGTCTCTGGGAAAGCAGAGATCCCCAGTGCTGTTGCGGCTAAAGATAGGCTGCAGACGGATAGTGAATACCAGCAATATCTTTCAGGGCTGGCACCTTCCCTGTGGGAGAAGGAGCCGTAAGTTTGCCTTTTCAGAAAAAGGCTCTGGCGAGAGTGAGCACCGTGACATGCTGAGTCTCTGGGAAAGCAGAGATCCCAAAAGCTGTTGTGCCTGTGGATAGGCTGCAGAGGGATAGTGAAAAACTGCATTAGTTTTCAGGGCTGGCACCTTCCCTGTGGTAGAAGGAGCCACACTTTTGCCTTCTCAGAAAAAGCTTCTGCCGAGAACGAGCACCGTGACATGCTGAGTCTCTGGGAAAGCAGAGATCCCAAAAGCTGTTGTGCCTGTGGATAGGCTGCAGAGGGATAGTGAAAAACTGCATTAGTTTTCAGGGCTGGCACCTTCCCTGTGGGAGAAGGAGCCGTAAGTTTGCCTTTTCAGAAAAAAGCTTCTGCCGAGAGCGAGCACCGTGACATGCTGAGTCTCTGGGAAAGCAGAGATCCCAAAAGCTGTTGTGCCTGTGGATAGGCTGCAGAGGGATAGTGAATACCAGCAAGATCTTTCAGGGCTAGCACCTTCCTTGTGGGAGAAGGAGCCACACTTTTGCCTTCTCAGAAAAAGCTTCTGCCGAGAACGAGCACCGTGACATGCTGAGTCTCTGGGAAAGCAGAGATCCCCAAAGCTGTTGTGCCTGTGGATAGGCTGCAGAGGGATAGTGAAAAACTGCATTAGTTTTCAGGGCTGGCACCTTCCCTGTGGGAGAAGGAGCCGTAAGTTTGCCTTTTCAGAAAAAAGCTTCTGCCGAGAGCGAGCACCGTGACATGCTGAGTCTCTGGGAAAGCAGAGATCCCAAAAGCTGTTGTGCCTGTGGATAGGCTGCAGAGGGATAGTGAATACCAGCAAGATCTTTCAGGGCTAGCACCTTCCTTGTGGGAGAAGGAGCCACACTTTTGCCTTCTCAGAAAAAGCTTCTGCCGAGAACGAGCACCGTGACATGCTGAGTCTCTGGGAAAGCAGAGATCCCAAAAGCTGTTGTGCCTGTGGATAGGCTGCAGAGGGATAGTGAAAAACTGCATTAGTTTTCAGGGCTGGCACCTTCCCTGTGGGAGAAGGAGCCGAAAGTTTGCCTTTTCAGAAAAAAGCTTCTGCCGAGAGCGAGCACCGTGACATGCTGAGTCTCTGGGAAAGCAGAGATCCCAAAAGCTGTTGTGCCTGTGGATAGGCTGCAGAGGGATAGTGAAAAACTGCATTAGTTTTCAGGGCTGGCACCTTCCCTGTGGGAGAAGGAGCCGTAAGTTTGCCTTTTCAGAAAAAAGCTTCTGCCGAGAGCGAGCACCGTGACATGCTGAGTCTCTGGGAAAGCAGAGATCCCAAAAGCTGTTGTGCCTGTGGATAGGCTGCAGAGGGATAGTGAAAAACTGCATTAGTTTTCAGGGCTGGCACCTTCCCTGTGGGAGAAGGAGCCACACTTTTGCCTTCTCAGAAAAAGCTTCTGCCGAGAACGAGCACCGTGACATGCTGAGTCTCTGGGAAAGCAGAGATCCCAAAAGCTGTTGTGCCTGTGGATAGGCTGCAGAGGGATAGTGAATACCAGCAAGATCTTTCAGGGCTAGCACCTTCCTTGTGGGAGAAGGAGCCACACTTTTGCCTTCTCAATAAAAGCTTCTGCCGAGAACGAGCACCGTGACATGCTGAGTCTCTGGGAAAGCAGAGATCCCAAAAGCTGTTGTGCCTGTGGATAGGCTGCAGAGGGATAGTGAAAAACTGCATTAGTTTTCAGGGCTGGCACCTTCCCTGTGGGAGAAGGAGCCGTAAGTTTGCCTTTTCAGAAAAAAGCTTCTGCCGAGAGCGAGCACCGTGACATGCTGAGTCTCTGGGAAAGCAGAGATCCCCAGTGCTGTTGCGGCTAAAGATAGGCTGCAGAGCGATAGTGAATACCAGCAAGATCTTTCAGGGCTGGCACCTTCCTTGTGGGAGAAGGAGCCGTAAGTTTGCCTTTTCAGAAAAAGGCTCTGGCGAGAGTGAGCACCGTGACATGCTGAGTCTCTGGGAAAGCAGAGATCCCAAAAGCTGTTGTGCCTGTGGATAGGCTGCAGAGGGATAGTGAAAAACTGCATTAGTTTTCAGGGCTGGCACCTTCCCTGTGGGAGAAGGAGCCGTAAGTTTGCCTTTTCAGAAAAAAGCTTCTGCCGAGAGCGAGCACCGTGACATGCTGAGTCTCTGGGAAAGCAGAGATCCCCAAAGCTGTTGTGCCTGTGGATAGGCTGCAGAGGGATAGTGAAAAACTGCATTAGTTTTCAGGGCTGGCACCTTCCCTGTGGGAGAAGGAGCCGTAAGTTTGCCTTTTCAGAAAAAAGCTTCTGCCGAGAGCGAGCACCGTGACATGCTGAGTCTCTGGGAAAGCAGAGATCCCAAAAGCTGTTGTGCCTGTGGATAGGCTGCAGAGGGATAGTGAATACCAGCAAGATCTTTCAGGGCTAGCACCTTCCTTGTGGGAGAAGGAGCCACACTTTTGCCTTCTCAGAAAAAGCTTCTGCCGAGAACGAGCACCGTGACATGCTGAGTCTCTGGGAAAGCAGAGATCCCAAAAGCTGTTGTGCCTGTGGATAGGCTGCAGAGGGATAGTGAAAAACTGCATTAGTTTTCAGGGCTGGCACCTTCCCTGTGGGAGAAGGAGCCGTAAGTTTGCCTTTTCAGAAAAAAGCTTCTGCCGAGAGCGAGCACCGTGACATGCTGAGTCTCTGGGAAAGCAGAGATCCCAAAAGCTGTTGTGCCTGTGGATAGGCTGCAGAGGGATAGTGAAAAACTGCATTAGTTTTCAGGGCTGGCACCTTCCCTGTGGGAGAAGGAGCCAAACTTTTGCCTTCTCAGAAAAAGCTTCTGCCGAGAACGAGCACCGTGACATGCTGAGTCTCTGGGAAAGCAGAGATCCCAAAAGCTGTTGTGCCTGTGGATAGGCTGCAGAGGGATAGTGAAAAACTGCATTAGTTTTCAGGGCTGGCACCTTCCCTGTGGGAGAAGGAGCCGTAAGTTTGCCTTTTCAGAAAAAAGCTTCTGCCGAGAGCGAGCACCGTGACATGCTGAGTCTCTGGGAAAGCAGAGATCCCAAAAGCTGTTGTGCCTGTGGATAGGCTGCAGAGGGATAGTGAATACCAGCAAGATCTTTCAGGGCTAGCACCTTCCTTGTGGGAGAAGGAGCCACACTTTTGCCTTCTCAGAAAAAGCTTCTGCCGAGAACGAGCACCGTGACATGCTGAGTCTCTGGGAAAGCAGAGATCCCCAAAGCTGTTGTGCCTGTGGATAGGCTGCAGAGGGATAGTGAAAAACTGCATTAGTTTTCAGGGCTGGCACCTTCCCTGTGGGAGAAGGAGCCGTAAGTTTGCCTTTTCAGAAAAAAGCTTCTGCCGAGAGCGAGCACCGTGACATGCTGAGTCTCTGGGAAAGCAGAGATCCCAAAAGCTGTTGTGCCTGTGGATAGGCTGCAGAGGGATAGTGAAAAACTGCATTAGTTTTCAGGGCTGGCACCTTCGTTTTCAGGGCTGGCACCTTCCCTGTGGGAGAAGGAGCCGTAAGTTTGCCTTTTCAGAAAAAAGCTTCTGCCGAGAGCGAGCACCGTGACATGCTGAGTCTCTGGGAAAGCAGAGATCCCAAAAGCTGTTGTGCCTGTGGATAGGCTGCAGAGGGATAGTGAAAAACTGCATTAGTTTTCAGGGCTGGCACCTTCCCTGTGGGAGAAGGAGCCACACTTTTGCCTTCTCAGAAAAAGCTTCTGCCGAGAACGAGCACCGTGACATGCTGAGTCTCTGGGAAAGCAGAGATCCCCAAAGCTGTTGTGCCTGTGGATAGGCTGCAGAGGGATAGTGAAAAACTGCATTAGTTTTCAGGGCTGGCACCTTCCCTGTGGGAGAAGGAGCCGTAAGTTTGCCTTTTCAGAAAAAAGCTTCTGCCGAGAGCGAGCACCGTGACATGCTGAGTCTCTGGGAAAGCAGAGATCCCAAAAGCTGTTGTGCCTGTGGATAGGCTGCAGAGGGATAGTGAAAAACTGCATTAGTTTTCAGGGCTGGCACCTTCCCTGTGGGAGAAGGAGCCACACTTTTGCCTTCTCAGAAAAAGCTTCTGCCGAGAACGAGCACCGTGACATGCTGAGTCTCTGGGAAAGCAGAGATCCCAAAAGCTGTTGTGCCTGTGGATAGGCTGCAGAGGGATAGTGAAAAACTGCATTAGTTTTCAGGGCTGGCACCTTCCCTGTGGGAGAAGGAGCCGTAAGTTTGCCTTTTCAGAAAAAAGCTTCTGCCGAGAGCGAGCACCGTGACATGCTGAGTCTCTGGGAAAGCAGAGATCCCAAAAGCTGTTGTGCCTGTGGATAGGCTGCAGAGGGATAGTGAATACCAGCAAGATCTTTCAGGGCTAGCACCTTCCTTGTGGGAGAAGGAGCCACACTTTTGCCTTCTCAGAAAAAAGCTTCTGCCGAGAACGAGCACCGTGACATGCTGAGTCTCTGGGAAAGCAGAGATCCCCAAAGCTGTTGTGCCTGTGGATAGGCTGCAGAGGGATAGTGAAAAACTGCATTAGTTTTCAGGGCTGGCACCTTCCCTGTGGGAGAAGGAGCCGTAAGTTTGCCTTTTCAGAAAAAAGCTTCTGCCGAGAGCGAGCACCGTGACATGCTGAGTCTCTGGGAAAGCAGAGATCCCAAAAGCTGTTGTGCCTGTGGATAGGCTGCAGAGGGATAGTGAATACCAGCAAGATCTTTCAGGGCTAGCACCTTCCTTGTGGGAGAAGGAGCCACACTTTTGCCTTCTCAGAAAAAGCTTCTGCCGAGAACGAGCACCGTGACATGCTGAGTCTCTGGGAAAGCAGAGATCCCCAAAGCTGTTGTGCCTGTGGATAGGCTGCAGAGGGATAGTGAAAAACTGCATTAGTTTTCAGGGCTGGCACCTTCCCTGTGGGAGAAGGAGCCGTAAGTTTGCCTTTTCAGAAAAAAGCTTCTGCCGAGAGCGAGCACCGTGACATGCTGAGTCTCTGGGAAAGCAGAGATCCCAAAAGCTGTTGTGCCTGTGGATAGGCTGCAGAGGGATAGTGAAAAACTGCATTAGTTTTCAGGGCTGGCACCTTCCCTGTGGTAGAAGGAGCCACACTTTTGCCTTCTCAGAAAAAGCTTCTGCCGAGAACGAGCACCGTGACATGCTGAGTCTCTGGGAAAGCAGAGATCCCAAAAGCTGTTGTGCCTGTGGATAGGCTGCAGAGGGATAGTGAAAAACTGCATTAGTTTTCAGGGCTGGCACCTTCCTTGTGGGAGAAGGAGCCACACTTTTGCCTTCTCAGAAAAAGCTTCTGCCGAGAACGAGCACCGTGACATGCTGAGTCTCTGGGAAAGCAGAGATCCCAAAAGCTGTTGTGCCTGTGGATAGGCTGCAGAGGGATAGTGAAAAACTGCATTAGTTTTCAGGGCTGGCACCTTCCCTGTGGGAGAAGGAGCCGAAAGTTTGCCTTTTCAGAAAAAAGCTTCTGCCGAGAGCGAGCACCGTGACATGCTGAGTCTCTGGGAAAGCAGAGATCCCAAAAGCTGTTGTGCCTGTGGATAGGCTGCAGAGGGATAGTGAAAAACTGCATTAGTTTTCAGGGCTGGCACCTTCCCTGTGGGAGAAGGAGCCGTAAGTTTGCCTTTTCAGAAAAAAGCTTCTGCCGAGAGCGAGCACCGTGACATGCTGAGTCTCTGGGAAAGCAGAGATCCCCAAAGCTGTTGTGCCTGTGGATAGGCTGCAGAGGGATAGTGAAAAACTGCATTAGTTTTCAGGGCTGGCACCTTCCCTGTGGGAGAAGGAGCCGTAAGTTTGCCTTTTCAGAAAAAAGCTTCTGCCGAGAGCGAGCACCGTGACATGCTGAGTCTCTGGGAAAGCAGAGATCCCCAGTGCTGTTGCGGCTAAAGATAGGCTGCAGACGGATAGTGAATACCAGCAATATCTTTCAGGGCTGGCACCTTCCCTGTGGGAGAAGGAGCCGTAAGTTTGCCTTTTCAGAAAAAGGCTCTGGCGAGAGTGAGCACCGTGACATGCTGAGTCTCTGGGAAAGCAGAGATCCCAAAAGCTGTTGTGCCTGTGGATAGGCTGCAGAGGGATAGTGAAAAACTGCATTAGTTTTCAGGGCTGGCACCTTCCCTGTGGTAGAAGGAGCCACACTTTTGCCTTCTCAGAAAAAGCTTCTGCCGAGAACGAGCACCGTGACATGCTGAGTCTCTGGGAAAGCAGAGATCCCAAAAGCTGTTGTGCCTGTGGATAGGCTGCAGAGGGATAGTGAAAAACTGCATTAGTTTTCAGGGCTGGCACCTTCCCTGTGGGAGAAGGAGCCGTAAGTTTGCCTTTTCAGAAAAAAGCTTCTGCCGAGAGCGAGCACCGTGACATGCTGAGTCTCTGGGAAAGCAGAGATCCCAAAAGCTGTTGTGCCTGTGGATAGGCTGCAGAGGGATAGTGAATACCAGCAAGATCTTTCAGGGCTAGCACCTTCCTTGTGGGAGAAGGAGCCACACTTTTGCCTTCTCAGAAAAAGCTTCTGCCGAGAACGAGCACCGTGACATGCTGAGTCTCTGGGAAAGCAGAGATCCCCAAAGCTGTTGTGCCTGTGGATAGGCTGCAGAGGGATAGTGAAAAACTGCATTAGTTTTCAGGGCTGGCACCTTCCCTGTGGGAGAAGGAGCCGTAAGTTTGCCTTTTCAGAAAAAAGCTTCTGCCGAGAGCGAGCACCGTGACATGCTGAGTCTCTGGGAAAGCAGAGATCCCAAAAGCTGTTGTGCCTGTGGATAGGCTGCAGAGGGATAGTGAATACCAGCAAGATCTTTCAGGGCTAGCACCTTCCTTGTGGGAGAAGGAGCCACACTTTTGCCTTCTCAGAAAAAGCTTCTGCCGAGAACGAGCACCGTGACATGCTGAGTCTCTGGGAAAGCAGAGATCCCAAAAGCTGTTGTGCCTGTGGATAGGCTGCAGAGGGATAGTGAAAAACTGCATTAGTTTTCAGGGCTGGCACCTTCCCTGTGGGAGAAGGAGCCGAAAGTTTGCCTTTTCAGAAAAAAGCTTCTGCCGAGAGCGAGCACCGTGACATGCTGAGTCTCTGGGAAAGCAGAGATCCCAAAAGCTGTTGTGCCTGTGGATAGGCTGCAGAGGGATAGTGAAAAACTGCATTAGTTTTCAGGGCTGGCACCTTCCCTGTGGGAGAAGGAGCCGTAAGTTTGCCTTTTCAGAAAAAAGCTTCTGCCGAGAGCGAGCACCGTGACATGCTGAGTCTCTGGGAAAGCAGAGATCCCAAAAGCTGTTGTGCCTGTGGATAGGCTGCAGAGGGATAGTGAAAAACTGCATTAGTTTTCAGGGCTGGCACCTTCCCTGTGGGAGAAGGAGCCACACTTTTGCCTTCTCATAAAAAGCTTCTGCCGAGAACGAGCACCGTGACATGCTGAGTCTCTGGGAAAGCAGAGATCCCAAAAGCTGTTGTGCCTGTGGATAGGCTGCAGAGGGATAGTGAATACCAGCAAGATCTTTCAGGGCTAGCACCTTCCTTGTGGGAGAAGGAGCCACACTTTTGCCTTCTCAATAAAAGCTTCTGCCGAGAACGAGCACCGTGACATGCTGAGTCTCTGGGAAAGCAGAGATCCCAAAAGCTGTTGTGCCTGTGGATAGGCTGCATAGGGATAGTGAAAAACTGCATTAGTTTTCAGGGCTGGCACCTTCCCTGTGGGAGAAGGAGCCGTAAGTTTGCCTTTTCAGAAAAAAGCTTCTGCCGAGAGCGAGCACCGTGACATGCTGAGTCTCTGGGAAAGCAGAGATCCCCAGTGCTGTTGCGGCTAAAGATAGGCTGCAGAGCGATAGTGAATACCAGCAAGATCTTTCAGGGCTGGCACCTTCCTTGTGGGAGAAGGAGCCGTAAGTTTGCCTTTTCAGAAAAAGGCTCTGGCGAGAGTGAGCACCGTGACATGCTGAGTCTCTGGGAAAGCAGAGATCCCAAAAGCTGTTGTGCCTGTGGATAGGCTGCAGAGGGATAGTGAAAAACTGCATTAGTTTTCAGGGCTGGCACCTTCCCTGTGGGAGAAGGAGCCGTAAGTTTGCCTTTTCAGAAAAAAGCTTCTGCCGAGAGCGAGCACCGTGACATGCTGAGTCTCTGGGAAAGCAGAGATCCCCAAAGCTGTTGTGCCTGTGGATAGGCTGCAGAGGGATAGTGAAAAACTGCATTAGTTTTCAGGGCTGGCACCTTCCCTGTGGGAGAAGGAGCCGTAAGTTTGCCTTTTCAGAAAAAAGCTTCTGCCGAGAGCGAGCACCGTGACATGCTGAGTCTCTGGGAAAGCAGAGATCCCAAAAGCTGTTGTGCCTGTGGATAGGCTGCAGAGGGATAGTGAATACCAGCAAGATCTTTCAGGGCTAGCACCTTCCTTGTGGGAGAAGGAGCCACACTTTTGCCTTCTCAGAAAAAGCTTCTGCCGAGAACGAGCACCGTGACATGCTGAGTCTCTGGGAAAGCAGAGATCCCAAAAGCTGTTGTGCCTGTGGATAGGCTGCAGAGGGATAGTGAAAAACTGCATTAGTTTTCAGGGCTGGCACCTTCCCTGTGGGAGAAGGAGCCGTAAGTTTGCCTTTTCAGAAAAAAGCTTCTGCCGAGAGCGAGCACCGTGACATGCTGAGTCTCTGGGAAAGCAGAGATCCCAAAAGCTGTTGTGCCTGTGGATAGGCTGCAGAGGGATAGTGAAAAACTGCATTAGTTTTCAGGGCTGGCACCTTCCATGTGGGAGAAGGAGCCACACTTTTGCCTTCTCAGAAAAAGCTTCTGCCGAGAACGAGCACCGTGACATGCTGAGTCTCTGGGAAAGCAGAGATCCCAAAAGCTGTTGTGCCTGTGGATAGGCTGCAGAGGGATAGTGAAAAACTGCATTAGTTTTCAGGGCTGGCACCTTCCCTGTGGGAGAAGGAGCCGTAAGTTTGCCTTTTCAGAAAAAAGCTTCTGCCGAGAGCGAGCACCGTGACATGCTGAGTCTCTGGGAAAGCAGAGATCCCAAAAGCTGTTGTGCCTGTGGATAGGCTGCAGAGGGATAGTGAATACCAGCAAGATCTTTCAGGGCTAGCACCTTCCTTGTGGGAGAAGGAGCCACACTTTTGCCTTCTCAGAAAAAGCTTCTGCCGAGAACGAGCACCGTGACATGCTGAGTCTCTGGGAAAGCAGAGATCCCCAAAGCTGTTGTGCCTGTGGATAGGCTGCAGAGGGATAGTGAAAAACTGCATTAGTTTTCAGGGCTGGCACCTTCCCTGTGGGAGAAGGAGCCGTAAGTTTGCCTTTTCAGAAAAAAGCTTCTGCCGAGAGCGAGCACCGTGACATGCTGAGTCTCTGGGAAAGCAGAGATCCCAAAAGCTGTTGTGCCTGTGGATAGGCTGCAGAGGGATAGTGAAAAACTGCATTAGTTTTCAGGGCTGGCACCTTCGTTTTCAGGGCTGGCACCTTCCCTGTGGGAGAAGGAGCCGTAAGTTTGCCTTTTCAGAAAAAAGCTTCTGCCGAGAGCGAGCACCGTGACATGCTGAGTCTCTGGGAAAGCAGAGATCCCAAAAGCTGTTGTGCCTGTGGATAGGCTGCAGAGGGATAGTGAAAAACTGCATTAGTTTTCAGGGCTGGCACCTTCCCTGTGGGAGAAGGAGCCACACTTTTGCCTTCTCAGAAAAAGCTTCTGCCGAGAACGAGCACCGTGACATGCTGAGTCTCTGGGAAAGCAGAGATCCCCAAAGCTGTTGTGCCTGTGGATAGGCTGCAGAGGGATAGTGAAAAACTGCATTAGTTTTCAGGGCTGGCACCTTCCCTGTGGGAGAAGGAGCCGTAAGTTTGCCTTTTCAGAAAAAAGCTTCTGCCGAGAGCGAGCACCGTGACATGCTGAGTCTCTGGGAAAGCAGAGATCCCAAAAGCTGTTGTGCCTGTGGATAGGCTGCAGAGGGATAGTGAAAAACTGCATTAGTTTTCAGGGCTGGCACCTTCCCTGTGGGAGAAGGAGCCACACTTTTGCCTTCTCAGAAAAAGCTTCTGCCGAGAACGAGCACCGTGACATGCTGAGTCTCTGGGAAAGCAGAGATCCCAAAAGCTGTTGTGCCTGTGGATAGGCTGCAGAGGGATAGTGAAAAACTGCATTAGTTTTCAGGGCTGGCACCTTCCCTGTGGGAGAAGGAGCCGTAAGTTTGCCTTTTCAGAAAAAAGCTTCTGCCGAGAGCGAGCACCGTGACATGCTGAGTCTCTGGGAAAGCAGAGATCCCAAAAGCTGTTGTGCCTGTGGATAGGCTGCAGAGGGATAGTGAATACCAGCAAGATCTTTCAGGGCTAGCACCTTCCTTGTGGGAGAAGGAGCCACACTTTTGCCTTCTCAGAAAAAAGCTTCTGCCGAGAACGAGCACCGTGACATGCTGAGTCTCTGGGAAAGCAGAGATCCCCAAAGCTGTTGTGCCTGTGGATAGGCTGCAGAGGGATAGTGAAAAACTGCATTAGTTTTCAGGGCTGGCACCTTCCCTGTGGGAGAAGGAGCCGTAAGTTTGCCTTTTCAGAAAAAAGCTTCTGCCGAGAGCGAGCACCGTGACATGCTGAGTCTCTGGGAAAGCAGAGATCCCAAAAGCTGTTGTGCCTGTGGATAGGCTGCAGAGGGATAGTGAATACCAGCAAGATCTTTCAGGGCTAGCACCTTCCTTGTGGGAGAAGGAGCCACACTTTTGCCTTCTCAGAAAAAGCTTCTGCCGAGAACGAGCACCGTGACATGCTGAGTCTCTGGGAAAGCAGAGATCCCCAAAGCTGTTGTGCCTGTGGATAGGCTGCAGAGGGATAGTGAAAAACTGCATTAGTTTTCAGGGCTGGCACCTTCCCTGTGGGAGAAGGAGCCGTAAGTTTGCCTTTTCAGAAAAAAGCTTCTGCCGAGAGCGAGCACCGTGACATGCTGAGTCTCTGGGAAAGCAGAGATCCCAAAAGCTGTTGTGCCTGTGGATAGGCTGCAGAGGGATAGTGAATACCAGCAAGATCTTTCAGGGCTAGCACCTTCCTTGTGGGAGAAGGAGCCACACGTTTGCCTTCTCAGAAAAAGCTTCTGCCGAGAACGAGCACCGTGACATGCTGAGTCTCTGGGAAAGCAGAGATCCCAAAAGCTGTTGTGCCTGTGGATAGGCTGCAGAGGGATAGTGAAAAACTGCATTAGTTTTCAGGGCTGGCACCTTCCCTGTGGGAGAAGGAGCCGTAAGTTTGCCTTTTCAGAAAAAAGCTTCTGCCGAGAGCGAGCACCGTGACATGCTGAGTCTCTGGGAAAGCAGAGATCCCCAAAGCTGTTGTGCCTGTGGATAGGCTGCAGAGGGATAGTGAAAAACTGCATTAGTTTTCAGGGCTGGCACCTTCCCTGTGGGAGAAGGAGCCGTAAGTTTGCCTTTTCAGAAAGAAGCTTCTGCCGAGAAAGAGCACCGTGACATGCTGAGTCTCTGGGAAAGCAGAGATCCCAAAAGCTGTTGTGCCTGTGAATAGGCTGCAGAGGGATAGTGAAAAACTGCATTAGTTTTCAGGGCTGGCACCTTCCCTGTGGGAGAAGGAGCCGTAAGTTTGCCTTTTCAGAAAAAAGCTTCTGCCGAGAGCGAGCACCGTGACATGCTGAGTCTCTGGGAAAGCAGAGATCCCAAAAGCTGTTGTGCCTGTGGATAGGCTGCAGAGGGATAGTGAATACCAGCAAGATCTTTCAGGGCTAGCACCTTCCTTGTGGGAGAAGGAGCCACACTTTTGCCTTCTCAGAAAAAGCTTCTGCCGAGAACGAGCACCGTGACATGCTGAGTCTCTGGGAAAGCAGAGATCCCAAAAGCTGTTGTGCCTGTGGATAGGCTGCAGAGGGATAGTGAAAAACTGCATTAGTTTTCAGGGCTGGCACCTTCCCTGTGGGAGAAGGAGCCGAAAGTTTGCCTTTTCAGAAAAAAGCTTCTGCCGAGAGCGAGCACCGTGACATGCTGAGTCTCTGGGAAAGCAGAGATCCCAAAAGCTGTTGTGCCTGTGGATAGGCTGCAGAGGGATAGTGAAAAACTGCATTAGTTTTCAGGGCTGGCACCTTCCCTGTGGGAGAAGGAGCCGTAAGTTTGCCTTTTCAGAAAAAAGCTTCTGCCGAGAGCGAGCACCGTGACATGCTGAGTCTCTGGGAAAGCAGAGATCCCAAAAGCTGTTGTGCCTGTGGATAGGCTGCAGAGGGATAGTGAATACCAGCAAGATCTTTCAGGGCTAGCACCTTCCTTGTGGGAGAAGGAGCCACACTTTTGCCTTCTCAGAAAAAAGCTTCTGCCGAGAACGAGCACCGTGACATGCTGAGTCTCTGGGAAAGCAGAGATCCCCAAAGCTGTTGTGCCTGTGGATAGGCTGCAGAGGGATAGTGAAAAACTGCATTAGTTTTCAGGGCTGGCACCTTCCCTGTGGGAGAAGGAGCCGTAAGTTTGCCTTTTCAGAAAAAAGCTTCTGCCGAGAGCGAGCACCGTGACATGCTGAGTCTCGGGGAAAGCAGAGATCCCAAAAGCTGTTGTGCCTGTGGATAGGCTGCAGAGGGATAGTGAATACCAGCAAGATCTTTCAGGGCTAGCACCTTCCTTGTGGGAGAAGGAGCCACACTTTTGACTTCTCAGAAAAAGCTTCTGCCGAGAACGAGCACCGTGACATGCTGAGTCTCTGGGAAAGCAGAGATCCCCAAAGCTGTTGTGCCTGTGGATAGGCTGCAGAGGGATAGTGAAAAACTGCATTAGTTTTCAGGGCTGGCACCTTCCCTGAGGGAGAAGGAGCCGAAAGTTTTCTTTTTCAGAAAAAAGCTTCTGCCGAGAGCGAGCACCGTGACATGCTGAGTCTCTGGGAAAGCAGAGATCCCCAAAGCTGTTGTGCCTGTGGATAGGCTGCAGAGGGATAGTGAAAAACTGCATTAGTTTTCAATGATGGCACCTTCCCTGTGGGAGAAGGAGCCGTAAGTTTGCCTTTTCAGAAAAAAGCTTCTGCCGAGAGCGAGCACCGTGACATGCTGAGTCTCTGGGAAAGCAGAGATCCCCAAAGCTGTTGTGCCTGTGGATAGGCTGCAGAGGGATAGTGAAAAACTGCATTAGTTTTCAGGGCTGGCACCTTCCCTGTGGGAGAAGGAGCCGTAAGTTTGCCTTTTCAGAAAAAAGCTTCTGCCGAGAGCGAGCACCGTGACATGCTGAGTCTCTGGGAAAGCAGAGATCCCCAGTGCTGTTGCGGCTAAAGATAGGCTGCAGACGGATAGTGAATACCAGCAATATCTTTCAGGGCTGGCACCTTCCCTGTGGGAGAAGGAGCCGTAAGTTTGCCTTTTCAGAAAAAGGCTCTGGCGAGAGTGAGCACCGTGACATGCTGAGTCTCTGGGAAAGCAGAGATCCCAAAAGCTGTTGTGCCTGTGGATAGGCTGCAGAGGGATAGTGAAAAACTGCATTAGGTTTCAGGGCTGGCACCTTCCCTGTGGGAGAAGGAGCCACACTTTTGCCTTCTCAGAAAAAGCTTCTGCCGAGAACGAGCACCGTGACATGCTGAGTCTCTGGGAAAGCAGAGATCCCAAAAGCTGTTGTGCCTGTGGATAGGCTGCAGAGGGATAGTGAAAAACTGCATTAGTTTTCAGGGCTGGCACCTTCCCTGTGGGAGAAGGAGCCGTAAGTTTGCCTTTTCAGAAAAAAGCTTCTGCCGAGAGCGAGCACCGTGACATGCTGAGTCTCTGGGAAAGCAGAGATCCCAAAAGCTGTTGTGCCTGTGGATAGGCTGCAGAGGGATAGTGAATACCAGCAAGATCTTTCAGGGCTAGCACCTTCCTTGTGGGAGAAGGAGCCACACTTTTGCCTTCTCAGAAAAAGCTTCTGCCGAGAACGAGCACCGTGACATGCTGAGTCTCTGGGAAAGCAGAGATCCCCAAAGCTGTTGTGCCTGTGGATAGGCTGCAGAGGGATAGTGAAAAACTGCATTAGTTTTCAGGGCTGGCACCTTCCCTGTGGGAGAAGGAGCCGTAATTTTGCCTTTTCAGAAAAAAGCTTCTGCCGAGAGCGAGCACCGTGACATGCTGAGTCTCTGGGAAAGCAGAGATCCCAAAAGCTGTTGTGCCTGTGGATAGGCTGCAGAGGGATAGTGAATACCAGCAAGATCTTTCAGGGCTAGCACCTTCCTTGTGGGAGAAGGAGCCACACTTTTGCCTTCTCAGAAAAAGCTTCTGCCGAGAACGAGCACCGTGACATGCTGAGTCTCTGGGAAAGCAGAGATCCCAAAAGCTGTTGTGCCTGTGGATAGGCTGCAGAGGGATAGTGAAAAACTGCATTAGTTTTCAGGGCTGGCACCTTCCCTGTGGGAGAAGGAGCCGAAAGTTTGCCTTTTCAGAAAAAAGCTTCTGCCGAGAGCGAGCACCGTGACATGCTGAGTCTCTGGGAAAGCAGAGATCCCAAAAGCTGTTGTGCCTGTGGATAGGCTGCAGAGGGATAGTGAAAAACTGCATTAGTTTTCAGGGCTGGCACCTTCCCTGTGGGAGAAGGAGCCGTAAGTTTGCCTTTTCAGAAAAAAGCTTCTGCCGAGAGCGAGCACCGTGACATGCTGAGTCTCTGGGAAAGCAGAGATCCCAAAAGCTGTTGTGCCTGTGGATAGGCTGCAGAGGGATAGTGAAAAACTGCATTAGTTTTCAGGGCTGGCACCTTCCCTGTGGGAGAAGGAGCCACACTTTTGCCTTCTCAGAAAAAGCTTCTGCCGAGAACGAGCACCGTGACATGCTGAGTCTCTGGGAAAGCAGAGATCCCAAAAGCTGTTGTGCCTGTGGATAGGCTGCAGAGGGATAGTGAATACCAGCAAGATCTTTCAGGGCTAGCACCTTCCTTGTGGGAGAAGGAGCCACACTTTTGCCTTCTCAATAAAAGCTTCTGCCGAGAACGAGCACCGTGACATGCTGAGTCTCTGGGAAAGCAGAGATCCCAAAAGCTGTTGTGCCTGTGGATAGGCTGCAGAGGGATAGTGAAAAACTGCATTAGTTTTCAGGGCTGGCACCTTCCCTGTGGGAGAAGGAGCCGTAAGTTTGCCTTTTCAGAAAAAAGCTTCTGCCGAGAGCGAGCACCGTGACATGCTGAGTCTCTGGGAAAGCAGAGATCCCCAGTGCTGTTGCGGCTAAAGATAGGCTGCAGAGCGATAGTGAATACCAGCAAGATCTTTCAGGGCTGGCACCTTCCTTGTGGGAGAAGGAGCCGTAAGTTTGCCTTTTCAGAAAAAGGCTCTGGCGAGAGTGAGCACCGTGACATGCTGAGTCTCTGGGAAAGCAGAGATCCCAAAAGCTGTTGTGCCTGTGGATAGGCTGCAGAGGGATAGTGAAAAACTGCATTAGTTTTCAGGGCTGGCACCTTCCCTGTGGGAGAAGGAGCCGTAAGTTTGCCTTTTCAGAAAAAAGCTTCTGCCGAGAGCGAGCACCGTGACATGCTGAGTCTCTGGGAAAGCAGAGATCCCCAAAGCTGTTGTGCCTGTGGATAGGCTGCAGAGGGATAGTGAAAAACTGCATTAGTTTTCAGGGCTGGCACCTTCCCTGTGGGAGAAGGAGCCGTAAGTTTGCCTTTTCAGAAAAAAGCTTCTGCCGAGAGCGAGCACCGTGACATGCTGAGTCTCTGGGAAAGCAGAGATCCCAAAAGCTGTTGTGCCTGTGGATAGGCTGCAGAGGGATAGTGAATACCAGCAAGATCTTTCAGGGCTAGCACCTTCCTTGTGGGAGAAGGAGCCACACTTTTGCCTTCTCAGAAAAAGCTTCTGCCGAGAACGAGCACCGTGACATGCTGAGTCTCTGGGAAAGCAGAGATCCCAAAAGCTGTTGTGCCTGTGGATAGGCTGCAGAGGGATAGTGAAAAACTGCATTAGTTTTCAGGGCTGGCACCTTCCCTGTGGGAGAAGGAGCCGTAAGTTTGCCTTTTCAGAAAAAAGCTTCTGCCGAGAGCGAGCACCGTGACATGCTGAGTCTCTGGGAAAGCAGAGATCCCAAAAGCTGTTGTGCCTGTGGATAGGCTGCAGAGGGATAGTGAAAAACTGCATTAGTTTTCAGGGCTGGCACCTTCCCTGTGGGAGAAGGAGCCACACTTTTGCCTTCTCAGAAAAAGCTTCTGCCGAGAACGAGCACCGTGACATGCTGAGTCTCTGGGAAAGCAGAGATCCCAAAAGCTGTTGTGCCTGTGGATAGGCTGCAGAGGGATAGTGAAAAACTGCATTAGTTTTCAGGGCTGGCACCTTCCCTGTGGGAGAAGGAGCCGTAAGTTTGCCTTTTCAGAAAAAAGCTTCTGCCGAGAGCGAGCACCGTGACATGCTGAGTCTCTGGGAAAGCAGAGATCCCAAAAGCTGTTGTGCCTGTGGATAGGCTGCAGAGGGATAGTGAATACCAGCAAGATCTTTCAGGGCTAGCACCTTCCTTGTGGGAGAAGGAGCCACACTTTTGCCTTCTCAGAAAAAGCTTCTGCCGAGAACGAGCACCGTGACATGCTGAGTCTCTGGGAAAGCAGAGATCCCCAAAGCTGTTGTGCCTGTGGATAGGCTGCAGAGGGATAGTGAAAAACTGCATTAGTTTTCAGGGCTGGCACCTTCCCTGTGGGAGAAGGAGCCGTAAGTTTGCCTTTTCAGAAAAAAGCTTCTGCCGAGAGCGAGCACCGTGACATGCTGAGTCTCTGGGAAAGCAGAGATCCCAAAAGCTGTTGTGCCTGTGGATAGGCTGCAGAGGGATAGTGAAAAACTGCATTAGTTTTCAGGGCTGGCACCTTCGTTTTCAGGGCTGGCACCTTCCCTGTGGGAGAAGGAGCCGTAAGTTTGCCTTTTCAGAAAAAAGCTTCTGCCGAGAGCGAGCACCGTGACATGCTGAGTCTCTGGGAAAGCAGAGATCCCAAAAGCTGTTGTGCCTGTGGATAGGCTGCAGAGGGATAGTGAAAAACTGCATTAGTTTTCAGGGCTGGCACCTTCCCTGTGGGAGAAGGAGCCACACTTTTGCCTTCTCAGAAAAAGCTTCTGCCGAGAACGAGCACCGTGACATGCTGAGTCTCTGGGAAAGCAGAGATCCCCAAAGCTGTTGTGCCTGTGGATAGGCTGCAGAGGGATAGTGAAAAACTGCATTAGTTTTCAGGGCTGGCACCTTCCCTGTGGGAGAAGGAGCCGTAAGTTTGCCTTTTCAGAAAAAAGCTTCTGCCGAGAGCGAGCACCGTGACATGCTGAGTCTCTGGGAAAGCAGAGATCCCAAAAGCTGTTGTGCCTGTGGATAGGCTGCAGAGGGATAGTGAAAAACTGCATTAGTTTTCAGGGCTGGCACCTTCCCTGTGGGAGAAGGAGCCACACTTTTGCCTTCTCAGAAAAAGCTTCTGCCGAGAACGAGCACCGTGACATGCTGAGTCTCTGGGAAAGCAGAGATCCCAAAAGCTGTTGTGCCTGTGGATAGGCTGCAGAGGGATAGTGAAAAACTGCATTAGTTTTCAGGGCTGGCACCTTCCCTGTGGGAGAAGGAGCCGTAAGTTTGCCTTTTCAGAAAAAAGCTTCTGCCGAGAGCGAGCACCGTGACATGCTGAGTCTCTGGGAAAGCAGAGATCCCAAAAGCTGTTGTGCCTGTGGATAGGCTGCAGAGGGATAGTGAATACCAGCAAGATCTTTCAGGGCTAGCACCTTCCTTGTGGGAGAAGGAGCCACACTTTTGCCTTCTCAGAAAAAAGCTTCTGCCGAGAACGAGCACCGTGACATGCTGAGTCTCTGGGAAAGCAGAGATCCCCAAAGCTGTTGTGCCTGTGGATAGGCTGCAGAGGGATAGTGAAAAACTGCATTAGTTTTCAGGGCTGGCACCTTCCCTGTGGGAGAAGGAGCCGTAAGTTTGCCTTTTCAGAAAAAAGCTTCTGCCGAGAGCGAGCACCGTGACATGCTGAGTCTCTGGGAAAGCAGAGATCCCAAAAGCTGTTGTGCCTGTGGATAGGCTGCAGAGGGATAGTGAATACCAGCAAGATCTTTCAGGGCTAGCACCTTCCTTGTGGGAGAAGGAGCCACACTTTTGCCTTCTCAGAAAAAGCTTCTGCCGAGAACGAGCACCGTGACATGCTGAGTCTCTGGGAAAGCAGAGATCCCAAAAGCTGTTGTGCCTGTGGATAGGCTGCAGAGGGATAGTGAAAAACTGCATTAGTTTTCAGGGCTGGCACCTTCCCTGTGGGAGAAGGAGCCGTAAGTTTGCCTTTTCAGAAAAAAGCTTCTGCCGAGAGCGAGCACCGTGACATGCTGAGTCTCTGGGAAAGCAGAGATCCCAAAAGCTGTTGTGCCTGTGGATAGGCTGCAGAGGGATAGTGAATACCAGCAAGATCTTTCAGGGCTAGCACCTTCCTTGTGGGAGAAGGAGCCACACTTTTGCCTTCTCAGAAAAAGCTTCTGCCGAGAACGAGCACCGTGACATGCTGAGTCTCTGGGAAAGCAGAGATCCCAAAAGCTGTTGTGCCTGTGGATAGGCTGCAGAGGGATAGTGAAAAACTGCATTAGTTTTCAGGGCTGGCACCTTCCCTGTGGGAGAAGGAGCCGTAAGTTTGCCTTTTCAGAAAAAAGCTTCTGCCGAGAGCGAGCACCGTGACATGCTGAGTCTCTGGGAAAGCAGAGATCCCCAAAGCTGTTGTGCCTGTGGATAGGCTGCAGAGGGATAGTGAAAAACTGCATTAGTTTTCAGGGCTGGCACCTTCCCTGTGGGAGAAGGAGCCGTAAGTTTGCCTTTTCATAAAGAAGCTTCTGCCGAGAAAGAGCACCGTGACATGCTGAGTCTCTGGGAAAGCAGAGATCCCAAAAGCTGTTGTGCCTGTGAATAGGCTGCAGAGGGATAGTGAAAAACTGCATTAGTTTTCAGGGCTGGCACCTTCCCTGTGGGAGAAGGAGCCGTAAGTTTGCCTTTTCAGAAAAAAGCTTCTGCCGAGAGCGAGCACCGTGACATGCTGAGTCTCTGGGAAAGCAGAGATCCCAAAAGCTGTTGTGCCTGTGGATAGGCTGCAGAGGGATAGTGAATACCAGCAAGATCTTTCAGGGCTAGCACCTTCCTTGTGGGAGAAGGAGCCACACTTTTGCCTTCTCAGAAAAAGCTTCTGCCGAGAACGAGCACCGTGACATGCTGAGTCTCTGGGAAAGCAGAGATCCCAAAAGCTGTTGTGCCTGTGGATAGGCTGCAGAGGGATAGTGAAAAACTGCATTAGTTTTCAGGGCTGGCACCTTCCCTGTGGGAGAAGGAGCCGAAAGTTTGCCTTTTCAGAAAAAAGCTTCTGCCGAGAGCGAGCACCGTGACATGCTGAGTCTCTGGGAAAGCAGAGATCCCCAAAGCTGTTGTGCCTGTGGATAGGCTGCAGAGGGATAGTGAAAAACTGCATTAGTTTTCAGGGCTGGCACCTTCCCTGTGGGAGAAGGAGCCGTAAGTTTGCCTTTTCAGAAAAAAGCTTCTGCCGAGAGCGAGCACCGTGACATGCTGAGTCTCTGGGAAAGCAGAGATCCCAAAAGCTGTTGTGCCTGTGGATAGGCTGCAGAGGGATAGTGAATACCAGCAAGATCTTTCAGGGCTAGCACCTTCCTTGTGGGAGAAGGAGCCACACTTTTGCCTTCTCAGAAAAAAGCTTCTGCCGAGAACGAGCACCGTGACATGCTGAGTCTCTGGGAAAGCAGAGATCCCCAAAGCTGTTGTGCCTGTGGATAGGCTGCAGAGGGATAGTGAAAAACTGCATTAGTTTTCAGGGCTGGCACCTTCCCTGTGGGAGAAGGAGCCGTAAGTTTGCCTTTTCAGAAAAAAGCTTCTGCCGAGAGCGAGCACCGTGACATGCTGAGTCTCTGGGAAAGCAGAGATCCCAAAAGCTGTTGTGCCTGTGGATAGGCTGCAGAGGGATAGTGAATACCAGCAAGATCTTTCAGGGCTAGCACCTTCCTTGTGGGAGAAGGAGCCACACTTTTGACTTCTCAGAAAAAGCTTCTGCCGAGAACGAGCACCGTGACATGCTGAGTCTCTGGGAAAGCAGAGATCCCCAAAGCTGTTGTGCCTGTGGATAGGCTGCAGAGGGATAGTGAAAAACTGCATTAGTTTTCAGGGCTGGCACCTTCCCTGAGGGAGAAGGAGCCGAAAGTTTTCTTTTTCAGAAAAAAGCTTCTGCCGAGAGCGAGCACCGTGACATGCTGAGTCTCTGGGAAAGCAGAGATCCCCAAAGCTGTTGTGCCTGTGGATAGGCTGCAGAGGGATAGTGAAAAACTGCATTAGTTTTCAATGATGGCACCTTCCCTGTGGGAGAAGGAGCCGTAAGTTTGCCTTTTCAGAAAAAAGCTTCTGCCGAGAGCGAGCACCGTGACATGCTGAGTCTCTGGGAAAGCAGAGATCCCCAAAGCTGTTGTGCCTGTGGATAGGCTGCAGAGGGATAGTGAAAAACTGCATTAGTTTTCAGGGCTGGCACCTTCCCTGTGGGAGAAGGAGCCGTAAGTTTGCCTTTTCAGAAAAAAGCTTCTGCCGAGAGCGAGCACCGTGACATGCTGAGTCTCTGGGAAAGCAGAGATCCCCAAAGCTGTTGTGCCTGTGGATAGGCTGCAGAGGGATAGTGAATACCAGCAAGATCTTTCAGGGCTAGCACCTTCCTTGTGGGAGAAGGAGCCACACTTTTGCCTTCTCAGAAAAAGCTTCTGCCGAGAACGAGCACCGTGACATGCTGAGTCTCTGGGAAAGCAGAGATCCCAAAAGCTGTTGTGCCTGTGGATAGGCTGCAGAGGGATAGTGAAAAACTGCATTAGTTTTCAGGGCTGGCACCTTCCCTGTGGGAGAAGGAGCCGTAAGTTTGCCTTTTCAGAAAAAAGCTTCTGCCGAGAGCGAGCACCGTGACATGCTGAGTCTCTGGGAAAGCAGAGATCCCCAAAGCTGTTGTGCCTGTGGATAGGCTGCAGAGGGATAGTGAATACCAGCAAGATCTTTCAGGGCTAGCACCTTCCTTGTGGGAGAAGGAGCCACACTTTTGCCTTCTCAGAAAAAGCTTCTGCCGAGAACGAGCACCGTGACATGCTGAGTCTCTGGGAAAGCAGAGATCCCAAAAGCTGTTGTGCCTGTGGATAGGCTGCAGAGGGATAGTGAAAAACTGCATTAGTTTTCAGGGCTGGCACCTTCCCTGTGGGAGAAGGAGCCGTAAGTTTGCCTTTTCAGAAAAAAGCTTCTGCCGAGAGCGAGCACCGTGACATGCTGAGTCTCTGGGAAAGCAGAGATCCCCAAAGCTGTTGTGCCTGTGGATAGGCTGCAGAGGGATAGTGAAAAACTGCATTAGTTTTCAGGGCTGGCACCTTCCCTGTGGGAGAAGGAGCCGTAAGTTTGCCTTTTCAGAAAAAAGCTTCTGCCGAGAAAGAGCACCGTGACATGCTGAGTCTCTGGGAAAGCAGAGATCCCAAAAGCTGTTGTGCCTGTGAATAGGCTGCAGAGGGATAGTGAAAAACTGCATTAGTTTTCAGGGCTGGCACCTTCCCTGTGGGAGAAGGAGCCGTAAGTTTGCCTTTTCAGAAAAAAGCTTCTGCCGAGAAAGAGCACCGTGACATGCTGAGTCTCTGGGAAAGCAGAGATCCCAAAAGCTGTTGTGCCTGTGGATAGGCTGCAGAGGGATAGTGAATACCAGCAAGATCTTTCAGGGCTAGCACCTTCCTTGTGGGAGAAGGAGCCACACTTTTGCCTTCTCAGAAAAAGCTTCTGCCGAGAACGAGCACCGTGACATGCTGAGTCTCTGGGAAAGCAGAGATCCCAAAAGCTGTTGTGCCTGTGGATAGGCTGCAGAGGGATAGTGAAAAACTGCATTAGTTTTCAGGGCTGGCACCTTCCCTGTGGGAGAAGGAGCCGAAAGTTTGCCTTTTCAGAAAAAAGCTTCTGCCGAGAGCGAGCACCGTGACATGCTGAGTCTCTGGGAAAGCAGAGATCCCAAAAGCTGTTGTGCCTGTGGATAGGCTGCAGAGGGATAGTGAAAAACTGCATTAGTTTTCAGGGCTGGCACCTTCCCTGTGGGAGAAGGAGCCGTAAGTTTGCCTTTTCAGAAAAAAGCTTCTGCCGAGAGCGAGCACCGTGACATGCTGAGTCTCTGGGAAAGCAGAGATCCCCAAAGCTGTTGTGCCTGTGGATAGGCTGCAGAGGGATAGTGAAAAACTGCATTAGTTTTCAGGGCTGGCACCTTCCCTGTGGGAGAAGGAGCCGTAAGTTTGCCTTTTCAGAAAAAAGCTTCTGCCGAGAGCGAGCACCGTGACATGCTGAGTCTCTGGGAAAGCAGAGATCCCCAGTGCTGTTGCGGCTAAAGATAGGCTGCAGACGGATAGTGAATACCAGCAATATCTTTCAGGGCTGGCACCTTCCCTGTGGGAGAAGGAGCCGTAAGTTTGCCTTTTCAGAAAAAGGCTCTGGCGAGAGTGAGCACCGTGACATGCTGAGTCTCTGGGAAAGCAGAGATCCCAAAAGCTGTTGTGCCTGTGGATAGGCTGCAGAGGGATAGTGAAAAACTGCATTAGTTTTCAGGGCTGGCACCTTCCCTGTGGTAGAAGGAGCCACACTTTTGCCTTCTCAGAAAAAGCTTCTGCCGAGAACGAGCACCGTGACATGCTGAGTCTCTGGGAAAGCAGAGATCCCAAAAGCTGTTGTGCCTGTGGATAGGCTGCAGAGGGATAGTGAAAAACTGCATTAGTTTTCAGGGCTGGCACCTTCCCTGTGGGAGAAGGAGCCGTAAGTTTGCCTTTTCAGAAAAAAGCTTCTGCCGAGAGCGAGCACCGTGACATGCTGAGTCTCTGGGAAAGCAGAGATCCCAAAAGCTGTTGTGCCTGTGGATAGGCTGCAGAGGGATAGTGAATACCAGCAAGATCTTTCAGGGCTAGCACCTTCCTTGTGGGAGAAGGAGCCACACTTTTGCCTTCTCAGAAAAAGCTTCTGCCGAGAACGAGCACCGTGACATGCTGAGTCTCTGGGAAAGCAGAGATCCCCAAAGCTGTTGTGCCTGTGGATAGGCTGCAGAGGGATAGTGAAAAACTGCATTAGTTTTCAGGGCTGGCACCTTCCCTGTGGGAGAAGGAGCCGTAAGTTTGCCTTTTCAGAAAAAAGCTTCTGCCGAGAGCGAGCACCGTGACATGCTGAGTCTCTGGGAAAGCAGAGATCCCAAAAGCTGTTGTGCCTGTGGATAGGCTGCAGAGGGATAGTGAATACCAGCAAGATCTTTCAGGGCTAGCACCTTCCTTGTGGGAGAAGGAGCCACACTTTTGCCTTCTCAGAAAAAGCTTCTGCCGAGAACGAGCACCGTGACATGCTGAGTCTCTGGGAAAGCAGAGATCCCAAAAGCTGTTGTGCCTGTGGATAGGCTGCAGAGGGATAGTGAAAAACTGCATTAGTTTTCAGGGCTGGCACCTTCCCTGTGGGAGAAGGAGCCGAAAGTTTGCCTTTTCAGAAAAAAGCTTCTGCCGAGAGCGAGCACCGTGACATGCTGAGTCTCTGGGAAAGCAGAGATCCCAAAAGCTGTTGTGCCTGTGGATAGGCTGCAGAGGGATAGTGAAAAACTGCATTAGTTTTCAGGGCTGGCACCTTCCCTGTGGGAGAAGGAGCCGTAAGTTTGCCTTTTCAGAAAAAAGCTTCTGCCGAGAGCGAGCACCGTGACATGCTGAGTCTCTGGGAAAGCAGAGATCCCAAAAGCTGTTGTGCCTGTGGATAGGCTGCAGAGGGATAGTGAAAAACTGCATTAGTTTTCAGGGCTGGCACCTTCCCTGTGGGAGAAGGAGCCACACTTTTGCCTTCTCAGAAAAAGCTTCTGCCGAGAACGAGCACCGTGACATGCTGAGTCTCTGGGAAAGCAGAGATCCCAAAAGCTGTTGTGCCTGTGGATAGGCTGCAGAGGGATAGTGAATACCAGCAAGATCTTTCAGGGCTAGCACCTTCCTTGTGGGAGAAGGAGCCACACTTTTGCCTTCTCAATAAAAGCTTCTGCCGAGAACGAGCACCGTGACATGCTGAGTCTCTGGGAAAGCAGAGATCCCAAAAGCTGTTGTGCCTGTGGATAGGCTGCAGAGGGATAGTGAAAAACTGCATTAGTTTTCAGGGCTGGCACCTTCCCTGTGGGAGAAGGAGCCGTAAGTTTGCCTTTTCAGAAAAAAGCTTCTGCCGAGAGCGAGCACCGTGACATGCTGAGTCTCTGGGAAAGCAGAGATCCCCAGTGCTGTTGCGGCTAAAGATAGGCTGCAGAGCGATAGTGAATACCAGCAAGATCTTTCAGGGCTGGCACCTTCCTTGTGGGAGAAGGAGCCGTAAGTTTGCCTTTTCAGAAAAAGGCTCTGGCGAGAGTGAGCACCGTGACATGCTGAGTCTCTGGGAAAGCAGAGATCCCAAAAGCTGTTGTGCCTGTGGATAGGCTGCAGAGGGATAGTGAAAAACTGCATTAGTTTTCAGGGCTGGCACCTTCCCTGTGGGAGAAGGAGCCGTAAGTTTGCCTTTTCAGAAAAAAGCTTCTGCCGAGAGCGAGCACCGTGACATGCTGAGTCTCTGGGAAAGCAGAGATCCCCAAAGCTGTTGTGCCTGTGGATAGGCTGCAGAGGGATAGTGAAAAACTGCATTAGTTTTCAGGGCTGGCACCTTCCCTGTGGGAGAAGGAGCCGTAAGTTTGCCTTTTCAGAAAAAAGCTTCTGCCGAGAGCGAGCACCGTGACATGCTGAGTCTCTGGGAAAGCAGAGATCCCAAAAGCTGTTGTGCCTGTGGATAGGCTGCAGAGGGATAGTGAAAACCAGCAAGATCTTTCAGGGCTAGCACCTTCCTTGTGGGAGAAGGAGCCACACTTTTGCCTTCTCAGAAAAAGCTTCTGCCGAGAACGAGCACCGTGACATGCTGAGTCTCTGGGAAAGCAGAGATCCCAAAAGCTGTTGTGCCTGTGGATAGGCTGCAGAGGGATAGTGAAAAACTGCATTAGTTTTCAGGGCTGGCACCTTCCCTGTGGGAGAAGGAGCCGTAAGTTTGCCTTTTCAGAAAAAAGCTTCTGCCGAGAGCGAGCACCGTGACATGCTGAGTCTCTGGGAAAGCAGAGATCCCAAAAGCTGTTGTGCCTGTGGATAGGCTGCAGAGGGATAGTGAAAAACTGCATTAGTTTTCAGGGCTGGCACCTTCCCTGTGGGAGAAGGAGCCACACTTTTGCCTTCTCAGAAAAAGGCTCTGGCGAGAACGAGCACCGTGACATGCTGAGTCTCTGGGAAAGCAGAGATCCCAAAAGCTGTTGTGCCTGTGGATAGGCTGCAGAGGGATAGTGAAAAACTGCATTAGTTTTCAGGGCTGGCACCTTCCCTGTGGGAGAAGGAGCCGTAAGTTTGCCTTTTCAGAAAAAAGCTTCTGCCGAGAGCGAGCACCGTGACATGCTGAGTCTCTGGGAAAGCAGAGATCCCAAAAGCTGTTGTGCCTGTGGATAGGCTGCAGAGGGATAGTGAATACCAGCAAGATCTTTCAGGGCTAGCACCTTCCTTGTGGGAGAAGGAGCCACACTTTTGCCTTCTCAGAAAAAGCTTCTGCCGAGAACGAGCACCGTGACATGCTGAGTCTCTGGGAAAGCAGAGATCCCCAAAGCTGTTGTGCCTGTGGATAGGCTGCAGAGGGATAGTGAAAAACTGCATTAGTTTTCAGGGCTGGCACCTTCCCTGTGGGAGAAGGAGCCGTAAGTTTGCCTTTTCAGAAAAAAGCTTCTGCCGAGAGCGAGCACCGTGACATGCTGAGTCTCTGGGAAAACAGAGATCCCAAAAGCTGTTGTGCCTGTGGATAGGCTGCAGAGGGATAGTGAAAAACTGCATTAGTTTTCAGGGCTGGCACCTTCGTTTTCAGGGCTGGCACCTTCCCTGTGGGAGAAGGAGCCGTAAGTTTGCCTTTTCAGAAAAAAGCTTCTGCCGAGAGCGAGCACCGTGACATGCTGAGTCTCTGGGAAAGCAGAGATCCCAAAAGCTGTTGTGCCTGTGGATAGGCTGCAGAGGGATAGTGAAAAACTGCATTAGTTTTCAGGGCTGGCACCTTCCCTGTGGGAGAAGGAGCCACACTTTTGCCTTCTCAGAAAAAGCTTCTGCCGAGAACGAGCACCGTGACATGCTGAGTCTCTGGGAAAGCAGAGATCCCCAAAGCTGTTGTGCCTGTGGATAGGCTGCAGAGGGATAGTGAAAAACTGCATTAGTTTTCAGGGCTGGCACCTTCCCTGTGGGAGAAGGAGCCGTAAGTTTGCCTTTTCAGAAAAAAGCTTCTGCCGAGAGCGAGCACCGTGACATGCTGAGTCTCTGGGAAAGCAGAGATCCCAAAAGCTGTTGTGCCTGTGGATAGGCTGCAGAGGGATAGTGAAAAACTGCATTAGTTTTCAGGGCTGGCACCTTCCCTGTGGGAGAAGGAGCCACACTTTTGCCTTCTCAGAAAAAGCTTCTGCCGAGAACGAGCACCGTGACATGCTGAGTCTCTGGGAAAGCAGAGATCCCAAAAGCTGTTGTGCCTGTGGATAGGCTGCAGAGGGATAGTGAAAAACTGCATTAGTTTTCAGGGCTGGCACCTTCCCTGTGGGAGAAGGAGCCGTAAGTTTGCCTTTTCAGAAAAAAGCTTCTGCCGAGAGCGAGCACCGTGACATGCTGAGTCTCTGGGAAAGCAGAGATCCCAAAAGCTGTTGTGCCTGTGGATAGGCTGCAGAGGGATAGTGAATACCAGCAAGATCTTTCATGGCTAGCACCTTCCTTGTGGGAGAAGGAGCCACACTTTTGCCTTCTCAGAAAAAAGCTTCTGCCGAGAACGAGCACCGTGACATGCTGAGTCTCTGGGAAAGCAGAGATCCCCAAAGCTGTTGTGCCTGTGGATAGGCTGCAGAGGGATAGTGAAAAACTGCATTAGTTTTCAGGGCTGGCACCTTCCCTGTGGGAGAAGGAGCCGTAAGTTTGCCTTTTCAGAAAAAAGCTTCTGCCGAGAGCGAGCACCGTGACATGCTGAGTCTCTGGGAAAGCAGAGATCCCAAAAGCTGTTGTGCCTGTGGATAGGCTGCAGAGGGATAGTGAATACCAGCAAGATCTTTCAGGGCTAGCACCTTCCTTGTGGGAGAAGGAGCCACACTTTTGCCTTCTCAGAAAAAGCTTCTGCCGAGAACGAGCACCGTGACATGCTGAGTCTCTGGGAAAGCAGAGATCCCCAAAGCTGTTGTGCCTGTGGATAGGCTGCAGAGGGATAGTGAAAAACTGCATTAGTTTTCAGGGCTGGCACCTTCCCTGTGGGAGAAGGAGCCGTAAGTTTGCCTTTTCAGAAAAAAGCTTCTGCCGAGAGCGAGCACCGTGACATGCTGAGTCTCTGGGAAAGCAGAGATCCCAAAAGCTGTTGTGCCTGTGGATAGGCTGCAGAGGGATAGTGAATACCAGCAAGATCTTTCAGGGCTAGCACCTTCCTTGTGGGAGAAGGAGCCACACTTTTGCCTTCTCAGAAAAAGCTTCTGCCGAGAACGAGCACCGTGACATGCTGAGTCTCTGGGAAAGCAGAGATCCCAAAAGCTGTTGTGCCTGTGGATAGGCTGCAGAGGGATAGTGAAAAACTGCATTAGTTTTCAGGGCTGGCACCTTCCCTGTGGGAGAAGGAGCCGTAAGTTTGCCTTTTCAGAAAAAAGCTTCTGCCGAGAGCGAGCACCGTGACATGCTGAGTCTCTGGGAAAGCAGAGATCCCCAAAGCTGTTGTGCCTGTGGATAGGCTGCAGAGGGATAGTGAAAAACTGCATTAGTTTTCAGGGCTGGCACCTTCCCTGTGGGAGAAGGAGCCGTAAGTTTGCCTTTTCAGAAAGAAGCTTCTGCCGAGAAAGAGCACCGTGACATGCTGAGTCTCTGGGAAAGCAGAGATCCCAAAAGCTGTTGTGCCTGTGAATAGGCTGCAGAGGGATAGTGAAAAACTGCATTAGTTTTCAGGGCTGGCACCTTCCCTGTGGGAGAAGGAGCCGTAAGTTTGCCTTTTCAGAAAAAAGCTTCTGCCGAGAGCGAGCACCGTGACATGCTGAGTCTCTGGGAAAGCAGAGATCCCAAAAGCTGTTGTGCCTGTGGATAGGCTGCAGAGGGATAGTGAATACCAGCAAGATCTTTCAGGGCTAGCACCTTCCTTGTGGGAGAAGGAGCCACACTTTTGCCTTCTCAGAAAAAGCTTCTGCCGAGAACGAGCACCGTGACATGCTGAGTCTCTGGGAAAGCAGAGATCCCAAAAGCTGTTGTGCCTGTGGATAGGCTGCAGAGGGATAGTGAAAAACTGCATTAGTTTTCAGGGCTGGCACCTTCCCTGTGGGAGAAGGAGCCGAAAGTTTGCCTTTTCAGAAAAAAGCTTCTGCCGAGAGCGAGCACCGTGACATGCTGAGTCTCTGGGAAAGCAGAGATCCCAAAAGCTGTTGTGCCTGTGGATAGGCTGCAGAGGGATAGTGAAAAACTGCATTAGTTTTCAGGGCTGGCACCTTCCCTGTGGGAGAAGGAGCCGTAAGTTTGCCTTTTCAGAAAAAAGCTTCTGCCGAGAGCGAGCACCGTGACATGCTGAGTCTCTGGGAAAGCAGAGATCCCAAAAGCTGTTGTGCCTGTGGATAGGCTGCAGAGGGATAGTGAATACCAGCAAGATCTTTCAGGGCTAGCACCTTCCTTGTGGGAGAAGGAGCCACACTTTTGCCTTCTCAGAAAAAAGCTTCTGCCGAGAACGAGCACCGTGACATGCTGAGTCTCTGGGAAAGCAGAGATCCCCAAAGCTGTTGTGCCTGTGGATAGGCTGCAGAGGGATAGTGAAAAACTGCATTAGTTTTCAGGGCTGGCACCTTCCCTGTGGGAGAAGGAGCCGTAAGTTTGCCTTTTCAGAAAAAAGCTTCTGCCGAGAGCGAGCACCGTGACATGCTGAGTCTCTGGGAAAGCAGAGATCCCAAAAGCTGTTGTGCCTGTGGATAGGCTGCAGAGGGATAGTGAATACCAGCAAGATCTTTCAGGGCTAGCACCTTCCTTGTGGGAGAAGGAGCCACACTTTTGCCTTCTCAGAAAAAGCTTCTGCCGAGAACGAGCACCGTGACATGCTGAGTCTCTGGGAAAGCAGAGATCCCCAAAGCTGTTGTGCCTGTGGATAGGCTGCAGAGGGATAGTGAAAAACTGCATTAGTTTTCAGGGCTGGCACCTTCCCTGTGGGAGAAGGAGCCGTAAGTTTGCCTTTTCAGAAAAAAGCTTCTGCCGAGAGCGAGCACCGTGACATGCTGAGTCTCTGGGAAAGCAGAGATCCCAAAAGCTGTTGTGCCTGTGGATAGGCTGCAGAGGGATAGTGAATACCAGCAAGATCTTTCAGGGCTAGCACCTTCCTTGTGGGAGAAGGAGCCACACTTTTGCCTTCTCAGAAAAAGCTTCTGCCGAGAACGAGCACCGTGACATGCTGAGTCTCTGGGAAAGCAGAGATCCCAAAAGCTGTTGTGCCTGTGGATAGGCTGCAGAGGGATAGTGAAAAACTGCATTAGTTTTCAGGGCTGGCACCTTCCCTGTGGGAGAAGGAGCCGTAAGTTTGCCTTTTCAGAAAAAAGCTTCTGCCGAGAGCGAGCACCGTGACATGCTGAGTCTCTGGGAAAGCAGAGATCCCCAAAGCTGTTGTGCCTGTGGATAGGCTGCAGAGGGATAGTGAAAAACTGCATTAGTTTTCAGGGCTGGCACCTTCCCTGTGGGAGAAGGAGCCGTAAGTTTGCCTTTTCAGAAAGAAGCTTCTGCCGAGAAAGAGCACCGTGACATGCTGAGTCTCTGGGAAAGCAGAGATCCCAAAAGCTGTTGTGCCTGTGAATAGGCTGCAGAGGGATAGTGAAAAACTGCATTAGTTTTCAGGGCTGGCACCTTCCCTGTGGGAGAAGGAGCCGTAAGTTTGCCTTTTCAGAAAAAAGCTTCTGCCGAGAGCGAGCACCGTGACATGCTGAGTCTCTGGGAAAGCAGAGATCCCAAAAGCTGTTGTGCCTGTGGATAGGCTGCAGAGGGATAGTGAATACCAGCAAGATCTTTCAGGGCTAGCACCTTCCTTGTGGGAGAAGGAGCCACACTTTTGCCTTCTCAGAAAAAGCTTCTGCCGAGAACGAGCACCGTGACATGCTGAGTCTCTGGGAAAGCAGAGATCCCAAAAGCTGTTGTGCCTGTGGATAGGCTGCAGAGGGATAGTGAAAAACTGCATTAGTTTTCAGGGCTGGCACCTTCCCTGTGGGAGAAGGAGCCGAAAGTTTGCCTTTTCAGAAAAAAGCTTCTGCCGAGAGCGAGCACCGTGACATGCTGAGTCTCTGGGAAAGCAGAGATCCCAAAAGCTGTTGTGCCTGTGGATAGGCTGCAGAGGGATAGTGAAAAACTGCATTAGTTTTCAGGGCTGGCACCTTCCCTGTGGGAGAAGGAGCCGTAAGTTTGCCTTTTCAGAAAAAAGCTTCTGCCGAGAGCGAGCACCGTGACATGCTGAGTCTCTGGGAAAGCAGAGATCCCAAAAGCTGTTGTGCCTGTGGATAGGCTGCAGAGGGATAGTGAAAAACTGCATTAGTTTTCAGGGCTGGCACCTTCCCTGTGGGAGAAGGAGCCACACTTTTGCCTTCTCAGAAAAAGCTTCTGCCGAGAACGAGCACCGTGACATGTTGAGTCTCTGGGAAAGCAGAGATCCCAAAAGCTGTTGTGCCTGTGGATAGGCTGCAGAGGGATAGTGAAAAACTGCATTAGTTTTCAGGGCTGGCACCTTCCCTGTGGGAGAAGGAGCCGTAAGTTTGCCTTTTCAGAAAAAAGCTTCTGCCGAGAGCGAGCACCGTGACATGCTGAGTCTCTGGGAAAGCAGAGATCCCAAAAGCTGTTGTGCCTGTGGATAGGCTGCAGAGGGATAGTGAATACCAGCAAGATCTTTCAGGGCTAGCACCTTCCTTGTGGGAGAAGGAGCCACACTTTTGCCTTCTCAATAAAAGCTTCTGCCGAGAACGAGCACCGTGACATGCTGAGTCTCTGGGAAAGCAGAGATCCCAAAAGCTGTTGTGCCTGTGGATAGGCTGCAGAGGGATAGTGAAAAACTGCATTAGTTTTCAGGGCTGGCACCTTCCCTGTGGGAGAAGGAGCCGTAAGTTTGCCTTTTCAGAAAAAAGCTTCTGCCGAGAGCGAGCACCGTGACATGCTGAGTCTCTGGGAAAGCAGAGATCCCCAGTGCTGTTGCGGCTAAAGATAGGCTGCAGAGCGATAGTGAATACCAGCAAGATCTTTCAGGGCTGGCACCTTCCTTGTGGGAGAAGGAGCCGCACTTTTGCCTTCTCAATAAAAGCTTCTGCCGAGAACGAGCACCGTGACATGCTGAGTCTCTGGGAAAGCAGAGATCCCAAAAGCTGTTGTGCCTGTGGATAGGCTGCAGAGGGATAGTGAAAAACTGCATTAGTTTTCAGGGCTGGCACCTTCCCTGTGGGAGAAGGAGCCGTAAGTTTGCCTTTTCAGAAAAAAGCTTCTGCCGAGAGCGAGCACCGTGACATGCTGAGTCTCTGGGAAAGCAGAGATCCCCAAAGCTGTTGTGCCTGTGGATAGGCTGCAGAGGGATAGTGAAAAACTGCATTAGTTTTCAGGGCTGGCACCTTCCCTGTGGGAGAAGGAGCCGTAAGTTTGCCTTTTCAGAAAAAAGCTTCTGCCGAGAGCGAGCACCGTGACATGCTGAGTCTCTGGGAAAGCAGAGATCCCAAAAGCTGTTGTGCCTGTGGATAGGCTGCAGAGGGATAGTGAATACCAGCAAGATCTTTCAGGGCTAGCACCTTCCTTGTGGGAGAAGGAGCCACACTTTTGCCTTCTCAGAAAAAGCTTCTGCCGAGAACGAGCACCGTGACATGCTGAGTCTCTGGGAAAGCAGAGATCCCAAAAGCTGTTGTGCCTGTGGATAGGCTGCAGAGGGATAGTGAAAAACTGCATTAGTTTTCAGGGCTGGCACCTTCCCTGTGGGAGAAGGAGCCGTAAGTTTGCCTTTTCAGAAAAAAGCTTCTGCCGAGAGCGAGCACCGTGACATGCTGAGTCTCTGGGAAAGCAGAGATCCCCAAAGCTGTTGTGCCTGTGGATAGGCTGCAGAGGGATAGTGAAAAACTGCATTAGTTTTCAGGGCTGGCACCTTCCCTGTGGGAGAAGGAGCCACACTTTTGCCTTCTCAGAAAAAGCTTCTGCCGAGAACGAGCACCGTGACATGCTGAGTCTCTGGGAAAGCAGAGATCCCCAAAGCTGTTGTGCCTGTGGATAGGCTGCAGAGGGATAGTGAAAAACTGCATTAGTTTTCAGGGCTGGCACCTTCCCTGTGGGAGAAGGAGCCGTAAGTTTGCCTTTTCAGAAAAAAGCTTCTGCCGAGAGCGAGCACCGTGACATGCTGAGTCTCTGGGAAAGCAGAGATCCCAAAAGCTGTTGTGCCTGTGGATAGGCTGCAGAGGGATAGTGAATACCAGCAAGATCTTTCAGGGCTAGCACCTTCCTTGTGGGAGAAGGAGCCACACTTTTGCCTTCTCAGAAAAAGCTTCTGCCGAGAACGAGCACCGTGACATGCTGAGTCTCTGGGAAAGCAGAGATCCCAAAAGCTGTTGTGCCTGTGGATAGGCTGCAGAGGGATAGTGAAAAACTGCATTAGTTTTCAGGGCTGGCACCTTCCCTGTGGGAGAAGGAGCCGTAAGTTTGCCTTTTCAGAAAAAAGCTTCTGCCGAGAGCGAGCACCGTGACATGCTGAGTCTCTGGGAAAGCAGAGATCCCCAAAGCTGTTGTGCCTGTGGATAGGCTGCAGAGGGATAGTGAAAAACTGCATTAGTTTTCAGGGCTGGCACCTTCCCTGTGGGAGAAGGAGCCGTAAGTTTGCCTTTTCAGAAAGAAGCTTCTGCCGAGAAAGAGCACCGTGACATGCTGAGTCTCTGGGAAAGCAGAGATCCCAAAAGCTGTTGTGCCTGTGAATAGGCTGCAGAGGGATAGTGAAAAACTGCATTAGTTTTCAGGGCTGGCACCTTCCCTGTGGGAGAAGGAGCCGTAAGTTTGCCTTTTCAGAAAAAAGCTTCTGCCGAGAGCGAGCACCGTGACATGCTGAGTCTCTGGGAAAGCAGAGATCCCAAAAGCTGTTGTGCCTGTGGATAGGCTGCAGAGGGATAGTGAATACCAGCAAGATCTTTCAGGGCTAGCACCTTCCTTGTGGGAGAAGGAGCCACACTTTTGCCTTCTCAGAAAAAGCTTCTGCCGAGAACGAGCACCGTGACATGCTGAGTCTCTGGGAAAGCAGAGATCCCAAAAGCTGTTGTGCCTGTGGATAGGCTGCAGAGGGATAGTGAAAAACTGCATTAGTTTTCAGGGCTGGCACCTTCCCTGTGGGAGAAGGAGCCGAAAGTTTGCCTTTTCAGAAAAAAGCTTCTGCCGAGAGCGAGCACCGTGACATGCTGAGTCTCTGGGAAAGCAGAGATCCCAAAAGCTGTTGTGCCTGTGGATAGGCTGCAGAGGGATAGTGAAAAACTGCATTAGTTTTCAGGGCTGGCACCTTCCCTGTGGGAGAAGGAGCCGTAAGTTTGCCTTTTCAGAAAAAAGCTTCTGCCGAGAGCGAGCACCGTGACACGCTGAGTCTCTGGGAAAGCAGAGATCCCAAAAGCTGTTGTGCCTGTGGATAGGCTGCAGAGGGATAGTGAAAAACTGCATTAGTTTTCAGGGCTGGCACCTTCCCTGTGGGAGAAGGAGCCACACTTTTGCCTTCTCAGAAAAAGCTTCTGCCGAGAACGAGCACCGTGACATGTTGAGTCTCTGGGAAAGCAGAGATCCCAAAAGCTGTTGTGCCTGTGGATAGGCTGCAGAGGGATAGTGAAAAACTGCATTAGTTTTCAGGGCTGGCACCTTCCCTGTGGGAGAAGGAGCCGTAAGTTTGCCTTTTCAGAAAAAAGCTTCTGCCGAGAGCGAGCACCGTGACATGCTGAGTCTCTGGGAAAGCAGAGATCCCAAAAGCTGTTGTGCCTGTGGATAGGCTGCAGAGGGATAGTGAATACCAGCAAGATCTTTCAGGGCTAGCACCTTCCTTGTGGGAGAAGGAGCCACACTTTTGCCTTCTCAATAAAAGCTTCTGCCGAGAACGAGCACCGTGACATGCTGAGTCTCTGGGAAAGCAGAGATCCCAAAAGCTGTTGTGCCTGTGGATAGGCTGCAGAGGGATAGTGAAAAACTGCATTAGTTTTCAGGGCTGGCACCTTCCCTGTGGGAGAAGGAGCCGTAAGTTTGCCTTTTCAGAAAAAAGCTTCTGCCGAGAGCGAGCACCGTGACATGCTGAGTCTCTGGGAAAGCAGAGATCCCCAGTGCTGTTGCGGCTAAAGATAGGCTGCAGAGCGATAGTGAATACCAGCAAGATCTTTCAGGGCTGGCACCTTCCTTGTGGGAGAAGGAGCCGTAAGTTTGCCTTTTCAGAAAAAGGCTCTGGCGAGAGTGAGCACCGTGACATGCTGAGTCTCTGGGAAAGCAGAGATCCCAAAAGCTGTTGTGCCTGTGGATAGGCTGCAGAGGGATAGTGAAAAACTGCATTAGTTTTCAGGGCTGGCACCTTCCCTGTGGGAGAAGGAGCCGTAAGTTTGCCTTTTCAGAAAAAAGCTTCTGCCGAGAGCGAGCACCGTGACATGCTGAGTCTCTGGGAAAGCAGAGATCCCCAAAGCTGTTGTGCCTGTGGATAGGCTGCAGAGGGATAGTGAAAAACTGCATTAGTTTTCAGGGCTGGCACCTTCCCTGTGGGAGAAGGAGCCGTAAGTTTGCCTTTTCAGAAAAAAGCTTCTGCCGAGAGCGAGCACCGTGACATGCTGAGTCTCTGGGAAAGCAGAGATCCCAAAAGCTGTTGTGCCTGTGGATAGGCTGCAGAGGGATAGTGAATACCAGCAAGATCTTTCAGGGCTAGCACCTTCCTTGTGGGAGAAGGAGCCACACTTTTGCCTTCTCAGAAAAAGCTTCTGCCGAGAACGAGCACCGTGACATGCTGAGTCTCTGGGAAAGCAGAGATCCCAAAAGCTGTTGTGCCTGTGGATAGGCTGCAGAGGGATAGTGAAAAACTGCATTAGTTTTCAGGGCTGGCACCTTCCCTGTGGGAGAAGGAGCCGTAAGTTTGCCTTTTCAGAAAAAAGCTTCTGCCGAGAGCGAGCACCGTGACATGCTGAGTCTCTGGGAAAGCAGAGATCCCAAAAGCTGTTGTGCCTGTGGATAGGCTGCAGAGGGATAGTGAAAAACTGCATTAGTTTTCAGGGCTGGCACCTTCCCTGTGGGAGAAGGAGCCACACTTTTGCCTTCTCAGAAAAAGCTTCTGCCGAGAACGAGCACCGTGACATGCTGAGTCTCTGGGAAAGCAGAGATCCCAAAAGCTGTTGTGCCTGTGGATAGGCTGCAGAGGGATAGTGAAAAACTGCATTAGTTTTCAGGGCTGGCACCTTCCCTGTGGGAGAAGGAGCCGTAAGTTTGCCTTTTCAGAAAAAAGCTTCTGCCGAGAGCGAGCACCGTGACATGCTGAGTCTCTGGGAAAGCAGAGATCCCCAAAGCTGTTGTGCCTGTGGATAGGCTGCAGAGGGATAGTGAATACCAGCAAGATCTTTCAGGGCTAGCACCTTCCTTGTGGGAGAAGGAGCCACACTTTTGCCTTCTCAGAAAAAGCTTCTGCCGAGAACGAGCACCGTGACATGCTGAGTCTCTGGGAAAGCAGAGATCCCCAAAGCTGTTGTGCCTGTGGATAGGCTGCAGAGGGATAGTGAAAAACTGCATTAGTTTTCAGGGCTGGCACCTTCGTTTTCAGGGCTGGCACCTTCCCTGTGGGAGAAGGAGCCGTAAGTTTGCCTTTTCAGAAAAAAGCTTCTGCCGAGAGCGAGCACCGTGACATGCTGAGTCTCTGGGAAAGCAGAGATCCCCAAAGCTGTTGTGCCTGTGGATAGGCTGCAGAGGGATAGTGAAAAACTGCATTAGTTTTCAGGGCTGGCACCTTCCCTGTGGGAGAAGGAGCCACACTTTTGCCTTCTCAGAAAAAGCTTCTGCCGAGAACGAGCACCGTGACATGCTGAGTCTCTGGGAAAGCAGAGATCCCCAAAGCTGTTGTGCCTGTGGATAGGCTGCAGAGGGATAGTGAAAAACTGCATTAGTTTTCAGGGCTGGCACCTTCCCTGTGGGAGAAGGAGCCGTAAGTTTGCCTTTTCAGAAAAAAGCTTCTGCCGAGAGCGAGCACCGTGACATGCTGAGTCTCTGGGAAAGCAGAGATCCCAAAAGCTGTTGTGCCTGTGGATAGGCTGCAGAGGGATAGTGAAAAACTGCATTAGTTTTCAGGGCTGGCACCTTCCCTGTGGGAGAAGGAGCCACACTTTTGCCTTCTCAGAAAAAGCTTCTGCCGAGAACGAGCACCGTGACATGCTGAGTCTCTGGGAAAGCAGAGATCCCAAAAGCTGTTGTGCCTGTGGATAGGCTGCAGAGGGATAGTGAAAAACTGCATTAGTTTTCGGGGCTGGCACCTTCCCTGTGGGAGAAGGAGCCGTAAGTTTGCCTTTTCAGAAAAAAGCTTCTGCCGAGAGCGAGCACCGTGACATGCTGAGTCTCTGGGAAAGCAGAGATCCCAAAAGCTGTTGTGCCTGTGGATAGGCTGCAGAGGGATAGTGAATACCAGCAAGATCTTTCAGGGCTAGCACCTTCCTTGTGGGAGAAGGAGCCACACTTTTGCCTTCTCAGAAAAAGCTTCTGCCGAGAACGAGCACCGTGACATGCTGAGTCTCTGGGAAAGCAGAGATCCCCAAAGCTGTTGTGCCTGTGGATAGGCTGCAGAGGGATAGTGAAAAACTGCATTAGTTTTCAGGGCTGGCACCTTCCCTGTGGGAGAAGGAGCCGTAAGTTTGCCTTTTCAGAAAAAAGCTTCTGCCGAGAGCGAGCACCGTGACATGCTGAGTCTCTGGGAAAGCAGAGATCCCAAAAGCTGTTGTGCCTGTGGATAGGCTGCAGAGGGATAGTGAATACCAGCAAGATCTTTCAGGGCTAGCACCTTCCTTGTGGGAGAAGGAGCCACACTTTTGCCTTCTCAGAAAAAGCTTCTGCCGAGAACGAGCACCGTGACATGCTGAGTCTCTGGGAAAGCAGAGATCCCCAAAGCTGTTGTGCCTGTGGATAGGCTGCAGAGGGATAGTGAAAAACTGCATTAGTTTTCAGGGCTGGCACCTTCCCTGTGGGAGAAGGAGCCGTAAGTTTGCCTTTTCAGAAAAAAGCTTCTGCCGAGAGCGAGCACCGTGACATGCTGAGTCTCTGGGAAAGCAGAGATCCCCAAAGCTGTTGTGCCTGTGGATAGGCTGCAGAGGGATAGTGAATACCAGCAAGATCTTTCAGGGCTAGCACCTTCCTTGTGGGAGAAGGAGCCACACTTTTGCCTTCTCAGAAAAAGCTTCTGCCGAGAACGAGCACCGTGACATGCTGAGTCTCTGGGAAAGCAGAGATCCCAAAAGCTGTTGTGCCTGTGGATAGGCTGCAGAGGGATAGTGAAAAACTGCATTAGTTTTCAGGGCTGGCACCTTCCCTGTGGGAGAAGGAGCCGAAAGTTTGCCTTTTCAGAAAAAAGCTTCTGCCGAGAGCGAGCACCGTGACATGCTGAGTCTCTGGGAAAGCAGAGATCCCAAAAGCTGTTGTGCCTGTGGATAGGCTGCAGAGGGATAGTGAAAAACTGCATTAGTTTTCAGGGCTGGCACCTTCCCTGTGGGAGAAGGAGCCGTAAGTTTGCCTTTTCAGAAAAAAGCTTCTGCCGAGAGCGAGCACCGTGACATGCTGAGTCTCTGGGAAAGCAGAGATCCCAAAAGCTGTTGTGCCTGTGGATAGGCTGCAGAGGGATAGTGAAAAACTGCATTAGTTTTCAGGGCTGGCACCTTCCCTGTGGGAGAAGGAGCCACACTTTTGCCTTCTCAGAAAAAGCTTCTGCCGAGAACGAGCACCGTGACATGCTGAGTCTCTGGGAAAGCAGAGATCCCAAAAGCTGTTGTGCCTGTGGATAGGCTGCAGAGGGATAGTGAAAAACTGCATTAGTTTTCAGGGCTGGCACCTTCCCTGTGGGAGAAGGAGCCGTAAGTTTGCCTTTTCAGAAAAAAGCTTCTGCCGAGAGCGAGCACCGTGACATGCTGAGTCTCTGGGAAAGCAGAGATCCCAAAAGCTGTTGTGCCTGTGGATAGGCTGCAGAGGGATAGTGAATACCAGCAAGATCTTTCAGGGCTAGCACCTTCCTTGTGGGAGAAGGAGCCACACTTTTGCCTTCTCAGAAAAAGCTTCTGCCGAGAACGAGCACCGTGACATGCTGAGTCTCTGGGAAAGCAGAGATCCCCAAAGCTGTTGTGTCTGTGGATAGGCTGCAGAGGGATAGTGAAAAACTGCATTAGTTTTCAGGGCTGGCACCTTCCCTGTGGGAGAAGGAGCCGTAAGTTTGCCTTTTCAGAAAAAAGCTTCTGCCGAGAGCGAGCACCGTGACATGCTGAGTCTCTGGGAAAGCAGAGATCCCAAAAGCTGTTGTGCCTGTGGATAGGCTGCAGAGGGATAGTGAAAAACTGCATTAGTTTTCAGGGCTGGCACCTTCCCTGTGGGAGAAGGAGCCACACTTTTGCCTTATCAGAAAAAGCTTCTGCCGAGAACGAGCACCGTGACATGTTGAGTCTCTGGGAAAGCAGAGATCCCAAAAGCTGTTGTGCCTGTGGATAGGCTGCAGAGGGATAGTGAAAAACTGCATTAGTTTTCAGGGCTGGCACCTTCCCTGTGGGAGAAGGAGCCGTAAGTTTGCCTTTTCAGAAAAAAGCTTCTGCCGAGAGCGAGCACCGTGACATGCTGAGTCTCTGGGAAAGCAGAGATCCCAAAAGCTGTTGTGCCTGTGGATAGGCTGCAGAGGGATAGTGAATACCAGCAAGATCTTTCAGGGCTAGCACCTTCCTTGTGGGAGAAGGAGCCACACTTTTGCCTTCTCAATAAAAGCTTCTGCCGAGAACGAGCACCGTGACATGCTGAGTCTCTGGGAAAGCAGAGATCCCAAAAGCTGTTGTGCCTGTGGATAGGCTGCAGAGGGATAGTGAAAAACTGCATTAGTTTTCAGGGCTGGCACCTTCCCTGTGGGAGAAGGAGCCGTAAGTTTGCCTTTTCAGAAAAAAGCTTCTGCCGAGAGCGAGCACCGTGACATGCTGAGTCTCTGGGAAAGCAGAGATCCCCAGTGCTGTTGCGGCTAAAGATAGGCTGCAGAGCGATAGTGAATACCAGCAAGATCTTTCAGGGCTGGCACCTTCCTTGTGGGAGAAGGAGCCGTAAGTTTGCCTTTTCAGAAAAAGGCTCTGGCGAGAGTGAGCACCGTGACATGCTGAGTCTCTGGGAAAGCAGAGATCCCAAAAGCTGTTGTGCCTGTGGATAGGCTGCAGAGGGATAGTGAAAAACTGCATTAGTTTTCAGGGCTGGCACCTTCCCTGTGGGAGAAGGAGCCGTAAGTTTGCCTTTTCAGAAAAAAGCTTCTGCCGAGAGCGAGCACCGTGACATGCTGAGTCTCTGGGAAAGCAGAGATCCCCAAAGCTGTTGTGCCTGTGGATAGGCTGCAGAGGGATAGTGAAAAACTGCATTAGTTTTCAGGGCTGGCACCTTCCCTGTGGGAGAAGGAGCCGTAAGTTTGCCTTTTCAGAAAAAAGCTTCTGCCGAGAGCGAGCACCGTGACATGCTGAGTCTCTGGGAAAGCAGAGATCCCAAAAGCTGTTGTGCCTGTGGATAGGCTGCAGAGGGATAGTGAATACCAGCAAGATCTTTCAGGGCTAGCACCTTCCTTGTGGGAGAAGGAGCCACACTTTTGCCTTCTCAGAAAAAGCTTCTGCCGAGAACGAGCACCGTGACATGCTGAGTCTCTGGGAAAGCAGAGATCCCCAAAGCTGTTGTGCCTGTGGATAGGCTGCAGAGGGATAGTGAAAAACTGCATTAGTTTTCAGGGCTGGCACCTTCCCTGTGGGAGAAGGAGCCGTAAGTTTGCCTTTTCAGAAAAAAGCTTCTGCCGAGAGCGAGCACCGTGACATGCTGAGTCTCTGGGAAAGCAGAGATCCCAAAAGCTGTTGTGCCTGTGGATAGGCTGCAGAGGGATAGTGAAAAACTGCATTAGTTTTCAGGGCTGGCACCTTCCCTGTGGGAGAAGGAGCCACACTTTTGCCTTATCAGAAAAAGCTTCTGCCGAGAACGAGCACCGTGACATGCTGAGTCTCTGGGAAAGCAGAGATCCCAAAAGCTGTTGTGCCTGTGGATAGGCTGCAGAGGGATAGTGAAAAACTGCATTAGTTTTCAGGGCTGGCACCTTCCCTGTGGGAGAAGGAGCCGTAAGTTTGCCTTTTCAGAAAAAAGCTTCTGCCGAGAGCGAGCACCGTGACATGCTGAGTCTCTGGGAAAGCAGAGATCCCAAAAGCTGTTGTGCCTGTGGATAGGCTGCAGAGGGATAGTGAATACCAGCAAGATCTTTCAGGGCTAGCACCTTCCTTGTGGGAGAAGGAGCCACACTTTTGCCTTCTCAGAAAAAGCTTCTGCCGAGAACGAGCACCGTGACATGCTGAGTCTCTGGGAAAGCAGAGATCCCCAAAGCTGTTGTGCCTGTGGATAGGCTGCAGAGGGATAGTGAAAAACTGCATTAGTTTTCAGGGCTGGCACCTTCCTTTTCAGGGCTGGCACCTTCCCTGTGGGAGAAGGAGCCGTAAGTTTGCCTTTTCAGAAAAAAGCTTCTGCCGAGAGCGAGCACCGTGACATGCTGAGTCTCTGGGAAAGCAGAGATCCCAAAAGCTGTTGTGCCTGTGGATAGGCTGCAGAGGGATAGTGAAAAACTGCATTAGTTTTCAGGGCTGGCACCTTCCCTGTGGGAGAAGGAGCCACACTTTTGCCTTCTCAGAAAAAGCTTCTGCCGAGAACGAGCACCGTGACATGCTGAGTCTCTGGGAAAGCAGAGATCCCCAAAGCTGTTGTGCCTGTGGATAGGCTGCAGAGGGATAGTGAAAAACTGCATTAGTTTTCAGGGCTGGCACCTTCCCTGTGGGAGAAGGAGCCGTAAGTTTGCCTTTTCAGAAAAAAGCTTCTGCCGAGAGCGAGCACCGTGACATGCTGAGTCTCTGGGAAAGCAGAGATCCCAAAAGCTGTTGTGCCTGTGGATAGGCTGCAGAGGGATAGTGAAAAACTGCATTAGTTTTCAGGGCTGGCACCTTCCCTGTGGGAGAAGGAGCCACACTTTTGCCTTCTCAGAAAAAGCTTCTGCCGAGAACGAGCACCGTGACATGCTGAGTCTCTGGGAAAGCAGAGATCCCAAAAGCTGTTGTGCCTGTGGATAGGCTGCAGAGGGATAGTGAATACCAGCAAGATCTTTCAGGGCTAGCACCTTCCTTGTGGGAGAAGGAGCCACACTTTTGCCTTCTCAGAAAAAGCTTCTGCCGAGAACGAGCACCGTGACATGCTGAGTCTCTGGGAAAGCAGAGATCCCCAAAGCTGTTGTGCCTGTGGATAGGCTGCAGAGGGATAGTGAAAAACTGCATTAGTTTTCAGGGCTGGCACCTTCCCTGTGGGAGAAGGAGCCGTAAGTTTGCCTTTTCAGAAAAAAGCTTCTGCCGAGAGCGAGCACCGTGACATGCTGAGTCTCTGGGAAAGCAGAGATCCCAAAAGCTGTTGTGCCTGTGGATAGGCTGCAGAGGGATAGTGAATACCAGCAAGATCTTTCAGGGCTAGCACCTTCCTTGTGGGAGAAGGAGCCACACTTTTGCCTTCTCAGAAAAAGCTTCTGCCGAGAACGAGCACCGTGACATGCTGAGTCTCTGGGAAAGCAGAGATCCCCAAAGCTGTTGTGCCTGTGGATAGGCTGCAGAGGGATAGTGAAAAACTGCATTAGTTTTCAGGGCTGGCACCTTCCCTGTGGGAGAAGGAGCCGTAAGTTTGCCTTTTCAGAAAAAAGCTTCTGCCGAGAGCGAGCACCGTGACATGCTGAGTCTCTGGGAAAGCAGAGATCCCAAAAGCTGTTGTGCCTGTGGATAGGCTGCAGAGGGATAGTGAATACCAGCAAGATCTTTCAGGGCTAGCACCTTCCTTGTGGGAGAAGGAGCCACACTTTTGCCTTCTCAGAAAAAGCTTCTGCCGAGAACGAGCACCGTGACATGCTGAGTCTCTGGGAAAGCAGAGATCCCAAAAGCTGTTGTGCCTGTGGATAGGCTGCAGAGGGATAGTGAAAAACTGCATTAGTTTTCAGGGCTGGCACCTTCCCTGTGGGAGAAGGAGCCGTAAGTTTGCCTTTTCAGAAAAAAGCTTCTGCCGAGAGCGAGCACCGTGACATGCTGAGTCTCTGGGAAAGTAGAGATCCCCAGTGCTGTTGCGGCTAAAGATAGGCTGCAGAGCGATAGTGAATACCAGCAAGATCTTTCAGGGCTGGCACCTTCCCTGTGGGAGAAGGAGCCGTAAGTTTGCCTTTTCAGAAAAAAGCTTCTGCCGAGAGCGAGCACCGTGACATGCTGAGTCTCTGGGAAAGCAGAGATCCCCAAAGCTGTTGTGCCTGTGGATAGGCTGCAGAGGGATAGTGAAAAACTGCATTAGTTTTCAGGGCTGGCACCTTCCCTGTGGGAGAAGGAGCCGTAAGTTTGCCTTTTCAGAAAAAAGCTTCTGCCGAGAGCGAGCACCGTGACATGCTGAGTCTCTGGGAAAGCAGAGATCCCAAAAGCTGTTGTGCCTGTGGATAGGCTGCAGAGGGATAGTGAATACCAGCAAGATCTTTCAGGGCTAGCACCTTCCTTGTGGGAGAAGGAGCCACACTTTTGCCTTCTCAGAAAAAGCTTCTGCCGAGAACGAGCACCGTGACATGCTGAGTCTCTGGGAAAGCAGAGATCCCAAAAGCTGTTGTGCCTGTGGATAGGCTGCAGAGGGATAGTGAAAAACTGCATTAGTTTTCAGGGCTGGCACCTTCCCTGTGGGAGAAGGAGCCGTAAGTTTGCCTTTTCAGAAAAAAGCTTCTGCCGAGAGCGAGCACCGTGACATGCTGAGTCTCTGGGAAAGCAGAGATCCCAAAAGCTGTTGTGCCTGTGGATAGGCTGCAGAGGGATAGTGAAAAACTGCATTAGTTTTCAGGGCTGGCACCTTCCCTGTGGGAGAAGGAGCCACACTTTTGCCTTCTCAGAAAAAGCTTCTGCCGAGAACGAGCACCGTGACATGCTGAGTCTCTGGGAAAGCAGAGATCCCAAAAGCTGTTGTGCCTGTGGATAGGCTGCAGAGGGATAGTGAAAAACTGCATTAGTTTTCAGGGCTGGCACCTTCCCTGTGGGAGAAGGAGCCGTAAGTTTGCCTTTTCAGAAAAAAGCTTCTGCCGAGAGCGAGCACCGTGACATGCTGAGTCTCTGGGAAAGCAGAGATCCCAAAAGCTGTTGTGCCTGTGGATAGGCTGCAGAGGGATAGTGAATACCAGCAAGATCTTTCAGGGCTAGCACCTTCCTTGTGGGAGAAGGAGCCACACTTTTGCCTTCTCAGAAAAAGCTTCTGCCGAGAACGAGCACCGTGACATGCTGAGTCTCTGGGAAAGCAGAGATCCCCAAAGCTGTTGTGCCTGTGGATAGGCTGCAGAGGGATAGTGAAAAACTGCATTAGTTTTCAGGGCTGGCACCTTCCCTGTGGGAGAAGGAGCCGTAAGTTTGCCTTTTCAGAAAAAAGCTTCTGCCGAGAGCGAGCACCGTGACATGCTGAGTCTCTGGGAAAGCAGAGATCCCAAAAGCTGTTGTGCCTGTGGATAGGCTGCAGAGGGATAGTGAAAAACTGCATTAGTTTTCAGGGCTGGCACCTTCGTTTTCAGGGCTGGCACCTTCCCTGTGGGAGAAGGAGCCGTAAGTTTGCCTTTTCAGAAAAAAGCTTCTGCCGAGAGCGAGCACCGTGACATGCTGAGTCTCTGGGAAAGCAGAGATCCCAAAAGCTGTTGTGCCTGTGGATAGGCTGCAGAGGGATAGTGAAAAACTGCATTAGTTTTCAGGGCTGGCACCTTCCCTGTGGGAGAAGGAGCCACACTTTTGCCTTCTCAGAAAAAGCTTCTGCCGAGAACGAGCACCGTGACATGCTGAGTCTCTGGGAAAGCAGAGATCCCCAAAGCTGTTGTGCCTGTGGATAGGCTGCAGAGGGATAGTGAAAAACTGCATTAGTTTTCAGGGCTGGCACCTTCCCTGTGGGAGAAGGAGCCGTAAGTTTGCCTTTTCAGAAAAAAGCTTCTGCCGAGAGCGAGCACCGTGACACGCTGAGTCTCTGGGAAAGCAGAGATCCCAAAAGCTGTTGTGCCTGTGGATAGGCTGCAGAGGGATAGTGAAAAACTGCATTAGTTTTCAGGGCTGGCACCTTCCCTGTGGGAGAAGGAGCCACACTTTTGCCTTCTCAGAAAAAGCTTCTGCCGAGAACGAGCACCGTGACATGTTGAGTCTCTGGGAAAGCAGAGATCCCAAAAGCTGTTGTGCCTGTGGATAGGCTGCAGAGGGATAGTGAAAAACTGCATTAGTTTTCAGGGCTGGCACCTTCCCTGTGGGAGAAGGAGCCGTAAGTTTGCCTTTTCAGAAAAAAGCTTCTGCCGAGAGCGAGCACCGTGACATGCTGAGTCTCTGGGAAAGCAGAGATCCCAAAAGCTGTTGTGCCTGTGGATAGGCTGCAGAGGGATAGTGAATACGAGCAAGATCTTTCAGGGCTAGCACCTTCCTTGTGGGAGAAGGAGCCACACTTTTGCCTTCTCAATAAAAGCTTCTGCCGAGAACGAGCACCGTGACATGCTGAGTCTCTGGGAAAGCAGAGATCCCAAAAGCTGTTGTGCCTGTGGATAGGCTGCAGAGGGATAGTGAAAAACTGCATTAGTTTTCAGGGCTGGCACCTTCCCTGTGGGAGAAGGAGCCGTAAGTTTGCCTTTTCAGAAAAAAGCTTCTGCCGAGAGCGAGCACCGTGACATGCTGAGTCTCTGGGAAAGCAGAGATCCCCAGTGCTGTTGCGGCTAAAGATAGGCTGCAGAGCGATAGTGAATACCAGCAAGATCTTTCAGGGCTGGCACCTTCCTTGTGGGAGAAGGAGCCGTAAGTTTGCCTTTTCAGAAAAAGGCTCTGGCGAGAGTGAGCACCGTGACATGCTGAGTCTCTGGGAAAGCAGAGATCCCAAAAGCTGTTGTGCCTGTGGATAGGCTGCAGAGGGATAGTGAAAAACTGCATTAGTTTTCAGGGCTGGCACCTTCCCTGTGGGAGAAGGAGCCGTAAGTTTGCCTTTTCAGAAAAAAGCTTCTGCCGAGAGCGAGCACCGTGACATGCTGAGTCTCTGGGAAAGCAGAGATCCCCAAAGCTGTTGTGCCTGTGGATAGGCTGCAGAGGGATAGTGAAAAACTGCATTAGTTTTCAGGGCTGGCACCTTCCCTGTGGGAGAAGGAGCCGTAAGTTTGCCTTTTCAGAAAAAAAGCTTCTGCCGAGAGCGAGCACCGTGACATGCTGAGTCTCTGGGAAAGCAGAGATCCCAAAAGCTGTTGTGCCTGTGGATAGGCTGCAGAGGGATAGTGAATACCAGCAAGATCTTTCAGGGCTAGCACCTTCCTTGTGGGAGAAGGAGCCACACTTTTGCCTTCTCAGAAAAAGCTTCTGCCGAGAACGAGCACCGTGACATGCTGAGTCTCTGGGAAAGCAGAGATCCCAAAAGCTGTTGTGCCTGTGGATAGGCTGCAGAGGGATAGTGAAAAACTGCATTAGTTTTCAGGGCTGGCACCTTCCCTGTGGGAGAAGGAGCCGTAAGTTTGCCTTTTCAGAAAAAAGCTTCTGCCGAGAGCGAGCACCGTGACATGCTGAGTCTCTGGGAAAGCAGAGATCCCAAAAGCTGTTGTGCCTGTGGATAGGCTGCAGAGGGATAGTGAAAAACTGCATTAGTTTTCAGGGCTGGCACCTTCCCTGTGGGAGAAGGAGCCACACTTTTGCCTTCTCAGAAAAAGCTTCTGCCGAGAACGAGCACCGTGACATGCTGAGTCTCTGGGAAAGCAGAGATCCCAAAAGCTGTTGTGCCTGTGGATAGGCTGCAGAGGGATAGTGAAAAACTGCATTAGTTTTCAGGGCTGGCACCTTCCCTGTGGGAGAAGGAGCCGTAAGTTTGCCTTTTCAGAAAAAAGCTTCTGCCGAGAGCGAGCACCGTGACATGCTGAGTCTCTGGGAAAGCAGAGATCCCAAAAGCTGTTGTGCCTGTGGATAGGCTGCAGAGGGATAGTGAATACCAGCAAGATCTTTCAGGGCTAGCACCTTCCTTGTGGGAGAAGGAGCCACACTTTTGCCTTCTCAGAAAAAGCTTCTGCCGAGAACGAGCACCGTGACATGCTGAGTCTCTGGGAAAGCAGAGATCCCCAAAGCTGTTGTGCCTGTGGATAGGCTGCAGAGGGATAGTGAAAAACTGCATTAGTTTTCAGGGCTGGCACCTTCGTTTTCAGGGCTGGCACCTTCCCTGTGGGAGAAGGAGCCGTAAGTTTGCCTTTTCAGAAAAAAGCTTCTGCCGAGAGCGAGCACCGTGACATGCTGAGTCTCTGGGAAAGCAGAGATCCCAAAAGCTGTTGTGCCTGTGGATAGGCTGCAGAGGGATAGTGAAAAACTGCATTAGTTTTCAGGGCTGGCACCTTCCCTGTGGGAGAAGGAGCCACACTTTTGCCTTCTCAGAAAAAGCTTCTGCCGAGAACGAGCACCGTGACATGCTGAGTCTCTGGGAAAGCAGAGATCCCCAAAGCTGTTGTGCCTGTGGATAGGCTGCAGAGGGATAGTGAAAAACTGCATTAGTTTTCAGGGCTGGCACCTTCCCTGTGGGAGAAGGAGCCGTAAGTTTGCCTTTTCAGAAAAAAGCTTCTGCCGAGAGCGAGCACCGTGACATGCTGAGTCTCTGGGAAAGCAGAGATCCCAAAAGCTGTTGTGCCTGTGGATAGGCTGCAGAGGGATAGTGAAAAACTGCATTAGTTTTCAGGGCTGGCACCTTCCCTGTGGGAGAAGGAGCCACACTTTTGCCTTCTCAGAAAAAGCTTCTGCCGAGAACGAGCACCGTGACATGCTGAGTCTCTGGGAAAGCAGAGATCCCAAAAGCTGTTGTGCCTGTGGATAGGCTGCAGAGGGATAGTGAAAAACTGCATTAGTTTTCAGGGCTGGCACCTTCCCTGTGGGAGAAGGAGCCGTAAGTTTGCCTTTTCAGAAAAAAGCTTCTGCCGAGAGCGAGCACCGTGACATGCTGAGTCTCTGGGAAAGCAGAGATCCCAAAAGCTGTTGTGCCTGTGGATAGGCTGCAGAGGGATAGTGAATACCAGCAAGATCTTTCAGGGCTAGCACCTTCCTTGTGGGAGAAGGAGCCACACTTTTGCCTTCTCAGAAAAAGCTTCTGCCGAGAACGAGCACCGTGACATGCTGAGTCTCTGGGAAAGCAGAGATCCCCAAAGCTGTTGTGCCTGTGGATAGGCTGCAGAGGGATAGTGAAAAACTGCATTAGTTTTCAGGGCTGGCACCTTCCCTGTGGGAGAAGGAGCCGTAAGTTTGCCTTTTCAGAAAAAAGCTTCTGCCGAGAGCGAGCACCGTGACATGCTGAGTCTCTGGGAAAGCAGAGATCCCAAAAGCTGTTGTGCCTGTGGATAGGCTGCAGAGGGATAGTGAAAAACTGCATTAGTTTTCAGGGCTGGCACCTTCCCTGTGGGAGAAGGAGCCACACTTTTGCCTTCTCAGAAAAAGCTTCTGCCGAGAACGAGCACCGTGACATGCTGAGTCTCTGGGAAAGCAGAGATCCCAAAAGCTGTTGTGCCTGTGGATAGGCTGCAGAGGGATAGTGAAAAACTGCATTAGTTTTCAGGGCTGGCACCTTCCCTGTGGGAGAAGGAGCCGTAAGTTTGCCTTTTCAGAAAAAAGCTTCTGCCGAGAGCGAGCACCGTGACATGCTGAGTCTCTGGGAAAGCAGAGATCCCAAAAGCTGTTGTGCCTGTGGATAGGCTGCAGAGGGATAGTGAATACCAGCAAGATCTTTCAGGGCTAGCACCTTCCTTGTGGGAGAAGGAGCCACACTTTTGCCTTCTCAGAAAAAGCTTCTGCCGAGAACGAGCACCGTGACATGCTGAGTCTCTGGGAAAGCAGAGATCCCCAAAGCTGTTGTGCCTGTGGATAGGCTGCAGAGGGATAGTGAAAAACTGCATTAGTTTTCAGGGCTGGCACCTTCCCTGTGGGAGAAGGAGCCGTAAGTTTGCCTTTTCAGAAAAAAGCTTCTGCCGAGAGCGAGCACCGTGACATGCTGAGTCTCTGGGAAAGCAGAGATCCCAAAAGCTGTTGTGCCTGTGGATAGGCTGCAGAGGGATAGTGAAAAACTGCATTAGTTTTCAGGGCTGGCACCTTCGTTTTCAGGGCTGGCACCTTCCCTGTGGGAGAAGGAGCCGTAAGTTTGCCTTTTCAGAAAAAAGCTTCTGCCGAGAGCGAGCACCGTGACATGCTGAGTCTCTGGGAAAGCAGAGATCCCAAAAGCTGTTGTGCCTGTGGATAGGCTGCAGAGGGATAGTGAAAAACTGCATTAGTTTTCAGGGCTGGCACCTTCCCTGTGGGAGAAGGAGCCACACTTTTGCCTTCTCAGAAAAAGCTTCTGCCGAGAACGAGCACCGTGACATGCTGAGTCTCTGGGAAAGCAGAGATCCCCAAAGCTGTTGTGCCTGTGGATAGGCTGCAGAGGGATAGTGAAAAACTGCATTAGTTTTCAGGGCTGGCACCTTCCCTGTGGGAGAAGGAGCCGTAAGTTTGCCTTTTCAGAAAAAAGCTTCTGCCGAGAGCGAGCACCGTGACACGCTGAGTCTCTGGGAAAGCAGAGATCCCAAAAGCTGTTGTGCCTGTGGATAGGCTGCAGAGGGATAGTGAAAAACTGCATTAGTTTTCAGGGCTGGCACCTTCCCTGTGGGAGAAGGAGCCACACTTTTGCCTTCTCAGAAAAAGCTTCTGCCGAGAACGAGCACCGTGACATGTTGAGTCTCTGGGAAAGCAGAGATCCCAAAAGCTGTTGTGCCTGTGGATAGGCTGCAGAGGGATAGTGAAAAACTGCATTAGTTTTCAGGGCTGGCACCTTCCCTGTGGGAGAAGGAGCCGTAAGTTTGCCTTTTCAGAAAAAAGCTTCTGCCGAGAGCGAGCACCGTGACATGCTGAGTCTCTGGGAAAGCAGAGATCCCAAAAGCTGTTGTGCCTGTGGATAGGCTGCAGAGGGATAGTGAATACGAGCAAGATCTTTCAGGGCTAGCACCTTCCTTGTGGGAGAAGGAGCCACACTTTTGCCTTCTCAATAAAAGCTTCTGCCGAGAACGAGCACCGTGACATGCTGAGTCTCTGGGAAAGCAGAGATCCCAAAAGCTGTTGTGCCTGTGGATAGGCTGCAGAGGGATAGTGAAAAACTGCATTAGTTTTCAGGGCTGGCACCTTCCCTGTGGGAGAAGGAGCCGTAAGTTTGCCTTTTCAGAAAAAAGCTTCTGCCGAGAGCGAGCACCGTGACATGCTGAGTCTCTGGGAAAGCAGAGATCCCCAGTGCTGTTGCGGCTAAAGATAGGCTGCAGAGCGATAGTGAATACCAGCAAGATCTTTCAGGGCTGGCACCTTCCTTGTGGGAGAAGGAGCCGTAAGTTTGCCTTTTCAGAAAAAGGCTCTGGCGAGAGTGAGCACCGTGACATGCTGAGTCTCTGGGAAAGCAGAGATCCCAAAAGCTGTTGTGCCTGTGGATAGGCTGCAGAGGGATAGTGAAAAACTGCATTAGTTTTCAGGGCTGGCACCTTCCCTGTGGGAGAAGGAGCCGTAAGTTTGCCTTTTCAGAAAAAAGCTTCTGCCGAGAGCGAGCACCGTGACATGCTGAGTCTCTGGGAAAGCAGAGATCCCCAAAGCTGTTGTGCCTGTGGATAGGCTGCAGAGGGATAGTGAAAAACTGCATTAGTTTTCAGGGCTGGCACCTTCCCTGTGGGAGAAGGAGCCGTAAGTTTGCCTTTTCAGAAAAAAAGCTTCTGCCGAGAGCGAGCACCGTGACATGCTGAGTCTCTGGGAAAGCAGAGATCCCAAAAGCTGTTGTGCCTGTGGATAGGCTGCAGAGGGATAGTGAATACCAGCAAGATCTTTCAGGGCTAGCACCTTCCTTGTGGGAGAAGGAGCCACACTTTTGCCTTCTCAGAAAAAGCTTCTGCCGAGAACGAGCACCGTGACATGCTGAGTCTCTGGGAAAGCAGAGATCCCCAAAGCTGTTGTGCCTGTGGATAGGCTGCAGAGGGATAGTGAAAAACTGCATTAGTTTTCAGGGCTGGCACCTTCCCTGTGGGAGAAGGAGCCGTAAGTTTGCCTTTTCAGAAAAAAGCTTCTGCCGAGAGCGAGCACCGTGACATGCTGAGTCTCTGGGAAAGCAGAGATCCCAAAAGCTGTTGTGCCTGTGGATAGGCTGCAGAGGGATAGTGAAAAACTGCATTAGTTTTCAGGGCTGGCACCTTCCCTGTGGGAGAAGGAGCCAGACTTTTGCCTTCTCAGAAAAAGCTTCTGCCGAGAACGAGCACCGTGACATGCTGAGTCTCTGGGAAAGCAGAGATCCCAAAAGCTGTTGTGCCTGTGGATAGGCTGCAGAGGGATAGTGAAAAACTGCATTAGTTTTCAGGGCTGGCACCTTCCCTGTGGGAGAAGGAGCCGTACGTTTGCCTTTTCAGAAAAAAGCTTCTGCCGAGAGCGAGCACCGTGACATGCTGAGTCTCTGGGAAAGCAGAGATCCCAAAAGCTGTTGTGCCTGTGGATAGGCTGCAGAGGGATAGTGAATACCAGCAAGATCTTTCAGGGCTAGCACCTTCCTTGTGGGAGAAGGAGCCACACTTTTGCCTTCTCAGAAAAAGCTTCTGCCGAGAACGAGCACCGTGACATGCTGAGTCTCTGGGAAAGCAGAGATCCCCAAAGCTGTTGTGCCTGTGGATAGGCTGCAGAGGGATAGTGAAAAACTGCATTAGTTTTCAGGGCTGGCACCTTCGTTTTCAGGGCTGGCACCTTCCCTGTGGGAGAAGGAGCCGTAAGTTTGCCTTTTCAGAAAAAAGCTTCTGCCGAGAGCGAGCACCGTGACATGCTGAGTCTCTGGGAAAGCAGAGATCCCAAAAGCTGTTGTGCCTGTGGATAGGCTGCAGAGGGATAGTGAAAAACTGCATTAGTTTTCAGGGCTGGCACCTTCCCTGTGGGAGAAGGAGCCACACTTTTGCCTTCTCAGAAAAAGCTTCTGCCGAGAACGAGCACCGTGACATGCTGAGTCTCTGGGAAAGCAGAGATCCCCAAAGCTGTTGTGCCTGTGGATAGGCTGCAGAGGGATAGTGAAAAACTGCATTAGTTTTCAGGGCTGGCACCTTCCCTGTGGGAGAAGGAGCCGTAAGTTTGCCTTTTCAGAAAAAAGCTTCTGCCGAGAGCGAGCACCGTGACATGCTGAGTCTCTGGGAAAGCAGAGATCCCAAAAGCTGTTGTGCCTGTGGATAGGCTGCAGAGGGATAGTGAAAAACTGCATTAGTTTTCAGGGCTGGCACCTTCCCTGTGGGAGAAGGAGCCACACTTTTGCCTTCTCAGAAAAAGCTTCTGCCGAGAACGAGCACCGTGACATGCTGAGTCTCTGGGAAAGCAGAGATCCCAAAAGCTGTTGTGCCTGTGGATAGGCTGCAGAGGGATAGTGAAAAACTGCATTAGTTTTCAGGGCTGGCACCTTCCCTGTGGGAGAAGGAGCCGTAAGTTTGCCTTTTCAGAAAAAAGCTTCTGCCGAGAGCGAGCACCGTGACATGCTGAGTCTCTGGGAAAGCAGAGATCCCAAAAGCTGTTGTGCCTGTGGATAGGCTGCAGAGGGATAGTGAATACCAGCAAGATCTTTCAGGGCTAGCACCTTCCTTGTGGGAGAAGGAGCCACACTTTTGCCTTCTCAGAAAAAGCTTCTGCCGAGAACGAGCACCGTGACATGCTGAGTCTCTGGGAAAGCAGAGATCCCCAAAGCTGTTGTGCCTGTGGATAGGCTGCAGAGGGATAGTGAAAAACTGCATTAGTTTTCAGGGCTGGCACCTTCCCTGTGGGAGAAGGAGCCGTAAGTTTGCCTTTTCAGAAAAAAGCTTCTGCCGAGAGCGAGCACCGTGACATGCTGAGTCTCTGGGAAAGCAGAGATCCCAAAAGCTGTTGTGCCTGTGGATAGGCTGCAGAGGGATAGTGAATACCAGCAAGATCTTTCAGGGCTAGCACCTTCCTTGTGGGAGAAGGAGCCACACTTTTGCCTTCTCAGAAAAAGCTTCTGCCGAGAACGAGCACCGTGACATGCTGAGTCTCTGGGAAAGCAGAGATCCCCAAAGCTGTTGTGCCTGTGGATAGGCTGCAGAGGGATAGTGAAAAACTGCATTAGTTTTCAGGGCTGGCACCTTCCCTGTGGGAGAAGGAGCCGTAAGTTTGCCTTTTCAGAAAAAAGCTTCTGCCGAGAGCGAGCACCGTGACATGCTGAGTCTCTGGGAAAGCAGAGATCCCCAAAGCTGTTGTGCCTGTGGATAGGCTGCAGAGGGATAGTGAATACCAGCAAGATCTTTCAGGGCTAGCACCTTCCTTGTGGGAGAAGGAGCCACACTTTTGCCTTCTCAGAAAAAGCTTCTGCCGAGAACGAGCACCGTGACATGCTGAGTCTCTGGGAAAGCAGAGATCCCAAAAGCTGTTGTGCCTGTGGATAGGCTGCAGAGGGATAGTGAAAAACTGCATTAGTTTTCAGGGCTGGCACCTTCCCTGTGGGAGAAGGAGCCGAAAGTTTGCCTTTTCAGAAAAAAGCTTCTGCCGAGAGCGAGCACCGTGACATGCTGAGTCTCTGGGAAAGCAGAGATCCCAAAAGCTGTTGTGCCTGTGGATA